>NC_133974.1:70535516-71785516 GCF_047716275.1 Strix uralensis | reverse complement strand
ACCTAGTAAAGAAATAAAAATTAATAATTAGACTTTGTCAGAAGCATGAGAAACAGTGAGATAATCAGGGTCAGTAGTCAAAACACAAAAGAACAACTCAAGAGTGGTAACAGCAGAAAAGCTACACAGATCTTTGCAAATATGTTCCTTATATAAGAGAGCAGGAATGCTTTTTACATCATAGGTATTCCATACAGAATTGTCTCAATTTACATGTAAATATAAGAGGTTTCAAACCAAAGTAATTTTTAAAATGTTCCTATGAACTGGAAAAATCTTTTTTTCAGTTTGAAACTATTCTCCACCTTTAAGTATTTTGAGTGGGATCAGAAACATTTTGTTATTTTCCCCAGAATTCAATAGGACAATATATGAGGGGTTTTTTTATCACTAACACATACACTCACAAAACCAAAATTAATTGTAATTATACAAAGGAAAATAAGCATAATAACAAGTCATGGTTCATTTATTATAACCACTGCCCAAACAGGATGAAGTGTCTTTAATGGTTAAGTATAATATACTTGATGGAAAAATTAGAATATAGAGAAGCAAAGTGAGTTGCTTAAAGCAAAGCAGAAATAAGAAAGCAAGTAATCTTAGAGCCTTGGGCTTCTAACCTCCTAGTCTAATTCCCAGTCATTCTTCCATCAAAGTCACTGTTGTCATTTCAGAGAGATTTGATTAAGTGTCTGTCTGTCCCCAGGATTAAAAAAAAAAATAGTTTCAAGAACCTCATATACACAACGAAAGAAAATCTGAAGAGGAAAAAGAAGAATGTATAATGCTAGGGTTGACTCCAGAACAAAAAAAAATGCAGTAGGCAATGATCTATCTCACAATAATGTCTGCCATACTTGAAAACATTATGCAGAGAAGTTAGAGGGAATTCAAAGGAAGTGATTAATTGGTCTTATTTATATACTGGGTTAATAAAAGTGTTTTCCTTTTATGCACAAATTATAACCTCTGTCTAACTAAATTCCTGGTTTTTCCTCAGGTTGCTATTAGCTTATATGAAAATCTACCAACCTAGTCCAATAGCTATGGCTATAGAAAACATTCCTATCACATTTAGTTTTTAATCAGCAAAGTTTTGTTACTTCAAACCACCCCGAATCCTACAGAATGCATCCTCCATTGCTTCAGTTGACAACTTGTGAACTGAAGCTACCCTAGTTCCCATGACTGCCAGTTGCTTTGTTACCTACTACACTAGCAAATTCCTTGCAAGCAATCTGTGAAGTCTGGGCTACAATGTGGTTTTTAACTCCCTGGCAGGTGTGATCACAGAATTATGTTTCTAATACTTTAGGACACCGTGGTATTTTGAATAGGTGTACTGAGAAAAGAGTACATGATAATACACATATGTATCAGATCTCATAATTATTCAGAAATAGCCAAAATTCAGTGTCTGATTTAATTGACTGTTAAGGATATTCATTACATTTCTTTTTACTCAGTAATTCAGCTTCACAAAAGTCTGAAGAAAAGTGGTACTATGTCAAGAACAAATTAAATCAGAATATTTGTAAGTTCTGATCCTTTTTTTGTTAGAGGACTTGCCTTTAACCTGCTTCAGTTTTAAGCTGTATTTCTTCATCATTTGACCAGTTACAACAATTGGAAAAACTAATTTTTGCGGGTAAGCGGAATACAGGCATATTTTTTGTCTGAGTCTCTGATAGACCACAGTCACATTGCCATATTTGTTTCAATTTTTCTAGGAAAACCTGTCCTAGTGCCAGAGAAAAGTGTTACCGTTTCAGTCTTTCTCCATGAAGATACCAAAAGCATCTTTAAAATATTTTTGAACAAGGAGTTATCAGAGGCTGCTGCTGAGGTTTTCTCTTTCTCTCCCTTTATGAATCTCTGCTCTCCAACCACACCAACATCACTGGCATGTGTCCCAGGAGCTCTTCATCCCATGCTGGAGGAGTAAATGGAGAACTGAACTGGGTGCAGACCTGCTCCTCCCTGCTGAGTTCCATCCCAGCACAACCATGGTTTTCCTAGGAATCCCCTGAAGATGAACACTGTATCTCTGGTCTGCTCCAGCACTTCCCAAAGCAGAAGGGATAGATCTCACTTTTTAAAAGAGTGGAGGCAAAATGAGACCCCTTCCGCCCCTCTCTGTGATGATGGAGAAGCCATGAAAGTAGTGTTAGTGTGGAAGCCATGAGACTTCAACACAGTAGTACTTATAATTTGGAATCATTTGATGTTTACATTTAGACACAGAATTCTGTTGTGGTACACTGTCTAGCACTGGCCTCTTAAGATCCATTCTCCATCATTCAAATCCAAGTGGTGTTTATTCCACCCTTCAGTATACCCTTACTTGTTTATCACAAGGATATAGGAAAGCACAATGTTGCAAGTCTTCCTGTTTCTCCAGTATGCAGCCTGCTTTCTTGTGATTCGGTAATTTCCATCTGTACATTACAAAGGAAGACAAATATCAGAACTGAAGTAAGGAGACAAAAATTGAAAAATACATTTTTTTGAAATTTAGCTTTAAAAAAATAATCAAGGCTAATATATTAGGAAGCATTTCTTTACTTAGGAAGAATTTCTTTACAGAACGGGTTGTTAGGTGTTGGAATGGGCTGCCCAGGGAGGTGGTGGAGTCCCCATCCCTGGAGGTGTTTAAGAGTTGGGTTGACATAGCGCTGAGGGATATGGTGTAGTTGGAAACTATCAGTGCTAGGTTAACGGTTGGACTAGATGATCGTCAGGGTCCTTTCCAACCTAGATGATTCTGTGATTCTGTGATATTGATGTGGAGGCCGTTCCTGGGACTTTTCTTCTTCTATTTTGCTATTAATACAGGACAACAGGAAGAATCTCTGTTAGTTTTAGTTTACAAAACTGAGAAATGATAAAGTAATCTAAAACATTAAGAAAGTGAAATGTTTATTTTTATGAACAGAATTTTGAACGAAAACTCCAACAAATTCTCATCACATCTACAATTTCTGTTGTGTAGCTGGACTTCTTGAAAAGTAGAATAGACAAGAAACATACTTAAGAATGTATTGTGAGTCTATAAGAACTTACCTTTCCTGGTACTGAAAATTCACCTGCTCATCTACTTTTCACATATCCACTAGTTTTCACATGAATCAGCCTGAGCAGGTGACCAGGTCATTGAGGAGCTGATGAGGGGAGTTGCTCTGCTGGATCTGATACTTAATAGACAAGGAAAAACTGGTCAGAGATGTGAAGGTTGGGGCAGCCTTAGCTGCAGAGACCATGAAACGGAGGACTTTGGGATCCCAAGAGAAGGGACCTCCAAGAGTCTATACTACATCCCATGCTGTTTAACATCTTTATTGACCTAGATGATGGGACAGAGTGCACCTTCATCAAGTTTGAGGATGATGCAAAAAGGGACCAGTGTCTGATACACCAGAGTGTTGTGCTGCCACTCAGAGGGATATCAATAGGCTGGAGAAATGAGCTGACAGGAACCTCATGAAGTTTAACAAGGGGAAATGCAAAGCCCTGTGTATGTGGAGGAATAACCCTGTACACCGGTATATGCTGGGGGCTGACTGAGTGGAAAGTAGCTCTGCTGATACAGCCAAGGGGGTGCTGGTGAACAATAGGCTGATCATGAGCCAGCAATGCACCCTTGCAGCAAAGGAGGCCAATAGCCTCCTGAGCTGCATTAGGAGGAGTGTTGCCAGCAGGTCAAGGGAGATGATCGGTCCTCTCTACTTAGCCCTGGAGTGCTGGGTCCAGTGCTGGGCTCCCCAGTATAAGAGAGACATGGACACAATGGAGAGAGTCCATTGAAGGGCCACAAAGATGATGAAGGGACTGGAATATCTCTTCTATGAGGAAAGGCTGAGAGAGCTGGGACTCTTTGGCCTGGAGAAGAGAAGGCTCATAGGGATCTTATTGATGTGTATAAATACCTGAAGGAAAGGTCCAAAGAAGATGTAGACAGACTCTTTTCAGTGGTGCCTAGTGACAGAACCAGAGGCAATGGGTCCAGACTGAAATACAGGAAATTCTGTATAAATATGTGAAAAAAACAGTAGCACAGGTTGCTGGAGAGATTGTAGTGTCTCCATCCTTGGAGATATTCAAACCCTGACAGAACCCCTGACAGTTGGACAGAACCCTGAGCAACCTGGTGTAGGCGACCCTGCTTGAGAAGAAGGTTGGACTGGATGATCTCCAGAGGTCCCTTCCCACCCCAATTGTTCTGCAGTTCTTTGTAAAAGACAACACTTAATAAGCATAGCCCATTTGCAAGAAAATTATTATGGAAAATATTATAATCTCTGGTGATTTAAGCATTTACTTTAGTGAGACAACAACAATGTTTGACAATTTGTGTCAAATTGACAGAGGAAAGATGAAAGGTTAGTGCATAGAAGAAACAAAGCTTAATTAATAGCTAAAATCCCTGGTTGCAGCAGGACAAATACCCTAGAGGGCATATTCAGACACGTATATAAGAAGCATATAACTGTAAACCATACTCAATGTTTAACACTTTGGTGGGGCAGAATTCAAGCCTGCCAGGATGTTCAGAGACTGGGAGAAAGGAAGAAGGACAATTACCTGATCTCTGCTGCAAAGTAGCTTAAAAAGCGGTTTATATATGATCAGCCTGAATATGAAAGGCTATTTTCATTAGCTATTATTTATAAATCTATTTTATAGAAGATATAAACCATTATGTCTGATACCTCATGTGCTCAAAAACAGGTTCAAACAGTGGGCTGCTTCTTCATACGTGTGTGTTACTAAGACTATGTCATTCTTTTGCTTCTGGCATATGATGATGACTTTTTTGGTATTTTCTTCCAGCAAAGGCAATACCACCACACAGCAGGATCCAGAGTTTAAAAGAAGATCTGTTAAGAGGCGTTCTCTGCAGCAACACCCAGCACCATTATCCCTCCTTTTTCATGTATGGTGATTCTGCAAAGATCCTGTCTTGAGGCATTTAATGTATTAAGGTGTTGAACACACACGATTATCTGATAGCGTTCAAGACTCTGTAGACGTGCAGCTCCACAGTCACCAAACCCACCATATTCTCCATTTTAGAAACCCAGATCTTCTAACTTGTTCCTTGCCTGAAGAACTACCATTCGCTGATGGCAGTAACTGATGTGCCCGTGTGGGCTGAGGAAACTTCTTCCTGCCAAGAAGTTATTAGTGGGTGGAAGACAAAAGTAAAAACAAGCTACAGTTATTCATAATTCTCAACACAGGAATTTCAAAAATAGGGTTCTATATTTACCAGCTTGGTCTTTTACATATGAAAAGTATTTTTTTTAGAAAAGAAATATACTTGCTTTAATACTTTAATCTTTGCCTGAGACTTTGAAATCTTCTATCCTTCTGTCTCCTACCTACTGTCACTACTAAAATAGTCATTATCACTGGCCATGCACTAACATGTCTGCAGTCCAGGAGTAGCATTTCCATTGATTGTGCTGTATCACAAATATACCTATTACTCCATTTTCTTCACCTGGTTTGATAAATTGCCATTTAATTACATTGGAATTCAAACCAAACACAGGCTGGTGTGGGAGGGAAGGGATAAGAATCCAGGTATTAAGCAACACAGACTGCTGCTGTTTCCAAAAATAATTTTAAGTTCAGAAGTACAAATATAGCTATACAACTCCAGCAGAATAAGTAACAGAGCTATTCCTTACTAGACTCACCTTCAGCATGATAAAAAGTATGTTTTGGTCTCTCCACAATGAGTATGTACCTTTCCTGATTAACAAATCATATGTATTCCTAACAAAATGTTCTGTCTTTCTAAGGAATAGAACTTATCAACAGAAGAGACCTGATTAAAGCCTATGTGTGGACAACATAAGCAATGCACAGTAAATCATTGCAAAACTGAGTGTTATTATAATGGAATTATTTCATGCAGAATGACTGAATGTAGAAAAATGATGAAATTTAGAGAATAGGATTTGATTGTTATATTACAGAGAGGATTGTGGTCACAGGCCAAACAGGAAAGAGCACTCTTGTCTGGATAACAACATGGGATTTGAGGAGAGACAGGGAGTGATTCGCAAACCACCAGTTACACACAGTAGAGGCCAACTAAGAAAATAAAGCTGAAGAAATCCAAAATATCAGCAGTGAGAGATCAGAAACAAATGCCAAGGGATGAGGGTCTTGGGGGAGGATTCCTAGGACAAAAATGGGCATAAAGCTAGTGAAAGTGACTGTGCACAGTGAGGACAAATGGGTCTCTAGAAACACAGTTGAGAATAAATATGTAAAGCTTGACTTGTAGGGGTTTTGTACAATTCCCGTTGACTTTCTGCCAACTATGGTGGCATCTGGTTCAGACATAAGGGCAGCACACTATCGTTGGGAACATTTTAGAGAACCTCAGAGGCTGACAAGGAGTCTGGGTTTGATGAGTTCTGGTACCATAAGTAGAGAAAAATTAAGAGGATGGATACTAGGCAAAGCTGTAAGTGGAATATACAGTGAGTGGTGACTGAAAGTTTGTGTAGACAGTTGCAGCTTGTCTGCTTTTTGGAGCTGGAGCCTTAGAGCAGAGAAGAGACAGAGGGAATGGGACAAAGACTAAGTATATTTGAATTACTTTAACAAAAATGGAAGATTAAAAGAGAAGAAGAATTAAACTAATGAGAAAAAACATCATTTTAATTTAACTAATTCTTTATATGAAACAAGAGATAAAACAAATATCAATTATTCATAGGGCGGCACATCCACTGGCTTCAATTTTTTTTCTTTCAAAAATATTAATGACTATGGCTTTTACACATTTAAAATATTTATTTAATGAAAATTAACCATGTGATGCATTAAGAGATGATTATTTAAAAATAGCAACACTTTGTGATGCAGAAAAAAGGCGGAATCTTAAGAGCTGCTTTCATTTATATTTTATGTGCAAAAACCCCAGAAAAAAAAATTATAAGAACCTGACTTTAAATCAAAGTTATTCAAAGAAATGCTGCTTTCTCATTTTTTTAAAAACTTACTCTCTTATGCTAAGAAACTATTATCTACAGGTGAGAGCACGAGACTGCAAATTAAAACACATGGTTGCTCTGTCACTTTATCACAAATTCACCCTTTGGCATAGAGAGAGATTTTGTGGCAACTTCACCTTAGCTTCTGTTGACTATTAGCAGAACCGTGTGAGTTCTCTTCCTGTGAAAAAGCAAACTTCTAACCTGGTTTTTGTCTAAACACAGAGCTTCTGCTCCCGCTGTGAGTCACAGGTGGACACAGCCCCAGAGCTTTACCATTCAGCCTTTCACAGCACTCTACAGGGAGCTACACAGAGAACAGTCAGGTGAGCCAAAGCATGGCCATGTCTGCACCTTGTCTTAGCAAGGGCCTTTTTTAAAAAAAAAGGTATGAAGAAGGTTATCCTGTTCTCCAAGCAGATCCAACAGCATTACTGAAACTCTTTCCACTCTTAATGCCACAACGCAGAGAAACCTGCTCTACCCCATGAAAAATTTCCTATTCTGACCCCAAATTAAATAATAAAGCAAGGTCAGTAAATGAACCTCCTGCCCTGGTTATGCCCATCTCTAATGCAATTATTTCTTCTATATGTATTTTTTTTGACATAATAAATACTTTGGTAATTAAGCATCATTGAAACAGGTGTACAAGGAAAGTTCACTATACTGTGTCTGCTCACGCATTAGGGCTGTGATGTCCTGGTGATAAAAGGATTATATTCTTCATGTGCCACACTAAGTTACTATGGACACTTGCAGGGTTTAGAACAGAATAATGAACTGCATTACTTTCACTAGTTTATTATTAAGTGACAATATTTTTCTAAATTAACTAATACACAAAATATTTCCTCCCTATTTTCATAGAATCATATAATGGTTTGGGTTGGAAGAAACCTTAAAGATCATCTAGTTCCAACCTCCCTGCCATGGACAGGGACACCTTTCGCTAGGCTAAGATGCTCAGAGCACCATCCAACCTGGCCTTGAACACTTCCAGGGAGGGGGCAGCCACTACTTCTCTGGGCAACCTGTTCCAGTGTCTCACCACCCTCACAGTAAAGAATTTCTTTACATCTAATCTAAATCTACCCTCTTTCAGTTTAAAACTGTTACCCCTCGTCCTATCGCTACACTCCCTGATAAAGAGTCCCTCCCCATCTTTCCTGTAGCCCCTTTAAGTACTGGAAGGCCACTATAAGGTCTCCCCAGAGCCTTCTCTTCTCCAGGCTGAACAACACAAACTCTCTCAGCCTGTCCTCACAGGGGAGGTCCTCCAGCCCCCTGATCATCTTCATGGCCTCTTCTGGATCTGCTCAAGCAGAGCCATGTCCTTCTTATGTTGGGGGCCCCACAGCTGAACACAGGTGGGGTCTCACAAGTGTGGAGTAGAGGGGGAGAATCACCTCCCTCAACCTGATGGCCACACTGCTCTTGATGCAGCCCAGGATACGGTTGGCTTTCTGGGATGCAAGTGCACATTGCTGGCTCATAGTCAGTTTTTCATCCACTAACACCCTCAAGCCCTTCTCCACAGGGCTGCTCTCAATCTATTCATTGACCAGCCTGTATTTGTGTGAAGCATGTTTAAATTAAGACATAAGCTTAAAATATAGCATGCAATCCTAGTCAGACATATACCGTGCAAACTGAAAAGTGAGAAGTGTCCCCTCACACACACACTATATGTAACACAGCAACCGACACAAACTTTTTTAATTTGTTGGTGCTCATGACAAAGAAGCAGAACTGAACCTATTTCCTGTGCTCTCTCTGGGATGCATTATACATGGATCACATTTAAAGTGGAACTAATAATTTTAAAGTAACTGTCATAACTGTGTGCATTTTGAATTCAGTGACATGCACCCAGGGATGTGATTTGCAGGAAGCATCAAAGACACCAATAGTTCATGGTTCAAAAATAGCTGGTCTTAGACCTTCAATGGCTAAAAAACCTGACATCACCGAGTGAAAAGCAACGAAGTAAGAAAGCAGCTACATATAGAACTAACATTTATGCTTGACTAGAGGCAGTGGGGACGTAATAAAACTGGTTAGCTGATGAGAGACCCTACAGGAATTTTTCACAAAAACAGGAAAACAGCATTAAACTGACATTTACTCAGTAAGCCACCAACCAGAAGTGCTTGGGGGACCCCCCTACACTGAAGCAAATGCCAGAGCTGTATAATGATTAGACTTTGATGGATCCCACTGACGTCCCAAAGGCTGTTCTGTTTCTATTTTTTATTTCTTTCATCTGATCTTCATCCATAATCTGACAAACTATTTTTAAGTGCCTATTTTCCTTGTGATTTATATACTCCAGGCTCACCAAATTAATTCAATACTTCACCCGATCACCTACTACACCTATCTCTTTTTTAACTGTTGAAGTGACACCATAATCTGAAACCTGGCCTGTTTAGAAGTAGTGACAAAATCTGATCACTTTAAAAGTAGTGACAAACATACCCCTGCAGCCAAGATCCCCCCAATTTGTGTGCTCTTAAAGTCACATTCAACCACTGTTTTCTTCTACTCTCTGCATTAAGATTCAGTGACTGAAATAGGAAGAGACATTAAAAAAAAGTAACTGTGAAAGGTTTGGGCAGAATTTTTCAAAATACTTTTCTGGTCACAGAGAGACAGGCAGATGGCTGGTATAAATCAGTATATGTCCCCCTCAGTCAGGGAAGCTCATCCTATTACTGAAAGTGTGACCCACTCTCTGTCTGCATGAAGCTACAGTACTGAGACTCATCTGTGTCAAAGGTCTTGTGCTTCCCACCTCCAGAGAATCACAAGTAGAATAATTTTCTGCAGGATCTGACAAAACGCGACAGTATTTGACTTCTGAGCTTCCCCGCTGCCTCGTATTTCTGTGGATGGTGCACTGGTAGTAATTTATTTAATTGGAAGAGTATTTTTATTAAATTCCTAACTCATTTACTGTCTAGCAGCAGTATAGGCCAGTTAACAACAATATAGGCAAGCCAAGTTATCTTTTACATACACTGAAGAGAGACAGGTTAAACCTAGTAAATTATTGGTGACGTACTTAGCATTTACAAAGGTCTTGTGTTTCAGTCTGCTGCTCCCTCACTGCACTACGACTTAGAGCACCTCCAGAACTAACAGCTTCAAACAAGATATCATCCAGTCCTATTAAATCATAGGCAAGGCATAAACTTGAAAACGCCGACTGCACCATTACTACCTGAGGAAAAAGATGTCCTCTCAGACAACCCAGGCCCAGCACACTAGAATTATTGCTACGAGAAGTTTGAAGAGGTCTCAGAAATGAATCTCAGTGAATATTCCTCAAAAGCAAAGGCAGATAAAGAGCACATATCTCAAATGTAGATCATCTTGGATTCAGTGCTCACTATCACCATCATAAAGGTCTTTCGTTAGTGGGATAGGGGACTGGGGGAGAAAAGCTTTTGTGTAGTGAATTTTGTTGCTGTATTGAAAAATGTGACCAGTTGAAGAGAATAAAACTTCAGGAAGATACCATTTATGAGGATTTTCAAGCATTTAGACTGGTGGTTCAAAGAAGAATGGAATAAATTGTTGGTTTTTTTAAAATCTGCTCTGAATAACAGAAGTAATGGGTTTAGATTGTAGCAGGAGAGATTTAGCTTTCTAATAGAATAGATAGTCTATGGGAACTGAAGCTTCTCCATCATTTAAAGGATTACATCTTTTAAAGGATTACAAGAACAAATGTCTATCAGGAGCAGTTTAAGTGCAGGTGAGTCTGCTTTGGGGACATGGAAATAAGCCAGGTGAATTTCTGTCACCATTATTTTTTAATTCCATACTGCAAAAAGCCATTGTCAAAAACCCTCTGAATTCTCAGAAGAAAAATTAGTTTATGGGAATCCTAAATTAACACAGAGGTATAATCAATGAGTTGCATACGTTTTTCTACATTAAAGAGCAGATTGAATTAATGAGAATGGTTTATCTGTCTGCACATGCACTTGGGGCAGGATCCAGCTGTTCAGACATAGTAATTCAGTGCCTTTTCAGCTCTTCCACAATACCCCATTTACAGCCTAGTTGCTGCTGCTACAGAACGGCCTATCTTTCCCATGGATCTGCCAGTCCCACACACATCTGGGACACCAACATTGTGGGGGCTAAGATAAGAGCCAGCACAGCCCCATGCAGTTACCCCCAGAGAGACAGTCAGTACCCTTTGGCATGGCCTGGCACATCCTCCCTTCCTTCCAACCCCTGCATGAGAAGGACTTGGGTCTCCTCAAGGTCCTGGGTGAGATACTCTGGAGCCTCACAGGTGATAGTAACACTAATATCCAGGCAAATTAATTGAGCTCCTAGTCTTTAATGCAAGACCAGAGCTATAAAATGCTGCCTGATACCTCTTGCTATACATATAACACATTTTGAAATCATGCTATTGCAATCTCCTCTGAAACTGTGCAGTAAGTTATGCTTCAAACAATGGCCAAATCAGTTTTAAAACAATTTGGGTATGATTTCCCAACTCCTGTGCCACACACATCATAGCTTTTTAGCGCCTTTAATTTCCTTTCTGATAGACTTTTCTTTACACAATAGAACATTAGGAAATACTTGGTTGAAAAACAGCTTTGAAAACTATAAAGCCAGTAGGAAATTATTAAAGCTTAATAGGGATATTCTGAAGCAAACACATAATGTGTGAGGAAAATAAAAAAAAAAACATTCAACTGTAATTTCAGTAGGAATCCATACACTTTATGATACCTATCAGTATTCAGAATCCTATTCTGTCTGCTAGTCAGGGAAGAAATGAGGAAAGATGAGAGGGACATACTCTGAGGCAAATATATGAAAACTTTACTTTTTGTTATAATAGCATTTGAACTTACAGGTTGCTACCTACTAAGGTCAACACAGATTTAACCCACTAACATTAAATATTAATGGTTTATCTTTCTCTTGCATTTTAAATCAAAATTTAAAAATCTATTTGTTCCCAGAAGCTAGCCACAGAGACTGGAAACTTTTTTTTTTTTTAAATAAAGTCATTTTTATTAATTAACAGGAAAATCTTCAACATAATAGCTTTTGGATTCCTGTAACTTCCAGAATAAGAGCAGAGATAATTCTCACTGAGCTCCCACTGGCTTATTTGGGAAGTGTTTATTATGACACTACTGATTAACAATATGACAAAAAACCATGAAGCAAATAATTAGTTAAATTGTCCATGAGAGAACAAGCCTGAAGGTCTGTATCTGTAGATATTTTTACTTTTTTATCAGTCAAAAGAAAAAAATTCTACATTTTCATCAGTAGCTTGAAAATATTAAGTCAAAAAAGAAATTGCGGCTCCAAGATTTAATTTTTCTTATCTCTTTTTCAAATTATTTCCACTATTTTCTGAAACTATCCCGAAGACTTCAAGACTCCTTTAACAAGGAGCTGATCCTGATGTTACATAATCAAAATTATTCCTCTACCCTTCTAGAGATTTATTAGAGCTCTGGAAGTTGAAAATACAATGAAATCTCCTACAAATGTAGGAGAAAGTTGAGGTTACTGGAAACAAGGATGTGTGGGTTAGCCACAGAATCATGTAGATAAGAAGGGACCTCCAGAGCTCATCTATTCCAATTTCTTACTCAAAGCGGGTCCAGTGAAAGCAGGTTTAATCCAACATGTCTCTATAAAGGGCAGCTATTTGAAAATGTTCAAGCCTTGCAGTCATTCTACAAAAATACACCTGTTTAAAATAAAGGAGTATTTATAAATAGCAAAGCAAAAACATATTTTAACTAGAAAGTAAAAAGAGATTTATCTTCTTCAAGAGATTAATTTCATGTTGGAATGATGCAATGTACTCTGCAGAAGAAACATGAAGGCAACAAACACAGGAAGTAATAATTGAAGATTAAAGCTTTTGTTACCTTGGGTGATTTAGAATGCACTTGTGTAGGGTCCAGTAATATAATTATAATTACACTGCATAAAGGTGTGAGAGCTGAAGTACCATTATATAGTACTCATTGTTGTTTGAGATGATGGGTAATAGGCAGTTAGCCTGTTTTAGCATCCTGTTTGAAGATTGAAGCTTGGATAATAAGAAATAACTCTTTTTCTTCCCACAATACAGTGGTGAAACACAATAAAGTTTTAATAATCAGAGAAATGTTCAGAAACCATGGTGATGAGCATGGTACAAAGATATTAATAAACTAGACAATTTGGTAAATTTCAGCTTCCAGACCTCAGCAAAACAGTAGGCATGAAGGGACAAAGAGAAATTTTGTAAGGGAAGTTCACGTTATCACAACATACCTGTTAGTTTGTGAATAACTTCAAGGTGCTCTTACAGAAGCCATGCACCATCAGAGAACTGAATTTACACCTCACTAAAACATTATAGACTTGCATTACATTTTGGAGTCAATTATGACTTCTACAATTGAAGGAAAGGTGCTCATGTGGGTTTGTCCTGCCTTTTTTGCAAGATCAGATCAGATTTTTTGCAATGCTCAGATTTGGGATATGCATATTCTGGTGTAGTAGTCTATTACCCAGGAAGTGTTAGAGTAATGTTTTTAAATCAATCACAGAAAGAAAAAATTCTCTCAGTTGAGAACCATACGTCTAAGATTAAACATTTTTTCCTTTGAATATTTTGACTGTTGCAGATTTTTTTCTGAGGAAGAGAACAGAAAGAGAAAAATTTGCTCTACTATTGGAAGGATATATGCCCAGCTCCCCGAAGCTGTATTTCTGTTTCTCCAAACACCATGGTGGGCTTTTTCTCCCAAGAGAGAATAAAAAAACCAAAACAAATCATGGCCCTCACTTAGAAAGTCGTTTGAACACATCAGTTGTTCTACCAAAACTCTGAGTCACACAGGTGTGTTTTATAAACAGTCTGGAATTTAGCACAGACTGAAGATCTGTTGATGTGACAAGGGCAAGTGTAAGTTCCTGCACCTGGGAAGGAAGAGTTCCCTGCAGTGGTACTGGCTGGGCTTGACTGGAGGAGAACAGCTTTGCTGAAAAGATGCTGCAGGTGTTGGTAGACAGAGAGTAAGCATGAGCCAATAGTGTGCCCTGACAGCAAAGACAACCATCAAAGAAAAAACAACCTGGGCTGTGTGACTAGAATAGCCAGAGATGGAGCAAAATCATCTCCCTTTACTCAGCACTCCTGAGACTGCTTCTACAGTATCATATTCCGTTTTGGGCTCCCCATTACAGGAAAGACATCAAAAAACTAGAGTGAGTTTAGTGGAGGGCCACCAAGATGGTCAGGAACTTGAGCATTCACCCTGTGAGGAGAGGCTGAGGAGCCAGGGCTGGTTGAGACTGCAGCAGAGATGATAGCTTTTGCGGTAACTATCAGCAGCTCTGGGAAGATCAATAAGAAGATGGAGCCAGGCTCTTCACAGCAGGGTACACCAAGGAGAATGAGATATAATGGGCAGAGATATAACCTGAGTAACCTGGTTTGAGCACACAGCTGAGCCTGCTTTGAGCAGGAGGTTGGACTAGACACCCACCTCTCAATGTCCCTTTCAGCCTGATTTATTATGTGATCCTATATGTCCCCAGAGAAGTCAAAGAGTAGAAAGGATCACCGCTAGCATGAGTTAACAATGTTTTGCTGTTGCCTGGGATGAATAAAGAGGAGCAGACTTGCAAGACTTGTGCATGAAAGAAGGGAATAGTCTGCCCTTTGCTTCAGTTGTAAGTAGGAATAGCCTTAAATTGTAGCAATAATTCAACTGCTATGTGTTCCTCCTTTCAAATGATATTGCTTAGCCATACCCTACTCTGGAGTACATACAAAGCCTCATTTATATCTTTCTGTCCCTTTATTTGTGTTCTGGTATTTTCTGTCCTGTTATTCCTCCAGACATTTGAGCTAATAACAATAATAATAAAAGCATCTATTTCAGTCTAAAACATTGGATGTATGATAAAGGGTGGGTGAAGAGAAAAGGGAGTCTGAAACAGAGAATTCAAGCTTTGATTTTTCTTGGCAAGGAAAATTGTGGTGCTGTTGTACCTTGGTACTGACAGAATATGCTTTAAATAATTTCAAAAATGCCTATAAAATTAGTTATGTCAAGATAGACACCTGTTATATTTAATATAATATAAAAAATGAGGAGGAAGAAAATTAGCTGTGGATTATGAGAAGTACTGTTCTTTCTTGCAAAATCAAGTGTAAGAATTGAAGCTCCTAGGTTTAGGATTACAGTCGCTGAATAAAGTCACGCACTTCAACAGGTTTAATCTCAGAAATGCCAATTCTATCACATCTGCTATGAAGTCAATTTTTACTGGATTCTACTAGAGCAGAGACATTTAATAGGTGCTTTTACTATTCTAATTAATTTTCAAGCTCATTCTCAGGCTAGATATGTATTTCTGGATAAGATAAGAGCTAGGAAGTGTGCCTGTAGAGAAAAACCTACTCTTGCTACATGAACACTCTATGGGAATGAGGGAGATTTGTAGTTATTATTTAATCTTACTTATCCTTTACTTCATGTAAAAACTTGGTGGACACCACCCTTAGACATACTTTTGTGTTCTTGATAAAATTCTTAAAGAGTTTATCAACTGCTTTACAACCTTTAGTTAAAACTAGAAGGTGAGTGAAGCTCAAAAGTATAATTGACCAATGTCTTTTTTCAGTCATCTGAAAGAAAAAAGGCAAAGAGTTAAGTGCTTTTTCAGTAACAATTTTATTGAAGACATACAGGAGGTATCGCTACAGAGACCTCCTAAAAAATCAAAAAGCAATATTTCTTGTAACCTTGATCATTAAAAATGGGGAACAGTGTTGATAATCCTATGAGTTTCTGATTTTTCTGTTAGACTCCAGAAAGGTTCAGGTCTGAATACTGCAAAATTGCACATCAATCCTTGAACATCTAACACAGTGTGCAGAGCTAGTGCAGTCTGAGTTCTGCACAGCCTTACAGGAGAAAAAAACAAAACCCACAAAAAAACCAACTCTGGAAATATTTATATGGTTGCATATGAAACTAGGATCAAGAAAGACAAATTATATGTGCGTTTCATCAGGTGGAAAAAATAGAAACAGAAAATTAATTTTCAATAATTATTCCTTTTAACCTATCACTGTAACATCTTTTTAAAACCAATTTCTACATGGAGCTTCTATTCTGCAAAGATCAATGTATATTTTTATACACGTTGTATATAGGTACTCTATATAATTCCAATAACATTCTTCAGAAAAATAATTATAATTTTTCACTGAAGGACTTACTGTATCAAGGGAGAAAAATTGATGGACCTTTTCAAGGTACCCATATTTCAGTCCTTATAGAGACAATGGCCACAAGAGACAAATTCCTTGTTCTTCATGATGAAAAAAAAAAAAAAACAAAAAAAACCCCCAGATAATTATAAATGCAATTCTCTGCCACATGTGGAAAAATGGACTTCTTTCAGACAAGCCTTAAGTTAAACCCCCAGTTGCTAGTCATTTTATTCAGTCTTTAGTTAGACAAGGCTGCCACACCTGCATGTCCTGAACTAAGACAAAACCCCTGATTTTTGTACACCCCAAGTGAGTCTATCCTCTTCTGCATCAGGTCTGCCCAGAATGAAAATCAGCATTAGGTGTAAAAAGATCCATTTCTTTCAGACAGCCTCTACCTGAGTGCTACCTAAAGGGAAATCATACACCTGTGCTGTTTGGGTCTTTTTTTCTTCCTCTATCCAGATCTGCCAAGTCCCACCACACTGCCTGCATCAGGAAAGAGATGAGACTCTGTTCAGGACTGAGGAAAACTACTTTTAGTCCCTTTCTGACTCCTTTGAATTTCTTGAGCTTTACCAGTCAATACCACAGCCCATTACAACCATTCCCCTGGAAGTCAAACCGCCTGCTCTTCTGAAGGAAATATGAGTGCAGAGCTGGCAGGCAGAGGCGTCTCTGAGGTCCCAGCTGGGTGTGATACTGACAAGCTGAGGCTGGAGAAAGAAACCTCTGTGCCACCACCGAGACCCTGGAGAAAAGGAGCTTTCTACCCCAGGGAGGCAGATGCTGTGTTGCAGAGGAAGCTCTCCTGCCACGGGGAGAGTTTCCTCATTGTTTGTCTGTATTTTCTGCTAGTTAGTTAAGGAACAGTTAATCATCACCTGAAAAATGCTCACACAGGCAGCTTTAACAATTAATTTCTGTGCATTTCTGAATTTAGAACTTTGCAATCACTTGTGCATGTAAAATGCCATTGTTTGCATATTTGTTGCTGTCAACATGAAGAAAGCGAAGGTCTTTACTGGGTTTATATACCTATGCTACTGTAAATAAAACTGAAAGTCCAGAAAAGGTTGGTTTTTGCTCCTTAACAGTGAGCTTTTGTTGAGTTTCTGTCTAATCTTCTGCCAGGCAAATCAGAGTGTGTATATTTTAAAAGGGCCAAGGAAGAATGTTACCATATATACCATGAACTGTTGTTTGAAAAATACCAGTTCTAATAAAAAAAAAAAAAAAAGGCAAAAGCATACTGGTGTCTTACAATATAAATCCTAAATTCCCATTCACTTCTTCATAAGGAATAAGAGAAAAATAAAATTCTGATTTTTTTTTCTAATTGATCTAAGTTGTGGTGAATAAAAATTGCACAACTGCATCTGAATGTTTTCTTTAATTCTAATTTATAATGAATCCCTTTATGCTTCCTACATTGTCATATGTCTCAACAACATTAAATTCCAATTTGTTGACATCTGGTCTAGTCCAAATCAAATCAAAGACATTTGACATTGCAGAGCTGTATTCAACAAGCTTTCAGACAAACAGCAGAGGTTGGACAGGATTTTTCAAACACTGCAACAGAAATTCAACCTCAGTATATGCTGAAAAATAGTGTGAGAATCAGGTATCGGAAAAGAAAGAATAAAAAGTAGAAATGGATGTCTTGTTCTTTCCACTTTTAGGTAACTGTAAACTAGAATAATCCCACTGAAGTCAGCAGAATTGTGCTGGGGAAAAAAATAAATAGAGAAATTACATTTTCTCACTTTGAACAAAAGTTGGTTGATTTTAAGTATTTGGATGAATATTCTTTATTATTCACAAATGCATCATTCTAGTTCCCTTGTAATACACACATAAATAAGCTTTCCCTAAACTTCATCTCTCTCCACACAAAACCTGTCTACCTGACATTTCAGCTTATCTAATGGATAAAACTTTCCTCAGGAAATCTGAAGCAGAATCAGTAAAGCAACTCGGAAACAGGAGGTTTCAACGTAGGAAATGATCTAATTTCTTGCAGATTGTCTTAGTTTCTACTTTCTTACTAAAAATCTAAAATAGATTAGCTGAGTATTTTTTAAGCCTATTAAAAACAACTAAAACATTTGCTAGAGTTAGTGGGCATGGAGAAGAGCTCTTCCACAATCAGAAGTTATTTTGTCTATTCTGTCTTGATGCAAGCTCTGGATGTAAATCTTCAGAGCCTTTATGAAATAGTGTTTTAGTCTCTAGAAAGGAGAGACAAAAATAAAGGGAATGGAGCTGTGTAATGACCAAGACGAGGGTAGGAGTCAAGCACTCCTGCATTGTAATCCTGGCTCTGAAAACAGTTTGAAGTGAGCTGTCAGCTAGTTGCAAGTTCTTGCTTCTGATTCTATATTTGCGAAATGTAAATAGGTTATAAGTTTGTGAGAGTATAATTACACAGTGCTTTAAAACTCCTAAAGTTAATATAAACTCAGGATGTATCCAAGAATGTAACAAGAAAGATAATTGCACAGGCAAGGTCTGGGAAGTGAAGGATTTAGGTGGTATCAATGATTTCATTCCTTCCAGTGGGAAGCTCCTGAGGAAAAACATTTGTTGTAATTTCAGTAATGTAACTGTCCCCTCCTGCCTCTGCAGCCCCTTTTAGGCTATCCATGTCCACATCATGCAGAATGACTTTTGGTCCCTTGCCATATCCCCGGGTTAGGTCTTGCAACGGAATCAAGCACCGTATGCTTTCTCCAGTCAATTGCAGAGGTTTAATAGGCAGCATCCAAGGGCTGCAGTGAGAACATTTCTCAGATTGTCTTTATACAATATAATTTCACATGTAGTTTGAGCTCAGTTGTTATCATCCCCAAATTAGTGACTGCAGCACTTCAATCTGAAAGGTCCTTTTCGGTACTTGAGTTTATGTTAGTCCACAGTACACAAAACATTTGGTTTGGGACAGTTTTGGGTTTTTTTCATTGAAGATTTCTATGTCAGATAATTAGCTCAGTAAATGTGAAGATCTCCCTCAGATGAAACAATGATAATGAAAACATCAGCCTAGTGCTAGATACCATCAACAGAAAAGCTTGTGTCCTCACAAAGGCCAATGCTATTTATCAACATGTTGTAAAATGTATGAATACACACCGTCCTCAGTGAGACGTGGCTGGTTGATTGAAACAACCATCACTACTTTCAGCAATACATCTGTTTCACCACCAAAACAACTCACAAGAGTGTTAATGATTTTCCCCCAGCACCCCAAAATGTGCTGAGTACTTCATAAACAGAAAGTGAACAACACCTGCAGCAGCAGCAAAGCTCAAGGTCAGGCTGGGGAGGAGGATGAGGACAGAAATGAGATGATGGGTACCTACAACAGTGAGTTAGCAGTTAGGTATAATGTTGAGTTGACATATAACTATTCTACAGAAAAGAAATACAAAGGATAGAAAGCATGACCAAATCCAAATGGTTTGGGAAGAAGACTGGGGAAGAACGCTGCTCTAGAGCCACTGCCATTCAGAGGTGCCGCACACTGAAGCCGTGCAGCAGCCCTGTGCACCCCAGGTTTATTAAAGTGCAGTTGCTATTCACTGGCCTTTATTTCTAAAAAAACAGAACACCGACATACCTAGCAAGAAGCACTTCACATGAGGGCCCTAATGGCAGCAAGCCATGTGAGGTGATTTCATGGGCTCTGAGCAGCCGCAGGCACCCGCTGGCAGAAAGCCTGTGTCAGGACCAGAGCCTCTCCTCAGTCTATTTTTCACTATAAAAAAGTTTAGATATGATTCAATATCACGCACTTCCCCACTCCCTCTCCTCTACCTGTTGAAGAAAGGAGTTCATCCTGTACTCCTCCACTTTCCTCTCCTCCTCCAGGTGTTTTGAAAGAGCTGCCTGTCATATTTTAAAGCAGACCTCACCTTATGGTGAATAACAGCATCTAATAAAAATCTAGGGCACCAAATCTTATTGCTGACCATGAACCCCTGAGGCTACTGAGACCTCTGTGGTTTGCTTGTGGTGGATGGGTGAGTGACTCGGCCAAGCTACCAGCTGCTGGGTCATAGGAAAGGGAATGGCAACCATTTCCTACAGGTGCTCGAGGAAAGACCCTGATACTAAGGGTGGTCTCCTATAGAAATGTCCCCACTGCCTTTGCTCCTCCAGTCACTGGAGGGAGTTACTGCCATGAGGGGAAGAAGAATGAAATAAGAAGGCAGTCCTGACAGCCTGCTTTTCTTCCCCAGCCTCCAGGCTTCTATTGGGGCAGAATGGGCAAATCGACCTCTTCTCCAGCTGTGCAGCTCCCCAGAGCAGCCAGCTGCAGCCTTCTGAGAAGTCAGCTCTGAGTCATCACACCATCATACCGCATCATTATCACCACTTAACACGCACAATGACCAATGTCTTCCACAAATGTCTAATAAATGTCTATTACTTCTATTTTAGCCTTTCCCTCTTCTGTTTATTGGGTCTTATTTCTCATGCCAGCACCTCACAAGCATCTTGAAAAGCAACATTGAAAGTGTCTTCTCCCAGAGTCTCAGTTATACACATTAAAGAGAATTAAATTTCATACAGTAGCCTGAAATTCATCAACACTAGGGCCATATCCCAGCTGAGGGATATGTCTCTGGGCTGGCTTGCTCCAAAGCAAGTCTACATGGTGGAGCACGTGGAGTTGCAGGACAACACCTGCCCCCCTTCCTACCTGCTCTCCCACAGTGCCCTCTTGCCTTGCTGTGCTGGGACACTGCTGGGTGGATTGCTAGGACTACCTGCGTTACTTGAATAACCACTCCTTTAAGGAGAGGCTGAAGATCCAGGCAGGAATATCCAGGGGTCTAAATCAATTTTACACGTTTCCAGCTGGACTGTGTTGCTCCAGAAAACTTTTTCTCCTTGAAGCGCTAGCTGTTAGCAGTACAATAGTTGCAAAAAATACTTCGCAGGGGAACACCAGTTCTAAACACACTGTTATTAAGGAACCATCTCATAAAAAATCTTCCACAGATCTGATGACAACTCCTTGTTGAATTATTCAAAGCAATAGCATCTCAGAATATTTTTAAGAATATTGCATGTGTTCACTTGCTTTTTTCTTCTGCTTGAAAAAGGCTTGTTGCTTTCAATAATATTCTCAATATTTCAGCATCATCAATCAAATCAAATAACCAGGGTTTTTCTCTGCTAAAAAGACAGAATCAGCATAATTTATTGTGGATTTAGACACAAATTTATTGTATATTTAACACTATGATGGCCTCAATTTAACATGACTATCATGGACCTAAATATATGCCTTTAAACCTGATAACAATAGCAAGAAACACAACATGACGTAGCATTTACATCTTTGCAATACATGTTGGACCTAATTCACCTCTCACTTAATGATGAAATACTTTTATGTTCACTGCAGTTATTCCAAAATCATGCTGGTAGTAATCACAAGAAAACAAGCCCCAGAATCCTTCTCATATAACAGAAATTATCTGTACACAGTTTGGACTGGATCCTTACATACTGTGAGTCATTTAGATGTTCTGATTTACAACCACTGAAAAATCTGTCCTACCAAACATAAATTACAGACTTCAGCTGAGAGGTAAATCTCTTGGAAACTTCAGCTGATGTGGATTCTATGTGCTGTTTTCACATGCAGATTCTGTGTATTACCAATACACAGAATCTTTAGTTGCTGAATATTGCAGGTTATACTCAGGCATAGCTAATGCAAGAAGTTCCGTAAGTAGAGCCATACCTTCAGCTCTCAGCTGTCTCCTTTTCTTCCTAACCTGCAGCAGGGATTTCAGAAAAGAGGCTTTCTTTCCACTTCCTTGACATTGCTCAGGACTGGAGGCCTTTTCCCCCTGCCTTCCCACCATGGTACACAACCCTTTTTACCTCTCTATTTCCTCTTTCCAACATAAGACAAAACCTTTTCTTTCCATGTGCCTGGAGCAAAGCAGAACATAGTCCCTCCCACTGAGCTCAGTTATCTGAGGATGGGCATCAGTCCAGTACTTTTTGTCCACAGCATTGTTAGGGATCTGCATCTTTCTTGAGAGGTGGGTCAGATCTATACACATATGATTATTTATTCACTATAATTGTTTTTTGAGTTCCCAGAATCCATCTATATAGCAAATAGGTATACTATCCCTTGGGAAACTACAGAAATTGCATACATTGCTTACAACATTAGGAGTGTTCACAGTGCATTTTTACTTCCCTCTTAAACAAGATTCAGTCACTGGAAACAGAAATAAGGTGAAGCAGTTCACCACAGACTGCCAGGAGATGTCTTGACATGCCAATCTGGCATTCTCTCTCCATTGTTTTATTTGGGTTCCAGAGATTTCCCTAAACTTTACCCCTTTGCTTAAAGAGCTGAATGTGAACTGATTGTTATCCAACAAATTCTCTCTCTGCCATAAATTTAATTAAGAGTGTGGGCCAAACTCCAACCACTTTTAAAATGTCATAGTTTCAGTAAAGGTCATTCTCTAAAAGCTCAACTGATGGTGTTACAGCAGCTTAGCTGGTCTACTGTGGCTGCCTCTATGTTCAAAATTTAACTCTGGGTGGAGATTATCACAAGTAAGTCATGTGCACATAGTCAGCTTCTTTTGGAGGCTCAGGGATTTTATCAGCATAGACTTGGGCTGTTCTGTACTAATCAGCCTCAATTACTATAAAAATTTCTGAAGACTTTTATTTTTCCAAGTTAAACATGGCTTATAACTGTGTGTATGCTCTTAGCCCACTCATACTGCAAAGTGGAAAAATTTAGTCTAAACATCACTGGATGGCCTTTAAGCTAAGGTGTATCATGAAAGCTAGGACTAAGATTGAGTCCCAGGACTGTTACCATGCTCAGCAGATACCAAATACTTTCTTAAGTCTCTAACATATTCATACATTTGATGCCTAAAATATAGCCTATATTATGAATGCCTTGTAGTGTAATATATATTGCTGTTATGGTGACTGTTATTTCATGAGAAATTAAGCACATACTCTAGTTAGAAAACCTAAGCTGGGATGGTTAGAAGCTAAGAGCATGGCTCTGTTACATAAAGATTGAAAAGTATCTCTTTTTTAAGTAAAGGGATGAGTATGCATATGTAGTCTGTGTCTGCAATTAATAATATAGCAATGCCATCATGGACAACTGCATCAATAGATTAAACCACCCCCAATCTCATTGTAATGCAACACTGTAGGAGGAGAAGGTCATGGCTATATTCAGGGGTTAAAATTAAGAGGAAGATTCATTAACTTTGAATCCAGCTCATCATGCCTGCAAGACTATATACTGAGCAATGGCTTTACATTCTTAATAAGAGAGGAAGCACTGGAAACTGAAAGGCTGTTGAAAATAACTTCAGTGAAGTAATATTTAAAACTAAAGAGAATTAGCTATAAAACAAGGTAGTAACACAAGAAATATGTTTTTAAAAGCACTCATGAATACATCAATAAACAGATAAATTCAATTATATTTTCTCATGTTGAACTCTGATATCTTTCTCAAATGACTTTCAGAAATTAATGATAATCAACAATATAGGAACACTGTGCTGGAATTTAGTGCAAAATAGGAGTCAAAATCTTTATGCATGACAAATATCTAATGAAAGGTAAAAATGTGTGGTACTTTATTTCAAGACCTTTTCTTTGCCTTCCTCCTCTTTAGCAGAGGACCCTTACTTTAGATGTATGCGTGGGTACTGGTATTGTTGGCATCACGGAAACTGTCAGAGTTACTGAGATTAGATCTGATTTTATATGCACTTATAGCAGTGCAAAGAAAAGAGCATAAAGATAGCCAAAAGTTGGATGCTAAATTAATGTGATAGCAAACTTGAAACCAGGGCCAAGTTTAGCACCAAGGATGTGGGAAGGCATCAACTCCAATTTTTTTTATGGCAAACCTTGCAAAAGCTCCAGTATCACTGAGTTAGTGTAAGGGTTTCTGCAAGGTATCAGTGAGAGTTTCCACGAGGAAGGTCTACACATCAGCTGAAATCACCGAGTTCAAACTTTGCCCTGGTCGAAGATCAAGAACTGTATGTGAGTGTGCTTTCACCTACTTGTTTTAAATCTCTTCAGACAGCAGATAAGAAGATGGCTCTGTCTTCTCTTCTCGGATGTTAGTGTTGCCTGGGTTTTTTTTAAAAAAGTGGGAAAGACTCTATCTGCACTAAGTATTTTAAAATAAAAAGCCTTTTGAAGGAGTAATCTCCAGCTGATTCAGAAGATGGGGTGGACACCATGGTTCCACTAGTGTGAAGGTGAATGGTTGCACTTCCCTTGCCACTGGGGAGAAAGCAGCTGGAGTGGGGAAGCGCTGCTGTGGGTCTGTTCCTGCCATGCTGCCTGTGAGGGCAGTGGGAACCATCACCATTCCCCACCAGTCTGCTGCCCTCTGCCTCAGGGTCGCCAGAAATGGGAGAGTACAGAAGTACTCAAAATTTTCTTTTCAAACTCGACTCTTGTTTGCTCCGAACGTGATCCAGTCCAAGAGGGGAATCAAGTCTTTTATCACCCTCAGTCTTCACTGAGACTAACAATAAGGGATGTTCAGTGTTCCTGCTGTGAGCTTTGTGTGTTTTGAGTGCTCTAAGATGAGAGCAGGAGACCTGTGTATTCAGTGCCCTTATTCGTGAAAGATGGAACAGGAACAAAACAGGGGGTGCACGATACATGTGTTTGTGGACATCACTGCAGTCTTAATAGTGCAAAGAGTAAAACCAAGGGAAAATCTTGACTCATCAGCATGCATTCAGGGTGGTGTTAACTCAGTTACATGGTTGGTTTTGGATAGGACCTTCCTGCTAGTTGAAAGCACCGGCAGAGAAATCACAAGTCTGTCTGGAAAAAGAAAAAGGCTCTACAGACATGCCCTCATCACATGCTTGTACTGAAGGCAAAAGAGTTACCTGAGGACTAGTTTTATAAGCAAAAAGAATCTCTTGGACAGCCACTTACTAGTGAAGGAGGGATCAGACCTTGTCTCGGGCCTCTTTTAAGCCATACTGTGTTTAACATCGCAACCATGTGTGATGTGGAAATTACACGGGCAGACACAGAGTAGCAAACACCAAACTTTTCAGTTGCAACTTTTGTTCTGTTTCATTATAATTTCTTCACTCTCTGAGGTGTAGAAAGGGTTACTAAAACTTTTCTGTGCTGTTGCAACCTAGTTTTTTTCCTTTGTAGTTTCTCCCCAGGGGTCACTGAGTAAGAGGACCTTGTGAGAGGTCGAGTCTGCTGACTCAGAAAGTCTTAGCTTGAAAGATAGCAAAATATTCTTGAAAGTATTTAAATTTGTCATCAGCATTGCAGGAATAAGGTGATGGAAATCAAGAATTATTAAGAAGATGACTATGTTAAAATTGCACAATGTTTTAAATCAACAAATTTAAAATTACACAGAGCACATGAAGAAAAGGAAGTCTCATTAAAAGCGTGTTCTCCACTCCCCGAACTAAATTCTATGATGTCTCAGATCTACCAAATTATATATTCTATGTTCCTTTCATGTTGTTTCAATTTTAGCATAAATAAAAAAGCTACATGTTACTACTACTCTGAATTCAAAATGAACCGATGCTGAGGTTTAAATGATGATGATGCTTTTTCATCCTCCTCATAGTTGACATTTATCACCTGCAAAACACATCCAGACTAGAAGGACACTGAAAGTATAATCAGAGAAATATATTTCTTTATAGCATTTTTGCAGCAGCTGCTATGTCAGTACAGCAGCATCTCTAAACCAAATTCATATAGAGGATACATAGTGCCACTGAGTGTTCTGAGTTCACCAGCAGATGAAATCCATTTTTCAGTAACACAAATACTGGCTTAATTTACAAAGATTTATGAATCAATTTCTTGCCCACAGGCTGTGTATCACAGTCCTGTATTGAGCTTCTTTCATGCCCTTAAGGGCAAGCTTAAGGAGAAGCCTTTTGGATTGTGTTTCCTGCCGTGTTAATTTTTTAAATGATGGGCTCTCTTGTTGGCTTTGAACAAGTCCTAAAAATGGTAACCAAAACAGATGCTGACTTCTTTCAATTTCTAATCCTTCAAACTTCTACTGCCAGGTATACAGCTTGCTACCAACAAACTGGGAGATTTGTTGTGGCCTAAAAGTGAACCCCCTGCTTTCATTTACACACCAGTTTAAAATATGAATTTTTTAAACAGCTACCTTTTATCATATGAATTAAACATTTCCCCAACTATTGTAAGCTGCATAATAAATAATAACTACGTATTTCCCCTGTAACAGTAGGAGCTCAGATTACAACCTGAAAGCCAAATCACATTATTTCTAGTTTGTATGTTTACTAGAAACAAAGACATGGCATACATATTTACTTTTCATTCTTTCACCATTTTCTGGACACAAGTTTATAAAACAGATGTGCTTTCAGCATAGTTCCCACAGAAATTTCTGTTAAATTCTACTAAAAATGGAAGATAGGTTGAACACAGAGCTGGCATAATGTTTCTCTTCTCCCTTTCTCTGAAGGGGTCTGAGGTAAAAGGAAAAGCAAAAAAAGAGGTTAAAATTGCTTTTAAAAATGAAACTTATCAAATAAAAATGTATACCTGTAGTTATCATTCATGGTTTTTATATATTTTAAAAGTTAACAAGACAAATATGTGAAAATTATATTTTAATAAAGTTATAGATTAAATATATGTTTTAGTAAAATACACTTTAAATTATGGAAAAGGGAGTAAAAATATCAGTTTTAAACTCTGCAAATTAAAAATAAACTCACAACTTAAGAAAAATTCATATAATCACTCTACTTTCAACTAGCTCCTATCACAATAGTTTACATAGAATAAAAAATAATATTTTATGTCTAACATAATTTGTTTTAAAATTTACTAAATTATCTGTGGATATGCACTGTAGTTACATATAAAGATAACCCTGGAATAGGAGAACTCTTTAACCTTATTCCCTGAATAAAAATTTAGCTGGTTTATAATAAAGAATTTCTGTGCATATGGCAATGAAAACATTCAGAAATATTTTTGAACTTTATGATTTTATTTAGTGATTTATCTGAAAAAAATCTACTAATTTAAAATCCAAGCAACAGAAATAAATAGTAATATAGCTGAAGGTTTTTTATTTTCAGCTTATAATCTTTGTAAACCCATATTAAATTATATATTTACTTTATTCAGAACAGATAGAAGAGGGAAAGCTATAGTTACCCTCTACCATCCTCTGCATAATTAACGTTTTTTTATCCTTTGGAAGCCTAATCCACAGGTCAAGTCACAGGTATTTCTTCCACTGATTTCATTTTCTTCACTTCAAGTGACAACTATTTCAGCCTAGTTAGCAGTGCTAAAAGTTTATCCTGGTTTTATACAGGAGCATAAACTTCTGTTTTTATCAGCTGCACAAGCAACAAATATGTGATGTAGGCTTAGGAGGGCTGTACAAGTGTACATCACTTACCTGCAATAAGAAGTTCCTTCAAAGGGTGAATTGTGTCTCAGAAAGGAAAATAAGGATATTTGTTACCTCTGATCTTCACTTGGTCTTAAAGGCATTTGAGCCATGAGCTGAGCCTGATTTTATCATTTCAGACAACCTCTTTTGTATATACATATATATTTTTTACATCAATATAAGTAAGCCAGTTTCAAATATTACCAAATTAAACCACTAATCCTTTTTAAGTAGACAAGCCTTCACATTCCTAAAAGTTTCATCGCTTGTTTGAGCACCAAGTGTGATAAAATACGAAGTGTTCCTTGATTTAATTACAATGAAAAGTAGTATGGATAGGAGAAGACGTAGTCCCAGAATTTGGAATCAAAAAGTCCAGGCTGTATTTGTAAGCAAACCACTCCATGACCATGGACCAAGCATTTCGTATCTCGGTTGCTTTACTTTTAAACTAGAATAACAACATTCATCTCACTGTGATGTTCTTTGCAACTTACAGATAAGAAAATGACATGGGATTTAGGTATTGTTATGTCCTATTCTATGCCTAGTTTATGTTCCAATAAGCCAAGATAATTCTAAAAACTTTTTTCTGAAAAATGTTGTGTTGGTTATGGATTTGTTTTGCTTTGTGAGAACACTCAGGAGGAAAATGTTTCATGAAGATCCAGCCATCACCATCAAGAAAAGATCATGGAGTCCCTGAATACTATTTTTCTCACACCATGCACTGGTAAAAAATGAGCCTGTAGGTCAAAGAGCCACACCTCCTGGAAATCAAGTTGTTATTAGTGCAAGAATGACCATCAGCTGCCTCACAAGTCAGTGTTTTTCAGTAATATTATTATTTCTTAGGACATTGTAACAGTTTGTTTTTCTTTGAGTATTTATTTCCAGAATATATATGCTCTAACTTCTTAAAACATGCACAATCAGTACCTTTGATTTTGGTCACCAGAATTTAAGAAATTGATATGGAAAAGAATAATTACAAGCATTTAATTTCCTTCAGTGTCAATATGTCTGGGTAGGAAATCTGAAAGCATTTTAATCATATTCAAGACTGTCATGTAAACCTAAAAAAATCTACTGAATTACTGTCTGATCCAGAAACTTTGTGAAAACTTTGCTATAGTGAGGATAAATCTGTTCTGTATGAACAATGAAAAGCTTGCTCTTGATTTAAACTTCAAGGGAAGAAAACCTTTCTTCTGTAGTGGTATGAAAAATACAGTAGAAGAGTTGTCTTCATCTTCTTAAGAAAGTCACCCTTCAGTGTATAATCTATTTACAAGAGTGCTGAGAACACTGAAGAATATTATGAGTACTGAGAAGAGAATAAATACTGTATTAACACGCTGAGAGTATAAATAGAAATATTGAAAAGTGTATTCCTTATCTACTTTATGGTTAATTCATAGCAGAGTGGTGGGACAGTGGTAGTGGTGTAGGACACTAAGACATCTTGTTTTATGTATTTTACATTTGTATATGATGTAGAAATACTGAGAATATAACTGCTATTTAGCAGAGGTGAGGAGACCTGAACAAATATGAACTGTTTACTTTTCCAAAACTTTTTTTAAAATGTATACAGTGAGACTGGAAGTCCTGTGGTGTTCTTACTGATTTACTTACCTTTAACATATGACACCTTATATGTTTTTTTTACCCTGCTTCAGTGGGCTTTTCCTACTACAGTTGAACATTGTGACTTATTACTCAGCCATGATGTGCCATAAAGAATGACAGGGACATGGAGCAACTCACAAACTTTCTGGATTTCATACTGGCACCCAGATTTTTTATCTAGGGGTACATAAGTAAATGCATTGCAGAGGGTAAATGTATTATTGCACTGCCTGTTGCGAGTATTTTAAAGGCAACACAGAGCTTTTTAATTTAAAAACATTATGTGTATTTTTACAAGCAGCTGGTGTTTAAAGTATGTTTGTAAGCAAATTGCAATTGATGTCTTCTCTGCTAATTTGGTATCCAGGGACAATCTTGGAAATTAGATCTACATATGAGTAACGAAAATCTGTTGTACAGTGTAATTAACTGAGGCAAGGTAGACCCTCATAAAATGATACTAAACACAAGAGGTAAGACTCAGAGGTCTTGTGTCATCATGTTTGCGTTCTGATTCATGCATGAGCTGGCTACCAGTGAAGCCCTTCACGGCTGCTGAGAAGGGGCTCCGTGCTCTCTGCTGGGCCCACAGGAGGCAGGAAACAGGAGCTTTGGGAGGGGGCAAACAGTGAAATGTCACCATAACTGTACTCAGCCTAAGTCTCTCATGTGAGGCTGTAACCGCCAGGCATTAGCCCTGGAAGAGCTATACCTCCTCCTGAAACACGCAGGAGTGTCTTCCGAGCCTGGTTCTTCTGCTCAGTAGCTGAGGACCACCTGAACTTTATATGCCCACAGCAAATACTTTTGGTTAGAGCCAGTGACAACCTTCACGATGCTCTCACTGCAGATCCAATATGAGCTAAGGAAGCCAGAGTAACTAGGCCATGTAATGCAACACCAATATTCACATTGTTATCCCAGTTTGGCTACAAGGTAGCATCAACTGTCCAGAGGCCTTTGCTCTTCAGTAAACAAACACATGCATGTAACATTCTGTGTTAGCTACTGGAAGGCCACAGTCACACAAAGACTGTCCACCACCCCCGGGGCCTCACAGCCACCCCATTTGACTTCCCCAACCCTTCCTCTGTTCCCCACCATGCTCCAGCACAGCCCCTGCTCCAGCATCAGCCCTCCTGCTCCCCCTTGCCAGGCACAGCTGCACCCATCAAGGCCAGCAGCACTTCTGGTGCCTCCCAAAAGCTAACCCAGCACTTAGGAGACAGAAAATAGAGCAGAGGAGGGGTAGTGCTCCCTCTCTCTCCCCAGCCATGCCCCTGCTCAGCCAGGGGACATCCTCAGCCTTGTGCCTGTCCTTGGGGCCACAGGCTGGCCCTGACACTGCAGCTGACTGAGGGCTGTGGAGGGCTCATGGTATGCTCATTGTGTGTGTCCCCCTCAGCACCAAACCAAAACCTACAGAGCAGTCAGCCAACATAAGGAATTGCATTTTTTTGCATCTTAATTTTTCAAGATATTTCCCAAGACCTTGGCTTGTTTGAGTGCTGTACTGAGGTACCGTGAGGGCAGTTCTGGATGAAAAGAGCAAAGCAATACTAAACTTTAATGGACAAACCCTCAAGTTGCTGAACCATCTCAGTGGCCACTACAAGAATATCTATTCCTTTATTTGAATGTTGCAACTATTTCTGCATGTGCCAGCAGGCTCAAGTGGACCCTTGCTGCTTTTATTTTGTTCTAGGAATATCAGCACTATGTTCCCTCTCTCCTTATGTTCCCCTGGACTCCTTCAGAGGAGAAACTACTCCAACAAGGTAATATTAAAATTGAGTGGACCTGACATGACAATTTGTTCATCCTCAGGTGAAGATTTACATTCCAGCAGTTGTCCATCTCTGTAACTCCTCTTCTACTCCAAAGTTTAAATGTATTAGAGGGGGAATCTCTTCTATCATGACAAGTGTATTCCGAAATCCATCATCTATGACAGTAATTGCCTAGACCATCCTTGCATTCAGGTAATGGCATTTCAGCTCCAGACACCAGCTCCTCCTAGCCACAGCAGAGGCACTGTATGAGAAGTTGCCTGACATACTTATGCTATTCCTTTTAGATATTTTGCAAGTTGGCACCATTAGCTTCTGCTGGAAGACACATCCATACCGCAACAGTCACCAGATGAGGTAGTCACCGAACCTCAGCTGATCAGGAACACGGATGTCCAACCCCAGGCAAAGCTTCATTCGCTGCTTGCTCCAGACCAGTGCTGAGGGCTTGATGGGATGGCTTGTACCCACTGCTTTGGAGAGGTGGCTTTGCTCTCCACTTGTCACTACAGGTGCACAAGGCAGGCAAAGTAAATGTTATGTTTTTAGGGCAGCAAATCACTCCTTGTAGAAGGCATGTGCATTTTAGCAGCAGGATAAAGCTTTTATGGAAGGCACCTGTATTTCTTTTTTTTTAAGTTTAACAAATAGGTACACAAATAAGCTTGAAACAAATGTTAAAAACAGTAATTGGATTCAAGGTTTGAGTTTTGTTCTTTTAATCGCAGATTTAATGCAATGACCCGTGAGAGTAGTAACTAGATGGATAGCTACAGCTAGAAGAGGAGGAGGAAATACGCTCTCCACGAACCGAGCAAGAAGGAATTCAAGGACTCCGGCTTCATGCGGTGTTTCAAGAGCACCATCTTGTGGTTTTCCCTTTCCAGAACGTATTTTCTTTTTTAAAATCTTTAGTACAGCATAACGTCAGCCCTTGGCTTTAGGAGTAGATATTTTGGGAGGTGGGGAGGGAATTCTTGTAACAATCTAGATTCCTTTTTTTAAACTCTGTGAGTCAGGGCGGACATTATATTTTTACCACTAAATATTCTGAGCTTTTTTGAGAGTGAGCACTGCCAGAACTTTGAGGTTTACACTTGTATTGTAAAACAAAATATTCAACATGCTAAAATGTCACTTCTTTGCAGTGGAGCCTTTGGTTAGTGACAGCATAACTGACACATGCTGCAGTTTTGCCATGCATTAGAAATCAGCCTCCTAGGTGAACAGCCTGGCTGTGTGCTGTGCTAAGACGCCAGCAATTGCAAAGTTGAAGTAAGAGATGTGGGTTGGGTTTTTTTCTGTTTTGGTTCTTCCATATCCCTCAGTCCTCAAAACACAAAGGGTGCTCCTGGAGGACAAATTACACTGATAAGTGCATGCAACTTGTTTTCACAAGTGATTATAACATCAGATTGATCATCATTATCCGACACCTCTCCAGCTTCTCTGGTTGCTGTGGTGGGACAGCTGAGATGATTGCCTTTAATGTTTTACAGAAAGATGTAAGCATCTCAAGCAGCTCCCTAGGTTTTCCAGGACAGCATTGTAAGTGCAAGAGAGAAGAGCTGCAAAATGCAGATATTCAATACAAATTTCAGAAAGTCCTAAACCCCTGCTTCTGCCTGCCTCCAAGCTAGGGTCAGGATGAAGTTAAGGAATATTCTGGCTCCACAGTTGTTCAGGCCTGGGGGAACAGCTGCTAGCCACAGCAATTTACAGAGCAGGGAAACATCCCACCCTTCTTCACCATGCAAAGCCATGCCTAGAGATAAGCAAGTAACTGGGAGAAATCTGTACTCTTGCACCACCCAAACAGGGGACTCTGCCAGCCTGCAGGTATTTATCACCCTCTGTAGATCTGAAAGGCATATGTAATGTGGATAAGAAGCTTATCAGGTTCCTACAATGTCACTGGGGCTGCCAAATGTTGAGTCTGAAAGTGGTTTTGACAACACAGCTGTAGTAGTTGGGAACGACTCATCTCTATATGGCAAGTGCTATGCCCTTGTGCTAGGCACAACTCACACTGATTACATATCAAAGGTAGGTTCAACAGAGGCTCAGCACAGATGTTAACAACAATCTGCAGCTACTACTTTGTTCCCGCCTTTGGCACGCAAATCAACTCTCCTCAGCATTGGTTGGGGCACCTGCTAGTACTAACATCCAACGTCCTCACTCTCTATAAGAAGCTGCTTTCTCACTCAGCAGTGGATGCCAGCATGCCTGGGTGGGGACTGATTGTCCACTCTTTTTTTTTTTCTGCCATACACCATTCACTGAAACTATTTATGAGGACACCAACAACCATGTAGCTTTCAATAAAATGCATAGTTTTTATACAGGTCAGTTTTTATATGGTGCTCAGCATTGTTGGGCAAGGTTTCAACCGTTGGGCCAGATTATCATAAAGGATGAAATAGCTGTATGGCTGCCACAGATCCCCATGCTTCTCTTTAGAAATTTTGCATAAGAAAATTGCAAGCACTGGTAACAGATCGAGGTTCTTAAGGAGCTGTCACCCACTTGTCAAAGGTTGCAATGTTGAATATCTATTCTGATTATGAACACTAAATCTGGTAGGCAAGGGTCTGAGGATCAGGAAAATACAAAAGTGGTTGGGCAAGAGGAAAGAAAGAGCCACAATGGTTTGCAGCTGACCCCTTACAGCTTGGTCAAATCTTCATTAGAAGTCAAGTAATCTGACCTTTCCAACAAGGTTTCACATAGAAGGTAGTCGCCTCTTATCACTCAGAAGTTAGTGAAAAATATCTGTTTCTTCATATTGTTCATCTCCAGTTGTGACCACTGAAGCCATGTAGTCCAATTCTTCCCCCTTATCTGAGGGTAACAAGAAATTTTCCTCAAAATTCTGCACAAGCAGATAAATTTCTACAGGAACCAACCAAAAAAAAAAAAAAAAAAAAGCATCTATTCTTCACTCTCTCCATGTACAAATTGTTGGGCCTACTAGAGAGTTCCCCTTAGTAAGCCCCAGACCCAAAACAGTAAACCTGTTAAGTTTGTAACATCCACATTCAGCTCAAAAACAGACACACAAATTTTAATTCAAGATGTATCATACTCTGCAACACCAGTCTGAGTGTGGATGTCTATGTCACATTACTCAAAAGCAATGTACAAAAGGGTCATTCTGTCCAGATCACATTAAGATATCTGTGCTTTTTGGGACACAGGAATTTCAGTACACACAGATGAAAATTTTATAACAAACTTTTGCTTATGTCTTACCTATCCATGCTCAGCCTACAGCCTACTAACAGATTCACTGTGGTTACATGCATATCAAGCTCCTGACCATTGCCTTTTCCATGTCTCACAGACAATACTGGAGACACCAACATCCAGTAGTGGAGGGCTGTTACTTCCTATCCAAAACACCATTTTTCTGCACTGGTTGGTAAAGGTGGTGTGGTCAGATTACCAGAATAAAGTATAATAGGATGGAAGAATTCTACCTTTCATTCTCAGATCTTGAGCATATCTATAAGTGGACTTAAAAGAATTATGGACTTAAGATTTGTGGAATAAAAATTCTTGATAGAACTGAGCCAGGCTCTTATTTTAAGTCTCAGATTTAGGTTGGGAGATTAAATTCTCCACAGAAAACCAGAATGCTAGAGGTCCCTCTCAACTGTTTCTACCACTGCTGTCACAAATGGAAAATTAACAGGTGCAGGAAAAGCTGTCCCAGTTCAAGGAGCAGGACATACAATACTGCCTTCCCAGTCTGTTATCTACTTAATACTAATGGGAAAAACACACACCCAAACCAGTCATTTCCAGAAAATTACTCTTTTTCTTGAAAGCTTGCCTTTCTTTGCTGTGGCATCACAAAGACTTTACTGACAGAGAGCTAATTCTGCAACAGCATAAATTCAGCCAATAGAAAATTTTCCATTGAATCGGTTGTTGGTTCAGAAACTATGAGCAATTACTGCTAAGGGCCTTTAGGTAAGCTACAGGAATGCAACATGAGAATGGATTTTTTACACAAAACTAGATTTGATCTTTGTTAAATCAACATTTTTAAGAAGCATATACTAGAAAACTTGAGAAATGAGTATGAAATGTAATCTTTTAAGATGATAAATAGGAAGTCCAGATTTGCCAACCAAGTTGTTGAGAACAGCAATTTATTTTCACATTTACAAGACAAACATGAATAATATTTAAAGCAGTATTTACAAATATATACAAATATTAAAAATGTATTTTATGATTCGAAAAAAATGGCTAACAAAATATTTTTTAGCAGTATAGCCAAGATACAGTACTTTTTTTTTTTTCAAGTTGGAAAGGGTGTCACCTCTGTTCAAGGAAACCTGCAGTTTCTGAATGAAGAAATGAAGGAAGATTGACAATTTAAGATTCACATAAGGTAAACCATCAGACAACTTTCACATTTTAAAATAAAAGGCAAAGCCTTGGGGAAAAAAAATAATTATAAAATCTAGACTCCCTCATAATTTTATGTTAAAAGGGACTTCACTCACTTGACATTCTCACTATAAATGCTTTTAAAAGACTTCTGAACAAGAGTAAACATTTAAATAAAACAGTTTACACTTCCCCCTTCTGGCATTCAAGAATTGCTAGGGTTACACATGGAAGGCTACTTGCCAAAACTTTTTTGTTTTGTTCAATATTATTGTGGGGTGTTTGGAAGACTGGAACACAATAGACCAATTATCAGGACAATATTTAAAATGTTATTAAGAATCCATATCCAGAATTTTCTTTTAAATTTATAGAGTAGTAAGTCTTTTTTAAAATGGGTATTTGTGGTGATTCCTAGGAATTGCAATGTCACCAAGTTGTACAGCAGAATAATAAAATTAACCTTTTTTAATATAGAAGAGCAGAAAGCATTTTGTTTTTTGATTTTTTTTGTGGATAACTTCGTATCCTAAAATAACTTTTATAGGACATCTGACAATCTGTATTGGGATGGATAGATCACAGTCGCCGTAGATTCTGTTTGCTTTTCTTAGTCCCAGGAAGTGGCCCTGGCTTAGAGCTGTGTTTCACTGGTTTCCCACTCATACAGACACTGGAGCTGTGGTAGCTGCACAGGCACTTTGTGCAAAAGTCAAAGCCACAACTTTCACGACTGCACATCGCTCTTTGTAGGTAGGAGTCATACTTTGCAGGTGAGCCACAGCGATGGCAGACTTTAAGGCTTTCAGTGTTTTTCAAGGTCTTGGCAGCCTGTTAGAAAAAGCATATAAAGAAAATTATGAGTGGAGGGTAAATACACACCCCAAACATTCCCCGATGTTACTGAAGTGCCACAAAACATATTATAACTTCTCCTACTCCAGAGAGATAAATTACAAATTTAGCCTAATTCTGCCTGTATCAAATTCTCACGGAGATTGAACAGGAATGATCAGTCTATAACTGCAGGTACTTTGGACTGGAATAGACAAAGCCAATTTTAAAATCTTTATATTTTAATTTAAAGGACAGACTAAATGTAAAGCAGTAAGAAAAACATCCCTCCAGAATCCTTCAAACCTCATCCAAGGATAGCAATTCAGTTAACTTTAAAAAAAGAAAATAAATCTGAATTCCATTTAAATCATTAACATCTTTGAAAAGCGAGCAATGTGTCCAGAAATCTCAGCTGTGGGGCACTCTGCTTGAGACACAAAATGGAAGCAATTCCTACTTCTCTCCAGTGAATTCATTTTTGACACAAAACCAGATCCACCATTCAAAATCATTCAGCATTAGAAAACTGTAGACATGTATAACGCCTTATGTCACTTAGTTGTTAAAATCAAAATGTTTTTATAATCTAAATGTGTGTGTTTAGATACATATGTTTATCAAGGAAAAAAGGACTGCTACTTCAGTGTACAGCTAAACTGTCAGATTCCTAATGCTACAAAGTGCTATATAGCATTATTAGAGCAGCTTGATCATAGTTTCCAGTGTGATTATATCTTCTCCTCTTATTGCACCAATTTGCAGAAGACTTTTGAGCCTGAGTAAAACTTTTTCTAGTTAGGAAAATCTGTTGCTTATTAACAGTGACTTTCGATAAATGTTTTTAAGTCTTACAAGACACTTGTAATGTAGACCTGCACCTATATGTGGGGAAAAAAAGAAGCTTACAAAAATAACAAGGTGAAAGGAAACTTAGGCTGTTGGCAGTGGTTGCCAACTCCAAATATGTGACATACTACAAATACGTAGTTAAAAAAAGCCATTTTAATGTCAGATAATCAGTTGGGGGGAAAAAGCGTAGAATGAACTGTAGAAATATTAGTTTAATTTTTAAAAAATAAGAAGTACTTAGTCTTTGGGCTTTTTTCTTTTTTTTAAATTGCCCATCAGTGTTGAAGCAAAATTGACAGTTTTTGTGGAATTGCTTATCTGGAAAACATGTGATTCATTATAAGACCATGGAAACTAAGAGGAAATGACTAAACTTTTTCATGTCTGATCAGAGCCAAAATTCGAGCACAAAAAAAAAATCACTAAGCCATTTTGAGGGTACCTATACACCCAGGGGATGGGGGGGAAGATGTAGAACATCTCAGCGTGTGAATATTCTCCACTTAGTTTCTAACATTGTCTTAAAATAGCCTCAATAAGCAAAATCTGGCAGCCTTACTAGTAAGAGTTATAAGCACTTCACATTGGAGATACTACTTTCAGAAATATGCTTTACAAGCTGATCATGTGCCAGACAACATGTGAGAAATTAAAGATGAATGGAAATCACCAGTTACCTCAGAAAACTCCATAAGCCTGCTGTGATTCTTAGATATCTTGGATCTGGTGCCTTTTTTATTCAAGTTGTTTGGTGGGGTGGCTTTCTGAATGGAAGCTAAAGCCGCTCGGTAAAGAACATACTCCCTTGTTGCAGCAGGCTCTGATGCCTTAGAGACATTCTAATGAAAAGAAAAATAAGAATAAAATTTGAGAAGACTTATCTGATACTGACTTTTTATTTAACAATTTATTTTTGATCCTTCCTCCTGGCTAGAAGGTTTCCAATAATAAAGCATCATACCAAGCAGTATGCTACTGATTTTACCTTAGCTTTCCCAGTCACTACTGTTATAAACGCAAAGAACAGACCCCTAGTTCAGACCATCAAAACCAACCATCTTCTATTATGGAATGCAACTTACTTTCATATTAACACATCATAATTATTTAGGCAGAGCATGTAAGCTAGTCACTTCAATGTTTTAAATCGCAAACCAATATCTCTTAATTGTTTAGGGTGAACAGGGATGCTTGAAGTTTTCTTTCTGACAAGTAAACTCCTCCCACCAATTTTCTAAGTTTGCAGTTCAGGTTAAAAAAAGCAATCAATGGCAGGGAAGAAATCAAACTTTATGGGATGAATGTTCAGTGGTGTCCAATTGTTTCACCCCGACAGGCTAGCACCATAAAACACTACATAAAATTCAAGCTAGTTGATTGCCTTACTCTGTGGCTGATCCTAGGCCTTGTTTCATTTTTTCTCCATCTTTTGGGGAAGAAAAACTCTCCTAGTGTTTTAAAAGAGTCTGCCTTGGTAAAGTGCAACGCGCTAGTGTGGTTAGATCTTGAATTTTTTATTTCATAGGACAAATAGGCATTAGGAATAGCTTACAGTGCAACAAGGTTTTCAGTTTTCTGTAGCCAACATGTTGCAGTTCAAAGACTGTTGCTAGAAAGTATAAGCAGAGAACTGGAGTCACAAGGTTAGCTGAGTGGTTTCTCTCGGTCCCTCTCCCTTCCGGATCTGTGGGGACACTGAGGTAAGCAAGCCTCTGCTGAGAGCCTCGAGTGCTTGCCCAGCAGGCAGTCCTGAAACTGACCCTCTCCCCTTCCTGCCTTCCTCTGTAATACAGGACATGTGGAAGCTCTTAAGAACATCTGCATCTCTCCTTGGGTAACCTTCTCAGTCAAACTTCCTTGGCCTCCAAAGACAGTGACTAGCAACACTTGAGACAGGGCATCCTAACAGGACAAACTCAGACACTCCAGTGACAATGTTTTCAATCTAAGAAATTCTTCTGCAACCTCTTAAGGCTGGGAGGAGTCCTGAAATAGCAGAAAGACACTGCTAGTTTAGGCCTGAAATATCTTGCTAAAGTGCAGAAACTTACAGAAAGGTTTTTCACAGCTTTACTATACATTTGGAAAATCCATTTATCTTCTTGTAGGATCTTCTGCCATGTTTTGCTGACTTTGGCAAAACTGCAACGACAATACAAACATATCAGTTACCTCCTAGGAAAAGCAAAAACTTTTTATTTCATAATGGGAATAACTATGTAATCTTTTTCTTTCACACAGAAGCTGTGATATGTTCACAGTTGTAGTCTTTAATTTGCCTTCTAGGGAAAAAACACATTCTCCATACAGTTCATGGCTTACATTGATAGTTAGTCTTTCAATATACTGATATGTAATACTAACCATTGAGTAAATTTCACAAGCCCCATATCTAAAACATTCTAAGCCACATCTCATTAGTTTGTTTACTTTCCCGATGAAATACGACAAGATCAATATACTTACTTTATTAAATCCATCTCACTGAGATGCCTTAAAATGTTTCCTAATACATGCTTCAGGTTCTTTTGGAAGAGTTCGGCAAGAATGTCTATTCTGTCTAATCCCATTTTCTTTCCAATTAGGTTACAAAGTTCAACATTTCCCCTAAAAAGAATTCTGTCTACTGCAGCCCAAGACTTGAGATTTCTTTTACCACTTTTTTTCAAAGTTGAGCAAATCATTTCTTCATAATGGATTACTGGCAACAAAGTCTTCTTTGAAAACTGTGCTTCGCTTTGGTTCTTCATAAGACAATGCTTTGGTGTGCCACAGAGATTCCCAGCCAAAGGTATACTATCCTCATGTTCTATTGCATCAGAGTATTGATTACTTAACATAGAGGAATAACCACTGTCCTCATTAAATTTACTGCTTTCCAGTGCCTCCATTTCACAGATCCCTTCATCAAGTCTCTGAGTTACTTGTTTGTTTTCTTTGTTATGTATAGGCCTTCCTTCATCTTCAAGATCTAGATTTCTGGTGGCTGCATGGTGTGAGTCACTAAGGAATATTTTCTGATGCTCCTCAGCACAGCTTTTACAAAAGCTTTCCTCATAATTCAAGGGGCAGGATTCTTCCAGTCTTGTTTTCCCCACAGCAGATTTCAATGGTGTAAACCCAGCGTGAAGAGGCTTACAATCAAAATCACATTTCATTTTGAAAGAGTGGTTAAGGTTTGATTTCATTACTGTGTTTATATCCTGCAAGAAACAACAAGGACAGTATTACAACACAGCATAAACTGCACCACAAACATTTTTCTTATAAAGAACTGATCATGCCTTCCTTCTGCATTATGAATTTTAAGCTTTTATCTAACTCACCCCCTAGTGTCTAAAACATAGACAAGTAGTGGAACTAAGGATTTCAACAGCCACACATTAAATCTAGGTAAGGTCTCAGAATTAGAGCTTTACGCTGCATATAACTGGGGCAAGAAAACTGACTGGGTGATTTACTTTGTCACCATTCCATCAGTAAAGATTACTTTTAGACATACCAATGCCTCCACTTCCTACCCCGAATGCAGCAATACTCAGGACACTTGTGGTCCCTGCAAGGAACACCCGTGGCAGAGGGTCCATGACTGACAGCAGGCCCGTGCAGGGGTATAGCCAGGCCAGAGCAGCCTGAAGTTTGCATCCAAGGCCAGAGGCAATGCTGCTGATGCAGCCAGGTATCTGGCATTTTTAAAAGGGGAGGAGGCTGGGTGGCCCAGGAAGAGCCTGAGTGCTTACATGCATGTGTAAATTACAATCGAAAGCAGCGACCCTTAAACAATGGTCAAAGTGAAATAAAGGTTACTTACAAGCATGATTTTAAGAGGGTGGGAGGTCGACAGATATTACAGGGAAATTGAGATTTTCTTGCCCTGTTTCTTTCCCCTCCCCTCCGAAGTGTGGTGCTATCTATATTAACAATTGCGGGGGGATGGGCGAGGGCTGAAGGAAGCCATCTCGGTCGTGTTAAATCCAAGGGGAAAATAATTTGCAACATGCTTTGCAATCCGTAGGAAAAATAAGCTCCCCTATTTAAAAAGGTATTCCAAGGGATTTAAGCACTTCCAGCAGTTTTGGAAAAAAATACTAGAAAAATGTGTTTCATGAGCGTTTCAGAGAAAAAGTCCCTTCTTCGTACCTACGTTTGGTGGAAAAAAGGCGCAAATACGCTCGCGGCTTTGTACAGTGTGAGTTGGGGGAGAGATGCAAGCCCTCGCTAAGCCTCCTCCTCCCCTTCCCCCCTCGCTTGCGCGCCGCGAGCGAGCAGAGGAGCTTTTGGGCAGAAACCCTGCAGAACTGGGCAACATCTCTCCCACCCCCTCTTCCAGGGCGCCGGAGCCAGCCCCGACCCCCGGCGGAGTGGCTCAGCCGCGGGCCCCCGCGGCGCTGTCAGGCTGCTCCCGCCCAGCGCTCAAGATGGCCCAGGAGGACGGCAGGTAGACCGGCTCCCAGCCCTGCCCTGCCCCGCCGCCCCGGGAAACGCACCCCGCGCCTTCGGGGCTCTCCACTGTCCCCCGCGTTGGGGAATTCCCCCCTAAACGGTGGCGGCGGGGCGGGCAGGGGCGAGCCGGGGGATGCCCCCCTCCGGCGGCGTGGCCCAGCGGGCGGGAGACAGCACGGCGCGGCACCTCCCCGCCCGCCGCTGCCCGCCGGCGGGAGCCGCGCTCCCCACCCCAGCTCGGCCCCGGCCCCATTAGCGAGCGCCCCACACGCAGCTCGGTGGTGGGACCGGGGCGCTCCGCGGCCGCCCACGCGCCGCCGCGCCGCACCGTCCCGTCCCCTCTCCTGTCCCCACACCGTCCCGCCGGCGGGATAGCTGCGGGGAGAGGCAGGGGAGGGCGGCGGGGCTGGGCAGCCGCCGAGGATCCCCGTCCCCGGTCCGCCTGCCGCCCCTCGCAGCACCGCCAGCACCCCCAGTCCCGCCACCACGTCCGCCCGCAGCCCCCACCGTTCCGGCCACGGAGCCCTCACCAGGGAGCCCCACTGCCCTGAGCCAGCCCTGCCACCAAGCCCCACTATCCCGAGCCGGGCCTAGGATGGAGCCCCTTTGCCCCAAGCTAGGCCTAGGACAGAGCCCCCCGGCCACCCGTCCGCCCGCGCTCACCTGCAGGGATGCGCCGCCGCGACCGCGGGCAGGGAATGCGCGGCCGCTCTCGCCGGGTACTTTTAAAAACTTTGAATTTGGTATCCAAAACCGCGCCGGCCAATCGGGCGCCGCCGGCGAGAGCGGCGCGGCCAATGGGAGGCGGGCAGGAGGCGGGGGCCAATCCGGAGCGCGGTGGGCGGAGCCGGCCCGGCCTCACATTTTCCCTCCTCGGCCGGCCAAGAGGAAGGCGAGTGGCGCGCGCGCGCTCCGCGCGGGGTGGGGCTGGTGGCGTCTCCCGCCCGGCGCCTGCCCGCCCGCCCCTTCCTCCGGCCCGGCCCGGCCCGGCCCGGCCCAGGGCGCTCTGCTCGGCGAACGACCGACTTCTGCGCCGCGGGGGTGACGCGCGCCCAAGGGCTGCCTGGCGCACAACTACATCTGCGTTTGCTTTTATAACGGGCTGCGTCTGGCATCTCCCCTCCATCCCGGCCCACGCGGCGCGCAACGCGCGAAGCGTGCAAAGCTCCGCTACCGGGGAAGGATTTGTTAAGTCTGGCGGTGGATCTTACATCTGGGTTCCTCCCCGTGGAAGAATTGCATTTATTTTAAAGTATGATCAACGCTATTAGTAGTTGGCGGGTGAGGAGGAGCGCTACTGGGAGCAAGAAAGGGACTTCAAGTCTCTATGCAGCAAAGCTTGCCATGACAGGCCAAGGAGGTACCACTCAGGATAGTGAAGTCCACCTTGTACACCACCGTCTGATGCCAGTTTTGGGATACCTGTCAGCCTCCTGCCAGAGCCACGGGATACCTGGCTTTTCTCACACTGATCAGAGGCTGGCCACTTGCAAGGCAACACCACATCTAGTGTCTGTTCAGGAGCCAGGCAGGATCTGGCCCCACCAGGCCACCAGCTGGGACATCAGGGAAGGTCTAGGGTGACAGACCTGAACACTCAGATAGGTTTCACGTGGTAGTTCAGTGCTTAGACCTGCTGATGGCCCTTACTTGTTTGGACGAATATGAAGCTGAAATTAGAAGGAATCGCAAACTCCATCCATCACTTGGTATAAGATAGCTCAGCTTTAAGTGAAGTCAAGAAGACTGTCACAAGTGCACTGTAGTCTTCCATTTACAGTACTGATTTGCTAGGAATAAAGACCTGAAGTCCTCGTTTCTGCTCCAATCAATATCTACTTATTTTACACTCAAAATGCAACAATGTTTATTTTTACGTTCTTACGTGCGGGAGTTGTAAATCTGCTAGTAAATCTAGACCTATGTCTCATGCTTGCCAATGGGAAGTATGTATGCATACAGGCACTCCTACATCTGAGGTTACTGTATGCATCTTTAATTAACAGATTTGGAACTTAATCATAGTTACCATACAGTATTTCCTAGAAATCAAAGCTGATGAAGATACTAAATGATTCTATGTGTTTTTTGACATGCACTGGTTCAAACTGCAGTCTCAAATGTAAAAAAAGATAACTGGTAATAATCAGTTGATTTTTATACAGGATGTTTAAATAATGCATTTCTATAAGCTATCTGTAGCAAACTCACTTTGTTCCTATTCTACTTTCTTACATTAATTTTCATTAGGAGTCTGAAAGTAAACACCCCTATATTCGTGGTAACATTTTTCCTTGGGTTCCAATTTCTTATTTACTGGTATTTATATTTCAAATACATTCTGTGTATGTATACACACATGCATAGGTACAATGCATGATGGGATAGTGTGGCATGGAACCTGCAGGTTTTGTACTGCTGTATGTATTTGGGATTGTAAAATGTAGTCTAAAAAGTTAAAAGTCTTCTTTATACACAGATATAAACGTGCACATGTATCAGCAGATTAGAAAGGCAAAAGCTCTACTTTGCTTTCACAGATCAAACGTTTTAAGATGCTGTTAAATAAACAGACAAAACCAGTAAGATGCCGTTCATACCATGTAACATTTAGAAAAATCAATAAACTGGAGGATCAATTAAAAACATAAAGGAGAAACCGAGCTGAAGCCAAATGGAGACTGAAATATCAGCCAAACAATATTGTAATGATTCTTTTCACTCAGAAACAGAAGCATCCTTTTCAAAAACAATTCATATAAGTTGTCACTTGGCTTTCAGAGCTTTTTTTTGGAACAAGTGATATTCCTAAACATTTTTTTGTGTTTATTGATACAGGCCAGAAGGCTGTGAAAATATGAAGGAGATTCAATTTGACTCCCTCTCCCCTGCCACGCAGAAGTGATTAACAAATATGCAGATTAGTAGTGGGGTCTTTTATTTGTCACTTTCTTCCAATCACTCCAACAAAATACGATTTTTTTTCTTCTCTCAAGTAAGCTATTTGACACTGATTTGATGTTTAAACTATTGTTTAAATGAAAAATGGAACTAGAAATAGCTCATTTTTTAATGCGTACCTTTTGAGAGTGGTGTATCAGTATCTTCGTAGTGGAGAAAGTAACTGCAGTTACTTCTGGCCCAGTCAAATTTACTTTTTAAGTGGACTGCTCCAGCAATAAGTGTCTCATATGAAAGTAATAAAGTCTTTTACTCAGCAAGTAAGAAAACTGTTTATCAGTCATGAGGAAGCAAGTTGTAGTGTCTTTCATGATCTGAAAAGCAGTTGTATTTTCTGGGTGATGCTCCAAGAAGCTCCTTTGCAGACAAATGTCTACATCTGTTGTAATGGGCTGACAAAAGAGCAATATTCAGGATAGATTCTTTTTTTCATTTTCTGAAATAATTTCCATTAAAGATTCATAATCAGCATATTCTCTCAGAGCCTGTATCATTTCATCTAGCATTTCTTCCCCTAGCATGAAACACTCAATATGATGCACTGATCTGCTTATCCTGTGATCAGTAATCCGGTCCTGTGGAAAGTTGTATGTTCTGATCTTCTCCGATCTTCCTTTAGTCCCAATCTATCAAAGAAGAAGAACCAGTTTATCATCATAGTCTTTTTATAAAAAGGATGAAATATTAAGCATCTAAAGCAAAAGCTTTCTTTTCCTCCCACGATTATCCAAAATTTGTTATAGTTACACAGTACTCAGACCAGTTCAACAGTCACAGTAATATTTCTCAAATATGTAAAAGAACAATTTTACTTCATCTTTTTCTAATACTATTCCGGTTCTTCATGCTGTAATCCAGTTTGTTTCACTAAATCCCTAGAATTTACATAAGACTGAAATTTTAAGTCTGGCTAAGATACAACCTTTACTGTTGAAGTAGAATGTAATTTTTTTGCCTCGTGTAAGTCCTTCCTAGGCTCCTGTTCCTCCATATTTGCATTTACTATTTGCAGTTCAACACAGGAGTTACCCCAAGAACATACGCTTGTACAGAATTGTATCTTTACTAAGTGAAACTTACTTGAATCTTTCGAACACTGGTTCTCTTTTTGGTTTCTTCTTCCAGTTTGGCATTGTACAGTTTAGCACAGAGCATTTGCATAGCCTTCTCTTTGTTTCTAATTTGAGATCTTTCTTGCTGACATTCAGACACAATCCCTGCCAAAAATATCATGACATTTAACACTTAACAGTAACACATACTAAAAGGGTTTTGCAATTTCTAGAAGATTTTTATTATGTTACAACAAGCTGTTTCTTTCTTCAGTACATATTTTGGACTGGGAATGTAAAAGTCCAGGCTTGTTAATGTCTAATGCTACATTCTGGGAGGGAAGTGCAGACTGAGCTGTACAGGTGCTTTAAGCCGTAAGACAAGAAATTTAATTCAATATGTTGGACAACAGGTTGATAATGAAATAAAAGATAAGTGATGTGATCTGACTTACAGAAGATACCTTTCATACTTGTAATTTTTGGTCACAGTTCCAGGAAATTTAGGATTTAAGGAGCAGTAAAATACATGAGATAGTGAGTGTACAGAATATGATCAGAATATCAAAAACGGGCACTATTTTCTTGAAAAAAAGGTGTGGCTTCTCCCCCCAGAACATACAATTCAAGTCAAGATGAGAAGCGAACAACCTAAGAAAGGAATAAGAAATACAGGAAGAAGAAAGCACAAGCGAAGTTGTTATGTGGATTTATTTTAAGCAATTCTGGTAAGATTACGGTATGCTTTTGTAAGATTACATAGTATTACTGTATGAAAGACTTGTTTGCAAACAACTTTTTGGATTGCAATGAAGGTTTATAAAAAGAGTTAGGATGAGGGAAACAGAAGTAGTAACAGGACAATTGTAAAGCAAGAGAGATCAAGAGGAATGAAGAAGGGAAAGGTGGAACAGGAAAAAGTCAGGAGATAAGGTGAGATATAAAACCCTCTATGAACCATCTCTAGTGCATAACCACACAAAATTTGCAATACGTTTTTCAGATTTCTGTAACAAGCACTAATAACTACCTTCAGCAAAAACTAGTATTATTTGCTGGTTTTATTTTGTGGGTTTTTTTTCCAAACCTGGAAGCAATCCAAAACTTTTTGAATCTGGAATACCTTATCTTGAACAGAATTCTATCCTCTCCACTGTTTACCTTCTGCTTTACTGAGGTGATGCAACAAGTGCAGAATGGATTAATGTCTTCAATAAATATGAAGTAATGGGTGGCAAAAATCTGGATATGTGAAGATAAAGAGCACTCAGGATTACCCTGAGGCTGTAAAACCTGACTAATGTTTGTGGTAGCGAAGAGGAAAAGTTAAAAAGCAATGAAAGTCAAGGCAGCTGTTGTGGATTGCTCAAAGGGAAGTAAAAAGCTTAGGAATGGCCATAAATAAAAGATACGCTAGCTAAAATCAGGTAGTACTTGAGGGTGTATCTTTCTTATCCCTCCTACGTTTCCTCACCTGAGCCTTGGGGATGGGCCTCCTAATCATGTGTGTAACCTATGGGAAAGGAGCCAGCTGACAAATGGAAGCTGGCACCCTCAGCAGACTCTGCAATTAAAAGCAACATTTTAATATGGAAATAGAGCAAACTCTCTTTCGGAGACTAGTCAAGAAAAGGCAAATCATCAGATTTTAATGTACTATGTTTTTCAGTTTCTTTTCCATTATTTGAAAGCTTAAATATAACTTTTTCATAGTAATTGATCTGGATGCTTTTAGAGTGTCAGGCTTAATGGCAAAATGGATAGCTTACCTACTGAAGCCAGTACTCTTCACTATTACAAACTGCAGTGGGCACAAGATGGTGCATTTAGAGTACTATAAACACACATGAAAACTGTATGAAAACTCTGCTCTACTGTCGTCCAGGTTTGAAAATAAAACCATTGCTTCAAAAGAAATTCTGACAGAAGTTTTGCAATGTAGATCTTGTACTAAGGAAAAAATGAAGCACCTGTTGGAATATGAACTATCCGTACAGCACTGTCTGTGGTATTGACATGCTGGCCTCCAGCTCCACTAGCTCGCTTTGTTTCTATCCGTAGATCTTTTGGATTAATTTGCAGCCTCATCTGTCATGGGAGACAGAAAAAAAAACCAACCAAACAAAAAAAGAACACATTTCTGTGGTTTCTTTCTAGACAAATGTCAAATATGCATAGTTAGTTTATTTTATAAGGCACATTCAGGCAAGATCAAACTTTTTCAGGTTTATGAGTGGTAGCTTGCATCCACTTATAAACATATTAACAAATCCTTGTAGCTGGATTGGAATGCAACATGATGGAAGCCAGGAAATCAGATTAATAGTAGTTTAAGGCATAACCATCCCTTAGCACTAATCTTCCCCCTCTTCTGAAAGCTCTGCAGCCTCTTCCAGCAGAGTTAACCAATATTTGAACATGGTTTTTAGATGAAATGGAACATATTCCCTTTGCTGGCTCTGGAATGGGGTGATGGTCTCTGGGAGGAAGGAGCGAGACAACTTTGGGAGAGAATAGGAAGGAGTAACATCTTTGACAACTTGCGAGGTCAATGTGAAATAAAGATCAAAACAAAGCTTTAATTCTTAACCAGTTGTTTTTAACCAAGAAAATACATCAAGAATTAATTATCACCCATACACTTTAGAAGGGGAAAGTGACGACACTACAAAAATGGGGAAAAGGAAGTGCTAAAAGAAATCTCTACGAGCTCTGTAAAGTAATTCAGTCTTTTGTTACTTTGTAACAACTGTAGTTTTCCACAAAACATGCAAGACAGTCACAGTGAATTTTCAAGTTATAGTGAAGTAAACTGCCAGTGACTTTCTTGAGATTAAGATTATGAGAAAATCCAGAAATTCCTTATTTCAGTCCCCTAGACAAAAATAAACAAATATGACTTAGTTTAAAACTAAGATTTCAAAAAAAAATCATTAAGAGAGAATAACAAGAGACAGAAAATACTTTGATATCAGCAATACTGCATGTAAAACATTGCTCATGGTAATGTCTGTTATACTAAAAGATAAATATTACCTCGGTGGGTTGGGGTAATATGGCAACAGTCATTGTGCTAGTGTGAATGCGTCCTTGTTTTTCTGTCTTTGGCACCCGCTGAACACGATGCACTCCTCCTTCAAATTTCATGTATTTGTAAGCCTCAACACCTGCTATACTGGCAACTGCATGTCTTAGGCCACCTTAAACACAGAAAAACAGTTGTAAAGCTGTAAGAAAAACTTTTGTTATTATGCTGTTACATTTCAAACAGTGTATTTAGACTTCATTGTCATTTGTTTCTTAAATTTATGAATTTATCATTTAAATACTTAGGCAGAATTATACCAAAAATGCAAGAGAACTCTTAAAAACAAAGCCAGACGTACATACTCACACACTATCTCAACTAAAGGACTGTCAAATTTTTTTTTATAGAGTCCAATTTATGTTTTTTATTTACATAAAAAGATCATCTACGAACCACGTACATACATGTACACATAAAATCATAAACCATAGTAGAACTCTAACACCAGCACTAAGTTTACATAAAGATCAAATTTTGAAAGCTACCTTCAGGAACTACAACAATTTTTTTACCATTAGTTCAGAACCTTATCATTGAATGAGAAAAAAACCAATTCTTTAACTAAAGAATGAGTATTATTCACACTCTTCTTCCTATCAATTCTCCTCTATGCATCCTACCCATGTCTTGTCTTTGTTCCTCCATTTCATCTTAATGGAGCAAGCACAACTCCAACTCTTGCCCTTCTTACCAATACATCCAGCAAAATGCTTGACAGCAATGTGCTAAGAAACTAGCATTGAACAGCTTGGAACTTGGAGGTAAAGCCCAATAAAATCATGGTTTCATGACAGAAAGAATTTGTTGCAATACTAGTCTATGGCTCCTCCTCGTTTGCTACTGTGCAAACCCTTCAGTCATGCCAGTATAACCTTGAAGGAAGAGAAGTGATGGCACTATAAATTAATGTAATTGTTCACTGTTTCTGGTTTTCAATCCAGCTCAGTTCCCAGATCCCATTCTCAGCACACTGGATGGTGTGTCAATGGAATGATTAAAGGGGAGATAGGTGGCCTTGAAAGAGTATTGCTGTTGAAGACTTGCAACATGAAACCACAGCTGAGGAAAAGCAGCAGCACATACTTCTCAGAAATACCATTTTAGGCTATTTCTAGACTAAGGAAATCAACCATAGGGACAAGATAGAAGCTTTTTTAAATGAAGACAACGTAGAATCTGACAATGTCAGAGCAGGAAAAAATCATCAGCCGCAACGTAGGCCAGGTTTTTTACCTTCACAGAGAATGTTTGCAAATATTTTTATTGTACAGAAATTTAAAATTCTCTCATAACTTTACTAAAACTTATTTCCTTTTACAGTCACATTTGTGGAAAATAGCCTAATCTGCATCTTCTTCATCTCATTTTTGTCCTTCTGACTTTTAAAATTTTTATCCTACTTGTACAAAATGTTTGATTCAAACATACTGTGCAACATACGTAGTGCTTCACTGATTTAATTTATAGCCATTACCTACTATCAATTCTGTAAGACAGATCTATCATGTTTAGAATAAATCTGACTGTAAAGCATGTAATTTAACAAATAAAAATCAAAATCTTCAGTTTAGATCAGTAAGTTTCATTCTAACAGGTAGTGTGAAATCTTTCTACTGCTATGCAAACCCTATTCAAATGAACAAAAGATTTCTCCTTTACTCTGAAAGAATCTTATATAATCTATAATAATTAATGTAGTTGAGTAATAAAACTTATTCCTTTACATAGGAGTATAAAAATAGATACTAAAAAAAAATCATAAGCAACATCTCTGCACATGAGTAAGAAGCTAGGCTACGTCAGGAGTAAAAATAATATGAATGTCCACAAGGCTATGGCACTATTGACAAGTATTAATCACATGATAAGCAGTTCATTGCAAAAGCTAATGTTCCGTCTTTTCTCCCTCACTTCTCCTGGCATTAATATATATACACCATGGGTACAGTCTATCTATTTCAGCTGCAGCCACATCTGTGACATGTTAAGTCTGTAGTGATAACAGTGTGCCTGTGGCACTGTAGTGGTTAGCAGGAGATGACCAAGAGGCTGGTTCAGAAGACAGGTATTTAGGTCATACTGCTTCAAATCAACTATCATCAACACATGTTTAATATGAAATGCAGCCAAATCCAATGAAATGTCAAGAACCCCCCCTGGCAGAAATGTCGTAGGCCTGTCAAATATAGTTAGTTCTTACTAACTATATATAGTTAATGCTAATATTATTATATTTAATAATAATATTATTAATATAATGAATTATATATCATGATATTATATCACAATATTATAATAATTATATTTTATTATAATAATATATCATTATGAGGTTTATATCATAACATTATAGTTAATGCATATAGTTAATGCTTGCCCCTTTCAATTAAAATGTCCCTGTCCATCGTGAAAGCTGATATGCACAGAAGAAGGGTGTGAGTTTACACTTGTTTTTGATGTGGCATCTTACACCCAGATTGAGACAAAATCCCCTATCTGTGTCTCTGCCTGCCACCGCAGGGTGAGATGCACTGGATAAACAAGGACACGTGGGTTTGTACTTTAACGTGTGCGCTAAATCTTGAACGTGCTATTTTTGCACAGTGGCATCCCTCAGTAGGTCACTAAAGTCAGTTAAGAGTGGACTGAAACCAATTCTTAATTGCAGCTTTGTTTAAGATTTACCTTGTTCACACATGCTCACATTTAGATTTCCGTTGAATTTTGGAGCTCTCTGAAATGAGGGAATTTGACATTTTAATGTAGGACCTTGCTTCTGCTCATGAAGTCCATAAAAATAGGGCATGGATGGGACACAACAGCCCAGTGTCTCCAGCAAGCATCCTTAACTCCATTCTTACTCAGTACACCACAGACACTTTGAACCTTAGGGTTTAAACTTTGGCAGCCTTTTGGTGGTGCTGCCATCTATAATGCCCCTACCTCCCGATTTATTTCTAGCTCCTCAGTTTTGATAATATGTGGTCACGCAAGTTAAGATCAGAAAATACACTGCAAGAGGCTGACAAAGGCTAGGGCTGCCTTTATTTTTCTCTAAATTTACATCCTACTTTGCTCAACATTCATTGTCCTCAGCATAGGCAAGCCCTCAGCAAGACAAAAGAGTTTACAATAAATCTATATCCATTAAAAACCCAGCAGTTTCAAAGAGAAAATACGGTTAGATATATACTAGGTTAATGTATTACTTTAATTTCCCATTTAGGCATTAAAGAGAACGCCTCAGAGGGTGCAGGCTCCTTGTCCAAGGACTGAGCTTTCACCAAAAGGGTAGTCAAGCACAACTCCCTTTCTCTTCCAATCACAGGACTGCAAGTTGAGTCAGGCCTGACTTAAAACTAACAACAGAGAGTTTTTAAGCCAAATCAGTGGATTAATCCACCTAGCCCTGTGGCTTCAAAATTGCTAGAGGTGAGAGGGAACATATGACTGGCAGCTGTCTGGAAGGTGGGACAGCCCAGCTGACTGTGAATTTGTGCTCTGAAGGTGAAGTTGTACGTGAGTGCTGGGGTTTACCCCACCTAAGTCTTGCCTCAATGGAAAGAGCAACTCTCCACTCCCCCTAGTATATAAAGACCACCCAGACCCTTCCCCCACTCTGTTTACACCCATCTAACCCTCACCATGTTTATTCCATTTACTTCAAAAAAAAAAAAAAGTTAATAGATTTCTGTTGGCTTTGAAGGCTGAACTGACTCAGCTCTTGGCAAAGTGTTTGACCGGTCATGAATGGGGATAAATGTGACTTTCCTCTTTCAGCAACAAGCTGTGCTGTAACATGAAGCTGCTTCTTGTCCTTAACTTCACTTGCACTGTGCAAACAGTTTACTTGACAAATGACCTCTTGACCATAAAAAAAATTTATTAATAGTAAAAAATCTAGGTAACAGCCAATACTGAATTCAAGTGTCATTAAATTAAAAAATGTATATTAATTGAATCGACAGCAATCACTCTAGAAGATACTGTGAAAACCCGAGTTCATGTTCATCAACTTGAAGTAAATCACCTGCCAAGAACTCTAAAGAAAGTTCTTCAGATATTTTACACATATAACACTTTTTAAAATCAAATTCTACTACAGATTTTAAGAATCCAGAACTATAAGTGAAATCCATAATAAATTACAACTGTATCCGCATATCTGAAAGATGAAGACATCCCTTTTTTGAAATGTGAATACAGACAACAAATCAAGCCTGCACCTAGATTTTCAAGTTCCGAGTTTGTGACTGTGTTTCTTCTATGGAGTCCAATTTTTGAACCTTCTTTTAATCTCTCAATATACAACAGTGAATCAAAAAATGTACTTACGCAAGAAGGGCACAGAAAGACCCTCATTAGAAGGAGAAAGTAGCTCACTGACATGAGAAACTCAATTAGGAGAGTTGTGGATATTTATTTTTTGTGAATTTCTGCATGGTTGAAACAGAAACGGCTCAAGATACTTGATAATATCAGAGTCCAAAATGTGGTGTAAGTAAACAGAAGTAGTGTTAGAAGATGCTTCACATTTCTCAAAGCTTGTTAAAAAGTCCCTCTGCAATTATATTAAGAGTTGACTGAAAAGAGATATAGAGTTTTTCCTGACAGATCACATATCCTAACATCCTAGCTTTTCTCAATTCTGTAGTTTCATTTAAAAAAAGAAAAAAATGCTGATGAAAGTATGAATACAGGTAAAGTGTCACAACCAGTCTGAGCTAAGAGCACAAGTGCCCATCTACTGATCCATACCCACTATGATATATACATCACCTCCACAGCAATATGTAAGCAAGGAAAATGTGTTAGCTTTACTCACAACAGCACAGCTAACAGTAAGCCTGCAGATCTGTTAACAAAAACAGACTCAGCAAATCTAGCCTGCTGAGAAACGTGGCTAGCAATATGTCAATCAAAACCCAAAACCCCTGCGACTTGTTGGGCATGTTTCGGATTGCAGTTTCACAGTTGGCTTAAGATGACTGAACCTCTTGCTGCTGGAAGGAGGTCCTGGTTTTCTGCCACCACCAGCAGCCACACGCTTCTGCTTCCACCACCCCCATAAGCATTTCTCCTCTTCTCTTGTGCTGGATTACCTGAAAACTAATCAGGGGGTGTGGGTGTGTGTACTATTTTTCAGTTGGATTGACTTGGTGATGAGACTCTGTGAAGATGCATAATTACAAGTGCCAATGCAAAGAAGTCATCAGCAACAGAGACAGCAGCCTCATCTTTGTGAAACAACTTTGTACACTAACTGGATTAAGCTAAAATTAACTAACATGTGCCACTGCCTCAGTTTGTTATGTAAACCTACCAATCCCCATCTTCGCAAAGACACTGTTCCATGAGATGCAGTGAACTAACTTCACAGCTCATCACCAGAAGATCCAGTTTTTCCACCTTCCTGCATTCAGCTCCATGTTGCTGCTTATCTTACACTAGCTCTAAGGCTCATGAGATCTGACTTAACACATTAACTAGGCAAAATACTATCCCAGTTGTAAAAAACAAACTCTTTGCCAGTTTAAGTGAAAGGACATCAAAACAGACCAAAAAAAAAAAAAAAAAAAAAAAGGTGGGACTGCTCAGACAGGCAGAGAGGCAGTGAGGAAGAAGGGAGAAAGGAGAAACATCTCCTTTTACTGGCATCAAGCTGTCAAACTGATTACCTATGAAATTTTAGTTGAAGACTTTCTTAAATAGATCTCTTATCTTTTCTCTCAAAATTTCAACAATTCCCCCACTTCGCTCATCCTTTAGCTGTTACAGATGAGCTATATTCCAAACATCCCATTCCTTATATAAATCTTCAGATCACATTATTTCGGATAAATTCAAGATGCTTTAGATTAAGCCCCAAGAATAGTTTTAATTATATTGATCCCTCTCTGCCAAGGGATACATAATAATAAACAGACTTTCAATCTGCCACCAAACTGATCTATAAACACTAGAACCATTAAGTAACGAAGTAGAACAGCACATCCAAATAAAAAGTATATGTAATCTGTATTTGTAAAAAAAATAAAGCTAAAACAAGGTATCTGCATCACTTTCTGAATTTTCTTCCGCCAAGCACTTAGTTCATTTCTACTTTTTGAATCTACTGAAAGGCAAGTTTTATTTTTTAGCACTTTAGTATTTTAATTGAAATTCCATTTCAGAATTACTTTCTTAAATACAGAAGCCGAGGAAAATTCTACTCAGACATTCAAACAATCTTCTGCTTCTAAAATTAAGTTAGTGCAAATTAGTTTCCTATAGTCCTGAAATTCAAGTGTCATATGAATGAGTGTTTCAACTTAAATTAAAAAGTTGCAAAGATTAAATATTTTCATTACTGACCTATTTCACTGGGAAAGTATTCTAGTATTTCAAATTTCCATTTTTTATAGGCAGCATATCGTTGATACATATCAAGTATCTCCGAGGTGAACAGCATGGCTTCCTGCCCTCCAACTCCAGCGGTTACTTCCATGACAAGATCACTCTCATCTGTTTCTTCTGAAGGAATCAAAAGCAACACTATCTGCGAATACAAAGACACCCAGCTAAGACTTTCCCCTGACACTGCTATCCACAACTGAGATAGTATAAAACACCAGACAAGACTGTAATCGATCTAGGCTGCCTTCTCCTGCACTAACTCGACAGTTGCCCAGAGGACAGCCTTCTCATGCCTCTTGCAGTGAAGCAGCAGCAGTCAGGAAGAGGTGTGGGGGAGTGCTGCATTGCAGGAAAGCTCCCCGTGTCTGTTCCCGGTCGCAGGAGCGACATAGGCCTCTCTCAAGACCTATGAAACTTGACAGAAGTTTTCACCCATCAGGAGCACTGTGACATTTGGACACCACAGGATACACGTCGGTTCCTGCAAGAAAACTGAGCACCTTCCTTCCCATCTGACTCCCTTCTAACCCGGTCTCAGCTGCAGAGCTAAGAAGGTGTGGATGTTCAGGACAGTCCTTCAACAACAACACACCTGTATTATTCATTTATTTGAGAGCAGCCCTGTAGATGACTTGGGGAGTAGTAGTCTATGGAAAACTGAATATGAGCCAGCAGTGTGTGCTCGCAGCCCAGAAAGCCAACCGTATGCTGGGCTGCGTCAAGAGAGTGTGGCCAGCAGGTTGAGGGAGGTGATTCCGCCCCTCCAGTCTGCTCTCCTGAGACCCTACCAGGAGTACTGTGTCCAGCTCTGGGGCTCCCAACATAAGAAGGACATGGACTTGCTCGAGTGGGTCCAGAGGAGACCACAAAGATGATCAGGGGCTGAAGCACCTCCCCTGTGAGGACAGGCTGAGAGAGTTGGGGTTGATCAGACCAGAGAAGAGAAGGCTCTGGGGAGACCTTATAGCATCCTTCCAGGAAAGATAGGGAGGGACTTTGTCAGGGAGTGTAGCGATAGGATGAGGGGTAATGTTTTTAAACTGAAAGAGGGTAGATTTAGATTAGACAAAGGGAAGAAATTCTTTACTGTGAGGGTGGTGAGACACTGGAACAGGTTGCCCAGAGAAGTTGTGGATGCCCCCTCCCTGGAAGTGTTCAAGGCCAGGCTGGACAGGGCTCTGAGCAACCTGGTCTAGTGGAAGGTGTCCCTGCCCATGGCAGGGGAGTTGGATACCAGATGATCTTTAACATCTCTTCCAACCCAAACTATTCCATGATTCTATGATTTATTTAAAAAGGGAGATCCAGCCTTCTATTGATCTGTAGAAGAAATACAGACTAGAACCCTCAAAATATATCACAATTTTGCAGGCTGGACCAAAAGTCTGGATGATTTGCAAATGCTTTTCAACCTTTTCAATCATCTTCCTTTACTAGCATCAGGTGATGTTTCTTTCCACAGACTTCATCTTTTGGCAAAATCCTAAGTATTTCCAAAAGTATTTACAGAGTGACTGTTGCATTGTTATCAAAGGAATAAAGAATGTGACAGTACCACCTTCTACTTCACAGTAACATTAAGACAATGTAACAATATAAAGATCATTATTTTTATGTTAAATAACACAGACACTATGTAGAACCTATATAACGTAGCAGTCTAAAGTAGTTACATAGTATTAAACTATTTTTTTCAAAACCATTAGTGTGTGCAATACTATACAAGTTTAGTATTTCTCATAGATAAAAAGTTGTGACATCCATAAAGGTACACCCAGACAAGACAAACTATAGCACCTTCTTATAAAGATGTATTGATTCAAACAATTTCAGATACAAGAAGGCACTTATTTACAGGCTGTCTCTATACCATCTGCATTTTTCGTTTTCCTTAGATAAAAGACACTAGTTGAGGAGTATAATTGGCAGGGAGGGGAGGAGAAGAGTTTATTGTATACATCTTATTTTGATGAGAAGACAATTCCACTTTCTTAATTTAGGAACAGCAGGGAAATAGGAGGCTTTTAAAGGGGACCTAACCTGATGTTTCAGTTCAGCTATCTCTTCTTCACAGGAGGCAATTTCCTTTTCTGTAAGCTTCTGGAAATCTTCGCTCTCATCTGGAATATTTGAGTATGGTTAATCCTCAGACTTATATCAGTGTCTACTCTCAGAAATCATTCTGAAAAATAACCACATGAAGAACTTAACTCTACAAAAAAAAAAAAAAAAACCACCAAAACCACCACACAACCCCCCCCAACACACTAAATCTGTCAGAAAATGATATTAATAATATGATCAGTAACAAAGATACACAGTACATAGTAAGAGTGTTTTCTGATATTGTTCAGGTATGAAACATAGGAAATTCTGAAATACAAGAAGTTCCATTTAAATATTAAAAAAACCCCAACCCAACCAAACAACCAACAGTTGCTGTGCTGGTGGTCAAACAGTGGCACAGGTTGCTCAGAGAGGTTGTGGAGTTGCTGTCCTTGGAGATATTCAAACCCCGATTGGACACAACCCTGAGCAACCGGCTGTAGGTGACCCTGCCTGAGCAGAGGGTTGGACTGGACAGAATCCAGTGTTCCCTTCCCACCTCATCCATTCTGTGACTCTAAGAAATTACTTTCTGTATTTCAGTGTGACAAGAACATCAAGGATTTAAAAGAGCACAGCAGCCCCACAATTGACGCTTCATTGAAAGGACTATTACCCCTATCAGTGTATGCAAAAATTTGAAGATAGTAAGAGTAATTTCAAGTATTTTATGTCAATTTATTCCAGAACAGCTGCAAAACTTCTAACACATCACTAAAAACAAAGGTATGGCAGAACTCTTGCATAATAAGAGGTACTTGTAATTTTAAAGTGTTACTTGACTGATCAACACTAATGCTTTACAATTAAGACTTGTTTTTCTGTACTACAGTTTCGGTATGTTAAAATGTTCCTTTTTTTTCTGGTCAATATCAAACTTCACACACAGACACACACAAAAGAATTTAAAAAAAAATCAGCATCTTAAGCAGTCTCTGATCCGCACTGATTCAGCTCATTCACCCAGAATAAAAAAAATATTACCCCAAAGAGAAGAAAGCGGTACACACAGTGAAAAAGGGGGAATTGGGGCAGGCACAGGGACACATAACTGCACAGTCAGCAGCAAGAGAAGAAAAAGAAAGATGCTAGGCTACTTTTTAATCTGTAGAGCAAGCTTTTAAATGCTTTCAGCTGAAATGGGAAGTACACTCTTAGAATAAAGCCACACCTTTTCAGCACTGTAACTGCATATAGTCACTAGCAGAATTTTAAATGAAACTTTTTGACTTTACAATCTAGGTTTAATAATGGTGAATTAATCCCCTCCCAATCACTTCTGTAAGAATGACATTAAAAAAATAATCATGAGTAAATCTGTTTAAAATTTGTTTAAACAACAAGCATGTTTTACCTACAGCTGGCTAAAAGCATGCATGGTTGACTGCCTGCCTAACTGTAACTCTTTAAACGTGTAAACTTGATCATCTCCAACTAACTTCCTTTACAATAACTACTGTCTGATCAAGGGCTAGTCATTAAGGCCAACAGAAGGAAGGGTAAAAATTAAGGAATTACAAATCTATTAGAGTCAAACCATCTATTAATAATGCTACTGTTATTCAATTAAGAATTAATCTAATATAACAATCAATAGCAGTTGCATACTTTAAGATGCAAATGTAATATAGGTCTAAAATCAGTTTAAAATTATATATACAAGTATTTTTAAGCATGAGCTACAGAAGTGCTCCAAGTTACTGACAAGCCCTTGTGATCACTTTGCTGAAATTCTACGGCTGGTTTGATGACACTGGCTCTTCAGCACATTCTGAAAGGAGAAAAAAAAAAAAAAGGGGAAAAAAAATCTGAAAGGAGAAAAAAAAATAGGAGGTGAAAATCATTTGCTTTTAGACAGTGTTTGCCATCTCCATTAGTGGGAATAACTGACTACAGTTAACACTTTTGAGTAATCAGTATTTAGCAAAGTAGTAAGTATTAAGATCTAGAGAACATTTCACGATCTAGTGAATGTTTACTGATCTTAATGCACTCCTTTTGTGCATTTTGATTTCTAGCTGCTATCAAAAGGAAGACTGATTCAGGGTAAAAAAATATTCGCTATTGGCATCACTAGAAGTGTGCAGCTACTAACACAATCCAAAATTAAATCGCAGTGTGGAGGCAGCACAAGCAGATGCCAAGGCCTGCTGAAATAGCTGGGAACTGTTAATGTTGGGTTGATGGTTGGACTGGATGATCTTCAAGATCTTTTCCAATCTAGACAATTCTGTGATTCTGTGAAATAGACGCGGGTAGGCAGGCGACGGGTCTGTCCTGACAGTAAGGAAAAAAGCCTCGAAAAAAAAGAAATTAGAAATTCTCTATCCCTGATTAATTATCTTTATTTTACATGAAATAGATGCTATCGCGCCACTCCTCCTTCAGGTACCAGCGGCTCTCACGGCCGCGGATAAGCCTTTTCCACCCGCCCCGCCTGACGCTCGCTTGCCCGCCGGCAGCCCCTGCTCGGAAGGTTTGGCTTCCCTTCGGCAACCGAGGGCACCCGGGACCGCCCCGCGCGTTCCCCCGCCGACGGGCCTTTAGCCCTTCCCCACCCTTCGTCGCTCTCCCGCCACCGGGGCGCGCCACCGCCCCGCGCCGCCCGCACGCGCCGCCGGCACGCTCACAGGTGGGCGGCGCCACGTGGGCCGCCCCCGCCCGCCCCCTGGGGGCGCTCCCCCAATCGCCTCGGCACAGGCAAACCCTCCTCTCTGCCCGCCCCGCGCGGCCCGGGCCGCCCGCACCTTGCCGCGCCAGCTCCCGCGTGTCGCGCAGCTCCTGCTCCTTGTCGCGCAGCTGCTGGATCCGCGCCGCCAGCTCCAGCCCCGCCCCGCCCCGGCCCCGCGCCGCCAGCAGGCGACGTAAGGAGGGGGCGGCGAACAGCTCGTCTAAGCCGGGCCGGGCGCTCAGCCCGCGGCGCGGTTGCGGCGGGCACGTCCCCGCCGCGCTGCCCCCGACCGGCGCTGCCCGGGGGCTCCGAGGGGGCAGCGCGGCCGCCCGGCAGCCTTGCGCCGCGCGGAGAGCTCGCGAGAGCAGCCGCATGGCCGGCGGGGGCAGGAGCTCGGGCGCCCTCCCTCCACCAGCCCTGTCCTGCCGGAGACACCCGAACGCGCTCGGCACCTCCCTTCCGGGTTTCCGGAAGTTGCCGAAGAGGCTCGGCGCTGACTTCAGGCGCAGTCGGAAGTCATCGGGGCTCCGCTGGCGGAAGCGAACGAAGGCGTTCGGCTCCCTTCGGTGCGCGGGGCTGTGCCCTGGGGCGGGCGCGCTTCGATTGGCCCGCGCCGGCAGGGCGAGCCAGGGGGTGTGGCCTGGCGACAGCGGGGCTCTGAGGCTGCCGCGTACCCCACCCGACCCCGCAGGCGCCGGGGGCACAGGGCGGTGGCGTTTGGGTGGGTTTTTATTCATTCTGACAAAAAAAAAAAAAAAAAAAAAAAGCACGCAAACCTCGCCACATCCTCTATGGCACAAGTTTAAAGCAGGGCGCCTGGGGGAAGAGCCTGCGGGGGGGTTAGTGTCCTCCTACCCTCTGCAGCCAACCTCCAAGGCTGCCTACGCGGGAGGGGACGCGGAAAGTTTCACTGGGGATATGGATATCCAGGTTACTCTTAAAGGTCTTTTCCTCTCACTCCAGAATAAATTTTCAGGATTAAAATACCCTGAGGAGGAAGCTGCAAATACTCGTGGAAGGATACCTCGACAGTAAAAGCAGGTGCAAAAATCAAGCATTTAGAGGAAAAGAAATGTGTAGTCGGAAGAAGAAAAAATTGAAAGAGCCTTTACATCAAAGATTAGTGGTGAGACTGAAAGACTACCTGTTTACACAATACAGATCTGAGTACAGTGTCTTATGTCAAAGTTTTAAACTAGAAGGCAGTGAAGATGCAGTTATTTAGTAAGTCTGATGTGATGGATATTGAGGGATGATCTTGACAAATCCCTTCTGGTATGCAGACAGGGTGGCAGAGTAACCGTGCTTTAGATAACATCATTAATGAGATTTTTGGCTAAACTCAAAACAGTTTGAAGAATATGCTTTATTATAAAAATGTGCAACTATCCATAAAACTTTATTAGGCAGTATCTTATATTACAATCATTGGAGAAGTCAGAGTTGGGTCTTTGCTATTCTTCTGTCCTTGTTCATGTCTTAACAGAACTAGGTAATCATACTTTATAACTAAATTACACTGGTGAAATAACAGTAACTTCCACGCAATACATTAGTAAATTGTTATTTTCATGAATGTAATATCAAAATGCTTGCACACCTAAATAGTTTTGGAAGACAGAAATTAAAACTTGGAAGTTTTGTTCCACTGTGAAAATCGAAAAGCAATATGGTTAATGTGAGAATTTGTTATTTGGAATATTAAACATTAAAATGAATGGTTAGATAAAAACCACGTAGCAATAATTTATAAGTAAAATCACACTCAAAGAGCTTTGTAGAGAATGTACAGCCTGTGTGGCTAGTCCAGTGCTGATAAACAGCCCAGGCCGTTGCTTAGGAAATCTCACCCACTGAAAGCTTCCCTTTAACTCACTGCTGCCTGCCCATGAAGCTTGCTGAAGCCTTCTTCAGAAAGATAAAGGAAAAATGATCAAATTTATTCATTTAACAGACCAAATATTTTGGTGTTCTGTAACAATGAATGAAATTATGAGAGTCTTAATGGCTGTGTGAACCCTGCTTGTGAGAGAACTACACAGAAATCAGGTAATTTAGAGTAAGGTGTGATTTAATGTAAAGCATTTGAGAAGAAAAAAAAAATAGTGTGAATCAATGACTGATGGTCAGCCTTTGAATCATCTGCATTATGTCCCTGTTTTAAATTGGAAGGATGGATTTCCACAGAGTGAGTTTATGGATAAAGGAAGGGGCAGAATCTAGCTTTTGGTATAACGTTAAAGTAACCTGCAGAAAATGTTTATGTCAGGTTTTTATCCATCTGTTTTTGGCACTGTTATAGCTTCGTTCTTTCATCCCACAAAAGTCAGTTCTACTGCTGGCAGAAGTATTCAGGACCTGTGTGAATGGGGCTGATGTTTTGTCACTGCAAATGTACTAAGGGTATTGGTGAACAGGACTGGATCTTTGTCACTGCAGCCATGTCACAGGATCTGCTACAGTGCTACTTTTGAGTCTGTCCAAAAATAACAGCATTACGGGCTAAGAAAAACCCTATTTTGAAGTTGGTAGTTAGACATGGTTCAAATCAACTTGGAGCGGACACTGCAGCTGCCTGCCCATGTGCAACCTGAATTTTTTGCTTCGTTGGATTTGGTAAGGACTCAGGCTGTTGTTGGCTGGGTTAATGCTGCTGGGAGCAGGCTCACAAACATTGTAGAGGTGTAAGCTTTACTCCTTGTGGTGTAGAGAGTCGCTGAAGTTAAGAGACTTTCTTGTATCAGCTCTGATACTGCTTTTGAATTGACGTTGTGAATACCCATGCTAAATGGCTTTCACAAGCACTTACTGCATACAGAAGCTGCCAGTTCCTGAGCAGGCTCATGGCGTGGTCAGTCCAGCAAGCTGCTCTCACCAAGATTGCCCCTCACCTTTTTTAGATACTGGTTCCAGATGCTCCTTGTGATGGAATCTGCTGCCTAGGAGAGCAAGTTTGGCATCAGGTGACAGCTTAAAGCCTCGATGTTTAAGGTAGAATGTAGGTCTATTTGCTTGGTTTAGACCACAATCTAGCAGACGCTTTAGCATGCTTTTAATTTAAGACCAAGCTATTGCCAGCTGAAGTCTGGTTTGTGTCCACTCTGTGTTGTCCTGTGGATGGATTATGTGGACTCCACAGGTGCTCAAGCGAGCAGTGAACAGGCTGTGGACCTGGAAGCGCTATAGCCGCACTTCCAGAGTACCCTGCTGCCTGGATTCAGCTGGTTAACATGCACCCCAGCCATGACCTGTCTTTCTCCATCATACCTTTAGTCTCCTTCATACTGTATGTGGCTTCAGTTTAATCTAAATACTCTTGATACTATCTGCAGGTTTTGTTTTTTTCCTGGGTATCCCAAACTACTTTCAGCTCACTTATGTAAAAGTTGACTGTAAACAGCTAAGTTGAACGCATACATAATACAATATATATCCAGTTTCTTTGAAACCTAAAGGTCAGGAGTGTACACAAGTGCTCTGCTTATTTGTAGCTATTTGGCATTAGGCTCTATTTGACAGAAAAGATTAAACACTGGGCAAAAGTGACAAAAACATAACTTGCTTTCTGTAGTGCACTTGCTACATACATTCTCATGAAAAACTGAAATACAAGTTAAATACATACTTATTTTATTCCAGGCTATAGAATAAGTGTATTTAGGCAGTTTTCAAAGTGTATTGTACACTGCATGCACAATAAATCAGTTTAATAGCTTGACTGTTTTACAATTTGTGTTCAAAGAACTGTATGATAGGCAATGAAATCATGTTATGGCATGACTTGTTGTCCATTTGGACCATATCCATTTCTTCATAAAAAAAATTTGGGAAACACAAACTGATACATGAAATGTATATTTAATATGAGCATTTGCTCCAAGAAAGAAACTTCACATTATGTTCAATTTTTAAATCCCTCCGAACAGAGGATTTAAGACAAGAAATTTTGAACATGGTTTCATTGCAGTATTACACTGAAGATTGATGTAGTATTTTTCAAAATGATGTAACAGTTTCCAAATACAGATTTCGGAATCTTATGCCAGAAATCAAGATAATATTTTAGGGCCCGTACATTAAGCTTTAAAACTGTTCTTAAAAGGATGACTTGTCTATGTTGACAAGAACTTTCTACCTGTGTGAAATATCTTATAAAGATAGCTTATGACTAGCAGGTCACCATCAAATATTAACATTAAGAATATTCAAGTCTACATTTTAAAGACTTATGCATGCAGTTTTGTCTCTTACACATTGTTTCGATGTGTGGCCTAAATGTATTGTGCCTCAAACACCAACAAACTTGAAATTACACTATGTAAATATATACATATATGATGCTGTATATGTTTAGTACCACAGTAAATATAACTGTAATCAAATGATACTAGACATATGTAGGACCATAGTTAAATTCCAAATAAGAAAAAAAGCCAGAAAAAAAATCATTTATTCTAACAGTATTTCACAGTAGAAGGAGGCAGTCCTTTCTCACTGAATTTTCCCCCCTCAGGATTTGTAAACATCATAGCTATTATTCTATCAGTATAATAATTGAATATTTTATTCATAATGGTAAGTAGCTAACCAACATGAATAAAGTTGTCATAACACAATAACACTTTCAGACAAAACAGGTATTTATTAAAACAAACATTTATAAATATTTTGTCTTGCATTTTAAACTACATTTTTATAAATAACAATATTTAAAAGTGCTGAATATGGTAGGATAGTCAGCAACGCCACTGTAAACAGATTTGCTTTCCACTTTGCAGATTTTTTTTTTTAGATCCCATTTTGTCAAACACTACAACAGTTAAAATATTTGCATAGGGAATAGAGAATAGCCCTTTTAATCATCTCCTGAATTCTATATAAATTACAAAACCAAATGAGTTTAAGAAACAGTTCGTTAAATTGTTCGTATATATATCCAAAAAAAGCACACAGGTTTCAAGTAAAAAGAATGATTAAAAAATTCCCCAGACTCGCTATTTGAAGCATGTTCAATAAATTAAAAAAATGAGAGGTAGTAAAACAAAGGAAAAAAATAAGCCCCAGAAGATAAACTAAGACCTGCATCCTACCAGTTACTGTATAGCAGCAGACCCACCTCAGCAGCAGCGGCTCCAGCAAGGGCTGGCACCGAAGGCTGCCTGCAAGGAGTAACTGGGTGGTTGGAGCCAAGTGTGCTGGGGCTAGATTCCACTCAAGGACACAACTGCCAGACCTTCCAGTCCCATCAAAAGCAACGGGCTTATGCCAGGTTTAGTCCTATGTAAGTGAGAAGAATCTTGCCTCTTAAGTCTAAGACCAGACTTGTCAGTATTAAATATATATATACACATACATACACATATATATATATATTTAACAAGTATTCAAAGCCATTTCTTGGTATATCTTTAGCAGTTTGTGAGGGATGCTAACACTCATTTTGCTTGTATATGGTAGGTATGAAGATAAGTTCCGAGTCACTGTCTCTTTAAACATCAAAATGCATCCTCAAATTGGACATTTTTTGATAAAAAGGCCAAGCAAACACCTATTAAAAACACCATGGCAGGCAAGTGATGGGAGTACTGTGCTGCCTTAGCTCTGATTCAGGGCTCAGTACAGGATTCTTTACCCAGGAAAGACACCCGTTGCATTTCCGTAGGCATTTTGCTTGGGTAAGGACTGTAGGTTTAGGAGCCCTTGAAGTTTGGTTTAATATTACTCTCCAAACCCCTTGTTTTCAAGGAATTACTCAAAATCAATGAGGCTAGAAGCTAGACATAAGTCTTCTTTAACTCGCCATCTCGTAAAACATTATTTTGTTTAAAAACATTTTTTACTGGATTTAGCTTTCAAAAAAAACCCTTACAGGACAGATGCAATTCATCAAAATGTTCTAAAATGCTCTAAAATGCTACATGTAGGCAATCTTTTATTAAATTTCTTTATTCAAAAAACTAAATTATCGCGCTTTTTGTTTTTTTGTTTTTGTTTTTTTTTTTTGTTTTTTTGTTTTTTTTTGCTGAAGTACATAACATTATACAACAGTGTTAGAACTGGATAGCCAGTCTTTAATAAATCAGTTACAGTATCTGACATCTGAAATGTACATTGAAAATCTTTGTTCTTTTAACAATTAAACAATATCAGCGCATAGACTGTGTCACCCAGATACGGATCCCTTTAAGTGGTTTGTGCTTTTTTTTTCATTTTTTTTTTCTTTTTTTGACATTGCAAACTCTGTAATGAAAATGCCACAGTTTTGGCAGTGAACAACCAGAGGAATCCTCTGCTTGATTTATTTTAAATAAACAGTGATAAATAGCTCTTTTTTTCTGTACAGAAATATTGGCTTCAAAAAGTCAGTGTATTGTACTCAGTAGAGCATGTTGAGTAATGCTACACCTTAAAAATTGGCTTTTTTCAGTTAGTGATGTTAAAAAATGCAAGCCTCTTTCTGGTTTGCTGCAATTGTTTCTATGTACCATAAGACTGTATTGCACAAAAAAAGTTCTTAAATACAGATATAATTTATGTTATTGGATTAAATATTGCAACAACTAAGTGGTAAGTGAAGCAGTTTTACCTTGCACATGCAGTGTGAGGATACACAAGGAGACTGTTCATAAAACTACAAATACATCATTGCAATCTTGACTGCAGTAGGGTGAAAGGAGTGTGAAACAAATGTATTTTGGCAAATCCATTGTTCCCCTCCCACGCCATCTCAAGCAAGGAACACCTTGGTAAAAATGTAGACAGAGACCATAATATGTATTTGTTTTCTTCACAGTAGCCTGAGTAGTGCTAAACTGTAGTTCTCCAGGAACCCAGCTCCAGATGTTATTAAACTACTTTTCTTTCATCCCACCCACCCCAAAAAAATCAAGTTGTTTTTTTTTTTTTAAATTAAGTTTCAGAAGTAGAGCCTGTAATACTTTCAACAAGAGACTTATAAATCTGAGAGTTCAAAAACCTTGGAAAAGAGTCTCTGTGCATTAGGGTGTATATCTGGAGTTGGGCATCTTCATACATGTGAGGGCTGGGATCCAACAAGTTTCTGTTGATCACTTCTCTCACCCGGGAATCAAGACTAACCTGAAGAAGATGAGAACAGACTAATATTAAACAGTAATATCGGAAAGGCTGATATACGTATCTTTATTTCTCAGGGCTCCTTTGAACATGCTGAGTTTATCAGTTTATTCAAGTAGTGCTGTGCTTCTTTCAGAACCACCACACAACTACAGACCGAGACCATCGACTCTGTTTCATTCTTGACTTGGTCTTTGCATCCATCTTAAGATCTGCAAGATGAAATGCAACTGTCTAACAGAATAAATACAGTGCAAGCAAATAAAGTTCTACAGTAACCTGGATTTCCCAAAATATGTTATTTTACCTTAAAAAAAATTCTTTTTACATATTTATTTCTCTGAAATGAATGTTGAATGACTCTCAGAGAGCTGAAGGGGTTTTTTTTTGACTATTTGTGGTTAAATCTTTAGAAGCTTTCTATTCAGCATATTCATCTGGCTGCCCTACAGATTTTTTTCCCCATTTTTTCAGGCACTACACTTGTTGCTCACAACTTACCCAGAGTTCTGTATCAGTTTTTATTGTGTTAATCTCCCCATTAATATTAACTATTTCAGATTTGTTCTTTTCAAGACTCTTTAACATCTGGTAATTTATACTTTCAGGATATCATATGTCCATATCGAAGTTGTTAGCAAGTTTCAGTTTTAGCTTCTCATTTACTTTCCATTTGTAATGAACTCCTGTGCTTAGGCTGAAAAGGGCATGTTATGCTTGGGGTGAATGCACAGACGATTTTAGAATATCATTTAGAAGTTTGAGTGAATGTACAGCTTATCCACAAAATGCTCTAAAAACAGTAAAATTAATGCCTTCTGGATTAAACAAAATGGCAGTAGCAGGAAAGCCCACTGGGGCCAGCAAGGGTTTACTCAGCTAAGAAGAAAAAGGCTAAAACACTGAGTAGAGAAACACCAAGCACAGATCAGTTAAGCTACTGTGATTTACACCAGCTTGCAATCTGACCCTACTACTCTGCAACAATATAAATAGATATTCATATTGTCTGAAGGATTGAGCTCAACCCTGGAAAGCTCCGCGTACCAAGATACCTTGATCTGTGAAGGATGCTAACTGAGATGAAAGCTCAGCATGTGTGTGGATGTGTGAGCCTGTGTATTTTTATATGTGATGAAGCAAAGTCTTTGAATATGGTATGGTATGGTGGTATGGTATAGTACTGAGGACTAGATATACATTTTCACTGTATCTTCAGTACCAACTGTAGAAGCTGGCATTGTTGGGTTTTTGGCATATTGGAGTATGTTACTGCCACAGCAGGCAAGCTCTTTCTCCTCCAGTATTTACTGTTACTTGGTTATCAGTCACAAGGCACAACTATGATGCAGCCTAACTGTGAATGAAACTGTTGCCTATCCATCCTAGGAAACCGTACCTATTACTCAAGTATGCTATCTCAGCAGAACATCCCCTGCGCCAGCTGGATGCACTCTCCAAGAGCTCATTGCTCCACTTGCATGCAGCACCCCGGGGTGCAGCAGGCATTCCTGCTGTACACCCCCCTTTCGACTGGGCATCGGGGCTGTGCCAGCTGCCACGAACAGCCTTCCCCCTTTCCCACAATGGTGCTTCCCCTCCCTTGTGCTGGCATGGCTCTGTGGACAGCCCACAGCTAGCTGAGTTAAGGAATCAATCCACCTGAAAGTGGCATTTCTTTTCCAGGCTGTTTTTCAACCCAGGCATTTTTCTGGTTGAATTCATTGTCTTAAGTAACGTAGCTGTGCAATCAGACTGGGATGCACTGCAGGAATGACCAGACCGGTCGGGCTGCTCAGTCAGTGACTACCTGCTTTTAGACACAGCAGCATGCAGGGGTGTAGCATTAAGGCAGTTTTGAGCAGCAGTGTTGCAGCCATGTATCTTTGGTATTTATTTGAATACATTTAAATCCTAGACCATTGCACTTCTGTAGCACTGAATTGACACACTAAGATTTAAGCAGTTCTCCCTGACACAGATGCACATGCACCTATCTTTGCAAAACCAGTTTGTGCAGCTAGCTAATTGGTTCTTCATTATCAAATATAATAGCTGAGATAAAAAGCTCAAATTTGGCAGGATGGTGGGGTTTTGTGCTATTGAATATAGTAAAAGTTAATTGCATTTATAGAATGAAAAAAATTAATTATGGATATGTTAATTTACATTGTAGTTTTTCAGTGACTCACTAAGGCCAGATGTCAAAACTAAAGGTCAATACTAAAGGTATTTCCTTGCTAAACAGATGAATACAAGGTATCTGTTTAGAACACTAAGACCTTCTGCCTCAGTAACTTCATCACTGAACAAATGATGCTAAATATTTCAGCTCTTATGCCAGAAGATAACATCTGGAATGGGATGCCTGGATGAATGAGAATTTATCAGCTCCTATGCTGATCTAAAATACTGCAAACAGTTCTTGTTTGCCTCATATCCAGTAGGGGCAGGAGCAACTGAATTGATGACATCTGCACATGTCCAGTGCACCAAGTTCATGAGTAGTTTTGTTAAACCCTAAGTCAAACAACACTTAGTTGTTGTTTGAATTTTAACTGCTAGTTGATCTTAGCTTAAAAAGACAACTGAGCATTCAGCACATATATATGTACTAGAGATATTATAAGAAAAACTCATTATTGTATTGCTGTACTGGCAGTTATCTCACTCCAAAGCAAAAGTATATACTATGGCACAAGAGAAGATAATGGAGTTATAAATTGCTGTTGGCTTCATTCATATGAATGAAGTTGCAAATTATTACTGAATGCAGTGCACAAGTAAAATGTAGGAAGCAAGGTCCACAGTGAGCATAAATTAGCATGACGCCATTGAGTAGAAAGTTAGATGCAATGCACAGAGACAAGGCAAAGGAGCTAAAGGTACATGACGCGGCCTAAGACTCTTCTACAGTGCTTATACAGAATCACAGAATCACAGAATCATCTAGGTTGGAAATGACCTTGAAGATCATCTAGTCCAACCTTTAAGCTAGCATTGGCAGTTTCCAACTACACCATATCCCTCAGCGCTATGTCGACCCGACTCTTAAACACCTCCAGGGATGGGGACTCCACCACTTCCCTGGGCAGCCCATTCCAACGCCTAACAACCCGTTCTGTAAAGAAATACTTTCTAATATCCAGTCTAAACCTTCCCTGGTGCAACTTGAGGCCATTCCCTCTTGTCTTACCACTCACTACTTGGTTAAAGAGACTCATCCCCAGCTCTCTGCAACCTCCTTTCAGGTAGTTGTAGAGGGTGATGAGGTCTCCCCTCAGCCTCCTCTTCTCCAGACTAAACAACCCCAGTTCCCTCAGCCGCTCCTCGTACGACATGTGCTCCAGACCCTTCACCAGCTTCGTTGCCCTTCTCTGGACACGCTCGAGTAATTCAATGTCCTTTTTGTAGTGAGGGGCCCAAAACTGAACACAGTAATCGAGGTGCGGCCTTACCAGTGCCGAGTACAGGGGCAAAATCACTTCCCTGTCCCTGCTGGCCATGCTATTTCTGATACAGGCCAGGATACCATTGGCCTTCTTGGCCACCTGGGCACACTGCTGGCTCATGTTCAGCTGGCTGTCAATCAACACCCCCAGGTCCCTCTCTGACTGGCAGCTCTCCAGCCACTCCTCCCCAAGCCTGTAGCGCTGCTGGGGGTTGTTGTGGCCCAAGTGCAACACCTGGCATTTGGCCTTATTGAAACTCCTACAGTTGGCCTTAGCCCATCGCTCCAGCCTGTCCAGATCTCTCTGCAGAGCCTCCCTACCCTCGAGCAGATCAACACTCCCACCCAACTTGGTGTCATCTGCAAACTTACTGGTGTACTCGATCTCCTCGTCTAGATCATCAATAAAGATGTTAAACAGGAGTGGCCCCAAAACCAAGCCCTGGGGGACACCACTCGTGACCAGTTGCCAACTGGATTTAACTCTGTTCACCACAACTCTTTTGGCCCGGCCATCCAGCCAGTTTTTTACCCAGCAAAGCCTGCGATCATCCAAGCCTCGAGCAGCCTGTTTTGCCAGGAGAATGCTGTGGGAAATGGTGTCAAAGGCCTTACTGAAGTCGAGGTAAACTACATCCACAGCCTTTCCCTCATCCAATAAGCAGGTCACCCTGTTGTAGAAGGAGATCAGGTTTGTCAAGCAGGACCTGTCTTTCATAAACCCATGCTGACTGGGCCTGATCATCTGGTTGTCCCACACATGTTGTGTGATGGTACTCAGGATGAGCTGCTCCATCAGCTTCCCAGGCACCGACGTCAAGCTGACAGGCCTGTAATTTCCTGGATCATCCTTCCGACCCTTCTTATAGATGGATGTCACATTGGCCAGTTTCCAATCTGTCGGGACCTCCCTCATCAGCCAGGACTGCTGGTAAATGATGGAAAGCGGCTTGGCGAGCACCCCAGCCAGCTCCTTCAGCACCCTCGGGTGTATCCCATCAGGTCCCATAGACTTGTGTGTGTCTACGTGATGCAGTAGGTCACTGACTGTCTCCTGGATTGTGGGGGGGTCATTCTCCCAGTCTTTGTCCTCTGGCTGAGGAGGCTGGATTCCCTCAGTACAACTAGTCTTGTTATTAAAGACTGAGGCAAAGAAGGCATTAAGGACCTCAGCCTTCTCCTCATCACTTGTTACCATGTTTCCTCCCGCATCCAGCAGGGGATGGATACTCTCCCTGGTCTTTCTTTTGCTGTTGACATACTTATAGAAACATTTCTTGTTATCCTTGATTGCTGAGGCCAGGGTAATTTCCAGCTGGGCTTTAGACCTCCTGATTTCTGCCCTGCATAGCCTCACAGCAGCTTTGTAATCACTGTGAGTGGCTAATCCCTTCTTCTAAAGGCTGTAAACTTTCCTTTTCTCCCTGAGTTGCAACCAAAGCTCCCTGTTCAGCCAGGGGGGGTCTTCTCTGTCGCTGGCTTCTCTTACAGCACCTGGGGACTGCCTGTTTCTGAGGCATTAACACTTCCTTCTTAAAGAGTTCCCAGCATTCCTGGACCCCTATACCCTTCAGGATCGTCTCCCAAGGTATCTTTTCAAGCAGGTGCCTAAACAAGACAAAGTCAGCCCTTTTGAAGTCCAGGATGTCAATTATATACATTTATATATATCTCTATTCCAAAACATGATTTGATAGAGGATGCTTTTTCTTTACTCCAGGTGAAGATCATTTCAGAATTTGTCTGTGTCAGTTTAAGGGTTGAAGAAAATCTTCCATAATTTCCCAGGTATTATACCTTTCATTAGAGAAAATACATGGCCCCCATTCCTGGATTCTCACATAGGAATAACCACTGCAAATTTGGATTTTCTCCCAGGCAGCTGTTGCAGCTGATAAATCTATAATGATTCTGATTTAAATTCCTTAATTTTGGTGCCTTTTCTCCAGAAATCCATTTGCATTACTTACATGATCTCTCTGGCAGGCATGCAGAAGCATACCTATTTCTCAGTCTTCTTTTACTGGAGTTTCTTGAGTCTTATAAAGAGCTTTGAGGTGTTGTGGCCAGTGATGCTAAATGGCTCAGCACCTGTCTCCCTACTTTTTCTGTCCCTTCCTTTCCTGATTTAATGTCCATACTAAGACTTTCATCTGACAGATCAGGCAGACTTTCAGACCCCCATCTGGCAATCCAGGATATAACATTTCTGCCCTGGAATAGCAGAAAATGGAAATGTAACATTTACAGCTTTACCTCTTTTGGCGATAGTATAGAAATGTAATCTTCATATATAAGTCTGGCTTTTTCTTCAATAACTTTCTTGTTCTGTTCCTTCTTTAGATCTTCACATGCAAGCCAGAAAAGCAGGTTCTCCTCACTATACTCTGTTCGAAGAAACTCTCTGAAAAGGTTCCTCCCAGCTGGTGTTTTCATCATCTTGTCAAAATTCTGAGCCCAAGACAAAATTTCATCTGCAGTAGGGTTTTGGCTGCAAAAGTAAAGTATGATTACAAATATGCTTCTATTTTTGTTATAGTGTTTTCATACATTCATCCAAAAATTCTCCTTTCAACTGCACTTTAGTCCACAGTGAAAACTGTAAGCAACAAGGCTTCATCAGTGACAGGGGAATTTTGTTCACTCTTCACTTGTGCATTCATTATCTCAATAGCCTACTAAATGTGTTTAATGTTACGAGACATGCATTTGGCTTTCTACATGTTTTCTACTACTGTTGTTAGCCATCAGACTCAAAGACAAAGTCCCACAACAGCATTGAATTCTTGCCTCTGCAGTTAAAGGAGATGTGATTTGAGGGAGCTGGCAATACACTCTCTTTCATGAGGGGTTTAGATGACACCTGATGTTCCTGCCTGCTTCTGATGGTGTTTGGCCGATCACTGGCTGCCACACAATTTGGTTCAGGAAGGACAAGAAAAACAAAAGGCTCTTGGCAGCCAAGAGCCTACTAATGAGGCCCAACAAAATAGTAATTCAGAGAGCTTTTAAATTAGCATATTTCTCTGTGCTTGTACCTAAGGGTTGCTAAGCTCTCCTCTGTTTGGTGCTATTGACCTGAATGATCATCTATTGGCACGACATGTGATGAATGTTGCTGGCAAAATTGGAGAGAGAAGAAATGAGAAAAAGTCCTTATTCCCATTTTCTGAAGGAAACCTATTTGTGGCTTGTAACAATGGATGTACTGGGTAAGTGATCAGAAGACTAACTTGTGTCACTAATCCATTAATGTGCCAATAAATAGCTTGAGAAGGTAATACTCCAAGTTAATTAACAACAATTCAATATGGTTTCAAAGCTAAATCTGAGTGCTCAACCCCCCTCCTGATAGGATCCAACACAAGAACTTTACTAGCTGTTGTTAATAGCTTCTGTGTAATCATGTTGTACAGTAAGCGACATTTGTCTATATGATTTCAAGTCCATTTATCAACTCCTACTTTGCATGCAAGGAAGACTGGATGATGGGAAGCTATTTGTGATAGCTTTTTGGCAGTCCAAAAGATCTAATAAATGAGAAAGTGTTTAACTTTTAAACTATCCAGCAAAATAATTGAAATAATTGTAATCTGAACCGAAAAGTATAAACATTCAGATCTGAAGGTGAAAAGTCCTCGCTCTGAGAAGAGTGAAAAGAACCTGCTGAGGTGAATGGAGCTGACAATCAACCTGTGCTCCTTTGTTGTCTGTTGGGAAGCTCTCTTCACTACAGTATTTTGTGGAAATTTCTAATATTGTCCTCTCATAAATGACCATGAGTAACAATGAAGACAATGAGTTGTTTAGGTTGTTTTTACCATCAATCATATCCTCTAGAGTTAAGTTTTAATTTACTTTTTATGGATTAGAGAACTCAAGGCCATTGATAAGTTAGCATTTTTCCCAACGCAATAAACATGGGCCCAAGCTTTAGACAGAAATAGAAGCTCTTTCCGTGCACGTTAGCCTGTTTTTCAAGGTATGTGTTTCCTTGGTTAACTACAGTGAAACCATAGTCCAAGCTGTTTTATGCAAGGTAGACATGTTAAAAATCTGACTGTGAAGTACAGTTGAGCCCTGTTAGTTTTTCTTCTTGTCTGGATAAAGAGAAGAAAATGATCCCACAGGTGGCAGACGCTTCTTATAAAGACCCACAGGTCTATGGAACCATCTAAGCACCTCCCATTCTTCTCTGCAGTTCTTCCCCACAAATAAGAAACTTTAAGAAAGCCTGATTTATGAGTGTCTCTGCTGGCATTTCCTTGTCAGGACAGATTTTATTTCCTTTTGTATAGAATTTTTTCTTGAGGAAAAGTCATTAAAAGGACATTCCCAAAGCATAAAAAACAAAGCCATTCTTGATATTAGTTATAGGCAAATTAAAAACATTTACTAGACAACAGTTTGACCAACTTACCATTCTTCTATGACTTGGATACTCTCCATTTTGGTCGTATGTGTTGGCCTTCCTGCATTGTCTCCTCTATCTTCATTCCTAACAGTGAGGCTGCAATGTAGTACAACACTTTATTTTGTCTAGAGAAAGTTAATTTAAAACAATGACTACAGTAATGCAAACTTTTAAAAGATATAAACCTACGTAAAATGTAATTTTTTACTCTTGCCCATAAAATTTTGGAGAGTAAGTTTTGGTAACAACTTTTCCCCTTAATTCTGATGAATGTTAATTAACAGTTGCTATTAGCATGTGTACATTTTTACAAACTCACAGTTTATCCACTGAAAGATGGACACAAACTTAGAGGTCACTTTTGGAATGATTTCACTTAGTAAATTGAGAATATTAGTAACAATAAAGGTAGGGGGGGATAAGAGTATCTGAATTAGATATTTATGAGGCTTTGGTGCCCCACCAGTTCTGGATGGTTGTTCATTCTTTATGAACTTTCCCTTTTTTCTCTCCAGGATACGGTGGCAGTAGATGGCTCAGATACAGAACTTAGCATGTGGCAGCTCCTTATGATTTCTTCCTCTGACCTAAATTTGTTTTTCATTCCAAAAGTAAAACTTACTGGCCTCCCAACAGAAAGGCATCCATTACCCTCCTGTTACCACAAGCAAGGAAAAGAAAGACTTCCTTTATGTAAGGATGTTTTTAATTTTTTTTTTTTCTTTTTTTGAGCTGGTAACTAGCATCACTTATTTTTCTGTAAATATCTTTTTAATTGGATTTGCTTTAGTGGTATCAACTTCCTCTGTGTGTGCTCTGTGTGAATGTTCTGGAACATGGTATTGCCAGAAAAAACACAATTCCTGATAACTACTGAAATAAAACATGTTTTGAATGAAGGAAGTATTCATATAGGAAACCTGGTTCCAAAAATTAAGCTTAAGAAGTGGAACTTAGTAAGGAGATGGAGATTTCCCTTTATCCGGTGTTCCCTACATGTCCAGTTGAGAGAAAACAAGCAACCAAGCAAAAAATCCCCCCTCCCAATCCCAAGTGAACTCATATTTTGAATATTGAATATTCACCATACAATGGTGCTCTCAGTCATCCTAAGTGGCAATATATAAAAATACCTTGGTAGCATAAAGCTTCTCCCTTCCCCACCCCACTAATCTGGGTAACTTCTGCTCAGGTCTAAGAAGAAATCCCAGCTTTGAGACATTTTTAGCACAAATAACCTTTCTTTCTAGCCCCTCTGCATTTATGAGTTTCTTCCACATTTTTTCAAGTGTTGGCTGAGTTAATAGGTGATCTCAAATACTCTTCTGAAAACTGGAAGTTTAAGCTCCCAGGTAATTACAGCAGAGCACATACTAAGACTTAAACATTACAAAGACATACACTTGCAAATGAAGCTGTTTGATACTGGTTGCTCCTTGACTTACCTGCCAAGACCTTAGTTCAGGCCCTTGGTCCTGCTTCCCCTGTTACAGCGTAGGAATGCAGCTCCAGTGCTGCTAAGGTGTTAGGGTGTCATCAACTGCTGCAGGAGAAACAACACATCCTGAACTCTGGGGTTGGCAGGTAAAAAGCCTTTCCATCTCCTCTGACTTGTTGCTCGTCAGTCTATAGAGGGAGCACCCAGGAAAGCCAACGAGAGTTCCGTATACAGGAGGAGAAAAAAAAGGGACCATCCACTTTCTGTCTTGTAATCTTTAAGTCCATACATGTAACTGCTTACGGTCACCTTGTATCTGGCCAGTTGGGAAGAGGGAGAAGCAGGGAAGGCACAAAGCTTCTCTCCCTCCCTCCCTCACTCCCTCTCTCCCTTCTTTGCAGTCCATAGGTAGAGCAGCATTTGTTTCCTCTGCTGGGTGCAGAGATCTGAGTGTCCTTTGGTTCCACAGTAGAGTAACACCATGGAAGGAGGAAACAGCTTGTGTAGGTTGGGAGTGTAACAGGGTTGTTCACCCGAGTCTGTCCAAAAGAGAATGAAGCTGCCTGTTTTCTCTCCTCCATCACATGAGCAGCAACTAAGCTGTACTGAGAAAATTTACTTGTTGGGCAGTAGACATCCAAGGTTTGGATGCTGAGTCTTACTGGAAGTAGAAGGTGACTTGTGAGAGCAGTTAATCTACACTGCTAATTTAATTTGATGTCTGGGATCAAATACTGTTTGTTTTGCTCATGCAAAAGCTCTGCTAAATTTAGGAAACCAACACAGGCTGATGAAGGTGGAATACAAGTAATGAGTGGTGAGCAAGAAAGAGAAATAGGAAAATGGTCAAGAAAGCCATGTTGACTTCATTGTACTTTTTTATCTAAGGAGTAATGGATAGGCCCTACTTTCTACAAGACTACATCTCAGTAAAAAGTTCAGATGGTGGGCCCAGAATGTAGTGTGCAGTTTTCTGGTATCTATACCAGAGTGACACTGCAAGGTACACATTGGGTCCCAATTCTTTCATCTCACCATTCATAGTTGGAGTTCAATGGCTGAAGTTAGTCAGAGTTGCAAAACAGGGAAGACTCTAAAGAAAGAAGTGTTATACTTGGTTGGAACAATTTCTCAAGTTTGGGTATTGTATTTAAAACTGTGCTAAAGTTATAATACGTCTTGGCCTAATTCTGCATTGTTTCCAGCAACAAACACTAGCACTACATTTCAACTTCTATTTATCTACATCTGTCAAGGCTGGAGTTCCATTGGATACATTACTTTTGATATGTTTTTCCTGTGAAAGAAACCATTATTTTTATACAGAAGTACATTCAATTCAGACATGTTCTGTTTTCACTCAAGGAACTGGTTCATGTTTGCTTAGAAAAAAAAATTAAATATTTACATATTTGTGACTACAAAGCTAATTTGAAAGCAGCCTTTAAATAGCTCTGATCACAGTAACAGATTGCTACCTTTTACCTCAAAATGACAACACTGCATTGCTATTTGCTATGTTGCTATCTTCAGTTGAAAATACCCTATCTGTTCACATTTCTCTGTGGAATTCAAGCAGTCCTCAGCAGCAAAGGCACCCTGCATACCTGGAGTTGGTGTCCTTGATACATTATTCCATCATGGAAGCTAGCTGATTTTGTCAGAATTATGCTGTATAGTGTAAAACTAAACTGAGTTAAAGTAACAGGATAAAGATTAACAAAATGTTCTTAGTTAATGCTTTAAGAAGAGGAAATTGCTGATATGCCTCATCAAAAAGTAGTTAAATGAAAGAGAAGTGTTCTAGAGAGACACCTGAGGTAAATTAACATATATGGTGCCATTATTATTTATTAGTTGGAGTACATCCACCAGATACCTTTAAAATTTAGAAATGTAAATTACCCATGATAAAAGCACAACAAAACTACTAATGCATTAGAGTGTCTGGGTTGTCTAAAGGCAAAGTTTAAGTGGAAAGCACAAACACTGGCTTGTTTTCTGTTCCTATGGAAGGTTTGTTCTGCCCACTTTTATGCTGATTTTATTGCTCTGGAGAGTATGGTAAAACGTGCTTCAGTAAACTGAAGTGGCCTGAGCTCGGTGTACCTTTCAAAAATACCTTGGCTTCCTGCCTTCTACAAAACTGATAGTTTCTCTAACTACTGCAACAGTATTATTATGAGTAATTTCTGTTTGGAGTGAGTGCATTTCTATTTCGCAACTTCACAGACTTTATAAGTAAAAATGTTAATGACCAGGGACTACTTGAAGTATACAAATGGAACAAAATATCACATATATGGTTAAACTGGTCCAGGTTCCTAGATGATGTGTTTTTGGAGGAACTACTGGGATTCAGAAAACCAATATTTATTTATTTAGCTACTATTATTTGTCTGCTAATATTCATGTTCAGCAATTAAGTAATTGTTCTGTTGAATAATTACTTAGCTAAATCAGTATTGCAGAATACTGGTGCATGGTAAGGTAAAAAAGGCAAGCTAATTGGATAAAATCAAGAGAGTTGGACTAATTGAAGAGCAAAAATCTCACTGACTCTTCCTCCAGGTGCTTCCAGCCAGTTGCTTTAGCCGTTTTTTAAAGTTGCTGAGCATCCCTACTGCTGCACTTACCTTCTAGTGCCATTAAGAAACTGAAAATCATTTAGAGCTTGAACCAGATCTTTCATTCTCTGTATATCCAGTGAACAAATAGTGTCTAACTGCTTCCCAAGGGTCAGATTGTCATGTACCAGTAGCCTAAATCTGGTGAATCAGTGAAACTATTATCATTATGGCAAGAAAACTATGCCATTGTGACAAGTGCTAAATTAATGTTCTGCCCATGCATGGCTAACACCAGTTACTATTCACTCAGCTATTTTCTCAGTTATGTGCATTATATGCAGTATATCATCACAGTATTTTGCAAGTATGTCTGGCATTGAAGACAATGTGATGATTAAAGCCTCTTTCCTTAGTGGTGGTTTTGTGCTGCCATGAAGATAAGATGCAGAAATCAGACTGGAACACTGTGAACTAGTTGGTAGGCTATTGGGTTGCCATTCAGAAGATCTGTGCTCAATTCCTAATTCTTGCCTGAAGTTTGTAGATGCTAGGCCCTGCAGGGCAACAATTATATTTTAGGCTGAACCTGTGTATATCACACAGTAGGGCCACGAGCCATTTAGCCACCTCTGTAACATGAAAGCCTTCCTTGTTCCAGCGCAAAGGCCACATGAAGTCAGTTGCACATATATAATCTAAAGGCAGAATTTGGTTTTCAGAAAGATCCTCTGGATAATAGATGTTCTGACATGTTTCTTTCACTGATCTACCCTTTGAAAGAGTATATCTCACTGGCACTACCCTTCACCCTATCCTACTCCTAGGAATTTTTATTACCATCAGATCAAGAGACAAAATATTTTTAGGTCATAGGTCCAAAAGCCAAGAAGGATATTTTTGATGCTTGAGTCCAGTGTCCAGTACAAGCAAGCTACAGGCAGGACTGCCATAACTTAAATAATGGTGGTTTAGTGGGTGTAGATTAAGTAGAGGCTTAAAAAACCACAACTTCTTCACCTCAAAAACCTGTAAGAGATCAAGATTTAATTGTGATTTTAAAATGCCCCTGGTAGATGATGTGAAATGGCCGTTCACCTAAAATGTTGACAAACACAAGTTGAATTTACCAAATAGGTTCAGATAGGAAATATTTTTCAGGGTCGTTTGGAGAGGAAAGGCCCTCCTTTAAACAAGCAGGTTAGTGCACTCATTCAGGATTTGAAACACACCTCCTGTGGGACTGTGGTGGAGTAGATGTCTTTCAAGCTGTTCTCCTGAAGCTATTCCACTTTGGTGAAAATAATAGAATACTCATTATTCAAGACAGAAACAGGAGACTCTTAACTTAATGGAAAATCATTGTGTAATGAGTACTTTTAAGCATTTTATATAAGGTACAATATTTTATACATCATTGAGGGCAGAGCCTGAAAACAAGAACATATGATTAGTGCATTTTCCTGAAGTGAGGGGAAAGTGGTTTTGAAAACTCTGAGACAAAGATGGGCACCAACCTTAGATCTCTCACCAGCTGGGTAAATACCTTCACTCTTCCATACAAAGTGGTTGTGCCCTGTCTGTCTCCAAGCTCTTTGATTCCTTTACTTTTATTGTGTCTGGCTTAAAACATGATATATGAACAGAAACATATTTTTCCTAGTTTTAATTTGGATGCAGAAAAAGTGCATGCCAGTATCTTTTTCATTTTTGATTGTGGTTCAGTCTGACCAGACTGTCTTCAGTACTGTGGTTCAACAGTCAGTCACTGAAAAATCAATTGTTTGCACAGCTCTCTTCACAAGTGCACTCCTACATGCTGACTCCTACATCTCTGGTAAAAGTCAGAGATGGATGTGGTCCCCATATGCTGTATGATAATGCAACAGACAACTATACCAGTACTCATTAATTTCTTTTATGAAACCAAAGATAAAATTATTTTCTGACACCTTGTTTTTCTGACAGCTGGAATATTTAAGCCTGACAGCAGTGAAAACTAATCAGGGCTGTGTTTGTTTATGAACAGAGAAGCATGATGATTTTGCTGTACTGTACAAAGCAATAATAATGAAAAATAACTGCAATATATCATGATCCATTCATAAAGAATAATACAGCTATGTTAATTTCAAAATCACAAGTTTAGTCAGTAATGCTCTCTTTTATCTCCCTTTTAATGGCACAAAAATAGGCATCCATGAGAATGGAATGTTACACGAACAATATTACCCAAGGATAACTTTTTTTTTTTAAGCTGAGTAAAGGGTAGAAAAGCTGCTCTATCAAAGTTAGGAAAACAATTCAATTTTTATTACAAGAAGTGAATAATGTCCAGGATAATTATTCTGAGAAAAACTAGAGCTAGAGTCATGATTTTTGTGAAGAAGTGATGCCTTACACTAGATATTTTCACAGGCTCAGATAAATTTGCATTAGATCCTTCAGGCCCCTGGCTGTATTAGAGAGAAAGGGGATGCATCAGCCATGAAAGCCATGTGTTGTGATCTCTGATCTCTGAGAATTTATCTCTGTGTAAGAATAACAAGACAGACTAAAGCACTTACTTAAGACTGTTGTAATAATACCTGTATATGCAAAGGATAGAAATGCAGAGCAAACTTCAGCCAAATTAGTGGCACTAATTGAATTCTAGAGCAGACTTGGTATTTCCATATGTCTGCACTGGTTGGCTGTGAGAAACTTTGGAGTGAAATGGTGGTCAAGAGCCTTTGGAGTAATTTACTTAAGTTGATCAGAATCTGGTCTTAACTCAATCACCAAAACATGCTAATTTTTGTTCCAAAGAAGAAACAGATGAAAAAGATGTGAAGGATTTTTTTTTTTTAATTAGTGTCCGTCCTACTTCTTTAATGAGATAAGATTTACAGATCTTTATTGAATTCAGTAAAGAAATGTAGGATGTAAAATTTTATACTGAAAACAAGTTAGAATTTTAGTGAGAAATAGCTACATCTTTCTCTAAGTAAAAAATTAATTCTTTTGAGCTTAAAACTAAATGATAGAGATTGTGTTTAGTAGACTGACACAGGAAAGAAGTCTGTTGGGGAGAAGCCAACAATTACCATAAGGCTATAATCAGCCTACTTGGCAGTGTCCACTGAACCCATAAACTCCTTTCAAAAAGTCCAGGTACCTGTGGTGCTAAGTTTCCTGAGTGCCAGAGTTACATTTGCCCTAGGTGAAAAGATGGTGCAAGAGACATGTACAATCCAAACTGTTTTTAAAACAAAAAAACAAACAAGCATAGACTCCAGCTTGGACTCTGCTGTTTTAGAGTGAAAAAAATATGTGTTTGCAAGGAGAATTTATAAACTTGAGGTCTGATTCTGCAAGCCTTACCTCATGTAAGAAAAAAACCCAAACAAATATTTTGTTTTGTTTCTTTAATACAATGCAAGTATTTGCAAGGTTAACATCCTGGAGATTTTGTATTACAGCTAAAAACCCTCCAATATTTCAAAGCTTCAGATGGGGGAAAGAATGTAGTCACAGACCTCCCAGCTCTTTGTTCATCTTACACTGTGGTCTCATCATTTTGACCTGTGACTATAAAAGCCGCAGTGATAACTGGCTGCTTTTTTTTTTTTTTCCTCATAGGTCACAAAAAAGAAAATAGAAATGAAACAAATGAAAAACAGATGCGTCATTTCTTCCAACAGCTAGAAAACATTCAATTTCTTCCTTTCCAATTTTCCTTGGTGGTATTTTTTCCTCTTGATTCAGTTTGCTATGTTGTAGTGTGGTGTACTTCAGATTTTTTCCCTTTTTTCCATCTCTTTGTTTGAAGAGCATACAGCTGAGAAACAGTCTGTAACAGACGGTTGGGCACTTGTGTGTGCCATGAATGTGCTTTCAACTGAAAAGCTTTAGTGTCTGCTCAGGATCCAGTAATAGTAAATGCAGGCAGACTTCTGGCTCCCATATGCACCTTTCTGCATACCATAAATCCTGTGGGCTAAGGGGCAGCTCAAGGTGGAAATTTTCTGGTCTGATTTTTGCTACCCAGGATGGGTGCAAAGCTGTTTCATGGGCCCTTCCACTTGAGTTTTATAGAGAATGCAGCTGACTAGAACTGAGTTTGTGTTCCACGCAGATGTGACAGTTAATTTACTTCTGAATTGGATTTTCTACAAAATAGTGTTTGTGGAAAAGTTTAAGATTAAGAAAATTTCATAATTTGCATTTTAAAAATAATTATTATTACATTTTAAAATTAAATAACCAGTTGTCTTGGTATCATTCATTGTTAGTAACTGTTATTCTAACTAGTCTTTTGTAAGTAATTCCAGTTAATGTAATCAAATAATAGATTTAAATGAAATTTTGTGCTTAACTTTAAAAAGCTCTTTAGAAGAACTACATTCTGTCATAGCAGATGTTTTTACCGGTAAGCTTTCTGATTACAAGAAAGGAGATTTTCTAATAAGAAAACAGTACATCAGCAAATCCAACAGCTGTAACTCTTAACTTCATGATACCTGGAGTTTATTAGAACCTCATCTCTCAGCATCCCGCAAACAGTTAGCAGCCCCACCTTTTACTCAGGATCACATTTATACTAAGAACTGTGGAGAGAAGCTTGAAGAGCAATGCCTTACATCATCAAAATCCTAAAGCACAGCAAAACCTGCATTTGTTTTCTGGGTTATTATGAAGTATCCTTGCTTCTCTAAACCAGTCTTGAGATTTCTAGAAGACTGACATTGGTGGTATGGCAGTGGAGTGTGTGGACATAGGAATAAAGAGATGTGGTCAAAACTCTCTGTGCCTACACACAGGTATCTTGGCCTGTTCACTGCTGTATTTCTGACACCTGTGCTGTAGCAGCAATCCAGAGGTGACTGAAGGAATTGCTGACAATTCTCTTGTCCTTGTTCTGTAGCACTACTCTTGCAGTACTATTTAGACTTCTCTGTGTGAAAGAATAGCTTTTAGCCCTGTGTGATATTTGAGAGTTTAAAAGGAAATACACTTAAAAAAAATATGGATTAACAGGGTCCTACCCTTCTTCCTCGTGAAAACCTGAACTAAGGTCTGTGAATTCTTTTGTTCAAAGGCTTATGATAAGCCCAGCTAATCATTGGTCAGAGCTGTGAACCTCCCCATGAAAAATAAGACTTCTCATTTCATCTGAGGTTGTATGTTTCTGCCATACTTTGAAGCTGAGGGAGAGCAGGCTGAATTTCTTACTGCTTTTCAGTTGCAATGCTTTCTTAATACTGTACTGGAGTCAGCGTAATTGGACAAAGTCATTACAGAGTCAACTATAAACTGTAAAAGAAAAAGGAGATTGGTGGAAATTAAGGTTTAAGATATCTGGAGCATCTCAGGCTATTAAGGTCGAGTCCGTTAAGACGTTTAGCTCTGTCCTGATAGTCTTACTTATGTTGTGCTACTTCTCAGCTTGAGTAAAAGCAGAATTGAACCCAAGTGATCTAGTGCTTAAGACTATAATCATCTCTTTGTTAATGGGAAGTCTTGGCCAAGATTTTGGAGTTTATGTAAGATCATTATATAAGGTTATTAAATTGCATCCCACATGCCACTGTGAAGGTAGATCATCTTTACTGAAATAAGAATGCTAAACCAAAGTCATAGAGGGATGTGCTCAGTAAAGCAAGTACCTAAAAAGGTTTTAGCAACTCTGCAGTGTTCCACTCTATTCCGTTTCCTGTGTATTTAACAATTTAAAATGGAAGAGATCTAAAATCTGGTAACCTCTTCTGTTTATAAGGGACAGTCGGACTAACAGTCTCTTTTTAAAGCCATAAGTTATATTCTGCTGCTGTATTTTCCATAAGAGTTGAATTCAGTATACATCTGGCAGACAAGCTTTCAAATTTGTTCAAACTCTCTTCCTTTTGGACCCCATGAAGAATTCAAAACCAAAGCCTTGTAGAGTCAAAAATCCACATGTCAGTACAGCTTCCATCATAGATTGCTGTTTGCAGTGTGATCTTTGATGTAATTTTTATACTGATTCTTTCTTCTTTTAGAAAATGTTCAGAAGTGGATTGGTAGTGGAAAAACTAACCTGTTGGAAACCCCCTGAGGAAAAGGACATTCTCCTAAGATGCCCACAAATATATCCAGAAAGGGTCACAAACATTTAAGATCTGAGTTTAGTCTTTACCAAGTTGAACACAGAATCACAGAATGGTTGAGGTTGGATGGGACAGAGCTCTGGAGGTCATTTTGTCCACCCACCCTGCTCAAGCAGAGCCACCTAGAGCAGGCTGCCTAGGATCATGTCCAGATGGGTTCTGAATACCTCCAAGGATGGAAACTCCACAGCGTCTCTGAGCAACTTCCTTTTCCTGACGTTCAGAGGGAGCCTCCCATGTTTCAGTTTGTGCCCACTGCCTCTGGTCCTGTCACTGGGCACCACTGAAAACAGCCTGGCTCCATCTTCTTTGCACCCTCCCTTCAGGTATTTATATACATTGATAAGATCCTCCTGAGCCTTCTCTTCTCCACGTGGAACAGTCTCACCTCTCTCAGCCTTTCCTCATAGGAGAGATGCTCCAGTGCCGTGATCATTTTAGTGGCCCTTTGCTGGACTCTCTCCAGTATGTCCAGGTATCCTGCAATGAAGAGCCCAGAACTGGACACAGTACTCCAGGTGTGGCCACCAGTGCCACAACCAACACATTTACTACAATCATATTTAATGAAAGACTGTGATTGAAGAATATTTTTTGGGGCTACTTAAAAAAAATGTAATGATATTTACACTTCAGAATAACTTCAAATGAAGGAGGGAAATGCTCTCAAGGTCAATGCAGGCTAAAATGTATGTGAAAGAAGACTGGTCCTTTTAATGGACAGCCTTGCTGAACTTGCTTTCCTCCTCTGTTCTTGTGTGACTGATTTAAACTACCTAGCTACAGATATTGCAGCTCAGCAGGCATCCAAAGGCAGATGGAAACTACCAGTGTGCACTGTACTTGAACTTCCAAAATAAAGGACAGTATCTCCCTCAAACTTAGACCAGCACTGAGCAAAAGTTGTAACTGTGCAAGAGAGGAAAGAACTACTGATTTAAAACAATCTGACATTCCTAAACTCTCCTTTTCCTCACATATTTTGTTCTGAAAATCTGTTAGAAAATATGCTTTCTGCTGGATTCTCCTTTAAAGAGATTATATTACTTGTGCATAATAATAGCCACACCAGAAGCTGTTACAACTTTTGGAAACTTTTAGTCCTTTCTAGGGTAATTTTCTGAGATTTTTGTTCTCAGATGTGGAATGTAATTTCTGTATAGGTAAGAAATCCATGGCTTGCCAAAGTTTGCTTGCCAATGATCCCTAATGGAGTGACTCTAGCTTTGTCTCATTACTGTAGACCTGGTTTCTGCTTTAGGCAAGATTCAACTTAAGGGTGTATTTCTCTTGTCAGGTCACCCAACAGATCACTAGTCTCGCTGTCAGCTTTGTTCCTTCCTTAGAATAGTATTACCATTCATATTCCATCTTGTAAAATGGATACATCTAATTACTAGACAATCCGCAGTGTACTTACTCCTGGCTACAGCTATTTTGCAAGCAATTCCTTCATATATTTGAGACAATTAAAAGTGGCAGTTGTCTAGTGTTCAAAGAAATAGGAATTGTATTCTTTGAAAGGGTAACTGGATGAATGAAAGCCCTCCAATCCACTAGCAAGCAAGCCTAATGGTCTCAATTAATTCTGATAAATGGACCTAGTCTCAGTTTCTGTAGTGGCTTTTTTTATTATTCCTGGTTTGCAGAGATAAAAATAGCAACAGTAAAGAATTGAGCCTGATTAGGGTGACTCCTTTGATTCTATAAATTTAGTTGCAGTTTCCAAATGGGAAGAGATGCCTGGGAACATTCATACTAAATTCACATTTTTTCTTTTCAGAAGGTGTTGTAAAGTTCTTCAATTAAAGAGGGCTTCATGTATTTGTAAATTATAATTCCTAACATGATGTTTATGAACACTGTATTTTATTAAATTAGTCTGGACCAAACTAGTTTACACGTATCCACATTACAATCAAATAAGATGAGGGATCTTCCACTTATCTGTCCAACCGACAAACAGGACTGAGAACCGCCATGCCAGTCTTTGTGTATTACAGGCATCTATTTGATGGATGTTAACTGCTGGTTTCCAGATTTTCTGTTAGATGAGGCCCTGAACTTGGAAGTACTTTCAACATGGGTGTCAACAGGAACTGAAGATATCCATTGCTCCATAATGGGTGCTCAGCATCTGCCAGCATCAAGCCCTCAATCAGCCACCTCAGAAGAGCCACAGTTGCCATCGAGACAAATATATGTGCTATGGAATTATTAAGGGTGACTAGACAAGATTCGCATCTCCTTTGCCTTTCTGCCTCACATAATGAATGTCTGACCCACTTTCCTAGTGAGAGGATCTCCATCTTATAAGTGTTATCTACTAGGGGTTCAGGCTTATTTCCATGATACATTCTCTCATTTTTTCTCTTAAAAGCGCTAGACATTTATTCCTGTTTTAACTGACATTTTAAACCGATTTGGAATGATACATGGTTAAAAAATAAACCTTTGTAAGATGGAAATTTTGCTGCTAACAGATTTAAGTAGCCTAATTTTTTCCCTTTTGGCTTGGAACAACAGACTGCATTTATTCTTGCGGATAAAATAGTCTGGTAGTGTTCTCTGGCCCTAAGGCTGAGTCCAAAAAGTCCTTATCCAAAACAGGGTTTCTGCACCTGCAACAGGTCGTTGTCTGAGACTGTGCACTTTGGCACTGGCCAAAATTCTGCCAGGGAATTAACACTTGCTAACAATTTAACTGTATGGCTGATTGCTTGAGCCCATATTAGACCCTGGTCCTGCTTAGTTTACTAGTATAAACAAAGCCAGTGTGTTTAATTGGGATAAGATTTTTTCTGTTGTTTTTGCATGTTAAATATTTAAGTTTTTATTATACTCCACAATGAATAAAGTTGTGAGGATTTGAAAGGCTGCCTTGGAGCCTTTGAAATTATACCATCTATCAACATGCCTTACTTCAGCTTATATTTTGATCTCAGACCCATTTTGACCTTTCACACACTTCTCCATTTCTGTGGTTTTCCACAGACTCCTGAGTTAATACATCTTTGTGTAAATACATAATTGTCAAATTTGCAATAAGGAAACAAAGAAACAGCCCAAACCCTGTCGGGGGAGTTTTCAAAGGCTCCAAACTCCTAAACAGCTGAAAATCACAGCATAAACTGGACTCAGGCATCCTCAGTTTTTTGTTTTTCCTTTTTTCCACAGCAACAGTCAAGCTGTGTGCTGGTGGCAGAAAATCTGTCATGACATTACGAATCTTCCTTCAGCCACTGTTCCGCAGACACCAAGCTGAATGCATTTTGGCACTGGCAGGTGGGAAACGGGCATGAGTGTCAAGGGAGAGCCAAGATACTGATGCTCTGAAGCAATCCATCTTTTAAACAGCCTCTGAGGAGACATCAAGCTGCTTCACCCCAGTGGAGGTGATTCTGCCATTGCTTTCTCTCCCTCTAGTCTCCTCAAGAGCAGCTGTCCCTGAATACACTCTGTGTGCTGTGCCAGGACAGAATCAAGATCATTTTCTAAAGTTAACTAGATTTAGTCTGCTATCTCCTTCTAAGGAGCTACTGTCAGCATCTGATGTGTGGCTGAATTAGAATGAGCTTTGTGTAATCCCAAATCCCCTCTGAGCATGTATTTATTCTTCAATTTAGGAGGATTGCAGTTCTCTTTTTTTGTTTTTTTTTTTTTTTTTTGCATTCCAATTTTCTTTACAGAATTGTTTGCTTGAAATATAGGACTATTTTCTGCAGTTAGACTGATGCAGGTTTCTTATCTTAGTATTATCCATATAGGAATCTATGCATTTTGTTTGTGAAGCTTCAGAAACATTTATTAAAAATTTACTAATATATTATGTTTATGTTCTACCCATTCTCTAAACTGCTTGTGTTATCACAGATGGGCAAAAATGTCAGTAAATACAAGAGCCTCCATCTGTTCTTCGAAATGAAATGACCTTTCAAAGTTTAAAATATTAAGGATAAAATCCTGATACTAGGAAAGCTTGGCCCAGAGAGTCCAGGGTTGGTTTTGATGTCAGTGAGGTTTCTGCCACTGGCTTGTGATAAAAGTTAACAGACCAGCTGCATAAGAAGCTACTGCTCAACTCTTCACATTAGATTTCTGTTTTATTATGGTGAGGAACAAGTTTAACTCATATCTTTGAAAACAGAAAAAATTATCAGTTTACATGGAGTCAGACTCAGTTTATAGTGTTAAAGGTTTCTTCAAACCAGAGTTCTTGGTTGAAAATTAATTTAAAATTACTTATATATGCTGAATGTCTGTGTAGTGTCTTGTGTATCGTTGTGCTTCCACCATGATTTCATGGTAAGCCAGCAGTGCCTTAGTGACTACCCCTTTGCAGACACTTGCTGAAATAAATGCAGTGTGTAGTTTATGGTTTTTTCCTAGAGAACTGCATGATTTTGATTTACTTTGCATGTCCCACAAAGCAATGACCTGCACCAAAGCTGCTTCTGCATGGCAGATGCAGATGTGGAAACCCACTGCTGCTGTGGGAGCTGGTGGCTCATGGTTCCCACCCCTGCTCCTTGTGCTTCACAGGGCTTTGGAGGTAGGTGGCAGGGGGCTGAGAAGAAGAAAGGAGGAAGATAATAGGTGGTGGCTGAGCTTGGAAGTAGGGATTTGTGAGCTGCTTTTTGATGAGGAGAGATGAGATGTATTTGATTAATTTAGAACAGGGCTCCACAGTGACCAAGGCAGGCTCTCATAAGATTTAACAAGTTAGCTTTAAGCTTCCTTTAATTGTTTTTACATTAAATTTTGCTTTTGAAAATTTTATTTCTATCGTCATTTTGGTTTGCTGGTAACATTTTTATTTCCTGCAATCACATCTTACTCTTTAGAAGTAGAGGCAGGAAAAATTATGTAGTTCGCTGCATTTAATATACCTGAGATGCCGTCTAGCATACCTTTGTACCTTGTGACATCATTTATGTAGAAGAAATGCGCTCCCCTCTTTTGAACCGTAGTGCTTCACATTTGCTTCAAAGAGAGGTGCAGGAAGTGGTCAAAGTTGCCTTTACTCACCACCTCTAGAGCTCTGGGATAAGCTGTGTATTGAATCACATCTGAGGTGTGTTTGTATTCTGGCTCAAGGAGAGAGCAGACTTACAGGAATTATTAGGCTAACACTGACAATCTGGCCCAGTGTCACGAAGGGTGCAAGCCCAGAGGTTGGCAAGTCAGGCTGTGATGCCCTGGGAGAGTTGCATAAACAAGCATGCACAGAGCCACCTGTCCCCAGCCTGCCCTGAGGACCTAAACATCCATAAAACTCCAGCAAAATCACTTGCCCTGTCTGAATTATAAAGCAGAGTGAATCTCTTAAATATCATACCCATTAGGAAGACATGCTTCTCCCCTCTGATTTTTTTAACTTTAGAGATCATCCCTTTCTTTTGCTTTAAAGGGAAAAGAAATGCTTTATTTGGGTATTATTTAATAAGCACTGTTAACATAACTTACAAACGTATGAAAAAAATACTTGACAAGCTATTTATTTTTAGAGTGTCTTCTGCTTGTTTTTCCAAATGCTGAGCATTTAGATTTCTTATTTTAAGTAGCTCAGGGAACCTTGAAAAGCCCATATCTGAGAACTAAGTATGTAAATCCTTACCTCACACTCACCCCATGGTGCATTTCAGTGGCAACAGGAATGTGCGCCAGGCAGCTTTCTCTCATGGCCTCATCACTGAGGATATGTGGACTTAAAGACAAGGTGTTTTAAGGCTGATTTTCTAGAATTCACATTCAGGAGCTTGTGTGACAGGTCATATAATGGATTTTACCCAGCTTTAAATTCTACCTGTCAGAAGAACTGGTGATCCTTTCCTAAGAAAGTGCTGCCCATTGCATTGTGGTGATACAGATGATACTGTCCCATAGATGCATAAAGCATGAGTTCCCATGCTAGCTAAGCCTACTATCCCTCAGAATAAATTATTCTCCAGGAAAGAGAGGGAATGTTTTCATCTTTGACCTCTGCAACAGCAAATGATAAAAACGTAAGGAAGTTCTGTCATATCTTAAAATATAAAAAGGCTCAGAATGGAACATCTTTTCCCATTAAATATTTTTTAAAATATCACCTTCTATTTCAGTAAAATAGAGTACAGTAGCCTGCACTTCTGTATTCTGCACTAGACTACAATAATTCCTGATGCACTTTTCCATATTTGCTCTTCTCATGTGTGAAGTTTCGAAAAGGTAAAATGCAGAGAGTTGAGTACATCTGTTTCAGATGTGTTGTCCTATGTGTTCAGGGAGGAAAATACGAATTAAAAAATAGGTTTATGAAAAAAAAAATAAAATTGAAAGCCAAAAATATTTTTCAGAATGAGTGCTTGTGTTTCAAAGACAAAAATTTTCTTTTCTTGCTGAAAGCTTTAACAAAATCCTGGAACCTGAGTGACTCTTTTTGTACCAGCCCACCTCTAGTTTACTCCTAGTATAAAAGTTCTGCTGCAGACAGGCATGGGAAGAAGAATATGGATTTTGTTTTCCACATATTTCAGAACATGTGGCTATAATTTATTGCATTAAATTGTTTTTTGTTTGCATGCTTTCTTTGCTTCCCTCTCCTCCAAACTTTCTACCATAGTTAAATAATATAAAGCAGCCATGACTATGACCCCCGGGGATTATCTTGTGTAGAGTCATGCAAAGCTTAGACACAATTTTTCAATGACAAATTAACACTGAATATGCCAGAAAAAAAATTATTCACCTCAAAGTACTAGAGAGGTGGAAAGTGCAAAAAAACTTTTTTTGGTTTGTTTTTTTCATTTAGACTACCATGCATACTATCTGTTAGGAGGAGGAAAATGTTGAACCCCATAGAGAAAAAATAGTAATATAATTTTAAATTGTCCTTAGAACTGTATCTGTCATCTCATATTCATGGCACAAGTGACAGAAATATCTTCTTGTAAGCCCAAGTCAACCGCTAAACCCATGCAAGGAAAATGTTCCCTTTAATAAAGAAAAATATTTATGTAACGAGGTCATCAGGAAGAAGTTTCAGGCGTAACTCACAGCAGTCATAGGCAAGTTATAAGAACTGGAGGAGAGAGGTTTCTTGCCAAGAGCAACTCTTGTTTACTGCCAAGCTGGCAAATACCCTATCTTCCCTGGCATCTCTTGGGTGTGGGAAACTAGTCATGGAAGGGTCACAAGAAATCAAATGGCAGGCATAGCTTTTGTACAGGGCACAGCTTGGAGCTGCTGGACATGTGAGTACCCTTCTCTCTTCCACAAGAGTCTTCAGTAGTTGGTTTTAATGGTTCCCTTTTAAGGTAAAGTCCTAAAGTTGTGTGATCAACTTCACTTATCCCCTGGAAACCTTTGCGATGTCCCCCAGACTCCCATACTGCTAAGGTCTCTTGCAGGGCAGATGTTAGATGCCTTCTGAGCCTTCTGTGTGTGGTAAAAGGAGAAGGATTATCAGGCAACAGAGTGTGCCACAGCTTTAAAATTCACTGAGCACCTTATGAAAGGAAGAGAGGATAAGAAGATATGACTCCTGCTCTGGGTGGGAGACAGAAGAGGAAACACAGTAAAATTGGCAGAATAGCCAACCTTCCTTTGCTAGCGTCTTGAGAGTTTTTTTGAAGAATGTGATTTATAAGTGTTTGCAAGAGAGTGACGGGCTTCATGTCTGCTCAGGAAGCTGGAGTAACAGACTGTTAAATAAGATTGGGGAGATGAAATAGCAGGCTTCTACCCTTACCTCACCAAGCTGAGCTCAAAACTGTAAAGCCATAGCACCAAACAATGTACAGCTCTCTGGAGAAAGTGTAATCGAAGAAATTATAGACTGTTGTGTTAGGAGCCTTACTGCAAATTTTGCCACTCTCAGGCTATGCAAGTCACTGAAGTTACACCTAGTAAGGAAGCCTTTTCTTCTGTTCTATGTGAATGGTGTTTTGTGGAAGCTTGAGACATAGGGTGAGACTCAGTGTAGCACCTTAGGCACCTGACTGGTAATTATCTGTTAGATGCTTCAGTGAAGCAGTCTTTCTGAAGTAAGTGCCTAAGGTCTAGCCAGTGGACTCAGAAAAAGGTCCTATAGAAGATCTCCTCATCTGCCTCTGTGGTAAGTGGACAAGCTTTTCCTGTTGGGAACTTCAGAAACACTTTTTCTCCACTGAGGAGGACTCTTTCCTTCACTACTGATGCTCAGGCACCAGTTCATGGCTTAAGCTAGTTGGACAACATCCTGACCATACCTATTACAATAAAATGGCCAACTTAAGGAGCCTGTTTATCTCCGTCTTTTCCAATCTGAGCAAACCTTAGTAATCAGCTCTGCTTTGTTCTTATAAACAGTTTACTGTCCTGACAATTATCAGTGCCAATAGATGTACCGGGTCTGGCTGGGATGGAGTTTATTTTCTTCATAGCAGCCCATATGGTGTGTTTTGGATACGTGACCAAAACAGTGTTGATAACACATCAGTGTTTTTTTAGCTGTTGCTGAACAGTGACTGAACAGCATCAAGGACTTCTCTGTTCCTCACGCTGCCCTGTCAGTGAGCAGGATGAGGGTGCAGAAGAAGTTGGGAGGGAACAGAGCTGGGACAGCTGACCCCAACTGTCTAAAGGTATAGTCCACACCATATGACATCATCCTCAGCAATAAAAGTTGGGGAAGAAGGAGGAAGAAAGGAGGTTCAGAGTTGTAGTGTCTGTCTTCCCAAGTCACCATTACGCGGGATGGAGCCTTGCTTTCCTGAAGATGGCTGAACACCTGCCTTGCCGATTGGAAGTGAATGAGTTCCTTATTTTGCTTTACTTGTGCACACAGCTTTGCTTTATCTATTACACTGTCTTTGTCTCAGCCCACAAGTTTTGTCACTTTCACCCTTCTGATTCTCTTCCCCATCCCGCTGGGCAGGAGTGAGCAAGTGGCTGCTTGGGGCTGAGCTGCCTACCAGGGTTATCACACAACAGTGGAGAAGGACTCCAAATCCTTGTTACCTTTAAGAAGGAATTATTAGATTTAAAAAAAAAAAGTTTGTAATAATATGTACTGAATAATTTTTCTATCTAACTTTTTGCTGTTAACAAGTCTCTATTAGGCAAGGTACTATTTCCCCAAACAAAGGTGTGAATATTTGCCTATGCTGTTATGCAAACAAAAGACTTAATGCCTATTCTGATTTTAACACAGGGTGGAACAGAAGAAAACAAACATCAGATGATTTACAAAAAATATTTTTAGAATTCTAATAATTTGTTTGGATATATGAACTATTCAACTATCCCTTCACACAGATAAAAGTGAAAGCTTCCTACTAAAAGCTGCATGTACACCCCCCCCCCCCATTTCTATGAATGGTGAGGAATTTGAGGCACTAAGAGGTTAGTGATATAAGAGCTGCCCGCAGTCACACAGGCTGGTGGAAAACCAGAAGTCTCCTAATCTTCATATTGACAGTTAAAGCATTGTCATCACCATTAATGAATCTGGCAATGTTTCCAGACAGGTATCTCTTGAGAAAGTCACATTACTTAAATACAAAGACCTGTGGAACTAGAGAAAGCATGTAATTACGTCTAGAGAACCTGTTACAATTATTGATTAGGCTTTCCTATTACAGAGGACCACCCTAGAGAATTACCTGCCTAGAATCCCCTATATATTGAGTAAAGCTTTTTATGTGGGGGTTTTTTTAATTATTTTTGTATTTTTTAGGGTACACAACTGAGGCAAGAACAGTAATCCGTACTCTACCTGGATAGTTCAAATTTACCAAACAAATTTGGCACAGAACCAATTACTTAATTTTAACAGAGATTCTGAAACATTTCATATTGCCTTTTTCAAAGTCTTGACCCATCTCTCCTATAATGGAGTTTCCAGTATTGAATCACAGAAGATAGAGCTAGAAAAGACTTATTGCATCATCTGTTCTACCTTTTTGATTTTAGAAAATGCAAGTGATGTCACTATCCCCTTTGACCCATTCTTTGACTTATTCATGAAAACTAGCTTAAATTGACAGGATTTCTCCATGCTCAGTCTAATCTACTTTACCAAAAAAGCCCCCTCAGCCCCCAAAGGACAGGATATTAACAGCAAAAACAATTAGTAAAGAAGTTGAAGGGACACCCTACATTTTAAAGCAATAATTGCTCTATTTTAGATTTAATATGCATAAGCTGTTCAATTATGGTATTGCATTCTAAGGACTGGAGACACTCCAAGGGTCGCAAAACTCATGAAAGTTTCAAAATAGAGTATAGGTGTCAAGTAAGTTTTCTTGAGCTACAGCATACCTAAAAAATGAAATCAGTTGTCTTTAAGTTTCAGAAAGTAGACTGATACTTTTACGGCCATTCACGTTCCAGTACGCAAGGCAAAAGCCAACCCTAGCTGTGCATGCACAATGATGAACTTTACTTCCATTCAGTAAAAAGATACAGCAATGGTGGATAATTCTATGAAAACATCATCTCAGAGGTTGTTAAAAAGCAAGCAGAGTACTAGGAATGAATAATAAAAAATCAAGAGCAAACACAAAACATCATGCACCCGTGTCTCAACTACTGCAACAGATCTAGTCACACATCTCAGACAGGAGATAGTAGAATAGGAAAGGTACACAGAGAGACACAAAGTGTATGGATAGATAGAAAAGAGATAAGGATAAACCATGGTCTGGGTCAGTTGCTGTGTCACAGAGATTAAAATAGAGAAGACTATGGAAGAAAATACAGCTGAAGGGGGATATGAGAGATCTATAAAATCTTGATCATCCTGGGAACAATTATTCACTGTTCTTCACAATCATAAGAACAAGGATGCATCAAATGAAATTAAAACCTAGTAGGATAAAACAATTAAAAGGGAGTAATAGTTCACAGAGTACACAGGTCCGTTGTAGAATTTATTGCTATGGGAAACTCTGGATGCCAAAAGTTTAGATGAGTTCAGGAAGTTGCTTCAGAAATGGTTTGACAAATTAATGAAAGAAAATTCCATCAAGGGCTATAAAACACACAGAAATAACCTCTGGGCCAGGAAGTCCCTAAGTTGCAGATTGCCAGAAATTGTGAGGAGTTTTGCTGTGGGTAGGTTGAGGAGGTGCACATCTACTTGTTTTTTCCTTTCCTTGTGGAAAGGACCACTACAGGTCACTTCCTGAAGTAGGATACTGAGCTAAATGAACTTCTGGCTGTAACAGTACAGCTAATCTTACTTTGTGCCCTTGTCACAAAGCAGAGATAACAGTAGCAAGACATCTTCCCTTTTCTTCCCATTTAATACACTTCCACCTCTTTGCTCTATGGATTGAACACATTGCAAAGTAACTTTGAAAAAGCATGAGTTCTCGCTCATCCTTGCTCCAAATATCCTCTGCCTCCAGGTGAAATTGGAAGTAACAGGCAAGGCAGGTCCACCCTGGTACTGCATCCAAGATGTGGCATCTTGGATAAAGCTGTCCCATTTGATGCCTAGTACATTCATGCTAATATGTATTTTTAAATATATTGTGGGCAAATAGTCTCAGATTTTAGATTGGGGCCAGATGGCTGATTCAAGTGAAAATAACAGATACGCTGAGGAATGGTCATTACAAAAAGACTGAACTGTGTATGTAACAGAATGCACAGGCTCCGAACAGTACTGCATGTCAATTACTTTATATTTCAACACTGTGTTCACGAAAATAAGAAATAAAGACCTGATGTATCTCAAGACACTGAGAATTTAAACCTGTTTCTGAAACTTGCTTTAATTCTTTGACTTTTCAAGTGAAGGGACAAACAGCCACAAATTTTGAGCCTTTTTTCCACTAAAATTATGCCACACCAGTTAAAATTTAAAGCAGAATTTAAGGCTTGTGTTTTGATATTTACAGAATATGTACTATTCAACAACTAGGTAGTAAAACAGGTCACCACATATTCACATTTATGACCATCTCCCTTTTATCCTCCTGAATGCAGAGAACTGGTATATCAAAAGTACAAGCAGAAAAAAAAATGTTTTGAATGCAAATTATGAAATGTTCAGTATCAAGCATCTCATTCACACATACTAGTTTTACAACTGAAATTTCCTCATTTATTTATGGTTTAAGTAGGGTAAATATAGCTTGAATTTACTATTCTCTCCTCTTCCCCCTCACAAGATGTCCAACCAAATAAGGGAATTGTTTAATCAAATTTTTAAGTGAAATGTTAAATTGTGCCTCCTGGCAGCAATCCTCTCCCAGAAGTTTGTATGTTCCCAGTGCTTGGCACTTTCCATTCTCATCATTTACCTGTGGTGGATATGAAACCAAATATACTACAGGACATACCATGAACAGCTGCAGCAACAGCACCAACAAAAGCAACATGTGTTGTTGGGCCTTTGGTTTCCAGGTGCTTGAGACACAGCTGATGTTCCTTCATTTTGTGACTGCTGCCTCTTTCTCATTTCAGCTACTTCAGTGCCCAAGTGGCTATAAGAACACAGACATAAGAGATGTACAGAATTACTACAGACCATCATAAAGTACATTCACATTTCTACAGCAATCTCTGATTGTACTGATTCTCACAGCTCGTGGCAACAAAAGCACGTGGCCATCAACTAGCTGGCCAAGTAATAGTTCTATTGTGTTAAAAGCAGTTTCCCGAAGACCACATTTTAGTGACATGCTTACGCTATTGTGCTGTTGAATCACGTCTATTCTTATTGCTTTGGCTGGAGTGAAAGGACTGTTTATTATCCTTTTGAACAGCAAGCCCACAGCTTGTGTATCACTTGGTAGAGATTGAGTTGTTCCTTACCATATGACTATCACAGCTCTTTCCATTGTACTAAAAATACAGCAGGATGGTTATTCACTTTGAACATGAGCTGGAAACATCCTTTTTGACTTCTCTGGTCAACGCTGGACCAATGAAATTGATATAAATGATATCACAGGCACTAACAGCTGTCTGTTAAGAGTTAAGATTATTCTCTGTAAATAAAATGAATAATAAATATGTATTTCCAAAATACTTTTCCAACTTTGGGACTATTTTCTGGTCACAGAAGATTTTCTCTTGCTCACTGCCAGTCTTTCCCAGGTTTTATTAGGTGAAGATATTTTTCTTTCCAGTGACTTGGAATATGCAGCTGGAAGTAATATTCCATGCGTTACTTAGTTTTCAAAAGAAGTTAAAACATTTATTGCCAAGTTATGTTATTTAGTAAGGTTTAGATGTCAGGATCCTTCTAATGGTTGACATCGTCTTTGTACAACACCTATAAGTTTCCCAGAGTAATGGCTATTGCAAGCATATATAAACTAAAACAAATTTAGTACTTTTGCCTTTGAAAAAGTACAAACAGATTATTGTGGGGAGGACCCCAGTTTAAAACAGATGCGGGTAGAAGATGGCCTGGTGTGAGCAGCCTGCACTGTGCTCTACACCACCACGGCATCCTGCTGCAGCCAGGAGGGATGGGGAAAAGGAGGCTCTGGTTGATCTGCCACCTGGATACACCATGCACAGACAATTGAGATGTGCTACTCTGTCTACATGCATTCAAGCAGCAGCTGTGAGAGTCTGCATTTATGTGTTTGCTAAAACTGCTGAAGTTCTTCTGTAATAGTGTCCTTATAGACAGTTTACACGCAACAACATGTAGCAAGGATACTAAGCTTCAGAACTTAAACTCATGCTGCAAAACTCAAGGTTGGTGGTTATTTCAGCTTCTTGCATAGCTAACTAACTTTTCCATGTACACTGTCATGGAGTAGAATCAACTCATTTATGAAGTGTTTGGTCAAATTAAACAATGAAGAACCATTTAACTACCTGTGGTGAGGGGACCTGCTTATGCTATTATATTACTTCTTATGGTTTATACTTGCTGAACTCCTGAACATTAAAATGACATACTAAAAAACCCCACACCATTTCTTTATCAATTATAAATATGTGTTGCTAACAAGGTATACTTTGACATAATTGAAAAACTGCCCATATTTTTGCAATAGATAGCAAGGAAAGGAAAAGTGTTGCAGCATAATATGTAGCTCAGCCAGTGAGTGACAGTACGAAGTCACTTTCTCCAAATTACAGTTCTGAACTTCTGCTGACTGTGCCTATTGCAGTTAAATTATTTCATAGATAGCTGTGTCATGCTGTGAATGGTACTTGCTTCAGCAAGTGCAGTGACTATGGTTAAAGAAATTAAAGACAGGTATTTTCACAGGGAACGCTTGTTTCTTGTAAGATAGAGATCCTAGAAACATCTGTATAAAACCACAAAATGTATTTGTTTCAGAAAACAGTGAAATTACCCATATTTAGATATTGGTAGGGCTGTAATCTTGGAATGAAAACATCCCATGCATTCCACTGTGTACCTGAAGTCATGCATTTCTTACACAATTTTAGCTATATATATAAAATGTACTACGGCTAGAATCCGTTGCACTATAAATACAAGGAGGCAGGATGAAGGTTATCCATTCCGACATGATGATGACAGTTGGTGGCTTTGCTGTAGTTCCACAATAACTTTAACACAGCACAAGCTGCCGCTGCCACTGAAATAAATGTCTCTCTCCCTTTTCTCCTGCACAACTCACAGTCACTCATTCCCTCACCTGAACTGTCCCCTTCTCTGTGCTAGCAGCAGTGATTTGCAGGTGCTTGGTGAACTGGATAAAAGAGTAGGATTGATTTAAAATTAATCCAGAGGGGAAAGAAAAAAAGTAAAATTAGTTTTAACTTGGTTCAAGTCCCAGTCTTGTCACCTTGGGAAGATGTGAGCACTCAGGTCACGGCAAGGGAGGAAACAGAACATCAGGCAGGCAAGGGTAGGGTGGGGAAACCTCCTTCCATCCCTTCTCACACTGGCAGGAAGTGATGGTAAAATGGATAGGAGTTGTGCAGCTGCAGAAGGGTAAAGTCTGCAAATGTAATTCCCAATGCACAGCACACGGCATCTCTGAGAGGCAGAGTCAGAAGTGTGGTTTCACAGGAATGGTTCACATCCTCAACCTTGCCCAGCAACCTCTATGACTGAACATTCTCCAGCATTCACCTCTCCATATGGACTGCCATGGCCAACTATTTCAGAGGTTTGCAAGTTGGCAGTACATGGTAGCAACAGGAGTTGTGAGGATACATGGGTCTTCATTGTAGAGCATTTCAGGAGGCATGGTTTCCTCCAAGGCTACTCAGAGCCCACAGGCTAGCCAGTCTTTAGAGTGAGACTGCTTGCTTTGCTGTTTTCTGACTCTGCTCTGGAGTATGGGGAAGGACATGACCCATCCCTTCCTGACTGTGCATTATTTGGAGGAGGAAGAGGGCAGTCCCTGATTGCAGGTACAGTTATATTTATCTATTTAGGCTATATTTGAAAGAAACAAAAAAAAAAAAAAAGAAAAAACCTCCAACCCCGGCAAAATCCTGTGTGCTTACATCCAGGAATAGTTTGCATTCTAGCCCTAATACAATATGTTTGGCTACTTGAGGATAAAACATTAATTATAATGCTAGGAAAGCGCTGCAAGGGGATGTATTTTGAAATGGGTTGATAACACGGATACTATGTGGTGGGACTATCTTTAGTTTCCAAATATAATAGGCAAGGATCTTACTGGCACAGTGGGACAGAGTTGTATTTAATCCATTTCAGATTCTGTCCTTTCCTGATGTTGGTGTTCACTCTGAACCTTGCTGTATCTAACAATGCAAACTGTTATTTAGCTTGGCATGACTGGCATGCTGATCAATAAAAGTGTAAAGCTGAAAATCCAAGCAATGGGACAGTGTTCTCAGTAACACACAAATGATGTTCACTCATCTGGCTTAACCACTGGCTGAAGTCAAAGTTATCAGCCCTTTTCTTTTGCTTGTGTTAGATTCTCTTGGAGAGCTTCTAAGCTGAAGTCTATAAGAAATATGAAAAATCCATCCCGTGATACAAAGCAATAGTATGTTTACTGAGGATGAAGTAGGATGGGTGGAAACTTTAGTTTCATGCTTATTTTGGTTGGATTTCGTCTTTCATGTATTTGCAAATACCAGATGTCATCGACGCAAAATCATAATTGATTCCATTAAATTATTTAGGATGCAGAAGCAGGAATATCTTAACTCTTGGTTATATTTAGAGACTGAACTGTAGACAGAGGGTTTATATTTGGTGCCTTGGTCCAAGGCATGAAAAAGAAATTCAGAATCTTTAATTCAGCAAGTCAGTCTGATGAGATTAAATTATTTTTCTGTAATTAAGTGTGAAAGTTAGTACATAACTGTGAAGGAGTAGAATATTGTGAACTGATATTGAGCAGACCTTCTAGGATAGTGGTACAAATTGTACATACTGTCTCCAAGATCTCAGTTTGCCTTTTAGCTTTTTCAACGTTTTCATTCTTCCTGAGACCCTCTAGCTTGGCAAAAATACCAGGTGGTGAAGGTGGGCCTTTGTCCAATGAAATTTTTCTCTTTGGTACTCTATATGATCTCTTAGACCATCACAACACAGGTATAAATTTCTCTGTCAGTTTTGCATCTGGTTCTTTGCCTCCATTTGGTGGCACAGTTTACTAACAGTGTTATGATTTCCATTTGTGCTGATAGGAAATAGGAAGAGTATTCTAGTTTGCTTGACTGACTCATCCTCTTGGGGGTGGGTAGGTATTGTGGCCCTCTGAGCAATCCCACAATCATGAAGGATTTCATTTTGCAGAACATCTGCTGTCCCTACTCTGCAGCTGAGGAAAGGAACCCAAGGGTACAGCAACTGTTTATTATACAAGTTATGAGACAGGTAGTTCATATAAGCTGCAGAGCGAGAAAGTCTGTGCAACCCTGTGTGCATCTTCAATCTTGCAGTGCTAGAGGAATATGAAAACTAAAAACACTTAGAAATCTGGAGTAAGGCTTCCTGACAGTTTTGGAGCCGATGGCACAAGGATCTATATCTATGTTTAGGCACTGTAATTACCACTTATTCCACTGGGTACTCAGGGGTAATTATTACAGAAATCCCCTTGTGCACAGAGCACTATCTTGGGAAGAGAGCTCAAAAAGGAATAACTGATGGAAGAATCATTTGGTTTATTACATTTATATCTGGGCAGCCCTACTGGATACTGACTACAGTCATTTCAAATTCCACAGAGTGCCTCTAGAAGATGAAAAGAAAGTAATTTCTGAACATTTGCACCTCCCTGACTCTCCACCTACTGCAGGACTTGTACTAAGGTTTTAGTGTGTTTTCCCCAGAAATTCCTGAGGTGTTGGACATGGCACAAACCACAGGCTACATCATTTCAGTCATTTCGGTGGCTCTATCAATGCCTATCCTCTGATGAAGCAAGAGCAAGCTTTTTTTTTTTTTTTTCCCCCTGGCCTCAAAAGCTTGTCATTACAGCCCCACAAATTATGTGAACTTTTGACACTGTCCCATCCAGCTCCCTCTGCTCATTTTGGAGCTTTCCCTTGCACATGATTCTCCTGTAAGCATTTCTGTCTTCCTCTCAAGATTGAGAGGACATTCCCTGGAGAAGCTCATGTGCTAGGAAGTCATAGAAACATCTTGAAACTCCATTAAGGATTGAGAATTTTTTATCTTATCTTCTGGAGCCATTCCCTAATGGCTGTTTTGAAAGAGAGATATCATATAAGGGTGCAGATAAACACACACCATCATTTTATACAGCAGGGAAGTGGTATTTTGTCTTTTGTTGCAGGTAGGACACATAATGCCTTAGCTTTCAGGACAGAATTGGAGCAGAATCAGCTAGAGCAATCTGTTTTTTTTAAAACTTCTGAAATAGGGAAGAAAGATCACCTTGCATCAGAAAGGAGTAGTCAAAGACTTAAGGATATCGAGGGTGATTTACTCTGCAGGAAAGAAACTTAGCCCTTAAAATACTTTTTTTTTTTTTTTTTTTTTTTTTTGGTGTTCTATCCCATCAGCTCTTCTGAATTGCTTTGCTTCCTTTAACTTTGCTAATAAAGGACCAAAACCTCAACTGTGTAGCTTACATAAAGTCAAACCTTATACCAGCTTATACCAGCCCCAGATGTGACTCTGTTGATCTCTTAACCATACTTCATGTTTTCACTGGCATTTACTTGGTACATGGACTCCTAACAAGAATTGTTTTTAAGTTTAGGGATGTTGAAAGCCTTCAAGCCCTAAGCATTAAGGTCAACACTATCCATTTCAGACCCCATTCAGCCTTCACTGTAAGAAGTGTACACTGAGGAAGGCTTTGTATAATGTGGATTCAAGACTTCCAACTATCATTTTAGATTTTCCACACACTTGGAAAATCTCAACATTTGTAAGAACAGAGTTACATTAACGCTTTCTTGAATTTTTTTAATGAGTTGTTTAGGTGTAATTGGAGTGATCTTTACAGGATTTTGATTGGTTGCTTGGGTTTTAGTTTCCTAAAACAGTCAATGGCTGAGTGACAGAGATATCCCTGAAATGCTACTTTTTCAGAGGAGTTAGATGCCTTATTGAATTTTTAATATAAAAGACATTTTTTAAACTCCAAACACTAAGCAAAGACCCTCAGAGAATCCCTTAATGTGTTACTTCTAATGACCTGTGATATGTTATCTGTTTTAAAGCCATAGTTTTTTTAAGGACAGACTTACTAGCATACCAGAACAGTGCAATACAGCTTGGATGCATCTACCGGTTAAATAATCTCACAGATGCATATGCTGTTCTTGCAATGCAAAGACAGTCCTAACACAATGCTGATCTTTTATTTGTGCTGTCTTCATTCATCTAGAGGAGTGTCTTAAGGGTACCACAAGCTAAATGAAGGCAGATCGAGAGATTTTATCAGAAGTCTCTGAGATGTAAAAATTTCCACACACCTCTTGCAATACTGATTGAGTAGTGAAATCAAGGCATCAGAGTCATGGGCACCCTTTTAAGTGCTGCTGACCACTTATACAGTCTTCATAAAGCAATGGCATTCACACTAGTCACTCTGCCCAAGAGAAACCTTGACACGGGTACATTCTCTCTTTTGTCACTGAGTCCTGAAAGCCATTCAGTATTTGCAAATAAATTCATATAAAGTAATAGAGGTCTACCAGAAGAATAAGTGTAATTCAGTTACCTTGGTCTCCATTTGCTTATTTCAATGTATCTGTAGTCTATTAGAGAACAATTAGAAGCTATTGGCAACAATGGAACCTTAATTGCACCTTAATCAATTTAAATATAGCCTACATGGAAAATTTCAATTAATTGCAGCAGTATGGAAAGTTTGAGATGTTTACATTTTTAAGAATTTGTGTTTTGGAAGGAAAGCTCAATGGAAATGGTAATTTCTAAAAATTATTCTGGTTAACAGTAGTCATGTCAGAATTTGAATTATAAATCCAAATTTGAACAGATTTGCTTTTATGGGTTCTTCAAAAACTGTATTTTGCACGATGCCTAAGTTCTAAAAACTTGTGAATAGTAAGGAAATGTGAATCAAACCAGAAGTTGACCCATGTATTTGTAACTAGACCTTCATATTGCATACATTCCCCATGTTGATGTGCCATACAGAGCAGTGCACAGATTCTGTGTTCTACATGCTGAGTTCAGCCAATAAAGGGCATGCATATATTTGATTTTAAAAGCCTGGCTGCCTACCTCAAGCTGTATAAACCATTGTTTTTACCTTTGATGGTCCTATACTGATTACCAAGGTGGCAGAACCATGGAGGAAGTTTACTTCTCCTAAGTAGCTTGAATTGCCCAAGACATTCCATGGCCTCCATTCTGTCATTCTTCTTGTATAAATGGCAGACCACCTTTTGGTAGTAACTTTTGACATTGTAGGTTTTGAATACTTTTTGGCTCAGAGAACAGGTTATTGCACCTACTGAATTTTTCTTTCAGGGAACTGAAGACTTGAGTGTCTACAGCAAAACACCTTGCTCTTCTATTAGTTACTGCAACTCAGCAAAGAGTTTCAAAACATGTACATCTCTACCATATAGGCATCTTTCTCCTGTCAGGTCTTCTGCTCTGAAGATGTATGACTCTTGCTAAGGCCTTTCAGAGCAAGCCCTGAGAAGGTCATAAAGTGGACATTCTGTCCCTTGAGGGAATAGGAAGAAAAAGAAATTGTGTGGACACTTGGAAGAAAGTGTTCAGACATTAAGCATTTTATTAGGATAGAACACTGCTACGTGAATATTCATTTAAATTGAAACTGTGAAATTGGGCTGAACATTGTAAAATTTTTGCCTTGTGTACAGTAATATTGTTTTTATGACTTTGCCAGACAGCTTCTGTGCTCATAAAGGATGTCTCAGATTTCTTTTTATTATTTTATGGTGAACTTAGTATCCTGAGGAAGCCCTGCTTAAATCTCTGCATCATCAAGTAGATGTGCATTTGTACTTCTGAATCAGACATTACTGCTCAGGAACAAAACATTAAGCCTGACAGTAATGCATTATTGAAAAGTTCGAGATGCCTGCATGTGGTTTTTAAGGAGCTGTACTAAAATTATGATTAAGAGCACTCTACATTCTTCAAGAATATTTTATAAAAAGCAAAATGAAAAACTCATCAGGAAACCTTTTGTATTTTTAAGTGTATTGTTTTTATTTTTGTGTGTTTGAAAAACATCTGAGAATCCCATTTTACACTACATCTATCTACCTATTTGTTGTGGCTAGCATGGCTGCAGTTGACTTAGACACATGAAGCCACTACACTTTATAAAGCTAGAAAGATGCTTTCGTCACAGGGGGCGAAATACAGATCTTGACATATTGCTGGAAAGAAGTGTTTGTTAAAGTCCGTGACATTCCCTATAAAGAGGATGCTAAGAAGACTCTTGAGAACACAGAGAGCTTTACTGCATGCATTAGCACTATAATTTCTAAATAAGTTTCCCTGTGCTCAAAGCCATTTCTCTTTGTGAAAAGCCACATGTCATTTGGGGGTTATGTGAACTGCACAGATTCTGTAAAAATTTCATCACAAATTTAAGAAATAAACATAGGACTAGCACAAGAATTTTTAGCTAACATAGGGTAAAAAGATTTGCAAGTGCAATTCAAGTATCAAACAAGTTTTAATGTTGATGAGCTACTTTTTCAGCACATAAGACCATCCTGGCAAATTTTCATCTGCAGAAATGGCAGCACTTAATCCAATAAATGTTTATGGCGCACATGGTATTACAGGCTGAAAAACAAAGGAAGGCACAAGGAGAATTGTTTTAGTGTGAGAATAGCTTTTCTGAAACCACTTTGGACACGGTTCTAGTCTTTGAAGTACAGAATCTACATTCTTCACTGTAAATGAAGACTTCCATCCTTTACTTCTGAGGCACTTGATTTTTTCAAATTCCTTCTGGAAACAGAAGTCACAAATTTGGGGAGATGTAGCCTCAAAAAGGCTTCCTTACTATATGCTGTTTGAAATAACTGGATATTTGGTCATCATACTGATTTTAGTTTCACTGACTGACTTCTGAGGTATCCTCTGACAGGGTATCTGTGTGTTCCAGCCCTCCTTTCCTCAACCACTCTCAAAAGTAAAAAAAAAAAGAAAAGTATAATAAACAAAATCAAGAGATTAGTGGGGCAGCAATAGGGAGAGGTTACTTGATTAACATTGTAAAACAGAGGGAGAGGAGCGAAAGGTGGCATGAGGCAGAAACAGGCTTAGGGTCTTTTTGGATGGCTTGGAATAGTGGGAGATGGTTAATCTAAGCAATACATGTGCACAGGCTTGATCTAAAACCAAGCTGCTTCAAATAAGAAAGGCAGGGGCAGGGATTGTTCAGGTACCACGCTCTGCTCACATGACAATATCTATGAACTTAATGACTGTAGAACTAAAGGAATACTTACCCTTAACATAGTGGTCAGAATGGGCATGTACCCATTGGTAAGGAATCTCCACTTCCCTCCCACAAGCTATACTACTTCTGTTAAACTCATAGTAAGCTCCTGCTATTTCTGCTCCTCTAGTTAGCGCTAACGCTTGCTGGCCTGAGGAAGGGAGAGGAGACCAGTGTCTGCTCTGCAGGGGATGTGCTCTTTCCCACCATGCTGGCATTTGGATTGATAGCAGTTACTTTAAAGCCTTGACTCTCTCTAGTGCACTATGCTGTTGGTAAGGTTCTTGCTTCCACCTTGCTATTTCTCTGCTCATTTACCTTGCTGCTATCTCAAGATGACACATTTATCTTATCACTTCTGACTTCGTCCTTAGCTGTTAACTTAGGGTTTTTAAGAGTTTGCCTGAGATTTGTATGTCAGAATATGACACTTTCTATTCCTACTCCACAGTTACCTTTGGTTTCCTCTCCTCCACTCTTGCCCCAAGTCTGTAGCTGCTTTAAGTGACCTGCAGTACCTGGCAGCCTGGGGTTTTGGTTTCTTGCATATGCTGTGGGTGGCCATCTGCTCACCTGCATAACAGGTTCAGATTTGTGGCACTTTATAATGATGTCTGTGTCATGTCGAGCATTTCTCTATGTGTTTGACTCTAATAGGCAGGTCTTTACCTATCAGTTTGTGCAGGGTTATAATTAACACCTGATAAGGTACAACGGATGATTCAGCAAGACATAGAAGGGATCCCTTTCCATCCATTCTTTATCCTCTGTCAGTCTCTTGGTTATCTTTACTGCTGACAAAGTCTTTCCATTGTTTCCTGACTATCAGTAAAGATAATTTGTGCTCACTGGTACCAGGACTGGTGCTATGCCATGGATGCAGTAATATTGTTGCATATGGTAAGAGTACTTTGAAAAGAATAAACTTGTAATCATAGTTTTGCCAAAGTATCTTCCAGATTGACAACTCTGTTTTGAGATATGGTCTAACAGTCCTTCATATAATTAGAAGCAAACAGGCTTGTTCTTGGCTTCTTCCAGGTTTGTCTGCAACTTCATTAGTATGTCTTTCTATATAATTGCTATGTTTTTATCGGGGCTATACAGATAATTAGTTTTCACTTCAGGCAGATATATTAATTATTCCCTGAATGGTTCTGCTGCCATGAACATTTTAGACTATGGCTTTAGGATGAAATTTACTATTCCCACCCAAATTTTTGCTACAAATTGTAATCAAATGTTCCCCAAGTTGTGTGTTTTTAAATTAAAGAATCTTGAACAATTTCCAAGATTACCAAGGTTCTCATAAGTTCTCATGACAGTCTTCTTGTCGTGTAAGTCTATTCCCTCTGTGCTCCTAGACGTTAGGTAAAAAAAAAGTAAGACAAAATAAATCTCTTCCTTTTTTTCCTGTTACTCAGTATCTGCTGTTGCTGTGTTTCAGGCACTATTCTTGCATCAGTGTCTTAGTTCCATCTCCCCTTTCTCCTCCCCACATCATAACAAATCTTTACATTAATTTTCTCATCTCTTTTTACTGAAGCAGCTATTGCTCCTGTGCTTGGAGGAGGTCTGTTGTCTGAAATCCCGCATTTCCACTGGTCTGACTCCTTCAGTGTACTTGCTTGTTCTGCATTAGATGCCGTTGTCTCTACCTGTTAGTCATGTCCCATGCAGCGACTCTCACTATTCCATCTGCTGCTACCAATCTTCATGTCCTTCATGCTATGTCACATCAGAGGGTTCGCCACTTATAAAATTAACATGGCCCTTTTCTTTAGTAGCAGAATGGTTTGTGGAGGTGCTGCAGTGACCACTGTGGCTTTCTCAAGGCTTCATCACATCCCTGTAATTGGTGCTCTATCCTTATCAGGCTTCGTGTCCCTCACTGCTGGTTCTGAGACCTGGCTGGGGCTTCATTAGTGTGGAGAGAGGTGAGAGCCGCTGATCACTGCCACAGGCACAGGACATATCAAGGACTCTTTTATCCCTTTCTGCTATTCAGCAAGTTACCAGGAAAAACAGGCATAAAATAAAAAGGGCAGCTGACAACAGTGGGAAAATGGGAAGACAACAAACATATGGAAAACAGAAGACATGGATTTACCTTACTAAATCTTGGGTTAGAACCACTTTGGAGCAAGAAATCAGAGTGGGTGTCAAAGAGATGACAAGCTATGTGGCTTGAAAAGCTTCAAAATTTTAATGGGAGACTTTTTTGAGATACAGAAGAATAGACACACAGCTTCCAATTTCTGGTTGTCTTGAACTGTATATATGTTAACAAAGTAAACATTGCAGCAAAAGCATTTATTTTGGTCAAAAATATAAAAATTCTACCTAGATCTCATGGAAAATTTGAGGCATATCCCATGCCTAACACACCTCTGGGCAGTGGAAGCCACTGGTCTAGACCCTGAAGCTGCTTTCTTCTAAGATTCCCTGACAGCAGAAAAAGACATCACAGGGTTTTTTAAAATGATGTCACTGTGCTCTTTGAGCTTTGATTTGCATTTACCTGCAACAGCTCAGTGCAGTGGTACAGGATGCACTCAGCCAATAGCAGTGACAGACTTTCATGGGACCACCTGCCTCCTCCTGATCTGCACCAATGTCTTAGCTCAGCTCCCTTTGCATGGTTTCCTCTCCTTCCCACTCCTGAGGTCACTGACTTTCTCTGGCTGAGATGTCTGTCAGCTCTGCTGTGAAACCAATAAGCTGCAGAGCAATATGGCAGGCAGATGTGTGTCTAGTGCTGCTGCAGCAAGACTCACTACGACTCATCTGTCAAAGCCACTAGGCAGCACAGGAAATAAAAAGAGATTTGCAGAGAATAAGAAAAATCACACTTCCAGGTTAAATCCCCTTGCCATTACAAGAGCTTTCTAGAACTTACTGTCTTTTCAGTGAGAGAAAGCAGGTTTTCTTTGTTTTCCCTTGTCCTTGTTTTATCCCTTCCCTTGCTGGAAGGATTCCCATGTAGAAAACTGCAGCCTCCTTTGTGTACCTCATCACTTGAGCATCTACCTCAGTAGCATCTTGTTTGTTAGCTTGCCTGAAAGAATAGGTTTCTCTAGAGCTACTCACAGGTCACTTTCCAACTACCACAAATTTATGTGGCTGTTGGTACTTTGTAAGATCAGGTAGCGGACACCTGTAGCACAGTCTCTCTCCCCTAAACATAGCAGTATGATGCAAGTGTGCAGCAAAAGCAAGCCACAAATGTCTAAATTATACAGAAAATGCCTAACAGTCAAAGCAGTATCTCTAAGTTCATAGATATTCCCAAAATACCACACTGAGGCAGAGGGCTCAAGATGTTTTGAAACTAGTGTGAGGAGTCTCTAAAGCTAGTAAGCATGTTGTGTGTTGGAAGGGATGTATGGAGGCTCAGAGAAAAAAAACAAAGCCAATTATAATTTCTTCTCCTCTCCTTTCTCCTCCCATGGTCATTTTTAAATGTGTCAGTTTTAAAAACACAGATTTCCAACCATCTGAGTAGTAAACAATTTTTTATAGCAAGCTCTGTATGTATTATTTCATATTCACCAACAGAAAAGAATAAATTATGTCTTCTTTCAGAATCTGACAGCTATTATATTATGGAAAACTTACATATTAAAAACCAATATAGCAATTTTTCCTCCTTTTTTTCTTTTTAACCCTATCAGGCATGTGAGTTAATGCTTTTTGCATTTCTACAAATGCTAAATATAAATTTGCATAGAAAGAATCCACCATTTTTCCTCCTGGGAAAAGATATTTTACTTTGGAGGACAGGCACCAATATTCCAGAATATTCCAGAAGTTAATTTGTTTCCCTTTTTCTTTGTATAATGGTATACTTGAAACAGTATGTGCTTAGGGAAGGCTGTGGTGCTATTGCATTTTTTTCAAAGCATAAAAAGAGAAAAAGAATTGCAAATCATTTGCTGCACAGAAAAGAGCAAAATACGTCCAAACACAGAAAAACCTTTTGAAGACCACTTATAAGCGAATTACAAAAAAAGTCTTACATAAAAAGTCTATTTTTAACACCTCATTTTTTATAAAGTTTAAAGGATGGAACTTGAAACTACTCTCCCATAATATAAATTTTATGATTTTTCATAATCCAGTTCTATTTATTGTACCAATATTAAAAAATCTACTGCTAAGACACAGGGGACTGAAAACATTCTGTGAAAACTTGAAACCTTTGAATTCTCTGGAAACATGCAAATTTTCACATGAAAGTGTCGCATCTAGTCAGATCTGTACATTTACAAGCTCTCTACTCTTATGCTGAGCGTAACACAAATTTATAATCACCAGCTATGCTACTCTACAGCAAGGCATTAAAGTAGCTCTTCCACTTGAGTATGCAATGGGATAGAGTGAACTGATTTAATTTAGATAAATAGATCCCTGGAGATCAGCAGACAAGACCTCTTGGAACACTGTCTTCACAGATTACTGAGTGAAGCTTGACATGAATGTCCATCGCCCCCCTTCCTATAAAAGTTTTGCTCACTGGCAGTGCAGCCTGTCTGATATCCTTGTTTACTGGCACACAGACTATAGGCTCCATGAGGGAAGCTCATCAGCATCCTTTGATACAGTATTTCATAATGTTAAAAAAAAGTAGAGCACTTTGCATAAAGAGCTGTATTTCCTCTAGCCAGTGAAATATACTTAGGTTGTTTTCTTGCTGAATTTTAGAAAAATTATGTCTATAATGATAAGAGAAAAAGGTAATGTTTTAATTTAAAAGAACTGCAGAATAGCTCTGGGCAGCCTGTCGACTGTATGTTAAAGGACAGCATTAAGTGGACTAAAAAGAACTACGGGCATGGCACAGCTGGCCCAGCCAGCTATCCGCAGCTCCACCATCCCCACAATTTCCTCTTTCCTAGCCATTCAGCTGTATTGTGACTTGGGCACTGACTTCTGTACCAAACTCTCTTTGAAAGTAGGCCCTTGCTGTGAGATTTGTAAGAGGATGGGGAACAGGGGAAGCTTGGGAACAAGCTTGGGTACAAGGCCAAATTGTACTGAGATCACATACCTATTCTCTCTGAGGGCCTTCTCATAGCAACTCTTCCAGCAGTGGGGGTTTATACTGTGTTGGTCACAGTATAAAGGCTAAGCTTGAAGACCAAACCTCTCCACAACAGCTTTAGTAGGACCTCTCTCCTTCATTTGGTTGCTGAGTTTTTTTCCCATGCACCTGGGTTAATTTTCTGTCTTTGAGATTGTCTTTGAAAGTTTGACCTGTCGTTTGGTTGAAATTGGATGACATACATAAAATTAGTGCAGAGGGACTTACCTAGCTCCCATTTCAGGTCAAATATTTTATGTCCTGTTTTTATTTGCCTCAGTTGAAAAAGAGTAGAGTGTGTCATTCTATAATACTTATAGGTTATTAGAAATAAATATTGAATCAGTTGCTTTAAAATCCCTACACTAGTTATTTATAGTATCTTTTCTTCCAAAACCCTTCACAATAAAAGAATAATGAAGCCTTTTTGAGTGAGTAAATTGGAAATTAGGGCATAATGCTAGTAGCAAGCAGAGCTTGTTACGGACCAAGACATATCTTTCCTCTTATGAAAAATACAACATGTTCTGTATGATAGCACTTTCCAAAGCATCTAGTGGTTGTAATATGCTTTGTTCACTGAACCAACTCTGAAAAACTTCTCTAATTTAAAGCAAGGTGAAAATGAAGCTCTCACTCTGAAGAAGGTGAACATCTCTGAAACATTTTTACTCTTAAAACCTTCTTAAAGTAGAAAAGATTTTGGGGACAGAATCTTTAAAAAAAGCATGAATCACAGAAAACTGCATGGAATTAGTTTTATTTACTGCAAACCTACCTGTGTTTTAAGTATTAGACATAAGGTTGCTTCATACCGGTGGTTTCTAAGGTTGCACGATGTAGATCAGAGACTCCTCTGACATTCTAGCTCTTTCACAAAGCAAAAAACATTACACTTGCTACAGCTAAATAAATCCTTATCCTCTGAGGCAAAAGATTAATATTTAACACAACTGTACAACCTCAGAGATTTACTACATGTCTTTCCTTGTTGATACCTGAATGGTGTGCGACTAAGTGCCATGATAAATAAGAACAGAGGCTTCACAGAGGGACATTAAACTCAATGAAAGAGAACACTTCTTTGTTTTAAGAATGCTAATGATGCTTTCATGTTATGTTTTTTATTTGACTCATGCCTCTTGCAAAGTTCTGGCACGTTCAGTGAATGCACAACTGAAAAAGCAAAACTCAGCATTTCTTCTCAGCACACTTGACACAAGTCAGCATGCCTAATGCTGGTCTGCCAGTCCTTGCTAGTTCTAATAAACATCTCTTGAAGTGGCTTCATTCCACATTATAGACAAGAATAATAAAAAAACCCCAGTAGAGTTACTCAGTTATGCTTGCAGACAACTGATGGAGAAGAATTGCCCTGTGCTGCACAGAGGAACTCACAGATGTGGAACAAATGAGGCTGATGTGGCAGGCACCCACGGCACCCACAGAGCAGACGGGGGCCGAGGTCTCCAGACTACCATTCCACTAGAGGCTACCTGAAGCCTCTTCTGAAGGGAGGACAGTTTACAGAGAAGAAAAAAAGATATAACAGATATTAGTCCTAACAGTAATACTATTCCCCAGCAGCACTGCAGGCGTTATCTTTTCCATTTGTTATTTAGCTGTCCTCTCGTGGGCGAAAAGTCACCTTGAAAACCATATTCCCGGGTACCTGTTATTATCTGTTACTTTTCTTTGTGAGATACTGTCAGCATTTTCAGCACTATACTAACTTGTGCATCAGCATTCAACAATGGATAACTGAGCATTCCATATATTTGCAGTTAATAATCCAGTCATTTTTTATTCCAAGGCTGTCTCGGACTGTTAGGAAGCATTCTTCTGTTCATCGACTTTCCTGAAGATTGCAGTCTTCCTAAGGGCATATTCCACCACAGTTCCTTCAGTTTTTCCACAGTGGGCAGCCATACTTGTGTCGTTTGCAAGGTGCTGCCTATGGTGGGCTTTGAGTTCTGAATGCTGTTCTACTTCAGGTCTAATGTTAAATGCGTATTATGTTTGCCCTCATTTTCAACAATATCAAAGTCCTGTTTATCATTCAGAACTTCAGGCCGGGCACTTCTTTTGCCCATCCATAAACATATTGCTAAGAGTTAATTCTGGATCTTTCAGTAAGCCAAGGGCTTTGCCTCAAATTGCTGTCCTAGTCTGGTTTTGTAGCTGAACTCACCTTCCCAAAATCAGCTTTGAAAGCTAGACCAGTCATTAACTCCATTTTTACTTGCATGGAATATGTTGTTAAGAACCACATTGTTTCTGGGGCTCATTTTTATGCATTGCTCATATTTTGAACATAGCCTGGTGATTAACCATCTCGAGTTAGCAAAAATAATAAAAACCAACAGATTCTTCAGTACTATCTACTTTCGGAAATATGAATGCTTCTGCCTGTTTTCTTTTTTTGGGTAGCACCAACTCCTGCCAAAATGAAGGAATGCCTGAAACTTTCTGCATCAGCCTTCCCCATTTCCAGAGTTTCAGCTCTCAGTGGAGGATGATCTGCTCCTTTCTTTGCCTAAAGCTGGGGCAACAGTTTCCATTACTACTGCGAGAATAAGGCTCCCCAGTATGGGCTGAGGTAACTCCAAAAGCAATTCTTACCGCAGGAGTAACATGGCAACATGAGGGAGATTTGTTTTTTTTACTTGCATGTAAATACATCTGCCATCCTTCCCTCCATATAAAGGCAGTACTTTTAATGACACACAAGCAGGAAGTGGTTAAAGGCAATTTTTTTCAAATTTCATTAATCATTATAGATAATCTAAATATAGTTTATGAAAGTGATGAGAACCTAAAAGTTGTGTACTCCATTGATACCATGTACACTGACATGAAAGCTGATTCAGCTGAACCAAAAAATGGGTTATGAAAAAGTATGGAAGTGATGTAGCTGGCCACTCTTGTTCAGACTCTCATGAAGTCACCAAGTATCCTACTTATGATTTATTTATCCATAAACAAAACTTCCAAATAACCTGCTGTATCCTGAAACACATGTGAATTAGTAATATTCACAACTATGATTGCACGTTTTTTCCCAGAAAAATAGACTCAGATTAAACGCTGCTGATGATAGCAGATAGTAGACAAATCTTTTCCAGAGATATTTTCAAGTCATATAGTTTAAAAAATGCAAAAAACTCTGCAGAAACAAAGACCTGTTTCGCTGTGACTGCTGGAAAATGGCATTTTTGCAACATTACAGGTTTCCAGGGGTATGATAGTGTAGAAAGATTTTACTGGTTATGTTGTAAGTTTCTGGTTGGGGGAACCTGCCCCGCCCGCCCCCCCCCCCCCCCCCCTTCCATATTGTGTCAGTTCAACATTAGATGGTTTCTGCCACTGATGCCATGATTCATCAACTTCCCAAATGCTGGGAGCATTCGCTAGATTTATCTCATACAATGCACTGTCTTCCCCTTGCTGCCTAAATCCCATAATGTATCACTAAAGTCCCATTACTGGAAGTCCATCATGGGAAACGGTGGGCAGAGTAGATCTTGATGCAATGCAAAGGTGCTATTCTGCAATTAATGCCTGAAATGCTTTGATTGAAGTTGTTCAAATGATGCTTTGGTATTTCTAAATCAAAGTTCAAAAGTTTTGCCAAGTTATTTCAATCATTTGAGATGAACACAAATACTTAAATAAGACAGATTTCCATTGTGTTGATATTCTTATTTTTTCCCAAGTTAAATTTCTGGTTTAGGGCCAGAAGAGGGACTGTAAAACTCCACTGGCACTTCTACCAGCCTTGATGTCTTCTCAAATTCAAATTAATCCAGAAGAACAATTTTGCTGGAGCGTGTCCTTTCCTACCCACATCACTTATTATTTTAATTGTTTATATTGAAACTGTTATTTATATTCATGAATTGCCACTTTAGTGACAAAAGGCCAAAGTCTGATCTCCCTCTTTAGTGGTAAATGTGACTACTCTGTTGACTCTATTGCAGGTGTTCTTCCTTTGCAGAGGTGCCAGTGAGCCTGGGTTTTCTTGCACAAATCAGGAATGCCAGACATTCTGGCACTTCTAAAGACTCCTTCTCTTTGCCTACCTACTTCTCATTCAGCAGTTCAAGATTGCAATCTCCATTTCAGTCAGCCTTTTGGTAGGCTGAAATAAATCAAGCTGGAGCTGGGTCAAATAATTTATAGCCACTACACTCCCTGTGTTCTTCCTTCCCCTTCCCCTTCCCCTTCCCCTTCCCCTTCCCCTTCCCCTTCCCCTTCCCCTTCCCCTTCCTACAGGCACGTGTACACACAAGATGAAGTAAAGAAGAATTTTAATCAATTTATGGGCATTACAAGGGATTCCTGTAACAGTGACATTCATGTCCTCTTTCTGTCCTCAAGTCCTCAGGAAAGGAGAGTAGTAACACGCAGTGTGCTCATTTACCTGTTCAGGCTGAGACAGTGATCTGTTGTCCTGCTGGTATGTCTAGGACCTTAATGTCAGTGAGACTTATGGAAAGACTATTTTTATTGTTACAGTTGAAAGAAGAACTTCTGCCACTACACTAAAAACCTGAGTATCGTCTACCTTTTTGTTTTATCATTCCCTAAAATTCCCACTGAAGACTGGCTACTTTACTGAATTAGGTATCTAGGGGGTCTCTGCCCATTTTGTCAGTTCTGCCCCAGAATTATACATAGTGCATTCCCTCTCAAGGAGAGTCTGTTTTCTTTTAAATGAGGAATTATTCACCACAGCTTCCAAACATCATTTATTCAAACTCTGTTGAAACATATCGATTAGGATGTTCAAACTGAGTGATTTGCAGCAGTGAATAAATCCCCCTGGGGAACAAAGGTGTCTGCTGAAGATGAGACTTGGAGAGTATCCCAATGCATTCTCAAGTGCACGAGGAAAAGATTAATTATATCTGCCCCCAAAATGGCTGTGGCTAGAAAGATGGAATTGCACAGGGAGACTGTAATCACTATCGTCCTGTTGTGCTCTAGCAGAAAAAAAAGAGGATTTGATTTGGAGGAATAAAAAGGTTTTGAAATCTCTCCAGCATCTCATTTCCTCTCCCTAAGAATGCAGAAATTCCCACTCATCCTACGTATACCTGACTCTTTTGATACTGCTCTTATCATTGCACTTTTCCCACCTCCACGAGTACAGCTCCTGCTGCAAGTACCACTGCTCTCTTCGTGCACCTTACCGCTTCCTCTGCTAGTGAGGCAGTTGTGGTAGTAGCAGCAGTCACAAAGCTGGTGGGAGGTGCAGCAGCAGCAAAGAACACCCCCATTTTTTTTTTCTTGAAAATGTAACCTAAAAATGTGGGGATGCTTTATAAGCAGGGCTAATTTGTAATTGGCAAAGTAATTATTCTGTTAAGGTATTTCAATAGGAACATGAAGCTCTCAGCTGTGTGCACATACATAGTTTTCTGTAGCCCTGCAATTAGCAGAACATAAGCTGCTTACTGGGCATCAACATCGCAAAGGCTATTCCATGGAGTAAAGGGAAATCTAGATTTTAATCTTTGTTTAATCAAAAGGTGATACTGATGACTCCCATTTCCTGTGAAATTTCAACTTTTTAACCATTGGCACTGTGCAAGTTGATATACCACTGCTGTGTCCTGCAGAGGACATATTACTAAGTGCAGATACTTTCCACAGCCAGGGCATGAAGCAATCCCAACTGGGCCATGCTAGTTCCCCTTCCTGTCACAGCAAACAAAATCAGTGACGCTTTCTGCTCACTATGAGATTTTTCTGGGAAAGAAGCTGCCTTATATAACATCACCTTAAATTTATGCCCTCACTCCCCAGCTTGCTTTTCTTCCTTGGGCTGTGCAAATATCATATTTCTTTTGCACAGTGTCCAACTGCTAGCCAATTCCCATGTCAATCTAGAATAGGCCTGGTCAGGAATTTTTCAATTAAACATTAATTAGAAAAGTCTATGTTTGTCAAAACTGAAACTGACTGCTGAAGCAATTGTTTTTGACAGATGTCCTCTTAAAAAAATTTTCTTTTAAAGAAAGTTTGGAAGCTGCCAAAGTATCTCACTGAAGTGGTTTTGGTTTAATGGAGGCCAGTTTTTCATTTAAAGAAACCTCTGATTCGAAATTAATCAATTTATATTGGGAACTGAAATAAAGAAATTCCAAAACCCCAATGTTTTAATTAATCCAACCAAATTTACACATCTTCTATTTAAGAAGGATTATTGTGTTTGAGAGACTTTTTTTCACTATTCAGAGCAGGAACATTTTTGAAAATGTTAGAGATGCTCATGGGAAAGGACAAATCTTTCTGTCTCTGCCTCTAGACTCGAACTGTTCAGGACTCTGTGTCAACTCATTGCTAGAGACCCCAGAAAGTCAAAAGTAGAATACAATCCTTTTATGATAGTATCAATTTCCCACTTGCTTATAAACCACTAAATTTCTAGACTTAAAAGTTGTATTCTCCTCTGGAATCCAATTTATCTTGTTTTCAAGCAGTTGTGCTGAAAAAATCCCAAGTGCTTGCACATGAATAGGGAAAACTGCTGTGGTATGACTAAAAATGGGAAAACAATTCAGAGGAGAAATCAGAGCTCAAGTTATAGAATTTATAAATAGTTGATAGTTGGTTGGGAAAAAAAACCAAACCAATATTTCGAGAATACATTGAGAGTTCTTCTTGTACCCAAACCATGTTTGCTTGCTTTTTATGATGTGAATAAATACCTTAAATTTGGCTCTAATTAACTGATTGCTACTGATTCAGTAGGGTATACCTGGTTATTTTACATCAGAAAACAGTGTTCCCTCATAGCAAGTTATGTATTTAACTTAAAATAAATACTAACAAAAGCTTTTTAGGTTGCCAAAGCTTTTCCACTTAATAAAACAATTATACTTGAATGGCAATAGTACATACAAAGGCATGGGGTTGTACTCTTTTCTCTAAAGCAAATATAGGGTAGCTAGAAGCAAGCTGGTTATTCTGACTATCTCACAATGAGAAGAAAAAAGAATATTTAGAAATTTTGACAATTTAATCTCATCTGTTACAGACATCTAGGCTACCTCTCCTAAATAGCTCATCCCCTTCTGAGTAGACCAGTAGACACGCAGATGATTGAACTGAAGGAATGGGATCATCTGGGAATAATAGGGAAGAAAAGCTGTAGCTTTGCTCAGTCAAGTAGTGTCAAATAGTCAAGGAATATGCATAGAATTATTATAATATTATAATATCTGATATTATAATAATTATAATATCTGAGGTTTAAGGTAAACCTGTGCAAAAAGAAATCTTGCATGTAAGAAAAGTTGTCATATTATTACTCCTGTCCATGCCTACAGTGGCTGAGTGACCACAATCAAGTTTACTGAATATCATAATAAGGTATTTAGTCCTGATTGCACCTCAGCACATGAACTGTCTGGAATGTTTCCTGTCTGAACTGGATGGGTCAGGGATGCAAAACTGAGTGAAACACAGTGCCTGCTGCCTGAAAAGTTCTGCTTCAAAGCTTAAGAAATTTCCCTAGTACTTCTTTCACAAGACAGGTATGTATTATTTGCCTAGCTGCTTTCTAGGGGTGTTGAATCATAAATACATCTAGGAATTATTAGTCACCATTTACCATGCCTTTACTTTTATACGGGAAAAGATATATAAACCGTATATATATAAACGGTATTTTAAAATGAGAACATGAATAGTGAGTAGTAAGCTTTACATGAGCTGTTGGAGAAGAGGCATAATTTAAAGAGCAGCTGTAGTGTACATCAAAGAATAATCATTTTAACTAGTAACCCAGTAAAGCTGCCTAGATGTATTTCTGGTTTAACTCCATCTTAGGTATTGTAAAGCCACAGTTTGTTTGGTAAGAAAGCAGCTTTATGCACTTGCATAGAATTTCCATCGGCCTCCAAGTGCCTGAGATATTAATCAAGTCCCCAAATAACCCTGAAAGGAAGATGAGTTTTGTTTTCCTATAACTGATCATATAAACACAAAAGCAACTGCATAAGGGTTTAGTGGAATTTTTTGTAGAGATATGCAGGAAACCACCAAGTGAAGATTTAGAGCATAAGGTTTTCTTGAATCCTCCAGATGTCTCCAGTTAGAATTGTACACATTTCATATTAGATACAGTTAAAGGACTACTCTTGTTTGGTTTTTACCTCTTTTTATGAGAGGAATGAGGGACAAAGTTCTTAACTTTGGATAGCTCTTGTGTTTTTTACTCCTATGAAGAATGAAGGAATGGCATAGGACTCAGATTTTTGTCTTATTTGCTTGATAGTCAAGAAGCTTGATACCTAGAACTGAGATCTCAAATTGCTATAGAACAAGCAGAAACAAGGTGACAATTTCTATCAGAAGCCAACCAATAGCTTGGATACACTGTGTTTCCTAAATGAATCAGTATTACTTCTGGGCAAATGCAGAGGACAATTTACTCTCTACTCCTTGCTCAAGAGGATGACATATGCCATGATGCAGGAGTTTGCAGGTGCGCACCTTGTTTCCTTTCCAAAGCAGTTCTGTCAGCTGTCTCAGCTTTTTCTGCTCCCTTTCTCTGTGCTCCATCCTCCCTTACACTGCTCCATTGTTATGCAGTGAGTGCTTATGCTTCAGCTGCAGAGATACCTACTGTAGGGCTCTAGTGGCAGTTTGTAGCCACTTGGCAAAAAGAAAGATGGTTTATGCTCTATCATGTCAGGAAACTGCAATTTGAGTCAGTGAGGTTCAGAAGCCATGTAGTTTTAACAGACTGACCTCAGATTTCAGGAATAATCTCAGTCTGGTTTCCTGCTGTAGCTATGCCTTTCTAGTAGCTTAGCTCTGAAAGTCCATTAGTTCAAGTAGTTTATGGAAGCTAAACTGCAGTCAGGAGAATAATACTTTGGTCTTCAGCACCAAGTCAGATTCTGTGACCAAAATGATATGAAAGAGATTAAACGTTTTCCATCCCATGCTAAATGGTGTACACTGTTGCTCACTCAAACATTTTCTTCAGTGACAGCTGACATTAATCACTGTGAGCACACTTGCAGTTTACATGGGTTACTTTGGTATGCTTGTTTTGAAAAGGTAGCAGGACAATGTTTTTAAAAAACACCAAATCCAGCAACAAACCTCACATACAATAGCTTCTTGAAAAGCTGAATTTCTTTAAATCTGGAATAACTAATCCGTAATCTCCCAACTACCATTATACTAACCTAGATATTAACTAAACATTAGCCTCAGACAGAGAGGCTGTTTTTATCAAATGGGGGCAATAAATTACTTTTTTGATGTGATACTCAAAACATAAACCAAAGGAAATCAGAAACTGCAATAGATGGAGAAATTGAAGTAATATATAAACAGTTAATCATTCTTTAGACACGCTTGGCAAATTTTCCTGATAAAAATGCTACCACTTTGGAAGATAACTTAATAGACAGACAGGACAGGAAAACCGCTATGCTTCTAATGGCATTGCTATGGTGTAATGGGGCTGAGATGGCTATATTCAAGACAGATGATATTATTTGTTCTAGTTTTACCATAAATGACACTATGATATTTCCAAAATCAAGCCTGAAAGCCCATTAAAAACATCTTGCTGGCTTGACTCATAACAAAATGTAGGAATTGTTTTTTTGAGTCCTGCTGAATGGAGAAGCTTTCAGAACACTCAGCTTGATGATCCCGAGCTTTTACGGCAAAGTATAAGGCAAACTTAGCAGTCTAGTGATATGCTTTTATCACCCTTTCTCTTTTAATGGTGTGTCCTTTTCCATCTAAGTTACTGCAGCAATGGATAGAAATGTTGCTTCCCCATTTATTCATTTATTGCTGTTTCCGTGCATTTGTGTCACTTTCATGGGAAGCTTAAAAAAGTTGGTCAGTCTGTTAGTCTCATAGAAAGATATTTGCATACTTTTTAACTGAAGAAATGATTTCTGTGCTCCAGGTGCAATCCTGATAATTAAAGTTTAATTTAGCATAAAAACCTCTCTGTTTTTGCACTTTGGTTTTAACAGTGTTCCCTTACAGCAAACCATTGTATTACCCTAAGAGACCCCACTGATTCTTTATCTGATTTGACTTTCAGTGTTCACCTTCACTGCTCTCTCATATCCTAAAATCTGACAGTCTATAAGCAAGACATTCCTTTCAGGAAAAAACAGCAGTGCAGAGTTAATGTGTACATTAACTAATTAGAAAATCTGGTGATGGCAATGAGGACACTTTCTCAGTGTCTCCAACTCTACACAGAAGGCAGCAGGCAATCCTGCTATGATTCACATCTGACAGGGTGTCAGTCGATGAGCCAGAGGCATTTTAAGAGTAAGTGTTCAGATTCCACTAAAGAACATAAGCTTTAAACTTTCTACAACAGCTGTTCACACAACTTCAATAAATAGTTAATAAAGGAAGTTCCACTTGTGCCCAAGTCAGGCACTATACCCACTATACAGTGAACAAACTGGAGAGTAAAGATGATCCAGTAGCTGAGTGCTATCCTCAAATTTAAGAAGCCCCACTAAATTGTTGCTTATTGTCTTTTAGTAAGTTACTTCTTAAATAGGAGTTAGAAACTACAGGTTGTGAAATTATGTATTTCAGTTATTCATGTACAAAATATTTTTCCCATTTCATGAAACCTATCTATGATTTTAAAATCTTTTCAGTTTTGAATTGAGTGACTCCAGACTTCTCACTTGTATGTAGGTCGCATCAAAGGGAATGTAACTGTTAGCAGATACAAAGCTAGGGGGATGCAAGAGATTCAGATGTTAAGTCCCTTTTCTGCTCATCGTGAACTTAAACCTTGCTTTCTAAATCCAGGTGGAAGAACAAGTGACTGACTATTGGATGAGCAGAAAGGAGTCTTGTCTTTTTGACTAGACAGTCAAAAAGTTGAGCTTGGACTCGAGACATAGATTTTTAAGATTCTGACACACCTAGATAAGATAATAATGAGAGATACATAAGAAATGTACATACCCAGAGAAAAACTTTAACTTGCAAAAATTTGCTATTTGCATTTCTCTAAGCTACTGTGTGGGGCCACAGTAGTGGACCTGTTTGTATTAAGGGAGCCCTGTCAGGAATTACCAAGGTGTTGTACATTATTTGTTTCAGTCCTACCATCACTTTTAAACAACAGCTTTCATCTCCTATATAAGACTCCTGTCATACTAATAATTTCATGGACTAGGGGAACATACAGCCTTTTGTCTCTTCCACAGGTCTCTGGAGCAGGGACTGACAGAAACATTAAGTGAGTGGAGTTTCTTAAATCCATCCATATTCTGCCTCCATCAGCATGGGTCCTGACCTCAGGAAGTAATTTCCTTACAGTCTTGTTTGATGTCCCCACATCATTTGAAAGATTAAAAACAAACAGTCTCTTTCCAGAAAGCAACAATTTCAGAATTGTCTGACACAACTCCCAGAAGAGCTCATCTGTGCCCAGACCAAATGCTGTATCAGAAGAAATGCTTAGAAAAGGTCTGCCTTCAGTGCACTCTCCATCCACGTTTGGTGAATATCTCCATCCAGGTGAAGTTTCAGGAGACTTGATTACAGTATAAATAGAAAAAACAAAAGAGAGAGAAACTATGGGGTGGAGGAAAAATGAATTTGCTAGTTATGGGTTTAGGATAACCACATAGCTGCAGAACTTCTATGCAAGGATTAAATACCTTTTAGGATGTCTGGTCAGGTTGAACATCCACTTAACAATAATTGCAGATCTTTGAAGAGAACTTGTCAGGCTATTTGTTACATGCAACATTTACTGTAGGTTTAGTCTTTGTCCCAGGTAGGCACCCAGACTTTGTTGGTTTTAATGCGATCCCTAATTACATTTTTCCATTTGTTTGAACAATAGTTCATAAGTTGAACAACCTTTTTTAGCTTTTGATTCAGTTATTTGTTATATGTTAGTCCTATTGCTTATAATTGTATTTTTCTAAGATAATAAAAAATATCAAACATCAGCATAATCCTGAAAGTTAAAACTGGAGCACAATAAAACTAGGTTGCAAGAAGAAAAAAAATCACAGAGTTCACATGGGTACTATTACCAAGATGAGGAAATGAGAAAGCCAACCTGCTGCTCCTTCTGCTTCTAGTGCACTGTGGGGAGTTCTGGGTTCCCCAGAGGTGGCTCCACTCAACTGGTTTGCAAAGAGGCAATGAGCCACTTGCTTTTAGAGGTTGGGTTGCTTTTTTTTTTCCCTCCTATAAAGGAACAGCCTTGTGTAAACTACCTGGGCATCTGCACTACCTTGACAGGATGAGACACCTCAGAATGAATTCCCAAAGGCAGCACCCCAAGTATGAGACTCCTTGGCAGCTTTGGTCAACTTAAGTCCAAGCCATTGGTCCTTCGCCTCCTGCTTTCTGGTAATGTGTTTCTACCATGTGGTAACCCAAAGCAAGTATTTGTTGTGGCAGAAAACTAACTCTGTAGAAACAAGTTATTATTTGTCAGATGGATTAACTGTGTGAACTGATTCACTGTGGTCACTTACATGTGGCATGGAGAGAGGAACAGCAGTTCTGGCTTAGACCGGTTTAAACTGCTGCACAACCAGGAGTGGAGGACTGGTGATCAAGAGCGTGCTTTACCCTGTTCCCTCCCAGGATTGAGAAACCCAGTCTGAACTGCAGAATGACTGAGATTTGCAGCCATGGCCCTCTTCTAGATTTAGGACCCTGAATCATCCCTTTTAAAAACACATTAAGGACTAGGATATGCTCTGAAAAAGAAAACAGTGGATGTGCTTTCTTGCTTTTATTCAGTATTGCAACGATTAAATAATGTGGCTCCCACACTCTTTAGTGCTTAGAACAGGGCAGAACTCAAGGTGTTCCTGCTCCCAGGTGAACATTGCAGTGGTGGGTACTTTGCTGCATCTCTGGCTAATTATTCTTTAACTGTTTGATGGGGTTTGGGGTAGGTTTTCTTGCAAAGCAGCATAGTGTCAACAGGAACAGTGGAGACTGTTTCTTCCTTTGAATATCTTCAGGACAAAAAAATGGTGATGAGGGCAGGCTTCTTACAATGGGGAGGGGAAGGTTTGAACTCCCTCAGTGTCTCACATCCTGGCCAGAGCTGTCCCTCCTGCGATATTTTATGAAAGAAAAATGGAGAAAATGGAAACTGTTTTGGTGAGGGCAGGAGGGATGAAACAACCACAAAACTTACTTCTGACCAGACTCCTTCTCTGACTGTGTTTTGGAATGACAGTTCGTTTGTGTCTTGTGTTTTGTGATGAGCTCAGCTCTTTTAGGAAATGAGAAGCACACTCTCAGCATGTCTCCTGGACTGAGCTCCTCTGGGATCTCAGGCAGAAAACATGTCCTGATGAGAGCTGGTTGTGACTTAAGTTAGCTGGAAGCAGTTCCAGGCATGAGTAATAGGCACTCAAGGTACTTGACTGGCGGAATTTGGCTACCTAAGGGTGTGAAGGGAATGGGATGCTGTGGGTTCTTACATAGAGGACTGAAAGCCAAGTCCTAGTTTGGATGTCTAATCTTTGTAGCAGACTGGGGCCAAGGTGCATATAGCAGCTACTGTCATCCCATCTCGAGTAAAGAAGATGATAAACTAACTCTTCTTTACCTATCCCTATGCTAGGCCAGTTCAACCTATGCACAAATACACCTCATCCTGGAAGGCTGCATGTAAAATGGAGCTGTAGGAAATGTTTAAGACAAGTGAAATATTTTAATTGCAGGGTTTTTTTCTTCTGTTTAAAAACTATGTTTTCCTCAAAAGGATGACAACTAGCAATGCCTCTGTCCCTAAAAATATGGAGACCTTAGATTTGATCTCAGAATGTATATTCAGACATTACTGAAACAGCCGCTTTCTGTTTACCAGAGGGTTGGTACTCAGGACACCAGTGTTGCCAATATCTACATTACTGTAATATTTATTCATCTTTCATAAACAGAATTTATGAAAAATAATATTAGGGAAATTTTGGATGGTGGAAAATGGCTTTTTTTAAAAACAATGAAACAAAAACAGTTTTTAAATGTTATGGGTATTGATCAGGATACAATGAAATTTTGAATTATCTCTAACAGCAATAAAATCTTTGGGACACTTGTGGTTGGCTCAATAGCACCTTTTTCCTTAGTACCTTGGTCCTGTAATAGAAAGCATGCTGTGGATAAGGCCTCCAGTAGATTTGCCATGTAAAGCAAATCTAGGAATGGAATAAGGTTTTATTGCTATCAAAAGTTATCTGCTTTCTTTCTCTTCATGTGCAGATCTCCAGATCCAAAGAATGCACAGCTTCGGAAAAGCTGATCTCCCTTCTATTCGAGAAGGTTGTCTGCTCTTACTTAGCCAGAGGTGTCTTACTTATTCTGAGTGTGGGTAAGATTACAAAGAAGAAGAGGAAATAGAAGTGTTATCCAGTTGTTAGTTCTGATCTGTTACTTCCAGATCAAGGAAATGTAGTTGAATGGCACAGAGTTTTGAGTGCCTCAAGAGAAGATCTAGTTGCAGACAGAAAAGGAAAACTGAACCTGGGTTTTGTGGTGGTTTTTTTCTGTTGCTCTGGTGTTGTCCATATGTCATTATTTATTGCACATAAAGGAATTATTTTAATTTTTAACACTTTTTTAAAAGCAGGACTTGAGTAATATCTTTCTTAATATTCAGGCTGAACCAACATCTCCTTATAAAGACTGAATTCCTCAGATGCTACAAATATCTTCTAATAATCAGAAGCTATTAGAAATCAGCTTTTATTTTAAAAAGTAATACATTTCTTCCATTCCCCTCAATCCTTACTATAAAATTCCTCAGTATCTCCTTTTTCTAGCTCTTTGATGTTGGATTTCTTTTGCCCACAACATGTTCCCCTACTGCCTTAAGTCTACGCTGGCACCCATGTAGTCAGTTTACTGTTGGTGAGATCTTGCTCTTTTTGGCCTCTCATCCACTGGTGAATGGATTTCTTCTCCTTGATGTTGCACTGGTGATTTAAATTGATTGGTTAGAGAGAAAAAGTCTTTATTTCCTCTCCAAATTTTCCTCTTTGCTCTGTACCATAATCTTTCAAATCACTTTGTTCCCAACCTTTTAAACTTCAGTCACCGACTCCTCTCTCCTTCATTTATCATCTCATCTGTTGCAAAATACTGTTGTTCATTTTTCTGAGCACTAAACTCCCTCTCTCCTTCCCATTTCCATAGCAAAACGCCTCCCTCTACCCCGACTTTTACTTTTCAGAACCCTACTCTCCTATTCCATACTTCCAAGATTGTATCACTGTAGCCATTTAATTCACTTTTTCTTCATTAATTCCCTTTTTTCTTCACTAACTAGCATCCAGACTCATGTTCTCACTTCAGTACCTTTCCTTGCTATCTAATATTATGATCTCAATGTCTATTATGCCTGTTTCTTGCCCTTTCACACTTTAAAGCTCCTTTTAACATCTCTGTGTTCTCTCATTCTATGGTTATTACTTCTGCTCTTGAGATTTATTCCTTTTCCTAGGAGATCTGGACAGCCAATTCTGAGGCGTATGCACTCTCTAAAATTTTTCTGTAGACCATCCCTGTCAATAATTCCCTCTTCTGCTACCCAAGTTCAGCAGTTCTTGCCTCAGGATGTAAGCAGGGAAACAGCTGGAGAGCCAGGGGCAAAAGGCTCACAATGAATATAAATGTGGCATAAAAAGTTCTTTGGATCTTATGGAAGGGCTGTATGCAAGGCAATGAAACAATATTTAGCATCTCAATAGAAGATTCATCCCACTTAGTGAATAGGATAAACTTCTGTTCTCTGTGGAGCTGACTCAAGCACTTCCTCCTGCAGGGAAATTTTCATAGTTTTGTGGAAAGAACTAGTCAGAATTAAATTGAACCACCTGCATGTTTGGTCACAAAGTACGATTTTGCAGATTTTTCTGCTAGGGTGGAGGCCTGTGTTCATGTTCATTGTTCCATTGTGTGGAAATGAAGGAAGAAGCTTTGCCTTGCAATTACTGATTTAGACTAACATGGTTCCTCACTGGGCTAGACCTGTGGACAAGTACTATGATAGTTCTGCAGAGAATATTTTTTATTCCATCTTTTAGGATACAGTACGACCAAGCACTTTAAGAAAGTATGTGTCTGCTCTTACTGTCAGAAACCATCCCTGGCCACTGACCCTCTGTATCACTGCAGACCTACTTCTAACCTTTCCATTCTCATTAACATTCCAGAACAAGTTATATGTACTTCTCAAAGACAATCTAAATGTCTCAACATTTCTTGAATTGTCTTTCTCTGGCTTCACCCTAATTTATAGCCTCATTGCTATAATTGTGCTATGACTGATGACTTCTGGAGAAAAACTGACAAAGTTTAGATATTCTTGCCAACAATATTCCAACTAAATCCACACCTGAAATTTTGATTTTGGAGAGTTGAAGATTAGTTTAGAGTCCTCACAAGAATAAACACGTGCTGTGGAAACTTTCTGTCTGCTTTTGAGAAGCTTTGCTTACAAGGGGAGAGAAGCCACAGGTCCCCGCTGGCTGTAAGCATGGGAAGTTCCCATGGTCCATCCACACTGCTGTCTTGTGAACAAGATGACAAGATTTCTTGTGCTTGTATGTGGTGTCACAATAGCAGACAGGGAGGCTCAGGCATTCAGGCCTGGGTGGGATGTGGACTGCCAGATGGAGTAACCATCCACTGCACACTCAAAAGATAAGTGCTTATCACTTGGGCACCCAGAGCAACTTGGTGTTCTCCCCAGTTGTGTGTGGGGGGTGTCTGAGCTCCAGACTGGCATTTAACAAATAGAGTATGCACACCTACAGCCTTGGGGTAGCTGTCTTTTCTGATCACAGGACTGTTTTCTAACACATGTAGATAATACTCACGACATGCTGCCCACTGGTATGTCACCCATGCAACATCTTTGGAAGGAGTTGGGGATGGAAACGTTTTCAGTGTGCTAATAGCACTGACCTGTATATTTCCATTATACATCACTCAGAAGCAGTGACAAGGCATTCAAAATCTGAAACAGTCTGGGAGCCAAATTTAGATGTTTTCTGAAAGGCTTTATGTTTGTTTGAACAATACAACTTTTTTAAAATATAAAAAATAAACTGAGGTTACGTTACAATTTCTTTTTTTCTTTTGTTTTTTTTTTTTTGGGGGGGGGGGGGGGTGTGCATAGCTGCCTGCTGATCACATCAGACATTTGGTCACTGTTCAGTCACCCTAAGTTTGGGCACAGCCAAATTTTGTTTCCTAGTGAGATTCCCTGTCCTGAGATAGGGCTGAATATTTTTTTCAGTGCATTGTAACAGGTAGGATGATAGCAAGTGGAATAAAGAATATGGCATGCTTATTGTCAGTTCAAACCTCTTCTTGGCTGTAAAGACAACTTTTCAGATATGAGTGTGAAACCCTCATAAAGCAGCATGATTTGTTTCTATTCAAGTCTGCAAGTGGGTCAACAATACCTAGTTCATAACAGAACTGAACTCTAAGAATAATCATAGAATAATAGTCATAGAATGGTTTAGGTTGGAAGGGACCTTAAAGATCATCTAGTTCCAACCCCCCTGCCATGGGCAGGGACACCTTCCACTAGAGGTGGTTGCTCAAAGCCCCATCCAACCTGGCCTTAAACACTTCCAGGGAGGGGGCAGCCACCACTTCTCCGGGCAACCTGTTCCAGTGTCTTACCACCCTCACAGTAAAGAATTTCTTCCTCATGTCCAATCTAAATCTACCCTCTTTCAGATTAAAACCATTACTCCTTGTCCTAACACCACCCTTCCTGATAAAGAGTCCCTCCCCATCTTTCCTGTAGCCCCCTTTAAGTACTGGAAGGCCGCTATAAGGTCTCCCTGGAGCCTTCTCTTTTCTAGGCTGAACAACCCCAACTCTCTCAGCCTGTCCTTGTAGGGGGACAGGCTGATAATCATCAGCAAATTCATCCTAGTGGCCCAGATTCTTCATTTCCTTGATAAATGTTTAATTTTCTCTTGTGATTTGACTTTTCTTTTGAAGGTGACTCATGCAGCAACAAATCAAAGTGATGACATTTTTGTTTGTCCTGTGCAATCTCATGTAGGTGAGCCAAATCATTTGCATCACACACTTGCTGTTGCTGGAACCCTGCTCTTCTAGACTAATACCTAAGTGTCTACATTAATATTTTGTTTATTTATCTAGTCCTCTAAGACGCCAAGATTGAGAAGCACTTATAAGTAACTTACAGAAGTTTCCTGAAAAAGCCATTTTGTGTGAGAAGAGAAATTTAGCTGATACTGAAGCTTTCTTGTATCCAAATCAACATGGAAATGTATTTTGGTATTAGAGAAAAAAAAAACAACACTTTTTGCCCCCACCCCCAGTTTATGTAGGTGAGTCTTTTCTTACACGCATGATCTCATGCGTTTTGCTGCCGCTATTCACAGCAAGGATCGCACTGCATCACAGCACTGAAACTCAAGTAGCACACTTCTAAGATTTCTTTAGGTATTAGCTGCATCTTGAATACTCCGTAGCAAGGGATCTCCTTTACATAAATGGGAGTAAGAGGATGCTCATGGAGTGGTCACGCAGCCTACTGCATTCCTACTTCAAGGAGCTCCACAGATGAAGTTATGAAGGGAAAGGGCTGGAGGAGGGGTTCTGTGATTGGAAAGAATGCTGCTGCCATGGCATTTCAGCCCCCTTTCTTTACAAGATACAAACATTTTGCATTCCGAGGGTTCCCTCCATCTTCTGATGTCTGTTTGATCTAAAGAGCATTACTGGGACAAATATTTAAAGGGGAGGGAGATGAGTGTGTCAGGTGGACAAATGGAAGGGAGGGAGACCAATTTAATATGGATGATCGCACAAAAATAAACAGGAATAAGCTGTCTTTGAATAAATGTGGCTGGAAATGAGAAAAAGGTTTTCAACAGGAGCTCTGGAAGGCTTTTGAGTAAGAATAGATGTGGAAAAAAGCCTTCCTGCTTTTAATACTAACTTGATCCAGAAAAGGAAGGAAAGGTAAGAACTGGTTGCTGGAAATAGCCAGAGATTGGGATGCAATTAGTCGGGGTGTTCCCTCCAGTCTATGTTCTTATTTCCAATGTTCCTAAAGCTACTACTAAGCCACCTGCTGGAAGTGGCCACACTAATGAAAAGCAGTCTAATCCAGATAGCTGCTGAGCGCACGCTGCCAGCCTGGTTCGATAGCAGTTGATTTGCTTGGCACTCTGCTGGATACACTCTGTACCTTGGAGGATAGGACTGTAGCACAATTTAAAACAGTCTCTCACCTACATAGCTCCGGGTTTAACATAGAAAAAAAAAAAAAAAAGTCAGCTCTATGAACAGTACCGAACTTGTTTTTAAAACATAAAATACTGTCTTTAGGTGATTCCAGCTAGTACCTCACAGCATGGGGTGCAGTCAAAGTCAAGGTGTCTCTGGTCTTCAGTCCCCTTGTTGCATATGATCTCACTGTCCAGCAGAACAGTTCCTACTTAACAGAGCCTTGCAATCACGTTTGAAATATGACTGATGGCTAGGATTGCATGTAAGAATAGTTTCTGTCATAGAAGTCCATTCAAGTTAATGGAGAAGTGCCTTACACATTAATAGCAATTCAATTATTTGGAGTCTTAAAACCCCTGTGAACCTTAAACTAACTGAATCCCATCTACAGCTGGGTCTGCAATAAATTACACTTTCAGACAAATTTAGTCTTCTTGCATTAAAGTTCTTTTAGACCATATTTACTTGAATTCAAAGAGACCTTTCCCCCCATCTTTAAAGGGACATGCAGGAACCTACTTCTTTTCATTAAGAAATAAACTACATTGCATTTACTTGGGCCATCAGCATATTTCAGGGCAAATTTACTGGAGGGGTTGATTGGTGGTAAATTATGCCACAGCCCATGGATGTGTTCTCTCAGTGTGGTAAGCAGAAGGCAATTAATTCAAAGTATCTTAAGCTAAATTACAAAAAAAATATATATAAGCATACATAAAGTGTATGATGATACAGACTGATTAAAGCATGTCCCCTAGACCAAGCTCTGATCAAGCCCAAGAAGGCAGTGTTGTTAAAATTCAGTGATCTGTGGTTAGAAAAGGTATGCTGCATTCATTACTAGAATTAGGCATGAGTTGACTAGTTAGTCCACTCTCTGTCATAACCTGTAAAAACATTTTCTTATGTGTATTATAACTGTGATCTTACAGGATCTTTTATCCTAAAAACCTAACAATCAAGCCAAAAGAAATGTGCATATGATTTTTTTATACTTAATTTGGTAAAGCTAGGACAGGTGTTATTTGACTGACTTTACTGTATTGGAGTCACCTCATTTTATGAAGATGACAGATCTAGAGGTAATGGCTTAATGGATCACAAAAATCCCAGATTGTTTCAAAAAACTGAGGAGCTGAATGTCAGGAGATACATGCAGAAGGTATCGTGCTACCTGCTATATGCTTCTATTTTCTCTTTCTGATTTTTTAAATGTAGGGCTATATTGCTCAGCCATCCAATGTTTTCACGTTTTTGAAGTCTTTTGCTTACTGAAGATTTTTTTTTTCTAACATGGCCATAACTAATACTTTTCGTATTGATATTCAGATTACATATTTAAGGGAACAGTGTAATTATATCGGATGTGTTTTGCTTTGGTCATCTTCAAAATGTCTAAGAATATTTGATCAGACAGACTGACTTCTGATTCAACTGCAAATTCCCATTTTTGTCCTGGAGATTATCTGGATGTGGAGATTTTCTGGATCTTAAGCTCCCTCTGATGTTTTATATATGAGCATTACTTTGGTAAAAGGGAAGATGTCAAGTGGAGTGAGAGACAAGATTCTTAATGTTAAATTTTGACCCCTGAAATCAACAAGAATTTTGAATTTTGCCCCTTATATTTAATTTCTGCATCTGCCACTATTTTACTGTGTGATCCTGTAATCGCTTAATTGATATGTATCTGTATTTCTTTTCTGTGAAACATCAGTGCTGTTGTCCCAGCATGCAGAGATGATGCGGTTGTTTGAAAAGTGAGTTTGTAGAAAAGATGGCATGAAGGGACCATTATCTTAAAACACGTACTAGGTCTAAATCCCAGAAATCTGAAAAGAGAGTAACAGCCTTTTCATAATGTGTTCTGTATTTGTTCTCAGTGCTTACTAAATTGTCTGGATTCTCAAGAGAATAGTAATATGATGGATAGTTCCCTCCTCTTTTACTGTTTTTGAACTTTCTGGATTCTCTATTTTCTTAAAAGTTCCTGAAATGTCACCTACTTTTACACATTGTATGAAACCAGGTCACAGTATTTGTCACAGCATTATATGCCTGACCAAGAAAAATGTTCAGTAGAAGTAAAGTCACACAAGGTATATAATTTTCCTATAATATCATGCACATACAGATATGAACCACTCCCCTTTCCTAAACTTTACATCTTCTTGCTGAATATGCTTGAACAATTCTCTCTCATGTTATGTATGAAAGAAATCAATAGTGAATTTAAATCATACCCACCTCATCCCACAGATTGGATAGAATATTAATAGTAATCAACACGACGGACTTGAATAAACTCAATGTAATTAAAGCCACTCAATAAGAGCTATGCTAAATACAAATTTTAAAACTACATATGAGATCTGTATGAGATGGTTGTATTAATACTTCATATAAAATTATCAATTTGATGGCTAATGTTGATGGCTATAATGTCAATATAAATATGCTGACTTCTGTTAGTACACACAACATTGTGACTGTAGAATAAATACGATAAAAATCAACATGATAAACATTAAATGTATTAAAAACTGATAAATCTTGGTCTGAAATTAAAAATGGGGAGTAATTATCAAGCAGGTGTGTTTCGAACTGAATCCTTCAGGAATATGTTCTTTTACACCACTTGAAAACCTTTCCCTCTATTGTGAACAAAACAGAAGGAACCACAAAAATCACTGATGCTATTGTTTTGTAGTAGGCAAATAACAAGGGAACAATATAAGCTAACAAGGACAAATCATTGATTTAAGGTGATCTGGATCCATTGGTAAGTAAATCACAGCAAACATGGATTTACTTTGGTTGAATCTAATACATGCCTAAAAGAAAGGATGCAGGCCAAAGTCAGAGGCTGGAGGCTACATCCTGAAGAGATGTGATGTCTCTGTACTGGAAAGCTAAGCAATCCCAGGGCTTGTTCTCTGGGTATGAGGCCAAATGGCCAATTTAGTTATATTCATATAATTAGACTGACCTGCTCTGGATAACAGGACAGCCTCAAGCAAGCATTTTATTGGGACTGGTCCCTGGACTGTGGTAACTTTCCAGTCAGGTCTGGAACCATTCTAACAATTTAGTGCATAGACGATCAAGTTCTGGTGCACAAGCTCAGGCTTTTGTTATTTTACAGAGACATAACCTGGGACTCTTACAAGAACTGAGAGTCATGGCAAGTAAACGAAGTGCTCAGTGCAATCCTGCACCCAAAAGAGCTGTGCTAACTGGGCTATATAAAGCCAAAATCTTAGCCATGTGAAAGCCATGTTACGTCTGTATTTTTCACTGACTGCTATTGAAACAACAGTTGCGATGTTTAGATAAAGAGGGTTATTGATCAACTGAAGCAGGTTTAAGAAGAGCTAAGACAATGGTTAAAGGAATATGGAACATATTTCATGGTAAATGCCCTCAGGAGCCATTTAGCTTAAAAATATAAAAATGTCAGGATTTCTCAGTTTCTGAGTAGTCTATACTGCAGGATGCAAGATGACATACAGAGAGGTGAAATAAGGTCATTCTCTTACACAGGGCTCCATATAAACTAGATTTTTTGAGTGTCCAACCTTTGTCGGATATCTCTAGCCTACATTGCAATTCGCAGTGCAGACATAGGCTTTGAGACAGATACGATACGGGATGGTTCTTCTGCAGAGTGAGCTCAGGACAAATCCAATAAACAATCAAGATTTCTCTATAGTGAATCATTGTGTACTGAATCAATGACCAGTGCCCAGTCCTACATGAGCTATCAGCTCAAACCTGCCACTTTCGTAACTTCCTAATTTATGAAGTTGCTGCATTCACTGGGTAGAGGTATCCCTTCTACCCTTTTCAAGATCCTTGTTACATGAGTACTTACTTGATCTTTTGTGGTAGCTCTGTGTCTTGATTTTACATATCAAATAATCAGACACAGAATTGAAAACATCCTTGTCTATTCTGGTCAGCATGATGCTTACCATACAGCTGAGATTCTGATTATTATTACCAGTGGTTTGTTTTTTCACATTGTGACGGTCAGTACGTGTTTATAAAAATCTCTGAACACAAATAAATATATATAGCAGTGAAAAAATGCTACAAATTAAACTCTGGTTACCAGATTATCAGATATATTAAGCTTCATCAGTTAGATTATCAGACCATTATATGACAACTGCCTTCCAATAAACTAGTTTAGACTTAAGCATCAAAATAATTTGTGGATATATTTTTAAACCATTCTATCTGAATGATAAAAAATAACTTATACATCTCACTCCTATCTTCTCAAAGCCATCTTGAAAGCTATGAAGTATCTGATTAATATTTTAGGACTTTATAATTTCTGAAGATAATAAGGCTTGGAAATAAAAGTACCTTTTGGACACTGAGTAATTAGGACCACACTTCCCACCTACATTCATTAAAACAGGGCTACTTGTGAAGCCCTTGTACAGGAAGTTATTACTCACTGTTCTTGATTTTCCTATGATGCAAATCATTGAGAAAGCAGTATCTATACCACCCAAAGGGCTGGTGCAATGTGAATATCAGAGAGCATGTTCTGCCTGCAGTGCTGTCATAACAAGGTGAATTGGATAAGAAATTCCTTACTTCAGAAGGTTGCTCTCATTACATAAATGATAAACAGTAACCCTGGTATTAAAAATTTACTATACATTGCCCTCTAATTTAGGCTTTTAAGACATCAGTGTGTATATGCTGATACTAGTTGGCCAGTGGTACTGTGAGAAATATAAGGAATTCCTGAAGCTCCCTGCTGCGGCCGTGACCTGCCTAGGACACACTGCCTCTTGGGAAGCCCAGTGCTTTGAGCTCTCTCATTTGAAAGCTGTCTGAACTACAGTAGGCATAAAAGTGCTGTGCTAAGGATACCATGACAGCCTTCATCCATGATTCCTGTGGTTTAATTGCTTTATCTCATAGGATTATTTTACTGTAAATGACATGAGTTGCTGATAAATGAAGACACTTATTACAGCATACCACAGCACAGCAAAACACAACACAGCAAAATGTAACACAGCAAAACAGCCCAAACCATATTCAGCCTTCCTAAAACAGAGTAAGACCAAGTCTTGCTTGCACTTGCACTTAACTAATATTGCAGAGCAAGGTGGCGTAGTCTTATGTCATAGACAGGAGTGAGACTTTTACAGCAGGGAGCCGTGACAGAGTGGCAGTCTCCCTTTAAAGGCAGCATTACTCTGGTATACTCTCTGCTAGTCTGTACATATAGAGTTAGGGCTATATAGCTTATGATCTCTCTCATATTTCAGCAAGCACAGAGCTGGCATCACTGGAGAGAGCAGCCAAGCTGCTTTAAATGAAGCTGCTTTGATAGCAGAAGCTGCAGAGCTGTGTTAATGCATTGCTCACTAATTTACTCCCTTTCTAACTGAAGAAACTAGGCTAGATAGATAGTCGGCTTTTGCATGGAGAAAGATGTAGTGTTTAAGATGTCTGAGTGTCTTTGAGTAATGTGTAATGCTTTCCTTTAGGATTTAAGCTTTTATTAACCTTTTATTTCTATTCCACCTCCCTACCTGTAATTCCCCACATAGATTCTGTCTAGAAATTTACCGATTTCTAAGAGTTTACTGCCATTTGCTTACAAAGTAAATAATATATAAAAATTTCAAGTGTATGAAAGGTAAGAAGCATTTCATTCATATTTTATAAGCAAGGAACTTAAACCTAATACTCAAAAGTTATATGCGTATATGATAGAATCAATCTTAAATTGATTGCATTACTTTTATTAATTATTATTTTTTAAATTTAAGCCTAGATTCATTAATATACCAGAACAGCACAAATTATTCAAAGCACACCTGTCATTTAAATTGAGTTTACATCTATTTGGCATCACTGGAGCAGTGCAAAGCAGATAAAGCATGCTAGGGAATCAAGCCCCTAGATTGATTTGGAGGACCCACGTTTAGCTGAGGCCCAGGTTACAGGGTGGCTAGGCAGGAGGAGCAGTGCAGACCCTGAGTTCATCTGTCTGTGTGCTGTAAGTGTTCCCCTAGGTTCCCGCCACAGGCACACTGCATGGCTGCTTCCTTTCTGCACGTCAGAGACAGCAGCAGTGCCAAGTGAAACCTTTTGAGAGCAGATACCCAACTTTGGGTTGAGACACAAAATCTCTGCAGAAAAGATCTCTCTGAATTGATTAACTTGCCAGAGGATTGGAGTCAGACATGCACGCAGCTCCCTATTACAGACCTACAGTAGCCAAGACCCGCAAAGATGCCAAGCCGAAGGGCTGAGCTCCTTTGGAGGGTGCAGTAGCCCCCCAGCAGTCAGCAGCAAAGCTACTCGCACACACCTACTTACAGCCTGTATAGTTATAGCCATTAGCTATAACCATGAATAGATAAACTTAATTACAACTTAATCTATTCATTTGTTTTTATACCCTATGCACAAGCTTTTAATTAATTAACAGTATGGAAAGTCTGACTGCATTATTTCATTATTAAGAATACTTAGGACAAAGAATATATCAAGAGAAATGCTAAATTTCTCGAAGAATTTAGTTTTTAACTAATTTTAACACAAGCCAAGCACATGAATTTTATGTTCTTAGAAAACTCCCTCTGTACTCACAGAACTAAAAGTATGGTAAGGAGAGAATTTTCATGAAAAAAGCTGAAGCTCAGACCTTGGTACAAGTGCAAAATAAATCCCCACCTGATATCATGGAGACATGATCAGAAGGAAACTAATGGAATTGTGATGAGCATCTCTGTAAGAGCTAATACTGTTTCACTGAATACACTTCCAGTGTATTCATAAGAATCTCCATATGTTTCATACTTAAAGGCATGCATGTGAAGCATACAAGTAAGAAAGTGCTATTTAAAAGATACTAGCATTGTAAAATTTATTCAAGCTAATGTATTTTCTGTGAAGGAAAGTTTATATACTATATATATATGGTTTGCCAGATATATATACACACATATACACATATATATGCCACTTATAAGTGGAAAATCATTCTCACACTTAGTTTGAGACTGGATGACATCCCTCCTATCCTGTCTTCATAATGATACCACTCAGTCTCTTCTTCTTTTAGACTTTTGGGAGATGAGGATTACTGCATCTGAGGTTCCCAGTATTTTATTTCTTGTCAAGGATTTCACAGCTCATGTTGGTTTCTACCATTCTCCACTTGTCCACGTTCTGCTGTGGATTGTGTTGCTCCAAGTTGTGTCTGCTGCTGATCTCTTTGCTGAGGTCTTCTGGGTCTTTGGGTCCAGGTCATGGTTTTGTAGTTCTCTAGTCTCTTATTCCTCTATTATTCTTGGGAGGAAATCAAAGCAGGGCTACAGGTGAGATGAGGGAAGCTTTCTGTGCTGCTGGTCTGGTGTACTAGTGTCCCTCAAGCATGATTCAAATTTAGTAGTACTCTTGGGGAGAAGAACTTGTGTGTGTCACAGCTCGTTTCAAATCAGTGAGATTTTATGGGACATTTAAACTGTACTTTTGAAACTATGCATGTTGTTCAATATGCACATGTGAGAAAGAAGCAATGTATTATAATGAACAGAACAATTAGATACACAGAACAATTAGAAGTGATGATAATTCGAATGTACAGATTTCATATATGTCCCTTGACATACAGCTTGCATTTCGTATTCATGAAGAATTGCTGTTTGAGAATAACACATTTCATCTTCTTCCCAGGGCAGGTAGAGAACTGGATTAGGATAGGGAATTTTTCAGCAAGCTGTCAGTCAGATTTTGATTCAAATCAATACTGCAGGGAGTTAATTTTCAACAGACGGCTGTTCAGTAGCCTTCTAGAAATGAGTTCCTGGGTTCAGGGCAATTCTTTGTACACAAGTGTCCATGTTGCATAACAAGAAAAAGAATGACTATTCTTATCTGTAGATTTCAACATAAAGACCGAGGGCTGAATATGGCTTTACACCTCTAGGCAGATCTCTCAACTCACTGATGGATAAAATGAAGGAACTTGATCTGCCAGCGCTGTGCCTGCTCTGGTGTGAGAGGACACTCCTAGCACCTTGTACAGACACAGCGTGTGCTCCTTGTCACATACGAAAGCTACGGAGCACTGAATGAAATTATCAGGCAGCAGGTTCATAGCAAACAAAGGAAGTACTTTTTCACACAAATCATAATTAAATTGTGGTGCTCATTGCCACAGAATGTGGTTGAGACCAAAGTATAAACGGATTAAAAAAAGGGAGTAGAGAAATTCAAGGGTTTATTAAATATGATGGTCTGGGAGCAAACCCCAGTTTTGAGAAATCCCTCTACTACGGTTTGCTGGAACTTGAAAGGATATACCAGGAAAAGATTGCTGAATATCAGTCTTGTTTCTTACGTTCTTCTCCCTTCAGCATCTGCTAAGGACTATAGTCAGAATCAGGATATTGGACTAGATGTCCAACTCACTATAGCAATTTTTTTGATCGTATGCATTTAATCAAATTATGTTCTTATTTTGGCTACTTAAAAGGATCCAAGGCCCTAATGGAGAAAGGCACTGAAATGGCTAATGCTCACGTATTTTAGGGAAGTACTTGAGTGTATCATAGCCTTCACATCTCAGGCCGTAAACTTATTGGGGTGGGGCACGTGTATCTTTTGTTGGGACTTTGCTTATTCTGAGTATGAACTCAAATAAAAATATATACTCGATAACAGTAATAAGTGTGTGACACTGTTTCTTTATAAAGGTTAAAAAATTTGTTTGCTTAAATGGCTTGTGCCACAGGAAGATTCCCTAATGATTTACATAAGGATGATGACACTAGCATCCACTGATGTGAAAAAGTATTAATTTCCTTTATAGAACTCCCTACGTTTGCAATGCATGAATATTACATTTGTAGAAAGCTATTTATCACCTGTTACCCGTAATACTACTGCCAGAGGATATGTAACTTACATTTACCTAGCAGGGTATTTGAGATTTCATCCATTTTGCAAAAGCATCTGGCTGCAAACCTATGACACATGTTGGTGAAAATCCAGACACAGAAATGAAGAAACCAAACACCGAAAATCTTAAATTTTACTCCTGCCAGTTCTAAGCCTGACAGCACGGGTAAGGTTTCCTTCTAAACCAACACGAAGCGGCGGCTGTGAATTGTGCAGTACAGGGCTGAGAGCGGAGCGAGCTGGGCAACCTCAGCTCTCTGAATTGCGGGCGGTCCCAGCCCGAGGAGCGGTGAAGACCCGCCGGAGCCGCGCACCGCGGGATTCGGGCGCCGGGCAGCGGCGGCAGCCGGTGGGTGTTCCGCGGGGCGCCCCGCGCTGCTCGGGGCCGGAGCCGGGGCCGGGGCCGCGGCGGGAGCAGCCCCTGCCCCGCCGGCCGCACCCCGCCACCTGCTCCTCCCGCCGACGTTCCGCGGGAGGGGCGGGCGGGAGGCCGGGGCAGAGGGATGGCGGTGCCGCAGGGTACGGCGGGCGGGGGAGGCTGGGTGCCGCCCGGGGGCCGCCGAGGGCGGGGCGGCCGGTGCCCGCGGCACCGGGGTGGGGGCGGCCCCCGCCACCTCCCCTCGCCGGCGCGGCGGGGGCTCCCCGGCCCCGGTCCGGCCCGGCGGGGGCAGCCGAGAAAGGGGGCCGGGGCGAGGGAGGGGTCGGAAAGCAACTCTCGATCTTAGAGCAACGACTCGTTTGGTCGCCGTCACCTTCCGCCGGCTCCTCGGATTAAAATAATAACAACAGCAGCAGCGACAATAATATTATTAACAATTAGAACACCTCCCCCCTCGCGCCAGGCAGACCCGCGTTACGGGGAGGGGAAGGTCAAGAGGAAAGGCAGGAGCGCTGCCTTATCCGAGAGCTGGCGGCTGTCACCCCGCCAGCCCGTGCCCCCGGCTTCCCCGGGGGCGGCCCGGTCCCTCCCCCTCCCCCGGCCGGGCAGCATCGCCCGGCGCGGCGGATGCCCCGCGGCATCTCCCGGCGGAGCCGCGACACCCCAGACACAAACCGGGGTGGGGGCGGCGGGGGAGGGCGCGGGCTGAGCCCGGCGGCACCTCTCCCCTCCCCTTTGTGCCTCGCAGGGAGACACGCACGCACACACACACACACACGCACACACAGTCAGACACGCACCCCACCTTGCAGCCTCGGCGCCGCAGCCGCCCGTTGTTACACACGCACACGCACACCCGCTGACACACGACCGGTCCCCCCCGGCGAATGCATTTTCTGTTGCACTCCACCGCCCTCCATCCATCCTCCCTCTCGCCTCCCTCCCTCCTCTTCCTCTTCCTCCCCCCGTTTGGTTGGTGGTGTGTTCCCCCCCCCCCCTCCCTATACATCAGTATAAAGCGGACATTTTGATGCCGTTTAACACGGTTCAGGCTTAAATAAAAGCGGAGCGCCTTACCCACCCCCGCCCGGCTGCGTGCAGTTGGCGCTGAGCGATCCCGGGAAGGGCTGGTGCGGCTCGTCCCTAGCAGAGCGGGTTTGCTGCCATCCGCCCAACTTCAGCACCCAGCCGGCGGGGAGAGGGAGGCGGCGGCGGCGGGCGGGCAGCGGGCAGGGAGGGCGGGAGGGAGGGCGGTGGAGAGGGCGGGAGGGAAGGAAGGAGGGAGGGAGGGTGCGAGGAGCGGCGCGGAGGCAGGCAGCCCCCGCACATGCGCTCTGCCAGCGCTGGCGGAGCCCGGCGGCAGCCGGCGTTTCCCCGCTGGGCCCTGGAGGGTGAGTCACGGCCCGCCCCGGCCCGGCACCGGCGCCCGCCCGCCCCCGGGGGTGCTCGGCCGGGCTCCGCCGCAGGTCCCGGGGAGGCTCCGGAGGCGGGCATGGCTCCCGGCGGGCCGGGGGGTCCCCGGGGCTGTGGGAGCGGCGGGAGCCGGGGCCGACCCGCTGCGGGAGGCAGAGCGGCAGCAGCCGAGGCTGTGGCCTGGAAGTGTGTTAACGGCAGGAGCGATACGCCGCGGTGCAGTGCTGGGCTCCTGATTGCTTTTATCCCTGTCCCCACATCCGTATGTCTAAACAGGAAAAAAAAAAAAAAAAAAAAAAAAAAGTGCATAAACCACTCTCCGGCTCTTCATTCTCGTGCAGCCGAGAGAGAGGCAGGGAATCAGTGGCTGAGTAACTTTTCGCTGTCGGGTACCTGGAGCACGATGCCTAAATAAAGAACCAGTATGGATCTGTCGGTTGGAACCGTGAGAATCAAGACCAGGATGTTCTGAAAATCTGGCTCTGAATCCTGAATCCTGCCAGGTCTTGCCAGTTAGTTTGTCCCAGCTTTCCAAACTCCAGTTTCCAAATTTGGGCTCAACAGAGAACATTATTTAGTTTCCCTACTGCACCTTAAAAATCTGGAGCCTCATACGCCTCAAGGCAACAGCACTGGAAAAATATATATTTAGCATCTGGATCCTGTCAAATCATGCCACGAATCCAGAAATGTTAATATCTCAAGAGAAAACACATTGCTGCATTTACCACTTTGCCAAAACAATCTGGCAAGATGGTACAAAAAGGCACAAGTCTGGATTAAGGTGGTGCTGTGCCTTGCCAACAGCCCATATTAATTCTCTTCACAAAAGTGGTCCAGGCACCTGCATATCCCATCTAGATCCCGAGGTGGAGTGCTACAAAAGCTGAAGACAACTGCACGTATGTTAGTAGGGCTGAAATTAAAAGGATTGGGAGCAGTACAGAAGGGCTAACTTGCATGAAAGCCGTAAGAGCATAGGCACATCGAAACCATCTCAGCTCCCAGGAATCTGTAGTCAAAACATAACTAATTTAACAACATGGCAGTAGCAGTCATGGCTGTATGGCTTACTTTTTGACTTCTGGGATAGAAGCTTCAGATTCTGAATCATAAGGACCAAAGTCAGTGTTCACCTCCCTGAAAGTCACTCCTTACGAAATCACTTCGGTTTTCTTCCAATCTTGATCATCATGGAGGAGAAGTCTGAGAACTAGGAGTCATAACTCTGCTTGATACCAGAGGTTATTGGCTAACCAAAGACACCTGTATCACTGATTTTATATCACATTCTGTCCGAGCAAAGTCTTTGCAGTCTGTCTCCTCTTTGTCTTATAGTTGCTCATACCTTATCACCTTTTCCTCGGCAAACAGCTCCCTCTGTGCCTGTGTATCAACACACTTCTCTTGAATTGTTCAGCTAATTTAAAATAATTAAGAGCAACTGATATTTAGCTCATTGTTTAAGCTTCTTTTAAGACTCAAAGAAGAGCTTGAGTGCCCGAAAAACTGTTTTTTCCAACTATCCCAAGTGTCCTAATAAAAATGCTACCTACACATAGTGTCTTGCCCTCAGAAAATCAGCCCATTTTTAGTTACATACCTAAATAAGGATGTAGGTGTATCTCCAGGTTAAACATCTGAGTGCATGGCAATTTAGAAGTCTTTATGGCTTTTTAGCTTAGATTTCCTTTCTTTAGAAATAGTGTTCAAAAGAGTATTAAAAAGGATAAAATGTATTTATGAAGCGTTAACAGTGGTTTTATTTGTTAATTGTAATGCTTAAAATACCTTTTGGGTATCTTTCTACAGCTTTAAAGAGCACCAGTTCTTTTCTAAGCCCTCAATTCAGAAAAGCCACCATGTTTAGGAAATAGTCTTCAGACCTGTTTAACTTTAAGGTCATATGTTGGAGCTTATTGACTTCATACTGAAGACAGTAAGCCTTCAGTACCTGCTTAATACTAGGAAGACAGTTCTACTCTGACAAAAGCTATGAAACCAATCAAAACAAGTGTCTTCTAAGGATTTAGTAGGTACATAGAAAGTATATGCAGATGTTCAACCTAAAAGGGAGATGGAGTAATGGGTAGGACTGACAGGAAATAATTTTATCCATATACCAGAAAAAAAAGAAAGTTTGAAAATGCTATGCTTAAAATGTTTAAATGAATAAAATATTTCAGCTTTTTATGACTCTTTTGATGTTTCCCACATCTCTGAACAAGCCCAGCCACTCCTATTTACCATAGTTTCCTGCACGTTAGCCATTCCTTGTTGTTGCTTGAACTCCTGTTCATAAATCCACTTCCTTTCATTAGCTGTTCAGCTGCACTGTTCTGACCACTGCCTAATCCTTGTGCCTATTTTAAAGCCCTGCAATTGCATTCAATGACTTTTTCTTCCAGGCCTTTCTATCCTCTCTCCCTGGTTCATGTGTCTTATTCCATGCTTCTTTGCATTTCTTAACCCAAACAGTTTCCTTATTACCATGCATTCATTGGGGTTTTTTTTAATTAAAACCTGTTGTCATTGTTTTTCCAAAGGATTGTCACTGACTTTTGAGAAAAGACAAATGAATGGAGCAATGCATTAAAAAAGGGCTTGTGAAAATCTAGAACACTGTGTACATGAGATGGCTTTCTGGTACAAAGAGTCCATTTAAATTAATAAAATCATTTTACTTCACCTTTGTGATCTTTAGTGTCTGGATTCTTATTGACTTTAATGGACATGAAGTTGGGTTCCTTATTTTCCAGTCTATATAATTATTAGTTGACTGTATAATTACCTGCAGAATACAAGACATTTAAGGTTTGTTATGGTCATTAACTCTTCAAGAGTACATTCGGTTAATATCAGTCTTTGCCTATCTTCAACTTAAAAAAAGAATCAAAAGCTATCATTAAAACAAATCAATAGCCGAAGACTTCAAATTGATCAGAAAATCATGATCTTCTTTCATGCCTCCGGCATTGCTCAATGTGATACAAAATGAAATATTTAAAATGTGTTTGAGCCACTGATCATATATATATTTTTTCTCTGTAAGCAGCAGTATTGCAACAGTTTAAAGAGACTTACATTTGTAGTATCAACTAGGCAACGGGTTAGAAAATTTTGCTGCAGTTACAGACATGACCGTATATTTATGGTCTGCTTCATGCAAAATACTGGTTTGATTCTTTCTTAGCTATGTCCATGCAATACGATGGTTCTTTTACAGCCATGTCTGTTTATAGCTATCAGGCTGTCTAATGCTATTTGACACTATTAGGAAGAGTTTAAAGAATTACATAGACCTTTCTATGCTGTGATGCAGAAAAACATGAAAATTAAAAAAAACCCCAACCACCAAACTCCCCACCTAACTTTTCCTCTTTGACACAAAGCTGAAGAAGTCATCATCTTCAGTTGGCTATTGGCATGGAAAGCTGGCTTTCAAAACGTGATTAAAGCTACAGCATCTCAGTGTCACAGAGATTTATTTTTTCAGTAGCAGCAAATCAAACAAACGCAGTCTATCTCTGAGAGTCCAGTTTCAGATTTCCCCAAGCGACATTTATAATTTGGCTTGTTTATATGCAGAAACAAAGGCTTCAGAAGTCCCCTTATTAAAGAACTGCTCTTTGCAGATGGCAGTGCACTTGTAGCTCAGTCAGAGCAAGACCTAGAGATAATGACATCTTGCTTTGCAGCTGTTTCTGTTAACTTTGGCTGAGCAATCAGTGTTTGAAAGGCTGGTATTAGGTGCCAACAGCCACCAAACCCCAAAAGTCTGTTGACTCAGATGAGAAGAAAAATTTCACTGGCACTAAACTGACAAAACCAGGCTGAACTATAGCTCTAGTGCTTGAGATAGCTTCCTATGGGCTTGAGCTACCCTGGTGGTCTCTTGATCCTGGCTCAGCAATAAACTGGTATTACCGTTTTACCATTTAACCAAATATGTCCTTCCATCACAAGCTAGACAAAGATTCCTAGCACTGTTCCTAGAGATAAATATATCTTATCCCCCTTCTTTAGCAACTAGAGTGAACAGATTTTAAAAGGTTTCATTGCATAGAAGTGGGAGATGGAGATTTGCTTCAGTAACCAGGTGATCTGAGCACTCTTCAGCAAAACACTTCTGGTCCTCAAGTGGAAGTGAACAAAAAGGACCAGTAGTTGATAAGAAATTTTTAAGGCTAGTAGTCATAAAAGACACTTATATCTCCCAAGAAATGACATTTGGATAGCAAGAAGTATGTAGTATTTTGAATATGTCTTCTTCTAAGGAATGATAACCCCAAGGTTATGAGTCTTTCTAAGTTAATAAATTATCAAGTTTAAGGTTCAACAGTGAAATACTAATTTTTACTTAGCTTGCCGATCCACAAACTCTTTAATATTTCTCTTTAGTGATGACATCCCTGATTACCCTTAGACGTCATAGGACATATCATAATACCATTTCCCTAAAACTTTGTTTTGTCTCAGTAAAAAATCAGTAATAGCTATAAAATTTGATCCTGAGCCCATAAAACCTTTAAGCACATGCTTGCTCTCGGTAAATGGGACTTAAATATAGATGTAGAGGTAATTCCATACTTAAGAAGTTGTATAAGAATAACATATACTTGATTGCTTTCTCAAGTGAGAGTTTGTATTTTCTATTGTGTTTTACACAGTTTATATTCTCTTATAGTTTGCTGAAGGTAAAATGAAGGCACAAAGACTTCATATGTTCTGTTTCTACTTCATTTGTCTACTTCATGTTTCCATTAATTATTTAAGCTGAAGCTAAAGGTTGGAGTGCAAATAACAGTAGGTAAAAAAAAAACCCAAAGGCCCTCCACCTCATAACACAACAGTGTCTCTAAGAGTTTACGTTGTGGAAATTCAAAATTATATGGTTAGACTTAAAACCTCCAAGCATTTCATACCAGAGAATATGGGTTAATACAAACCACCTCTTAAAACAGGCAACTATTTCAGGTGGACAATTGTACCTAAATATAGAACAAGGTAGATGTACTGGAATAAAATAGGGTATTTTATTTCATGGAAGAGTTGGGGTAGTATCTGTTCTGTATTGTAAGTACAGGCAATATGTTCAGTATAATATGTATAAATTAATTTTGTGTCTAGTCATTAAATTAGCCCATTTCTTTTCATTGTTATTTTTGAAATATTTGTAATTCTTCTGCCAGAGTTGTTAGCAGCAACCAGACTTGGGATTGGAAGTCCACCTGGAGTTTCTGAGAGAACCAACAAGAACTTTTTTCAAGGGAAAATACCCATGAAATATCATAACAGAGATTTCTGCTATGGAGATAAAGGAAAATGAGACCTCTTAAAAAGTTGCTTAACTTGTAGCTGTTGAAATTAATGTGGCTCTAATTCTGTATGCTTCTGTCTATGCTGTGCAGCTGGCGGCAAGGTGCTGAGGGTCTCATCTTTGGCTGAGACCCTCCCTTTCTTCAGCACACTGTGAGGCAGATTTTGCAGCTCTCAGCCCTCAGAGATCTTATTACACAGACAAATACACCCCAGCAGATGAGCAGCTTCCCATGCTATGGATGGTGTTTCACCTTCTCATCCATCCCCACTATATTTGACAGGAGTTTATTAACTCAGCCCAGAGCCTACCATCATCAGAGAGGCAAGTTTCCTGCCTGGCTCTGGTGCCAGTCACAGGCTGGTGCAGGAGTTTCCTTTGTTGCCTCAGTCCCCAGACATGTGCAGTAGCCTTCGTTTCCGGCAGCCGGGAAGTGTCCTGTGCTGCTTGCCTGTGGCTGCACCCCTTAGCCCACCAAGAAGTATTCAGCTTTGGTCCTTCTTCTGCTGCCAGACTGGTTGGCTTCAGCAGTCAATGCCATATCCCCTGGCGAAAGCAATTCTTTGACCTTGTTTCTCTCTTTGTAACTGCATATTGAAGAATCCTCCCAAAGTCGTATGGGTTTTAATGGCTAGGAATCAGCATCTGAGAGTAATTTGAAAAGGTTCCTTACTGCAAACTAGACATCTTTTTCCTCTCTTCTTGGATCAGCACCACAACCTGTACACTTCGCATGTAGCTGTGGTTCTGGTGAATCCCAGAGCAGTTGTGGGAACACCCTCAGAGAAAAGCTTACGTAAATTAATCTTTATCCATGCTCCCCTGTCTGTCATAGCGCAGCTGTTCTCCTCCTTGAAGCATCTGTTCATCTGACTTTTGGATCAACAAAGAATCCAGATGAGAAAGTCTCATCTGGTTGCCCTTCCGCTCGTTCACCGAGAGATGGAAGCAGAGCACTCCCTCTCCAGTGCCAGGCCACTGTGCACTACCTGTGCACTTAGAGCCCTTCAGATGGGGGGAAATAATTTAATGTTATGCTTCAACACAGTAGATAACTCAGTATTCACAAACACTCGCCTCTTTAGAGGATGTCTGGTCTTTACCGATATTTGTATTTGCACATAGACAACGCCATTCTCTGGTTGGTACTTGCTATTTCCTCTTTGAGACATATAAACTGAAGCTTTTTGAAGTAGAAGTGGTACACAGTCACAAGGAAACCACACAAGGTGACTTAGGTAAGTAATCACTAGCAGATGTAACCAAGAGGATGGGCAAATTGTCCTTGTGAATGATGCCTCAAGTGTTCTGTAACACATCCTTTTATGGTATCCCCCTTCAAACCAATAATAAATGGAAATATGAACTTCATTCTTTGTCTGGTAAGCTCTTCTACAAATACTTTCAGACAACTTAATGTGTTTAAAGTACTTGTCAATAAATTCTGACAAAAGCGATTGGAGCTTTTTGCAAAATCAGAACAAATGGCCTAGAAATGGATTGCGAGGGATTATTTAGTCTCTTCCCCACAAGGAAATTTCAGGCCCTTCTTGGGTCATTTTCTTAACTGACTGCTTTTTGGCTGTATATGATAATTTGTCTGAACATTTGGAATAAGGTGTCACGTCAGCATTTGTATATGATGTAAGAACAATGAACTGTATATGATGTAAGAACAATTGCCCTGGTCAAAAGAAAGCCTTAAATTTGCATAATATGGAAGTAATACTTTCTATTTGAAAATAACCTTCTAATAAAAGTTATAAAAGCAAAATCCATCAGTCCTCACAGATCAATGACTTCCTGATCTTAAGATACAATTCACAGGTTAGACGTGCCTTTGTAGATGGGCACGGATTTGAACTTGTCAGAGATTCACAGGTAGAACAGAAATTTGTTTTCCACCTGCTTGAAGAATATTTTCAGCAAATTTAATCCCCCCTCACAGAGGGAATATGCCATGTGCAAGTACCATGCACAGCAGTTGTCCTCCAAAAAAATCTTGGGCCTGTATTTTTTTGGTTGTTGTTCCTCCTCACCCACTTTTTTTTCTTCTTTTTCCTTTGACAGAGAATAGCTGTCAGTAAAGCCAACACAAAGCAAACTTTTGGTCAAAGCTCCACTAAAATTACCATTTTTCTTCAGTTTAAACCTTCTGCAGGAAAATGGAAACTTAGTGGCAATTTCCTGACTTCTGAAATATTCTCCTAAAAATCAAGGGACAGTTTCCCTGTCAGATTTTCTTGCATGATCAATTCAGCCTTTAGTCTGCAAACAAATGGCTTGATCTAAACACTGAGAGATCAGGACATCTGTCACCTCCATGTCCTTTTCACAGAACAATAGAATGACGTTGACCTGTAAGCGATATATGCAGCTGATGCGAGGACTGTGATTCTCAACCTTAGACCATCTAACATTTTTTTTAAAACATCCCAGTGCTTGTGCAGCTACACTCAGCTCAAAATTAGCATAAGTTCTGAATGTTCGTATATAGCTTGCTTTTTCCCAATTTAGTTCTCAGTTGCAGGTGTTAGGGGATGTAGGATGTGTTCTGTTTCCTTTTTCCCCACAGTCATTTTCTGAGGCAACCCCAAGAAGAGAAGCAGTGACATATACCACACTCTCTTCTCCCAGCATCACCGTTATAAGCTTGCATCAAGTTTGGTCCAACAGCATCACTGATGCTTTGAGAGATTTGCAGCAGGTGAAAAATAGGGCAATGGGTGTAGGTCCAGTGATTTGCAAAATGCTGATTTGAAAATATGGTGGTTTGTGCAAAATGGCTTTTTTATGGCTCCGTTTGGACTTGTTTAGCTTTTTGTAGAAGCAAAAAGTTATTACTCTTGCAATCTTACTGACGTCTGATATCATGACTTCTTTTGGAAGACAAAACTGCACTCTAACTAACAAGAGAAGGTGGTGGTTCTTTATTTCACCTATGTATCATTTTAAATGTAACCAAAGTCCTGAAGCAAAGGTCGAACAGCAGCCATATTCAGGGACTTCTGCCAGATGGTGGCAACTGTAACAGGGCTGAGCAGAGCAGTGTGGCAGTTGGGTCCTATGCTTTTAGTCTTCATTCTTTTAAGACTATCTCATGTCCTAAACTTCTAGTTCGTTTAAAAGGTAAAAGAGAAAGGCATTTGCCTTACTTGCACAACTGAAAGCATTTACATTTGAGTATGTCATAATTATGACATCAATCCAAATTATAAAAAGACCTGTAAATCTGTCACTCAACTAAGTACCATGATTTAATGAGCTAAGAACATGACTGGAACCTAGCAGGCTGCATGTAGTTACTATTCATGTATGGTTATTACATACCTGTGAAAAATCACTTCCCTAAGTAGATTCCTGGATTAGTCATTATTTATTTAAAAATTTTTAGACTGGTCTATATCTATTTAAACATGATAAAGCAATTCCGATGCTATACCCAGACAGCCACATAAACTCCCCCCAAAAATTTCCTGTATTTTTTATCTTCTTCTGTTGCTCTTGTTTTGAATTAACATGTCATTTCTCTTAAGCAAGACTACATCTTTATTTTCTAACTCATATGCCTACAGGACTATAAAAAAAAGGAAAGAGCTTGCCATTGTATCAGCTGTTTAACTTTGTACAGTCTGACAGATCTAATCCATAAACACGACTACAATAATATTCTACAGAGAAATGTGAACTCACACTCTTGGTTCAGGAAGAATCACTGTAGGTTTCTAAAATGAAATCAGCCAAAGACCTCTCTCCCTTTTGAAATTGTTGGCTAGAATCTAATCTAGTGCATGCTAGTGGAACTCCTGAGAAAATCTATTTAATTTAGCTCAATCCAGAATGATAGTGTGGTAAATTAGATGTGAATGTATCTTCTATAATAAAAGATATTTGCTAATTGCTAGGAAATTTTTATCTGTATGAAGTCAAATTCTGCCCACCAAGTTTCTTTTTCTTCCCTTCCATGAAACCCAAAATCTTGTCAACTCTAATTTGTCTCAGAACTAAGAAAGACAGCTCTATAAACACTCTGTGGACAATGCATATGTAGAAATCCAGCTTTTTAAGATTAATCATTTGTTTGCTAAACCTGTCTGAAACCTAATAATTCAACAAATGGCATGTAACTGATATTGCCCAGTAAAATACTTTCAGCACAACGAACAAGAGGAAGTGGAGTCTTTTTGAGAAGAATGATATAATTGTTTTTAAGAGCATTTCAATGCGTGTCACAATCCAGAAGGCAACAGATCAGAACCTGAACAGCAAACTTAGCCTGAAAAATGAATGTTTAAAAATGGCACCCTCTAATCAAAAAGGCCTTTTCCCAAGACATAATCAGAGCTATAGTGGAGGGAAAGCATCTGGAAGTTTAATCGTGGTAAGGAACACTACAAAGAATTCCTAAGCACCACTTTATGAATCAAATCAAAGGGCATAAAATCAAATAACATCAAAGCACCTTAAACTATAGGGCCTCTTTTACACTGACCAACTGTTATTTACAAGATTCAGGCAGTTCTCATGGCCAGTGTGTTGTCAGAGGCAGGTGGGTAAGGTTGCCAAGAGTAAAAAGAATCACTTCTCAGAAATGACTGATTATTGTGGCTCAACAACCTGAGATATGCCAAAGCCTTTCATTTGTAGAGAGAAGGCAGGAAAGAGGAGTAGTCTGCTCATGAATTTCTGAAAGGCTGGCCTTATAGAAACATCTTAAGTTGGTCACTCTAACTCACCATTTTATAAAAATCATCATCACAGTTTGATATCAATTATAATGCTATAAATTAAAAAACCCACCAAATTTAGTAGAATTGATTGAGCAGTAACGCTATATTTATTTCGATCAGGATAGGATTCACAGGACATTTTAGATCCATTTCATAGACAAAAATATGAAAACATTTCTTTTTCATAAAAATCCCTCAGTGGATGAGGACATAATCCAAGAAGGCGACCTTTGGTATACAACCTTGTTTTTTTAAAAAAAAACCCCAAGAAATAATAAAATCTTTTCTCTTAGTGGATTTGTAATATTGTAAATAGTAAGAAAAGAGGACTATAAGCATTGCCTGTGTATTTTAAAAATACGTTCTGCTCTGTTTGTCATAGCCTTACATGCAAAGGCATACATAATCACCGGCTGTAGGAGAAAATAATACAAACGGTATTGCACATGCATGCACAGATACACAAATGCCCTTGGTGCTGTGGGCTTTCTGAGAAAACATTTTGATGAAAAAAATGACTCAAGTCACAGGCCAGGCCATTCTTCTAATAGCCCTTTATAAATTCAGATCTTGGGTAAAGTTGGACTTTCGGTTATACAAGCTCAGTCTGAAAGTCACTCGCCAAATTCAGTTCTGCTTCACAACCCAGTAGATGAAGATGCAGTTCAGTTCCTTGTGTCTGGGCAAGTCGCTTTATCGGTCTGCTTTTGTGCCTGAGATCTGCTCACATTAGAAGCCGAGCTGCCTTCCAGACCTCTTCTGCTTTAGTGATAAACCCCATCTCACCAGCTATGACCAGGCTTGACCTTGTCAGTGATTGTCTTCTTTGACAGCATCTTTTAGAGGCTGTCAGACCATATGCTATTTTGGACTTTAATACAAGGAAATGTTTCTGACTTTTTTGGTGATGCTGGCAGCTAGAGTATCATTTGTAAGAATCTCTGAAGCACCAGATAATCTGCTTGTGTATACAGAAAATGTCAGGGAAGTTTTTAATTACCAAAGCTCTTAAGCCCTGGCCCCATCTATCAATTTGCTGTGAGCCAAAGGTAAGTCCAAATGTAGGAGAATATCAGAAACTCCTGACAGTGAAACCAAAGGTTATTGGATGTGATTCCTTTATAAAATATGTATGGAAAGTAAAATGGTGGCTCCAGCTAATTTTACTATTAAGTGAACTCAGTATTTCATTCCTTACCCACTCAAAGCTCCCCTGGGCTTTGCTGTAGAATTATGTGTTGGAATTGGAAATGGAGTTTGTGTTTCAAAGTGAATAAAAAGGGAAGGTTGAGAACATCCGATTTAAGAGAATGACAACATGACCAACACACAACAAATGCAATTGTAGGAGTGGGAGAATTTTGCTGATGAGACAGAAAACAGGGGAGGAAAAAAATTAGAGGAAAATGTGTGAAAGGGCTTAAACCTTATCAAATTCAGCAAATTTTTAACCACATTTCCAAGTGAATACATTCTGTTCCTTGAACATTTTGATGTTGTGCTTTTTCCCCCTCCCTCCAGAAGAAAGAAACATGAAGCTGAGGACCCAGCTTTGCTGCTGCCAGAGAGCTTAATGTTTCTGTGTAAAGGAGCTACCAGCACAGACCGTCAGGACAGACAGCTGTCCACATCCACACTTGTCTTATGGAGAAAGAGCTGTAATTACTGAGGTGGGGATACCCAGCACTTCCGAGTTCAGTGGTTAGTGTGGTTGTTGAAACCAGCCAGAGTGCAGAGTGAGTAACTGGGGAAAGGGCTGTCTTATTTTGCTTTAGGAACTTTGTAGCATCCCTGCTTTCTGACTAGCAAAGACAATGCCATTTCAGTATCATTAGATGTTAGCCTAGATCCCATTCAAATGTTCCAGCATTCTAGGTAGAGATTTGTTAGTGCAGCAGTGAGATTATATATGTCTGATGTAGTAATGTACATTGGCCAGGAGTATGTCCTTCTGGTCTCTGCATTGTCTTCTCCTTACTGTGTGATATTAGACCCTGCACCCACAAAATTCCTACAAGTCTGCAAACCAAACTGTCTGTGCAAGCACCATGTCAACAATGGATTCACAGGGACATTGAAATCATGTGATGTATAGTAATTGACATCAGCAGAAGATTTAGACCCGAGGAAGTGTAAGTCTAAGTATTGGGATGGATGGCTAGAGATGCAACTGCTAGGATTTGATTCTGCATTGTTGTTGATGACCCCCAAAATGAACTGATGCGCCAGAGTTTCCCCATCATATGGATTACTGATTATTGTTTGTCCTTTACTAAAAAAATATAAACAATATAACTGTAAATTTTAGTAAATAATTCAAATTATTGGAATGTGTCCTTCACGTTATTTTTTTTTTTCTTTTTAGTGTATAATACTGATATTTCCCACTGATAAATCCACATTGTTAGCCTTCCCTCATCTTGACCCCACTGTTCATTACTGAAAGTTTTCAGTGAATTAAAACTGGGTCTGGGGTTTGAAAATCTGTTTCAAAGAACAGAATGTCAACAAACTAGAAGCCTTTCCAGTTCAATTAAAAAGCTCATTTATTCAACCTTTTCTTTCCCAACAGGCAGTAAATAAGCATGCCTGCTTTTTTTTTTTTTTTAATATGCATTTACCTTTTTTGTTTATGTGAATATCACAACATCCCTCGTACACAGCATTCACATAACTTTTCTCTGTGGGGGAGGAACAGAGAGGAAATTTCACATGACAGACATTAGTCTTCTTTGTTTAGTCTTAATTTGGGAAAGTGCTCGGATGTTGTGATGATTGGCACAGCATGAATAGGAAAGGACAACAGAGTAATTCCGTTTCTCGTGCCACCCTCTCACTCCCACAGAAGTCCATAAGGTCTAACTGAGGGAAAAATTTGCCCAACATTTCCTAAAATGAACTTGGATCTTCCTTCTACTAGACTTCATTGGAGCAGGACTGTGACCTTAATTCTTCATAGGATGTGTTGTAAGGAAATGAGTGCTGTTTCCATTTTACAAACATTAAGTTGCTTACCCAAGAATGCAGAGGTAACACTCCTAACATCAAGATCAATAGGTGTGCTCAGTCCATGAAACCACATTTACAGGTTTCCTTCCATCCCACTATTAATTTACAGTAAATTTCAATTTGTGAAATCCTGAGCTCTCATGTGTTGTGTTTGTAAAAAAAAGTGGTGCTTTAAAAGAGTTGTGTAAGGTGAAATAAATCCCCCCAGGCATATCTGGAGTACATCTTTTGCTAGATTTTATCCACACTAACTTTAGGAAAAAAATAGAAGATTCAATGCCTTCCTGTTTCAGTTTGGGTTTTGTACCCTCATCCTCCTTCCGTACACAGAGAAATACCAATTGCTCTCTGATGTGGTAATACCCTTAAAAATCCTGTGTGGAGCTATAGGGCCTCTGCCAACTATAATAAAAAATTGTAAAAAACAAGTCCTTGTGACTACATAGAGCACCTTAGACAATCTAACTCAAAATGTTTTATAACCCATTTAGGTTCAGTGTTGATGTCAGGTTTGCCATCCGCATCTTGCTCATCTTGGACCATGAACCTGAATACATGAGAGTCCTTTCAATTTTGCTAATAGTTATGTTCCTACACTATGTGCTGCAAGGCATTCAACATTTAATAGCTTCATCCTGTAAGGCACCAATTGCCTCCTCCAGGGCCCTGAGTTCCTTAAACTCCTGCAGTAATTTGAGGGAGTGAGGAGAGAAGCTGGGAAATAAACAGAGTTCAGTTTCTTGGTTATTAAAACTGACTTCTTCTAAGCTTTATATAGTTGATGCTGCATTTGATGTAGTCCTTGCTGTGTTTCTAGGGGTTGTTGGTGCTAGTAAATCGATCAGGCTTTAACACTATGAATTAGCGAAACAGTGAGGTAGGAGAAACATGCGCTCCCTATTAAAGCCTTGTCCCTGAAAGAGCCCCGGTACCTTCAGAAATCAAGCCAAAAAGCAGACTGAGAAAAATGAGTGAAAGCAGCAGGAATTTAAAAAGCAAATGCTACATCAAAGGGACAGGAAGGAACTGCAATAACACTGCTGTGATTGCAACTGGGCACAGTCCCAGGAGCTTGGGGAACAAGCACCTCCAATAAACAGAGCTGTTTCTGTACCAAGTACTTACGAAGGCTTGGTGAAACATGGAAATATGCTCACTAAAAGGTGATGAGCATGCTGGTATTTCATCTTCACAAGCATTTACTCCTCAATCATCAGCAAATACAAAGCCCAATAAGGACACATCTTGCTGCCAGCATATGAAGTCTCTGTGAACCTCAGTAAAAGGATGCCCCCATGAAATCATACTCTGAGAGCTAACCAGACAAAGGCATTCAGATGTGCCAACAGGCCCTGTGTAAGAGCTCAAGGGTTTGAAATGGATTAGAAAAAAAAAAAAATGCATCAGGCCTTTTTGCACATTATTCTAGCTTAATTCCTTCCAACTGAATGAAACGACAAATCCAAGGGTAGTCACATTGACCATACAACACCAAGGCAAATTACTAATTAGCTATTCATTCTCTGCTGACTACCCCAAGAAAAGGAGAGTGTTTAATTCTGAGAGTCGCCATCCAGTCCTGCCTTGCACCCTGATGACCACAATGCAAATAACCACTGTGACTTGGCATAAGTTACTTGTCCCAGTGTATGCATTCCCCAGTCTCAATCTGAGAAACAGAAGAACAGGAAGAAGTGCCTGATTTTCTCTTTTACTGAATAGGTATGTGCCTTGGGATGTGAACCACTCCTAAAAAGCAAGAAAGGGGAGTGTCTGATGGCTCCTTATGTGCCAACTTGTACGGCTGCCCAGCAGGATCCATGGGCAAGCCCTCTCTGGATTTGTGATGTGCACACTGAAGCCATGATTCTGCAAAGAGTTATGCGTATGCTTTATTTTATGCAAGTAAGCTATTTTGTATGTTTAATTTTACATATATGAGTGGAGCATCTGTGTCTGTAATGTTTAAAATGTGCAAGAGAGAAAGAAAGCCCAGGATTATTGAGGAAAAACAACCAAAAAAATGGTAAAGCCACCCCATCCATAATAATAATTAAAAGCCAAAAACAAACCCAAAAACTTCAATACTCACCAGCATAAATGGAGGCTTCAAATGCTTTGGAAGGAACTGAACTGAACAGGAGGGCCATGCCTTTCATTTTCAGAAGAGCCACAAAGGACTAATTGCTAATTGACAACCATGTGGTAGGAACAGACTTGCTGATATGTGAGTGTTTAGAGTGCCGAATGGGAGGTGATGTGGCATCCTTGAATGGCACAGCATATCTTGCAGAGAGAAAAGGGCAAAAAGAAGCTTAGTGTTGGTCTTAAACTTTATGTACTCAAGTTTCTCATCTGTGAAGGGGATGGCAGAACTTTCCTGCCTCACCAGAGGAAGCATGATAATGGAAGCCTTATATAAGCACCATGATAATGGAAGCCATATATAAGCACTTAATGGTCTGAAAAATGAGGTTCTGTGACCCAAAGCACAGTGACAGTTTCAGATATTCCTTGTGTGGATACATATTTTCATGCCTCTTCAGCTATTTTGTGATTGAATTAGAAAACAGAGGCACTAAAAGATTTGCATGATAGCTTTCTGAATAGCCAGCAGATAAAACTGATAAGGAAAAAAAAAGTGAGTTTTCCCATAGGAGCTCATTGAGCTAGCCTATTTTCAGATGCCTTGTTAGCCAAAGACATAAAGGAGTAATACAGTGCAACACAAGACTACTGACCAGCCAAAACCCACCATTCGCTTTGATCTTTGCTCTGGATCTTTTATGTGCCATTTGGATATCAATCTACAGCACACCCTGCACTCATTTGCTGTAGAATATGCAATGTACTGTGATTTGTGAGGTTGATCAAAGGGATGCCTTGATTGAGATGATTAAAGTAGGAAAGCAGACCCATGTGTTTCTCTTTTGCACAAGTGCACACGAGGGACAGAAATTAATCAAAACAATCTTACGAGCTGAGGAAGCCTCATACCACCTACCCCCCTTTGGTCTGCAGGACTGACTGTGAGCACAGAAAAGACTCAGGAAAGAGAATAGATGCCTTAGACCATTCAATTGTCTTATCAGATGCAGAAGACTTGCCACATGGATCATAATGAAGGCGGGAGGACTGGGCTAGTGCCTACAGGTATGAATCCTGTTTTGTATTCCTTTGATGAAGAAGTGTGTGATCAATAGCAGTATCTTTCAGGAAGCTAGAACTACTGAAGAAAACATTAGCTTTATGCATCTCCTAATGCGTTTGCTCTATAATTCTTGGAAGGAGGTTCTTTTTTTTTTTTTTTTTTTTTTTCCCCCCAATATGTTTCTCCACATGGCTGCCTACCCTTTGTTATATGGTATCTTCTTGAGAGATTTGATATCAGGACATAATAAATTTTCTGCAAATTTTCCTGCATCTCACAGAGCTCCTTCACATTTTAATCTCTACTGTGCTTCACAGCAGCTAGTTAAGTTTTTAGGAGCTGAAAGTGACCTTCCCCATCACTAAGCTTACCTCCAAAAGCACAAAATCTATTGAAAGAGCTGTATGTAGGCATCTCACATCCTAGCTCCTTACAATCATTTCTGCCAAATCTATTTCACTGTTTTTTTAAAAAGAAAATGTGAAGCTAATTCAATTCAGTTGTGGACACAACAGTTATATTGAGAGCTACCAGTACTCAGGCTTGTCTGTGACTGGGGAGGACAACAGAGGCATTATGGGCTTACTTATGGTGTGATTCCTGTAAGATGTGGGCAGTCTGGCAGATGATTGTGCACCTTGTAGATGGTCTCTGAAATTCAGATGTTGTATCAGGGGCAGAAAGACTGAAAGAAACACTGCTGGTCAGAGCAGCTAACACTAGTTATGCTGGTTGACTGAAAATGGAGCAAGCATATTGGGGCTTTCTAGCCACAGTAGTGTTAGAGAGATCATGATACTTTTCACTTGGCATGTGCTGAGAGAGCTCAGGTCTCCCTCTGCCCTTTCCTCCTGATTTACGTTTCTTCTCAACATAGAAAAGTGACCTCTCCACAGATGGGCATATGGGCTGTGTTTGGATGTAATTGCCATGTTCTGTAGTGGCTCCTGTCCCTAGTGTGTACTTACATTTTCTTTGCACATGTGAGTATGGGTGGGACTTAATGATGTCCATATCTGGTTCCAATACAGGATGATACCAAGAAATGTATCTGAATCTGGGAAATGGGAGACAATTCTGGATGCAATAAGGTGAATGTGGCTGTACAGATCTAGAAATTCATCATATCTAGCTGAGTTGCAGTTTAACAGCACAAGACCATGTAAATGTAAAGCAAAGTCACACCCACTAACGTGCTTTAATCTTTTACACATCTCCATCCCTTTTGGCTGTAAGATCTCCAAATTCTTAAAGGAACTATGGAAGAGTCTCATAAATCTTTTACATTAGCAGGAAAAATTAGAACAAATTAGGAAGTCAACATTTTTTGCACACATATGTTTCATTGCTCAAGGTATTTCACAAGACATTTTTGTAGTTTTGTGTTTTGATGAAAAAAACAAACCCAAGCTGTTTACAGTTGCATACATCTTATTTTTAAAACACAAAATAGAAAGCATAGATATATGTTTCATCATCTAGATCAAAATTGCTCAATTGTTTCGAATAATATACTATAGATCTAATTTCCCTCTATTAGACCATAGATTAATGATTTTCAAGTACTTTAGAAAAAAAATATAAAATTACATTTTTATGGAGATTTTTCTAGTGAGTACTATGTTATTACTAGATTATAAAGTGGGTAGAATAGTAAAGTATCTTACTGTATCAATTTTAAGTCAACACAGTCATTGCTTAAAAATAGGCAAATATATAAATTAGACACTTACTTAGTCACATTAGATCTGCCTGAGAATAAACAGGTCATCATTTGCAGGTCCTGCTTAACAGCATGACTTTAAATAAGTTATTTTTTTAAAAGTGCTGTATGCAAATTTAACTGACACACAGAAAATGTCGCTTTATTTGTTTATTTAATGGAATGTATTAACCAACAGGAATTTTCAGCTGTGTGTAAATATTGTGAACATGTTGAAAGCTTTTCCTAAAACTTATTGGATGTTTTTTCAATGAAATGTGAGTCTTTAATAGCACATTTTCAGAAGAACTTGAAGTTCAGAGACTTCTGAACCTCTTAAATTGTAAGCAGAACAAGACAATGTAACCCTCATTCTATCCACTGCACAAAGGTAATGCTGTGTTACTGTATAAATTAAGAATTAAAAAAATCGCAACCTTGATTCCACAAAACATTATGAAAGGTTAATACTGACTGTAACATAACCATAGTTAACCTACTCATTACATGTTTGTTAACATAATGCAAATCTAGCATGGAGAGAAAATTTCACAACTACAACTAGACCCTTTTCTTCCAGACATTTCTGTTATTTATTTATTTATTCACTTGTAGCATCCCTTTTCTTTGACTGACCAGGAGAATTTCATTTCCAGTTAATACATTCTGATTACTGTTTTATTCTCCATTCCCATCATTTAATGGAACAGCCTTTCAGAAATTCAGCAGAGAAAATATTCCACAGCGTGAGGCACCCACTTTTAAAATCAGATGGCTTGGAAAGCTCACTCATCCAAACACGCTAATTGGTTGAACGCTCTTGAGTGCTTTATCACATTATTTCCAAGGGCTGCCCTAAATGCTAGGAAGCGAGCCATGGTTCCGGTGATTAGTGCCAGAAAGCTGAATGTTAATTATTGCTGGGCTACATTAGTATAGGACTTATTATCTGTAACCAATTTCAGAAATAGATTATTGAAATAACTAATTAAAATCTAATTATTTATATTATGAATTTCTGATCAATTCAGTACAAATGTTGATTACACATTCTTTTATAGTTGTTCAGAGTAGCATGGAAAATTATCAAATTGCTATTAAGATTTTACCAATGCAATAGAAAAGATTGTGGTAATGACATTACATAGGATAGGAAAAATAAAAGTTTACCTGAAACAAAAAGTTTTAGTCAGCAGGCATTAATTTTTTTTCTGTGAAAGCAGAAATTTGAGAATGAATTTACTTTTCACTTGCTGAAGGATCAAGCTTTTCTGAAGGTTGACCTGTTCTGACAAAAGCAATTTAAACACGTTTGCAAATTTCTTCTTTTTAAATTGGATGTTATCAGTTTACCTAGTTATTACTGCTTATTAGTATATTACCAGATATATTCAACAATCTAAGGATATATCTGTTAATTTTGAATGTCTGTATGCTCTAAGATTGACTACCCACTCATATTACTTAAAAAATTTGTTATGTGGATAAATGAGGTACAGCTTATCTGGATTTGGCTGCTATTTTTTGCATTGGCAAAGCCTTTAAGTTATACTTACATCCTCTGCATTGTTAGCTTTCTCTGTTTCATCATAGAGTGAGGTTTCTTACTGGATATTAAACTTTCATTACTAGTTCACCATTTCATTTTTAAGTGATTTTCAAAATGATCTGTGTACAATAGTGGAATGATAGGGACTATAAAGGGTCAAATCCTAAAACCTCTATTTGGGTGACAATCTTATTCTATTCTTTTATACTCCCACTAAACTCAATGGACATTCACTAGCTAAAACCAAAAAAGAAATGCCCCCCCCCCCCCCCCCCCAAAAAAACCCAAAACTGAAACCCCACAACCCAACAATGTGAACAGTTTTTATTTGTAAAATGTATTTATAAAACATGATCTTTACTTTTTTTTTTTTTTTTTATTAAGTCCTAAGGAAAAAAACACACACATAAAACACTGTGTCCCAGAGTTTGGACATCTCTGACCAAGTCTTATAACTTATACATCATAAACTCATTTAGCTGACTTTCTGAGGCTGAGACCCCAGCAGTAAAACAAGTGTAAGAAAAATGTAAGAGTAAATTCCCTCCACGCTGTGAACTTCAGCCTTTCACTCTAGTGTCCTTTGGGCAAGGGAGAGAAGTTGGACCCAACACCATATCTTGAGACTTAATACATCCAGTACTTCAGGCACCTAACTGGAAAGCAGCTTCCAAAAGCAGAATCCTGTCAGAGATCAACTCCCAGCAGCCCTTTCTAATCTAAAAGAGGCAGGTGTCTGTTCTGATCTCGGTTGTGGCAGTATCAAAGATAAACGAGTGCCAGACAGAATACCTTACACAAGCAACCCCTGTGCTTTATTTGTTACATGCACATACAAAATATCAACACCCAAAACAAAGAGCAAAGAATGGAGATCTTAAAGCTCGAGTCAATGTGCTTATAAAATACCACACTGTTGTAAAAAGGTATGCTGAAGTCTTCACCACCTTTCATCTTCATAGGAATTCAATTGGGAGTGGGAAGTACAGCAGTATAATCTGAAACAGTAAATATGTAGGACTTCTCGCAAAGGCTGCTTCGTTCATAGGTGCTCTCCTAGGAGCAATGGGACAATAACCTGACTCTCCGGGCCACAAACCCAGTTCACGTGTATTTTTCAGTCACTTCCAATCAAAACAGGCTATTCACAGTGAGGAAGGAGAGGAGGAAGAAGAAACACGTGGCAAATCTAATGGCTGTAATAAAGTCTTTTTCAAGTGAGTAAGAGTATCTCCAAACTGAGAGTTTGGGGGATCCCGTGTGACCTTTTCACCTCTGAGCATTTTGAAAATGAACTATATGAGACCCAGGCTTGAATACTGCTTGTAGTCCAAAAAGAGAGATGTATTTGGTACTGTTTTACCTATGAAGTCATTGCAAACATAACCTCAGAGCCAGATTTCACAAATGTTACTATGTTTTAGCTAATTACAGTCATGACATATCTAGGGTTCTGTACTGGCAAAGCACCTTGGACTATTGTCTAATTCATCAAATGAACAGGCAAAACACTCTCAGAATTGTTTATTTTTACAATAAAATACTGTTCCACTGAAACTGAAATGTCTTTAGAGATACTGGCTTTGATGACATATTCGATAGAAAACTTATTTACAGTTCAGCATACAGTCTTTAGTCTGTTCCCAGGGAAAAGAAGAAAAAGTGCATGAAAAAGGAGAGGTTTCTGATCATAAATGAAGTCATCACTACAATTCCTCTTTTTGTTAATCTTCTGAAGGCTTTATTTTCATGCTGATGTAGAGTGTACAAAACTTCTGAAGCCTCAAAAATTTTGCAGTAAAGGAGCTGTCAGTCTCAGGCCACCATTAATCATTAATCCAATCATTAATCATGCCAAAACAGCATTACCGGACTGAATGGCCTCCCTACAAATTCTGACTCCAAAGACCTATATGGAAGTTCATGGAATCAAGGCAGAAACAGTCAGGTTTCCTGAGCATGCTGAATTTTTCTATGCAGTGGAGCTACACACAATTTCACATGAATAACAGTTTACTTTCTCTGTTCTCTGGAGAGTTGCTTTATCACAGTACTCTGGTGAAGGGCTATGGGTGAAATAGACCCACAATACCCTCTGTAAGGTGACAGTGACAGCGTAAACCCACAAGATTTAAAATCACCAGTGAAATTGTTTCTCTTTTGGCAGTGTTATTCTCTCTCTGAAAGTATTTCTCATAATGATAGTAATCTGACTGATGGTAACAGCACTTTTTTTACTTGTTCCTTTTCTTTATTTTCCTACCAGTTAATTAATATGTCTTTTAATGCTAGATCTAATGAGAATATCAATGACAACGACTCTTCTATGGTCTTCAGGCACTTTTTTCTGCTATGCTATCAAGTATACTCAAAATCTAATGAATAAGGACTTCAGAGTGTGACCTTTGCTAGTTTGTTATTCAGAAGCAGGACTGAGAAGACCAACAAGCTAGAAGTGGGTTTAATTCCTAGATGTAAGAAATCAGAATATTGCAGTGCATATATATCCAATAGGAGATCTGAACACTGATTTCTTACAGGTAAGTACAAAATATGGTTCTGCATCACATCAGACAGACATTTCTTTGCAATGTTGACCTGAACCATATCTTAAAGTCTTAGTAAATAAAGTTCACAAGCTTTGTAGAATTCTAAACTTTTCTACTGTTTGACAAGTAGATTAATGATATGCTACTGTTACTGAAGAATTAGACAATGTATATGTAAACATTTGTTATCATGCTGAAAAACCTACTATTGGATTTGTGGTGAAAAATATTAAAATCAGTGCAATCAGGAAATAATAGTTAAAGATACAGAAATAACTACAGGTAACTGGATTCTAAATTGATTCATCTATCTGGATAAACACAGAGGAATGGAGTTCATATTTATACTTCATGAAAAAGAAAGAAGTTATGTTCTGGAAGAGAGAGTAGACAAATTCCCTGTCTTTTTTTAGACAAAAGCTTCTTTCTTAACAATAAGTCTTAAACTAGAGAAATTTAAAAGAAAAAAAAAAGAATAAAAAATATTTCTGACTAGATCTGAATGTGGAGAAAAACATTTTGAGATCAATGTCAAAAGATTTATTTTATAGATTGATAGCTAAAAAACAGTAGCAAAAGTTTCATTACTAACGTTTCAAGCTTTAGTAAATATTTGCTAAAAATGAAAATAAAAGTATAAATATTTTTTATATGATATATTTTAAGATTTTTGCTTAGAAAAGAACCACAGCATCAAGCTTACTAAGTTTTCTGCTATTTTTTTCCCTAGAAATAAGTTACTGAAAATAACAGTAATGCACAAAAATGCTGCAACTGTCTTCAATCTGAATTTTCTGTTGGAAAAATACTTCTTGTGGAAAAATTTCACTCACTGTGCCTAGTACTTCAGGCATGGAATTTTCAAAGCAAAGGAAATTCAAACTGATTATCCAGTTATCTGGGTTATAGGTTTTTCCTGACACAGACACCTACTAGATTTTTATGCTTAGACAAATATTCTTGACAGAAAATACTAGAAAAATGTGTTTTCTCTTTACATGCCATTTCGCATTGCTTTTTGCATCAGTCTTCCACTGGAATTCAGGGTTGGATATTAGTTCCTAAGTGATGTGGTATTTTCTGTTGTGATAAATTATGATTGTGCATTTTGCCATGATTTCAGCAAGATAAATCACTCATGATCTAACCTAAGGATTAAAGGTAAAACATGAGTTATTTAATACTAAATAACTCGAACATTTTATTCAGGTTAATCCTCCATGTATATTTACCAGTGTTTGGGCTAAGGAGGGTTTGATCAGGAAATATTAATGCCTTTGCAAAGAAAGATTGTATGCTTGTCTTTGAAACAAAAATAAAACTTAGTGGAAATAACAATTTTTTGGAGGATTCTGTAGTGTCATGCACAAATAAGAGAGTGAAGATTGGTTCGGTCTGAGAAACACGACATCCTCTTAAGGTGGAATGGAAAGAAGTGGGTGTTGTACTGGTGATTAAGCAAAGAAAACCTCAGCCCACTCATATTCACAAAGGAATCCTACTCTACAGCTTGGCAGCTGGTGCAATTCACGGAATTCAGACTGCTGCAGAACAGAATTTAATAACATGTTTTCTATATCTTTGATGTTGCCTGAGCGATTCCAATGGCCAGGTCTTATTTTCAACAGTGATGTACAGTTATTCATTTACTAACTAGTGATAATTACCCCATTACATCCCTGTGATATTAATGACTGTTAGAGACTTAAATTCCTTTGAGGGTTAGAGTGTAAAGAACTTTTGAAAATAGGATTTAGCCTTCGAAATTGGTGTGACCTGCAATGATAACAATAATGCCCAAGTATATTTAAAATAAAGATGTATTTATTGTACATTTATGAAGATATAAATTAGTGAATTGGCCTGTATGACTTCAGAATAATGATGACTATTGTACAAGTGGATGGTTTATCAATGTAGCTTATATCAATCCATTGTGCCAAATGAGTCATTCAATAGATTACACTGAACAGTCACCTGCTACCTTCAGAGGAGTGTTTAGTGGGTCTAAATGGGACAAACATCAGTTTGTAGGGTGCTATCATACAGCTGTAGATATGAAGACAGAAGTTAGGCTACAAATGTGTAGTATATAAATTTGAAGATGAAACACATTTTGGTTCCATCCTTCCTTCTATAACACAGCGTACTTTCTAAATAGACCCTAACCAATACTAGTTGAGATACTTTGAAAGTCACGTTGACTTAGATGAGAAAGCCACAGTATAATGTTACCTTTCATAAGATGAAATCCAATGTATATACTGTAACTAGTATAGTTTGAACTAGAACACATATATTTTATGGAGAAATGATCTTGATTTGCACATTTTCAGTGATGAATAATAGACTAGAACTGCTCAAAGATTTTTTGATTCCTACTTTTTTCCACATTTGTAAATTTCTCTAGCTTCTTCTTCACCTGGTCACCAAGCCTTGCTATACCTTATTCTGCTGTTACAAATGTTTATTGCCAAAAATATTTATAAGATATTGTTATCAAATGCCTATAGGTAATTTTACTCTACGATAATATTACATGTCCTAATTCCATCTCTTCTTAATCCTTAATGAAAATGCTTTTTTCCTAGTCCTTTAATCATCCCTGTGGATCTTCTGTAAGTTTTCATCAATGTAGCAATATTCTCTTCTTGAACTGCAACTGCCAGAAACTGAGCACAGTGACTGTATTGCAACCACATCACTGCTAAATACAGAGATATTATAACCTTTCTAGTTCTATCCCCTTTTCTTGGAAATTAACCAAAAGTGGTATCTTTAATGTACTATGGACCACATATGAAAAGTACGATTGAAATTGTTTCAGAAAAAATTTCTGTAAAGCACAGCTTCAGAAAATGCCCTCAACTTTTCTTGGAAATGACCAAATCCGAAGAAGAAGAAGGATAAAGTTTAACAAGGGGAGAGCAATGCATCTGTTGTCCATGCAGTGCCAGAGGCCAGCCAGCCAGCTGCAACAGCTGTTGCCCTGGTCTTGGGTCACCCTCCAGGCTGCCACATTGGTGGGCTCCTGCCCAGCTGGGCAGAGCCTCCCAAAGGGGCCCACCTCATCCTGGCAGGACCAGGAGGGACACCTGGGCTCCCTGACACTGGAGAAGGGAGAGGGTGTCACTAAGAGATTTCATGAACATTGGTGTTTGGGTCCTCGCTGGTCCATGGGCCATGTGTTTCTGTGTACCAGTTGTGATCTGGCTTCTCTTTTTCTTTCCTTTTTTTTTCTCTCCAGGACATGTCCAATCTATCTGCTTTCCATACTCTTCACATTTTTTATTATTATACGTTGTCCTAGTATCAGCTGAGCTGTTTCTCATGGCTTCGCTCACAGTAAGGATAAGATTATAGACCCCAATTACTCTAACACAGTGTGTTAGCCCTGCTGGTGACAGAGCTGTTCTGAAAGCTCATGTTTATTTGATTATCCTCCATAAACCCCAGATAATGTCTTACAATTGCCATGTCTGCAAGTATGGGTTATTTGCTTTATTGTCAGACAGGTGAATTCTCATTTGGCCCCATTAAATGCATATTTTAAGCTTGCTTGCAGCTTTTGGAGACAGTCTAGCTCACGCTTAGTTGGTAATTCACTACACTATTGAGTTCTCTTGCACAATTTATTAGAAATGGTTATGTGCTTTCTACCAATTCACAGATAAAAGTGTTAATTTCATTAAGACCAAGATCCAGTCACTGCAGAGGACTGTTAGAAACACTCTCTTCCAAAGATAATTGCCTATTGACATATTTCAAAATATAACGGTAAGTACCTCAAATTTAATGAATTTAATGTCTGCAGTGTTTATTTTGTAGCCTAATTTAGTTTAATAGAGTGTCTTCCAGAAAATGAAATATATTACATTGCCATCTACCGGTATAATCAAAACTTGTGATTTTCCTTTTTTTTTTTTTGATGAACCACATTGATTAAACTGCTAAACTTTTCATTAACCGAGTCCAGTTTGAACTGTTCCATTATACTTTTGGGAACAAAATCAGACTGACAGACCTATCACTAGGTGGATAATTTCTATTTACATTTTCTATGTATTGGCACAGCAATCTTTTTCTTCCAAATCTTTGGAATTTGCTTTTCTTCTAAGACTGAAACATCAGCATTTATAATTATCAAGGTTCTGGGCCAGCTCTTCAAAAACTTTTTAAGACTACTGTTCCAAAACTATTACAAATATAACTACATGTTAAGTGGGGAAAAAAATCTCTCTCCAGAATTTCAGGCCATTATCATTGAGAATTAGATACTATTTTTTTTCTCATGTGACTCATATTGACTTAATTGCTATAATCAGAAAACCAAAGAAATTCTTGCAATAAGTTTATTTCACAGTTCTGGAAAAATAATTGTTTAGAGGAAAGTCATCTCTTCCAAGTTGCTTTCTGAAATCAATTATCACAAGAAGTGACGTTAATGCCACCAGAATTATGAAAATGATAGCATATTTCCATAACTGAAACATGTAGCCACAGAAACAAGTGCAAATTTATCTGTTGAAAAGTAAAGACATTGGATTTTATGTGGAAAAGAAAATCAAAACTAAGACATTGTCTCGAGTATTTGACAAAACTCATGCAGAATTTAACGCTAAACTGTGTAACACAACATATTCACAGCTATTAACAATTGCCACAGAAACATAAGGCTCCCTAGTTTGTCATCATCTAAACCCAAAATATTTAAGGCTAAAGCTACAGTTTCTTAGCCAAAGTTGAGACAGATAGGATCAGCTGTACATCACATTTTTAACAACACTGAAAAGAGTGGTTCACTTAGAAAATATCCCTTAGAAACTATGTCATAATCACTTCTGAGTATGTTTAAGTAACAGAATACGTCAATTAAAACAATTTCATATAGTGTTTATCATTTGTAATGCTCTGAAGATCTCAGCAAGGCAGTTAACTATAAACACAATGAAGACACTCTTGAAATCCAGCCTGGGTTACCCTAGAGTGACACATTGAGATTGCTAACTGCTCTTTATGCGATCTCTTTCTGTTACTCTTAAATATTGGAAAAGTTTTTTGCTGGGTCACACAGAAAAGCCTCTTAGATCCTAGACCATGAAAATTATCTTAATTCCACAATTGGAAGATACTTACTTTGCTCCTGAATCAGTATTTGTAATGACCAGATTTTGCAAAGATCTTTTCAGTCACATGAAAAACTATCGTAGGGACTTACAAGTTACCTCTGTATAACTGTCACTTACATAAACATATACACATAACATCAAAGCTTTCCTAGTAATCCGCAATGAAATATTTTTGAGAATCATGAGTAAGGTACTAGTCTGATTTCTTCTAAATCAGCAATAGTCTTAGGAATTTTTAAATCTTAAGTTAGAAGACAAAAAAGAATAGGATGATCCTGACTAGATAACTAATAAAAATAATGATTCAAGCTGACCACTTGATAATCATAGTTGCCCTTTTAAAAGCAAGTTCCTTCAGCTTAGGGAAATTAAGTTATGATGCAGGTTTGCACAATTATCTAAGTATAAAAATATGCAGATATGTACCCACTGGAATTTTCAAGAGAATAGGAGTTAAGTGCGTAGAGGTTCTTGCAAATACCAACAGCAGCATATTTCCAAGGAAGGCAAGCACATTTCTTATAAAATTTAGCTCTAATTGCTTAAGTGTCTTACAAAGCTGAGCAAAGCTACAACTAAAAGTAAATAAAAATTATCTTCAAAAAGCATTAAAAGCCAATCTTTTGAGTGGAGTGTTAAGTAGACTCAGGTGAAGTCACTTTAGATCTCATTCTGCACATACATTAACCCCTTTCCTGATGCTGTACTCCACTCTTAGGTGCTGCTGTTCTCATCATGCTTTGTTGTCTCTCATACAGCAAAATCAAATTCCTAAAAGATTTCAGAGGACATTTTTTTTAGTTTGTGGTCCTTGATGGACTTTGGTTACTTAACTAAAAAGGAATGAGCATTCCTGTTCAGGATATCCTTGAGAAAAAGTTAAATATTTCAGTCAATACAGCATTTCTGATTCTCCTTAGAGAAAGAGAGGCATGGTTACAATGGTTATTCTGCTCAATAAAGTTGTTGGTTTTGGTTTTTTTTTTTTTTGTGGGTTTGTTTTTTTTTTTGTTTGTTTGTTTGTTTTAAGAAATGACCAGTGTTGATCCATGGATAGATCTGCATTCAAATTGTGAAGTTCAAAATTTTTCTTCTCTCCCTTCTTCTACCTCCCTCTCCTTTTTCTAATTAATTAATCACATTGGACATTGTGTTCAAAGGTGGATGGAGTAAGGGTCATCTAATGTCCCTAGAATATCAGGCACTTCTTAGAAGCATTGACTATATCTTCAGTGGACTAGTTAAGTGCTTTGACGAATGGGATTTGGCGCTGTGGAATGGGCAGTAGGCTTGATTATCATTATCTTCAGATAGTTGTGCTCATAGATGCAACAAAACATTGCTAAGATCCCATTTAGGCACTCAGGATCAGGCAGAAGGGGAGTCAACTTGTGAAAGTACCATATCTATTGAATGCATCAGCTGCTACCTGTATTAGGATGAAGCACCATGGACAAGTCATCCATTTGTTTGTCATTCCTTGCTACCCATTTAGAGAGACATTATCTGAAAAGTTCACTATTGCATGTACCTTTCACAATGATTTTGACCTTTAAAAATCTGGCTTCAGCAGCTGGTTCAGGTTTGAAGTTGAAGGTTTGGACTGGAGCACACATTGCTTTAACTGTTTCAAAACATGACCTTTATCCTACCAGAGCTATGTTCAGATGATGATGAACAATTTGATCTTTGTTTTTTTTGAGCCAGGTACATGGTGATGGCAGCAAAACTAAAGTGTTAAAAATAGGTAGCTATAGAAACCCATTTCATGGACACTCTTTTACAGTTCTAATTAATAGTGTGTTATTAAAAAGGAGTTTTAAGCATCAAATACAGGGAATAACTAGATGTTGTCACTTGCTTCTTGTGAATCCCTCCCCTTCACTCCCTCTGACAGAGTGGCTAGTGAAGGGAGGAAGGGAGGCAATACCAGAGCTAGGAAAAGTAGTACAAGAAATAAGCATGTCCTATGTGCACAGGTGGATTTTCCTGCCTCCCCACAACAGCTTATATATTTCTGTTCTCTTTGACAGTTGCCATTGGTTGGGTCATGCTGTCCTTTACATGTCATTGTTACTCTCTGTTGTTCTGCCTATCCTTGAATGTTGCTGCTGTAGGCAGCTGGCTTCATTGCCTGAGGGCTCCAGAAGATCCTGGGAATAGGGACAGGATTGGTTGCTTATACTCCCTTGTACCAGAGGAAATAGGAAAGTTGGAGCTCAAACAACAACAACTTTAAAATGAGACTGTGACAGCATGAGTTAGGGCAATTGGCTAACATCAGCTGAGAAAATGACAAAGCTGTCAAAAAAAAAAAAAGATCTATCTCCAACAAAAGGGAAGTCCAAGAGACTAGATTAGGTCATAAGGTTTACACATGTAAGCAGCATGAGACCTACCATGAACACCAGTTATGTCAGATAGCTGAGCAGTGTCAGGTTTACTGTATTTACTTAAATAATTGAAAATATCAATGCCTAGTTAGTCCTAAGAAGCTCTACTGTAAGAGGTCTTTTTGTACACAGACTGCAACTTTGGGGTTGTGCATTCTTTTCCTTTCAGTTTTAATGACAAATGTTGAATCCTTATTATCACAGGCAGAAAATTACTGTTGTTGAGAGAGTGACTACCCTTAGTTACCATTGCCTGGTTGTACGTAGTGGTATATCCCTCTTAATTTCTATGTCTGTTTTTTCTATAACTGAGCTCTGCTTATGGCCTTTTATTTCAAACCTGTTTTTCTGTTAAATAAATGTCAGGAGGATATTGCATGTACCTAAATATTTATTTAATACATGTTTATTGATACCTACTGTACCTATAGTGGTGATTCAGGAAACTAAGAGAATGTATGAATTGTAGCTGTCACAATATTCTTTTCCCCATACAAATAGGATTACCATGCTCTTAGAGTCATGGTGAAAATCAAGGAACAACCATCTAAGACTAAGTATCCTTGCAAGGAAAACAGTAAATTCAAGTTCCTTTGGCAACAAGAGTGATCAGAACACAGCTATAAATGATTCAGTCTTGCCATGTTTTCTGCCTAGAACTTGAGCAGGTGTTGGTACATGTGCACACACACACATCAGGTAGCTTCTTCAATCTTGTATTTCTGAATCTTCCTGCACCAATTTTTATACACTAGGTGAAATGTCACTGTGCTAGTGCTGGAGCTGTCTCTTAGAGGAGCTGCTTGATGTACAACCCACACACTTTGTCACAAAAGCTACCGACTGTTTTATGAGACATGCCTAACCTCCTAAAGTAATGGTATACACAAATATTAAGATGAACAGAAATACAGGAAGTGAAGAAAATAAAACAAGTGACTAGTGTACATGGAAGCAGGCATAGTCTTAGATGTCCATAGTCAGCCTGTGACTCACAAGATCTAGCATGTAAATCTGGCTCTCCAGGAAGATTGTTGCACAACCCCATACAAACCACCTCCCACGTGACACCTAATGTCTGTTTCTTACCTTGTTTTTTCTTTGACTTGTCTATCCAGACTGAGGTTTTTTTTTGCAGATCTGTTTATTGTTCTGTGTTTGGACAATAATCAGCACAATGGTATCATACTGGTAGTTTGGACCATATTACCATACCCACATTATTACTTAAAGTCTAACATGTTCCTGAATTTGAAAAAAAATGGTTTTCCAAGTGGTGTCTGAGAAACAGCTGATATAACTCCTGTTGTCCTCAGTGGATAAATCATGTATGGCTAGAAAATCCAACTGCATATTTAACTGAATCTTTGTGCATCCAAATAACTTTTGGAACGTAACTTTCAGGTCAGGAACACGTGAATAACAACTGGCCTTAAATATAGTTAAGCTGGAAATAAAAAGGCTTCCAATTTTAAAAGCAATGAATCTCATTCAAGCTTCAAAAGACACTTTTTGATCAGATATTGGGAAAAATGTTGAGAGTACTTTTACAACAAATAATTCTGGCATTATATAACGCCTCAGAGTGAATTCAGTAACTGAGAAGGATGTGACCTTATAGGTATGATTATTATCCATTTAATTGCTTAAAAGTTCATTATCTGATCTAAAATACTTATAGCTGTCCCTATAGTCAATGGAGAAACTAGGGCATCTCCTGGAAGACATTGCTTGTATTTTAGCCACCAATTCTAAGAATGAATGAGCATCTCTGCCTATCTCTTTCCATTGACTAGTGTGAGAGTCAGAACTAATTCAGACTAGATGTCTACATATATATGTCTAAAATTAGGGTAAATGAACTGCCCTGAATGGCCTAAACAGTGAAGGCTCAGCACCCAAATAATTAACCTTGTCATACATGAAGAACACCACTTTCTGCAACACACACCCTCATAAACCGAGATAGAAAATCCAAAGACACTACTATTCCTGTCCCAGGTTCCTCTAAGTGTGGTATTCTGTTCCCTTGGTGGAGGAATGCTCCAGATAGGTGCAACACACATATTTTGTGTATAGTTGTGTTACACGATGTGTCAGAAGAATTGTATTCAAAAATGTAGCTGATAATTATTATATACTTTGGATTATGAAGACTGACACAGGTAAGCATTGCAGTGTTATCTATATCAGACTAAGCTGCAAAGCAAATCTTTTTTATAGAATGTTGTTTTCTATCACACACAATTTTCCAATAGAATAGCCTGAAGCAGTAATTTCCATGAGTAAATTGTATTCCATGGAGATATGTTGCTGTAAACCACTTTCTCCTTCCTCTTTAAGAAAAATCAATTTTTCTTTCAAGGGTAGATTAATAAGCTATACCTGTTATAATGAATCCCTTTTACTGTTTCCCTCAGGGGCTTGAACACCTTCTAGAATGGTGTGAATTAAAGGGAGACCAAATACTTTCTTGCTGTCTCCATCTCCTGCTGTTTTCTCTTTCTCTGTTTTCCCTTTCCTTTCTCCTACCCACTTGTTCAGCTTCTCTTACTCCAGACCTTAAGTCTCCTCTCCTTTTTTTGCCACTGTGTTTGCATTTGTGGCCTCTGAGTATGAACATCAATAAAAAAGAACACAAAATAAAAGAAGGGACTTTATCCAGATGTAAATGCATAATATATTTTACATCCCTTCTAATTCCCTGTAAGAGTGTAGGCTCACTTTATGGTTAAAGTATAGCATATACAGTTTTGTATGTCTTTTGATTACCATTCCAACTTGCTAGGTTTTGGCTTTGGATGTTTGATGGTGAGGCTTCCAGTGGATCTTTAAGATCAACTAATTCTGCATGTTATAGCTTTTTTTTTCAGATTAATCTGCTACTTGAGATTATTGTGAATGACTGTATTATATTATTTCCTTTTTATCCCTAGTTTATTATTTCTTAAAATATGTACATTCTCATTTTCCAGAGATTTAGTGAAATTTGAGGAATGGTGAGGAAGGACTCTGACTTTGTGTCAGAGACTCAAACTTTGTGTTTGCAGAGGGAATTTTAATATGCAGTAACAACTGATGTAGTACAGTTCTGAAGGTAGAGTTTTACTCTAGGTATATGTTAGCCAACTCAAAAACTTTTATGAGATCAGCAGTAGTCCACACATTATTCTTAATGCTATATTCACAACGGTCTCATTGAAAGAAATTGTAATAATAAGAGATTCTCTTTCTTCTCTTCTTATTTTGAAAATTTTTATCAATCAATCAGCTGCAATTTTAACTTTACAGAAAAAGGATTGAACAAGAAGACCATTAATGAAAGTAATTTTAATACATGTCCTGGTTTTGTACTTTCCTGTTTTCATTAGAGACCATTGCTTGATTGCCACAAGTAACCATAAACTTACATCTAACCCTGTTGACCGAAGTGAACACACAGGTAACAGCCATTTCTGGTACTGGTACTATTCTTCACCTCTATAGGGATGTCTCTATAATGTAGTATTCATACAGTTATTAAGTAACAGCATTCATCTTCCAAAACCAGGGGTAATGGTTATTTTTAAAAGGGCTTTTTGTACCCTAATTTTGATAACTTATTTTCTATTTAAGAGCTATTTATGGTATGTCTGAGAAACCACTTAGTCCTGGAATCAGTCATAGGAAATATGGCTGGAAGGAATCTCAAGAGCTTGCTTATTCCATGCTTTCCCCAAGGGGGATCCCTAACTCGTTCCTTACAGATATCTGCCTAGCCTGTTCTTAGAGACCTCTAGTGATAGAGATCCCACAATTAGGAAATCTACTCTGATGATGAACTGTTCTTGCAATTAGAAGACTTTCTCTTATGTTTAGGAATGATTTACTTTGCTCTAATTTCTACCCATTGCTTATTGTTTTAACTCAAATGCACAGGGAGAACAGTGCGTTCCCTTCCTCTGTGTAGCATGCTTGCTTCTCAATAGGAGAACATTACTTGTCCTTCTAGGTAATTAGGAACTCAAATGATGCTGTAGGAAATCTGTCTTTGGGTAATACATTGGCTTTTGATAATATACTTCTATTGCCCTCTACTGGGTTGGAATGTGAGATTTAACAGAGCACTCATACCTAGGTCTGGTTAATAGCTAGTCCAATATATATATAGATATATACACACAAGCTACTGCAGACATTTCTAAGATTGATCTTGGTCAATACTAAACAACAGAAGACATGTTAGTTTTCTTCTGAATTATTCTATAATCTTGTGGAGAGATGCATCTGAAACTATAAACGCTAAATTTATCTTCTTGCTGTTAATGTGGAAGTAGTCTAAATAAATGTTGAGAATCAAAACTATAGATGAACTTCTCCCATTGAACCTAGTTAATCCTGTGATTGATTGAGTCCAGTTTTTGAAATTACTTCTTATCATGGTGCAGAACAAAGCTGAAGAAAACGGTAAGAATATTAGTAGTGAAGTTCATTGTTGGTAGCTAGGCCTTTACTTGGAGCAAGAGAATCATTCTGTTAAGAGAACTGACATCTCCTCTATCCATTTTACTGCAAAATAAAATAACTTGGTCCAAGCTAACATCAGCTGATGTCTTGACCTACAGAAAGCTGGCTCCAGGCTGAAGCATATTTCTGCATTTGGACAAAGGCACTCCCACAGTAATGACATTTTTATTTCACACAGTGACCCAAATGGATTTTTTGTTGTTGTTGTTGTTCCAAAAAGCCCTTAATTGATTAGCTTGCTCTAGGCCTGATGGAAGGCTAGTGACAGAATACTCTCAATGAAATATGTGCAGCCTTTAAAAGTCGTTTCTTTATAAACATCATCTGAAATGCATCCTAAACGGTAGAGAACTTAATAGTAATTAGATCTGGAAATGTGTATTAAGTCTTTTTGTCTGTCCTCTGTGAACAGATGACTGTTTCCTGTGCTTTACTTCAGGATATTTAATTTACAGTAATTTTTGGTGGCTCTGTAAGAATAGTTTCATTTTATCACACAGATCTGCAGTTCATACCCTTTACTGATTTTAATGAAAAGATAAATGATTTATTGGCAAACTGAAATAAAAAAGAAAACAACCCTGTGTTTCCTGTTTATACTTCTTGTAGTCCTGGAAGGTTGGTTGCAGGGTGGTTGAGCTGTAGGATCCATTCAGTCTCATGTCTCAGCAGAAGAAATATTTCAAATGCCTACATCAACTGCACCTGTGCAAAGCCACATAGGGGACATAGCTATCTCTGTGGACATAATTCACATGGGATAATCTTTATTGCTGGTGACAATGTGTGAAGTGGAAATAATCTAGCCTGTACCTTAACTCTCAGCTTGTGTTCAGGGCTGAGAGCTATGGAGGACATATTACTTGAGAATTTAGGCTTGTGATGTGGAAATAATTGAGTCACAACAATCTTCAACATATCAGTGTTACCAGGCTACTTTTCAAAATGCCACTGCACTCAAAACGATTCAAGAACTGGAATTTCCTCTGGGATTTTCTTTGAGAATAAGTTTCATAGATTAACAGACCACGCATTTGATCTATGTTTCCAGACCCAGTATATACCTTCTTTTCTACAATTTCAGTCCATTATATTTTCCATTATTTTTCATGCAGTATATAGCAGCCTTATACCTTGGAAAGGTATGTTATCTTAACACCACTCTTTCTCCCTGCAACATATTTCAGGAGAAAATGGAAAATCCCATAACAACAAAGAGAGGCAGAAAAGTACTTCTGCAGACTATAAACGATTCTCAAACACTGACACTCTTGATATGTAGCCTAAAAATTTCAAAATTATTTAGAAAAAGAATTAATTTGGTACTCTTACTTGCCTTCTGTTTCTTAAGCCGTTTGAGCCTTTTTATGCAGACAGGAGTGAAACCTGACTGGATGTTACAACCAACAAGGTAGAGATTTGAAGAAAGGTGTGATTACTCTCATATTGCAATGAAAACACAAGTCTAAAAAACTTCTCTTCATTTCCCACTTATCTGAACAGGTAAAAATAAGATGGAGGCAGAGGAATTTTGCCCTTGTGTCAGTTCGTACTTTTGCTCTGGAATCAGGGAACTGGGTTGGGAGTTGTCATGGCTATGCCCTATGAAGAGGATGAAGTGCTGCACCCTGAGCCTACTGAGGGGAAATGGTGCTGTCTTCTGCTTTTAGGAGCAATGTGGTGAGATTGTACATTCAGTTCAGATCCCCTTTGCTTAATCCTTCTAACTCACTTCCAGCTTTCTCCCTTCACATGATTATATGGGCACAAGCCTTGCCTAAATTTTATTCAGGAGCCTCACTGCCCTCTTTCCTTGACAGAATTTTTATGCTGTTCTTTCCTGCCCAGCATCTTTTGCAATAAAACCAGCACTGTAATCAGAGTGGAGGGGGCAAGCAGAATATGGGTCTAGGTGATGGTAGGCACAATCCCTGCCTTCCTCCTTCATGAAAGAGTCTACTGTCCCTAGCTGAAATCTAAGTGGCTTGAGGGAGACTCTTCCATGTGACTGACTTTGTCCGGGTACAAGTCTGAGAGAGACATTTGTGGGGCCTGAGGCACTAACAGCAATTCTAACAGCATCACCTTTTCAGGCTACACCTTTTCCCAGCACAGAAATTTTTAATATAATTTTTTTTTTTTTTTTTTTTTTGAGCCACAGCTATTACAATGGCCACTGACTCAGTTAAAATGCTCTTCTGTCACTGAAGAAAGAAATCTCTCTGAGAAATTTTAGGTTGTCATTGGACATTATTAGCAAAGAGCTGAAAACTGCGGCAGGAATTTGTTCCTTTATTATGTCTGAGCAGAACGAAATTCATCTGCAGAGGTTCCACTTACCTGCACTTCCAAGCATCAGCACAAGAAGGCACTAAAACACTACAGTTCTTCATCCATCGGTCTAAAGGACATGTTTGTTTCTGATGTGCTTCTAGAAAGACGTACTGCACAAGTTAACATCGCCAAATGATAAACTGTGGTTTAAGCTATTATTCAGTGCATCATGCTCTTAGTTCTCATTTGCATTTGTGCATGCATCTCTCAGTGTGTTGCTGTGTTTGGGAGTACAGGTTTTCCACATAGATTGATGAGAAAAACCCATCTGCAGGCAGCTGGTCCTGTGCCTCCTTACCTGATGGAACAGACAGGTAGTTGGTTAATCTGATCGAAAGCAAAAAACATCTGCTGCCATGAAAATCGGAGCAATGGTATGGGGCCTGGAAAAGACACTGAGTAAAGAGCACAATGGAGTGTTTCTTTTATTATATATTATAAAGAAGTTTTAAAATTAAATGCACTGAAGAAAGTGATGCAAAAAGAAGACCTTCTTTCAGTCTTGCTTACATTCATAGAACTACTTTGTATTTCTATTTATATGAAAACTATGAGAACATAGTCTTGAGATATTAATTTCTCCAGCAAGAACATCTTCAGTCAAAGCCTTATGTTATTATGCTCCCCATAAATCAAGAAGGGGCATAGGAAGGTGGAAGCAAAGGAATCTATTTGCTTGAGTTTAAGGGGATAAAACCAGTGATTGCATTTGATTCTATATTGGGCTTGCTTTGCTCTGATGTGTGAGGGATACAGGACAGTGGAGAAAGAGTGGTTTTGTGTTGTTTGATGGCCACAATTTCCAAGTGCTAGCACTTTAAAGGGCAGCAGTTGCTAATGACATCCCATCAAAGCAACCTCATTAACATTGACAAGCTTGCAGCGATCACCTCAGATAGGTAGAGGGCAAGCACAGACTAATTAGCTCAGAAGGAAAAGGAGGTGTGTGAATAAAAGTCCAGCTTGTGACTTGCTACCAAGCTGGTGCTCAAGGTATGTGAGGATGAAATCAATCTCATCCTCTATCTAGTGCACTCAGTCCCAAGTGACAAAAATCTTGGAAGGAAATTTGCTCACAGAGTTCTGAATATGCAGACACAAGAAATGGTCTTAATGTGTTGGATCTATTTCAGACCTATGTTCTTTCTGCATGGTCTCTTCAAGAAAACGTGACCCAGCATGTGAACTTGATAGGGAAAATGATTCAAAGGGACAGGAGCTCTCACTAATACTTAGTTCAACATCTCTCTAGATAGTGTGTAGCAGGGTGACTTCTAACAGAATAACTTATATGAGTAGGGAATTGGACCAGATGAAAATCAGAGGTCCCTTCAAGCATAAATTATTCCATGAATTTGAAAAGTAATATTAGATTCAGAAACTCATTTTGTCCAATCCTCTACAAAATCAGATAAAAATCTGATGTTTACTGAATGGACTGCAAAACTGATAAGGTGTTGAACGGGAACAAGGACAAGAGATCTGACTGGGAGAAGGAGGGAAAGGACAGGACCTTCTTCAGCTGCCAAGTTGTGTAACTGTTGTATTGTGTATTGTGTAACTGCCCCATCAGAGATCAAGCTGGAATTCCCATACTGGATCAGAAAATATCACGTTGGATCAGCCTTGTTCATCCAGTCCTTTAATTTTTGTGAAGGCTGCCAGTACCTGGTGCTCCAGAAGACAGAAGATAATATGTACCTCCTTCTCACTGCAGAGAAATTTGTTCCTTGGGAGATTTTATCCTAACCTCTGACAATGACAGATTGATGCCAATTATCAGTTGCTAATCACTGGTATCAGCATGAAATATCAGGCGTTTCTTTCTCAAAACCTATTCTGTTTGTATTTCTTTAATATGGATAATTTCATGCTCCCTAGCCAACTGCTTTCTCTTTCAAGGGCCACTTTTAAAGTTTTTAGTGTTAGCGGTTTTTTAATAGATTGCTTTTTGGTTTTAGCAAAATAAGGCTTGCAACTCTTTAGCTACTGAACACTGAATTCCTGAAGCAAATTCCTCAATCCACTATGTCTTTTAGATATCTCTAAGTACATACATGTTTTCTGAATGATGTGTGCTTTGCTGCTTCTCCTTTGCCTTCGTTTCACTTAGAGCATCATATTCATAAAGAACATGGTAATAATGTCTACAAAACCAGACATGTGACCATTTCATCTCTCTCACTAAAAATAAGACTTTAAGAATTCCCATAGATATACAAGAGTTTCTCATCATGGGCAGTCACAACAATATCGAGTATATTGAGATCAATATATATGTAATTAATATATGTAATTTCAATTCAGCAATTCTGTGAAAATCAATGATACCATCAGCAGAGTGATATAATGCAAATGGTAGACTTTATTTGACAGTGTTGTATGCCAAGCCCAAATACTAGGCATATGAAAGGTTGAAGGAATATGTTTCACACTAAACACATTTAAGACATATGTTCACTGGCATCCAGCAAATTATTTGATGCTTAGCTATATGTTAAAGTACTAAAATTCCCATACTGGGATTTTTTTTTGAAAACTATCTGTAGAAACAATGATTATGTTTGTTTATTTCTTTGTTTCTAAAGTAACTCAGGTCCTGAAAAGATGCCACAAAGTAGTCACAGAGAACCTTTTCAATTAAAAAGGTAGAACAACCTTGAGCAGTAGCACACAAAAAAATGCAGTGTTAGGAAAAATATAAGTGACTCCAGCAACATGTACGTGTTGCGCCTACCACACTTGACCCACATAAATTTATAAAAGCTGTTGAATCAGGAGACTTAATTCTGATGAGAATCTGTATTCTTGTACTGCACCATTAAATCTGACAGGAAAATTACTGTTCAACTCAATAGGAATAGAAATGAGATTTCTGTAATTAGAATAGGGAAATATAGTATTAATGGATCTATTAAAAAAAAGAGTGAGTCCATGAAATAGGTCTAAATTGATATGAACATATACTGGACTTGAAAACTTAAATGCTGGATGTAGCTCCTGTTGATGTTCAACAAATGCCAGCTTTTCTTTAATCTGATGTTTAAACTGCCCAGCAATTGAACAGTACAACAAATTTCCCTCTGCAAAAGGCTGTAAAGATCGAAAGACTCTTAAGAACAAATATATAACTAAAAATTGCAAATATATAAGGATCAGAATACTATAAAGAAAAAAGACCACATTTTATCTGTTCATTGTGTTCTACGAAACTTTACCAGGCAATAACCTTTCTTTATTCTGGATTATTTAACCACACAGGGTTACATGCAGAAAAGGACCTACAAAACAGAACCTGTTCATGTTGTCCAGCTCAACACCTACTCTGCCAAACTGAAAGGGATACTTGGCTATGACTGACAAGCTAATATACTCCATCCTTTAGATAGATATTTCTCCACTGTGTGACTGAGAAATAAAGGTGATAATCTAGAAATTTGCAATAAGAGAGTCCAACAACACCAGGGCCTGTCCAGACTCAAAGTACTGAGAAGAATTTAAATTTCAGACATTAATCTTCCGAGACTTGATTGCTCTACAGGATTAGTAAGCAACTAAAGAGAAGATAATGCCTCTAAGTGGCTGGTGTGTTATAGTCTTTATAACATCCCAAAATACTCTGGCTTCTTCATAGAGAAAGGAAGCTGAAATTATTTTTGCTGTAAGAAGCTTCATCTCATTAAAGAGGGCAGACAGAAGCGTGGAGATTAGGGACTTTCATGCCTCTCCACAAACTGGTAAATCAGATAAAGTTTGACTACTCAAAGACCAGTCCTTGAACACAGCTCTGTGACAGGGTCAGAAGTCCCAGGTGAGTCTGTGTCGAGCTGATGGAGACTTTATAGACAGTTGCAACATGTCAGTACAGCCTTGCCAAGGCACATCACTACTTAAGAGTGTTGCTGCGTTATATGTCTTACCTTTCTGTTTTGGTTGATCAAAAAGCTATAAAAGAATATTTTTCTTCCAAAAGTAACAAGATCTTTTTGTCCTATGGTAGACAGAAATGAGATTTTGGTGTGAGCTTTCCCAAAATAAATCAAAACATGATATATACATAATAAAGAAATGTCAACAACTTCTGTATTTCCACCCATAGTAATACTTCCTGAATTGGCATGTGTAATCTTTTGAGATGTTTTATTTCTACTGTCTATTTTACAGGCACATAAGGAGATGTTAATCAGAAGCACCACTTTGCTTCTCTGGCTCACACAGCCATGACATTCTTCAGGGTGACATATTTTTAAGCATTTCTTGGGCGGAACAATCTACCTTGGAAAGAGCTGAGCACGTTAACTCTCAGATACAAGGAAATGAGGGAAAATGCCACCTGTACTGGTTGCCTAACTAAAAGCTTTTTTTTTTCCTCAGTATAAAATAGTCAAAGTACCTTATATTTGTGTAGCAATGAGTGTGCTATACGTGGGAGAAAAATAGAGATAGCTAAGGTAAGAAGTTAGAGATGGGTAAAATGATCCCTATTTGTCTTTAGAATAGCAGATAATTTTCTGAATTATAGACTTAGCGTATTCCATGTATGAACAAAGCTTAAATGTCAGTGATACATCAACGAATAGAGTTTGAAAACCCTAAAATAGTCTGTCCTATTTAGTAAAGACTATCTTTGAGGTACACAGTGACTTTACAAATGATCCTTCAGAGTACGTAGAAAAAAGAAAAGAATCATATATCAAGTAACTTCATTTTTGGCAAATCTTTCCATCACAGGGTGGATGCATCATTTTTTCCAGAGAGAAGCTCAGATTTTAATAGGTAAGAAAAAAACTGTAGTGACATAAAATTAACTATGGCTGTCTCAAGTTTTAGAGCATGAGATGAAGACTACTTTTTTTGAATCTCTATAAAGGTGTGAATAAACCCACAAGCCATAAACAAAAAGAAAAGCTGAAGGAAAGAGCAGAGGTTTCTGAAAGTCAGCTTTGAGAATTTGCAACTTTGTGATTGCTCACAAAGCAAAATAAAGCTTTAGAAACAGTTTAATGAGGAGTGGGAAAATAATGCAGAATCATCTTAGGGAAAAATATCAAAAGGGGAATATCAAGCACAAAAATAAAAAGAAACAGAAATATTTTTTGTCATATCCTCTTTTAAAGCTGGGTGTTTGAACATCTTTCTGGGAGTGTAGATTTTGAAGGAAAAGGCTCCAGGTTTCAGGGCAACCCTGTACAATCTTCAGAGGAATATCTCACTAGAAGTGTTCCAATGTTACTAGCTGGGTAACCTGGAATGATTTCAAGACTGATGAAACAAAACAGAAGATAACAACATTTCCTTACTTCTGAATAAAGAAGAATAGATACTGAGTTAGGCAGAAAAGCAACATAAGCAGTGAATAGCAAGAGGAAAGATTTAGTGTAACCCTGATCCCTCCTTCTCATCCTTCTTCTGCATCTCTGGGAATCTGGGTGTGAGAACCAGTTTTCCAAAGTCAAGTGTGGAAGGGATGTCTGCAGAAAACAACTTTTGACTGATGAGCTAACCGGTGCCCGAGTCCCTCAGGTGGCCGGTGAACATGGGGATGCATGGCAGCTGGCAAGGGTATTGCGATGTGGAAAATGCACCAACAGAGGCGAGTTAGGGCTGGAGGCCCTGGCCAGAGGCTGAGCTAAGTGAGCAGGACATGAGAAGCCACCAAACATGATGGGAGAAGCTGCCAGATGTGGCAGGCAGCAGTGTGAGGAGCCAGCAGTTGTTGCAGCCAGGATGGTGCGGGGATGGCTGGATTTCACGAATGGCTCAGAGGAGTTACATGAGAAGCAGCCAGACTCCACGGGAACTGAAGACCAGTGCTGGGGACCCCTCAGAGTCTTGTCTAGGAAACCATCTTGCCCATTCCTGATGGCAGCAGTGTCTTCCTAACGATTTATACTGCGGTATGAAACCTAGTATCAATAACACTAATACTAAATAAAAAGAGTACATAAACATATATTTATAAAAAACAGTGTGTGAAATAAAAATTTTAATGACCATTTGTAGGAATGGGGGCAATGGCTCACAAGGAGAGCCTTTGAGTCTCTGCAGATACAGATTCAAAATCTCCTCTGAAAATAGCATTGGCCTTCATAGTTCAAGTTTATCTGTATCATAGACCTTACCATCACTGACCATTCAGTGGGATGGGTAGATGGGGTTAAAGAAGGATGTAGGATAGCAGTGATAATGATAGCTATAGGGTATCCACAGTGTACCCACATGAAACTTTGCTCAGCTTCTAATAGTGGGTAGTTAACTTTGGCCTGTATTATACTGAACATTCCTCCTTCACTTTTATAACTGCTGTGTTCACTCAGTTTTGAAATATATTTTTTTAAGAAATGTCATTTTATTTTGTAAAAAAAAAAAGCTCTAAAAATTTGACTCGAATTGGAAATGATCCATTTTCAGTGACAAGTTTGAAGTACAAGAAGACTATTTTTTTTGCAGACGACACCAAGTTGGGTGGGAGTGTTGATCTGCTCGAGGGTAGGGAGGCTCTGCAGAGAGATCTGGACAGGCTGGAGTGATGGGCTAAGGCCAACTGTAGGAGTTTCAATAAGGCCAAATGCCGGGTGCTGTACTTGGGCCACAACAACCCCCAGCAGTGCTACAGGCTTGGGGAGGAGTAGCTGGAGAGCTGCCAGTCAGAGAGAGACCTGGGGGTGTTGATTGACAGCCGGCTGAACATGAGCCAGCAGTGTGCCCAGGTGGCCAAGAAGGCCAATGGTATCCTGGCCTGTATCAGAAATAGCGTGGCCAGCAGGGACAGGGAAGTGATATTACCCCTGTACTGGGCACTGGTGAGGCCGCAACTCAATTACTGTGTTCAGTTTTGGGCCCCTCACTACAAAAAGGACACTGAATTACTCGAGCGTGTCCAGAGAAGGGCAGAGAAGCTGGTGAAGGGTCTGGAGCACATGTCATATGAGGAGCGGCTGAGGGAACTGGGGTTGTTTAGTCTGGAGAAGAGGAGGCTGAGGGGAGACCTCATTGCCCTCTACAACTACCTGAAAGGAGGTTGCAGAGAGCTGGGGATGAGCCTCTTTAACCAAGTAATGAGTGATAAGACAAGAGGGAATGGCCACAAGTTGCACCAGGGAAGGTTTAGACTGGATATTAGGAAGTATTTCTTTACAGAATGAGTTGTTAGGCGTTGGAATGGGCTGCCCAGGGCAGTGGTGGAGTCCCCATCCCTGGAGGTGTTTAAGAGTAGGGTTGACATAGCGCTGAGGGATATGGTGTAGTTGGGAACTGTCAGTGTTAGGTTAAAGGTTGGACTAGATGATCTTCAAGGTCCTTTCCAACCTAGATGATTCTGTGATTCTGTGATTTCTTCCTACCTTTGTTGCACTGACCTGACCTCCAAAGTTTATTTCTTTATTTATTTGCTTTTGAATACATTACAAAAATAATTTTCTGTGGCTTGAAATGCAAAGTTTCAGTTGAAAGGAAAGGTTTAACCAAATATGAAACACTTTAATAATATTTATCATTATAATTAATTTGTGCTTGGCCTCCACCTCATCCTTTCCTCACATCAGCTTCTGCAGTGCAGACCTGTGTTTCCCGATGGAACTGTGCAGTGGTAAAATGTATTAGAAAATCCTCTTCACTGCCAGGCTACAATGACCTATGTTTCTCCTGAAAGTGCAGAAGTGAAAACGATACTAAAGTAACTTGGGACACTCAGTCAAGGGTTAAACCCTGCCTGTGCTCATAGGAGAGGAAGGGCAAAAAGATCATAAGGAGAGGGGACAACCTGTATCAGGCATCATGCCAAGAGCCAGGAATGGGCACGAGTGGGAATCAGCAGAGAGGCTACACAAGGAAATGAAGGCTGGTAAGTATCCAGCACATCACTCTGTAGTGGCAAACATCCCACTGACAGTCCTGATTTGCCAGTCTGCTCCAAACTGCGAGTCTTGCTCTGGGACACACCACACTGGCTGCCATACCTGCTACCCACACTGCTGGTGCAGCTGGCCAAGGGCCTGCTCCAGGGCAGTGCTCAGCCAGGGGTGCTGCAGCAGCTGCAGTCCCTCCTCAGAGAGATACAGCTCTGTCATCCACTGAAGCTGCCTGAAGATCTCTGTTACCAGAAGCTGTTGAAATGGAGCTTGAAATCCCCAAGATTTCTGCCTGGGCTCTGTTTCTGCCTGAATGCTTGCATGGCCATCATACAGGATTTGTACCAGCTTTTCCTGCTTAGCCATGCAATTGTAGTAATCTCTTCCAGCAGATTTTTGCACAGGCATGTGAATACATGTGTGCAGCACTGTTAGGACAATGTGATATGCTTCTGTCAGTGTGAGACAGGAACGGCTGTATTACCCACAGCTGGTAAAGCTATGAGTCAGTAATGTGGTTATCCCAGTGACACATATACTTTCTACTCTAGCAGATGTACACACAGACACGTGCTTTGCAAATAAGGACAGTATTATTTCCCCTATTTTTAAATGGGAAAAAGAGGAGTAAAGACATGAATTTTGTTTAAAGTCATCCAGAAGGCCATGCATATTTTTTCTGTGTCCAAAAAGCTGCAGAAAGCTTTGCAAAAACCTTAGGAGAAAATATATAAAAAAGTAAAATCCCAAACAAAATTGTGTATGTCTCAGGAAGAAACAAACAAAAATCCTCCTAATGATGTCAAAAATCCTCTTAATGATGTAGCAGTGTTTTTTCTTTCTGCATATTACATGTCTTACATAGAATACATACCTACACACACATATATATGTTGAAGTTTAAGTTTGAATCCTGTAGAGCCTGCCAGTACTAGAAGATGGTTACTCTATGCCCTAAGAGAAATCTATGAATTTCTCCTTTTTAGCCATGCTGAGTCACAAATTATCTGATTTTAAGTCAAAGTAGATCCAGGTCGAAAATATAATCAATTTTATCCTCCCTTATTGGTAAACTGAAGTTCATCAGCCTGTCAACTACCTGAATTACACCTCAGTATAGCAGTTGAATCAAAAAGGTATATAAACTATAAATTTTTACTGCCATCACAGTCACTATAGATTGAAAAAAGAGCCAACAGCCCTGTAATTAACACAACTGGCCACACTTAGCCAGAGATCCCTAGTAGAGGACCTCCAGCTGTTATTTTCTGTTCAAGTTTTCACTGATTTTCCATGTGTCTGAGGGACTGGAAAAATGTCACAGAAAGCATATCCTACTGCTATGTGAAAAATTATAAGGTCCTGCTGAAACCTTGATATTTGGAAAGCAATTTGATGTTCAGGAAATGCTGTTCAACAGGCTGAACTGGGCTGTTTGCCATTCAGCAGATGAAGCAACTCCTGACCTTGAGTTACAGATCTTGCTGACTGTGGTTAGGCCTTAAGTACATGTGAGGTTATGAATCAAGCAGAGAGGGAGCAGCAGATGGTAGCTGTGTCTTCATCCAGACAGCAAGTAAACAAATTACCCTGATGATTCGGCCTTGCTTCTGACTGCAGGTATTTTGTTGGCTTTGCCAACAGTCTAGAAGCAAGTTCATGAGATACTAGTTTCTGTGCTTATGTTACTGTATGCTGTGATTGAGTCAATACTTTTTGCTTAAGTAATTCATCCCTTAATTTTGAAAATGACATTAAAGTCAAGACCAGTTTAACAAACACAGTCTACTTGGACAATAGAGCAGTGAACTCGGGAGTGCCGAAATCAGATCTTGGCTTTGCTACATATCTAAGGGCACATAATTTCACTTGTCTTGTCACTTTTGCCACTGATAAACAGGGATAATGATACTGAACTCTGTAACAAAATACTCTTGAGATCTACTGATAAAAAGTTATGGAGGAAATTGCTAGTTTTACCCTACATATGTCTAGTCCAAATTACTCCCTTAATGTAGGTAAGCCATTTTGCTTTGCCATCTGTGATCTTTTGACTTTTACCTGTTATCATTTGAAAGAAAAAAATAAATACTCAACTGTTGAAAAATAGTGTGTGGCACCCATCAAACAAGCAAAATAACCTGTTTTCAAAATCAAATACTTTCTGGTTTTAAGTTTAGTTCCTTGACACTGGAGTGCATCTCAGATGATTGATTGATTGCCAGAGAGGGCAAACACAATCTCTTCATTATGCTAATAATGAAGTAATAGAATTTCAATGATTTTTTTTTGACAAATGTCAGTGATTAATTAATTCTCTAGTCAGTATAATCATGTTGATAATCCTTCTGAAACCAATGTCACTGTCACTTTCATACAGCTGTTCATAGCAACAGCTGTGGATGAAATAAAATGTCACACTGCATGTTCAATCACCCTATTCTGTCCTGAGGTCCCCCTTTCTTGGGTCCCTGTTTTTTGTGAATGGACAGATGCAGGATGTCTGTGCCTAGGCCTGTAAGAGCAACAGGGCTTGATACTTTGCATTTCAAAAGCCACAGGTGGCCTTTCTCTCACTGGGGATGTGATGCTGAACAGCTTTCTGACCTAAATCAACAAGATGGTGAGAGTGTTGCCTCCCCACTGTGTGCTTCCAGATGTGACTGGGGGGGCCCTCAACTTCCTCAGTGAAACACACTGTGCTGCTTCACCATCCTCTCCCTGCCAAAGCAATCAAAGGATGTGTCCTCACAGGGAAACCAGAAAGACTGAGGAGGGGGACACTAAATCAACCAGCATCTACTCTGGGAAGCAGGGGTGGCTATCAATCCTATCCATCCTCAGGTGTACACACCCTTTTCAGACCACCTATATGCCCGATCCTGTTCATTAAAAAAACAAACAAACAAACAAAAAAGATGACTCCAAAAACCCAAAACCAGTATACATGAAGGAGAGTGATAGTCCTCTGTTTTCAAACACAGGGAAAGAGAATAGGAGTCCTCCCTCACTCACCCTTGCACAGGCAGTGGGAGGCTGGGGTTCACTTTGCCTGACTGAGCACCATATCCCATGAAAATGCCACAAGAACCAGTCTATGGCTTACTCCAAACTGGGGCAACTGCCAATCACTCACCTCAACCCTGTGTCACGTGAAACGTCATGGGACTGCAACAGTCGAATATTTTATCTAGTGATGGTCTGATGTACATTATATATTTGAAGAAATATTTGGAAGGAAGATTTTCCCACTCCCCAAACTCTCAAATTAATGTACCATTAAGCTATTATATTGACTATGTCTCCTTGGCAGCAACAGTCACCTTGAAGCTGTGAAGGGGGTTGAATGCCAATCTTCCTTATGGCCCTTTTGTCAGTCCGTGAAGCACTGCAGTGAAAGAAAGATGATGCTGCTGTGTATTGCACTCACCCCATGAAATGTTGTCCAAGAGTGCTGTCTTCAACCTGACCCCAGTGGAAATATGGGTGAAGAACACCTTGGTTCATGGTGGAACTGAGGAGTTGAAAAGGTGCCAAGATGTCAGCACTTCTGGCACAAAAGGATACAGATGGTATCCTTCTAGGGTGCCTGGGAACTTTAGTGCTGGCACTATGATGGTGCCACAGAATAGAGATACCAGATGTGTGAGAGTATTGAGCACTGCAAATTCAAATTTAGTGTTAAGATTCTGTCTAAAATCAATGTACATGTACAAATAGTCCTCTGGACCTGGGGCTTTGTCACTTCCTGCAGAAGTGGGAGCTGAAGTCCTGACCCACAAGTACGGTGTTGTCTTTCAGGTGTATTTTTGATGCCTGCTTGACAGATACAGGACATTATTTTTTGAAATAACCATTCAAAAGCCAGCTGTAATGCTTTTCATTCTAGAAAGCTACATCCTTTGTATGGAGTGATACCAAGAAACTTTATACTCTCTGACTCACTGTACCAGAGACAGGGATTGTTTAAGCTTCTTTCACATATTATTTTTCAGGTGGAAAAACTCATTAATCTTCCCTATTTGAAAAATCCAGTACATTGAACAAAAGCATCCCACACCTTTTTTAGGATGTAGCTCTCTATACTTTATGTGAAGTACTAGAAGAAAGATAAGGACACATCAAGTGATAGTAGGGTCAAGCAGAGAGCATGAGTCGTCATAATCTTGATATGAAAACAAAACGAAGGAATAGTAATGGTGGCTGTGCAAAGCTGTAAAGGTAGCTGGTCTTTCTTTCTTTCCTCCCTTTTCTTCAGAAAACCAAACAGTAAGTCCATTTAAAGAGGGAGTGCAGCTCCAGTAGCAATCATGGTTCCTGCTCACATAGAAAGAAAGGGGAGAATGAGGCAAATCAGTTCTCTCTCTTCCCTGTCACAATTAGAGTAACGATGTATCTTTCGACTGGCTCACTTTTAGCCTTTCATATGCTATTATGATTGTGTAATCTGGATAAGCACAATATTATATTTCAGATGTATAATTATTTGATGCAAAGTTACTCTGAAACATGGGGTTATCAGCACTTTCATTAAGATGTGCATAAATGTTTACAAACTCTGGATGCTAAATTTGGAACTGAATCAACTAGCTACAGTTCTACTTCTGTTCTTTACAGGAAGGTTTTTTGTGTTATCAGGCAATGGGCACAGCTTTCATGGTTGTATTGCAGGCCTTAGGTAAATGCAAAGGTTTTACAGAATACCTTTCTCTTTTTCTTGGAGTTCAAAATCTTCTGATGTGTGTATTTAAATGTGTTACCTACAAAGGACCTCACTTGCTTAGGATTTGACATTAAGACACATCCTTACACCCAGAAATGAACAGTGTCCAAAACAAGATCCTGCAGCTGACGCTGAAGAAAGTTCAGTTTCAGGAAGCTCACTGCATAGTTGAAGTCTTATTTGGATAGTTTCCTCTTTTGCTACTGCGTCCCTGTTTAGAAGAGTGTGCATCCTCTTTTTTCTTCCATTCTCTGAAGCCTGACATCATCTCACTTGTTTCTGCAATGGAAATCATGCCCATGGAGATGACAAGAGAAACAGTTCTTTTAAAAAGAGGTTTGTGATTAACTATGGCACCCCAAATATGAAACGAAAAGAAATTCATTATTTATCAGCATGAGAAGCTTTGAGGCCTGAGGCAGTAAAAAATCATTAGGCATGAACTGGTACAAATCATCAAGGCACAAAGGCTGCAATGGCTGATGCTTAAGGGTAATCTGAAAGGATGTGAAGCCATGCTACTCTAGGTCCTGCCAGAGTGTGAGTAATTGTGGTGATAATACATCAGAATTTGGCAGAAGATTGAAAGGCGATACCTTTAATGAAGCTTTAAAAATATTAATGAAGATAAAAATATTTTTCTGTGATAGTTTATTTCTAAAACAACATTTTGTTTTCTTTTGTTTATTTGTTCGCTTAATTAAACAAAACAAAACAAAAGCATGTTTTGGATATTTCATGGATGATTGCACTGAACTAAAATTGGAATTCATCAGTGGTGAAACAAGACAGTTATTAGTTAATGGAGATAAATGAGACTCTTGTCAAAAATGGGCTCAAATTTCTCTGAGACAAATAGATACTGGATCTGAACACTGTGAATGTATGAGAAAAACAAGTTTCTCCTTTGGTCCAAAACCTCAGCTTTGTACTTTCCCTTGCATACAAATAATTATCACTGTTTTAAAGCAGAAATATCTAGAGCTAGTCAACTTGGGTGTGACACACAAGTGTGAACAGATGTACGAAGTGCCATCTGAGATATCTTTGAATACCCAAGATGTCTGCACAGAGTTGCCAGATATGACCACAGGAAAACTAGGCTCTTATGGAGCAACACTTCAGGCCAGGCATGGTATCTCAGGGTTTCTAAAAGGCACTAGAAGTCAGTAGCTAGAAAATTGAAAATTTTCAAATTGTCTGTGTTATATTTAGACATTAATCTTACAAATGTTCACACACATGGATATGTATATATGTTAACAGAAAATTTTGTTATCATAAGAAGTCTCATTGATGCTAAGAAGAAAAAAGACTGAAAACTTGAGGTCTCATTCTCAGAATTGCTGAGCTTGCCATCAACAATAAAAGTCAAACCAAAAAAAACCCAAATGACGACAATAAATTTAGAAAATTTCAAAATGAGAAAAGATGTTTAAATTTATATATCATAGATTTATCAGTCTAGACACAGTCTCTCACTGAATTTCTGAATCTGTTGGCTGTGGTTGTTGCCAGCTCAGTCCATTAAGATAAATGTGTCAAAACCAGAACAGGCATAAAAAGTGAATCTGGGAACTTCCCACTAGGGTCACAGATTGTTATCCATTTCCTTTCCTCTGCCTCCATGAAAGCTCTCATGCAGTCACATGTTCCTCAAGGAGACACCATTACTCTTTCACATCATTTTGCCTCTCTTTATCCACTTTTCCTTCATATTTTATGGCAGTGGAACTGGCAAAAATAAGCTGTTCTCTCCTGCCCATCATTAGTATCCAGTGCTCATTTTTTGAGGATTGATATATAAACTCCAGTATGCTTAGGAAAACAGAGCAACACTCTTGTATTGCCCAAATGCAGTAGAAATCCCTTCTTAAGCATATCCCAAAGGACATAAAAATGCCCTTGTAGAGGTCCTGCATTTAAAACCTCCACACTAGTTTGTTGGGTTTTTTTGGTTGCATCCTCATGCTAATCCAGTTCTTTGACAGTACTGGGAAGGTGCCTTACTTTGCCCTCCTCCACTGAGACTGTAGACCCTATTGAACTGGCCAAAAAAATGATAAGAAGAATAAAGAATACCTCTTAGAATGATTTTTTTTTCCTCTTCTGATGCATTACTCCTGAAAAGGGAATCTTTCCATTTTCCTTTTCCCAAACCTTATTTTGAATTTCTCAGTCTCCAAAGACTGACAGGGAACATCCTCCATTCTAGAGAAAGGCAGTGTCTCTAGCCTCCAAGGAAAGCAATGGCAATGGAGATTGCTCAGCCTCTGGGAGTTACAGAAAAGACTTTGGTAGATTAAAAAGTAGGGACAGTCTTGACCAAGATAATTTTTGAAAGTTTTCTTTTTTTAAGGTAAAGTTAAGTAACAGCAGAGTAAGTCATAATCAAGTCTGAAACGTTTTTCTTCATGATCTTTTCCTAGACAGTATAAATGCTACAAAACTGGTATGGTACCAGCTGTCTTCAAAGTGTTTTATAAGATTTAAGATCATTGAACATAAAGCCCAGTGGATTTCTTGAGTTTCAGTATGAATAATGACTTTTCTCTGCATTTTCATGCAACTACAGCAGACCCTTAACAGCTGTTCAAGACAGACCATGTGATGAGTAAGAAAACATCCAAAGAGATTTGAATGCCATGATGTATAAAGAGGAACCATCATGTATGTGAAGCCTGTGATAAAAATATCCAGATACTCATCACTGAAAGGATTTTGTTGTGGAATCATGCATGTGGCAAAAGACATTTGAATCAGAACACTGTACAGAGTCTTTATGACCCGTGTTAATTTGACAAGATTGCAAAAATGTAGGAAAATGTGAAAGGCCCACTGTTCTAGTAAAAAAAAAACCCAAACAACTGAAAGCAAGGTAGAAACCACAAAGATTTGACCTTAACGATTAACACAAAAAGCCAGGGGGGAATATAGTAATTTTTGCAAGGGGTCTCTGTGCAGTTATTTAGTCTGGGAAACAACTGATTAAGATAGATTTTACAAGAAATTATAACAGCCTGTAATAAAGGACTAGGTAAATTTCAAAACAATGGGTTTTAATATGCATTTAAACATAAATAAACTGAATTTAGCTTTGATAATAAATACCTTTTTAAAACTTTCTCGGTTTTCAAGCATAGAGAGAATGGTCTCCGGATGATCTGCAATGGTGACTTAAGTGTAGACCACAATGGCTGCATTCAGAAGAAAAACATTCTGTACAATAAGATACAGAAATATATCCAATGCTAACTGATCAGATTGTGTTGTGGTTACTGAGTTAGAACTGATCTCACATTCGTGAGATATCATTCAGAAGTCAGTGATAAACTACTTCTGACTTCCACCAGGCAAGATATAGACTATGGCATTCACAAATATCTGGAGCTAAATCCTTGGAAAAGTTGGTATTTATTTACAGTGGCATGACAATGCACTGAACACCCAAACTTTTTATCTCCCAGACTGACCTTTTAAGACCAGGAGATTCTTGAATACACAAGAGAAGAAGCTATGATAAGTACCTATGGCTTTGCTTGATTCTCCTTGACTAATCTTGAATTTGGAATGGGAGAACAAAGCTAATTTTAAATTATTTTTGAATTCCTTGTATTCTGTAGAGGTCAAGGTGCTAAGCCTTGGGAGTGTGCATGAATAAAAGCATTGCAATGAGTATTCCACTGTTTTCTCTTTGTGTTTTCCATGAAGTAGGGAATCACCACAGCGTACTACTGAACTGTGTCTTGTGCTCTGAGCTTGACTGATGGCTCTCACAAGTTTTTTTCTGTGGCCAGAGCACAGAAAAATATGCAGAGAGCTATGTCTGGTCATTTTGCTAACAGCGCTTCACACCTTGCTGCAAGAGAAGAGCAAACCCATTGTACTTTTAGGAGTTTCCACACAATGCCTTCTTTTTATTTGGAACGCAGAATTAATCATAGAAGGAAAGTGCAACTAATCTTATCAAGTTATTTGAAATTTCCTTCTCAACTCAGTCTCTTTCTCTTAACGTGTTCTTTTATTGTGCAAAGATGGAATACCTGAACATCCTCGTTTTGAATTGGCAATATTCTAGAGTTGAGAGGTCTGACTTGTTTTGCCTGTATGGGAACATATGGCACATTTAGGAAAAGGATACATTAAATCACCAACTGACAAATACTTGATTGCTGGCACTATACTCAGTGATGCAGCCAGGCATTATTCATGAGGGTTTCAGATTACCCAACTATAGATTTCCAAAGCACCTCAAATAGGATCTCAAACACCTACCCTCCAAACATCTTTTATGCATCTGATTCTATTTTATATAAATGTATAGATTAGCAAGTCCCAGTTCTGTGGGACAATACCAGGGAAACATGACATTCGGAGTTTCTACTCAGCATTTGTTTTTGCAAATTATTTATAGAGAGAGCCCAGTATGTCCTCTGATAGCAAATTATGTATAAATGTTCAGATAATTTCCTTATTTTCTTTCTTTCTCTAAACACACAAGTATGACAAAAAAGCTTAATCTTATTAATGCAAATATATACTGAACATAATCATTTCTCCCACAATGCTGAACTCTGTACAACCTCTGCAGTAAGTATTGCAAAGTAAGTAGATATTTTAGAGCGTGCCACAGCCAAGAATTAGAGAGGTAAAATTATATCTGACAGATTAAGAGAACCAATTCAAACATAAGAGTTTATGATAAAATGTAACCCTAGAGATTCAAACAGCTGAGGATTAGATTAAATGTTACCTCTCCTTCGATGACATGTAAAGTGCCCCCAGTGGTTAGGGAATGACAGATTGCAAAGGCTTGATAATGTTCCATGCACCCAATTCCAAACTAGTAGTAAGTCAGCTACTTTATAAAGGACAGAAAGCCATTAACTCAATGATTGCAAATATTGAAAAAAAAATTCAACACATTTCCCCAGATCTGATGAAAAACAATCTTCCTAGACTGTTTTTTTCCCTTTTGTTCAAACTTTCCTGCTGCCGAGATTTTTCTCAAGTTCTGTGTTTTTGGAACAATGAGTGTCTTCTGTGCATCTTTATCTCCCAATTATAATATATTTGGAAAAAAACCCCAACAAACCCAAAACCAACCAACAACAAAAAAACCCCCAACTGACCAAAAACTGTAGGTGTATGGATTGACCTTCACAGATGTACGGATGGATGGTAGAATGTCTTTTTACAGCCAGTGCCATCTTAGACTTTCCACAAAGCAGAGCACATTAGTCTGATCAACTTGCTGTGAGATCCTTGCTCAGCACAACTATTAATCTGATGCAGCTTCATGGCTTTAGGCACACTAGTGAAACAGTGGCAACCATTTAAAAGATAATCTGTCTCCCTCCATCATACTGGCCTTTATCAGGACATACCTGTTGCTGTAGCAGAAGGTAGTATTGCTATTTGCTCCAACTAATAAAACAATATTAAGAGGTCATTTTTTAAAATAATCTCTTGGACTTCTTGCCTGATGAGCTGAAATTAAAAGAAATGGGCTGTATATTGAAAGAATATGCCTTAGGACAATATCTAGATGACTGAAAATAGATCACTATAGTTAGAATGCAAATTTCTGGTCCTGTTAATAAGTGAATTGCTCAGCTTGCAAGTCATTGTTTAGGATTAATCCTTTTAGGGTCTGAGTTTCCTAGATTTTACTTTGTATTCTCAGTGAACGGTTTCCATATACTTGTTTTGACAGACACAAGGGGCACATATTTATCATGAAGCACAGATTTTTGCTTTCACTACATAAACTCTAATCAAGCACATTTTTATCTATTTTTATGGGAGTACAAATTTTGGGAGGAATTTACAAAGTTACTGAGAGAGCAGCTGAGCTTCACTATGCAAAAAACCTAAATTTACACCTGTAAAGTTAAATTTACATGTAAAAGCAAATTTACAGATTTACTTTTCCTGAAACAAATAGGATCAGAAAGGGAAAGGGACTCCCATCCAATGGCCCATAAAAAGACAGACACAGATTCTGTCATGGTTTAAGCCACAACTACATCTTAAAAACACCTTCACCCCACCCCTCCCTTCTTCCTGGGCTCAGCTTTGCTCCCAATTTCTCTACTTCCTCCCCTCACCAGCAGCACAGGGTGGGCAGGGGATGGGGGTTGCAGTCAGTTTGTCACACGTTGTCCCTGGTGCTCCTTCCTCCTGGGGGGGAAAGACTCCTCACACTCTTCCCCTGGTCCAGCGCGGGGTGCCTCCCATGGGAGACAGTCCTCAATGAACTTCTCTGATGTCCTTCCCACAGGGCTGCAGTTCTTCATGAGCTGCTTCAGTGTGGGTCCCTCCCACAGGCTGCAGTCCTCCCAGCACTGAACTGCTCCAGTGCAGGCTTCTCTCAGAGTCCCGGCCTTCTTTGGGTGCAGTCACCTGCTCTGACCTGGCGTCCTCCATCAGCTGCAGGTCGGCATCTGCTTCACCACGGACCTCCATGAGCTGCAGGGGGACAGCCTGCCCTCTCCCCATGGGCTGCAGGGTAATCTCTGCTCCACCACACGTCCTCTTCCTCCTTTCTTCATCTGACCTTGGTGTTTGCATAGGTATTTCCTTCACTCCTCCTTCTCCCCTCGGGTTCACCTTCTTAAATATGTTATCACAGAGATGTGGCCACCATTGCTAATTGGCTCAGCCTTGGCCAGAGCTGGGTCTGACTTGGAGCTGGGGGAGCTTCTAGAAGCAGGAGTCACCTCTGTAGCTCCCTCCCACTACCAAAATCCCGCCACACACAAACCCAATACAAATCCCAATTCTTTGCTCACCTCTGAACATGTACATAAATCCTCTCTTTGTATTTTAGGAGAGCAATTTAGCCATCATTGAAGGTGGGTCATGCCTTTCCCTGAGTTTTCTTCTTGTGGTAGAATCAATTTATATAAAATATTATTTGAGATGGAGAGTGAGAATAGCTTAATCCAGGAAGAGAGGAAAAATTAACTAACTTAAAGGAACTAACTAACTGTAAATGCTGTCTGTAACCTGTTAAAGCCAGAAAGGCATCAATGAACTACGTTATGCAAATGTGGAAGATGTCTTGGTACATGACAGTCAAAAATTCTACGTGCAGGAAGAATTGGATGGCTATTAATACTGGAGTAAAAGAAAAGAAATGCATTCAGTGGTAAGTCTACTTTGGGATGGACAAGAACATCTGTTGCAAAATGGAAGCTAAGCAGCTGCAAACGAGACTAACTGTGATGTGTAGTCAAATTCAGGTCAAATGTGGGCCACCAAGAGGGCCCTGAGAGGCAAAATACAATACATGCCAAAGGGCATTTGGCACTGTATTAAATTAACTTAATATGAGTTATGCAAGGAAAGGGTGAAAATGTATACTGTATTGCTAAGACATGTTAAAAAATACATCGGTACTGTAGCAAAAGCAGCTAAGGTCTACAACAATGAAGAAGAGAACAGAATAACTGTTAATAAGAGCAGTTTTTAAGAGGTTATCTTCTTTTTCCCAGGGAAACAAAAGCTGAGATTCAGTTGTGATTACTGTTTCAGGGCCTAGTTCAGGGAGGGCAATTGAAGGTGAAGAGGAAAGGAAGGGAAACACAACAGCAGGAAAAGAATGTTTAATCCAAAGGAGAATGCTGAAATAACAGATTCATAAACTAGCTATGAATTATCTCACACTGGGACTTACAACATTAGAAAAATGTTCCAGCAAAGAAATCAAAGTAATCAAAGTAATCCAATCTGAAATAAAAAAATTCCTCAGTTAAACCCTAGTATACCTTAAAATGCGTTAATGAGGGTGCAATGTTCTCTTTTCACAAAGAAGCTACTCAACAAACCTGAATATACAAGGTAGGTTGCCCATATCTGTAGCTCCTTCTACAAACTCAGCTAGAACAGTTTCTTGAGTGGTTGCTCATTTTAAGCTTTGCAATGAACATTATTTTCAACTTTACTGAGGTAGTTTAACACTTCCTGTTTAGCTTTCTGCACTGCACAGCCAGGGTCCATTTGTAGCAAGGGACATGAGGTAAGGTGTTTGCTGAGACAAGAAGCTATAGAAGTTCACCATTAAAGGGCCTGCAACCCGAAAAATTAATATTATTTGCTTCTTTTCATACTAATTTTCTTTACTTTGCAAGGGCAGTGATGTAGAAGTTTGTCAGATTTGTAGGAAACATCAGTTGAGTTTAAGTAACTATCTTGGCAATATATAGATCAGGAACATGTAATTACAATTGTGATAATACAAGTGCTAATTCCTTTCTAAAACAGCATTTCTCCAGGGCAATATGTTCAGTCACAGGGGGTCATCTGAGATCTAGCATCAGGGGAGAGGTTTGATGGAATTGTTATGAACTTTTTTAGGCTACAGAGTGATACACATCTCAATTATCTGCTGATAACTGATGAACACAGAGGGCTGTATGAAAACCCAGGGGAGGGATCTATCTATTGACACAATTTTTGTCCTAATGTCTTCACAAGTGGTAGTTAAATGGTCTCTTTCTTCCATGGTTCACTACTGTTTGTAAAGGAGCTACAATTGCTGTCTGAAGAACATCCTGATTTCTCCGCTGATCAATTGATTTGCTTTTCTCCCAGAGCAACTTTTTTTTTTCCTAAGGTATCATATGCATTCCATTATTTCATTGAGTCACTTTTGCTTTTGCTGCTGATTGTGAGATCCATTTGTCAAACAAAACAGAGTAACTCAATTTTCTGCAGGTCATAGCTGTGGTAGTTTTTAATGAAGTCTTTTATTTAAGTTTCACAGCATGAAGATAGCTAAAAGGTCAAAACCAACAAGGAAGCCCTGCATTTCACTGACATTTAAGGCCTTCCTAATTTTACACAGCTGTTAATTTCAAAGGGCTGTATCATTCTTCCTGAGAAGAGGAAATCACATAGCTCTTTTTCCTATGAGTTATCACACATACAGTACTTGGCACAGTGTTGTAGCATTTTTGCACTGCGGTGGAAGAAAACTCTGATTGGATGCTTTCCATGCAAAATGAGACTCATTTAAATTCTTGCATTATGAGGAGTAAGCAGGGAAGAAAGGAGGATCTCTGTTCATGTTTGGTTGTATGAGATCCAGGACCACTTCCAAGGTTCCATGGCCAAGGTTCCATGGCACCATGGGCACCACACCAGCAGGACACACAGGCGTGGCTTCCTCTACCTCCTCTTCTCAGGAAGGAGTGGTGGGTGCACAGCCCTGCGAGGAGCCAGGAGGTCTCCCAGTAGGTCAAGTCTGGATGTGGTCTCTGGGGTCCACTACGTGCCAGTAGCCTGGCAAATGAGTTTAAACCAGAATGTTTCAAGGGGCTGGTTATCCCTACTGTGAGGGGCCCTTGGGAAGCAAAAGATAAGTTAGTCGGTTTTTGTTCTTCCTAAGAGTGGGCAATAGGCAAGTCACTGAACAAACTGCACCAGATGTATGGAGTGAAGTCAGACCTGCTTGCCACACCTGCCTCTTGAGTCCAGTGTGAGTACAGCAATAGAGAAACTGAAATGCAGACCACTTTTTATCATGTGCTGACTTCATGTATTTCTTCAGATATTCTTTAGCAGTAGCTCTGGCAAACTAGAGAAGACATTTTCTTCCTAGGTGAAGGCGACAGAAAAAGAGTAATCAAGCATTTCAAGAAATATACTATTACTTCAGCAATTTAGTTTAAGGGAAGGAAAGGAAGAAGAAGAGAACAGAGTTACTTGTACAGTTCCCTTGATTACAGCAGTAGTGGCTGTTCCTCAGGTTCATTTAATCTCCTTTTCAACATGACAAATGTATATGTCCTCAGTCATGGGATCTGACCACCCCAGGCATGACACGTCTTCTGAGACAGCTCTGGATTCACTTGATTTTAATTGCAGTAGGTATTTACCAACCTTTCAGAGACAGATTTACCAACCAGTCAGAGATGATTTCACTCTGGAGCTGTTTCTGTTTCAAAATAAAATCTTGCATATGCAAAGATATTACTAGAGGCAGGAATATGGTCATTTAATGAAGGTGTTATAATGTAGTGTAAGCGATACAGGAGGTGATCAGCAAAAGGTCAGCTGTTTCCTTTTGTTATGATCATTTACTTTGGCAAGTAAACTTTTAATGGTTTAGGACCTGGAGGATGGTTAGTTTGAATAAAATCCATACACGTACTGAAGGAGCTCTAGGGAGATGCCTGTAATATTATCACAACAATAACATTTTTATTCTCAACAGGTCAGCAACTTTCCAGATTTTTCAGGTTTGTTGACATCTCTCAAAAAAATCACCTGTGCATTTAACACTGAATAGCAATTCTGTGTAGGGCCTTTCATCAAAGAAGGACACCAGAATACACAGTGTATTTATTTATTCTGCTAATTGCGCAAAAGCAGCGCTATATGAATTTGAATCACTTTGTTCACAATTAAAGTTCTGTCACCTCTTCAGTGAAACATGTCATGTCATTGTGCTATGCAACTAGCTAAGATGAAAAATAGCAAAGCTTTATTCAGGGGAAGTGTTTGGAGAATTTAGATATGTGGAATGTAGCTACCCAGCTGTCACATACCACCCAGCCTCTTGCTCACTCCCCCTCAGTGGGATGGAGAAGAGAATGGGAAGGGCAAAAGTGAGAAAACTCATGAGTTGAGATAAAGACAGTTTAAAAGGTAAAGCAAAAGCTGCACATGCAAGCAAAGCAAAACAAGGAATTCATTCACCACTTTCCATCAGCAGGCAGGTGTTCAGCCATCCCCAGGAAAGCAGGGCTCCATCTCGCTTAACAGTTACTTGAGAAGACAAAGGCCATTACTTTCTGCTTGCCAGGATGTGCCAGGATGTTGCAGCCAGCAGGTCTACTATTAAACATTGTTTTTGCTAATTCTAATTTCCCATGATCGAAAGCAGTTGTACTGGTGCTTTGACAGCTTTGTTCTGAGCTCTGGTCTGAGGCTAAGGAAAAGGAGCACAAAGATGAATGATTTCTTCCTTGTGATTTCCCAGGGTGCTGTGGGAGCACCCCAAGGTGCTGCTCCAGTGCTCTGACCCAGACATCTCCTGTTTCTGTGCGAGGGTGAGAGCAGCTGTGTTCTCCTGTATTCCCACACCTTTGTCTCTGTGGCAGGATAGCTGTGCGCCCCAGCAGCCACGAGGATCTCCAGCATAGTGTGGTGGTCGAAGGGCCATGGGGCACATCATCCATCCACCCTTCCTGTGCAAATACTGCCTTCCATATTTAGTGTGGGATAGCTGATTCCACCAGGCATTTGGCTCTGCACCAGCACACCTTTTTTACTCAGCAGTAACAAGGTTTTCCTGCTGGTATATGGTGTGGCTGGGAAAAGGCGGACAGATCAGTCCAAGGGCAGCTGGGTTGCCCAGCCATGGGCTCTGCATGCGGGAGAGAGCCACTTTCACTGGGAGAATCTTTGTTTTTAACAGAGAGGATTGCGTTTCACAGATTAGCCATGCCTTAGAAAATACTAAGCAATGCTGTGCTCTGTGCCAAAGTGAAGCCCATGTTGCCATTTTATAGCTTTCTGAGAAAGATTTGGCTGTATAAATGTCTGGTAAACACTACAGTTAATTAGATGCCTGCATCTGCACACTTAGTGAAATATGCAGTCAGATATTGATTCCAACCGCAAGACTCTCGTAAACAAAGTCATTGAAGATATGTGAAGTGTTTGGGTGAAGATCCTTATATAACAAGATTATCCAGCTGAAACCTCCAAAATTCTAAATTAGCAAGAAAATCAATATAAGAAGTAAATTCCATCCAGACGCCCATGACAAGGCAAAATGGTTATTAAAAAATAAGAGCTTTGCCCACTTACCATCACTGCATATGCAAACACAATACAACTTCCTTCAGTATTATTAGATATGAACTGTGTTTTCATGATCATTGTATGAGTTGGTGATGATGACATACCACTAAAGCTAGTTTCTGAACACTTTTCAAAGTAGATTTTTACTGTTTATTTGGTAATTGTGGGCAAGAGACAAAACAGCCTTTTTTTCTAGAGTTTCCTGTTATTAAAGGATAAGAACAAAAATAATTTCTAAACTTATGGCTTGGCATGCATGAAGTTTTGAACATGTCTAACTTCTGTGTTTGCAAAAAATTAGGGGTGTACAAGCTTGTGTGTTTATAGCTATAGAGATCCTGTTGTGCCCACATATGCTGGCCACAGCCACAGCTGTGGTCATCTTTTCAAAATCTGACCTTTTAGGATGTTCAAAGAGGACATAGGCAGGAAATTACATTCAAGGTCATTTATTAGTTAATGAGGGGCAGAGAATGTTATCTTTACCATATTTCCAAGACTTCAGTAGTATGTTATCTTCTTTCTTAGTTGAAAATGCTCTTCAATACCTTCTTTACTGCTTACAGAAAATTTAAAGATATTGATCATCAATACACACTCTTAAATATACATTGTCTTGAGTTATTGGAACACTGAACCATTAGTGAAGAAAAGATTTTTGCTTGAGTTAAAATGTTTATTTCATTTGAGTTCCGTTTCAATTCTTCCTAGCATCTTATCTTTGAAAACAATGCAGAACTGAATATTACTATATGACTTGTTAAATCTCATAGGTGTATGCTTATGTATTGTGTCCTAGACTTGAAAACTGTGGAATGAAGGTCCTATGATTTGTAGCAGTGGTTGTCAAAGAACAATATCAGAAAAGACAAAAATAGTAGGGAAGAAAACAAGTAAGTTAGTTAGATGTCTCTTAACTTTTCTAGATCTTGTGATGTGTTAGAAAAATAAATGAACAGAAAATGATCTCTGCATTATTGGGAGAAACATGTTCCCTCCTTTATCCTGTCAACTGTAAAGAATTTTTGCTTGTGAATGGGAAACTAAGTGAGTTTGAAGCTAGGTAAGAAGCAGTCTTGGACCTTCTAACTGCTTTTCTGCAGTTTGCAGGCACCAACCTGAAACTTTTGGTATTACCATTACCTTGTCCTTTCTCCTGCCCGAAGTCTTTTTCCTTGCAAACTGAAAAATCAAAAAAGTGCAACCAAATACAGACATCTCATACTTCTGAAATTAAAAATAAAGTTAGTTATTCTGCCATTATTTAACTTACAACAGATATTGAAAAGATATTTCAGTGTTATCCCACTAGATATAGGCAGTATATCAAGGTGTTCAAAGTATTTGTAGATGACTGACCTGCCCTTTTAACCTTTCTAACCTGGCTGCATAACAATGACAAAGGAGGAGGCTGTTCCTGCTGTTATTGCTACAGACTGTCTGCCCATCTCAAATTTTCCCTCATTGCTTCAATAAATGAGGTCCAAAAGGAATTACTCTACAATCCCTCACATTGCAGCTAATATGCTTTTTCCCTTCCTCAAGGAAAAAAATGGAACATAAAAGTGATTTTATTGATTGTTGGTTATAAGTGTAGGTGGCTTCTTTTGTTGTTGCATTTGTGGTAGGTAACACCAGACAGATACATCATAAACAGAATTGTAGCATCTTGGCTCACTATAAGCCTGGAAATTGTAGACTGCATTCTTTCCTCTTCAGAACATTTCCCTGAGCATTAGTTGAACTGTTTCAAAAGATGTTATACGCAAAAATTATAGCAAAGAGTAACAACTATCTTTCTGCTGGAAAAAATTTGAAGGCACGGTTTAAAATTGAAAAAGGACAAATTTTTTTTTTTTTTTAAAAAAGCAACTCTAACTTGATTCCAGGTTAACACTCTAAAGACATGTGACTACATTCCTGTATGCTGTGTTATTTTTTTTATCTTCCAACATCTTTGGTGGGTGAAGAAACCCCTAAATACTGTCACAATGAATGGTATCAAACAGTACTGTCATGGATCAATAAAGTGGCTTTTCAATGGACTGCAGGGAATCTTCCTCATCTTGCATCCATTTCTGTCCCGTGAGGGTTTGATTTTCTTTATCTGGCACAATGGCTTCTCAGAAATAGCTTGCCGAGGACCAGTCAATTACCAAGACACACTTAATGTGTGATTTCTGGTATTTAAGCCAGAATCTCTCAAGACTGTTGGTGAGGTTACCGCCAGCTTTGTCTCACACGTCAGCCAAATCTGAAATACCAGAATAGGGTAAAGGTGAAATCAGGTTGGATAATATTTTTGTGATGTACGATCAGATAGATAAGAGACTGACAATTTAAGAAGTGGGTCACAGAAAGTCAAAGCTTGCATACAACAAATATGAACCATTACATCTGTTTGCATGACATGTTAATGGACTTATTGTAATACAGTTATTTGGATGCAGCAGGAGGAGTAATTTTCATTCTTCTCCTCATTGACCTGTGTGTTTATTTGCCTTCTTGAATTATTTAACGTTATATGTTTGAACAAGTCTCAGCAACTTCTGTAAGTGCACTGGCACAGCTCAAAACAGCCATACTCATCCTCTTGACCTGCAGTGATTTGCAAATGTTTTTCTCACTTCTGTTGATGACAGTGGATAAGACATGGTGAAGACGTTCTTGTGTGGTAACTACATGCTTTAAGCTGGATTTAGCTTGACATAAACAACAGCATTCACTTACCTAGAAAGAAACTGCTGGCTGTAACTAGAGAAATTCATACTGGGAGGGAAACCACGGTGATAATAAAAATAACCAAGTTTAGCTCTTGGTCCAACTATACCCTGTTTGTACTAGTGGACACTGGGATAGTTACAGCTCTATGAGTTTATTAATTCAGTGTTTAAAATCAATTTTTCAAATATTTTTTTGTTCAAATAGTTTGTCAAATAGTTTGTTCAAATAGTTTGTCCATATATTTAGGTAATCTCTGCTTTTAATATGTATTTTGATTTGTTTGCACCATGAAGCAGGAGAAAAAGCCAGAACCAAGTTCAAATGTTTCAAAAGGCGTAGCTAAAACTGAAATTAGCTGCTCTAAGGATGAGGGACCAAGGTGACTGATGCCCCTTTGAAGACCTGGCTTCCTTCAGGATTTTTGCTCTCCTGATACCAAAAGGAGAGACCAGAGATGGGAGTGAGGAAGGGACTATTTGAGCAGCAGATCTATATGGCAGGAACTCCAAATCCCCATCACCATGTTTCAAAAAAAATCACAATGTTCCCTGGCACACAGATTTCTCATGCTCTAGGACTTAATTTACTCTAAATTATCAGTTGCACAGATCTCATTCACCTGTTCATCAGAGAAAAGTAAGCTTTCAGCAGCTGAAGAGAGAGCGAATGGGTTCCTAAAGTGCCTAGAAAGTAAGGAGGAAAGCTTAAATCACTCATAGCTTGTAAGACAAACCAGAGGAGAGATTTAAAGACCAGCTAATAGCAAAGATAATTTAAGTGAAGACCTTTGAGAGGTCTGGGGAGAGATGCAAGTATGAGGGAAGAAGTAGAAACAGAGCCCACTGATTTATCCTTTGTTATAGGAAGGGTCAAAATAGCAAACCATTTGTGTAAGGATGGCTGAGAAGCTGGCAGAGGTAAAGTGGAAAGGAATGGAAGAAAACACAGTGGTGCCAGCCATTTTGGCAATGAACTCTTTTTTTCTATTAGAATTGAAAAGGCACTTTGGTCCAATTCTTACACTGAAAGCTTCAAAACAATGCACATCAGCATGGAAGAGATTTCATGTTGTATAGCAGCACAAGGAGAGGTCCAGAAAGAAGTTCCCAAGAGCACCCGTATGTTGGTTGAATTCAGTCAGGGAATTTTCTGATGATTTTTTGCATTCCACTGGAAAACGTTCTCTTGTTGATAAGGAACCTATTTAAAATAATTCTGATTAGACCGTTGGTGGCAGAGCTTTTGCTGCTGCAGGATAGTAGAATAACACGTGTTTTTGAGACTGGGAACACACAGCTGGGAAATAAAAGACTTGCATTTGCTTTCAAACTGTTCCACAGCTCAGGTGGGATTCAGTGCTTTCTCTTCTGGGGGTCAGTCCTCTGTCTTTTACAGAAAATGACAATTCTGAGAGTTAATGGTTTCCCATGATTCTGAATGAAAATATTTGTCTTGATTCTGAAAAATTGTTTGGAGAAGGGAGATATCTATTCAGATCTCTATGACCAACAGCGAAGACATACAGAATAAAAGCCAACAGTTAAGGCTGAAAATCTGATGGACTGTCAGCAGCAGGAACTAATAGCATTTTAGAAGGAAGAGAAGATGAGTGCCATTTTACATGAGAATGTCTGACACTCATACCAGAGTGATTTTGAAAGTTGCAGTGTTTCTGCTTGTCTTTATATGCTGTAATACATATTCCAGGTAAAAACAATAAACTAATAAAGATAAACCAGAAAAGGTACTAGCTGAGACACTTTCGCATATTGAAAGCCCACACCATACACTCTTCATACTGAGCTAAATGATTAGTAACAATCAAACACCTTCCTGTGCTGCCTGTATAGGCTTATTTTTAACCCCTTCCAACTGAGTACACAACACTGGTTACTCTTTGCTTGCTTAAAGCTCATCTTTCTCAACACACTTGAAATTAAATGCATTTCTGTTTCTGTCACTATCCTTCCCAATCAACTGCTAATAAAAGGAAGACACAGGTGCACTGAATAATAGCCCCAGTCTTTCAGTGTTCACCCCCATTTCTGAACACTTACCATCAAACCTATTGTTCAGGGCAGCACAGCCCACTTGCAACCTGCCTAAAGAAGAAGCGATACCCACATCACAGAAAGAAAAGCAGGTGAAATGCAGAGATATTTGTATTCCTGTGGTAGAAAATGTTCATCATAAAATGGAAAGTGGAAACCCTGAGGTTGCTTTAGCATGTTTTCAGGGCTGTTGGACGACAGAATGCCAGCTAATGGAAATGTCCCTTTCTAGCAGTGCAAACTGAGTGTGTAATGTAGCTATATAGTGTTCAGGGGCTTATTTTTTTCATGTTTTTCTGTGCCATGCTAGCTTTGCATAACAACCTTAAGTGTTGCACAGTATTTTTCAGCTTGAATAATTTATACTTTTTTGCAGTGAATCTAGTGCTAATAACACATGGACATTGTCAAGGGACATTTTATCCTAATGCCTCCTTTTGTTTTATTCAGTAGGAAATTATTGTCCTGATATTCTCAATTACAGTAATTCAGAGAAAAATAACTGCAGCAAATACTATTCTGTGGTATACAAAGAACATCAAGGCAGACATATGAATATGAGAACTTTAGCTGGCTGGTCCTGTGATTACGATATTCTCAATATTCTTTCCCTTTCCTGCAGAAATAAGATGTTTGTGCCATAGTTGGTTTTGCTGCTTATTTTCTTCCCCCAGCAGCCTGTGCTTGCTCTGGTAGTCCTAGTTAAGAAAGGGTCTTTTTTTCTCTTATTCATATGTAGATACCAAATACTTCCTTCACCTGACATTTTCCCACTCTGGTAAATTCATTTTTCCATCTGTTTTTTTTTGGTTCTCTGTGCCTCTGTGCTCCCCTTTTCCAGCTGTAGGTACTTCTGGCTCCTGCTCCCCAGGCAGTCCAACCCATTGGGCACACATCCAGTTATTCTGCTGCTCTGGCCACATAAATACAGGTTTTTTGGTCTTTCCCTATTTGCAGGGGGAGTCAGGGAAGGATGAAGGGAGGGACACATAATGGAGAGGAAGGAAATTCAGCCTGTCTTTGCTCGTGGGTTATCATGGAGGTCAGGCCTAAAAACTCCTGTGTACTGAGAACTACTGCCTGAGATCTCCTGACACAGCTGCTTTGCTTTGCCCATCCCACAGCAGCCCCTTCCTTCACTCTGCCCCTGGATCCCTCTGTGGCTGAAAGCCCAGCAGGCAGCCCATAATCATGTTTTCTCAGGTACAATTGCATCTCTGACAGTCTGTATCTTCATATAGCCTTGTTGGAAGTGTGGGAAAAGCAAAAAATCTGCAAAACACACATGGTGCCCAGAACAAACACAAGACAGGATGGAGATCCAGTGATTTGTGTTGCCGTGGCACTAAGGAGGAATGTGAAGCCAGGTGGAGGCCGCTCGGTCCTGTCCTTCCACTTTTCTCAAAGAACATTTGACATGACTATGCAGATTTATCTCCTGCTCTTCCTCTGCTCTCAAGGACTGTTTTGCAGCCTCTCTGGTTTTTTTTCCTCTCTGTGGACCTTGTCTCTCATTCTTCTTCTTTTCCCACAAAAACAATGCACACCTTGCACCAAGGAATGTGCTGTGTTGTTACTCAGGAAACAATGGCTTGACCACAGTCCCACCCACTCACACATACATACTTAGATAATACTACCCCGAGTTTGTATTTAACTCGGAGGGACGATAATCCGATAGCAAATCGGAGGGATAGATCGATGGGTTTGTGCTCCTCACACCGCTCCCCGCCCCCCTCCCCCCACCAAGGGATGCCTTTTGCTAAGATTTGGGCCCTCGGTTATGCTGAGTGATTACCCGGGAATTAAGTGTGTGTGATTGCAATCGGATTTTTGTGTGTAGTGCTATATAGCCAACCTGCAGTGTGTGCATTTATGTAGGCAATCTCAAAGAATCTGTAGATGTTTGTTGCATAAGAATAAACCGTACCATTCATGAACCTCACTGCTTCTCTTGAATGCAACCAGACCTACAGCACATGGGCTGTTCATGCATCTGGTGTCAGGCCAATAGTTACGGCCCCAATGGGCATACTTATGAAGAGATAAGTCCAGCCACCCCTAGCCCCTCTAATCTCTGAGGATTGGCTAGAACGCAAGGGGATTTATCTCTTACCAAATTAATTCATTACCTTAAATGCAACAAGCCTATACAAAAGCAGAGGCATAAAGGAGGAAAGGAGGCAGGGAGGTTTTCAGGGAATGTGAAGGAAGGGACAGGAGATATACTGGATCAGAGGGAGCAGGCTGAGATGGATCAGAGGCTGTTACTGGCAGAAACAAGACCCATATATTAGAGATGCCACACACACACATAACTTCTAATGCTGCTTAGTTACAGCTTGTTCATACTGGAAGCTTGGGTTGGGTTACGGACACCAAAATACAGCAGTGCTTTCTGAATGTCGAACCTTCCTGTCAGAGGAGGTACCTGTCCCTCATGTATTTCTACCAGACCTTTCCTGCTTCATTCCCAGTGCGTGGACCCTGTCCCCAGCTGGTGACTTGTTTGTCCTATATAAGTCCTCCATTTTCTTCATACCAGCAAGTCATCAGCTCTGTGTAATACACCCCTGACCTTCTGGCCGTGATGTTTTCCCAAGTGCCTCTGCAGATCTGGCCCAGTGACAGATCAGCCCCTTCTTCACCAGCACAGGGGCAGTGTCTGTGTTTCCTGTTGTGCATTCATCTGCTTGTATGAGCTACGGACAATGTCTTATATGGAAATATTTCCAGAATGTGTTTAAATTAATAGGTTTTTATTTAATCATGAATATAAAAATGCTTATGTCTAAATTATCTTTATGTATCTGAAAGGCAAATATTTAATCACTTTGTTCTTCCAGTTCTGAAGTCCAATTCAAAATCCCACTAAGCTGTATGGGAATTGTGTGAGGGCCCTGAGGAGGACAGAGAAGAGAAGAACAAAATACTAGGTCAAATGCAGATTATAAAAGTTTCTGAAATCTATTTGAGCTGTGGGAAATAGATCACATTGATAATAATGAACACCAACAAAAAAAAAGGCCTGTGAGAGAAACAAAATGATAAGCTTTTTATTTTGCCTTAGGCAAAACCTACCAAAGATGTGTTTTTCTTTTTAGTTCAGAGGGAATAAAGTCACCAAAAAGATCAGATCATGATGGGAAAGCACAAAAGCAGGCCCTGCATCAAATATGTAAAGGATCACATGAGCATGAAATTTCACCAATAAATACAAAATTAGATGTGACAGAGCTGTAGTGCTATTACGTATGAAAGTATATGCTACTTCTGTTTGACTGCCAATTTTTTACATATATTCAGACAGCTGTCTCTCCCTTGAAAGTATTTTACAATCACCTGATGTGATTATATGCCACCTTCCAACTGAAGACCATCAAATGCTTCAAAAAGTTACTATTATTTTCTTTTGTGGAGGAAAAGAATGTGAGTCACACCCCAAGACAGAGGAAGAAATTACAAGCAGAAAAGAACTTCTGTTTCTTTCTCCTAAACAGCAGACAACATCACCTACATCTCTATGCAATGGCAGTGCCACTGACAGACACCTGTCTTGTTCTGAATTATAGTAGCTAAAAAGAAAACAGCACAATAACAAGAACAAACAGTTCACTTTTACAACAGTTGATTTTTCTTTTTTTTTTTTTTTTTTGGGGGGGGGTGGGGGGAGGCTGAGAATTCCTTGTTCTTTTCCTGTACCTGGCATCTGAGCTCATAATCCACTCACACAAAAGAAACTCTGAATTCCCGGGGTAGACAAAAAATAACTCTGTGAAAAGGATCACTAATCTTACTAATGAAGAGTTACCCTCAAAAGAAAGCTAAAACAGCTGGTTCAGTGCTGCCTCCAAATGAGCAGATTGTGTAGTGTTCACTCTGTTTTCATCAGGCTGACCTTTGGAGCTCTAGTTGTTTAAGAAAAGGGGGAATTAAAAGGAGAAAATACTGTGGTTATAAGAAACAAAGTAGATAATCTGGTTTGGAGATGAGCTATTCTGCATCAAAACAAGTGCACTCCACTGGAATAATATTCATACTCAACTGACACGCATAATAAATTAATTCTAACAGTATTAAAAGCAATTTTACCCAACCACTGCTCTGCTATAGAAAATTTGTTCAGTCTGTTTCTCAGATTAGAAGTGATTTATACCTCACATATTCATTGGAAACTGGGAACAGTGAAAGTTGGATGCATTAGTAGTTCTCAGCTCCACCAAAGAGGAGCAGCCTCCCTACACTGTACTGGTTTCTGTGCAGAAAGAAGCTCTTGGGCATGTGGGCTGCAGGGTGTCACGGTGGAAGTAAAACTACCCTTCAGGGTAGTTACAGACTTAGGCTCAGTCTTTTCCACTTATGAGGGTAATTCACAGTGTGGTAGACATCATAGGCAGAAATACAGTCTTTATTAGAATAATTCTATTAAAGACATTATGTTTTGTTTAGAAGCACCTGCCAATATTTATATTATTAGTTGTCTTTCCCACATGTAGAACAAAACATAGACTTCCAGACTGAACAGCATTTTTTGGCTTGCAAAAAAGTGACAACGGAGGAGCAAGTGTGGCCTCCCTGAAGCAGATGGCACTATGCTATTTGCAAGCCATCAGCACTGCCCATCCCCAGCGGCAGACAGTGTGACACATTGCTTTTGAAGGTACAAAACTGCAATCTCTCCCCCGACCCTCATAAGATTTAAGTAGCTGCAGATAGCTTTCCTAGCCTTCATAAGTGGCCACTGTGGGAGTCCTGAGGGCATTCCCTCCCCTCCGCAGGGTTTGACTGCCTGGGCTCAGGGCCAACTTTAATAGCAAAGCTGTCAGGCCTTGAGAAGCTCAGCAGATGCCTGCCCTGCCATTGGTCAGGAGCTACTTTTAAACTGAGGATCCTGTGCTTGGTGTTCGCCTAAGCTATGAGCAGGTGCGCCTGTGCCCATTCCTGTGCCTCCCTGACCTTCACCCACTGACTTGACTTTCCAGCTTGAGCTAGGACCAGCCTCGTCCCAGTGGACTTGCCTGGTAGCCGGGGCTCTCAGCAGAACCGGGTCACCCACACTGACCCAGCTCTGCTCTCCTCGCTCGGCTGCTGTGGGCTGTGCTTTGCTGGGGTGGTGCTGCCCTGCTGTTCCTGCTCCTCCCCGCCAGTCTATCAGAGCCAGAAGTGATGGTGGCCGCTTACTAGATTGTTTTTCTGAAATGGATATTGGGCCGTTACAAGCTCAGGACACATGTCCATACTCTTACCAAGAGTTCTGAGCATTTGTTCCTCATCTACAACACAGTTTAAATACACTCCATGTTTTCTGCATGTCTTCTTCTCCCTTCTTGGATGCCTCAAAGTTGCCATGGAGACATTTTAATTTTAAAGCACAAGTAAATTTTTTAGGAAAGCCACAGGTGCATTAGCTTTGTTTCTCTATTGCATAGGCAGAGCTATGAGGGCATTACTGGCATTAGATTAGATAGATAGATAGATAGATAGATAGATAGATAGATAGATAGATAGATAGATAGATATTATGATGCCTACAACCCTTAAATGACTTTTGTTATCTCTAATTCAGGCTTGCTGAGTCTTTATGTGAATAACACTTGCAAGGAGAGGATAGACAGAAAATATGTGTTCAGGGTAAGGGGAAGGAATTTGTGAACATACTGTCACTTCAGTAAATAATAAATTTGACAGGAAAATATGTAGCTTCCCAAATGGATGAAAAATACTTTTTTCTTCAAATGTTTCTGAATTTTTACTAGTAAGAAATTGAGCTTGAGAATTGAGCAATTGTAAGACTGAGCTTGAGCTGTCTGTTTTTACCCACTGCTGAGGCAGTTTTAGATCATACTTATAACCCCTGTAACTTTGAATACTAGAGCAAATTCCTTGCTGCCTGTTCTAGGAGGAAACCATAGTAAGTCATACTTTGTTAAAGTAGAAATAAGACTTTGTATTGTAGGATGCATTATTTCCTCACAGGAATACACTTCCAAAAATTTTGGAACATTTAAAGTAATTATGAAAAGTGTAAGGATAAGAGAGAATAGCATGAGGTCAGATCTGACTTTTATGTATTACTGGGATGTGACAGAGTCATGCACTTGGATCCAGCAGGGACTGAAAAACACTTCCAGGTCCATAGCATATCCAGATTTTTCCAGAAAGATCTAAAACTTGCCATTGAAAAAAGAAAAACAGACCCCAGGTCTAGGAAGAGCGTTGTAACTCAAGAGCATTGTAACTCTGTGAAAGAAGCCCAATAATTTGTTTTATTTCTATTTATTTATTATAAACAAGCTTGAATAATCAGTACTGAACTACAAATTAAACTACAAAATTAAACAGAAGATAAAATTTATTTCTTGGCAGGACACTTTCCTCCCAAAACACTAGATTCTTCTAGTAGCTAAAATGGCTACAGAGAGTTCTTCTAGAATGTAGAGATTTAACCATTTTACTCCATAGTCAAGCCCAGGTCTCCATCACTCAGTGAAAACCTGGTGTGTGAGCTGCAGGGTGTGATTAGATGTACAGTATTGCCATTCAATTAAATGATTGAAACAATTATTTTTACCAGGATGGAAAGCAACTGGATAAAGCAGTCCCTAAGGCTGAGTAATAGGGCCTATGAGCCAATGAAACATCTATTAAAAACTCAGAAGTTGGTGCAGTGACTCTCAGTTTTCCAGCTCTTAGCAGGGAGGTAAAGGAAAGAGAACTGAAATTAGGTAAAAGAGAATTGATTGCTTTAGACTTCGTGACTCTAAATGAAAGACTAGTTTAGGCTAGTGGCAAATTGATCAGCAGTACTTGTTTTTGTGATTACCAAGTAATCATGGAGATGAAAGGTTGCAGGCAAATGCCACTGGATACTAGATGTGCTTTGGATAACTACATGTCGGAAAACATTTAAGGAGTGAACTGGTGATTGAAGGCAAATTACCTAGAGATGCTTTCACAGCATGCACTTCTTAGCTACCAGCATCTTTTCTCAGGAGAAAAAGTGATAATATACTTCTCTGCTAGCTGGGTGAGCGGGTGAGAGAGGTTTGCAGGAGGAAATGGAGAAGAGGTAGGAACTAGCCGTTTGCTCTATTGCTAGACTTGTGGGAAACAAAGTGCCAGGGTATCACAGCCATCTTGAAACTGGTTGGATTTTTAAATGCCATGGGGTTTACCTCACTCCTTTTGAGATCCAGTGCTGTGTGGCCCGTCTACACAGAGAGACCCCTCCTCTGGGAATGATGGAGGAGGCTCAAGGCCCTTCTGGGAGGGGCTGCACAATGGTGGTTCCCACAGCACCGAACCAGACCTAACATGTGTGGCCACTCAGGAGGGCTCATTAGCTCTGGCTCAGCACCATGATAGCTTCCAGCCATGAGCCATCAGCTGTCATGGAGCTGAGCTGCAGTGCATCTACTGCTGTCCACGAGTCAGACTCTTACAGGGGATGGGAAGGAAAATCTCACACTGGGGGAAATATAGTCTCAGATCAAATGGTGTGCGTGAGGGAGAAGCAAGCTCTTCCTCTTCCCCATCCTTTGACATGAGACAGGGCAGGAGAGGGTGTTGGGTTGTGGCATTAGGTGAGGTACACACGCACTGTCACTGCTTCTGTTGCGTGTCTGCTTTCTCTTGATGACTCCATCAGCCAGACCCAACATGTGAACTGAAGGAGCTGGAAAGCAGCTGCAGCAGCTGCTGATACTGTGTTAGAGAAACTGCAGCTAACAGAAGGATGGAGACCAGTCTAGCCCCTTTTGTCACCGCACTCCACCCCATCTAAATCTGTGGCTGGCTTGGACTGTGTCTTGAAGCTTGCAGTTCTGTGTAGGCTCATGTGCCCATTAATAACACATTTGACATATGCGGCTTGAGAACTGCTGTGGTAAAATGTACTCCTTACAGGACAAATACTGCCAGGTCTGCTGTGCACTTTGCTTACCCATGTGTAATTGTCATGCATGCTTTATCATGCTGCAGGTCTTTATCTCAAGAGGTGTGGGCAGTTCTGGAGAGGTGAACTAAATTTTATATAATTAAGCCAACAACAGTTGCTGCTAAATGTGAAGGATCATTATGTAATTGTAAAGGCTCTTATTAAAATACAGTGGATCAACTCCAAAACAAAATAATTGCTTTGGGGTTTGCTGCTGGCCTTGTTTTTTTGTGGTTTTGTTTTTTTTTTTCCCCCCTTTGTATATAATTGGATAGTGTTACTTTAGAACATCACTTATGCTAAGTCTATTTGGTTCTCTTCTTCAAGGGGTGCAAAATGATTATGTCAAATAAAATTACCTTATTCTGCTGTAGATGGAAGTATCTTGCCAATGAATTGTTATGATTTCTACTCCTGAGCTTTGTGATTTGATGTAGGTGACCACAAAGACCCATTCTAGGCCAATATGAAATAACAGCTGTTCTTTTTGTGGATGTAATGCAAATGGATTGAACTTGTAAAATCTTTTCATAATCAAGACAAACTTTTTCTCTTGCTCCATCTCACAAGAGTTTGTCCATTGATCTTCCTGCTCCAGTCAAATGGGGAATCAAGGGAAAACATGTTACATTAGTTCTTTTAAAGGTTATTTTTACTGACTCTGAGCTCTACCAGATGGATTCCAAAACTTTGAAAAGTTTCCCTTCTTCTGATCCAGAACACCTTGAAGAAATTGTGACTATTACACAGGACAACTTCCTGCCCAAAAGCTGAATTAATGGAGAAACCAAATCAGCCAGCAAGACTGGAGTTTATATCATGGAACTGTTTCATTCTCATTTCACTGACAGTAACAATCAGCCAAAAAATATCCATGCTGAGCTCTTGAATGTTTCAGTACTTAATGCTTTTCTTGAAACCTGAATTTACAAGACGTGGTGGCACAGGGGTGTCAGCAGACAGCAGAACTTCTTAACTGGATTCTTGTGTTCTTTAGAATCATCTAATTTGTGTAGGTTTTGTTTGTGGATGTAAATGAGATCTAAAGACTGAAATGCAAAGGGCTTGCAGGAAAAAAAATACAGCATGCAACTTCCCTGGCTCTTGACTAAGTTTTCATTCAGACTACAGTATGAGTACAACTGCTGCCACAGCAGTTCTTTATGCTAACAATTCACCATTCTCTATATTCCTGTAATCATGCATTTTTCACTTTTACTTTAACATAACACAAAAGCCATGGCATGGCAGGATGATCACTACACACAGGTCTGTGAAACTCCCAAGCCTTGATTTGAGCGGTTTGAAACCAGGCATTTAGATCAGTTTCACACAAAACAGGCAGAGTGTTTCTTGGTTTGTGCCAACATTTCTGACAGCTTGATTTATTTAGAAGAAACCTGGGTGTGCCAATGAGGAGAGCACAATAAGAAGACGACACTATCACTGTTTACCACCAAAGGACATTTTCATTCTCCTCTCTGATCTCTGCTGTGGGAGGTGGACAGAATTCAGCCCTAAGATGACCCTAGCAATTGAAAGGCCATGGACTGTCCTTGCAAAACTTTCTTCTAGGGGCAGCTGCATCCTGTGCTATCCAGGCAGCCTTATCAGCTCCAAACTCCACAGTATCCACTCTGTGACTATAGTTTCATTACCTGTGAGTGTTCAAGACATTCCTTGGCTCAGAGGGCCTTCGTTCACCCCCATCCCTTATATCTTTCTCAGGCTGTTTTTCTCAGTCCGTTTCTCGCAGGCCTGTTTCTCTCAGGCCCTGTTTCAAGGAGTTACAAGTCATGTCTCACACATGGTTATCCCCAAAAAGTCTGCCTACCTATAGTAGATTCAGAGCTTTTAGGAGCCTTTTGCATCCTCTGGCCATTTTAGGAGACATAAACTTTTCCTTTGGTTGCTTCCCTGAACACTGTATCTCTTGGCTGAGAGCACTGCAGAAGCATGTACACTTCAGCCTAATGATTTATTGTTTAAGCTCCTGCCTTGCTTCCAACTACTTGAACTGCTTTATTCAGACCTCAACAAGTCTGCAACAGAAAGCAGACAAATACTTCCCAGAAAAGCTCATTAGCCCTGCCATCCTTCCCCAGTCTTTTAGGGAGGGTTATATGAGCTAGCACCTCTTGTACTAGCAGAAATGAGCACTCCTTGTGTAACTACCTAACAGTGGATGGAGGAAAGTGAATGGTGTCAAATATAATGCAGATCTTCAGAGAGGCTTTATCCAGTTCTTTTTCACTTGAAAACATTCCTTCTTCAACTTGCACTAAATAATAAATAGATGAAGAAAGAAAACAGCTTTTCTTAGATGTTGTTAATGACTTCCCTTTGTTTTGCCTTGTTTGCTATTTGACTTTCTGCTTTCTCATACAGCTTGGCCTTGAAATGTAGGTTTTTTGTTCAGTGAGACTGTTATGATAAAGTAAATGCCTGAAGGAGTAAATAAGTTAAAGATACCTAAATTCTATCTGATAGCCTGGTTTCATCTCACTCTGAGACTTAAACACCTGCAGTGATCCATTAGGTACCTGGGTAACAGGTGAGAGATTCTGAGCAAGTGGAGATATGTAATCCTACTTCTTGGTCATGGTGCTTTTGCAAAATTTCCTAGCACTGAACCTGGTTCCTGCTGTAGCCAGTCAGAGTCCTTATAGGTTTCATCTGAGTTTGCAGAAAGACTTAAGTTCTGCTTAGCCTCCTAGCATGCTTTCCTATCTTATTACTAGAATCTTAATAAAGGGTCTTGCAGCATATGAGTAAATTAATTTCTCTCTTGGTCCTCAGCCACTGAAGGTCAGACTGTCCTAAGAGTAGGAATGCTTGCACTGAGTATTGTGGACAAAACACACTGACCTTAATGAAGCAGAGATCACAATCATATAAAGAAAGGCAAATAAAGATAAAAATGAAGAGATGAACTGTTTATAATCAACCATTTGAGGCTACAACAAAAATAAAATAAATAAATGAAGGAATAAATGCAGCCTCTTTAGATGTATTTAGGTAGTTACTTTGTATGTTTTAGCATTTATATGTAAAGGCACGCCACAAAAGTGTGCCTTAACAAAAGTCTTTTGGTACATTAACTTCACATAATAATTACATTTTGAAGTAAATTATGACTGGAAAAATAGTAAGTAAAAATTTTTGTGCATTACACATATATATAAGCATATAAGACAATGTGATTTTCTTTTGAAGATATGAGGCTACTAGTGTAACTGGTGATTCACAACAGAAATGAAACTGCCTTTTTTTGCTCTTTGCTCTTAGAAGCCATCTTGAAAGAAATTTAATTTCCTACATGGACACACAAGAGAGCCCTTAAAGCTTCGAAATTTACAGTTTAAGGTATTGCATGAAAAAAAAAGGGTGGGACATTTTAAAAGATAGTTTGTTCTTTCATGAAAGGTTCTAGGAGGTTGTGGTCTGTGTCAAGAAGTGTCAGTTTCCCAAATATGTGAAGGAGACTTAACAAAGGAAAAAGACATATGCTTCTGTTGTCTTTTCCATGTTGTGATCTGGATATGCCAAAATGTTGTCGCTATTTCTTACAAGTTACAGTTGTGCCTGTCCATGAAGTTTTTGGAAGATTGGGGAGCTTGTAGAGTTACATCATTATAATGAAATTTAGTTATCTGAGGGAGACCAGTCAGCCTCACCTCTGTGCCTGTAAGATCATGGAATAGATCATCATAGGAGCTATATCAAGGCATATTTATGACAGGGAGGTGATTAAAGACAGCCAACATGGCTTCAAAAAGGGCAAATTGTACCTGCCTACTCTGGTGGCCTTCTATGGTGGAGTGGCTGAGTTGGTGGATAAGGGAAGAGCAACTGATGTTATCTACCTTGACTTCTGTAAGGCCTTTGACACAGTCCCACACAACATTCTTGTTGCTAAATTGGAGAGATATGGATTTGATGGATGGACTATTAGATGGATCAGGAATTGGATGGATGGCAGCATCCAAAGAGTTGCAATCAATGGCTCAGTGTCCAAATGGAGTTCAGTAACAACTGCTGTCCCTCAAGGGTGCATACTGGAAGTGGTTCATTATCTGTAGTAATGACATAGGCAGTGGGATTGAGTGTACCCTCAGCAAGTTTGCAGATGACACCAAACTGAGTGGTGCCGTTGATACGCTTGAGGGAAGGGATGCCATCCAGAGGGACCCTGACAGGCTGGAGAAGTGGGCCCCTGTGAATCTCTTGAAGTCCAACAATGCCAACTGCAAGGTCCTGCACATGGGTTGGGGCAATCACCAGTATCAGTACAGACTGAGTGATGAATGGATTGAGAACAGGCCTGTAGAGAAGGACTTGAGATTATTGGTGGATGAAAAATTGGACATGAGCCAGCAATGTGTGCTTGAAGCCCAGAAAGACAACCGTATCCTGAGCTGCATAAAAAAAGTGTGGTCAGCAAGTTGAAGGAGGTGATTCTTTCCCCCTACTGCATTCCTGTGAGTCCCCACCTGGAGTACTGCATCCAATTTTGGGGATTCAGTACAAGAAATACCTCTTAGAGCGGGCCCAGAGGACAGACAGGAAAATGGTCAGAGGATTGAAACACCTCTCCTATGAAGAAAGGCTGAGAGAGTTGGGGTTGTTAAGCCTGGAGAAGAGAAGGCTTCAGGGACACCTTATTGAGGCCTTTCAATACTTAAAGGGGCCTTATAAGAAAGATGGAGAAAGACTTTTTACCGGGGTCTGTAGTGCTTGGACAAGGAGTAATGGTTTTAAACGAGAAGATTCAGACTAGACATAAGGGAGAAATTTTTACAGTGAAGGTGATGAGACACTGGAACAGGTTGCTCAGAGAAATTGTGGATTCCCCAATTCCCCATCCCTGGAAGTGTTCAAGACCAGGTTGGACAGGGCTTTGAGCATCCTGTTCTGGTGAAAGGTGACCCTGGCCATGGCAGGGGGTTTGGAACTAGGTGATCTTTAAAGGTGCCTTCTGACCCAAACCATTTTACGATTCTGTGAAAACTGTTTCATTGTGTTCTGTTAATACTCGCTAAAATATGGGGATAGAAACTCATTGCTATCCTTTGCTATCAACAACACTATACCTTCAATCATGGAATGGCAGACAGACTTTGACCACTCATCAAAATCCTGGTTAAAAAGGCATGGTGACAACATGCCTACTATTTTAAAAGAGGAGACATATCATCAAGTAGAAACAAAATACCAGATGTGTTTCTTCAAAAATTACAGTGAGTAATTAAGGTAGGCAATATACTTTTTCTACGTTATTCTTAGTAAACATATCTGTTGGTGATTACTCTCTGCTTATTCTCCTAGCTTCAAACAAATGCCAGCTCTGCCAGACCTGATTTACTTACAACTGCAGTTGATGAATTTCCAGTGAGTACTTAGCAGTTCTTCTAAGATATGCAGCATTTCAGAGCTACAGAAGAACTACAAATTTTTAACTTGAGAAGGTCATAGATTCACACTGGGTTTTTATTTCTCTTTTCCCATACTTCATATTAAGCAATTTTGACACAGGTATAGTATTTTTCAGCAAAGTGAGATTAGAGCTGATACACCTTTTCTATACTTTCAGATAACTGAATCACTTTAGGTAATCTAGCACTCATCTTGTGTTCAGGATTCCAAAAGAGTTACACTTCTGCAAACTGCAGCAGGTTTTGATATAAATCAATGACTCTTTTCTGCCCATTCTTGGTTTCATTAATATTTCATAGTTATGAAATTACTTTTATGCAGTTTTACATTAAACATATGCAAGGGGTAAATCTGATAAATTAGTCAGCATCTTACAGCTAGAATAATGGAATGGAGGGAATTCCTGAAATACTAGTAGGTTGTTAGCCATAGACTGCACAACTCTCACAGAACTCAGAAAGTTTCAGAGAATATTCCTTGTGCAATTTTCCTGCCTATATACTTGGGAATACTGTCATTTATACACAGACAAACTGTAAAATACAGCTGAGATAGCAGTAACTCTGAAGTTCAATGTCTTTTTTTTTTTTTTTTCCCCAATTCTTAGCAGCCTCTCAAAGCCCCTTAGTTGAGGTGGTGTACACTGAAGTCTTGTGCTAGAAAGAAACTGTGCAAACCTTTGAGACTGTAGTTAAAAGAACCAAAACGTTAATGATCACCCTGGGAAACAGCTAGCAGAACACACATGCAATTTATAAGTTGTTCATAATGGCAAAAACTTTGCCCTTTGAAGAGTATGAGTTGGAAGGAATGAGAAAAAGAAATTGTTTTTTTAAGAGTCTTCATTACATTTAAATTATTTTTCTTTGAAAACTCATTTCCCTTGCAGGCTCATTTTCAAGAGCAATATTGCAGTGATCTAAGTTGCCATAATAGATTTTTCAGTTCATATTTGAAGAAGTTATAGATTTGAAAGCTAACATTTTATAGAGTGGAAAGGTAGAGAGGAATATATAAAAAAAAGACAATTTTTTTTATCTGCAAAGAGTTCTTATTTTAATACTTGTAAATGTTAACAGTAATCATGAATAGCACATGCAGATACCCTAGACTGTAGATTATAAGAGGCAGTGTTTTAGGAAAATGTCCAGTTGTATGCAGCTCTCATTGTATTTCACACTGGTCTTTCTGTGTGATTTTGCATACAACACTTGAGGTCCTCCTGACTTCAAGCTGTACAGGAATTAGCTAATCAAATAAGTAATCAGCCCTAACCACTCCTCGGGCCTATTCGAACAGCCTTCTTTTTGATTACTTTCTGTTACCTTTTAATAGGCCTCTTCCCAGTTCTCCCCTCTAGAAGGATTCTCCCAATTAAAGATGTTATTTAGCTTTAACGTTTGGCATAAGAGGTATTGGAGTTAAATATTCAGATGGTAAAGTAGCAGGGATTAAGATGTGTTTTTCATAATTATCTGATTGAGGTGAACATCACTATTTTCAACATTTCTGAGGTGGTACAGGTGCTTCAGGTTATGTAATTTTGCAATAAAACAAACTCAAAAATCAAAAACCTCTTCTTTTTTGAAAACAGGTGTAAATTACGTAAACAAAGTTTTTGTACATTATTTTCATTATTGGTACTGATGCTTATTTAGAAACAAGGCAGCTATGTAATATGAGCACAACTGACTGTCTGTTTTCAGGTCTTTTCTGGCATTCACCAGTATTGTATTAATAAATTTATTTGTACTAAACCATAGGAAACAGGACAGGCCTTATCATACATTTACAGATAGGAGAAGGACCAAGCAGTTGTCTTACTCAGGATCTCATAGGGAGTCTGTAACAAAAGTTAGCCATTCATACATCTCTGATACTGCAGAGCAGTTCCTTAGCCATAAACTGATATTTTCAGTCTGTCACCTTCCTATAGAAGGACACCATTTTAATTAACCTTTCAAAACAATTTTGAACGTAAAGCATTTAATGAGAATCATTAACCAGCTTTTTAGATCACTGTTGCCCATCTGTGAAGGACACTTTAAAGGAATTTCACAGTGACAGATTATAGGTAGTTCACTGGCTAGCACATAGCCAATTTTTTGCTGTTACTCTCTTGGGTTTTCATTGGATTTGAAACCTTGAAAAACAGTCTAAAAAACAGATTGGCTAGGGGAAAAAAAACCCTTCAGCTGGAGGCGCAAACTTGGTGAGAACTTAATTGAAATCAATAGAGAATTAAATGAAGGAAAAGGTTGTAGTAAAAAGAAAATCCTCCAGTCTGACCAAAACCAAGAAAGAAATTCAGGCTTGCATAATGGCATTCATTCTTGTACTTATTCTAGCTGTGAACCCTGAACCTAAAATTTTTTCTTTGAGGATTATATGCTTTTCAGCTGCAGCAGAACGTCCTAAGTGATAGCATTGTGCTTATGCAAGTAGATGGGAATGACCTCCATATGGACTTGTTATTCATCTTTCAAGCTTGCTTTCTGTTTTTTAAGCACCTTAATCTTGTGTCTAAACCATCACAGGTTAGGTTTATTTCCATAGAAGCTGTTTTCCTGGCTAGCAATAATTGTGTACCTACTTGGTGTATGCAGAGCTGTACTGAAAACAGGATAAAGAATAAAAACCTGCCATGATTACAGTGTTCTGGTAGGTCTTTAACCATCCCTCACAATTACTTCTTAGTGATTTTAGATTAATTTGCACAAAATATATCCATCCCTCATATTCCTTGTTATAACTAGGATATTGTATTTTATATTGGCTTCTCAGAGATTTCAGGTGCTATGTTGACAGTGAAAAAGAGATTTAAACTGTTTCCCTACTGGTATTCAGGGAGCTTATGACAGATAAGCTCCATGTTGTTCTGGTTGCTCTGTGTTGCGTATGCCAAGGTAATAATAACGAATAAGAAACTCCTGTTCATGGACATGCTTGTGTAGAGGCTTGGAAATGAATAAACTTTCCATTTAAAAATAGTAAATTTACTTTTGAATAGGTAGACAAGGAGAAAATATCTTGAAAGATACTTAAAGCTAGAAATATGTAGACTGAAAAGAACGGAAAATCTTGGAAAACCTCAAGTAAAACTAGCCATTTGGATCATTTATAGATTTGGGCAATGAAGCTTGTGACTAGTTCTATGCATTTTTAATAACCTTAGAATACCTGTTCTTCCATTTTGCAATTATCTATATAGCAGCACACCTGGTTTCATGAACACACTGAATCACAAAGGCTGTGATAGTCTGTTGCTCTAAATCAAGGGGTTCATGTGAGCAGGAGGGCTATGATGGCTTACAGGCAGTCACACTGCTTGACATCAGAAACAGAAAACAGCAGGATGAGCAGACACAGTGGCCTTACCTGGTACATGTGAGCACAGCATGAACATGAAGGATATGCCACTTATGAGTGCTTGCTCTGGCCACACCACCATCATATGGACAGTCAGGACTGTCTTGAGCAATGGCCTGGTATCCCTGGGCTCACACTGTGAGCTCAAGCTGTATTTGAGCAGAGTGCACAAAAACATTTTGTGAAGTTTTTAAGCTACCCACTCAGCCACAAGCACTGACCATGCTGTCTTCCAGCCTGCCACTCAGGGTTTTCTATCTTGTGATCTGCATATCCCACCAAGAACCTGCAGGGACCCTCCAAAGGGAACAGGAAGCCTCTGGTGGTCACAAATAGCCACATGACCCAGAAACATAAAGGGTAAGCTATTCTGAGGTACAGAATGCCTTTCAGACCCTACAAAGGCTAATTTCCTTGGAAAGGAAGAGATTGTTATTCCTGCTGTGATCATGAAGAATTGGTTATATCCTCATATAAAGCAAAGGTGTGTTCTGCAGCTGAGTTTTTATCATGGGAGTGTGTTAGGTGTAGCATGAGACTGTGAGACTTTCAGGAGAACCATACCAAAATAAGTGGTTTTAATGTTAGTACGTAGGTTGGTGATAATAACAGTGTTTTAAAATCATCAGATGCACAGCAAGATATTGTAGGAAACTTGATAACAACCGTCACCATATAATGAAACCCTTATGGTTTGGAGATGCAAAGCTCATCATTGGACCAAAGAAACAAGAGTGTAGCTTTATGCAAAGATTTGAAGATTGTTTGATACAGAAAATTTTGGAATAAGTCATTGCCAGTGGACTTGCAATGTATTAACCTCTCCAGTGGAAAAGACTGGGGAAATAAACTGGTGGCTGAAATCTTCTTGCACTTTAGCTTGAGGATTTTGGACTGGAGATTGCACAGTCCCTGAAGATAGAATAAGATCTCCCCAGGCCAAAGAATACAAAAAAGAGGAAGAAGATGCTGCTGCATTTTCCACCAAGTTTCACCTATAGACACTGCAACACAAATAAAGCTTCTTTGTAAAACTTTCTGAAATTTCATACAGTTACTGAAATGTTGTCCATATGATTATGCTGAGAGTTAATTTAAAAGGCTTTTGAGTTTTAAAGAAGTGACTTGAAGTATGCCTCCTTTCTGTGGCGACAAAAATAATTCCTGCAAAACCATGCCTAGGTGAGACATCTGGGCACCCAAACTGATCAAAATTGGTAAAAAGGTCTTCTTCATAAAGGAAGAATTGTTGGAGGAATCAGTTGAATGCACTGACAGAGTATCTGAAGAAGCTAGTCCTGCGTAATATACATTAGGCAATGAGAAGGCAGCGGGTAAAATACAATGGCATTTACACTGTTATTTGCATTTTTTCCCTGTATACTAGAACAATACTTTGATTTGAAAGCGATTGCTAATCACTTTGTATGGTATGTATTGCAGCTCCTGTAGGAATCACATGCTCAAACCTCTTCTGATATTCTGGATAAATTCAACAGCTTTACAGGGTGCTGTAGCTCAAAATCCCATTTAACAAAAGAATTGCAGTCTTCCTCTACAGAAAAGATAAAAACAGGAGTCCTAAAACTTGAGATGGAGACACTCTGCAAACCCTGCAAATCGCCAAGCTATTGCTCACCCAGTAATCAGTAGAAACCTCACAACTTATTAAGCCACAAGTGCTTTCAGAAAATGATGGTCTCTTGGGTGTCTGAGTTCTAATTGATCTGGAGATGTTTCTTTCCTGTTTTTCTCCTTGGAAATTGAAATGCAGGTTTCAGCTTGTAGCTATTCTCATGAAAAGAAGTGCTGCAATAGTGCTGTGCTTCTGCTTAAATGTGTATGAGGTATTTTCTTAGTCTCCAGTAATACTTCACTAACTCCAAAAAAGCACCATGCCAATTAGACTTCTGCAGCATTACAGTAGTGCAAGATCAACCTTTCTCTCCTTTAAACATCTATATACCAGAATGCCTTTGTCTTATTTATAGGTTATGTAAGGTAAATCTTTGAAAAACAGAGTAAAAATAGGAGATAAAGGATTCTCTAGTAAAAGGATTTGACTAGATAGAGACATTTAAGAACGTTTCCAAATAGTATATAAGGTACATTCTTGTAATGCTTTATGTCAAAATGCTAAAACTAAAAAGAAAACTGACCAACAGATACCTCAGAGAAAGAAAGCAATTGCTTTTTGAATGAAAAAAATAAGCATTACTATATGGCTGTTTATTAAAAGACATGTAAATAAAGGTCTCTCTGTGACTATATGCCACTACAGATGTAAAATCGAAACATATTTTTGGGTATTCATAAAAGAAATTTTATGAAAATCTGATTTTGTTTAATACACCACAATAGGAAAACATTACCTAGTGTTAAAACATAATTGGAAATGGCAGCGATGTGTTTCCTGTTTATTGAAGGGCTTACTCCTGCAGAATTTTGCATGAAGCTCTTAGTAACCATTAAATCTGAAATGGAATCACTCAACCTCTCTTCTGTCCCTGAGATGAGTCTTATCATATTTATCAAAAGCTGGAGCTGGATAAACAATTGAATAAAAGAATGAAATTTGCATTCATATAGCAACATTCATCTGCACAGGACAGCAAGAAAGTGAGAAAGTAAAAAAAAAAAACTCTTTTCAAATTAAAAATAGTATCTTTGCTAAGCAGTGAGTGGTGACTGATATCATTTACTGTTGCAGGAGGGGGAAGATAAGAACTCAGCTGAAAGAATCTGACTCAGAGAACATCCGATCAAAGAGTGGTGTTTATTATTTCTCATTCTGGAATGGAAAACAGCCTGTTAGCTGTGAAGTAGTCTTCTGTACTGCCAGAGAGTTTATATAGGCAATACAAACAGGACATTTCCTCAGGTGATCTTTTGACCTGCTGTGGTTATTAGTCATTGCACTTTGAAATTCATTTATTTTTCATAAGTTATGAAAAGAAGAGCAAGCCTCAGAAGGCTTAGGAGGAAAAACTAGTTCAGACCCCTGTAGAGACATTCACAGATTTGGGGTTTAAGTGATCTGTTTAATGAGTGCGCTAGAATGGTTTTCACAAACTACCCAAGGTTGGTTTGAATCTGGCTTTAGAAAGAGCCCAGATCTGGGAGCAGACATGGGGCTGCTCTTAGGTCTGGGCTCTGTCTAACCGGGGTGCATCACAAAGCTCCTGGAATGAAACAGAAAGGAAGCTCCAGAGAGGCTCCCAAATCTGCCAAATATAGCCTCTTTCTTTGTTAAGGTCTGTTCAAAAACATCCTTGTCCAAATTCTCTCCAAGGATATAGGGGTTTCTCTCTCAGAATCAGAAAAGGGTGGATATAGACCACACTCAAAAGGTACTCTGTCTCAGGAAGGCTTGGATGTCCGAAAGCCTAATCCACCCACATGTTCAATAAGAAAGAAATTATTTAATAGAACAATTATATTACAGGTTATTTGGATTAATTTCATTGAATAATATAGATTAAAACTGCTGCTCACTACTGGATAGTTGTTTATAACAACTCTTATGCTTTTTCTTTGAATAAAAGCATCCTGATTCAGTTACAGGCCTAAGAAATTATAAAAATAGAAAAAATACCAGCAGTGAGTACAACAAAGCAACAGACAAGAAGAAAACATTTTTTCTTCTTATATATACCAGGAACACTTGAAATCTTAACCTTACTACTGATGTTCTGGAAAACACATGTTTAAAAAATATATATTTATTTTCTCTATTGGAAACTCTTTCCTCTCCTGAAAAGCAGCAGAATGATATACTTAGCAGTAAAGATGATATATTGATATTTTACAGCACTAGTTATATGCCAGCACATCAGTAACTACAGATTATATAAACCAGCAACTATTAAATGTTTCTAAATATATGATGTCATATAACTTGCACCTAACAGTACTATTGGAAAAGTTCTCTCTACCATAAATACTAATTTTGAAACATATCTGTGCATCATGAAAACATGACAGCTCTAGAAAAAAAGACAGTTTCATGCAAATATTGGAAAAGTAAATAGGAAAATCTGGTAGTCAGACTAGTTATTCATACATTGATCCTGTGAAAGGTCTTAAAAGGATTTGGATTCAATCAGAAGATAATTCAAGATTAGGGATAATTAGTGCCGTATAATTAACAGCAACCTTCCCAGGTTTGTAAAGTTTTTAAAGGCTTTGTTGAATCGTTCTTGTATTGTCTGTTATGAGATCACAAATTTAGCTCATAAAACCAGCTGTTATGATATGTAAACGCAGGGTTTGAAATTCACTAATCTTAATACCCTCCAGGTATAGCCAGAGAATTTAAGTTTTTTAAATGCTTTGTTGCAGTCTGAAATACAGCCAGATTCTGAAATTCCATTTGTGGAATGGAATTATCATTTTCCGCATAGTCTTAGAATCTCAAACCTTGCCTTCACTTAATGAGAGAAAAAGGGAAGTTTTTTCTGTGGAGAAATGAATAGGATACTTTCTTTCAAAACCTTCAGTAGATATAATTGTCCTGTCACTGGTACTGAAAACTTGCATGGGTAAGTTGACCTAAGTTGTGTTTTGGGGTTTTTTTTGAGTACCTTTTAATTTCTGGACAAATTAGGATTTCTCCAAAGACTAGACTATATTTCTATATTTGTGCAGTTTACTGTTTTATGCTATGAGAAATCCCACCGAAATTAATAGCTCTATTTCCATAATTACTTTCTGCACAATAAGGGAGCAAAGAATCAAGACTCTGATGTTTCAGATGAATGTGAATTCCCTATATCTAGAGAAGTTAACTAAGTTTGACATTCCCCAATTACTTAGATCATCTAGATATTCGGGATTTTGATCTTGTACTATATCAAATACATTGCCGTTAAAGAGATCCATATTTGCAAGACTGGCAGAAGGAAGTCTAGAAAGAAAAATATATATATATTAATTGGATGATACTATTAAAGAAAGATTTCGCTTTAGTCTCTTCCTCTTTTCTGCTGCTTAAGAACGGTAATTTGGAAATATCAGGGCACGAGATGAGAAAGTATCAGAACCTGCATTTCCAGTATAGCAAAATATAATAATTTAGACCTTTTACAGCTAGCTGATTGTAATAAAAAGGCTCTACAAGCATTTATGTGGAATTTCAATTCCTTTGAGCGAGTGACATGTAACACTGTATTCCCTCAGCTGAAGTTCAAACAGCTTTAGCTGGAGAATCTCAGCAGAAGCTTTGTTGATTCTGTATCCCACTGCAAGTGACTCAGTGCTGTGGGCCTAAGACAACTGACTCCTGTAAAGCTCTGTCCCTAAATATTTGAAGTACAGCTGATTTTTCTCTGTGGGAAGATCTGACAAAACCCCATACTTCTGAGTACAAGATTTTTTTTGTTTCATTGTCCCTAACACCTGTGTGACACTGTCTTCTGAAATGTCAGAGAAAGGGTTGCATCAGTTCCCTAAATGTGGTCAGCTTTGTTACTCTGTAAAAAACAGTAATCTGGGCAGCTAAAACATATTATCAACTAAAAAAGAAAATAATGCTTATTTCCATGTCGATCACACCATGCTACCAAGATGAAATTACTGGTGTATTCTGTGGAGTCCTCACTTCAAGGGTAAGATATCACTGAGAGTAGAGTCAAAGCTTTGCTGTTTCAGGATGAGGTGGTTTTGCACAGATGCTCAGTTTGGTACTGCAAAGTTACTGAAGTGTAGGGTTATGGTCCAGCTGTACTATGATGTTCTGGAGTTAATTTCCAGTCAGCAGTCACTGTGGTTCTTCCTCTCTCTCTTTCCTGGCTTATTACATTGGTTTTGTAAATAAAAGAATCACTTTTCCCTCATGCCAGGATAATTTTTTTATTTGATCATACAGTTGGTTATAGTTCAATGTGTTATTACAGTTTTTTCACGGCTTGATGATGACTTCTTAGCTGTTTCTTGTGTCCTTGTGGGAGTTTTTATTGGTTTATTTATTTTTAATTACCTCATGTGGCTTGTTAGCAGCAGTGAAACTTGTGGAAGAATAAGAATGAAGACAGAAGATCTGACATGGAAAGACATAATACTTAAAAGGTATAGCACTTAAAAGCAAGTCAAAGGACTCATAAAAAAAGCTTCTGGCTGGTAGTAAGGGAAATATGCGTCTATATATAATGTCTGAAAGTGCAAGTTAAGAGAGCAGTCTCTCATGTTTAAAAATCAATAAATAAAAATAAATTAAATGACTTCTAGCCTCTAAGTGTATGTTTATTGAAGTTTCTCTTGGTAATACCACTGTTTGTTTATTATTTTACATTTGGTGATCATGCTTATCTATATGCCTTAGGAAAATCATGGCAATATCTGCCTTTGAAATATTATAATCAGAAATTATTTGGAGTCACCTGAAAATAGTTATTCCTACTTTTAAAACAGGACTTGAATAATGCTACAGCAATCAGTACACTAAGTCTTCAGTTTCCATGGGTATAAACTCTCATGGTGCTTACTGGGTTTCCTGTGACAGAGGGAATTTCTCAATAGTTACCTAAACTTCACAATAGCTGTTAAGCCTAAGCAGAATTTGATCTGTATGTCCTGCTGTCATAAAGTTTACTGGATGCTACTAAATACTTCTTCTATGACTTTGACTTCCCTGAGTTTGTCAAATCCATTTCTGAACCCATTTATTTTTTTCACATCCAAAACAACCTGGGAAAACCAACTACACCGTGCACATCATAAAAAATACTTCTTCCTGATAGTTTTAAACCTCTCACATTACCATCTGATTCCCCCAGCTCTTTGAGACCAATACTAATTTCTTATTTTCCTTCTTCATGTGACTTTTAATTTTATATGCTGTTATATAATGCCCCCTCAACTATTTCATTTCTTAGATGTTCAGCTGCATCTTGCAGAGAAGCCATTCTACACCTCTGATTATCCTTATTGAGCTCTTCTGTACTTTTCTCTTTCCACTGTAACTTTCTGAAACTGAGATGACCAGAACTTTTGCCAATATTCTGCTACAGATTACTCCTATTTCATGTATTTCACAACAGCTGTTGTCTCATTTAACTTGCGTGAGGATCTTAAATTGAAAAGTTGTCATTTGATGACTGTGCTATTAATAACTCATATCAGCTGTCAGCACACAGAGGCATTAATATTAACAAGACAATGTCACAGATAGCTGTATTATAAGGGAAAATCAACTTAACTGAGATCCGCTGAAGGATCTGTATTGGTGTATAGGTTTTATTTCCATACAGAACAAATATGGCAAATTCACAGCATTCAGGAGAGGAGGCATGCACAACCAGCAGGCTGTAGCTTTTGGGTGGAACTGATCAAACCTCCAAATCAGTATTTTTTGTGCTAATAGATATTCAGTTATTTTTCTTAAATAACTTCTCAGCTTCACACAAAATTATTTTATTGTGACCAGAAAAGTAATAAACTTGGAACAAGAGATGAAGAATAAAAGAAAAAAACTAAGTCAATAATCCAACAAAATAGTATACAGGACAAATAAAAGCCTATTCTCTTTTCAAATATATTTGTAGTCCTTTAGTACATCAAATATTTTACTTTAACTGCAAGTAGCATCTATCACTGGATCTTTCTAGCAGAAAAAATGAGACATTTCCCTCATGGCTAAGGGGAAGCACAAGAGACAGAAGAAGTAATACTATGTAGGCATAGCATACAATAACACTGAAATATTTCTGCCTTAAATGTATAGCAAGACTTAAGTAGTTTAGAGAAACAAATGGACTGTAAGAATGTGAGGGTTTAAGTATGACATGTTGGCCTGTTTTTCCACTGGAGCATGAGATCAAATTGTGGAGCTCCCATCTAGCAAGATTTAGGGAATTTGCCATGTGGAAAGTGAAAGAATGGAGCTCAATGAGGAGTTAAGATGCCTCTGGACCTGCTTACAGTGGAGTTTCCATTGAGTATCTCTGCCAATATACCAAGTACTTCCAGATGATGCGGGAGAACTGGCATCTTGTTTCAGGTAAACAGTCACTTGCTTACAGACCTGACTGAGCCACTGAACCTGGAATATAACTTGCAAAGCAAATATATAAATTTTTATGAGATGGAAGTGTTAATTAAGCAGATGAAAAGATCATGGATGAAAAAACAAAAGGTGAGAGGTTGTGGAAATGGAAGGAGATGGCATCTAGTGAAAACCCTGGGTGCTGTATATACTCTTACTCTATAATATACATTTCCATGGTGTCCATGCTCAACAGAAATATAGTGCTTCTTTTTTAATTCTCTTGCCCAACAACTCTACAAATCACTGTGTGTTGAAATATAAATGTTCACTACATTTATCTGCATATTTTTTACTTCATTTTATAATGTGAATTGTACGCTTAAATTCTTTAAATATTCTTTAAATATAAATCAATTATCTTGACTGAGTTAATGTAATGTTGTGGCATGAAACAGACAACTACTGCCTGTAGTAAGGGAAAACATCTTACAGTATGTTGTAAATAAAACTACTCTGTGATAAAGATATCCATATTTCTAATTGGAGTAAGATAGCTCATGTTTCAGGTTAAAAAACAAAGCTAATAGGAAAAATAATAAAACTACCCTAACTCCCACGTATAAAATTTAACTGCAGGACTGAATAGACACAAAATGAATTCACAAAGCGACGTTATACTTCACTCCCAATGAACAATGCAGTAATTTTTTTCTGAGAAAAAATAAACATATTACTGCAAGGCATTTAATTAATAATGTAAATAAATTAGCATTATGCTGTCAGAAACACTTTTGCTCATAAGTCTCCCAGCAGCTTCTAAGGTGTACTGGAATTCAGGACGTGGATTACATCTGTGCTGATGGAAGCAGCTTTGTTTCTCTTTCTTGTATGTCTGGAGAACCTGCTATATGCATATATAGCATATATACACTTGTTTCCATTTGAAACACCCGTTAGGTTGTTTGTACTGGCCTGAAAGAGTGCATTATCAGGTTAAGAGAGAGCTCACAGCCTTTTAAACTGGGAACAATGTTGAAGCTTTTGTGCTTAGGCAACTGGAGCCAAACACTTCAGTAGAAGCAGAGGAAACTGAGGTGAGTCAGATTTTGAAACCAGTCATGTTTTGGGCGGGGAACTGGACAGGTTACCTTCCAACCTAGGGTATCGTGAGATTGTATGTTACATTGCTCATTGTCAAGCGGCACAGCTTTGGCCTTGTGTGTAATGTTACTTGAGAATAGGAGAGGCAAATTCTGATGTAAAGAAATGCCTTGATGCAGTGATAAAAAGTGTATAAGTGACTATAATATAGACTCTGAAACTGAGATATGAATACAGCAAGTAGGCAAAGGGTTGTTTTCATTCTGCTTCTGTCATTCTGGGACAGACTACACAGCCATCATGAACCCATTACCTTATAAATTCTCAATGGGTTCTTGATCATGTTGATTATGTTGCCACTTAGTAAGATCGAGGATGATGGATGGTGTCCTTCAGTGACCTGAAACTGTGACTTCATCAACTTTTTGTATTTCTGGACGCTATAGACAGCCTGGGTGATGACATCTAAAGGACAGATTGTCCATTAATGTCCATGCTAAGATACAGTTTTCAGGTGCTTTTAACTACAGATGCACAGTAAGTAACTGATTATTTTTCTTCTGGCAACTGTTGGAAAAACTGTCATTGAAAAGTATTCACATAGGGTTATATAAAAGGTTTGACCCCAAATTCAGGTCTTTAATGCTTCCAAAGAAGCAGCAGAACATTTCTTAATTTTTTTACATTGAAATACTCACTTTGGGAGAGTGGACAGATTTTAAAGGAAAGTAGATTCAGGAAGCAGAACACAGAAAAAGTGAGACACCTTGCTACCAAAGGTCATCTGAAGAACCACAGAAAGCCTGGCTTTTCTAATCATTTCCCTTCTTTACTTTGAAGTTCCCTTGTATCTTAAATCGGGCACAGCACATGACGAGGTCTTCATTAGTTAAATTGAGGAAAAATTATTTTTTTAAATGTCTGATCAATTTGATCAATTTAGTTATTTTGATCTGAGTGAATTTTGTTTAAGAAATCCTAAACACAATATTTTGATTCTTATTTTTATTGCAAACATTAAAAATCATTGACATGAGTGAAAGCCCCCAAAGAGCTTTCTAGTACTGAATCTACTTTTGTTTTTTTCTGACAAGGTTGATGAAGAAAAATACCTACCTCTATAATTTTGTCTCTTTATAGACGTTTCATTTTTTTAAGTTTTCATGCCTGGTTTAAGCTGATATTTTGGGGAAAGTAGGAGCAATGCACTATTTTTCAGAATAAAGATTTTGGGGGCATAAGAGAAGGAATAAATTGTTTTTATTTATTTTAAATTCTTGCTGCCATTTTACTGTGCCAACCTGAGGGCTAAAAGTTTGCCATCAACTTGGAAGATATGGTTGGTTTTTACTAAGCTTTGCTTAGTTTGCTTAATGCTAGAGGGATGAACAGTTGCTGAAATGATTTCTCCTAACTGTGACATGCACTGTGAAGGTGAAAGTAGGTATTGAACTGGGGGATTTACATGTCTCCTGCTATTGTTCCTGCTTTCTACTTTCCAGTTTCCTTCTCTGTCTGCCAGACAGAACACAAAGCTCACAAATGGGATAGGGACAGGTTGGAGGAGACCAGGAAATCCCCATCACGTAATCCCTCATTGCAACTGATCTATGGTTTTGAGTCTCGATATTACTTTGTTGTCAATAAATAGATGAAAAACTATAGGCAAAAGTTTACTGTATCTTCTAGAAGTGTTGTTTCATAGAAATGGCAGTCTCCTATTTACTTGCAGTTATTCTATTAACTGAGGCCCGATCATAAAATTTTTCATAAATGCTGTGAAAGACAAAGTAATTTTGTGTTGGAATTTCTGTCTACTAAAGTTTAATGCATTTTTATCTGCTATTTCCTCCATTTTTTGCAGCATGCAAAGTCAAACTTCCAAGAGTTAGAAGAAGCTAGAATGCCATTTCCCAAGAATGCATGCAGCCAGTGCTTAGAGAATTAACCGGTTCTTTATAGCTAAAGACATTGCTGTCTAGCAAACCTCTGTGTTGACTGATGCTGAAAATGGAAGGGCAGTTGTCAATGAGATAGAAGGTTATCAGACATGTCTTAATTTTGACAGCTAAATACTGTGCTGCAGACTGTTTTCCATGCCTGTTTCTTCCATGCAAATCTGATGGTGATATTGAACAAGTAATATAAATGACACTATTGAATGGTAGTCGTGACAGGTCCTAGTATGTTGCTAATTTGCAGAATATCTGGAAGCCTATGGATACAGTCAGTGAGATCTGTAATTGGAGCATATAAAATAAAATGTTAAGTTGCCCGAAAAGCCAGACCTGCGGCATGTCAAATGGGTCATTCTAAGTTAATGTGCACTTGTGATATTAGTGTCATTTTTCTATAGTCCCCTGCTGGAAAATGGGAACATGTAGTACAACAATCATGTCCCAGAAAGGTTAGACTCATTTTTGAAGCACACAAATGCTGCATGGATGATCCTCAAAGAAAAGTCAATGAATATATTAATAATTTTTTATTCACAACAGTATTCAAGTAGCATGTAGTACATAAGCAGTAGAGCTGCATGATGAACAAAGGGAAACAATGAAAAGGTATCCAAACTACACTGAATGAGCCAGGGTGCCTGTAAAAACAAATATGGCCTCAAAACAGTGGTGTCTTGTATAAAGTGGGCAAGTTATGACTGCACAGACAAATGTAGGAAATGCAAGCATGAAGTTGGAGTACATGATCTTTTAGTGTCTTAATATTCTTTTAATTAAATTTTATTTCATGTTATTAAATATGTGTTTTAACAGAAAGATCAAGAAATTCATGGCAGGTTGAGGTGGCACAAGCTGCACTTCCATGTTACAAATTTACCACAAAGGCCGTATTTGAAACAGTTTGGAGATAATTTAATAAATAGCATGTTCATTTTTAGTTATTTCTGCACTGACGCATGCACAAAGCTGTTATAGTGTAGTGTGATATACAACTTTACAACAACCTGCAGTTAGTTACACAGTGATAAGGAATGTTAAAGATGGGGTGTAACTTTAGAACGGTCTTAGTTGTTGAATGAATGAATGAATGTTGAATGAATGAAAGCATTAGGCCACAGAAAAAAACTCAAACATAAATTTCAGTTTTTAACACAGGTTTCCCCTTCAGTTTTATAGCTCAAAGTTTTCCTGTGTGGCTGTCTAAAATTTTGCATCTGATATTCATTCAAAGACTCTGGTCATCTTCAGCATCTCTAGGGGAAACAATTTTTCCTCAAAGGAACAGTATGACCAATGGAACTAGACTTCAGTACATCTAGTTAGAACTTAGTCTTGACATATATTCAGATATCAACACCTGTCTAACAACTTTAAGAAAATAAGAAACAAGCCAGCACTTCAAAATTATACTAAAGTGACATTTATACAAAATGTTGTTCATTCCAATTGTAATTATGACTCATTTGAATTCTTCAACAATTCCTTTGTCTTGCATTCTTTTCCCCTTTAGAACCTTTGCTGTGGTTGCAAACAAATCATTGAAGTAAATATTTCTAATAAAGTCTGTCTAATTGTTATTGCAAATTTCTTTGCTCCTGATGAGACAGAGATCCTTCTGTTGAACACATTCCCACTCAGGCTAGTAGAGAACAGGCTGTATGTTCCTCCTGTGGCCAGTAAGAAAGAGTCATGAGCAATTCTTATTTTAATTAGCTGACAGATTCAGGTAGGAAGTGAGACTGTTCTTTTTGATAGGCACAAACTGTTCTTTTTTCTTTTTCAAATTTGGAAATGAGAAAATATAGAATATTTTTTAAAAGGTATAGAATATGAAGTGGGATAAAATAAATAAACCCAATTTTTAGAATATTATTCATGTTTTAAAATATACAGAAGAGGCGCCTTTTCATTGACCAATCAAAGGAATGAGTGGAGGTAATAATTAGGAAGAGATTACTTGATTACTGGCCAGAAAATAAAGTTATAACATATGTTTCTTAAGTTTTTCTTCCCTCTTTCTCAACCTTTCAATTGCTTGTTACACAGCCTCAGAAAAAGTGTCCTGGTTTCAGCCAGGATAGAGTTAACTTGGGCTGAGAGGGAGCACAGCTGAAGGGCTGGGTCCCAATCGATCATTGGAGCATTCCATATCATGTGACATCAAAGCCCAGCATATTTCCGGGTCAGGTGGGCAGGATTCTCTGGTGCTGTGGGATCACTGCTGGGGACGAGCTCTGTACCGGTTGCCACTCGGTGAGCCATTACGGCATTTTACCTGTTTTGGAATACTATTGTTACTGTTGTTTTCGTTAGTATTACTAATTTTTTTTTTAATTCAACCTACAAATTTCTTCTTTTGTCCCTCCTCTATTTCACCGGGGTGGGGGTGGGGGGGAAGTAAATAACTGGCCCCATGGAGATTGGCTGCTGGCTGAGTTCAAACCACAACAGCTTTTAGCATGGAGTTTGAGATAATGACAGAGTGGGTAATAATGTTGATTGCTTGGCTCCTTAAGATTTTATCACCTCATTTGGAATATGTATTTCCCTTGCTGTTGCTCACAGTCCCTGAGAGTTGGGTTAAGATTTTGGTTTTGCTGTACTATGTGATGCTTATCTATGACAGGGTGCTGTCATTGGCCCTGGGGCTATTTACAATTGTGTTTAAGAAGTTTGGGAATTTCAGATATCCTTGTAATGTTGATATTAACATGGTTGCCTTGCTGCTAGAGGCTAGCATATTCCTGCATGTGGTTCAGGCTTTGTTCAGGGTTAAGCAACTATTTAAGAGTACCACCTGGAAACCTACCCCAAGATTGGAGAATTATGAGTGGCTGGGAGCGTGGAGTAGCATGGGCAAGTACCTAGAACAGTGGGCACCTCCAGTGTATTGGAACTTCACTCCTGCACAGGTGCAGAATCCTGAAGAGCTAGTGGAATATTTGGAAAAAGTATGTTGTCACCCGGGTAATTCCAGAGAGGCACAGCTCACTGCAGCATGCTGGGGCATAGCCCACGCTTACCCGGTGCTATTAAACACTGTTCAGCACCCTCAGGAGGAAGAGAAGGACTCTGCACCTGCTAACCAAGTAACAGAAACTGCAGCCACTACAAGCCCGAGGACAGGCGCTGAAGCTGAACCAGAGAACCAACCCATGATGGTGTCCGTTGCTCCTGTACATAAGAAGAAATACACAGTCAAATCCCCTCATTCTGTACAGGGTGACGATGAACCAGGCCCATCATGAGATCAAGAGGAGGAGGCAGAGCCAGTGGTAGTCACCCTTATCCCTGAGTGAGTTGTGAGACATGCAAAAAGATTTCAGCCACCATCCAGGTGCTCCTGGATGCTGGATGTTACCTGGCTGCTCCAGTGCTGGAATAGCGGGGCCAGCAGCGTGGAATTAGAGGGTAGGTAGGCGAGGCAGCTGGGATCCCTGTCTAGGGAAGGGGGCATTGACAAAGCCATTGGAAAGAAGACACAAAATCTCAGTCTCTGGAGGCAACTCCTGTTAACTGTGAGGGAGAGGTATCCCTTCAAGGAAGATTTTGTATGTCATCCGAGTAAGTGAACCACTATGGAGAGAGGCATTCAATACTCAAGGGAGCTAGATGGGTGGGAGATGGTTTACTATGACCCAGATAATGCATGGCTACCCACAGATCCAGATGAAGTCCAATGCACCCATGTAGAGGAAGTTTGTACAGAGCACACCATCATCATATGCCAGTGCATTAGCAGTAATGGACTGGAGAGACAAAGAGGGACCAGCAGTGGATGAATTGGCTCACCGACTACGACAATGTGAAGAAAGTCTCTCTTCCTCCCTTGTTGCAGCTGTGGAGAAATTCTCTCAAGAATTCCAGCAATTTAAAGAGGGCACGTCCTACTCCCCACCTGCACAGACTAGAATCTCGGCTATTAGGAGCAGTGGTTTCTCTACTCGAGAGAACCAGTATACACCGCGGGGGAAGCTGTGTCATCACCTGTGTGACTATGGAGAAGACATGAAGAAATGGGATGGAAAACCTACCTACCTCCTAGAGGGGCGGGTATGTGAGTTGGAAGGAGGAACAAATACAAAACGGGGTTCTTTTAGTAGAAGTGCTGCTCCGGTTTCCAGTAATCAAGTGCCCCAACAGAGCAGAAAGGTCAACATTGCTCATGATCCTATGAGAAGAACTTCTGACTTATATTCACAAGAAGTAAGTGATCAAGAGTAGACTGAAATCCATGTACACCACACTAACCCATTTGTCGTTAGCGGGTATTATGGCCAACATTAGAGGGGCCCTGCCTCCAGCCAGGCAGAGGACAGGGACAATCGAGTTTATTGGTCTGTGTGGATTCGATGGCGTGGCACATCTGACCCCCAGCAATATAAGGCTCTAGTGGATACTGGTGCTCAATGCACCATAATGCCATCAAATTTTAAAGGGGCAGAACCCATTTGTATTTCAGGAGTGACAGGGAGGTCTCAACAGCTGAGTGTATTGGAGGCCGAGGTGAGCCTAAGTGGAAAAGAGTGGGAAAAACACCCCATCGTGACTGGCCCAGACACTCCATGTATTCTTGGTATAGATTATCTCAGGAGAGGGTATTTTAAGGACTCAGAAGGGTATCAGTGGGCTTTTGGTATAGCTGCCTTGGAAACAGAAGAAATTAAACAGCTGTCTGTGTTACCTGGTCTCTCAGAGGATCCTTCTGTTGTGGGATTGCTGAGGGTCAAAGAACAACGGGTGCCAATTTCCACTACAACTGTACACCGATGGCAATATCGCACCAATCAAGACTCTGTAATCTCTATCCATAAACTGATTCTTCAGCTAGAGAGCCAAGGAGTCATCAGCAAGATGCACTCCCCCTTTAACAGCCCCATATGGCCAGTGCAAAAGTCTAATGGAGGGTGGAGATTGACAGTAGACTATTGTGCCTGAATGAAGTCACGCCACCGCTGAGTGCTGCCGTGCCAGACATGTTAGAACTTCAGTATGAACTAGAGTCGAAGGCAGCCAAGTGGTACACCACGATTGATATTGCCAACACGTTTTTCTCCATCCCTCTGGCAGCAGAATGCAGGCCACAGTTTGTTTTTACCTGGAGGGGTGTCCAATACACCTGGAATTGACTGCCCCAGGGGTGAAAACACAGCCCCACCATTCGCCATGGACTGATCCAGACTGCACTGAAGCAGGGTGAAGCCCTGGAACATTTACAGTACATTGATGACATCATTGTATGGGGTAATACAGCAGAACAAGTTTTTGAGAAAGGGGAGAAAATAATCCAAATCCTTCTGAGAGCTGGGTTTCTCCCCTCTACACACCATGCAACCAATGCCATGTGGAGTAAATGGGTTGCATTAATCACACAATGGGCTCGAATAGGGAGCCCCAGCCATTCAGGAATACTGGAAGGGATCACAAATGGCCACAAGGCAAAGATTTTGGAATGGTGCTAGAGGAAGAGGTGGCACGTGCTGAAGAGGCCCCACCATATAATAAACTACTGGATAACGAGAAGCGATATGCCCTGTTTACCGACCAGTCCTGTTGCAATTTGGGAAAACATTGAAGGTGGAAGGCAGCTGTATGGAGCCCCACACAATGGGTTGCTGAAGCTGCTGAAGGAGAAGGTGAATCGAGTCAGTTCGCAGAGATGAAAGCCATCCAGCTGGCCTTGGATATCGCTGAGTGAGAAGAGTGGCCAGTGCTCTACCTCTATACTGACTCACGGATGGTGGCAGCTGCGCTGTGGGGGTGTTTACAGCAGTGGAAACGGAGCAACTGGCAGCGCAGAGGCAAACCCGTCTGGGCTGCTGAATTATGGCAAGATATTGCTGCTCGAGTAGAGAATCTTGTTGTGAAAGTACGCCATGTAGACGCTCACGTACCCAAGAGCTGGGCCACTGAAGAACATCAGAACAACCAAAAGGCAGATCAGGCTGCTAAGATCAAGTTGGCTCAAGTAGATCTGGACTGGCAACATAAGGGTGAACAATTTATGGCTTGCTGGGCCCATGACTCCTCAGGGCATCAGGGAAGAAGAGATACAACATATCGATGGGCTCATGACCAAGGGGTGGACTTAACCATGGATGGTATTGCACAGGTAATCCATGAATGTGAGACATGTGCTACGATCAAGCAAGCCAAACGGTTAAAGCCCATTTGGTATGGAGGACGATGATCAAAATATAAATATGGGGAGGCCTGGCAGATTGATTATATCACACTCCCACAAACTCGGCAAGGCAAACACTATGTGCTTACAATGGTGGAAGCAGTCACCAGTTGGTTGGAAACTTATGCCGTGTCCCATGCCACTGCCTGGAAAATCATTTTAGGCCTTGAGGAGAAAGTCTTATGGCAGCATGGCACGCCAGAAAGGATTGAGTCAGATAATGGGACACATTTCTGAAACAACCTCATAGACGCCTGGGCCAAAGAACATGGCATTGAGTGGATATATCACATTCCCTACCATGCACCAGCCTCTGGGAAAATTGAGCGATACAATGGATTGCTGAAAACTACACTGAGAGCAATGGGTGGTGGAACTCTCAAACACTGGGACGTGGGCATTTTACAAAAGCCACCTGGTTATTCAATACCAGAGGATCTGCCAAGCAAGCTGGCCCTGCTCAGTCAAACCTTCTACATACTGTGGATGGGGATAAAGCCCCTGTAGTGCACATGAAAAATATGCTGGGGAAGACCATCTGGGTCATTCCTGCATTGCATAAAGGTAAAGCCATGCGTGGGATTACTTTTGCCCAAGGACCTGGGTACACTTGGTGGGTAATGCAGAAGGACGGAGAAGTCTGATGCGTGCCTCAAGAAGATTTGATTTTGGGTGAAAATAAGCAATGAAACGAACTGTCCAATAACCCTGTTATTGCAATTGGGGCCTTGCAGCATTCCCGTGCCACATCCAAAGCCTCGTGTTCCACCAACTGAGCCAACTCCACCTCATTCCTCCAGCTTTAAAGACTGTCATGACAGATGGAACCCAAAGTTATGGACTAAATGATCCCAGTAGACATTTTGGAAGGATGGCCCATAGACTGAGGAAATGATATCTGTGAGACCCGGGAAAAGGGGTGGTGAATCGTTAGAATGTATTTGGAACCTGAGCATGATGGAAATGGTATGGAATAAGGGGTGGAGACTGTCCTGGTTTCAGCCACGATAGAGTTAACTTTCCTTGGGCTGAGAGGGAGCACAGCTAGAGGGCCCGGTCCCGATCGATCATTGGAGCATTCCATATCATGTGACATCATGTTCAGCATATAGGCTGCTGCATGCTCTCTCATATGCATTTTTTTGTTTTTAGTGTCCGGATCAGCTGGGTGGGATTTTCTGGTGTGGTCGGATCGCTGCTGGGGACGAGCTCTGTGCCGGTGGCCGCTCAGTGAGCCATTACTGCATTTTACCTGTTGTAGACCACTATTGTTACTGTTGTTTTCGTTAGTATTACTAATTTTTTTTTTATTCAACCTACAAATTTCTTCTTTTGTCCCTCCCCTCTTTCACCGGGGTGGGGGGTGGGGTGGGGGGGAGGTAAACAACTGGCCACATAGTGATTTGCTACCGGCTGAGTTCAAACCACAACAAGGAACCTATAACTGCTCAGAGAACAATAACAAGTATATTCCTCATGCATATCACATGGCTAAGAAAGCATGTCCCCATCTGCAGTCTTCACTACATGCAGAATCCTGTATGCAGTGATGTCATTGAGTTTCACTGCTTTCCATGGACTTTTCTTACTTTCTTCAAGGTGGTATGAACAGAAGTAAAAATAGATAATCATCTATTGACACCTTGAGAGAGATTTGGACTGTCAACAGGTATTTATGGTTTTACAGCCATTTTTTATGCTTTTGGGTATCTTTCCTGACCTCCAGCTGCTGCTCCAGATTACTGTAAATTTCCTGGAGTTCCTGTGGTTGCATCTGCCACTGTCACATCCTATCCTGAAGAAGAATAACGTCTTCTCAGGAGGGAATTGAAAACTTTCTGCTGGAAATACTTAGAGGCTGGCACTTGTGGTGTTCACAGTAAGACAGACACAGAGTAGACATTTTCTTATGTCTTTATGTCACTTAGGATATCCATTCTTTCCATCTGGACTTCTCAGCAAATAAGAAAACATGCTTACATCTCCCAGCCGTTAAACTGCAGGGCTGTAAAATCTTCCTAGTCCAAGGTAATACTTGCCTGCTCTTCAAAGAATTACTCATCTGTTAGATTTTATTCAGAAGTCATTGGTATAATTTAAAGTAAAATTCAAGTATTACAGCTGAAAAGTTGCTCCAGAAATTTAAACTAAAGAATATGTAAGTCATTCTTTACGGAAGCTGTTCTGAAGCAATTCAGCAATGATTACAGGCAAAAGTGCTTCACATATGAATCTCTTTGGAAGATCTGTTTTGACAAATTATGTGTTACTGTAAATTGTTGAATTATGCCTCTTCACACAGAGAGTATTGATTAATATTTATCTGTATTGATCAGACATACTAAAAATATAGCAGTTGTCTAGTACTAAAGAAGTATAATACATAACTTATCTTGGTTCAAAAGGCATATAAAGCTTGACCTTTTGACTTTCAGGAGTGTTTATGTTCAATATCCTGTAGCCTAATATCATTTTGGTGCTATAGTCAAAGATGCTAGGTGACCTTAATGTATATGCTCTTGATTTGTAACATTTAATAATCCATCTGAGTTTAAATTCAGTGCCTGATCACTGCAATTCTAATAAAACACTGAGGCTTTAAGAAAATTTTCTTGGAAAAGATACATTGAAGGAAGATACATTTTTAGGTAAAGTTCCGCACCGCTGCAGCTGCCACACAGATGGTGAAGTAACCAAGGGAGTATATGGAAAAAAGATTGTTGTTTTAGTTTTTCCTTACTATTAAGAAGCAAATTCAATAGCTAGGATGGGAGTCTGCATAGCGAATCTATTCTCTGACAAGTAATGGAGGGAGAATTCCTTTTCTGCATTTGTATCTTGTAGCCATCCAAGGGATGCCTATAAAAGTGTTATTTTAAAACTAACCAGGCTTCATTTAGCTAATGATAATAATGTCATTCTGTATGAAAAAATATTGTCCTAATAAATACATAATCCGCAAGTGCACTTGGCTTGCTCTAGGGAGGCTACAGGACCAGTGATTCTGATTTGAGGTCATGTTGTAAAGGCTCCTGAGAGAAAAGCTCCTCTAAAGGCAGCCTGACTTATTACTGATAGACTCCACCAGTGCTTTGTTGCACTCAGGGTGTGAGACCTACTGCTGATGCATCCTGGTTTTCTCTGGTTAGATAAATTGAGAGCAAGAGGTAGTTTGCATTAAAGGAGGCAGATATTTATGATATTGGCCTTTATCCTACCATGATCTATGGACACAGAAAAATCACCATTGAACATATCCAGACTTGCTGCTGGTGAATCTTGCCCGTAAGTGGGCTCTGAAATCATAGGTGGTTTTGATATATGTCCAAGCATACTGAATACTTACAATAATCACAAGAGCAGTGATTATAGAGCATATTTCAACATAAAGGACATCCAGAAGCACTGACTGTGTCCCTTCTCATTGTGCTAGAATTAATGGAGTTTTTCAATAGCTTTGACTGGATAGCTAATTTCAAAACAGGACCCTAAAAATTGGGAAATGACTGTTTGATATTTTCTTTTGGTATATTTGATGTTAAGACATCTTTCTTCAGCAAGTTTCGGAGACCTACTCTTAATGAAAAATCAGAGCAAATTTTAGTGGGATGCATGATCCAGTGGGGATGACTACCTGCCTTGGACTGACTGTAATTATTTTCTCTTCTGTTTTTAAAGGAAGTTTGAAGGACCATTTTTTTTCACTGTCTGAAGATGTGGGAAGGACAAATTATTTGTGCTACAAACGATTGCTATTTCATTCATTTATTTCTTTAGACTGGTTGATTGTAAAGCACAGCCAGAATTTTCTCCAGGGACAATTACTAGAAAATCCCTTGGCTGAGGCATTTCTATTCCCTTCCTTCTTGTCTGCCTCCAGCAATCTGCAGCACAATTAAGAACAAAAGAAAAATGCAAGCCCACAATTAAGGAATTTTTTTTCAGGAACTTTTTTTTTTTTTCCCTAAAGTGATAGAAGTCATAGCTCCCTTTGAATGTAGAAGCACTTCTTGTCACCTAGGGAGAGGGAAACTTTATGAGGATGAGAAACAAGATGAGGGAGATAGAAGCCATAGCTGGAAAGCTTCATGTGAAAAGTAACAAAACCATAAGCTAGCAAATCTTAGACAAAAGATAAAACAGGAGCTGAGTGGAGATGTTTGAAAACAGATTTCAGAGTGGCATTTGCAATGCTGTACTAATAAACCAGTGCAGACCTGCCTCCATGTAGATTTCAAACTGTGATTTCACAGGGGAGAAACTTTTGTACTGAACCTAGTGTCAGGACAAAATGCCAGGGAGCCTGGCTACGCAGTGTTTGTCGATGCAGTAATTTGTGCTTCTGTTTTCCTGTTGCCGTGGATACCTGCTCAGTTTCAACTGAAGTCAATCTACATGGCTTTATTCACTCTGCAACTTAAAACATCCTGTTAGGCTTTGTGCCACCAAAGAACACAATGAAAATGTTTGATGTCCCTTTTTGGTTTCTGTGTCACCACACTGACCACGAACAGGCACTTTGGGAGGATGTGTGCTCATGATGACAGGCCCTTGCTTACCCTAGCGTTGGCCAAAACAATTCCCCAGGAACTGGCAATTTGAGAAGGCAGGGTAAACCCCCAGGGCACTGCAGAAAGGAAGAAAGGAAACACAGAGCTTGTCTTAAGTGAGGACATTAGATCAAAAAGGTCATGGAAGAAATGAATTAGCTATTGGTATAAACCACAGGGATTGTGAAGCAATAAGAAGCGTTCAGTGTGGAGCTGTCAGGATAAATAACATCAACATGACTAACTTCTTCCTTTGGTGGGATAACTGTCCTAGTGCATAGAAGGGAGAACTTCAGAATCTATATAAATTAATTTTAGTGTTTTCAGAGACCTAGGGAAAAACAATCTACATGAAATCATCATAAAGTTGGTGCTGATTGAAATAGTCATTCATTGAGCAGTGCTTTGAGATTTTTTAGGACATTTCAAAGGGGGTCCTCTGCAAGAGTCTAATTGATATTTTAAACAGTTAATTGAATTCCTGTGTGACACTGAACTGTGAGGTGACACTGAATTCATAATTCAAGCTGAGTTTAAGAAATTGAAAAATAACCCTGCAATCAGTAGTATTCAGTGGATAAAAGGTAAGGTGAAAATGCCATGCCTGGGGGAAACTGAATGCTGTTATGCAAAAGGTATAATTAAGGAATAAGCAGAAATACTGCATCTGGAGCTATAACCATATATGACCTGAATATGCATCAGTAATGAAATAGTAATGCAGAAAAAGTGTCCTAGAATGCATAAAACACCAAGGGAATATGCAAGGCATAAACTGTAGTTATTCTCCTCTGCCAGTAATGGTGTGGCCTCAAGCATTGAACTATGGCCAGTTTTAAGCAGTGTGGTCCACTCCTTATTAAAAAAAAAAAAAAAGGAATCAATGGGAAAGCAATAAAAGTGGTCATAGGTCTTATTTTAAAAACAGAGAACAGGTTTATGTAATTAGAAAGGAGAGACTGGGGTAGAAATATCACACTAATTATCTGTGCTGGTGGACAGCTGTTGGGCAGGTCCTCAGAAGGCAGGAGGAAATGCTATTAAAGTAACAGAGATTTAGTTTATATATTAGGGAAAATATTTTAACTACAAAGAATATTAACCAATGATACAAATCAACCAGAAAAATCTGTGATTCTGGTCACTAGCAGTCTTTAGGGGTAAACTTTGCCACTGTCTGTAAGGGAGGATCTAAATGCGCTTCATCTCACTCAGAACAAAGGAGTTAGTTACTAAGGTCTCTTCCAGTTCTCTTTTTCTTACCTATCCTTATACTTCCTCATATTTATATAAATAATTTCTCTATTAATTTCTAAATTTGTATTTATAGGATTTGTTTGTGGGGGAGCATAATCCTTCAGATTATATTAATTATTCTAAACAATGCTTTAGGATTTAATTTTAAAGGGAAGATGCAGCTTCCAGGTCTGTGTAGGTACGAGGCATATATTTCTATTTTAGTTGTTCTTTGTGTGGATTCAAGTTATTTCCAGTAGAGAGTTCCTCTAACAATATTTGTGTGACAGAAGGATTTGGGGAGTCATAAAACAACTCCCTCTTCTCTGACACAGCTTGCCAGGGAAATACAAACAGCACATTTCAAGTGCAGAAGATTCTCTGTTTTGTGTTGGATTGACAGATACATTCAAACCAACTCTCTCTATCCAGTGGAGGAGTTTGCTGTTCTCAGAAGAAAAAGAATGGCTTCTGTAAATCATGTTCTCCTAGAAGTCATGCTTCTAGAAGCCAGGTATTGCAAGACGAATATAAGTTAGGAGAGTGTATCAAAGCCCAGTCTAAACACAGATCACAAAGATTATTCAGCAGAATTACCAAGTGGAAAAGAAATAGACACCTTGTCCATTGATGAAGACTCTCTAGGTAGTGACAGCTTCCACAGGAGCTGCTTTCCAGCCAACAGCACTACAGGTAGAGCCTGGTGACTGGCTGTTCCCCTGTCTGGGGTTCCTCTGGGGAGGTCTCAGAACTGAGAATCTGTATCTTGGCTGACCCCTGGCAATCCTGTCTTCCCAGGACCCCAAGTTCTTTGTGTTTCATACCGTACTGGAAACCAGGAATTGCAGACTCTTGCCATGACTCGTCAATTCTTGAAAGCAAAGAGACAGATACGGTAGCGCTGTAGGTTTCCTGCATTACTCCTTTCCTCTGCTGTTGAGAGATTTGATTGCCCTACCCTTTCTCACTCTCTGTTCTTATAGGGAATCACTGGGTTGTAGTTCAGTCTGGTTATTTACTTTAATAAGCTCTTTATTTCCAATATCTTACATTTGCAGTGACACAAGACTAAAGGCATGTACATAGTTAAAATTCATTCAGTTTGATTTACTCTAGAATGTAGAAAGCCTAAGTGTGATGCATGTAGTACAGCAGAAAAAAGATTTCTCAGCAGGGTGTAAGGACCTCAGTGCCAGCTTCTGGCGCCATTTGTCTCAGTCAAGTGTTTTATGAGCTAAGCACCTATTGTCTGGTCACAAAATGGAGAGTACTGCAGACAGAAACTTTACTGTGACCATCTGCTCTTGCTTTAAATTGTTAGTCATTAAAATAATGCACCAAATCTTTGTTACTATCTTCTTACCACCTTTCTTAGGTAACTAGATGTGCACCATAACCACAGAAACCCCAATGAACAGCTCTCATAAGACACTGGCTATCTGTTCTGATCAAAAATATATTTTTAAAATGTATTTTATGTGTAGAGAAGAGCATATCTTTAATTTGACACTGGGTGTAATTTATGGTTTAAAGCAAGTCTTGCCTTTTTAGCAATCTTACAAACTGTCCTAATCCCATTATCCTTTCTGTAATTTCTAGGCTATCATGCACCATTTTTCAACATATCTCATATTATAAAAAGGAGAACTGCAAAAAGGTAAGGTTGAACTGATGAGTTAATTATTAAAGGTATGAAAAGACAAATCTCCTCTCTCTCAGCTTTTATGAGGTGTATCACATTGCATCACTCTTCTCATTAGAACTATTTCCAACATGTCACCTCTTACACGTACCTTAAAGTTTTAGTTTCAGAGTGCCATAATGTCAATCTAATTATTACAGTCAAAACAGAAAAATGCATAATCTTAAAACCAAGCACAAACCCTCAACTTTGCATTCTGTCACATCTTTGTTAACTGGTTCTTTTGCCTTACCATATGTCACACTTTCCAAAGAATCACAGAATCGTCTAGGTTGGAAAAGACCTTGAAGACCATCCAGTCCAACCATCAACCCAACATTAACAGTTCCCAAATACACCATATCCCTCAGCGCTATGTCAACCCGACTCTTAAACACCTCCAGGGATGGGGACTCCACCACCTCCCTGGGCAGCCCATTCCAACACCTAACTACCCGTTCTGTAAAGAAATACTTCCTAATATCTAGTCTAAACATTCCTTGGCGCAACTTGAGGCCATTACCTCTTTTTCTATCGCTTATTACTTGGTTAAAGAGACTCATCCCCAGCTCTCTGCAACCTCCTTTCAGGTAGTTGTAGAGGGCGATGAGGTCTCCCCTCAGCCTCCTCTTCTCCAGACTAAACAACCCCAGTTCCCTCAGCCGCTCCTCATATGACATGTGCTCCAGACCCTTCACCAGCCTCGTTGCCCTTCTCTGGACACGCTTGAGTAATTCAATGTCCTTTTTGTAGTGAGGGGCCCAGAACTGAACACCATAATCAAGGTGCGGCCTCACCAGTGCCGAGTACAGGGGTAAGATCACTTCCCTGTCCCTGCTGGCCACGCTATTTCTGATGCAAGCCAGGATGCCATTGGCCTCCTTGGCCACCTGGGCACACTGCTGGCTCATGTTCAGCCGGCTGTCAATCAACACCCCCAGGTCCCTCTCTGACTGGCAGCTCTCCAGCCACTCGTCCCCAGGTCTGTAGTGCTGCTGGGGGTTGTTGTGGCCCAAGGGCAGCACCTGGTATTTGGCCTTATTGAAACTCATACAGTTGGCCTTAGCCCATCGCTCCAGCCTGTCCAGATCTCTCTGCAGACCCTCCCTACCTTGAGCCAATCAACACTCCCACCCAACTTGGTGTCATCTGCAAATTGAGGATGCACTCGATCCCCTCGTCTAGGTCATCAATAAAGATGTTAAACAGGAGTGGCCCCAAAACCGAGCCCTGGGGGACACCACTCGTGACCGGCCGCCAACCGGATTTAACTCTGTTCACCACAACTCTTTGGGCCCGGCCATCCAGCCAGTTTTTTACCCAGCAAAGCGTGTGCCCATCCAAGCCACGAGCAGCCAGTTTCGCCAGGGGAATGCTGTGGGAAATTGTGTCAAAGGCCTTACTGAAGTCAAGGTAGACAACATCCACAGCCTTTCCCTCATCCAATAAGCAGGTCACCCTGTCATAGAAGGAGATCAGGTTTCTCAAGCAGGACCTGCCTTTTATAAACCCATGCTGACTGGGCCTGATCATCTGGTTGTCCCACACATGTTGTGTGATGGTACTCAGGATGAGCTGCTCCATCAGCTTCCCGAGCACTGAAGTCAAGCTGACAGGCCTGTAATTTCCCGGATCATCCTTCCAACCCTTCTTATAGATGGGCATCACATTGGCCAATTTCCAATCTGTCGGGACCTCCCTGGTCAGCCAGGACTGCTGGTAAATGATGGAAAACGGCTTGGCGAACACCCCAGCCAGCTCCTACAGCACCCTCGGGTGTATCCCATCCGGGCCAGTAGACTTCTGTATGTCTATGTGATGCAGTAGGTCACTATCTCCTCCTGGATTGCGGGGCGGGGTCATTCTCCCAGTCTCTGTCTTCTGGCTGATGAGGCTGGATTCCCTCAGTACAACTAGTCTGTTATTAAAGACTGAGGCAAAGAAGGCATTAAGCACCTCAGCCTTTTCCTCATCGCTTGTTACCATGTTTCCTCCTGCGTCTAGCAGGGGATGGAGGCTCTCCTTGGTCTTTCTTTTCATGCTCACATACTTATAGAAACATTTCTTGTTGTCCTTGATTACTGAAGCCAGATTAATTTCCAGCTGGGATTTAGACCTCCTGATTCCCGCCCTGCATAACCTCACAGCATCTTTGTAATCATTGTGAGTGGCTAGCCCCTTCTTCCAAAAGCGGTAAACTCTCCTTTTCTCCCTGAGTTGCAGCCAAAGCTCCCTGTTTAGCCAGGGTGGTCTTCTTTGTCACTGTCTTCTATTACAGCACCTGGGGATTGCCTGCTCCTGAGCCATTAAGACTTCCTTGAAGAGTGCCCAGCCTTCCTGGGCTTCCACATGCAGCTTTCCACCATTAACTCTAAAACTAACATATACAGAATTCTGAGTTTTAATCTAAGTTTATAGATGCATAGCCAGCTCCATACAGAAACAGGACTGGTAGTCTCTCTCACCTTCTTAACCCAGTTTCTTCCAAGTTTTGATAGCTTGACATTTCTAGCTTAATCAAATGTCACTTTTCTGAAGCCTCTGATCTGAGCCCACTGCTGGATGTCTCTCTAAAGACTCCCATTGGTTTTAAAGAGATGGAAACCCACTTCTTACACATAACATAGACAACTCCAGCTCAGTGTCAGATGACTCATTATAGACTCGCAGTAGCTGCCATTTGTTACAAACCAAAGCTTATCTCACAGGATGCTGTTTTACCGAAGTGACTGAGATCAGAACTAGAATTGATATTGTGAAAAATCTTAGATATATTAAAAAATAACTCTATCCCAGTCTTATAATTAATTCTATGGCAATTGTTTTGAGCCTTAGGGTAAAGGTATTCTTGCAAAATTTAAGCTGACAGTCATGTAGGGACTAAAAACCCCTAAGTTTTGAATATCTGAATTTCTGTCAGAGGTTTACTCAGTTTGTAGACTCAGAGAAAACTTCTTCATCAGGAATGTGTGGATTCAAATGGAATTCGAGTTGTTCAAAACCCCACTGGACATGGTCCTGAGCACCCTTCTTTAGCTGATCCAGCTTTGAGCAGGGGAGCTGGAGTAGACAGTCCTAAGAGATGCCTTCCCACCTCAGCCATCCTGTGAAATCTTTCATCTATTGTCATGGCCATGTCTGGTTGCTCATGGCTCTAGGGATTTAGAAAGTTACAAGTCTGATAACCTTTCATCTTTAAAGCATAATCTCTTTCACTAATTGAAACAAAAGCATGCTTGAGAGTGGCAATAAGAAGGATCCCCAGATAATGTCACGTGCAACAGGGGAAAATGTTTAGTTTCCAGGATGTGAGTTTTTAGGGATCACCTTTTCTAGCTTACTTCAGACTCATGTGGTGTATAACCTTTTCTGGTGGGGAAGATAACCAAAGAATGATGATTTCACACAATTAGTTTTTACAGAATTGTACAAATACAGGCACTGGAACCCTAAGCAGAAAGGCAGATTGTACTGAGATACAGGAGAAAAATGACAAGCAAACTCAGAAATTTGTTCTAAAGAATCTCTAAGGCCACATTCCCTTCAAAATTGAAGCCTGCAAATCAGTCTAGACTCAAACCAGCCAAATAAGTGCAATTTATTCTGACATATACAAGTGTTGTGGTTTAACCTCAGCTGGCAAGTAAGCTCCATGCAGCTGCTCGCTCACAAACCCCCTCCAGTGGGATGGAGAAGAGAATAGGAAGGGTAAAAGTGAGAAAACTCATGGGTTGAGACAAAGACAGTTTAATAGGTAAAGCAAAAGCTGTGCATGCAAGCAAAGCAAACCAAGGAATTCATTCACCACTTCCCATTGACAAGCAGGTGCTCAGCCATCTCCAGGAAATCAGGGCTCCATCACACATAATGGTTAGTTGGGAAGACAAACACCATAACTCCAAATGTTCCCCCCTTCCTTCTTCTTCCCCCAGATTTATATGCTGAGCATGGCATCATATGGTATGGAATATCCCTTTGGTCAGTTGGGGTCAGCTGTCCCAACTCCTTGTGCACCCCCAGCCCACTCGCTGGTGGGGTGGGGTGAGAAGCAGAAAAGGCCTTGACTCTGTCTCAGCACTGCTCAGCAATAATGAAAACATCTCTGTATTACCAACACTATTTGCAGCACAAATCCAAAACTTAGCCCATACCAGCTACTACGAAGAAAATTAACCCTATCCCAGCCAAAATCAGCACAATGAGGTTTAAGCTTTCTAGGTCATTGCCTCTAGTAAAAGAGCCTCAGCAACACAGGACAGATCAGATGCTGAAGGACTGACCCAGGAAGCTGTGTAGCATCCAGCAGTGTTTGCTTGCTGAGATCTGTGCAACTCTGCCTTCACAGTAAGCAAGACCTGGAGTAGATACTTTGTCAAATTTTTTGAGAGCTCAAATGCAATACACAGAGACATTACCTGTTTTTGAAAATGTTACCAGGAGGCTGTAAGCTACAAAAGCAAGAAAAGATCTGAAGAAATGAGAGATCTGTTTCTGAGCTTACTGTGAGCAACTGGAACTAAATTGGCTGTCTCTAAAGGGACTCTGAGTTTATGAGCTTGTGCTCATTGCTGTGCAATATATATATCTGCTGTGCAAACCCTCCACAGTAAAAAACTAGCACAGGTGCAGCTTTTCTCCAGCAAATGTTCTGCTTCAGTGACCGGAGGCAGCAAACACACCCTATGAAAGTTCCACAGTGAGGTTAAAAACAAAGGTGTTGTCTTGGAGTAGATATTAGTATTGATTTTATCTCTTTGATAGCTTTGCTCCTTTCATTCAGCCTCCCTATATGATACTGGTTTGTGTGAAACCCACCCAGAATTTCTGATCTACTCTTCATTTTATATATCACTCTATCAAAATCTAACAGATAGATTTTTCAGTTCAGTTGTTTGCAATGTATTGATTATCTGAGTCAGGGTTAATTTAGTCTCCTGACAACCATTTCTGTTTAAGTAATTAAATTTCCATTGCAACTTGAAGAAATGAGGCTACATACATACACTTATTTTTAATAACCCTTGCACTGCGATGCTGTGTACAGTTAGAAAGGTGCCACACTATCCTGGCAGGTGCATGGCTGCAGTTCAGCAACTGGAAATTGGATTAATTTTTAGACAGTGGAGCAGGTTGAGTGAACAGGTCAAGTGCTTTGAGACTGCCATAGACAAACCATCATCATCATACACATTCAAAGAAACAACCGTGCTAAAATTACAATCCTGTGTCCTAGTTTGGTAGTAGCTGTCCTTGCTAAAGAAGTTACCTACCCCTCCTTGACTTGTGGGTGCTTAGACCAACTACTAGGTCTACTCATGGGAAACACTCCCTAAGATGCATCAAAATGAGCCAGATCAGCAATGAAGAGTCAGATATGCAAATAATTTATTGTGAGCAGATTAGTGCCATTCAGTTTACCACATAGATGGCCAGTTGGTGAGAAGGGCTGTCTCTGGCAGGGAGTTAAGAAGAACAGTTAGGGGCTGTAACTTCAGGAGGCACACTTGCAACTGGAAAATGTGCATTTGCAAACTGGTACTTTTCCTGAGCTCTGTGCCAAAATTCCTTTATCACAGCACAAATCAGAAATAACTTCCTTGAATCCAAATTTTGTAACACATTGTACCTGAGATCAGAATTGAGCCAGATGCATTCAGCAAGGAATTAGGGATTATCTTGAAGGCAATTTGTGTCCTATTACTGTGGAGTGCCTCGATGCAGTGTCATTTTTTAGCACTGAACTTGAGAATTAATGGTAATTTCACTTCTCCCTCTGTAAAAACAGCTTTGCCAGATTGCTAGGAGTGATATGCATTTTGTCCTTCATTCCATTAAAATCTAGTCAGCTCTGCAGAAGCTCAGCACTGTAAAATTCTCGCATAATATGCATGCATCATGCTGCACATGTCCACTCATTCACTGGAATGTGACAAGCTTAATAGCGGCACGAACATAAACCTTGCCACATTGGATCAGAGTAACCACTCATATAATACAGCTTCACATTGCCAGCCATACCTAGTAGCAGATGTTTCAGAAGTTGTAAAAGTCCCGGAAGAGGCAATTACACAGAAACATTCCCATGGCAGGGATATTTTCACTGGCTTTCTAACAGTCAAGCCAGGCTCTCTCCCAGAGCTTGCTCTGTGGACACGCTGGCTGTTCCAGGCTGAGAGCCTGCTCAGCCCGCCTGGGAGAAGGGAGATGAGACTCATGGCCTTTTGGGAGCACTGATCTCTGGCCCAGTTGTACACAGATCCTGGAGAGTGTACACCTGTACACTCAGTGCATGGCTGTAAACTGACCCTGGAGAGGGTGTTAAAGGGCAGCACCGTGCTCAACCTGTGGTGCAGCTCACTGGTGCTGGTTCTCACATCTCCCAGCTACGGCCATGCAGTTGCCTAAATTACACTGTAGTCAACCCACTGCATCTACATGGCTAGTCTGCTGGAGACATGTTAGCAGTAACCCCCATTTCCTTATCAGTACACTGAGTAAGGAGTGGGTGGGATATTTTACATGTTTTTAGTTTAAAGCAGATTAAAAAGAAGGTGGTGGTGGGGCTAAGGCTTTGGTCAGAGTGTAGCTCCAAGCAGCTCTGCTGAGGTGGCTGAGGATGATGTTTAGTCACAGCAACAGTGGACAGAAGATTTAGAAACACATTGTCTGCATTTGAGGTTGTAGATCCCATCTACGATCAACCAATACATGGCGTAGCATACAACATCTGTGGTTCAGTATTCACTGACACAATGAGTTTAGACAACAAAAGTAAAATTCTGTCTTCACTTTTCAGCTATACAATTCTGCCCAAAGATTGCCATGTAGAAAAAAGATTGTTTTTCAGCAAGCTGACCCGAGGCAGGGCAGTTTCCCATTCTTCTGGCAGATTACTCGTTTACCTCCACAATCAGATTTTCTGATCTGAATGAGGAAATCAGAAACCAAATTATTCTACACTGATTGACATTTGGAGAAGCTTTCATCATCAAAACAGAGTCACTTTTGCCTGACATAAGCCACAAATATATCACTTACAGAAGATCTGAACTAGAGCTGTCTAAAGCCTGGGATTTCTCATCAGCAGAAAATGTAAATATATCACAATATGCTTGTGTGTTTAGTTTAAAATATTCCATCAAACAGGTTTTATGTGAAGTCACAAAGAAAAGGAAATATCAGTGTGGAGACCTAGCCATTTTTCATGCCTGAAAGCCATAGTAAGCCTTGAAATAGGAAAGAATAAAAGTCCCAGGATCTCCAGCATTTAGCAAGGAAAACAGACATTTACATCAGACTTCTGCCCATGTTTCAGTGACATTTAGCTGAACCAGATAAAACTCTTAACTGGTATTTTTCTGATGAAACTCAAGTAAGAACATGTTTTGCATGTATAATCTTGAGGCATCCAGAGCAGTGGCGCAAGCTGCTTCTTGGACAGCAAGATCTGGTTTCCAAAAAACTGGTGAAAGTCAAGAAATATTCATCTGTTTTAACATTTGAAAAGAAAACTCAGCGTTTAGCTGAAAACCATTGTATCCAGTACAATTTCTATTCCCGATGACAGCATTCAAATGGAGATCAAACAACTGCTGTAAGAAAGGAGATTTACAGCCGTAGCAGGAGAAGCAAAACTGAAGGAAAGTTACAGAAAAGAAGAAACTGAATTTCACACTCCAGCTGAACAGGAAGACATGTTGATAGTCTGCCAGGTTTGTGAAGAAAACAAAAAATATTTAGTTTATAAAAGGATGGAGTATGACCCTAACTGGTATCTGAGGAAGAGCAATGGTAACACCAAGTGAATAAACAAACTCACTGGACAGACTGGACAGACAAGACTGTCCAAACAAGACTGGACAGACTTGACAAATGGGAACTGAGATGGTGAGTGTCTTGAAACTGTGAGTGTAGTCGGCTGCCAAAAATGTACTTGAGAAGGAAATCAAGAACACAGAATGACCAAATGATTGATTTACAAAGAGAACAATTATAAAGTATTAAAGCACCACAAAACCATTACCAAGGGAATGTCTGGGGAAAACAGAAGGATAAATAAAATTATTGTTAAGGAAACCATACATGTGCCTTGATACTACAGAAAAAGGCTCCCAGCTCAGGTGATTGAGAAATATGAAGCAAGTTCTTTATGAAACACACATGTCAAAAATAGTCAAACTCCAACACCTGACACAAACCTAAAATGCTCAGGAATAATCTTGATGACAAAATGTTTCCAAGACACGGCTTTCTATGTGGCACTTCTGAAATGCTTCTCACTGTTTGATAGTGCTGTCAAAACCAAGGTCTCAGAAGCTCTGCTTTGTATTTCAAGGTTTTCTTTTGACTTCTGCTATGATATGACTGAGACATTTACTCTGTCTTACTGTTGTTTAAGTGGAGGTGACAATAAATCCTTTCTTTCAGCATCTATCTCTGTACTTGGGTTGATAACTTTCTTACAGGAAATAGACACTGCAAAGTAAATAACCACTATTTCCATTTCTATCCTGGCTGAAACTGCTATTCTGAAGCATTTAATTTCATGTTGGAAGTTGATATTGGGGATCGGACTGCCACAAGTTACTTCTGGTCACTTCATTTGAAGGAGAATTTCAATTATACTGTATTTCTGCATGTTATAAAATTGTGTTTGGTAAGGTAGGTACATCCTTCTTTACCAAAATTAGAGTTGTGGTTTCAAGAAAAATGCTGATGTTTCAATTTTTGTAAAAGTCCTTTGTTCAGGAGAGTGCGTAGGCCATGTAATGTAATTTGTTTAATTAAGATTTGTCAAATAATTCTGTGTAATTTTTTTATGTGCAAAACCAAATCAGTTCATATGAAATTACAGTGATGAAACCAAAAACTGAGAACAATCATCATAATGTTTCGAAAGTTTTGTATTTTATGACATCCACAGTTAACAATCTGCCAAGTAAGGACAACTCTTTGCTGCAAAATAGTAAATTCAAGACAAAGGAGTAAGCATGCTGAATTGCATCTGTCCCAGCAGTAGAAAAAAAGGACATTTGTCTATTTCAGCAAACAATTAAAGTTTATTCAATGGCATGAGGCATGAAAAGAACATTAAAAAAACTCTAGCTGAAAAGTCATTTTATAGAAAAAGAAATAGAATAGCTGACAGGATACATTCTCTTTTTAACTAAACTTTAAAAATGTGGACATTGATAACAGTAGAATAATTTAAGGTAGTACAGCTGAAGCTATGGTATTGTCCCATTTGTTTCTTGCAGAACCACTTCTTACAAAGCAGCAGAATAATACAGAGATAGGTTGCATTTTAAAAAGAGTGGTTTACCATGCTCCAGTTTAAATATAAGTTGTCATTACTGAACACTGGAATGGATCATATTCACAGTAAACCATTCTCTTTCATTTTCAAGCATAGGTGTTTGTATGTGTTTGTGTTTCCATAACATTTAGATTCTAGTATTTTAACTGACAATTTCATGAATTCATTCAGTTAAGGTGACATCCTTAAAGACTATAAATAAATATAATGCTCTTGTAGAAAAAGTGTAACACAATAAACCATACTGAATGGTTTTAATTTATGAATCAGGAGTTATTGGCTGAAAAGAATTTCAGAATTTCAAATAGCAGGGGAAGAAATAGCTGAGATAATTATAGTTTCATTAATTGCTTAAGTAGTAGAAGGTTTATTCTACTTATTGGGAAGGGCCTTTTGTGAGAAACTGACATAAGCGATTAAGTGAGGACTATACACTGTGAGAAGCCATAGAAATTATTAATAGATTTTTGGAAGAATAGCAAAACCATTTCTTCAAAACAATGGCAAAGGCTTCTAAGGCCCGAAGTGAGGTGCACGCATGTGGACACATGCACAAATATACACAAAAAGGGAAAAGTCCTTCAGTGAGGGACTCAAATCTTTCACGCAAGAACTATGGAAGTATCGGGTTTCAACCCGGTAATTGGAAGACCCCTTAGAATCTTTTTTTCCTCCTATTTTGTTGAAAACTGTGGTTCAGAAATACTAAATAGTTAGCAAACAAATCTGTGACTGAAACATATAGTGGTTTTTGGAACTGACTGAGACCAAGGTGACAGGGAGGGGGTCTTCCCTAGTCACTCACTCTGATCATTAAGCTGTCAGAGTTCCTTGTCCCAGAACACTGTTTTTTGCCATTTTCCATTTCAGTGGTAGGTATGGTAATATTCAGAAAGGGATTTAAACTTGATGATACTAAATTAAGACACACAGGAAGTTAATGAGCAATAATCTAGTCAGTACACATCAATTTAGCTAAAGTACCTAAAGATGGCTTATCTAAAGAAAAGAATCCTTTTTTATGACAGCAGGTTACATAAAAGTGCTGGAAGCACTGCATGGGGAAGATGTGGAAGGCACATCTTTGAAACATGATTGACTGGGAGAGTGATTTGGACTCTGTTACAAAGAAATATTCCAATTAGTGTAGAATTTTTGCTTTAGTAATATGAGTAAAAAAATGGAAGAGAGCTCCAAGTGTGCCTTTCATCAGACAGGCAGCTGTGACAGCTGGGTGAAAGACGCATGTATATGAAGTGCAGTATTCACAGGCTTTTCTAGTTTCTTGAACAGCTGCTCAAATTATCAAATGTATAGAACTGAGTACCTTTAGGTAATTGCACTTAGCACATGACACATCTCTAAATCCTCTCTCTTGAGCCCAGGGCACCAAGCACCAGTTCCTCTTTCATTTACTTCTGCGTAAATCTGAGAGACTTACAATGCAGATGAGTAGCCTTCTGTCTTCCCTAGCCTCCATCCTTGTGTTTTACGGTATAATGCTGCAAAACACTTCGCAATAATTTTCCACTACGTCTACAAACACAGATAATTCTGCCATACACAATGACGTGCCATTAATTACACTTTAACAAGTTTAAGCTGAGAACACTTGTACACAGGCTGTTCACATGCTTCAGATTGTAGAAAACAACACAATTATAAATTTCAAATTACCTAACTAGGTAATATAAATAATAGAATTTGATAAGCAAGCATTCACAGCAATGCTAGGCAAAGGTGGAGAGTTCATTAATGCCTTGTGGGTCCCTTTGTCTTTCTTGACAAGAAGAATCTCCATAAAATGTTTCAGTTTACACTTGTTATGCTTATGTGTCTGACAGGCACAAAGCTTAGCACAATGCATCTCAGAGTTGGGATCTTTTACAACTCATTAGTTTCTCAAGCACATGTGATACAGGTATTCTTTTTCCCACTTCTTCAGTGTGTGTTATTTAACATTACGAACACAGTTATTTACACTACTTGGGTTTTCACAGAGCATAGTGATTGACCCATTGAGGCAAGTAGTAAATCAGCAGCTTCCTTTACTCCTTTTTAATTCCTTTTCACGTATTTTTTTTTTTTCACGTATTTTTATTAACTTTTTTTTTTTTTTTTACTAACAGCTCCTTTGTATCCGCTTCTCCTCAGCAAAATAGTGCAGCTCTGTAACTCTGTATTTTCCTAATCAAGTGCTCTTTCCCTGACAGAGCTTCAAATTCTTCTTTTCATAATGCTTATGCAGGGTGTTTATTCAGGCAGTGCTCACCTTTACCTCCATTTGGAACTAGCCAGAAAAAAGATAGCACTTCTCAACCAACACTCCAAGCACTTAATAATCATCTACCAAACTAAAAACTAGGGAGTCAGTTTTATTCATTCTATTTAGGAGTTTTAGAGGAACCAAACTCAAGCAACATCACCAACCTACAAAGGTTCCTTTGCTTCTCTCCTTCATGAAATCTTAGAGGGATGCTGTGGATTAATGTAATAAAGTGTTTATTCAGCTCCCTGAATATCACTGAGCAAGGATGAGATAAATGAGAAAAGAATAAATGAGAAAAGAATAAGGCAAATTAAGCACATGTATTTTACAAGCACAAAAATCTGATCAATGGCAAATTCAGCTTTCTGGTACGAGGGTCATGAGATTATGGAATAGAAAAATGTCTCTCCTGGTCGAAGCAGAGAGTGGCAAAATTTTGTAAAGTGTAAGATGTGGCAGATGACTGTTTTAATAAATGTGAGAGGGTGAACTATATCTTTTGGGCCATGTTTTGGGGTTGTGATGTTGGAGTCTAAAATCTGCCACTGGGCATGTGTCCTGTTGTAGAGCAGGACCCAGTGAAGAATAAGTGTGTTACTGGAGAAGGACAAGAATGTATTTCTTTTACCATGGTTTTTAAGAAATTGTATCCAGTTCAAAGAATCAATTTAGATTATAGTCTCATTTAGAACCTTTCCAGAGGGGGAAGATTGGGGTTTTTGGTTTTTTTACTGTTTTTTTAATTGCTGTTGCTTACTGGTTTTTAGCTTTATCTCAAGTAAGGCAACACCTGCATTGCTTCTAATGGAGGGCTGTTTCTGGGAAGAATCTAGGTTTGAAACGTAACGATGCAAAGAGGGATCTTCTGTACTTGCATTGACATGGACAAAGGAAAGCTCATCATGCTAACACAGTTACACTGGGAGAGATTAGAATATCAGTGTAATGGCAGGCTGCTGATGATTTGCTTCTCTAGAGCCTATGGGTCATATGCTTGATTAGCATTCATCTGCTTTTGAAATGTCATGTTGTTTTAACTCAGAAAATACAATATGTGCTATATCCTAAGTGCTAGCCTTGCCTTACCTATTATATGATGAAACCTAATTACCCTCTTCCCATCTGCATGCTGAGGTATAAATTTCAGGTATTATAGAGGCATCTGCATTGAGAGGAGGTAACTATTCCACAGCAATGAAAGACAGACAGTGTGGGAACATAAAAGAAGCAATTGGAAGTTAAAAATCTGCTACACCATACAGCTCCAAGCCCTTCAGGATTTCCAGAATGCATTTTGATAGTGCTGGGTAGAGTAATGTCAAAAGGCAGAAAAGCCTTAACAATTGATTTTTGAAATAGCTGATTTCACAGGACAGCACTAGGGAGGCAGCACACAATGCTACAGCAGCTTCTTTGTTCTTCATTCGCTGGCAGCTTAGAGAAGAAAGTCAAATGGCATATTCTCATACAGTAACAAACAGACGGATCTCCACTCACAACCAGCACCAAAGGAAAATTGAAATTTCAAAATATATTAAATTATTTTTCCTATGGCAATCAGTAATACAAACAAGAATAATATTAATAAAACCAGTCAAAATACAGAGACTCAGTAAGAGACATACTTTAATGATATTGTGTTATTTGCAGCAGCAGAAGATTACGAGAGTTTACTAGATATAATTCTTGATATATTTCAGGTTTCTTTATGTCTTGGTACAAATATGAATTCTTGCGCATATTGCAAAAAGTTACTTAGAATCTGAAACAGGACTCTGGAATCTGATTGCTGTTTATTTAATTTATGACAGTGTGTACAGCAATGTTCCACAGGTATCTGAGACACACATGCAGCAAGTCAAGCAAAAACCATAGAGCATTCAAATTATTCTTACACAGTAGGGTGTGGTGAGTGCTCAAATGCTATAATAAAGAGTGTTTACTAATGATACTAATTTCAGAATCTTAAGAAAATATCATGAGCACAGAAAATAAATTACTAAGTCCATGCTGTTTCTTGACAGCATGTTTTGACTGTAGAAGATGAGGAAACTTTGAGAATCCACACGTTTATTTTCAGGTATTTGTATTGTATTAATATCTGTAAAAAGAGTATTGACATTGTAGTGGGAGGCTCTAATATTGAGCTATATGTTGTGGGAGAGCTATTTTCCTGAAAGAGAAAGATTTTCAAGAGAGGCAAAGAAAGAATTTAAGAATTCTGATTTACATGTCTAACAGGTATGTAAAATCCCTTAGCTATACTGTGTTTTGATGTAAAATGTTTGTAGAGGTAGACCATAGATGAGCTGCATGGGCTAAAGGCTGTGGAACATTCTGCTGTGAACTAAACCTCATTCCTGAAAAAAGAAAATCAAGTGCATTTTACTCATAAAAGATGAATTAGAAGAAATTTAAAAAAAAACAACTAATTTTTTTTTTCTTGTAAAATAACTTTGGAGTTGTTACTCAAAATTTGTCTCAGCTATTTAATGCCATGACCTGAACTAGTAGTTAGTTTCAGATCATTAGTTCTCTTAAAATTGCACAAGCCTGTCCTTTTTAAAAATAATGGAAATAAAAAAAAAATCTTCATTGTTTTGATATTCATTATCTTTAAAAAGAAGGATGACTGAGCTTATTCTCTCAAGACTGAGACACAACCCGCTTATCCTATAGATGTGAAATACATGCTTACTCATTTTTTATATAAAAGAACCTTCTGAGATTATTTTAATGTTTATTCACAGCTGCTTAATGCCAGGGTGGAGAGTTGATAATACTGCTGAAAATAATTCAAACACCTGGTTTTTATCTTTAAGAAGCATTGTACAAAATGCTTGTGTTCATGTGAATGACAAAGTTAATAACATTTTTTTTGTCTAATGAAACATTAATAGTCTAAACATATGGATGTTCTATGCAGCCTTAGCGCTCTCTGTATGCAGTGAAAAAAATATATGAGAACAAACTGGATAAAGTTTTGGTATCTAATGTAATTAAATTTCAATTAAGATCCAAGTTTATTATCTCAGATTAAGGTCTTTGTGTTCTTGGAAATGTAATAGACGTTTCTGTGGTCATCAGGTATGCCTTTTGAAACTTTTTCCAGAAATGGACTCTAAATTAATATCTCAAGAAACTAACAGATAATGATTATTGCTGGGTCCCAGTGCTGAGCAGGGGCAAAGCAGGTACATATAGTAAGGGATAAATTATGCCCCTAATTCATGACAGGCTGACTAGGTAACATTGATAATGAGCTGGAGTAACTTGGCAGTATAATTAACCAGGAGTACCATGGTATTAGAATTAAGGAAAAAGGGGAGAAAGGAGAAATGATTTGTCTGGGTTCACAGAGGAAGTTGGTAGTACAAACCAGAATTAAATGCAGATACCCTGTATTGAAGTCTGCATCTGTCACTAGAGCAGTGCTACAAGTTTCATTTTCATTCTCTGCTTGGTTAATAAACTCCCTTTAAAACCAAGGAACAAGCTGATTGCCCTAGTTTACTCAACTCTCAGCTTTAGCATGCAATTTTTTTCATGAACAGTCAAAAATTAGTTTCCCCAAAGAAAAATTGTTTTTCCATACCTCCTCTGAGCTACCTTAAGGGAGGAGGAATGAGAAGATGGCTTAGAAAATTGCTCTGACAGGAAAATAACCATTTTTTATTTTAGGCAAAATGCAAAATCAGAAAAGACCAGGCATATTGCTTCCTCAAGGCACAGTTCTGCTCTTGCGTGAGATGTTTACACAGGTTGTAGCAGAGTGGAAGCACAGAGGTGTTACGTTTGTGCCTTGTCAGGGCAGGCCAGGCCAGGGTGCCTCAGAGACTGTGAACACCCAGGAGGTATAAGGACGTCTGCAGCTGGCAAATGATGTGTCCTTCTCATGAAGAAACCAGTTCTGAGGTTTTGTTTTTGCTTGGTTTCTTTTCCCCTATTGGGAATTTAAAACTTTTTTAAAGTGTTTTTTGCTAGGCTGTGCTTTATCATGAGACTCAGACCACGTATCTTGTTTTGAACACCATAGAAGAAATCTCTTTAATTTGCTGTATAAAGTGAGAGCTACCTTCCCTGCCCCTAGACAAGCAAATTTATTTTCAAAGCTATACATGAAAGAAATTAAGAAAGTTGGCTTTTTTTTTTTTTTTTTTTTTTTTTTTGGTAAAATCATGTAATGTCTTCAGAAGAGCCCTGATGATTCTAGTTTCAGAAATATGTTCTTTTCAGTCCCACACCAACTAGCAATGGTTAGGCTAGGAGCATTGTGGGAAAGTCAGGATGTGAGCAGGAAGACTCTCCAGGCACAGTGGAGACGCAGGTCCCCAGGGAATGTCTGTTACTTGCTCTTGTCATTCCGGTCTTTCACTGTAAAATGTGGATGTTTGCAGGCAGATCCAGGGACTTAAGATGAACTTAATAACCTCTAGTGCTGGATATATGACAAATAGGTATTAGGGATTTATAATTTTGGATTCAGGAACTGAAATTCAAGGTATGTCCCATGGATATGTGCTTGCAAAGGTGGACTCAGGTGTTCAAGTTTAACAGAGGATTTAGTTGGCTTACTACTCAAGTAGGATCTGAAGCAGTCTGAGGATCTGCCAGTGTCAAGGTTTCCAGCCAATATAACTCATTTTCTCAAAGATAGTCCTGTCCCAAGTGACCAGTGCTGCTGTCTTTAACAATGTGCTTTAGTTGAATGAAGATGTTTCATACAACTGGTCTACAGATACACAGGTCTACATACATGTAATTTGTGTGAAAAGCATTTATTGAATATTTCAAATAATCATTTCTGTCAATGGTTAACCAATAGTTTAAAGAGTACTGTGATTGTTGTTCCTTGCAGCTAGAACTAGTGGTAGCTGAAGAGCTTGTGAAAGTTTTATTCTGTGAGGCATTTCAAAACAGAGCAAGGAGACAGCATTTCCTGTGGAATAGTTTTTCTGAAAAATCTTCATATGGATCTTTCAGAGTGTGGCACTTCATATGTAAATATGAAATATTTATGTGAGTATGCAAAAAAAGAAAATTAAAAAGTTTTTATTTGTTGCCATTAAGTGTTTTGAAACAATCAGTCCCTCTTTAAAGTTTTGATTCTACTATAGAACCCATCAGTAAAGGTTTGGTCAGTTCTATCAGCTATTTAAGTTTTAATCATTGTCATGGTAATAAATTAAGAATCCACATCAGTTCAAGTTCAAATGTTTAAATAGTTCTTTTTTGTATATAGGATTTATCATGGCTACAAGAAAAAAAAAAAAAAAGACACATAGTTTAAACGGTAATGATTTCCTAGAGGTTTATTTTCCTGCAATTTATGAGTCTTCTCATCCTTTGTCTTGTATACCAGGCTTTCTGGTGTTCTGCAGCTGCAGCTGGAATGTACTTTATATATGAATAATCTCGGCTGCTTTATGAGGTAGGGGTTTGGCACTACGATGTGTCTAATCAACTTGGTATAAATGTTTTATTAGTCTGTCACAAAGAATCACTTTTAACTCTAGACAAGAATACACAATACTCTAGAGCATGAACTCTGTTTAAGGGGTCACTTTGTACTTTGTTTAAAGGGTCACTGAATTCAAACTAAGTTCAGTACAGGCCAAGTCATGTGTCTTATGGAAGGCAGGCAAGGGCATGGCTGGGAAGGGACCTGTATTTCCAGGTAGAGGCAGGAAGGGACCCTGTGCTGAATTGCTCCCAAGTAGTGACTGGGAGTGAATAAACATAGCTGCCAGGTTCACTGTTGGGGAAGAGCAAGTTGCCCCCACCATCTTTCTAGTATTGGCAGCTGCAGTAGCTCCTATTCACTTATCAGTGGATCTCCGGAGATGTTTCAGCACTTGGAGCAGCTGCTTCCCCAGCTAGAAGGAGGGAGCCAAGGGAGATTCAAACTGTTTCTTAGGAACTTCAGCTCTGATTGCCAGAGGTGTTTGCAGATGACTAACCCACTGATAATTACTATGGACATTACTGCTTGTCTCAGTTTTAGCTGCAGATGAAAGAGAGCAATTATTTTTGCAGAATGTTTACCCTGGAGGGCCCAAATACATCTAGTGGTTGCATTATTTTTTTCATCTGACTCGGAGAAATTGAGTTTGTAATAAAGTTATTCCCATATTTTTTAATTACCTTATCATTACTGAATAAACCCATTCTACATTTTATGTAAAAAGACTAAATTTGCAGATCAGACATCTAATACTTTTTTAATTATTTCAAATCAAGTAACCAAGGAAACAAAGGATGCTATTTACCTTTATAATCAGGAGGTAAATGGGCATATTAGAATCTACTTCACAATTAACTCCTATAGATCTCCTGAGAGATAAAGACAGGCTGCAATTTAGTTGTTCTGTAGAAACAGGACAAGGAGACAGTCCTAGACCTGAGCATACCTTCCCAACGCTTTCAGTCACAGGATATTCTCCTATGTACTGAATCTTGACTGAAGATGATATTCCAAATAGACATATGTAGCTGTTCATCTTTGGCTGGTCCCTTGCTGCTGGGGAGGAGAGTCCTTCTGACAGCTGGAGAAATAAATTAAAATATCTGCCTGGAACTCTTAAGAGTGAAAAACAAGGATTTAAAAAGGAAGGAAGACTGCTTAACACTGGTGCATAGGACACATGGGGGAACTAAACCATCTTGAAGTAAGAATGATTAGGTCTGTACCTGACTGACATACCTGAGGTAACCGACTGCCCACAGGGACTCTACTGATGTGTAATGTAAACCCAAGCAGGTGCAGAGTTACGATGTCTTTATGCAATTACATTAATGTTTCCCAGTTGCTCCTAAACATACTTCAGTGAGATATCCCAGGATCACATTTCTTTTTCATGGCTGTTCAAGTCATCCAGATCTTTCTCCTCCTCTAACTCCAGCAAGCAAGAGCAGAACTTACAATGTTATTAGTCCTTATAGCTGACTTTAATGATAATCACTTTATACTGTTACATTTTGCATCACTTTTTTCCTCTAGCTGCTAAAGTCAAATAACTCTTCAATATCAGATTGCAGTCCAATGTGTTGATTGTGCCTCACATTCCCTTTTCTAGACTAAGCTACACCTATGGGTAGTAGCCTCAGTCTGGTCTTTTTTTACTGACATTTATTCAGGTGCTCTGGAGTTAAGTGACCTGCCTAAGTCTTTGTTGATAGGTTTAAAAATTACTTTTAGCTTCTGGGACAAGGTCCAGGGGCTTCCCCTCAGCCTTTTAATTATCCTTTTCTGGGCTTAGAATTTCCTGCTTCTTCAGTACTCTCATATTTCTCATCGTCGCTAGTTACCCACTAGACATCATAGCAAATACTGTCATCTGCCTAGAGGAGGTATTTGTAGAAAAATCAAATATGCATGTTTTAAAATGTGTGACCTAAGAAGAAAAGTCAGAAGACATGGTTAGTCCAGTAAAGGAAGCATAGTATTTTTATAATATCCAAAAGGTTGTTATAAAGAAAACAGAGAACAGCTATTTATGTATAACAATGGGAGACTGTAAATAACAGGCTTTGCAGAAATATGGGTTTTAGATTTGATATTAGGAGTCTTTCTAAGTCACTAACTATAAGCAATGTTTTAAGGTCAGCTTTGGGTAATTATGCTCACATAGCCCCATGCCCTGCTGGATAGAAGCTATTAAAAAATTTTGAATAATACTTTGAGATAGAGTTTATTAAGATAACCTAATTTCTAGAGCCCTTTTCTGCTTGTATCTCATGTGGAAGTACACTAATTTCTCATTACACAGCCCTACAAGCCAGTCTTCTTTTTCTATTGCAATTTCTTTATGGAAAACTCAGGCAAAATAAATATTCATTTAATTTGGATCATAACTTGATCTTCTCTATGTAGGCTTTTTGTCTTTCAGAGATCAGTTATATGGAAAGGTACTAGCTCTGCTATGGGCTTAGACACACCTATGAGGTTACAGCTGGAGAAAGCTGTAACTGTTCCTAAATCTCAAATAATTCCTAAATTTTCACTGACCACTTTTTATGGGATACAAACGGTATTAAAACCTTTTTTCATTTAGTATACAATCTGGCATCTTCTTCTAACAATGATGATTCTTGGTGTCAAAATGTATTACTGTTTTGATAAGGTTTGAAAGATTTATTATCCAACAAGGCTGCTGCTTTGTCTCTGTAGTTAGAATCAGGTTTGGTTCTCATCTTGTTCCTGTCTTTCCCACTTAGGCCAGAATATGACAAAGATCAAAGATTTCAGCTGCACTGCTAACCTATCCGGGCCTGACACCTTCTTCCCATTCTGTGTCACTCATTTTCATCCACCTCTAGTGGAAGAAAAAAGAAAAAGGAGGAGATCATAGTTTCTGAAGATATTTTTGTTTTCTTGAAAAGCCTCTTAACAAGTACGTTGACTGTCAATGAATAAATCATTCAGTCTTGCCTGCGGTGTACAGCTTTTTGTCCCTAATTGCTAGTTTGTGGCTTAAAAATATAGTGGAATTGTAAGTAGATTTTTTTTTAACTTTTCTGCCTTTTACAAATGTTAAATTGTACAAAACTGAAATAAAGTGTCTTAAAGCAAAAAAAAAAAAAAAAAAAAAAAAGATACTTAATAACCTTGTTACCCAGTGGACTTTCCACTTTCTTTTGTGTTTAAATAAACCTGTGTGTCTCATTCTAGAGGAATATGTGTATGTAAAGTGTGTGTAGAATACCATGGGATAAAGTCCTGGAGAGAAAAGGGGCCCAAGAAAGCTGGTTAATATTTAAGCTCCAAGCTCAGGAGCAATACATCCCAGTAAAGAGGAAGTCAGACAAAAACAACAGGAGGCCTGCATGAATGAACAAGGAGCTCCTGGACAAACTCAAACACAAAAAGGAAGCCTACTGAGGGTGGAAGGAAGGACAGGTAGCCTGGGAGGAATACAGAGAAATTGTCCAAGCAGCCAAAGATCAGGTTAGAAAAGGCAAAGTCCTGATAGAATTAAATCTGGCCAGGAATGTCAAGGGCAACAAGAACAGCTTCTACAAGTACATCAGTGATAAAAGGAAGACTAGGAAAAATGTGGGCCCTCTGCAGAAGGAAAAGAGAGACCTGGTTAGCCAGGATATGGAGAGGGCTGAGGTACCCAGTGAAGTTTTTGCCTCAGTCTTCACCAGCAAGTGCTCCAGCCACACCACCCAAGCTGCAGAAGACAAAGGCAGCGACTGGCAGAATGAAGAACTGTAGAAGACAATTTCAAGACCATCTGAGGAACCTGAAGGTGCACAAGTCCATGGGACTGGGTGAGATGCATCAGTGTGTCCTGAAGGAACTGGCAGATGAAGGGGCTAAGCCACTATCCATCATATTTGAGAAGTGGCAGTCCAGTGAAGTTCCTGCTGACTGGAAAAGGGGAAACATAACCCCCATTCTTAAAAAGGGAAAGAAGGAACACCCGGGGAACTACAGGCCAGTCAGTCTCATGTCTGTGCCCAGCAAGATCATGGAACAGATCCTCCTGGAAACTATGCTAGGGCACATGGAAAATAAGGAGCTGATTGGTGACAGCCAACATGGCTTCACTAAGGGCCTGACAAATTTGGTGGGCTTCTACGACAGAGTTACAGCATTGGTGGATAAGGGAAGAGCAACTGACGTCATCAACCTGGACTTGTGCAAAGCATTTGACACTGTCCTGAGCAACATCCTTGTCTCTAAATTGAAGAGACATGGATTTGACGGATGGACAACTTGGTAGATAAGGAATTGACTGGATGGTCACACTCAGAGTTGCAGTCAATGGCTCGATGTCCAGGTGGAGAGCAGTCCCCAGTGGCATTCCTCAGGGGTCAGTACTGGGACTGGTGCTATTTAACTCTTTGTTGGCCACATAGACAGTGGAGTTCAGTGCCCCCTCAGCAGGTTTGACAACGACACCAAGCTCTGTGTTTTGGTCGACACACTGGAGGGAAGAGCTTCCATCTAGAGGGACCTTGATAGGCTTGAGAGGTGGGCCCATACAAACCTCATGAAGTTCAACAAGGCCAAGTGCAAGGTCCTGCACATGGATCAAGGCAATCCCAAGCAAAAGTACAGGCTGAGCTGTGAATGGATTGAAACCAGCCCTACGGAGAATGACTTGGAGGTATTGGTGGATGAAAAACTGACTATGAACCAGCAATGTGCACTTGCAGACCAGAAAGACAACTGTATCCTGGGCTGCATCAAGAGAAGTATGGCCATCAGGTTGAGGGATGTGATTCTCCCCCCTCTACTCCACTCTCATGTAAACCCACTTGGAGTATTGTGTCCAGCTCTGGGGCCCCCAACATAAGAAGGACATGGACCTGCTCAAGTGGGTCCAGAGGAGGGCCACAAAGATGATTGGGGGGCTGAAGCACCTCCCCTGTGAGGACAGGCTGAGAGAGTTTGTGTTGTTCAGCCTGGAGAACAGAAGGCTCCGGGGAGACCTTATAACGACCTTACAGTACTTAAAGGGAGCCTACAGGAAAGATGCGGTGGGACTTTATATCAGGGAGTATAGTGATAGGACAATGGGTTATGGATTTAAACTGAAAGAGGGTAGATTTAGAATAGATGTAAGAAAGAAGTTCTTCACTGTGAGGGTGGTGAGGCACTGGAACAGGTTGCCCAGAGAGGCTGTGGATGCCCCCTCCCTGGAAGTGTTCAAGGCCAGGTTAGATGGAACTTTGAGCAACCTGATCTAGTGGAAGGTGTCCCTGCCCATGGCAGGGAGGTTAGAAATAGATGCTTTTAAGGTCTCTTCCAACCCAAATCATTCTATGATTCTATGATTCTATGATATATATGACAGAGTGGGTACAGGTAATTTGTTGGAAAATTAAAGTCTTGCTTTGAGCTGGCATACAGACAATTACTGTAGCCAATAACAAGGTTCTGGCAAACACAGTAGTTTCAAACCTCAGTTTTTCCCATGGTCTTTCATCTAGCTCTCTTGCTTTTCATCAGGCTCATTTTTTAGACTATAATTATTGCCATACATCTACTGCTTTTCTGTTTAAAACAAGTAGGAAGAACTTTGTCTGAACTAGAGATGGTAGAGACTAGAGATGGTTGCTGTGGATGTTCAGATGGTCACAACTGAAAGAAAGGTAAGTACTTTGAGGGTACTTTATTTATTGCGTTTGGTTTTAATAATCTCAAAGAATTCATAGTAGATGGTATACATGCTGAGTTCTGCCTCCCTCCCATCTGTGACATAATCTCACTGATGGTAATTATGACAAAACTAATTTTACATACCTATCTATTTTTTTATGGGAGTCCAACAGCAAGAGAGATTATCTTGCTTGGCAACCCACCTGTAAATACTGTGACTCATTTATTAAGGTAATAAACTTTATAAATATCTTCAATTTAAATGTACATTAAAATCTAAAGTACCTGAAAGTAGCATCTGAAGACATGTTGTCATGGTTTGAAGTTGGCCGGCAGCCAAACACGATGCAGCAGGTCACTCATCCTTTCCCTCACCCAGGAAAATAGGGGAGGGACAAAAAGGAAAAAACTCCTACGCTGAAATAAAAAACAGTTTAGTGATTGTAATGTAACAAAACAATAATGGAAAGTACAAATGGGTAATGCACAATGTGCTTGTTCACCACCCACTGACAATACGCAGCCTGCTCCTGGCAGGGATCCTGATGGAACAAGATGATCCTGCCGTGCCTACTGAAAGCAAGAGAGAACCCACCTCCTTTATATACTGAGTATAACGTCACATGATATGAAATGCACCAATGGCCAATCTGAGCCCAGCACTCCAGCTGTGCTCCCTCCCAGCTCAAAGAAAACTAACTCTATCCTGGCTGAAATCCAGGTCGGGCTCTCTGGCTGTGCTCTCTCCCAGCTCAAGAAAATTAATTCCATCCCAGCTGAAACCAGGACACATGTCAAAAGCATCATCCAGTTAAATGCAGGAAAACCAAGGTACATAAGTGGTAACATCCTTTCCTATCCACTGCTTGATGCTCCCTTGGCATTTAGAAGAAGTGGAAAATGAAAGCAAGCATGCAGTTCCTCTTCATTCTGAATTACAATAGTGTTTCTTCAGCAGACTTATATTTTTCGGCAGCAACTAGATAGCAGAAAAGAAGAGGGAGCATTTTTTCAGCAATAACATAAGAGAAACAGTCTATAAAATACAAGCATGTCAGTCTAACAAAACTCAAGCAGAAGTGGGCTAGAGTTATGAAAAGAAAAAAGATAAAGTCTTCTTCTCTCCTAAACTGTAGCTGGATTTGAAGTTTGTGGTTAGAACAGTTTGTTAACAAGTCATTTCAGAGACTGACATTCTAAGTGACACTGGCATGACTTTTGTGTGCAGTGACATCCTAATTTAGTGTTCTGTGCATTTTTGCTTTGTTCTTTGTCACTGAAGAAGCCTACAATAGCTTTGTTCCTGATATTATATTTCCTGAGCTTTTTAACTGGAGCAAGTCCTGAAGTGTCCTCTCCCCTTCAGAGAATGCCATGAGCAATGGGATGAAGATTTGTACTTTATGAACAGATTAAAATAATTCAGCAAAAAGAAAAGGTGCAGAACAATCCCATGCCCCGGGATACCCTGTGGTTACAAAACTCCTGAGGAAGAGAGAGCTACAGCTTTTAGTCTTTCCCAGAAGCTGGGATGAGGTAGACCTCCACTGTCATAGGTCTAACAGAGAGTAGGGCAGGAAGGAGATCCCTGCTCCATCAGGTTTCTCCTGGTCCAGTGTGCTGTGGGAGTCCCAGCGTGGATTGTACCACAGACGGAAGGCAATGGGTGGCTCTTCCTTACTAAGCTGGCCTGCCCAGTGCTCAAACTGTCAGTGACTTGAGTGTGTGCAAAAAACTGAGTGCAGATATTCAAATAACTTAACAGGTGAAGATTTAAGTGCTTCCAATGTTAAGCAGAAGGATGGAGCTTTTGGAAGCACAGGCTTGAGCACCCAGAAGGCAGCTGGCTAGGATTTAATTTTGCAGTCAGTCATAAATGCTAAAACCTGACCTTTTAGGATAGTCTCTGGGGAAGTTTTGTGTCACTTGCTTCCTACCTACCAGTTAGCAAACATTTTGTATCTAAGTCTCATTAAAAAGTGTGTTCACTATTATGTCAGGTAACCTGAGCAGATAAAACTAAAAGTGCTTTAAAGTTGTTGTTCTTAAATTTGTTGGTGTTAGTGTGCCAATAATGCCCTGTTGTGTCAGTGTTGAATTTGGACCTAAGTCTTATCAGCTGAAGTTGTTATGAAAACAGAACAAAGTTTCTGATAGCAAAAATAGCAGGATTTTTGAAAATGAACTGGACAAAGTCTATTTTTATCTTTCTTCCATTTTTTATTTTTTCCCAGATAGGTCGTTCTACAAAATTCCATTCTGAGAAAAAAAACCCAACAAACTGTTCTGTTGACTCAGTGACTTTAAATGTCACCAAAATGTCACTTTTGAAGTAGATGAGAACACTTTCCCAAATGAAATGAATGACTTTAATGATATAAATCCCTTTGAAAATATAAATGAGTGTCTTCACTTAGAATTCAATAACAAGGACCATGAAACAAAATAAATGTATTTAAACCTATTTTGTGATGAAATGAACACATATTGGCATATGGAAAGGTAAAGTGTTAGCATTCTTTCTTCAGGGACCTTTGTTTTTTTATATTAATTGTCACTCAGGTTGATATACCAGGTGTCTATCACTACAAATTGAGCTCTGTGATAAAAGAATTGTTTGTAAAGAAATAATTTGGTTGTTTTTCTCTATAAGATTTGATGAAAATGAAGAGCCAGTGACAAACTATTCCTTATTCAGGAGAGCAAAAATCAAGCTTTTATGAGGAATAAATTGGAAAGGTGAATTACCCCTATTAGCTAAGAAATAGGATAAGAAATACTAGACAGCAAACGGTGTAGGGTGTAAGGCTGTAAGTCAAACCAGAGTTTGTTAGAGATGATAAAAGGAACTTTGTATTTTTTAATAGATAAGATGTTATGAAGTTGTAGTTCAGATAGAAGATCAAAAGATATACTTAAAGTGCATGAAGACGAGACCTTCATAATAAGGACATGTGAGCATTAAGGTTAAGTAAACAGGATTCAATTCTGCTATGTTAATGAAGTGAGAGTAATCAGTAGACTACAGTACCTTGAGGTTACTGTGGATCATGTATTCTATATACTGTATACATGTACTAGTAATGAATATGCAAATTCTTGAGATGACTTTTCAGAGCTGTTTGCAAAAATGACGTTGTATCATTTACACTATTCCTCTTTCTCCTAATTTATTAAAGCCTGATTTTGTGAGTGCTAACTTTGATTATTTAATAAAATTAGTTAATTTATATCTTGTTTGGTTTATCAAAATACACTTTCCTGTAATAACTATAACTACTTGTGCGTGTTCATGAGATATAGCTAACTAGAGAATCACTTAAACTTCATTAAATTGTTGAATATTGAATGCTCATAATATGAAGAATAAATCTCAGCCAATCATCTTCCAAATCTGACAGTAATCACACTATCCAAGACTAGAAGGGCATCATACAGTGCAGTTTTTGGAGAAAGATAATGCTAAGAATAAGACAAATTTTGCACAGGCCTGTGGACCCTTGTTTCTGACATGCTTAAAATAAAACACCATAGCACAGGCGATTACAAAAGAAAGAGACATCTCTTCTGGGGATCAGTATCCACACTAGAGCTGTAGAAAAGGTTTATAAGTATAAACAAACAAGTGTAATATACACTGGAGTCAAACCCTCAACAGCCATAAAAATAAACAAAAAAATGTTCCTAAATGATTTCTTTCTGCAGGTTCTTAACATCAGGAAGAATGTGAGGAAACATTATGTCTACCTCAAGGTCTTTGGAAAGTTTCTTGCAGGTAGTTAGAGAGACATGGATGTTTCTAAGAAGGAAATGAAATTTCATAGACTGAACTGTAGTAAACCAGTAGAAACACCTATTATTAGCCTATTGAAACCAAACCTGACTTATTTATCCAAATTTTTCACCAGAATATGTAATTTAAAAAGGTCTTCTCCAGATTTGCTAATGTCCTGTCTTTCTTCCCACAGGCATTTCATGGTATGTAAGCTATGTGGCTTCAGCAGATGAAAACTTAGGAAAACAAAAGACAAGGAAGATTAACAGACACACAGACAAAAACTTTACACTTGTAAATGCTAAATTATCTTCTTAACATGATAGGGTTATTTTATAGATACTATTTACGTATATGATAGTTCAAAAGTCTTCTGAAAAAAATTCCTCTTGGGCTCTTCTACAAAGACGGTGATAGTATTTAGATGGTGTCTTTTGTCTATGGAAGCCTAATACGCTTTACAAGCAATGTAAGTATTAGTTCACTATGGTAAGTAGTCCTTAAGACTTGCAAACAAAGAATTGACTGGGAAATTAACTTGACAAGGTCATGAAAAAGGTCAGAAGCAAGAAAGGATTTTAAGAGAATCAGATCCTTGGCTGTTTGGTCTAGACAATGAACAGACCTTTAAAACATTAAGGAAAGGAAAACAAAGAACAAACATAGGAAAGTACATAAATGAGTAGTATTAATATATGCTGGCTGGCACATGCCAAATTCTGTAATTAGGTCAGGTTAAGATCTCGACATTGTGAGTGACTGAGAAAGGAACCTTTTAAATGCTTTGAGAAAATATTTCGGTAGATCAGAGAAGGAATAAAAGTATAAGGAAAACTTAGATGCTGTCACCAGAGGTGACATAATATTGTATTTTAATTTAAGTCATACCACAAAGAAATAAAACACGTAAAATTAACGGTGAAACCAGGAAGCAGTACATCATAATGATGCTGAACAAGACACCATATACTGTATCTGTTACATTTTTCTGCTCTCCTGGAAGTATGTGTTCAAAATAATTTAATCTGAATGGAGCAGGCCAAAGTGAGATGAGGAAAGCTTGACTAGAGGTTGGAAAGCTCATTTTCTGACACTATTCAGTATGCTGAAGTCTTTTATCATTCTGCACTTGAATGAAACAAAGATGTTTGCAATGTGTTCTCAAAAGCAGTCTGTGTCAAAATGTCTCTCTCTAGATCAAAACGCGCACTTTTGGGAAAGTGAACACAGTGTACTTCCTTGCAGCAAGAGCAGCAAAGCCAGCTTCCAGTCCTTGCTCTCTCTGCCCCAAAGTGCAGGTTGTCATTTCAGGCAGCTCTGGGCCAGGGATAGCAGAGGCTAAACCCATTTCTCACACGCTCATGCAGAAGTATATTAAGTGACTGCCTGTGAAAATGTTTCACCGAACCAAATACAGTGAAGTTTTGACACAGTGTACTTCGGGACAATGGCCCCCACCAGCCCCAGCTCCACGTCCATGCTGCCACTCTTGCTGTAAGCTATTAGGTTGTTTCTGAAAGAACAGTTCTGTGCTGATGTTCTCCAATGAGGCTTTAAGGCAAATACATATTTTTGTTAGTATTTCTTCTATGAAGAAAGAAAAAAAGTCATGATTCTGTTTCATGGCAGGCCATCAGAAATGGTTTTTTTTGTATCCACATAAATATCAGGTAAATAAAATGCCACAACTGGTTTTCATCACAAAAATGTCACTGCCTTAAGCCCACAGAGCACCAATGGAGAAAATTCCTACTCCCAAGGTGCTTGGAACCATTATGATTCTATAGGAATATTTTAAACAACTGAAAATGACAATCAGTGACACCATCTACTCCAGTGGTGGCTAGAGGGGGCACTCTTCAGTTTCTAGATCCACCAGAGGATCTTGGGGTCAGGTTTATTTCAGTGCTTATTCATCTTGTTTTATTTGGATTATTTGTTACCTGCAAGGGAGAGAGGACACTAAATTGGTTCTTTTCAGATGGCCTTCCCTCCAATATTAGACAGACAAATCTTGCCTTTAACAAGATATAAAATTAAATTCTAGGTTTTGGATTACAAATATGTCTACAGAGCCAGGAAAACTGGAGTTACAATCCTAAATTAAGTTTGGCAACACCTTGCCTCCTTAATAATTTTAGTAATTCTTCCTAGAATCCCATTTTCTCTCAAAGCTAGATCAAGCATGCAGAGAGTCCTGCTTTCTGTATTCACAGTCATGGGCACTTCTCTTCAGTCCAAACCTCCAAGAGACACCAGTCTGGCATCTTCCTTTCCTTTATTGCAAGTAGAAAATCCAAGGCTTAGCAACTTGAGCAGGCTATATCCTTCCATCAGGAGATGTTTCACTCTGCAGTTCCTCCCCTCTTCCTTCTACATGTACTCCTCTGACAGCACAATAACCATTTTAAACCTCCTTCTCTTTGCAATTTTCATACATAAAATCTACTTAGTGGTATTCTTCTTCCCTACCACATAATGCAGAATATGTGCTGACCGATTCTGATAGAGCCTGCCTCTCATTTTTGGATTTCAACATTTGCTATCTTTTTCTCCTTTGCTCTGTTTTTAGTGGGTTAAGCTGTCCTCTCATCTTCAGGGGATATATAGCAAAACTCATCTATTTTGTCACAATGGGTTGGGAAGTGACAATTTGATCACATGATCTGGCAGACTTTTATGTGAAGATTTTTAATATAAAGAATAGTTTCATGGAAGTGCTGTACACAGTTTGAAAAATACAGAGAAGAGGTGTAGGTAAATAAACTCTGTCCCTGAACATAAGCACACTGGAAACTTCTGAAAAGATAATTCAGGTGCTGGTGACTAGTATTCAGCCAATTTTCTGCTTGAGAAAAAAATGACCTTTTACAATCAAATGTATATACTCAAATATTTCTGGCTTCATCAAAGTGTCTGTTTCAAGGAATAATAGTTATAATACAAAACATCATTCTCAAGGCTAAACTAAAGTAACTCCACTCACATGGGCTCTGCTTAATGTATTACCAGTAAAAGAATAAGATTTTAAAATTTGTACAAAAATTTTAATCTAAAAAGTGTGTACAGTCACACTTTAAGCGTAGCATAGTTATTCTCATGGGCTTGAGATCTACAAAGGCAATTGTATATGTGTGCTTTTGAAGGATCAAGCCTCAACTTTTTAAATGCCCTATATATATTCCACAAATGTATGCAAGAGGCATTCAAGGCACCAAATGCAGCAGTTGAATCTCTAGGCTATCATGAGAAGCAGTTTTCAAATTCATAAGTAGGAGATACATTTCAAATCTTGACTGAGTGTATTATTCATAGTGTATAGTAGTAAAACCATTGCATTCTTCTCAGAACTAACGAAAACCACTTTTTTTTTTTTTTTTTCTGATAAAAATAAAATATACTCTAATTCTGAAGCTTGGCTCGTTACAGCTCTTGAATTTCCATGCTTCACAGAATGAAATGAAATACCAGGCAGTACTGTTGTAGAATATGAGGTTGCTATGTCATTCAATTATTGTCTTGTAAATCAACAGTCTAGGACAAGCAATGTCTGTTGGATTCTGTCAGCTGGAAAAACAGCCAACATTTTTCTTGTCTAAGAAGTTTTGCAGTCGCAAGCAACATGAGATTGACTTTTTACCCCGGCCTTTGCAATATAACCTGCTGATATCATTAAATCCTGGCCATGACAGCAATCTTCTTACAGTAAGTTGGGGCTGAACAATGAAAATGTCTAGACAACATATAATATTGTCATGCTATATTCTAAAAACCCTTAGGTTTTTAATTTTTACACTGCTGTTGTAACTGAATCAATAAAACATTTTAAGGAATATTTGACTACTTAGTATGATTTATTAAAGATAGCCATTAATTACTTTCTTTATGGCATTGACACCTCGTGAAATATCTGGATTTTTTTTTATTTCTACTGATATGAGATATTGATTCTTAGACATGATTAATTACCCTGGTTCCATTGAAATCACAAGCAGCTCATTAAAGCTCTAGGTATCGTGTATTGACATGTAACAATTTTTCAGTGAAAATTACGTTCTGCTAATCAAGACAATTAACAGACACTATATTCAAAAGTAACCTTCCAGTAAAAATTATGCTGAAAATAATTAAGGTGGTGGAATTTATTTGATCAAAAATTCATCAAATCATCTGTAGTCCATCATACATTTGAAACACATTGAAATAAATTTATTGGGATTTTCAATTTATTCTTATCCTATTTTTGATGAGAAAGCTTATGATGAACTTGAATACTTACCAGTACTAAAAGCTGTTCCATTAAAATTTCTCAGTAATATCTAATTAAGTATATAAAAATTATTCCTACACTGTATTCTTTCAGGTCATTTTCCTCATAAGCAAACATCATCAAATCAAAAATGCTCCACAAATCATAATGAACTACACTTAGCCAGTTTTAGTACTTCGTTAACCATTACTGTTACCTAGAATTTCATTATTCTTACTGAAGAACATTCTTGTAATCAAAGGAATAATAATTTTTTATTCTTAGATTAGATGAAACAATACCAGATTCAAACAGGATTCCAATTGTGTCTTGAATGGCTGATATCATGAAAGGCAAATCTCTCAAGAGTGGAATAGAGCTCACAGCTCACATTGCTGCCCTCAAACTGTATTAAACCATTCAAATTTAGGAACCTTGTTAAGCTTACTCAGATTTCCCTGAAGAAGTTAAGAAAAACAAAGAAAAGTGAAACCAAGCAACTAAATGAGTCTTCATTCTACTCATTCGCTTAGGGCTGACTTGATAAAAGACGCAAGTTAACTTGAAGGAGCCTTGTTTTTCCCATGATTCACATAAGATAGCACAAAGTAAGAGTGTAATAAGAAGCAGTATAGTACAGTTTGCAAATACTGATGAATTTAGAAGTAGATATATTTATTTTCACATTCCCAGAGCTTCATGAAGACTGACAACTACTTACCTGATGTTCTGGTTGTCTCTAAGAGCCATTAACCCTTCTTATAGGTAACTTTCAGTAACAGCTAGTGTGTCAATTTCCAGTCTTAAACCAGGAATGCCTTAAGATCTAAATGGATGCAATTTCTAGAAAGCTGACAATTTTAATTCCAAATGATCTCTGTCATGTATTCTTTGAAAGATTCCTAGGTTGGGTTGAAGGATACCTTCTTTTGGATTAACTATTTTATGAGGATTATTCAGTCACAGATTAAAAAAAAAAAGAGTAACTTACATGTAAAGAGTGAAGTAGAGAGGCATCAATTTTTTGACTGAGGTAAACATTTTGTGTTCCAAACGTTGAAGGAAACTAACTCTTCAGACTTCGTCAATATATCAGGGTATCCACTGCTATAGATGTTCATATAAATCAACCTCCTACTGGCATAGGCTTTAACAGAGATACAGATATCCCTGTAAACCATCTCTGTTTTCAGTAGTTCAGACTGACAGCCTGCAAGATGCATTTGCATGTCTGTATTATTTCTAGTCTAAGTGTTACTTGGCACATATCAAAATTATTCCAAGGAGCATGCTACCAGTTAAACCATAGGTCAGAGCTAAAGCTAGTGTCCTGTTTCATTCAGTGATGCAGACATAGGCCTCTACCATCAGCTGAAGGGTTCCAGAGTCAGAACCCAGTGTTTCTGTTCATTTGGGGAGCAAAATGAGATAATATTTTATTTTGGAAAAAACCAGTAATTACGAACTGAGAGAGCAAAAGGTGTGGCTTAGAAATGGGAAATAAAAATTTGCAACATTTCCAAACTTTTCCATAGGAAACAGTCTAGGAGGTTCCCAGAGTGTGTGGAAGATAACTTCCTGACATGATTGGTGAGTGAGCCAACCAGGGTAGACACCCTGCTGGACCTGTTGTTTGCAAACAGAGAAGGACTTGTGGGTGATGTGATGGTTGGGGGCCATCTTGGGCATAGAAATCATGAAATGATAGTGGTTTTGACACTCAGAAAAGTAAGGAGAGGGCTTAGCAGAACTGCAACCTTGGACTTCCAGAGGGCAGACTTTGTTCTGTTTAGGGGCCTGGCTGACAAAGTCCCTTGGGAGGCAGTCCTGAAGGGCAAAGGAGTCCATGAAGGCTGGACATTCTTCAAGAAGGAAGTCTTAAAGGTGCAGGAGCAAGCTGTTGTCATGTGCCAAAAGACGAGCCAGCAGGGAATAAGACTGGCCTGGCTGAACATAGAGCTTTGACTGGAACTCAGGATAAAAGAGAGTTTATGACCTTTGGAAGAAGGGGCAGGTAACTCAGGAAGACTACAAGGATGTTGTGAGGTTATGCAGGGAGAAAATCAGAAGGGCTAAAGCCTAACTAGAACTTAATCTGGCTACTGCTGTAAAAGACAACAAAAAAGTTTTCCATAAATACATTAGCAACAAAAGGAGGGCTAAGGAGAATCTCCATCCTTTATTGGATGTGGGAGGAAACATAGTGACAAAGGATGAGGAAAAGACTGAGGTACTTAGTGCTTTCTTTGCCTCAGTCTTTAATAGTAAAAACAGTTGTCCTCAGGGTACCCAGCCCCCTGAGGTGGAAGACAGGGACAGGGAGCAGAATGAAGCCCGCATAATCCAAGGGGAAATGGTTAGTGACCTGCTACACCACTTAGACACACACAAATCTATGGGGCTGAGTGGGATCAACCCAAGGCTACTGAGGGATCTAGTGTAAGTGCTCACCAAGTCCCTTTCAATCATTTATCAGCAGTCGTGGCTAACTGGGGAGATCCCAGTGAACTGGAGGTTAGCAAATGTGGTTCCCGTCTACAAGAAGGTTGAAAGGAGGATCCAGGGAACTACAGACCTCTCAGTCTGAGCTTGGTGCCAGGGAAGGTTATGGAGCAGATCATCTTGAGTGCCATCATATGACATGTACAGGACAACCAGGCAGCCAGGCCCAGCCAGCATGGGTTTATGAAAGGCAGGTCCTCCTTGAATAACCTGATCTCCTTTTATGACAAGATGACTCCCTTAGTGGATAAGGGAAAGGCTGTGGATGTTGTTTACCTGGACTCTAGTAAAGCTTTTGACACCATTTCCCACAGCATTCTCCTGGAGAAATTGGTTGCTTGTGGCTTGGACAGGTGTACTCTGTGTAAAAAACCAGCTGGATGGCCCAGCCCAGAGAGTGGTGGTGAATGGAGTTAAATCCAGTTAGTGGCTGGTCACAAGTGGCATTCCCCAGGGCTCAGTATTGGGGCCAGTTCTGTTTAATCTCTTTATCAGTGATCTGGATGAGGGGATTCAGTGCACCCTCAGTAAGTTTGCAGGCACCAAGTTGGGCAGGAGTGATCTGCTTGAGGGTAGGAAGGTTCTACAGAGGGATCTGGACAGTCTGGATTGATAGGCCAAGGCCAATTGTGTGAGGTTCAACAAGGTAGTTGTAGTTGAGAATGGTCAGTGTTAGGGTAACGATTGGACTAGATGATCTTCAAGGTCTTTTCCAACCTAGATGATTCTGTGATTCTGTAAAGGTGAAGTGCTGGGCCGTGCCCTTGGGTCACAACAACCCCATGCAATGCTACAGGCCTGGGGAAGAGTGGCTGGAAAACTGTCTGGCAGAAAAGGACCTGGCGGTGTTGGTCAACAGCTGTCTGAATATAAGGCAGCATGTGCCCAAGTGGCCAAGAAGGCCAACAGGATCCTGACTTGTATCAGAAATAGTGTGGTTAGCAAGACTAGGGAAGTGATTGTCTCCCTGTATTGGCACTGGTGAGGCCGCATCTCGAATACTGTGTTCAGTTTTGGGCCCCTCACTACACTGAGGAGTTGGAACGTGTCCAAAGAAGGGCAACAAGGCTCATGAAGGGTCTAGAGCACAAGTCTCATGAGAAGCAGCTGAGGGAACTGGGGTTGTTTAGCCTGGAGAAAAGGAGGGTCAGGAGAGACCTTTATCACTCTCTACAACTACCTGAAAGAGGTTGTAGCAAGGTGGGTGTCAGGTTTTTTTCTCAAGTAACAAGTGATAGGGTGAGAGGAAATGGCCTTAAGTTGAGCCAAGGGAGGTTTAGATTGGATATTGTGAAAAATTTCTTCACTGAAAGGGTTGTCAAGCACTGGAACAGGCTGCCCAGGGAAGTGGTGGAGTCATCATCCCTGGAGGTGTTTAAAAGACCTGTAGATGTGGCACTTAGGGACATGATTTAGTGATGGACTTAGCAGTGTTAGGTTTACAGTTGGACTCAATGATCATAAAGATCTTTTCCAATCTAAATGGTTCTATGATTCTATAACCTTAGGGGGAAAAAAAAAAAAAAAAAGAAAAAGCAGCAAACCAGTAGTGGCTTTGTACATAGGGGTTAATGCTTTTGGAAGGGGTTAGTTTTGTCTTGAAGTAACATGCATAAATTTTGTGACACAAGGGAAAAAAATCAAGAGCTATAAATACAACAAAATTCAAATGTGAGTTTTATTGACCCAGTAAGAAATTATTGATTTCAAACCTGAAACTGAGACTGAATGGAGGTTTCTTCTTCAGTGGATATTAAGGGTTCTTCCAGAAAAAATTTAATTTTAGCAATTCAAATTCTACCTTTGATCTTGCCCAGAATAGTGTTCACCTAGACAAGACGATGAAGCTGGATACCTTCAGTCAGTCAGGACCTTCAAAGTATATGAGTTTCTGCCATTCTTGCCTAAGAGTCGAGTCTGTAAGGCATGCTCTAAGCTGGGGGATGAAATGATTCATGGCAAAGGGGCTGAATGCAGCGAAAGCTCTGAAGCCTGTCAACACCCTTAGCGAGTGGATCAACCCCTCAAATGCATCAAAAATGGTAGTTACCTTTTATTCACTCATTCTAGTTTGCAGCAAGGAAAGATTTTTTGTCAGGGGGAAGACTAGTTATAAATCACAATACATGCAGTACACAGCCCTAGAAGATATCCAGGCTATTCTATCAGTGAACAAACTATGAAGAAATATTTGTAGAAATGGCTAGATGCTACAACCCATGACCTTCCCTTCATCTGAACCAGAGAACCTCCTCAAAATGAGTATGACAGGAGAATAAATTTAATGCTGGTTAAACATGATGACTTGCTCTACTAAACTAGTTTCCTTTGTCCAATTTAGAAAGAAAAGAACAAACTGCAAAGTGGGGTTGTGGGTCAAAGATTGATGGGCTTCAAACCATGGCAAGATATGTCTTCCAGTGTGGGAACTCAATTTCTTGTACAGTAAAATTGCTACAGTGGTCCATGACGTTACTTTGGTTTATTTAAACTAAAATTAGAACTACATGAGGCCCAACCAAAAGGAAGACTGCATGAAAGGTTTCTTAGATTAAATCATATGGACCTCAATGACAAAGAGTGACATTGCTGGCCATGCTTAGTTTATTAGTATAGACACAGCTAACAGACAATTCCCTGATTGCTACTGCCAAAAGTCCACTTTAACAAATCAGAAAAGGTATTTGAGGCTGCAATTGTAGATATTTGTGAAGTCTTTTCTTTATTTAAAAAGAACAGTAAAATTCTTCAGTGCCTGAAACATGAACTGAGAGAACAAAAGTTTGGAATAACAATTGGAAAATTTCTACTAAGTAGTTGTCTAATAAAATATATATATATATATATATATAAAAATAGTAGAGTATGATGATGATCCTTTAATCATGGTACAGTGATGCTTTGGGGAGCTGCAGAAATCATGATTGCAAGTCAGTTTCTTAGTCACTTTGATGGTTTTCCTTATTTTCACATTTAAATGTTTTAGGCTTTTCTAGTATAATCAGATTACCATAGAAATGGTCCTTTTCCTAAACAGCAAAGCTCCCATCAATAACAGTTATCCTGCAGTCTTTGCCCAGGAACATGCCTTTAGGCAAAGAACATTCTTCACTCCAAATCTGGTTTTTTTCTGTCATTCAGAAGTAAATAGTAAGATCTTTTCATTATATTTCTGTGAATTTGTTTTTGTGTATAGTCCACAAAAGCAACAACAACAAAAAAGGATTTGCAGACTGATTCTATGGAGCTTTTGCAGTTTTTATTAGAAAAAGACAAAAAAGGCAAATTCCTCAAAAGTATAATGGCTAGATGTCTTTCAATTTCAAAGAATATTCCCATTCCTAAAAACTTCATAATTCATCCATGGTTGAGTGGTGACAGATGTTTTTAGTCATTACCATATTCCTTTACTTTCAGAAGATCAGCTCTTCATAAACACTGAATTGCAATGTTACTTGTAAGAGCTTGTTTTCTTGAAAGAGTTTATTAATTCACTCATCATTTTATGATCAAGAAAAATGTCTGTAACTAGTGAAATAAAGGAAAAAAAGAGTTCAAAAGAGTTTACATCTTGGTAACTGCTGCTCTTAGAAAGATATCTGAGGGATTTTTTTAAGCTGAGTCTCCTGATAGGTGCAAAAGTTTGGTCATTTAGGGATGTTATTGACTATTTCGTCAGAAGCTCCTTCTCCTCTTCCTCCCTGGCCACTACCCTAACCATCCTCTATGAGACCATTGCTGCTGTGGTCTTCACTACTGTTTTTACCAGGTTTACATAACAGAAGAACCAGGTGGGAAGTTTGTGCTTCAGGTAAGGATGAAGGGGTCCTGATAAAGAAATGAGTAAAAACATCTGTCACCACTTGGGCATAGCTAGATTATGCGCAGAGGCTGCCACGCACCTGAAGCCCTTGGTCACATATCAGAGAGACTTGCCTGAGCACCTGACCCCCAGATTGGTGAGGTGCATATCTCCCAACAGTGTGCAGACATTGAAAGCCTTCTGCTATGGTTCTTGCAGTCTAGCAAGACAAACAGGCCTCGGCCAGGCAAGGCACTGAGTGTTGTGCCTTCTATCTTCAAGTTGGAGGAAAACCTCTTTGAAAGTCTGATTGGGGTGAAAGCCAACACACACTTGGTGAGGTGCTGAAGGTTCCTGGAATAGTCACTACTCATTAATAACTGTTTACAAGAAAGAAATGAGGTAGACTAAGGTCAGAAGTATAACAGCATGTTTTTGTTTTGTGCAGTGACCTTGAGGAAGCCAAGGCTGTGCTTCCTTGCACAGAGTAAGATGATGAGACACCCGCACTCCAGCTGCACTCTCTTCTCCCATACAATGGATATGATGGATGTGGGGTTTTAAGGGAGAACTTAGATGTATTATATCCAGCAAGCTCACACATGCAGGCTATCAGAAATGTTCCAATAATCTAAATGGTTTAAGAAAAGGCAGCCTATACAAACTTTGTCTGGACTAAAAGATTATTGTGTTCTTGACAGTTCCATTGAAATTGGATATATTTCTCCTTAATTAACCACTCCTGATTCTCACCTTTCTGAATCAAGAAGAATCTTGTACTCTTCCAGGGATGAGTAGCAATTTGTGTGTAATAGCTTTTTTTCTACTGAGTATGAGCCACTTATTTCTTGATAATATTAAAGAATGTACTAAGGATGAAACAATTTCTGGCTTTTTTCTGAATTAGAAATTGCATTGCCTTTTTTTAAGGAGAAATATCTTTACTTAGTTTAATAGGCAAATTACTGAGGATTTTTTACTGCACTTGAAGGGATAATATGACAAAACCTAGTGCATATAGGTCACAAAAGGACTTCCAAATACCTGAAGGATTTGTTTCTAATTGATTGTATTTGACACTCTGTAGCATGAGTTATTCTATTGTGTTGTTATGGCAACTTTAACTGGGTTGCCTATAAAATTGTATTCTCAGATAAAGCAGTGGGATGAATTTATCACATTGAACATACTCTTCAATTTCTATTTACATGCTTACTGCAATAATTTTTGCTCTTAATTTGAATAACATTAGATTTGCAGTGCCAGAAATTTGTATCAAAGGAAATATATACAAGAAAATATTTCTTCTTTCACTGTTTATGTTACTGGTTTCTGTAATCTTTATGCAGACATATTTTCCTGTAGAATAAATTTTCCCTACGATAGAATTGTACATAGAATACGTCTACACAGGATTTGCTTCAGTGAAAGTTTTGAATGAGGAAAATTAAACATAACAGAACTCTGCCCTGCATTTAATCATTATGCCTTGTAAGGAATACATTCAGGCAATGCTTTTTTTCTTTTAAATGAGGAGCCAGGATTACAGAAAGCAGAGAGTGTTGGCTTATAAAAGCCAAATAAGCTTACTTTTTGACATTTTATAAAGGGTTTGATCAAAATGTGACTACTTTGAAAAAACAAACATCCTTGTCCTTTTGACAGCTGTCTAATAAATCACAAAGTATTTGCTAATTGTTAATATGGAGTCCTTGATATCATACTGTACAATTTTAACTGTACAGTAAAGCTAATTAGCTGGGAATGTGTAGTGTTGCTAGCAAAATATTTTGAGCTGTTTGTCCTTCTGCTGACAGAACTTAAAATAAATTTCTATTAAGATTTTTCTTTAATGCAACATTGTGTTCTAAATATTTTTATGACTGTTCTAACACAAGCAAATATTTGAAATCTCACTCTTCACTGTCAGGTGGAAAGAAAATCAACCAGGAAATACTGGCAAGTACTGTAAATTATATCTGTTTCCCAGCCAGAGCATCTGGTCTTTTGGCAGACGCCCTTCACAGGTCTGTTATACTGGAGGCTTTAAGTTTCTTTTCCTGAGAATTTTGTTTGGCTTATTTTGCTAAGTGGGAAACAGACACTGATGTTTCTACTGTGTATAATATTTGGGAATCTAATTTTGCCTGAGACCTTCAAGCAGAGGCTCTGTAAATATGGCTAGTTCAAAAATTACATCATACTATTTATTGGGAAATTGGTTTTGACCAGACCATTGCATGTGGAAAGTATCTGCTTTCTAAGGAATATCCAAATTCTACTTAAACAAAACAAAACAGAACAAGCCACACATAGAGTTTCTGTGCTGGAGGGATCTTTTTTAAAATAAAAAGCTAAAAAATATCTAGAAGAAAGGAGAAAACTGTTTACTGATTAGCCCTATTTATAACGGCTCTTCTTTAGCTAAAGACTGCTGCTTGGGTACTTTGCAATCCGGTTGGGAGCAAACAGTGCATTAGACCTGTAAATTGTTCAGGTTATTCAAGTCATAATCTGTTCTTCTACTCATAAAGCATGACCACACTGATACTGTCATATGTCTTAGTCATGTCTTACCCCTCAAACGGGCCTCAAGAGGTAATCATGAAGTAAGGTCATATTCAAAATGCAGAACTGTTGACAACAGTCCCTTTGAAAATTATTTGTTCATAAATTTCTCAGTGAAATGCTTTTACAAATTAAATTTTTCTAACCATTTTTAGAAGAAGTTTGTGAGTATTTGATGTTCAGGATGTATTATTTAGTCTTTGTTGTAGTTCGTTCATTAGGTGTGTGACTTGGTGAAATTATGAGCAGTTCCTGCAGGATAGCCTCTGCTTCAGTCAGAGGAATGTAAAAGCTTTTGGGAGTACAGCATAAAAGATGGTAAGAAGCTGAGGAGATTTTATCTCTTTTTCCCTCTTTTATGATAAAGATGAGCAGCATCTCTTTTCAGAAGCTTCTGAGTTGAGGATGTGTTCAGTGCCAGACTCAGACCTAATTCTTAGAATTAAGTTCAGCTTCTTCTGGAAATTGGACCCCTTTACAGACACCGCAAGGGCAGAATCAAAAAGCACAGGAACACAAAATTCAACAGACCACTTGAAAATCCCAACTATTCTTTTCCTGTACTTAGTATATATCTCGTACATCACACCTAAGCATAGCTACTTTTTCCTCAGCTAAGGGTAACAGAAGGATCGGTGGTTGTTGAATCTTTTTGTTGTTTTTATTTTGGTATTTATTACTTGACTGTAATATGTCAACTTCACTGCCAAATATTTTGTGTGGCTTTCTGAGTATTTTCAGTATTTTTATAGAGTTTTGAATGCAACTGTCCATATTTACACACACAAAAAAAGATATTTCACTATCCTTTTTCTAAAAAGAAGCAGTTCTCTGAAGGCTCACAGAACTGTAAAGAAAGATACTGAGGAATTGAAAGTCTAATACACTGAGCAACTTCACAGATGAGTTTTTCATTATTCATCCAGTTCTAGCAATAATTTGCCATCAGTTATGCTGCTCCCCAAGTGTCAAAGTGGGAATGCTGAAGAATAGAGAAGTTGTCACCTTGACAGTCTGTCTTTGGGTACCAAGGTTATTTTGTCTTCAGAAAGGGCTCTCAAAATAGCCTGACCCATGGAAGACTATAAAATTTTCTTGCCCTGTTTTGTGAGTTCATGGTAGAACTAGATATAAAAATGGCTCTGACCACAGGTCTGTCTTGCTTAATATCCTGTCTTTGGTACTAGCTTGCGTATAGGAGATGATGAAGGGAGGAATATATGCAAGGTATGCATGTGCCATTATTTTCTCTGGTGTCCTTTCCTAGCTTCTGACAATCCATTGACTGAAAGCCAGAAGTTAAAATATTAATAACTCTTTTTATTTCATGAATTTACCTAGCTCCCTTTTAATCCCATTTATCATTTTGACGTCTGCAATTTCTAATGCCTTCTGTTAATACGTTGTGCAAAGAAATACTCATCTTTTTTAACCTTCTCAAATGATTTCACTTAATACACATTATTTACTTTCCATCCATTCATGACTTCATACATCACTGCCATATCCCACAGTTGTTGCTTTTCCAAAAAAGCTCTAGAAACCTCTTTTTGTGTAGATACCATGTGATATTTTGCTCATTTTTTCAGTCTGTTTTTCAATTAAGAAGGGAAGTGAGAAAAGCCCAGTCAGAACTGTATTGATTATTATCACTTCAGGTAGTTTCTCTTATTCTTTGCCAACCTTGTTTCCTTATGAGTTTTTGGTAAAGGATTTTGGTAGTTGAAGTCTGTTGTGTTGTATGAATCATTCTTTCCTATATGTCTGCAAATTCCTCAAATGCTATAATAGATTTGTGACTTTTTCCTGTAAAAAATGTGGAAACCCTCTTCCTCAGCTATAGCTTAGTTTATTAATTATATTTTTTTCCAATAGTTTAAAGAAGTCTGACTGGTCTGTAAATCAAACTTGCTCAACTATAGTTTCTTATGGAGCCCTTTATAGAAAATGACATATTTGCCACCTTCTGCTACTCACATACTGATATTTATATAAGAAAGTTACATAGCAGGAGTCATAAGATGGTAATTTTATTTAGATTTCATTGGAACTTTTAGGCAAATATGATTTGGTCTCGGCAGTTTCCTGCTATTCACTTTGTCAGTGTGTTCTAAAACCTTTTCTAATGACACTCATGTTTGAGGTGGTACCTCTGACTCATCCTAAATAAGAAATGGCTTTCTTTGGTCTGGTAATATCCTTTTGTTCCTTGATAGGGAATACTGATCCAAACAGTTCTTTTTTTTTTTTTTCTACTGTGACCATATCACCACTGAATGGTCTCTTTATGTCACTAATTTAGGTCAATATTTACCCCTCTCACTTAGAGGCAGGCTTCCAGCCATATAAGTGTTTAAAAATATGTTATCAGTACTTCTTATGAGTTTAGAAAATTGATCATTGAAATATCTTTCTTCCTGATTTACTATGCTTTTGCATATAACTTGAAAAAAAATCTTAATCATTCTGTTTCCCTTAGGTGGACACAGCTTCTACTTTCTGAAGAATATCCTTCCTTGTTTTAATAATGGCTTTTAGCCCATTGTATAGAACCTTCCATGCATGGTACAGACTTTTTCATGCATTGTACATGTGTGCTTTGAGTATCTAGACGTTGTCTTTGCTACCTGCAAGCATTTTACTCTTATGCTCTTCATTATTAATTAATTAATTTATTTATTTTTAACAGTATTTCCCCCTTTTTGAAATTTAATACTCCTTACAGGAATTATTTTACCTATTTCATCTTTTAAACAGTACAACTATGCTTCTAGTTATGCTGACCTTGTTTAATATGATTCAAAGAAGTAATACCAAAAGAACATGTTCATATTTTATTAATGCCATTGTGGACCAAGTGAACCATTTTCATACGGACATTTAACCACTATGATTTGCATTCTTTCAGTCGTTTCAGATCAGTAAGGGTACACAAGGATTTTCAAGTACTGTTCAACCAGGATTTTCAAGGACTCTGAACTTTGCAAAACCTGATAGTTATTCTCAGCCTCTCTCAAAAACCTGCTTTCATTGAGGTGTAAGATAGGACCACCTTCTGAGTTTCAACGTTGTATTTTTCTGCAAGCAAATTACTTTTTGATTGGAAATTAACAATCAGGCTCACTGGATGGCTATCTGAGGAGTGTCTACATTCTCTCTTTTGGCACAGATGGGGATTGTCTCTTCCAGTGTGAATGGCCTCTCTGCATGCATCTCTTACCTGGGCAGAAAAGTCAGTTGGGGTACAGGTAACCATGCATGGGTGGTATGGTTGCTGCTCCCAGGGGCAGTAATATGGTATGCAGTAGCAGCTAGTGGTCCTGCAATGCAGACAAGTAGCAGGAATTAAAAACCCTGAACTCAGCTACCTCTCTACTCCTTTACCATAACCTGACTGGTTTAGTAGATGCTCTTGCGGGAGACAGAAAACAGTCCTTGCAAGGGAAGCTGTAATGGTGATTAGGTGGTTGCACTGAGTGGGTAAGGTGAATAAGGGTCCCAGGGCTGTGGGGGATCTTCTACCAGAAAAGCAGCAGAGGAGGAACAGATCCAAAGAGGAGTTTAGCATCAGGAGGTGGGGGCTCAGACTATTTCCATCCCAAACCTCTTTGAAGTCTTCCAGCTTCATCCCACAGCCAGAACCTTATTCCAAAACATCTCTAATTCTTTGCAGTCCTTTCTCACTCCCTGGATAACCACCAGCCTCCTTCTCCCTTTCCCACAGAGTTGCAATTCCCTCTGCTGCAGTTTCAGTTTTGTCATCCTGGATGCAGCAACATTTGCCTTTACTTGTGCAGGCAAATAGCAATGTGTGGCTGTTGTGGGGTCATGCAGTTTAGGAACACATCCCTTCTGGTATTATCTTGAGTTCTTCCACGAATGGTGAATTACAAGCACTCACGAGCACTTGCTGTGCATTCATATGAATGCAGACCTAACAAATGTTTTTGTTCATCTGCTGGTCATAGTCTAGGGACAGCTGGGTACTATAAGGATCACTTATGAAAAATTATCCTGTTTTGTCTCTTCCTCTAGAGTGGAATTTTTATTTCTGCAAAGGAAGCATAAGATTTCAATTAGAATTTAATTCATCAAGGATGGACTATGAACAGAGAAGTTGAACTCACTAATTCATAAATTAAAAAAAATACAGACAGCTAAACTAACTACTTGAATAAATACTCACATTAAATATTAATTAACATTCTTCAGTGTCAGATAAGACCTTTCTTAGCTTTTGATGCTGGCTGCACAGGTTGGAAAGAGCATATAGCAGCTCTCAGTAAACTAGGCTTAACAGGTGGCTTTTTATATATCATTGACATTCTGTTTTCTCTTTCTGCTTTTCCTCTTATCCTCTCTCCTTACAGGAGGGGCATTATTTACCACTGGAATAATTTCTCATTGAGTTTGCCTCATTTAAACAGCTTTTGGTGTGGATTCTCATACTGAGTATTGGAATGAAGTGGACATCTACAACAAAGAAAATGGAGTTCTTGGGACCTACAATGAATGAGAATTTCCCAGACAGTATGTATGAGAAAGGTTTGTTGTGGTCATGTCCTGAGACTGAGGAAAAACAGGCTTCAGAAAGCTAGTCTTGTTTTTAGAACATCTGCAACATGGAAATACCTAAAGTAGCAGACTGCATGATCAAACCCTTATTAAAAGAAAAGAAAAAAAAGATTTAATGTGGTATAGGCCTGTATGGACAATACCTTTCTTATGCATTTGCTAGCATGAGAAGTGCCTGGAATTGTATAAGGATGTCCACTGCAGGGTAGCATACACATGTTTAATAGCAGCGAATTAAGATACCAAGAGTATAGAGGTGTAACAGGACTTAGAGCAGACTGCAGCAAAATCTGAGCAGCAAAATGACTGGTGCACCGTTTGGTCAATCTGGTCCACTTTACAGGACCAAGTAGTGACTAGCCCCAATATAGGAAAGCAGTTTCAGATCCGTAGGAATGACACTGCAGTTACAGCAATATTGGGATTTTTCTGTATTATGGTCATCAGCTTCTTAATTTTTTTTGATGCTAGGGAATTATAAACAACAATTTCCTTGGCAGGTTGGCAGCATGTGTTCTGTCAAGAAAAACACGACATTGGCATTGATAAAAGCTCTGTGCAGCTTCCTATCAACACCATGTGATCTGTGCCGCAGCGATTACCTTCTCTGCTCAATAAACAGCAGTTAGATCATTTTTATTTATACAGTTAAGAAAAAGCAGTATTGAAAATAATCAAGGTCTGAACTACAAAGGACATCCTTTGTCTAAGACAACTGTGAGAAAAAAATCCTGACCCCTCCCCACCCCAAAAAGCTACTGCATTGATCTTACTGTGGAATATGTGAAGTCATAAACTATAGTCACCAATTTGCGAGATAAGACTGAGTTGCATAAAATTAACTGAAATAATCTGGAGATATGCACTAGAGAATTGTCTTGCTGTTGGGAAATCAGTTTCAGGCTTGCAGAGCTGAGATACCAACCATTAATTTGTCAGTGCTGGACCCTGCCAGAGGCAAGATCATGAGAGAGGTACACACTCCAGCCAGTCTCTGCTGTACCTGAGCTATCAGCAATGGCAGCATTCAGGGTAAAGCCTCCCTGGCCTAATCTTGATAATATCAGAGAATCAGAGTCAGATTAAATTAATTTAATTTCCTAGCTTCTGACAGGTATTTAACATCTGAAAATTGAGGTAGTTAACCCACACCTGCCTTTAACATACCTGTTTTAATATTTTGTGTAAGTGAAGACTAAATATTCCCTTTTCAAAGCATTTAATTGAGCTCACAGATTCTAGACATCTATTTTTGTCTGATCCAATTGCTTGATAGAGTCACTGATCATTCTTGTGATTATTCTGTTCAAGGATAATGAACTAAAAAAAAAAAATAGAGGAGGAAAACTCCCTGGAAAATCTCTTTATTCAGTTATGACCCCTTACTTATAGCTGCTGGTAACAGATCCAACTACCTCAGCCTAGAAGTAGCATTCTAGAAGACAGCTCTAAGAAAATAAAAGGTCTTGCTTGATCACAAATCATACGTTCCTTTGATTTCCAAGTGTTTTCAAAGGAACAAACCAAAATGAAATCTGTAAACAAAGTAATTTCAAAATGAGAAGTCGATGTGCTTTTATTGAAAAAGTAATCAAAACCAAATAACTTTTTCTTAATTTTTTTTGTTCTTTTGTCTGGCACTCAATTTTACACATTTTTATGAAAATAGAATGAATTGTAGAAACTTTTTTTTTTCACTCATTTTATATCTGTATCATCTTTATCGTGTATCAAGTGTGTCAGGTATATCATGTAAATAATCTATATCATCTATATAATCTAAATCTATACCTAAATCTCATTCTAGATAGATAACACACTACTATCTATCAGCTGCTAGAGAGAAGAACTTTGTTTCTGTTTGTGCTTCTCTTAATCACCCAAATTACTAAATGTGTTGCGCTTTTTTTTTTTTCCCCTGCTGCCATAAAGAGAGGGTCTTAGTAGCCTTTACTCCAAAGAGCTTAGCCACAAGGGCTAACACAAAAATCAGTTCTGCTCATTCTTGATCTTGTCAGCCTTTCTGTCTGATCATATATTAGATCTGAGATTCTTTTTAAATGCAGAACAAACATTTATTCTCTTATAAATCATTCTGTGAAGTTTCAGGCCAGATCCCATATTAAAAACTATGTGTATTTTCTTTTACTCTGCTATCACCAGGCAACATCAAACTTCAGCAGTGTTGGATGCCTTGGAAAGCATTTCTGACGTCAAAGAAGTACTGCTATGCCCCCTTTTAGCTGCTTTTCTATCTGTAGAGATTACTAAGTACAGATGTCCACACTGTAGGCAGTTTGTCTCCAAAACCAAGCTTAAAGTACAGCAGTATTTCAAATGGGACAATTGCTTTGGGCACCACAGTCACAGGACTATGCTTTTAGTATTTTTAAGATTGCTACACTTTGGAATTTTATGACATTCATAAGTGAGTCTTTATGATCATTTAATGACCCCACAGTTGCTGTTTAATGGGACAAGAAGAATTGTATAATAGAACTGGTGCTTAATTAAGTCTATATACCCTCAAAACAGATCCCTTCCAGTTGATTTCAGACACTTCATGACTTTTCAATAAACCTCATCCATGTTTCAGATTAATGAGAGAGCATGCACTGCACAAGCTACTGATAATGAGATGTCTAAAACCATTACCTTCACTCAGAAACATGTGCATGAAAGAGGATGCTACTTAAAATAGTAACCATTGCCTTTTTCAATTAGTGTTTTCTTCTTCGTGTGCTTATGCTGATCACTGCATTGCAAAATAAAGATAACAAAACCATGCTGGAATTTATCTGAGTACACAAAGCAATTTATTAATAGAACTCAAGCTCTGGAAGGAAGAGTACACAGCTCCAAAATGAGACTACTAGTCTGGATTTGCTGTTGTAGCCGGATTGCTTCTGCTGCTCAGGTTTATTTGCTTCGTGTAAGTTAAGACATGGCCACGTTGTGTTGTTGATGGCAGAAAAGACAAACATAAATGTGTCTCAGTAGTAAAATAAATTTCATGTTTAAACAGAAAGGCTAGCAGGAAGGCTTTCTCCTTTTTATCTGTATTTCAGGAACAAATGAATGTGGCTCTAAGATTATAAATTCACTGTACTCTGTGATGTAATAAGGCTAAATCAGCACTTGCCTTCTACAATTTAGTCTGAAAAACTTAGGGTTGTTAAAATTGCTTTCACTGTAGTTAAGTCTCACCACCTCAGACTCACATTGTCCAGAAAGCAATAACTTTACTCTGAAATGTACTGAAAAAATGAAATTAAATTTCAATCCTAAGCAAACCATCCTCTTGCAGTTGCTTTTTTTCTCTGTTATACAACTCTCCCCAAAATACCATCTAGAGGCCAAAGTAGTTTTTTGGATACTTTGAAACCTTATCACTTGTTTTTTCTGACAACTCATGCACATGTGCAACTGGACTGCCTTATTGGTAACAAGAAGCCCTAACCTTTCTATCTTCTAAGAAAATGCATGAGTAATTCCATCAACATACAGTTAATCTTGCACTGGTTCGAAGAATCAAGATGTGATTGTTTCACTGAATTTCATGAGATGAATGTAACTAGGAAATTTACTGCATTAATAAATAAGTACATTTTTACATCTTCCAGTTCTCACAGAAGTCTTCTAAGTTACCTGACAAATGGAGTGGGTGGTTTTTTAAGTGATATTCCACTTGAATCAAACAAAAAGTTATGTACCCATAAGGAAAGCATGGAATATCAAAAAAAGTGGAGAAGGGCCAAATAAGATTTCAGAACGATTGTTACTATTTTCTTACACATTTTAGATATCAAAGGCTAATATTATTAGCTGGAATGCAAAAAAAAAAACCCAAACAAACCAAACCTTCATAAAATCATCATTTTTGGTGGACCTGGGGTCATCTGTACGTTTTTTGCCTTGCTTGTATTTTGCCTGATAAATGAACTGTAGGGAATTGTATTTTTTATATTCCTAACACAAATACTATGTCCACCATTCTATAAGCCAATTGTTTCAAGTTCAAAACAAACAATACAAGGAAAATTTAGAGTCAAATGAAAGCATGCTTTATGCCACATGAGAATGATCACAGATATCTTCATTTTTCAAATGTGGACAAAAAGAGAGCAGTGAAGATGAGGACTTCTAGTAAAGTGAATGCTAGTGTAGTATGCAGTCCGCAGACCTAGACATTTAATACTTACCATAACATGGAGTGAGAGCACCATCTAACTGCTTGGCTATACCAGTTAGATTGTAGTAAGTTTAATTCACTGATTTTTAAGGAGACACCAAACCACTATGATCACACAGTTAAACTTCTGTACTGCTCATGAACCTCACCTGAACACTTACAGGGTTGCTGGTTTTTTGGTTTTCATTTTGGTTTGGGTTTTTTTTGAGGAGCTATAAAATTATAAGAAAAGGTACAGTGTTTAGTGTACAAACTGATGGTAATGAAGGATATCATTCATCATTATACATTATAAACAGACACTCGCAAACACTCACAGCCTTTACCAAATCTTCACCCTTTAGATTTGTTAGTGCTTATCTGCTAAATCTAAGCATATGTTGTCCTCCAGAACCCTTTTTTATGCAGGCGCATATAGACTAGCCAGCTGCTCTCTTAACTTTTTCTTTGATTTGTTGAACAGACTAACTTTTAAAATTTCTCCTCTTAAGCAATCTTCTGAGCTTTTCAACAATACTGAGAACTCATTTCTGAATCCATGGATATTAATCACCACATTTCTTTAAGTGTCAACACTAGAAAGAACACAGACTTCTAATAATAGTGTCATGAATGATAGATACAATGATAAATATAATTTTCCTATATATCTAAGGATTACATTATTCCTCTTAATTATGGAATATCAGTAGCACCTTGTATTCAGTTATTCATATCTCATGACTCCTAAATAATTTTTTGAGTTGTTCCATTCGAGGATACAGCTTCCTATCTTATACATAGAGGCTATATATTTTTCATTCTTAGATGTAATGCCTTGCATTTTGCTGTTTCACATTGAATTTATATGATTACTAATACTTATTATATATTTATGGACATTTTACCCGTCTTTAATGTTCCATCAAGCCACATAATCTACAATCTTACTGTTGTGGTTTGAACTCAGCCGGCAGCCAATCGCCACACAGCCAGCCATTCACCTCCCCCCTCCCCAGTGAAACAGGGGAGGAACAAAAAAGAAGAAATTTGTAGGTTGAATAAAAAAGAATTTAATAATAGTAACAAGAAACAACAGTAAAAATAGTGAGTTCAAAATGGGTAAAATGCAGCAGTGGTTTACTGAGCACGGTGACAGGTACGCAGCCCGCCCACCCCCCCCCCCCCCCCAGCAGTGATCCAACCGCACCAGAAAATCCTGCCATGCCAACCCAGAAAAACCGAAAACGGCACATGCAGGAGAGAGCCCACGTCTGCCTATATACACTGAACATGACGTCACATGACATGGAATGCTCCAATGATCGATCAGGACCCGGCCCTCTAGCTGTGCTCCCTCTCAGCCCAAGGAAAGTTAACTCTATCGTGGCTGAAACCAGGACAGTCTCCACCCCTTATTCCATACCATTTCCATCATGCTCAGGTTCCAAATACATTCTAACGATTCACCACTCCTTTTCCCGGGTCTCACAGATATCATTCCCTCAGTCTATGGGCCATCCTTCCAAAATGTCTACTGGGATCATTTAGTCCATAACTTTGGGTTCCATCTGTCATGACAGTCTTTAAAGCTGGAGGAATGAGGTGGAGTTGGCTCAGTTGGTGGAACACGAGGCTTTGGATGTGGCACGGGAATGCTGCAAGGCCCCAATTGCAATAACAGGGTTATTGGACAGTTCGTTTCATTGCTTATTTTCACCCAAAATCAAATCTTCTTGAGGCACGCATCAGACTTCTCCGTCCTTCTGCATTACCCACCAAGTGTACCCAGGTCCTTGGGCAAAAGTAATCCCACGCATGGGTTTACCTTTATGCAATGCAGGAATGACCCAGATGGTCTTCCCCAGCATATTTTTCATGTGCACTACAGCGGCTTTATCCCCATCTACAGTATGTAGAAGGTTTGACTGAGCAGGGCCAGCTTGCTTGGCAGATCCTCTGGTATTGAATAACCAGGTGGCTTTTGTAAAATGCCCACGTCCCAGTGTTTGAGAGTTCCACCACCCATTGCTCTCAGTGTAGTTTTCAGCAATCCATTGTATCGCTCAATTTTCCCAGAGGCTGGTGCATGGTAGGGAATGTGATATATCCACTCAATGCCATGTTCTTTGGCCCAGGCGTCTATGAGGTTGTTTCAGAAATGTGTCCCATTATCTGACTCAATCCTTTCTGGCGTGCCATGATGCCATAAGACTTTCTCCTCAAGGCCTAAAATGATTTTCCAGGCAGTGGCATGGGACACGGCATAAGTTTCCAACCAACTGGTGACTGCTTCCACCATTGTAAGCACATAGTGTTTGCCTTGCCGAGTTTGTGGGAGTGGGATATAATCAATCTGCCAGGCCTCCCCATATTTATATTTTGACCATCGTCCTCCATACCAAATGGGCTTTAACCGTTTGGCTTGCTTGATCGTAGCACATGTCTCACATTCATGGATTACCTGTGCAATACCATCCATGGTTAAGTCCACCCCTCGGTCATGAGCCCATCGATATGTTGTATCTCTTCTTCCCTGATGCCCTGAGGAGTCATGGGCCCAGCAAGCCATAAATTGTTCATCCTTATGTTGCCAGTCCAGATCTACTTGAGCCAACTTGATCTTAGCAGCCTGATCTGCCTTTTGGTTGTTCTGATGTTCTTCAGTGGCCCAGCTCTTGGGTACGTGAGCATCTACATGGCGTACTTTCACAACAAGATTCTCTACTCGAGCAGCAATATCTTGCCATGATTCAGCAGCCCAGACGGGTTTGCCTCTGCGCTGCCAGTTGCTCCGTTTCCACTGCTGTAAACACCCCCACAGCGCAGCTGCCACCATCCAGGAGTCAGTATAGAGGTAGAGCACTGGCCACTTTTCTCACTCAGCGATATCCAAGGCCAGCTGGATGGCTTTCATCTCTGCGAACTGACTCGATTCACCTTCTCCTTCAGCAGCTTCAGCAACCCATTGTGTGGGGCTCCATACAGCTGCCTTCCACCTTCAATGTTTTCCCAAATTGCAACAGGACCGGTCGGTAAACAGGGCATATCGCTTCTCATTATCCAGTAGTTTATTATATGGTGGGGCCTCTTCAGCACGTGCCACCTCTTCCTCTAGCGCCATTCCAAAATCTTTGCCTTGTGGCCCTTTGTGATCCCTTCCAGTATTCCTGAATGGCTGGGGCTCCCTATTCGAGCCCGTTGTGTGATTAATGCAACCCATTTACTCCACGTGGCATCAGCTGCATGGTGTGTAGAGGGGACACTCCATTTGAACATCCAGCCCAGCACTGGCAATCGGGGAGCCAGGAGGAGCTGTGCTTCAGTCCCAATCACCTCTGAAGCAGCTCAGACCCCTTCATATGCTGCCAGCATCTCCTTTTCGGTTGGAGTATAGCGGTCTTCTGATCCTCTGTATCCCCGACTCCAAAACCCCAGGGGTCGACCCCGAGTCTCCCCTGGTGCTCTCTGCCAGAGACTCCAGGTAGGTCCATTCTTCCTGATGTAGTGTAGAGCACATTTTTAACGTCCTGTATGAACTGGCCCAAGAGCTATTGCATAAACTATTTCCTGTTTAATTTGTTCAAAAGCTTGTCGTTGCTCCGGGCCCCATATAAAATCATTCTTTTTCCGGGTCACTTGATAGAGAGGGCTTACAATCTGACTGTAATTTGGAATATGCAGTCTCCAGAAGCCCACAACACCTAAGAAAGCTTGTATTTCCTTTCTGTTAGTCAGTGGGGACATAGATGTTTTTTTATTAATCACCCACATTGGAATCTGACGACGTCCATCTTGCCATTTTCCTCCTAAAAACTGGATCTCTTGTGCAGGTCCCTTGACCTTACCACACTTTATGGCAAACCAGGCTCTCAGAAGGATTTGGATTATTTTCTCCCCTTTCTCAAAAACTTCTTCTGCTGTATTACCCCATACAATGATGTCATCAATGTACTGTAAATGTTCCAGGGCTTCACCCTGTTCCAGTGCAGTCTGGATCAGTCCATGGCGAATGGTGGGGCTGTGTTTCCACCCCTGGGGCAGTCGATTCCAGGTGTATTGGACATCCCTCCAGGTAAAAACAAACTGTAGCCTGCATTCTGCTGTCAGAGGGATGGAGAAAAACGTGTTGGCAATATCAATCGTGGTGTACCACTTGGCTGCCTTCGACTCTAGTTCATGCTGAAGTTCTAGCATGTCTGGCACAGCAGCACTCAGCAGTGGCGTAATTTCATTCAGGCCACGATACTCCACTGTCAATCTCCACCCTCCATTAGACTTTTGCACTGGCCATGTGGGGCTGTTAAAGGGAGAGCACGTCTTGCTGATGACTCCTTGGTTCTCTAGCTGATGAATCAGTTTATGGATAGGGATTACAACGTCTCGATTGGTGTGGTATTGCCATCGGTGCACGGCTGTAGTGGCAATTGATACCCATTGTTCTTTGACCTTCAGCAATCCCACAACAGAAGGATCCTCTGAGAGACCAGGTAACACAGACAGCTGTTTAATTTCTTCTGTTTCCAAGGCAGCTATACCAAAAGCCCACTGACACCGTTTTGGGTCCTTGAAGTACCTTCTCCTGAGATAAAATATACCAAGAATACATGGAGCGTCTGGGCCAGTCACGATGGGGTGTTTTTCCCACTCTTTTCCACTTAGGCTCACCTCGGCCTCCAATACAGTCAACTGTTGAGACCTCCCTGTCACTCCTGAAATACAAATGAGTTCTGTTCCTTTAAAATTTGACAGCATTATGGTGCATTGAACACCATGTCCACTAGAGCCTTATACTCCTGGGGGTCAGATGTGCCACGCCATCGAATCCACACAGACCAATAAACTCAATTGTCCCTGTCCTCTGCCTGGCTGGAGGCACGGCCCCTCTAATGTTGGCCATAATACCCGCTAACGACAAATGGGTTAGTGTGGTGTACATGGATTTCAGTCTACTCTTGATCACTTACTTCTTGTGAATATAAGTCAGAAGTTCTTCTCATAGGATCATGAGCAATGTTGACCTTTCTGCTCTGTTGGGGCACTTGATTACTGGAAACCGGAGCAGCACTTCTACTAAAAGAACCCCGTTTTGTACTTGTTCCTCCTTCCAGCTCACATACCCGCCCCTCTAGGAGGTAGGTAGGTTTTCCATCCCATTTCTTCATGTCTTCTCCATAGTCACACAGGTGATGACACAGCTTCCCCCGCGGTGTATACTGGTTCTCTCGAGTAGAGAAACCACTGCTCCTAATAGCCGAGATTCTAGTCTGTGCAGGTGGGGAGTAGGACGTGCCCTCTTTAAATTGCTGGAATTCTTGAGAGAATTTCTCCACAGCTGCGACAAGGGAGGAAGAGAGACTTTCTTCATATTGTCGTAGTCGGTGAGCCAATTCATCCACTGCTGGTCCCTCTTTGTCTCTCCAGTCCATTACTGCTAATGCACTGGCATATGATGATGGTGTGCTCTGTACAAACTTCCTCTACATGGGTGCATTGGACTTCATCTGGATCTGTGGGTAGCCGTGCATTATCTGGGTCATAGTAAACCATCTCCTGCACAGCTAGCTCCCTCAAGTATTGAATGCCTCTCTCCATAGTGGTTCACTTACTCGGATGACATACAAAATCTTCCTTGAAGGGATACCTCTCCCTCACAGTTGACAGGACTTGCCTCCAGAGACTGAGATTTTGTGTCTTCTTTCCAATGGCTTTGTCAATGCCCCCTTCCCTAGACAGGGATCCCAGCTGCCTCGCCTACCTACCCTCTAATTCCACACTGCTGGCCCCGCTATTCCAGCACTGGAGCAGCCAGGTAACGAGTGGCTCACCTGGATGGTGGCTGAAATCTTTTTGCATGTCTCACAACTCACTCAGGGATAAGGGTGACTACCACTGGCTCTGCCTCCTCCTCTTGATCTCATGATGGGCCTGGTTCATCGTCACCCTGTACAGAATGAGGGGATTTGACTGTGTATTTCTTCTTATGTACAGGAGCAACGGACACCATCATGGGTTGGTTCTCTGGTTCAGCTTCAGCGCCTGTCCTCGGGCTTGTAGTGGCTGCAGTTTCTGTTACTTGGTTAGCAGGTGCAGAGTCCTTCTCTTCCTCCTGAGGGTGCTGAACAGTGTTTAATAGCACCGGGTAAGCGTGGGCTATGCCCCAGCATGCTGCAGTGAGCTGTGCCTCTCTGGAATTACCCGGGTGACAACATACTTTTTCCAAATATTCCACTAGCTCTTCAGGATTCTGCACCTGTGCAGGAGTGAAGTTCCAATACACTGGAGGTGCCCACTGTTCTAGGTACTTGCCCATGCTACTCCACGCTCCCAGCCACTCATAATTCTCCAATCTTGGGGTAGGTTTCCAGGTGGTACTCTTAAATAGTTGCTTAACCCTGAACAAAGCCTGAACCACATGCAGGAACACACTAGCCCCTGGCAGCAAGGCGACCATGTTAATGTCAACATTCCAAGGATATTTGAAATTCCTGAACTTCTTAAACACAATTGTAAATAGCCTCAGGGCCAATGACAGCACCCTGTCATAGATAAGCATCACATAGTACAGCAAAACCAAAATCTTAACCCAACTCTCAGGGACTGTGAGCAGCAGCAAGGGAAATACATATTCCAAATGAGGTGATAAAATCTTAAGGAGCCAAGCAATCAATATTATTACCCATTTTGTTGTTATTTCAAAAACCTCAGTGCCCCAGGCTGGGTGCCAAAAACTGTTGTGGTTTGAACTCAGTCGGCAGCCAATCGCCACATGGCCAGCTGTTCACCTCCCCCTCCCCTCTCCATGGTGAAATAGGAGAGGAACAAAAAAGAAGAAATTTGTAGGTTGAATAAAAAAGAATTTACTATTAGTAACAAGAAACAACAGTAACAATAGTGAGTCCAAAATGAGTAAAATGCAGCAGTGGTTTACCGAGCACGGTGAGAGGTACGTAGCCCGCCCCCCCACAGCAGCGATCCAACCGCACCAGAAAATCCTGCCATGCCGACCCAGAAAAACCAAAAACGGCACATGCGGGAGAGAGCCCATGTCTGCCTATATACACTGAACATGACGTCACATGACCTGGAATGCTCCAGTGATCAATTGGGACCCGGCCCTCTAGCTGTGCTCCCTCTCAACCCAAGGAAAGTTAACTCTATCCTGGCCAAAACCAGGGCACTTACTTATGTCTTCCTTCTATTTATTTTACCTCTATTTTAGAGAATTTAGGTCATAAATCTACGTGAAATCCTGTTAGATATTCTGCAGCAGATGACTGCTTTTCATGATTGATAAATGTGTTTAATATTTACTACATCCGTTCTGCATTGTATCATTTATATTAGAATATGATGCAGTTCTAAGTCAGGTGTCTAACAAATATCTATTAGGCTTATTTTTGCCAACCCTGTTTATACAATTAAGCTTTTCAAGAACTTTTTGATCTCAAATTATCTTGATTGTTATTGATATCATGTAGAGCTTGCCTCTCACATAATTTCTTTCCACTCTTTTATCTGGGATCAGTGTCAGCCTAATAGGATTCTACACAAGAGGAGTTTTGAAAAGGTATGTTCCTATGTTTTCACAGCTGAAAGATAGTAAGCCTGACCTCCTTCAATGGTCAACACGCTCTGAGGTCCTGCATTTACTGATTACATGATATGGACAAAAAAGACTGGTGAAATAGCTTGGAAATGACTTGAATTTTCTCTGTTACAAAGCAGTTTATCATCAGTGACACTGACTTTGATTGAAACTAAAATAAGCACAAATTTAATAAATCACTAAAAATACACAAAGCTATGCGGTCTTTGAAAAAATGATTATTTTCTAGTCAATCATGCACAGTCGTGACGTGCAGAAATCAGTGATGTATTGTAAAGCCAGAAGGGGCTACTATGATAACTTTTAATACTGAACAAAATACATAAAAATCAGTAGCTGGCACTGGTGAATTGTAACTGGTGATTTGGGCTTGCAATAGAGCATATATATGCGTTATAGAGGCACTGAATCTCCATGTAATGGTAGAAAGTGACATAGACTCATTCACATTCCTTGGTAAAGTGCTCCTGTGTTTAATTTTCCTCATTATTTAGGAATTTGTGTCTTGGCCTCCATGGTAGTTGATATACAAAACCAGCACGCATGTGTATTTACATGTATGCTCTCCTCTGTACCCTTCCTTGTATCTATCCTGCCAGGGGTACAAGAATAGGTTGGGCAATTCAGTGTCGTGGTGAGTCAGCCTCATATAATTTCCTCAGGTGGATGCCAAAGATGAAAAGTTATGGTTCTGTACCTTATTAGATGTGCTGAGGAACAAGGTTATGTTAAATCCCAGGCAGAGCTCTATCTAACCAACTCTCCCCAATTCAATCTTCTGTAGTGATTACTGAGAAGTATGTGATATTTTTCTCCATGACTGTTTCTTAGGGCTTAAGTAATTTTTTTCTTCTCACCAACTTTTAAAATGTGTGCATGGGGAGAAGGTGAATGTAGCTTATTATTTATGGCATGAGTATCTAGAATAATTCTTAGCTAGAAGAGTAGAGACTGAAGTAAACACAGATAGACATATCATGTAACATATCAGTGCACAAAAGTGTAAAAAGCCAGAATGATGACAGCTTCTCTTTGTGTTCATAAATTTTAGCAACCCCATCATATATAATTTACTAATCTTTCTGAAAGTCTTGTCTTATTTAATAAATATTTTGATATTTGGTCTCTGAAAGTTATGACAAGTTGCATGTTTGTTTCAAAGAATTTAATTCTTATTGAGACTATCTGTTTCAGGATTTTTGTACAAGAATATGGAATCATGTTTAGATTTTAAGTATCATTTGCTTCCTCAGAAGCCAAAAATTCAGTAGAATATTGTCTGTTCACTTCCTATAGTTTTATATGACACACACTGCTTATTATCTGAAATTTAGATTATAATAATAGAAATAACTTTAAAGATACTTGCATTAGAGTAAAAGTCTATCACATCTTTTGAATTGTCTTTGCCTAATTTGTTCATGTGGATTTCCAGATAAATGGAGAAAAAACTTCCAAAATCTTTCTCTCAGATTGCTTTCTCCACATTCTCTTTAAAATAATTTTAGCAATATTCTTTTAGAAAAACATGAGAATTTAAACACTCTCAGTATCCACAAATTAAGTGATGTTGAGTTTTGCTTTACCTTTTCAGAAATTCCTTAAAATAAATTTTAAAATATTTGGAAAAAAAAAAAAAGTTGTGGGTTTGTTTGCGGTTTTTTAATATTAAAAACCTTCTTCCGGTATAAAAGTAATCTTTGTTTGGTGTCCTTCAGCAGAATCTCCACTCTGTAATATGGAACACTGTATTCCATAGTGGATTAGGAAACATATCCTTCATTGTAAATATGGCACTAAAGCTTATAGCAAAATAAAATTAGGTGAAAAACTGAGATGAATGAAGCATCTTTGTATTTTTTATAGATTCTTTCCTAATTTATGAAATATATGGTCTCCCTTGAAAGGGCTACCTAAACAGGAGGACTCATACAAAGCTTCCACTGTATTAAAGAAGTGAAAAAGCAATCTCAGCAATAGAGGGCTAGAAATGCCCTTAATATATACTCACAAGGGGAGTATTTTCGTTTGTATTCTGACAGATTCGCTCCTTGTAACCCAAATGCTTAGGTCTATCTTGACACACAAAACTACATGAATCAGTGCTTTTGTTCTTCAAATTACGCACATTAACTTTATATTGTCTCCCTTTAATTAGCATTTAAATTAGATTATTTTCCATGTATTTCTTTGCACATATTTATGCAACATTCAGAATTTAGAATATTTGTCCATTTTTGAATCCTTTTAAAGATTTCTCTTACATTCTGTGGATTTCTGAACTGCTGTCATTTGTTTGGATAAGAAGTAAGTAAATTTTTTATCAGCTTCTATTCAGAAGCAATAGAATGGCCACTTAATTTAACACTTGATTTCTCAAGCCTTTAAGCACAGATTTCACTGTCTTTATCTATATAACAGTCAGGGTTAGCTATAGGAATATTCAGTGTAAGTAACATTGCTGCTCAACATGTATTATAAGAGAAATATCATCTCCTTCATACAGTTCCTTGCAGCATCTTTTCAAATATGGCACCAACAAATTACTTTTTGGGAGGAGATTTTTTAGCAGAATTGTTACCAAGTGACAATAGTTAAAATGTAGAAATGCATAAAATATATAATAAAAAATGATTATGTATAACGTATCATCCCACATATGAAGAAGGTGAAACAAACATTAAGATAAAAAGAAAGGTTAGCTTAATTTCACTGTGCTGTTTAATTTTTGCTATGCCATTTTGTTTTTCAGTCTTTTATTCCAATTGAAGAAATTCAAGCCTCACTATTCAGAAAATTACTTATATGCCGCTGAAGTCAGTGGAGTAAGACTTCAAGTGGTATGACATATTGCTGTAGTTTTTTTCCAGCTTCTGTAATTCAGTTTTCATCCTCTACTAAAATTATATTTGTTCCTCTTCAGACCTATTTCCAAAATATCAGATAATTTTTCCCAGCATGAGTCCAAAAATTAGATAAACATCATACACAAACATTTGCCGTAGAAGGAGAAAGGCCCATGCACAAGAAGTAAGTGTAATTTACAAGCACAACTTCATGCATGTTAGCAACCCAACCAGGACAAACTTTCCATACCAGCCAGCTTGCTTAACTGAGTGATGTGAGCAAAGAAAGATCTCTTGGCATAGCTTCTGGCTTGACATGTGCTGTGACCCGGGCCCAGAAAAAGTTCTCCAAGGATCATTTGCATCTCCATTAATTTTCCTTTAAAAAGAAAAATAAAGAAAGAAAAGAAAGAATTTCCAGAGCAATAGGAAATCCTGTCTTGATTACACAAGGATTTTTTATACCTTTAGGTTAATGCATCTGATGCTAGCCTATGTTGGATCAATGACTGGATAGACTCTGGCTCTAATCTGGAACATGAATTTTAGTGTCAATGAGTGTTCCATCCTGACAGGCAGATGGATGATATGGAGGATGCAAAGGATTTGTGCAGTTGCTTATAGCTGAGAAGGGCAGAGTTTCTAAATGGGAAAGGCGTAAGCCAAAAAAAATATTTTTTTTTTTAAAGTAGAAATAACATTTTCCAAGGAGATAGAATTGTGGAATGTGCCACTGGGAATTTAGAGGATGTTAGCCTATTTTAAAATGCATGAAACCCCTGGTAATTTATGTCACGTCAGACTGTGTTTTGTCTTTGGCTTTCAAGAGCTTGTAAAAGATTTTTGCCTCTTTTCCCATAAGACTAAAGATTTTATAAAGAAATGAGAGGTGCACAAACCATTAATTGCTCCTCCCTACTTCCAGTGGAGAGCGAGATAACTGAGAAAGACAGGGAGAAAAAGGCAAGGAAGACGTAACTCTATAATCTGCAGTATCCTTTCACAGTCCTGTAAAGTGGGAGATGGCAAAAGAAAGAACTTTCTGCACCAGCTTTATGGCTGACTTATAACATGTCTCTTCATGCACAGAGGACTGTATGAATATAGGTCTTTCAGACATACTCTCTTCTGTACATCTCCAGACACATGCATCAGGAAGCGCCCTGTATTTAAGGCTTTCTGTTAGATTCCAGAAGCTTCCTAGAATATGGTGGGCCTAGGAATGTTACTCCACACATTTGAGTTTGCTGGGATAGACATAGACTGAGTGTTTGAGAAATGCTGCTAAAGCTGAAGTTGTAAACACAGCTCTGTTGTAACTGGTCCTTAGCAGAGTCAATGTGGCATTAAAAAATTAAAAGGAACCATATTTAATAAGGAAATGATTAACCAGTGCATTGAACAATTGTCCCATGCAATTTTTTTTAAACAAAAACCAGAAGGTTTTGGGCTGTCTGAACTTTCTTGTTTTGTCTAGTCCTTTGGGAATTCATAAGGTGACTGTTTGAGGTGTGTGGGTGCATATTTGAGGTGTGATGACAAAAGGGGACATTGGTATCATTTTAGATTAGTCCTAATATCAAATTTACATTTTGTTACTTGAAGTTGTCTACCTGAATTTCAGTTAGACAACTTCTTCAAAGGAAGAAACTTTTACAATGGGGGTGGGGAAATGATGGAACAGGTTGTCCAGAAAAGTCGTGGATGTCCCCTCCCTGGAAGCGTTCAAGGTCCAGTTGGATGGGGCTTTGAGCAATCTGATCTAGTGAAAAATGTCCCTGCCCATGGTAGGCGAGTTGGAACTAGATTCTCATTTAAACTGTTCTTCCAACCCCAACAATTCTGTGATCCTATGTTAACCCTTATGTAATAGAGCACCCACCCTGGCAACTCTTAAATATTGATTTATTCACTCTGCTACATCTATGCGAATCAGAGAGACTGAGGCATGAGTTGGCAAATAAGACAATCCCAACACATCTGTTTGTATAAGAGCTCCATGATTTCGGGCCAGGTTTCTAGTTCTGAATTTGCAAGTCTGCTGGCACTGCAGCCCTTTACTGGGGTACAGTTCATTGCTCCTTAACTTTTAACAGGCAGAAAATTAATGGTCTGAACAATTTAAAGATTGCAGGAACTCATTGAGAGACAGACAGAATCTTTGCAAAGCACAGGCACTTCACAGGGAAAAACAACACTGCAATGACTGCCTGAATTAGTGGAAGGGACTTCTGGAGGCCTTTCATGTCATTACTGTTCAATTAATAGCTAGCCACAATCTAGACAGTAATGAAGGATACAACTAGAATTGCAAAGAAATAACATAATTAGACCCTGAATTTAATCATTCACAAAATTACATGGAGACGCTGTATTCTTTTATTTTAAATAAGGATAATTTGGTTTCCTTTCTAATTGGATTTTTTTGCAGATCCTAAGTTTTACTGTGTGGAAATACATCTTAGAAAATTCCCTCTCTGCCTCTCACATGTTCTTCCAGGTGTCCATTAGAATTAAGTCACTCTGTGCTATAACATGATTTCTTAAAACCCATTCCTTCCCTTCCTGGCAGATTTCTCTGGACTTGTTTAAAGTTCTGTATCATTAAATTGCTAAACATGAAGGACTACTTTTAAAAAACATGTCAGCTCAGACTGCATACCAAAATTTCATCTGCTAACATTTTACTAATGCTAATTGGCAATTGAATTTCTGATTGGTTTGGTAATGGTTACTTTATCTGTGTCAATGTCTAGTTATAATTGTGTGCTCAAAATGTTTATCTGAAAAGATTTCAGTGATCCCTATCATCACAAAATGGTGTCATTTTACGTCTGCAATGCATAATTTACCACACTTTCATAATAAAAAAGGTTGTATCTGTTCAGAATAAGCATGCAGAAACTAATAACTACAAAATCTTTATTATCTGAAATGAGCAAACAAAAATCAATGATCCTTCCTTTTTTTTTAATGTGTTATATTCCCCATCTTCTTGTGTGACAGTAATTATTTTTATGTGTGCAAACAAACTTTATTTAGTGTAATTTACCTGCTTGTATGTCTCAAAATTTTCACTTTATGAAATATGTTTTATAAAATTGTCATAATAATTGGATGTCTTTGTCTCTAGGAACATCAGTTTATGACAAAGATCTCTATTAAGAAGCCAGTACAATGATGTGGTATGAGATATGTAGGTCTCTAAGCCAGGCTCATCCAAAGGGGCAAGCTGATGGGCTGTAACAACCTCAATGCAGAAAACCTTTACACTTGAGAACATGAATGGATGGCAACCTACCTTCCTTTCTAACTAACAAAACCAAAAAAGCTGAAAGAAAACTTAGTCAGAAAACTTTAAAATAAAAATAACTAAATAGCTGAAAATGTTTACAAAAGAAAAATGCTTTAACAATAAAACATGTCATTATCTCAAAAAAACCTTTCTGCTCAAACATTGCTCTTATTTTGTTACTAATCATTCAGTCACTCTTCCTGAAAAAAAAAAAAAAAAACCCAAAAAATTGTTGACAGTGCCTATAATTTTTCTACAAAGATTTAACAGACTGTGATCTATAAAACACAAAGTAGCGAGGGAAAGCTGAAATCTGCTAATCTGCAAATATTTGTTTCTTGAAAAATGATATTTTTTCCTCTATGTACTTCTCATGCATTACCTGTTAAAATAGTTGATTAAAAATGAATTTTGAAAATGAAACATTCTGAAAATATCTGACAGTTGTATTAATAACAGAATGTGTTATGTCTTTAAAACAATATCTATAGTCATTATGTCATGACTCTGAGGACAGAACAGATACCAGAATGGCATTTTTAAGCTTGTACCAGAGCATTTATCCCTATCTGGAAGAGAAAGGCTTATTTTTACCATGCTAAATAAGTAAAGAAATAAAACGGTTTGAAGTATTGAAAATAAAAGCTGATGAGGAATTTTTCAAACTTATTGTTTTCTTGGACTAGTGTTATTTTCTAATAGTAATTTTGAAAAATATCTGCATACTTTTTAGTTTAGAAATAACTTTAGCATTAAGGTAAACAAGTAATTAAAATGGAATTTTTACCAAAAATATTCAGAAACATACGGAAAGATTGTAAAACTTATCTGAATAAACTATTTTTATTGATCTTATCTGAATGCTTACAAATATGATTTGGGGGAATGGGGGATGTTAATGTATTTAAACAGAAAAATAGCATCTTTTCCAAATTTCTTAACAAGTCCTAGTCTCTGTTCTAAGAAGGTATGGAATTTTATTGTTATTTTTGTAAAGCTATTAAAATTTGAACTAGTCAACTACACTTTTAGATCTTCATGGTAAATCCCGGTCCCATTGGGATGTAAGGGAACTAAAGCCTGTATTGATTTGCTTCATTTCAAAAGCAACAAGAATGAGATCTGCTACCACAATTCTTCCAAATCGTTAGACTCCTGAGAGCACAGAGGGAAATAGGCCTAAGCAGAAGTCTCATCTCTTGTATTTTAGGCATGTGATCCCAGCAGCTGATTAAGCTTAGTATGTGCAGGTTGCAGATATAGATCGGGATGTACAATGAGAGAGGAAACTGCTGTTCTGCCAGGTTAATTCCAGTTAATTCCTCTCAGCAATGCGTTTGCTCAGGGACAATAAAATTCAAATCAGTTTGAATTTACTTACCACACTGGCAACTTTGCTACCAGCTCCCAGTATACTGAGAAGGCAGATGGTCTGAAATGAGCCTAATAATGCATAGACTTAATGGTGAAATGGGTTCCTGGCGATTTGTGATTTAGGAGTGATATTCAGCACAGCGTGTGTTGATAGACGCTCGGCTTGAGAACAGGATAGATGGGGAAAAAGAATGTCATTAGCAGGGACAGCCATGCACCCCTTCAGTCCCCAGGCTGCTGAAACCAAGCCCAGCAGCAGCAGTGGAAGGCAGGTTTGGAAGAGCTCCCTTTCACACCACCTCAGACACAGCTGGTTGTATCATGAGCTTGGAAGACAGAGTGTGGAGTAGTAGCCCCAGGTGCTGCAATGTTTTCTGCTACTCTGACCTGCTGCCTTCCTTTCAGGAGCATCCGGCACCCTGGCTGAGCTCAGAGCAGTGGCTGGACAGAGCTGAGGAGGAGAACTGATTCAAGTGGTTTCAAAGGAAAATGGTCTATGAATTAAGAGAGTTGTAAAGGACCTCCTCCCAAACTGCCTGGGTGTCATATTTTGGAATTTTCACAAGAGCTTGGATGAGAGCTTGCCTGTGTTGAGATTGAATGATTTGATCCCACCAGTGTAGAGGTCAAAAGTCAGCAGATAACAGAATGCATGTCCTGTGCTTCTGAATACTATAAAAGTGCTGTGACTTATCTGTGAGTTCACTATATATCAGTGGCATTTTTTTTGGTTTAGATCCAAAAGTATGACTTTACAGAAACAATGTACCAATGTTCATACATCAAGGGAAAAAATATGCAAAATAGTTAATCTAAAAATCCAGAGAATAGTGGATGGCCTTCTTTCTGTGATAATTCCTGCTTTAACTCCTACATATAGTAGAAGGGCAGATCTGTTTTGCCATGAAGGGATTTCCCAGACTGCATGACAGCCCTAGAAATTGTTGAAATGCACCTTGACCAGGGTACATATTTTTACTACTGAGTTTTAAAATGATTTGAACATATATATATATAAAAAAAAAAACCAAACCTGCATGTTTTTTGATGCACAACATGGTAGAAGGGAAATATTTGTAAGCGATCCTGGAGAAAAATACTCCTGTAATTGACTGTATCTCTCTTAGGGGGACAAAAGAAACCAAAAAGCACACTAGTATTTAAGAAAAATAATTTAAGAGACTTAGCACAATGTGTTACTCCCCTTCCTTTAACAGTCGTAGCACTACACAGAAATGAATTGCTCTATCCTGCAACATGGATTGGATAATCTTTCACGATATTTCAGAGCTTCTTACTGTTAATAAGTTGCTTTCTTTTGGCTAGGCACATAAACACTTTGATTACATCTACACAGATATATCATTGAATGACTGAGGTCAATACCTTGGAAGTATCGAGCATTGTGAATTTGTGTCTGGACTTCCTGTTTATTAAGTCTTAAGCCCATTCAGCACAAAATATTCTTCTGTTAATAATGTTTTCATCTCTTTTCTATCTCTAAAATAAATCTCTGTCAGGTGGCAAGAATTCAGGTGGAGAACTTTCCGGATGCATCTTCCTGCTGGATGCAACTTCAATAATGGTTTATTCTTCGTCTCTGATGTTTCTGAGGTTTGGAAGGGGGTAAGTAAGGTGAAAATGGAAAATATTTTCCAGTTGTTTAACGTATTGCCTATGAGAAAAGAGTGACACTAGCCGTCTGATCTTCACATAACTGAAGACAATCAATTATTACTCATGTCTTGAGCACTATCTGTATTTTACATTCACATACCTCTATGGGGATGCCAGGGCTCTGGTGTTAACTTCTGGTTCACTATTTCCTGAGCATAACTCAAAATAGGCTATGAGACTTTTACCTGTGAACAAAAGGTGATTTGAGACACCCATTTAGAGTTCCAGGATTGGCTGAACTGTTGGATAGAGGTACCTCTTTCTATACACTATTTTTACTCTCTTTGATTCAGCTCTGACTGTGTGCTATTCAAATTATTCCATCATATTCTGGTCCTATTTTCCAAGAAACTGTTTGGCGGTTCCTTTTTTAGGAACTTTTCTTTTGTTTTACTTTTCAGAAACAAATCAATAGTTGCCTATTCCAGGAACTATTCACCCTCTCATATACAAACTTCCTAAAATATTTCAGAGGTTCCTCCTTCCAACCATGTGCTTTGGGTAATTGTCTTTTGCTTTTTTATGTTTTGAACATTTTTCAATGCCATTAATCAGGGCTTATTTGATCTCAAAAAGGTACAGCTCTTCATGTATCTATGATGAAGGATAAAAACATTATATGGTTTTCTTGTAGCACGAGGAATACCTTCCAGAATACAAAATACTTCTTAACAGAAGAGAATCATGGAACAAATGTGGTAGAAATGTAGGTAGAACAGAATAGTTTGGAAGTCTGGAGACCTTTTGATCCAAACGAGGGCCAATTGCAAGATGAGGTGTGAAAAAATATCTACTGAATTTTTATTGTTGCATCTTGTGTCCATTACCTCTCTTACTTTCAGTGTTCATGTTCAGAAAGTCTGGCTCTGCCTTGTCTGTAACTCAGTAAGTAGTAGAAAACAGTAACAAGATCCCCTCTTAGACTTCTCTTATAGGTGAAAAATCACAGTTGTCTCTAAGTCTTCTTGTACATCATGTGCCCTCACCTCGGTGCCCCTCCATTGGACTTGCTCTAGTACTAGGAAGGCCAAAACTGGATGCATGGCTCCAGGTGCTGTTGTATAAATGCTGAATGAAACAGACTAATCACTTCCCTTGACTTGCTGTCTACACTCTTTTTTATACAGCCCAATATGAAGTTAACTTTCTTCATTGCAAGAGTACACTTCTGACTCACCCTTATCTTGGTTCTCATCATTGGTATTCATCAGTATGTCCAAGTTCTTTTCTGCAAAACTGTTTTCCATTTCCCAGTGTCCAGCCTGTTCTGCTACAGGGGATTATTCTGTCCCAGGTGTCCAGTTCTGCATTTGCCTTTGTTGAACTGAATATAGTTTCTATCAGACTAATTCTACAAGCTATTAAGACCTTTCTGAATGGCAGACCTCCCTTCCAGCATATCAGACTATACCCATGAGTTGGTATTGCTTTCCAAGGATGCAGTCCATCTTGACTGTAAAAATTTTTGCTTTTTTTGTGTGTATGCATGATTACTAGCATCCACAAAATATTTTAGCTCCTCTGATTCAGTCACTCATTTAATAACTCTACAATAGCCACCACCTCTTTTTTCCAGCAGAGTCACTTGGAATGCTTGACCTCCCCATCGTATTCTGTCCCTCACTTCAAAACTCCTCTGACTTGAAGTTGTCTCTGCCTGCTTGCTGCAAGAGTGCCAATTGTCTTCTTTTCTGCAGAAAAAGAAAAATAGAAGATAGCACCTCTGAAGAGCCATCAAAGGCAAGGAACACAGCTTCTGGAAAACTGAAAAACTGACAGCAGATGAACCCAGGTAGCCTTGTTACTAAGAACAAATTGACAATATCTCCCTGTATCTATGGATTGAGTAATTAGCTCTAGAGTCTTTTGCCACATATCAGGTCTCAGACTTCTTTTTTCACACTTTACATGCTTTAGAATTGGATGTTATTTTATTAAGTGCTCTGACTGCTGAAGTATAGGACTTGCTGCAAAGATTACATTTCAGAAACATGAGTATTACTCCGCTTTTGTCTGATCTGACATCTCCCTGAAAACTGATGTCTTGCTATCAATGTTGTAGTTGTAGGAGAGACAAGGGCTTGTTGCTGCTCCCTAATTATTGTTTGCTTCCTGTAACCAAAGAGAATATAATAGAGGAAATATTCCCTGTACTGCTTCAGTTATTTGAATTCAGGAATGCAGGCAGGTCAGAGAAGAGCATATCTGAAGCTATGCCTCCATGACTACAGGTGCTGCATCTGAATCACTGTTATCAGGAGAATAAAAGAGCCAAAAATTAGAGTTCAACGGGTCCAACAGTCTGAAAATATAGAATCTGTTAATATTTTATATTCTTCCTCCCTGTAGAGTTATTACAGAAAAGCAAAAACTGAATATGGGTTCCATGGTCGTGATTACTGTTTTCATTCAAGCTTCTTCACTCCACTCTCACATCATGCTGAAGAGACACTGCTAAGGTTTACTCTGAGAGAAACCTCAGGTTGATTTTTGATATTTGATACCATCATTCATGACCCCAGATTTCATGGCTCACTGGAAAACACATGCCTTAGATTTGGAGGAGCATGTAGTTCATGTGGTTGCCTGAGCTTTGTTAAGAATGACCACTGAGTAAATGTCACTCCCCAAAACATGAACTCCTCTGTGTTTGTCAGGTAATTCAGAGACTTTATCATTGGGTGAGATTTTAAAATAAGAGAAGACATCTATTTTATTCCATCCATGTATTGGAAGCCGATCCAATAAAACATTGTCAAAAGCTGCAGTTCGTTTGTGCTACAATTTGACACTCATGTCTACAGTTGGGTGTCCCTGTCAGGGAGTGGAACTGAAGAGAGCCATGTTGCCTTCTGCTTTCTCTGTTTGGGCTTCCATAAAATGCAAATAAAGGGGAAGTTTAAGAGGTTTCAACCCTCTTCCCCTTTCATTATATGCTTAATTTATTATATATTTAAACTAGTAGATACTTTTCTTTGGTTCACATATTTGATTCGGTTGCTGATCTAAAACTCTTTATTCAGGATCAGGGTCTGTTTTCAATTTAAAAAGCAATCAGTACTGAACACAAAGTAATGAGGTCTCTGAAAAAAGAATTGCTTCACAGTGAGCTGAACACTTGAAAAGAATGAAAAGAGGAAGAAAAAGGAAGAATTTGCGAAAGAAATTTGCCTCACAATTGCTTCAGTACCCTTTTACCTTTTGCTCCATTGCACATGATTTATTTTGTGTGATGAGCCCACAGAAAGGGCACAGGTGGCTGGAAATAGAGTGTAGCAGTTGCAATATGAGCATAATCAGAATTTACCACGCTTAAAACTAGCCAGGCTAAATGCCTTTCCAATAAGATTTAATGGTTGTGTATCAACATAGCTGATCACGCTGATGACTTGAACAAACATACCATTGGGCTGTTTTATGAAGTGGAGGAATAAATTCTCTCAGTAAATCCCTGAATCATCAAATAGCATTTGTTAGTCTCTCATCCCTAGCTCTTTCCTTTAGTAGCTTCAACAAAACTCTCCTTCTCCTTTTAACCTTCCTTTTGGTAATATCTGCTGTTATAATAAGCTCAGCTAGAACTAGAATGCCTGGACTTCAATCCCAAAACCCACCCTGTTTGCCAGGATGAGCACTGTCTTAATCTTTTTGTCATTAAACATTGTTCTTTGATCTTTCAGAACTTCATTTTTCTGTGGTTCCCAATTCCCCACTGTAAAGGAGTTAAGAGTAGAAATAAGGGCATAAGAAAAAATTGAAGTTGAACCCAGAAGACATAAAAACCAAAATGGAAGGCTTGTGTTCTTGGGTTATAAAGAATAACTATCACAGCAGGATGAAGAGAAGAATTTATATGAAACTACTGTAGAAATATTATTATTAGTGACATGAAATTACCAGAACAGGAAACGTGATTATGATGAGTCAGTTACACAGAACATTCTTCATAAGCTGTGCCCACTCAAAAAACTAAGTGTTTTAGTCCCACAAAATATAAAGTTATGCATTTAGGTATGAGGAGCACAAATGAAATAAAAGAGAAACTGGAAATGAAAATTCTGGGATCATAAAGACAAACCACTTAATAAGCTTCACATGCAAAAAATAATAATAATGTTATTCTTCTCCATACAAATAGGAAAGTTTTGATTAAAGTATGCATGATTTGTGTTTATTGTGCTGATGAGATTAATTCTGCAATGGTGCATTCAACATGGATGTCCACATTTTTAAGAGGACATGGAAAAGAATAAGAGAAGTAAAGATTTAAAATTTATTACAGAAAGAATTAATGAGTTTATTGTAATTTAGATTATCAAAGAGAAGATTAATGAGACACAATGTCAGTTTCTTAATTTCTTCACAGGGAGAAATTATAAAGTCCTGAAAGGCAGTTTATACTGGAAAGGAACCAATAGTTGGAAGTTGAAACCAAATGAATTTGAATAGAAATAGAAGTTCCCAGTTCAAAAGAGGGATACTCCATCTTCATGGATAGCTGTCTGTGAAGCAAAATAATTCGGCAATATGCCCTTTTCACTAAATTATCCATTTCAATCTTTTTTTCTAGGGCAATAGACAGTACACCTAGCATAGCTTTAACATATTTTTTTCTCTTAATTTATCTGTGTATTTTTAAATGATGGGAGGAATTCTTAGCCTTAACTTACGGTTTATGGTACTCAGAATACAGCAGCAGGATGGTTAGTGCATGGAAATATATACACTGTCATTTGTCTTTAAACATTTTGGAAACTGGTGAAGGATGAAAGATTGTATGAGTTTATTGATCCCTTCCATTTGTATTTTCCAAAAGAGCCTGGGACAGATTTTGAAAGCATGCTTGGCTTTGGAGATCTTGATAGTGACTTTGCCCATGATGGACTTTCTTATTCCAAACTGATTATTCGCTGACTGGTAGGAAGTAGGAGTTGTAAGGATTCACAGGGCAATAGCTATGTTCTTGAACAAAAGTATAGGCTTCTGCAGTTTCATCCAACAGGAGTTAAACATTTGTAACTAACGCATGACAGATGGTCTTGTTCATTTTACTCAACATCCAGAAGATTTCTCACACTGCCGGCTCCCTCGCTGTTGAGATGAAGTGGTCCCACTACTCTGACTTCATCTCTCTGGCCCAGGATCTCTAGCTGACCAGAACTGAAACAGTCACAGTAACAATGACTTTAAGAAAGTCCTTAACTATAACCTCTTTCTCAGACAAAACTATATCCAGTAGGGCTGTATTCAGTTCACCAGAGACATGTCATCCTACTGTAGCTGCTGCAAACATAAAGTCCGCAAATTTATGCTCTACAGTGCCTTTGTTAGGCCAGAGGGATTCTGGGCAGCAGGCTGCATGGCATTCTATGGTAATGAGTAAGAATGGAAACCAAACTTTCCTGTATGTGTGAGCCCCTATATGGAAGATGGTGTCTGTGTCAGTGGCACACCACAGTCACCTGTGTGAAAGCAAAGGGCTTCCATGAAATGTTCATACAGCTACACGTAAATACGTATGAACAGTAGCATGAAAACATATTTTTTTAGAGTTAGAGATTAATAATAAATGGGTTTTTGTGTTCCTGCATGATCTGTATGCCAGGTCCCAGAAGCATCTTTCAGCAAACTAGTATATCATTTAGAAATGTACAAAGGATAACAGTGATATTCGTTCCCTCTCCGTATTCCATTACACCTGAAGTCACAGTAATTAGGTTTGTCAGTATCACTGAATATGCATTCTTCCAGCTTATTGTGTTTGGGTTTTTTTTTTTTTTTTCTCTCTGACTTGAGCAGCTTTCCATAACATGTTCATTCTTTTCTCATTTTTTTGACCCTACTTATGCTTGAAGGCAAAGAATCTTAAAGGATAAGAAGTCATATTTCATTCTTTTTCCACATCTTGATAGAAAGGCTAGAAAGTAAGTCAGGTTCTCATGTATTTGCTGGCCCATCACTTCTGTTGTCAGTAGAATTGCACAACAATTCACAGGTGTTTGATATGTTGTACCTTTATCCTGTGTTGCTTGCTTTCTAGGATAGTTGGAAAACTGACCAAGTGATCAAGAAGCCACTCATGAGAAGAAGACTTTGGCAGCTCATGTCTCCTCCAGCCTTGCCTAGAGCCTCAGTTCTAATGGAGCTATTTATTATTGGTTGTGTTAAATCAAAAAAACAGAGCTCCACAGAGACTATGCTGTCAGTAACCATGAGATGAATTAAAAAACCCCAAAACCATCAAAAAAACCAAACCGACAAACTCCAAAATTTTCAGCCTTACTGATATGTATGCGTAAGTTACAATGCAAAGTTATTTCATGCTAGATCAAAATTACTGTGGCAGATAATTCCTAGAGAATGTCAAGCAACATATTTGTTATGAGCCTGATAATAAAGAAATATTTGTAAATGCAGTGACAGGTTACTCATAGCAGGTGAATTGTGTATGTTCCAAAGCCTGTTTCTAACAGGGGACAGATTTGTATAGCTGGATCTTGAATTATTTAGAACAGACTAAATAGTAGCACTGTTCTAATGTGGCTCACATAAGGCTTAAATAAAACTAGACCAAAAAGGTAAACATAGCAGTACACCTGCAAACCAAACCAATTTTTCTAAGCCTTTGCTGATTCACCAGTCAGATTAGTGGGTTTAGGCAGCTGTATCTGTGAGACATTTTTTCCCTTTGTTTGGAAATGAATTAAGTTCCTCTCCATGGCTTGTTTTAAAATACTGTGCAGTCCTTGATCTCCCGCATTTTCATTTCTAAATACTTTATCAGACAGTAAGAGATTAATCTGAGTCCCACAGGAATTCATGTCTTGCATGCCTAAAGTCAAAATAAAGAATCTTCACCAAGAAATAATTCAAAGAATATTTCCAATGATTTCAGTAGGAATATTTTCCTCAGAATGGGATTGTAGATTTAGCATTAGTAGAGACTGAGGGAATCCACCAGACCTGTATAATACTGTTATCCACTCTTGTCTACATCTGCTAGTGTGATTTTATTGAAAAACTTTCTTTATAGCAACAAGTTCACAGGTATAAGCCTCCAGCTACATGCCTTAAAACATATATACTATATTTTACAATCTTTCATGAGCACATTACTTCAAGAAACAACAGCATTATGGGTACCTTCTACTTCATAACTGAATCAGACGTTATGTTCACAAGTCACAAGTTTTACTCAGTCAAGGATATAGCAGTATGGGATTTTTTCCCTCTAACTGAAATACAAACTTATTTAGGAAGATTTAGGAAATTTGAAATTTTACTTATTTGGAAAGTATTAAGTTTTACTTATTACAGTTACCAAGAACTTATGAGGATTTTCACTTTTCATTGTGTCTACTTGCTTTAGCTTCTCCAAGGAGGTGACCACCTTCACTTCTCAATAAGAACAGGACAGCAGAGACAGCTGGAAACAGAAGTGCAAGCTGCATTTTAGCATGTGATACTCCCTGAGGTTCCTCAGAGGCAGCTTCCATGATAGCAGGGTGAGACCAAACTACTCTCAGTGATAAGCATTCCACACCCAGAAAATGTACAAGCTTATAAGTTCCATGATACCACAGTGATCTTGCAGTAGGTAATTGAGGTATCCTTGTCATACTGTAAGTTTACAGGAAAAAGTAATATCTCCTGTTTAGTGAAGTAAAATGAATTTGAAAAAAATATAACCTTTTGGGAACCCAAGACTACACCTCTTTGGGATTTGTCTGCTCTTCATTTTATTTAGTTTTTTAATAAACTGTAACAGACTTATATATTTTTTTCCTGTTCCATAAACCACATTCTGATATCCTTAAACTCATTGATAGTGTAATACTCTGCACTATAAACTGCCTGTAAACACAGGCCTGAGGTAATTGAACCAAGTTCTTCAATTGTTCTCTAAGTGGATTCAAAATGGAAAACCACATTCCCCAAACATTTCCTTCTAATTTCTGCTGAGGAACTGAAATGAAATATAAAAAGTGCTTAGGTGAATTTGTTCTATTATTTCATTTTTTCTTAGTCTAGTGGGTGGATAAGTAATTTTCTGCATTATTAATTTTTAATTCTAAAATGCTGTGGCTGAACAAGCTATCTTCAAAAGGAGAACATGTTTTAATGCTTATTTCAGAAACTAATTTTTTGAAGAAAATAAGACTTTCATTCTATAGATACTATCCTGTAGTACTAAACTTGTGGTTATCATTCGTGGACTAGCTTAAGAGTTGTATTTTAAAATGCTTAGAAATATTAAAATGCTATTTCTATTTTAAAGTTTAGTTCAATGTTAGAATGAGTTTGAGTTCTGTACCCAATTCTGAGAAGCTTCTCATTGTTCTGAGTATTTAGTAACAGTGCTAAAACTGCTTTTAAATGGTGGATCAGTCCTAGAAATTACTAAAATGGACATCTTCCAAGTGAATCTCACTATTGTATTACAACAAAATAGATATAAACCACTGTGCACTTCACCTGTAGCAGAACCCAGCAAGCCTATCTGGCTGTCACACTGGCAAGAGAAGCCACACATCTGCAGAAAGAGCAGCGGTTGTTCAGGGAGTGCTGGCCCTGCCTTGCAGCTCAAGTCTTTGCCTGTCATGGTAGGGCAAACCCACCTCTCCACACATCCAAGCTCTGCTTCCTCCCTCCTGCCACTCTGGGCTGGAGCCTTGCGGCCATGACCTAATCCTGTCCCTGTAACCTTAGGGCTACAGTGTTTAGCCTACACTGCTAGGAAATTCTGAGCTAGTTTTACTGGGAGAGTAGCACTGACATTATCGCCAATCTCAGAAATTATCCAAGTAGTTACTCAAGTGAAAGGAAGAAAGAAAACTATATCTAGATTTTGGCTGATAAAAGTAATAGCTGAAGAGTAATACTGCAGAAAAGAAAATGCAAGAATGCCTGTCGACAAAACCAGAAGGTGTAAATGCTCTTTAGAAACAGCCAGGAGGGAAACACAATACTACACAAACAATATTTGCGTTCAGAAATGCAGTAGTCTGACAAACACATGTACAATAGTCTAACTTTTAAGAGGCAGTATTTTCTCCCTGCATTAGCTTTTGCAAAATGCATTTGAATGCATTAATACCGAATTACTCAATTATATATAATAACAGCAACTATATTTACTATATATACTATATCTTCATTCCAACAAAGACATAACTTAAGAGAACAAAAGCCTGAGATTTTTTTGTGTTTGATTTCAGTTTCATTTTTTCTCTTGCCTGCATGTCTGCTTATCACTGTACTTGTAAGGATACTGGGGAACTGCAAAGACATTCGTGTGCATTCATTATTTCACCTGTAGCTATATATATTCTCTGCATTGATTTTTTTTTGAGAATTCTGAATGATTAACTCTACCTGTTTTGCGCCAAAATGAAATGTTCCCAGAAAATTATATTTTGAAATTGCAAATGTCATTTTTTTCATGGAAATATATTTTATGCTCATTCAAAAAATAGAAACAAATGTATCACTTGATTTATGACTTTGATTGAAATTAAACTTTGTTTAAAGTTCTAACACATGCAGTAAACTCCTGATAGGTGTTTCTAGAAATAGGATTATGTACTAAACTTAAGAGCTAATAGTAGATGAATAGATCTGAATAAATCAACATTTTCTGAGGACTCAGCTGAATTCTGTGTCAGTGGATTGGTTCTGGCCTCTTAAACATTTAATACTTTTCTTTGAAATATATTAAAATTAAGGTATAACTTTCATCTGTGCCTCAGAGTAAAAGAGTATATACTCCACTTTCCTTGAATGGCTTAGAAAGCCATTAGAAAATTAATTGTCATCATTCATTGATCTTTCAACTTTTTTTCAACACTGCCCTAGTTTTTAAAAAATATTTTATGTTCCTTTCTCTCTGTTGATCCTGCCTTTGACAGAAGTGGTCCAAATATTCATAATAAAATGCTAGCTTACATAAAATAAAGCTTACTAGTAGTTTCAGTGTTGTCAGAAAAAGTGAAAATTAAAATCACGGTTTTTTTAATGTTTAAGTAGATGAGAAGAATATTCATTAAACAGGAGAAGTTTCACATCAAAAAGATAGAGAAATAGCGTATTGTTTTATTTTCATTTAAGAATTCTTGCTGTTTCCAGCATATATGACATGATGAGGACTGTGGTGGTAAGTAAATAGACAAAACTGAAAAAAAAGATTATGAAGAAATCAGAAGTGACATTTAGAATCAAGATCACAACTAATCCTCATTTCTTACCTTGACAGAGTTCTTACACCTTCATTAATGTATGTCAATTACATCTAATAACTTCCTGGAAAATGTTGACTAGGAAGAACAGGTTCTTGTAAATGCAAAGTCTGATTTTCCAACAGTTGCATGTATCCTCAAACCGAAACATGAATAGTTCTGCTTTCCTGAATGGACTATTCTATTCACTCTGAAGGAAAGGCATACATACCTGTTTCTTAGTGCTTCAGTCTTGGTTTCATACAACCTAGTTGTAACCACTTAAATAAAGCATCTAAGAGACACAAATAGTTCATGGAAGATTGCCCTTCCTGGTATGTTTGTTCTGGAGTGCTGCTTTATTGTCTTATAGAACGTATTTTAGTACCTTAATTTGGAAGGCAAGAATTCAATTCTTGTCATATTTTATTCCTTAATTTCTTTTTCCTGGTAAATTATTTTCAATGGTGGATATCTATGTAAGATAAGGAGTGCTAATTATAACTCTCTGTTTAGTTAACATTGGGAACAGTACTATTATTGGCCTGTAAAGTATTATTTTATATAAATACTAAAGGGATTGTATTTTCAATACTATATCATATTTGAATGGCAGCTGTGAAAATAGTGTAATGGTCTCATATATTGTCAAGGAAATGCAATGTTTGTCCCCAAGGTTTTTCTTTAAATCCATGTTTCAAAACAGTTTCAGATAATGAAGTATTGTTCTTGAAAGGTAGCCTGGCAAGTGAATTTCCATTTTAATTAGAACACTAATGACAAGTCAAGCTGTCTTTATTTTAGGCACAAAAGTTAATACTGTAGCTGAAATTGAAAATAATATTTTTATGCCTTCTGAACTTTAAAGAAAAATATTGATTTGCAGTCTCATCATGTATGAAGATGTATCCTGTAAAATATGTCCAAATGCCATTTTTTAATCTACTATATTTTGAAATTTAAGCAGGATTCATTCTTTACCACTCAAGATAAAGCACATATTCTACTAAAAAAATGCTGTTTGAGTAAACATAATAAAGCATTCTCAATGCTCTTTGTCAATGGAAATACTTCAAAGAATTAATGCATAAACAGTGTTTAAATGTAACAAAACATTAAAAGTAAATGATTTGATGTTAAGCATGTATTTTGAAAAGTTAATCGATTTATTCTGAAATTATTTCAGAATTTTAATTTGACTGTATATTTCATCTTCTTATTCCATGTCACAACAAAAGGAAATTTGGAAATTATCTTCTTCCATGGGACGAAAGTTTTGTTTTCTATTTAGCTCTAGAAGAATGCTGACTAAGAAGATAGTCAGAAGTGGTTTAGAATGAACATGTACTGAGCAAAATGTATTTCCTTCTGATGGAAAGAGAACGGAATCTTAATATTTCAAGGAAGTATTAACTAATATTTATATTCCATTCCATTTTACTACACTTACCAGTATTTAATTTTATTAACTACATTAATATAATGCCTAATACATCCTATCAACTACAATAAAGTGTGAAAATTTATAAGTCCAATGTAATTTTAAACACTAAAATATCTACCTGTTACTCAGATGGAGATGATTTGTTATTTAAATATCACCTTTCATAGATGGATCCATTTTAATGAGACTGATAATGTCAAAGAATCTAAAGTACTGATACTTGGATCCTCACATACACTGATTTCAAATGTCCTTAGATGAGGTAATTGTGTGAATCCCAACCTAGAATTTGAAGACAGACAATTTAGTTTAGAAATATTTACACCAAACCTCACATTTTTGGTACTTCAGACCAGAATAATGCAGATAATCCTGCATTTTCTAACATAAATGCTCCTTCCATGATTGATGGCCACTCCAGTGACAGGAAAACCCTAGGTCCTAGTCATGATGGTGTCTGAAGACCTTGCACATGCAGCAACACCATACACTCTAAACTGAAGTCACAAGGTGAGTAATGGAAATACTTCACTAGCTAAATACCCCTGCAGTATTTCTTTCCTGTATTGGGATAATGTGGGGATGGTGTTTCTCTTGCTCAGACAACTGAAGAAGGATAATGAAGAAACTCAAGGAAGAAGCATGGTATAGACTGAATGTAGACCAGAGCAATCCTCTCCTGCCTCTACAGAAAAAGAAGAAATTAGAGGCATAAGACCATCCCTGAAATAGTCTTAAGCTATCAAATAATAGCTTCAATATACTTGGGGTTTTCAAGACTGTCATGGAATAAAGAAACTTTCTTACCGGCAGCCAGTTTTTTATTCAATCACTATTTCTTAAGGTGTTCTTAGGATAAAATCTGTTACAAAATCACAACAATTCCTGCTGTTTTCTTGTTTTATATTTTCCTAACATAAATAGAATTGTGATCAGAGTTCCTCCTAAAATCATTTCAGCAATACACAGCACAGGGATTTGGTTTCCAGAGCATCACTTCCCATCAGATCTCTGAACATCCTCTGTGGACAAGTTTTTACCCCTGCTGTCTTTCTTTGAAAAGGAAAATTCATGACCACTTGGTCTGCCAGAACCAGCTGTCAGGGCACTGCCAAGGCCAGCAGGTCCCTGAGGGGTCCCCATGGGTGTGGCCAGGCAGGGCCTGGCTCTCACTGCCTGTCCCACCCTCCAGCCAGAAGCAGGCAGCCGGGGGCACTGGGGCAGCCCCAGGCCAGGCTGGGACTTTGGCCCACAGGCAGACCTGCTTTGGCCAGGCCCATGGCCAGGCAGGGCAGGGCTGTGGGGAGCTGGAGACCAGCCCTGCTGCAACGTCACTGAAGCAGGGGCTGACAGCCCTGGGGGCTGACATTGGGCCCTGGACCATGGGGGAGCCCTGGGGTCCGGGCAGGGACAGTCAGGGCTGGTGGTGCCCAAGGGCCTTAAACCCTGTCCTTGTTATAATGGTCATTCGAATACCTGTTAAGAACATGGATTTTCAAATATTTATACTTTTAGATGGTAAAAAAATTCCTACAGAAGCATTTTCTGTCAATAAAGCTGTCCTTGCTTTCTACTTTTTCTGTCATACACTGTAAAAGCCTACTTTGACAGGTGAAAAATTTTGACATTCACAATTCTGTTAATGGGAGACTTGCTCTAGTCTGAATAACTAATAAAGTCTGATAGGTTATTTCTACATATTCTTTAAAAGGGACTGAATATACTTGTCTAAGTAACTGTAAGAATGTGTTGAAAAAGATTTAGGGATGTCTCCACACAAAACATGTTTGTCAGAGATAGCGTTGCTTTTCAGCTTGAGCTACGTAGCACAAGTCAGTTATTATCAGCTTAATTCTTGGCAGTTTCTCTTCAGAGGAGTTGTGTAGCGTTAAAGGGTAATTTGGCAGAAAATAACCCCCCTTGCATTCCAGCTTATCCTCAGATGTCAGAGGGGCTGAGGGTGGCTAGGTTTAGATTCTGAGTGGTATCCAGTTTGTCAGTATTAATTCAGTCACACTCAACTTATTGAACTGTCATGATTACAGATGCATTAACAGCGCACCGCACTTCCAGCTTAGTTGCACTCTATGGACTCACATAGCCAGACTTAGAGACTTTGACGGTGCCCAGTGAGAAACTTTTATGAAGCTTAATGAATAGTGCAGTTTATTAAAGCAACAGAAGTACAGGTTCTTATGGATTGCCGGTGATAAATATACTGTCTGCAAAAGCATGTGCAAATGTTGAGATTATAAATAATACAGCATGTAAAATTAAGAAGTGACTCTATATAGAGAGATTTCTGAGTTTTCTGAGCAAACACCCGAAATGGTCCGTATCTTACTCAAAGATGTCCCTACGGGGGGGGGGAAGAGAAGTTCAGCCCATTGACTGATCCGAGGAGTCAGAGGCAGTATCTTCCCTGACTTGTTCACAATGATATCTTCACCCAACATTCAGCCTTTCTCAGGCCATTTTTATACAACTTTTTATCTTCGAGGTGGAGTTTGAGTGACTCTAGTCATACATACCTTTATTATGATTGGTGTAAGATTCTCTCACTTTATTTTTAAAGGTATAGATTAACAAAAATTCAGAGCACAAGCTCAGTGAAAGGTGATTGCACTTTGGAGGTGGATAGCCTTTGGGATGGAGGTGCTTTTTAGTATTATAATGAGATTATAATGAGCCAAGTTTGCACAAAGGACAACATCTTGTCAGAATATGACAGACTATTGGCCCAGGGTGGCAAATGTGCAGCTTGGTACCATGAAGTTCTCAACTCTGAAGTGATTCACAGACCCTGGCCACGGAGTCTTCACTCCACTCCATCCTCCCACACTATTTTGCAGGGAACAATTGTGGAATAGATTCCTTGCATACCAGTTGTGCTCCACCCTGGAAGCTTTGTCAATGTTATACCTTTCCTTAGTGTGTGAACAATGCTGTGCCTTTATTATAGGTTTGATTTCTAAGTCACCTCCAGTAATTATTCCACAAGTTGATTCTCAGACTGAAGGCTATTGTTATGCAGACAGCTTTCCTGAGCTGTAAATTCTGCACATTGACTTTGAAGAAGAGCATTGTTCATTTTAAATCAGTCTGTGCTGGTCTTGTATCATCCTCTTAACAGTAGCATCCTTGTACGTTTCTGTGTCACATTAAATGAAGTAATCAGCATCTTTCACATCACATATGCTTTACTATAGTGGAAGAGGTTTTTCTCATCTACATTCACACAAAAAGTTCCTGACTCATCCCAGTTCCTAGCAATCTCAGACTGAACATGTTTAACTTATGACAAGCAGTGCCCTAAGTTATATTTATGGATATTATATTAATTTGCTGGAATATTATAATTTCCAAGGGCCTGCACACTGCTAGGCAAATTTTCATTCCATTAACCAAAACCTTCAGGTTCTCTTGCAACTTGATGTTATTTGTAAAATGTTGCCTAAATCAGTCCAAACAGTTGTACTGTTTTCTCACCAAATTTCCATTTACACAACCCCCTTCAATTTTCCTTGTTCTTTCCTTTCTTCCACATTTATTGCATTTTTGCCAATCCTTGAGCTTGCACTGATTCAGCTTCCCTCACTCTGTTTATCCTAGCATGTGCATACATGATACTTCCCTCCCCAATGTCAACTCGGACTTTTTTTTGATGGAGGGTCTTTTCCTTGATTAAAATGAAGGACACATGTCCACTCACAGAGCAATAAATTGATTGTGCACAGACTGAGTCTTAAAGCTATGCAGTATTTAGCAACACAACTTTTCTGCTGAGTGACAAAGATGGGTGCAAAGTGAAGTGGAGCTACAGTGAAAGTAAACCAGGCAACAATGGTAAGAAAAGGGCATACTGGTTTTTGCAAGTTGTTTGCTGTCTACAGTTTATCCATACAGCCAGGGAATGAATAGAAAACCAAAAATATTTCTGTAAAAGTCTGATCTATATCCCTGATCTATCTCCATAATAAGCAGAAAGTCTAAAGCATCAAAAGAGATGCCTCAGACTGCTTCTACAGCAGTGTTACTTGGTTTTGTCTCACTTAGCCAAATGTGTCTACCAAAGGGATTGAAATACTTTCAACTGATTACTGAGGCTGGACTCTATAGTGAGACTCAAAATAATTTTATAATACTTACCCCACTTCCATTGCAGACAGCGTAATCCTGAATATGACAGTAAAGAAAAAGTTTTGTCAGCATTTCAGGTATAAAATATATTGCCTCTCAATCTCTTCTTATGATGTTAATCATATGAACTAAGTCCGTGTTAGTTATATTATTCTGGAAGAAATATATAGTCGAGGTAAGGCAGCTACAGATTGCAATAAATTCTTTAGAAACTTCTTTCTAAGAATTTAGGATAGTTTCTTGTCCAATATAGGTACCATTTCCTGTTGGCACAATATAATTGGTTGTTTCATTCTTTTTCCTTAATTCCTTGGTAACTGGCAGAATATTTCATACCATAGAACATAAATATTATGCTGCTGCTTTTAGAAGTAGCAGTAACATCAAATAGATTAACATTATGGTGTTTCTCCAATAATGACAAATTAAACTGCATGTATAATATTGCTGAGAAATGCCTTCACAGCTTCCCTTTTCTCAAGTTACTCAGCAAGCAGATTTGGGTTTTTAAAACAGATGTTCCCTCAGGAATATAAAACATATCAAAAATATACATAAATGTTTTGCTTACATCCTAAATGGATTTAATTTCATACAGAGAACTCAAAATGACTATGGCCTTTACAGACAGATTAAACAGTGATATTTTCAGATATATTTATTTGAGGGGGGTAGAACAGCAGTCCTAAGTTTACCATTGGACAGGCATCCTCAGTGGGACTTGGAACAAGAGGGGATGGAATACCAATGACACTGCACTCCCTAAATACAAAATAAGTCGTAACTCTTCCCTCAGATCTGAATACATTTATGTCCGAGTTTCTCACATTTCCACTGTTCATATCATGCTTTTTTGCAGTACCTGACTAAAATTCTGTGAATGTTTTTTGTTGTTCATGGGCTGTTCCAAGAACACAGATAAGGTAAACATACATCAGGCAAAGATCAGTCTTCATAGCTCCACTGAAGAGCTTTCCTCAGACATTTCAGAAAAGTCATCTGTCCTGCTCTCAGGTTCTTTACATTAGTTTCTGACCTTAGTTAGGAGTGTGGATGTTCCATGTTAGACCAGTTATCATTATATTTGCAACCTCTGCCTCTGACATGTCAGCATGCTTCAGATACTGGATGATAAACAGTGTAGAAAAAGCTTATATATAACAACAGATGGAAATGAGTTGCTTTTGTCTTTTTCTTTGCTGTCACTGTAGTTCATAGATGACCCACAAGTACTCATGCACACAGGTCTGAAAACTATCTTGTTCATATCCTGCAAGATTTCTCATTATTCAAAGTAGCTTTTTATCTCACCCTGACTTCTCAAAACCCTTTTGAGTGCACTATCTGTTAGTGGCTAAATCTATCATTTGAGGTAATGAGCCCCTCAGAGACAAACATCTGATAGTGTTCACTGTCAAAGAATTGAAATAGGTTGGATCTATTTCTTACCACAGAGCACAAAGGTGAAGTGTTGACATGTTGTTCAGGAAATACTTCTTTCGATTGTTGTTCAGGAAATACTTCTTTCGATTAGCCAGCTACAGCTATAACCAAACACTTATAAATCATGTTGACAGAGTGCAAATACAATATTTAGAGTTACATAAGGGCATGTAGATAGATAAAGCTCTATTTTATCATGAAACAACATAGATCTATAACTATCACAAACTTTTCAGTGCCAAAGCGAGGAAACCACTTTATTGCTAACCACAGTTCCACACACAAACCATTTTAATACCGATTCACTTTTTTATCTGTAATGACAGCAGACAATTCCTTTAGAATTATTCTAATATTCCACACATTGTCTTTAATATCAGTAACTGCTGCTTGGTCCTTTAGTGTTCCCCTTTGCTTCAAATTCCCTGTGTCTTAACATGCATGCCTCTATGAACTCTCAAAATCTGACTCCAAAAATTATCATTGAATAATAGAATAATTTAGGTTGGAAGGAGTCTCTAGGAATCACCAAGTCCAGTGTGCAAGTCAAGGCAAAGCCAGCTTCAAAGTGAAAATCAATTCCATAGTTAGATCAGGTTGCTCAGATTCACACAAAGTTGAGTTCTGAGTATCTCCAATGCAGGAAATTCCACAAGCTCTCTGAGAAACCAGTTGCGATGTTTGATGACCGTCACTCTTACTAATGCCTAACCAGAACTTCCTGTGCTGCAATTAGTGTCCATTACCTCTTAGCTTTTGACTCTTCACTTCCAAGAAAAGTCTTCTCTACAATCCATTGGGCAGTTGTAGATAGCAATAGCATCTCTCCTAAGTCTTTTATTTTGGGGCTAAAACAGCCCAGATTCCTCAGCTTCTCCTCACATGCCATGTGCTTCAGGCCCTCACTTAGCTTGGTGGTCTCTCCTGTATTTGCTCTGGGGTGCCCAAAACTGGACACAGTACTCTGGGTGCAATTCCACAAGGGCTGAATAAACTGAACTTGCTGGCTAATACAAAGCAATATGAAGTGAACTTACATTGCAGCAAGTCCTCACTCCTGGCTCATGTTCAACTTCTTGTCCCACAGGTCCTCTTCCACAGAGCTGCTTTCTAGCCCATCTGTCCCTATCTTGTACTACTTTGTGGCTTTCTGTGCCACATGCATTTGTGTTCCTTGAACTTCATGAAGTTCCTGTCAGTCAGTTTTTCCAGCCTTCTCCAGAAGTCCTTCTGATTGGCAGTCCCATCCGTTAGCACATCTACCATTCCTCCCAGTTTGGTATCCATCCTCCGACTTGCTAAGGGTGGATTATGTTCCAGTGTTTAGATTGTTAATGACTATATAGACAATATTGTCCTCAATATCAACTCTAGGAATGTCGCTCATAACTAGCTACCAGCTGGATTTTGTACCACTGAGCACAACCCTTTCAGTCTGATGGTCCAGCCAGTCAGTTTTCCACCCACTTTAAATGTCACCAAGCTATCTTTCTAATTTTATTGCAAGGATAAAATGGTGGACAGTGCCAAAATCGTTGCCAAAATCAAGGTAAACACCACCGTTTTATCCCTAGGCATGTCATTATAAAGCAATGAGATTGGTAAGGCAGAATTTGCCATTTCTAAACCCTTACTGCTCATTCCCAAACATTTTCTTTCCTATGCATGGACATGCTTTCCATGAGGAGTTGCTCCATAATCTTTCAAGGGACTGGTAGGAGACTGATCAGCCTGTAGTTCTTCACAGTCACCTCATTACTGTTTGAAAATGGACCTGATTGTCTATTCCCAGTCTTCAAGAATCTCCTCTGACTTACATGTCCTTTTGAAAAAATTTAGAGAGCAACCTTCCAATAATCAGCTTCAACTTAGATGCATTTAGTCACATGTCCATTGCTTTAATGTTCTCTAATTGATCTTCCTTTATTGTGGGTAATTAGCATTCACTGTGGGTAGTTTAGCATGTAAAGATCTCCATACATGATGTTCTTTATGCAGACCTGAGTGTCCACATGCTTCTGCAGAGATTTCTTTGTGTCAGACATCAAAATTGTGCTTCAAGACAGAAAAACAATGCATTAAAAAATACCTTTTCTCACCATATATGTGATTTTCTAACACTCTTCTAAAATCATTTGCCAAATATGATTAAATTCCTAGAATCTTATATTGTAGCTGTGGCCAATGTATTAGTTTGAAAGCAAGGGAATGAAGAGCGGATTTGAAATGGATAGCATTTTTTAATCTGTAGATTAAAAATAAAGTTACCAAATGAGTTGAGTACAATTTGCAGTTTTGCACAATTTGTAGTGGTTCGCAGATATACTCTATTTAAATTACCACTTTACAGATTTAAGTATGTGATATTTAAATGATGTGTGTTTGAAAACTTTGATCACAAGCTGATTCCTCACTGAAAATGTTCACAACACTGGACTGAACTCAATAGCCATTTTTATTAGTATGTAAGAGATAGCTTACAGTAACAAATAGCTTGTTGAAATGTTATACAAACATCAACAAGTATGCTACTACTATTGACATCTACTGCCACATCTTTAATCAGAATTAATTTCATTTATCATATGTTAATATAATAATGTAATGTAATGTAATGTAATGTAATGTAATGTAATGTAATGTAATGTAATTATAATATAATATAATATAATATAATATAATATAATATAATATAATATAATATAATATAATATAATATAATATAATATAATATAATATAATATATAAGGTTACTAAAATGTAATTAATATAATTAATATAATGAAATATAAATAGCAACAACAAAGTAGATATATTACAGGTTACTACAAACTTATTAGTGAAGCAATTTATCAACAATATAACAGCAGATATGCTTATGATAGATTTCTTATATTGATATATAATATCAGTATCAAGTGAATTAGACAGATTTCAGAAGGGGCCAAACCATCCCAGAGGGGAGGACAAATCAGTCCCAGAAGGGAACCGTCCCAGAGGTGGGAAGACAAACTGAACTAGCCCAAAGTGGGCCCAGTAAGATAACAGTTTCACTTCAAAGAAGGTCCATGTCACAGAGTCTGGAGTCAGCCATGCATCCCCAGTGACAATCCAGGATCTTGTAGAAAGTTCCTGTGGAATTCAACCTGTTTAGGAAAAGAAATGTACATGTAGCATGGCAAGTTCTCAAGTTTTGGATAAATTTTAGTCCTTTTTATATCCTAGAGACTTAAGAAGGTGTAGGATGCCACCACTTCAAGCAGCCAATAGATGCTGTTAATTTCAATTTTTCACTTGTAACAGGCAATAAATAACTGATGATGACTTTGGTTCTCTCAGGCTAATTTTATTTTCCCAACCGTGTCCACTTTTTCAGGTGATAAGCTGCCATTACAGTTTCTTGGGTTTGTGCTTATCGACAGTACCTCAGGATGACTCTGGATTCTTGGTACCCCAGCTGTACTTCAAAGAGGCCAGCTCCACTTTTCAAGGATGTTTCTGGTACGCAGGCCTAGTTCCCAGGCTTCCAGCTCCCAGGTTGGCAGGCAATTTCTCTTTCCATATTTTCCAGCAGATATTTTCTTCTGTTCAGTAATTTTCCCTCTCTAACCAGGCCACCTTTATGGTTGCTCACATCAATAGTGCAGTGAAAAATATTTACTGTCATGTAAGTTGTTGGGAAAATATTATCATAAATACTCTTTGCAGTGCTACTTAGCCATGTTGAGAGAAAAGAACTGGAATGGAAACTGGTGCAGAGAAGATCTACTAGGGCAGCTGGGGACAGAGCAGATTGAAGTAGTGTGGCCTGTGTAACCTGAGAAAAAATATTCTAAGAGTGACTCCAACTGGGTTAACACCAAAGAAGGGAGTCAAGATGTGAGAGACAGCGTTGACACAAAAAACCCAGTAGGTCCTGAAATAATCCGGCAAGAATATTTCTAACCATCAAAAAATGAGGCTTCAGAAAAGCCTTGCACTAACTGAGGTGGAGGTCACAATCAAGCAGCCTTTAGGACTGTGCCTGAGATCTTAGAAAAGGAACTGTTGTGACAAGGCTGTTCACAGGAACAGAGGTTTGGTCACTGAATTATAAGGAAAATTATGAATCCAATTGTATGGAATTAGTATTTATGTCCAGCTGTTTGCTGGAGCCTTATTTCTGAAAAAGTTACATCAGTGGAAACAAGGCAGAAGAGTTATGTAAGACACATAAAGCTGAATGTAGATTACAAAGTATTCTTTACCTTCAGAAGAATGCTGTTAACTCAACAGAGAACATTTCTATCACAGCTTGTAATGGGCATTGAAATAACGTGTATCTGTTAAAGAGAAGCACCTCAGAAAAATCTGAGAATACCTGAAGTGTTATTATGCTGCATTTGTAGTACTTGATAGTATCTGTGTTGTCCTTGTATCACCCTGATTTAGAAAAAAGTTAGCTCAGAAAAGTTAATATTGTAGTGTTAGCTGTTAAGCAGATTCAGTGTCTACCAAGGTAATTACAAGTTACTTGTTCTTCAAACACCCATGGTTAAATGGGAAGTTTTACACCGGAATTGTTTTAATTGCCTTAAGAAGTTTCTGAAGTATAACTTATTATAGGCTAAAGGTACTGATGATTGAAAGTTGTTTCTTGTTTGGTTTTATTTTCAGTGGAAAGAAAATTTTCTGATGGTCTGATAGTCTCAGCACAATTCTGAAGAATGTCACTCTCCATATTACAGAAAGGAAGCAGAATTGCCTTTGTTTTCCTTCTCTTGCTCCCCTGTTCCTCCTCCTACTTATGGCACCTTAACTAAATTTGTGCTCTCTGTTCTCTTCTCCCACATTGCGCTCAGCTCTCTTTCCAATTTCAGTCCTGAGTCTTGTCAGCTGCAACTTCAAATACATTCAAGTCCTGTACGACAAAGCCAAAGAAAATTCTAGTATAGTTGAGAGCAGCCTCACACTACTGCCTCCGCCCCTTTGTACTTACCCTTTCTCTATTTCCACACTGAATCCCACTGTGCCTTGGAGAGTCTGAGGAATCTATATAGCCTTTATGGAGAATTAGACCAGATAAACCCAGGTTAAGTAAGCCACCTAGATCGCTTTCCTTGGGCCCCTACACAGATAAATAAATGGGACAGAATCTTTTTCTTTTCAAGCATGCAACAGGGCAGCAGCACCTTCCTGTTCTATGCAGACAGTGTATATTTTTCCTGTCTGTGCAGGTAGCATTTTGTTAATTTTTGTTCATCTGAACCATAGGGATGATGGAAAAAGCTGGTTAGAAGAAGCAGAGTAAAGCATGGGACCAGAGGAGATCAGGGTAAATTTCTAATAAGAGATTTCCCACTAACATGATGCTCTGATGTTAGCCAGTGAAAATTTATGGTCTTTCTCTATATCTTCTTCTGCATTTCCTAAATTTTTGCTTCCTAGCTCATTTCTCTTTCTGTTCTGCATTAGCTGTAAGCCATGGAGAGGTGAACCTTCATCTTCTCAGCAAATGTCCAAAACATTTTGCGTTATAGTATACTGAGCCTGAATAGCACAAACTTGTTATGTCTGAAAGGAGCACATCCTGTTATATAGAGACATCCTTCAACTCTGGATAATCCCATGATCAGCTCTCTCTTATCTCTGCCTTTCTACTGTGACTTAGCCAAAATTCAGAGTGGGCTTTGTACCATGCAAGGTCTGAAAAAGAGAGATAAGATGACAAAATAAGAACATAGGCAACAAAGGTTGCTTTCTTTTATTTCAGTTATGCAATTTATATTGTCACCTGTTTTCTGTCGCTGCAACCTGGTCTGTGGATTTCTTCCATTAAGCCTGTCTAAATAACAAAAACATTGTCTCCTAGGAAAAGGAAAAATTACAAGAACTAATGGGAAAAGGACACAAAGTCTTTTCATAAAGAATTTTTGCAGTATGAAATTGTAAAGAAGATCGAGAATTCATCTAAATCTTACTTACTGGGTTTTTTTACATCCCTTTTAGTCTAATTTTTCTGCCTTTGGGTAAGTGGTTTATTCTTGAACAAAGCTAGCTGCCTTAAAGCAATGATTCCCTCCAACTTGGTTAACACCAAGACAGCCCAGAAAGGTGTCCCTGAAGCAACATAATACTCTCTTGTCCTCTGGTGACAGGAATCAGAGCATTTGCAGAGCATCTGCAGTTCACAGAATCATAGAGTAGCCGAGGTAAGAAGGCCCTCCTGGAGATCACCTAATCCAATCCCCCTGCAGAAAGCACAGTCACCTACAGGAACTTGCACAAAATTTGTTCCCAGTCAGATTTTTAATACCTCTAAGGATTGAGACTACACAACCTCTCTAGGTAACCTATGCTAGTGTTTCACCACCTGCACAGTAAGAAAGTGTTTTCTGATGTTTAAATGGAAGCGTTTAATGGAATATATATTCAGAGACAATTTGCTTCTCCAAGACAACTTGAAGTTCACTAGGAAAATAATCTAAAATTTATATCAGATGATAAGTTCTTACATGGAGTTGGTTACTTGGCATAGAAGAACTTACTTCAATTTAGTTACATTGGCATTTTTTTATACCAATATTATTTATGGCACAGAAAACTCAACCAGCACAACTTCTTATGGCTCAGGAAATGCTGAGCCATAAATGCTTTCTCCTGAGTTTTCTCAGTAAAACAAACTACCAGCATAATAGATTGCTGATATGATCTAGACCATGGCTGAAAAACTGAAGAGGTGTGTTTTTCTTTCTTTTAAGAATTTTCAAGGAACAGAAGCTCTTCCTGAAGGGGACAACTAAAATTAATAAAGCGGCTCTGAAGTTGACTTAGTAGAAACACAGCAAACCAATAATATTTATGCTGACAATATGATCTCATATGCAAAACAAGAAAACATAGTCTTTCCAGAAGAAAAAACACAGATTAAATTAATTTATCTGCAAAGGGTAAAAATGTTAATGGAGTACAAGAGGAAAATAGTATCTGCAGAGTTGTTAGACTTTGTGATGGGGGAAACAGTAAAGACACAGAATCACAGAATCATCAAGGTTGGAAAAGACCTTGAAGACCACCTAGTCCAACCATTAACCTAACACTGACTGTTCTCAACTACACCATATCCCTCAGCGCTATGTCAACCCGACTCTTAAACACCTCCAGGGATGGGGACACCACCACTGCCCTGGGCAGCCCATTCCAATGCCTACCAACCCATTCTGTAAAGAAATACTTCCTAATATCTAGTCTAAACCTTCCTTGGCGCAACTTGAGGCCATTACCTCTTGTTCTATCACTTATTACTTAGTTAAAGAGACTCATCCCCAGCTCTCTGCAACCTCCTTTTAGGTAGTTGTAGAGGGCAATGAGGTCTCCCCTCAGCCTCCTCTTCTCCAGACTAAACAACTCCAGTTCCCTCAGCTGCTTCTTGTACGACATGTGCTCCAGACCCTTCACCGGCTTTGTTGCCCTTCTTTGGTCACGCTTGAGTAATTTAATGTCCTTTTTGCAGTGAGGGACCCAAAACTGAACACAGTAATTGAGTTGCGGCCTCACCAGTGCCGAGTACAGGGGTAAGATCTCTTCCCTGTCCCTGCTGGCCACGCTATTTGTTGAGGTTTGAGTTCAGCCAGCAGGCAGACGCCATGTGGCCGGCCTTTCACCTCCCCCCTCCCCGGTGAAATAGGGGACGGACAAAAAGAAGAAAATTCATAGGTTGAATAAAAAGAAAGAATTTGCTAAATATAACAAGAGAACAACAGTAACAATAGTGAGTCCAAAAAGAAATGGGTAAAATGCAGCAGTGGCTTACTGAGTGCAGTGACCGCCCGCACAGCAACACGCGACCAGACTGGAAACCCGAAAATGAAAACGACTCGCGCCGAGAGAGCCCGCCCACCTGTATCCCTGGGTATGACATCACATGGTGTGAAATACTCCAATGACTGATTGGGACTGGCCCTCTAGCTGTGCTCCCTCTCAACACAGGGAAAGTTAACTCTATCCTGGTCAAAATCTGGACACTATTATATAGAGTATAGTGGTTATCGTGTATAGTGGTTACCCTGGTTAATGAATGCCAAATGAGTTTATGCTGCATATTTTTACCTCTTAGAACTACTTAAAACCATATCTTAAACCACTTCAGCCCAGTATATAACCTTTACCCACTTTTGTACATCAGCTCTAAATCAATCTGTGAATGTTTTATCTTACTCATAATTTCATTTTGTCTAGTTAATCACTCCTCTTCCTGCAAACATATTTAAAATGAATTCAATTATATCGCTAGTGCCACATTTGGAACAGAGAAGGTAAACAAAACAAAACCTCCCAGAAGTAAGTGACATGAGTCTAGGTGATTTGCTGTTCCAGTTCTGAAAGATTACAGGCTTTCTGGTTTTTGAATTTGAATTCTTTTTCAATGTATCAGTATTAAAATAATGCAAAAGAGGTCCATCCTGCTTATACTACATCCTATGTCGTATAATTTGAGGGTTTAAAAAAAAAATCCTTAGGGAACAAAATAGAACTATATTCTAAACACAAAGGGAAAGGTATTAACATCAGCTAAATTGCCTTTTCTTCTGAGATGTCCATTCAAGTCCATCCTAAAAACTCTGAAATAATAGAGATCTTAAATTCAATTAAAGCAACAGAACTGTATTTGATATTTATATACTCAGTAATATAAACAGTTCTTCAAAGCCCTAAACCCATACTTCCCATTGTTTGAGTTTACTGGTGGTGTATAATATATAATAAGAAAAACATTATTTTCCTAAATCACTTTTGGATTATTTTACCAGTCTTATTTTCCCCTAAAAAACATTTTAATTGTACTGATGGACAGCTGCCATTGTAGCTTCCACTTTCCAAGTAAGGCTAATTATACTTCTAACACTGGCCATTCACAGTAAATAGTCTGGAAGGTAACAAAGGAAAGTGTATTTGCAGATCTCACAGTTTAGTCTTTCGTAGGCAGTATGATATAGGAATAGAAGGGCATGGAATCTGTAAACTTTTTTAGGTCCAATCTTCTTGGGAATCTTCCTCGCTTAATTTTTAGACTGAGTAATTGACCTGGATACAAAATTATCATTAAAGTTTTTGGTTTGGAGGGAGGTCCATTTAATAAATATATTGGAAACCTGGCACAACTGTTTGATCTCAAGGGCTTTAATTAAAATTCTCTAAGGGTTGTCTTCCCCAGCCTGACTTACCCCTGATCTGCATTTTCTGATCACTTGCCTTTATTCTTCCATTTCTTCAGGTGAGATCCACTTGAAAGCACAAAATGCCAGTATACAGTTTTCTGCCTTAACTGACTGCTTGTACCTAGGTGGGGAAACACCCCTGTGTAAATGTGATCTCAGTAGTTTCTACCTCCCTTTGGCATGTTTTCTGTTGGAAGGAATGCAGGCTGCTTGTCATCAGTTCTGCACTGCTCCAAACAGAAAATGTCCTCCAACCTATTCCAAATCCTTAATTCTGGGACTGAGAACCCAAGGTCCATGGAAATGATACCTTCTGTTTCATTTCTGATTTACTACAACCTACTGTATCTAATGACTCTAGCTCCTATATCATTAAAACAGGATGAGCAGTCAATATTTAAATAACTGACCACTCACCTCTTAATCATAGAACATGCTCAAAGCATTCGAAGGCTGTAACTTAGCATACAATTTTCCCTGGGGTGGATCATGATGATTGAAGAATAAGTGCACATCCTTAGTATGCTACAAAGTCCAAATACTATGTACCCATGTGAAATGACTACAGAAAGATCTTTAGTTCAGCAGATGTCATCTGTATGTCTAGATAGGATTAAGGTTTTCTGTCTAGTCAAAGTCTTATGATCATGAAGATGATGTGACCATGTTTATTCTGTGGGACTAACACAGTACTAAAATGTTCCAAGGCACTTCCAGGTTTTATTTTAAGAGAGGCAGATTTATTTAGCTGAATTTTCCAGTGAATGATTCCTTTACTACTAAAATGAGAGTAACTGAATTCCAAGTAAATCAAAGATAAGCATGAGAGCAGAGAACAAAGATGGACATTGCATAAATTAATTGCTTATAAGGTAGTAGCAAGAGTGTTGACATTCAGAGGGTGACAATACAGTTTGTACAGCAAAAATTCTTCGGGCTGATAAAGGCTCTTCACGTCTAGAGCTTATCTGTATAGTATACCTTACAGCACAGTCACAGAAAATATTAGCCCATGTCTATTAGATGTATTTTATTAGTTTTAAATAGTGAGTAAAAACCAAGCAATTTCGCTGCATGACCAAAAACAAACCATCCCAACATTTGCAGTGTTTCAGTCTATTTGAAGGTGTCCAATGACTCCCCAGTGAGATTCTGTGGGGTTTATGTCAGCATTATGTCAGCAGAATATGGGCATTATGTCAGCAGAAAACATTTATGAAGGTCTGTAACAGTTTTTATCTTTAAAATAATTCAGTGTCACCTTGAAAGTAAATAGCAAAAGAGAGAGCAAACACAGGAAGTTTTTAAGAAATGCATATAAAACCAAACCAGGAAAGCAGTAATACTGCTTTTATATCACAAAGAAAATCCAGTCAGAGCACCAGCCATGACCAAATTACTAAAATAAGTCATTCAGAGAGGTTATGAGAAGTTGAGTAGACTAATTGTCTTGTAGGATCCTTCCTCAAAGTCATTGCACTAGCAAAGGATGCAAAAGCTAACCCAATAGGTCTCTTTTTTACATGTCATATAAGTATGCTATCTATTAACTAGTGTTTTAGGAGACAGAAAGGGAATTCTTTTTTACCATTTTCTTATACAACATAGAATTTTGGAACTGGTAAAGTTGTATGAGTATCAATAGGATAATTCAACAGTTTATCACATATATAAAAAGTTGAGCCTTTATCATATTGGTACAACCATTATTATTATTATTATTATTAATGATAACAATAATATTCCTATTAACATTATTACACGGTTTTCCTTCATTAATCCTTTTTAAAATTTTGATTGTTTCTTGACATATTTTCTTAAAAATCAAATTCAATGCTAGATCAGACTAGTTATCCACCTGCCATAATACCAAAATAATTTCCAATTGAAGTATAAAAAAACCCAAAAGGTATGTCTTAAAAAAACAAAAGATGTCTTAAACATAGACTGACATTTACTATTGATGCAAAGCATAATTCTGGATTTTGCTGTATTCTTTGATCGTAAGGTCCTTTATACTATTTAAGTAGAATAATTAATTCTGAGATTCATGCCTCTGATTAAATAGATGAAAATACTAATGTTATTAGAGCATGTTATATAGTGCGTACTGAAAAGATTCTAATTGGCCTTGATATGAATTATGTCTTTCATAATTTATGTCTTAATCAAAGAGCAAATATTTCTTTGAACTGACCTACATATCATTAACTAAATGTTCATGGTGGGCAGAAGCCTTCAAGTGTTGGTGACCTGAACAGAAACATTGTGACAACAGCACATCAGTTTTAATAAAAAGGCATTCAGTGATTTCACACAGTTAATTTTGTAGCTCTTATTCTTATCATTAATCACTCTCCATTTGTTTGATAATATCCTGCAAGAACTATGTGCAATACCCTATGGAGAACAACATGTGCTCCATGTAACAGTATCTGCTTAAAACAAAAAAAATTCTGCTCATGCTAAATTCTGTTTTCACTGACATCTACGTAAGGTAATTTAATTGTTATTCCTACTATTGTGAAGGATATTGTTTCAGGAATACTACGGTAATTTTCATCAGGAGAAGAAAGTATCCTCAAGTACAGAATGAGAAAGTATACATATGCCATGGTTTGGAAGAAGACAAAATAAGTGGTTTTAGTCAATAATAGGAAAAAATACTTGATACATTAATATGAGATTCAGAGTAAGCCTGCGAATGATTATATTCTATATTCAGGAAGAACATGCCACACATGGCAAAAACTAGGAGGAAGCTGTTGTCAATGTTACCAATGGCCATAAATCCAGTCAGACTGTAGGTGCCTGGGGTTCCTTATGTAAGTCACTGCAACTTAGACATTCAACACTATTTTTCTTTCTTAACGGACCCTGGTACAAGAAATGAGTATCTCATTAAATACCACAGGCTAAGCAAGATCAAGTCTCGCTCATGCTCACAGACAAGTCCTTAATGAGAAACTCATAATGAGCATCATATACTTTGGCAATAATTCAGTGACAGAAGCAAATTCCTGTAGCAAAGTTTTTAGAATTTGGATCTTTATATCCTGCACACTTGCATTGTATCTGCTTTTTCAACTCTAGCCTTGATTTTTTCTTCTTCCAAACACTTGCAGAACATTTCTGGATGCTGAGTGTGGGAGACATCGGCCTGTCAGCCCTGCACAGCCTCTGAGAAGCAGCTAGGCTTTGATGAGAAACAGGCCTTGGGAGAAAGATAAGAGACTGCTGAGTTGTGCCAAGGTGGCAGGGAAAAACAACGGACAGCTGCAACACTAAACTGTGGAAAAGTACTGGACTGTGAGAAGTTACCGCCGCGTGAACAAGAAGTTGATTGGTCTGCACAGCGCGTGTTAGAGTGGTCTTATGGTGATAGGAGAAAAGGTTGACAGCTGTCTAATTGCTGATTTGCTAATTATGAAGTAAGAGCTTTGGCGAGAGCATAAGTATGTACTACTGGAAAAATAAATGGCTTTGCTTGCTATAACTCTCATAGAGTTGGGCAAGTCCAATATTCTCTGCAACAGAGGAGCAGTCCGGTGTGCCAGCCCCTATGCATCTCACTAACCACAGGGCAAGGCAGGGCACAAGAGCACACCTGGGGCATGTGTGCTGTCCTGCACAGCCATGCAGGGCACAAGGAGGCTGCAAGTGGAGCCACCAGAGGCAGCAGCAGCAACTGCTGTCTCCGACTTGCCATTGTGAAAACTGTTGCTGCAATTCAGTGGTTGGACTTTGACCATAATGACCACTTCATAAGTTTCTTTAGAGAAACATACTAATCTGTGGGTCTGGACATATGTTAAGTTGCATTTGCAAAGTGCTGTATAAGTGGAGAACTTGTATTCCTACAAAGATCAATGTTGGCATACTCCATACAAGTTTGAAAAGGCTATTTTGAAACAGTCCTGTGTTTTTGAGACTCTTTAGGAGCAGTATGAACATGATTTTCCATTAAGTCAGTTCTCTTATATACTTCAAATGACAACCCCTCCTCAATGTGGCCAAAAAGAGAAAAAGAAATACCATCCAGCACCTACTTCAGTACTTGTTAAATTGCATGCAGTACTTCCACATTTACAATATTTCTGCCAAAGCATGAGCATGCTTGTGTGGAGACGAGAGGTCCATGTTTCTCTTTCTTTCAGCCTGGCCTTTTAACAGCCTGCAACTGTGAATGACAAGTAGAATCATGCTTTGCCATCACCTATTTTTCTTGTAAATACTAGGTAGGCATTTTGCATTGACCAGAAGCTGAAGTTAAATGAGTTCATTTCTTTTACTTTTCCAAGTTCTTTCCTCTATTCTTATACTAGTTTTTAGTATTATTCTTAACATACAGTCCTTCAGTTTCTATGTGGTTCCAGAGTTGGTAAGCATTACCTCTTTGAGATCGTTTATGCATGTATTTTTTTCCTGTGGGTGGTGGTTGTTCCTTTTGTTTCATTCTCTGATTATTGGAATTAATTAGATCTTAGCAAACAATAATGCTCAGATTACCATATTAATCATTTGATAACTACTATAATAATTGCCAATGATTATAAAGATTACTAATGATTAAAGATTTTCCTAAGGGAATGTTGGATCAGGTCTGAACCCTGATGTGACAGTAAGCTTAGCGTCTGTGGAGGCAGCTTTGATAAATGACTTGCAGTTCCTCATGTTTTATGCAGAGGTGGTTCTGGGTACTTTAGCTAAATTTTGCTCCCTCATGTCTTTCTGGAAAAGCTAGTACTTTCAAACAATATTACAAGGGAAATAACCTTCAGAGTCTCATTTCTAAACTGAGAAGAAAGTCTGAATATTTGCTGTGCAGTACCTGTAGGAAGTCCAAGACATAATCAATCTTTTGATCGTCATTTTGATTCTTGATCTAGGTCACTTTTAAACAGATAGCTAACCAGCTTTTGAAAAAGCTGCACAGTATCTAGTCTAGGTATAAATATGTAACTTTATTCTCTGGAGTTGTTAGTCTGATACTTTTCAATAATGTGTAAGTTCATACTTAAGAACTATAATGAAAGAATGAAAATCTTTGAATATGAATGAGAAGAAAGAGGTCAGGAAGAAAATTTCCCTCAGAACTGAACTCTGTAAAGTATCTAAGCATGCAGACAGTGAAAAAAAAAAAAGCTGTTTGACTATAAGCTGACAAGAAGGTGAAAATTACCCTTCTCCCACGCTTTGAATATCTGCTCAAAATGTCAGACATAGTAACTGACTGGTATAAAATCTCAAGGATTTTGTGTTTATTTTACATTTTCTTGATGAGCAAAACATATCTGCTATTATCCTAACTATATGTTAACTATGTAGGATATTTGACATTTATAATTCTAGACTAGAAACCAAGCATTGCAGAACTGAAGTGCCACCTCTGTCCTTATCTTACCCTATGGCCTTAGAATGCCTCTTCAACTTTTCAGTTTCTCAATCTGAAAAACAGAGACAACATTTTCCTGTCTAGATAGCAGGAGTCCTTTCAATTAATTGATGTATTATCAATGTTACACAAAAGCAAAGTGCTTAATAATAAGTCAGCCATTTCTGCAAAAATGATTTAGCAAAATGAGTTTTAGTCTGTGGAGAGATCAGTTTAAGATCATTAGAGATTAGTATTTTCAAGTCATGATCAGTTTTACAGACTATTGGGGAATTTTCACCAGCAGTGGATGAATAAAACCAACAGTTTATTTACTGAGATCAAGAGCATGTCAACCAGCAGAAAATCTGATAGGCTGAATATAATACAAAAAACCAAAATGACACTCAGAAATGTAGATTAGCAAGTATAACTGTAAACTAACTGTAAACCTTCTTTCGAATTGGGCAGATGCAAGTACAGAGTAATTTCAGATTCCTCTGTAGAGACTTGTAATGAATATTTGGGAGAGAAAAGTAGCCAGACTGTTCAGTCAGTTAAGACCTCAAAGGGAAAGGGTGATAAAATTAGTTTGTTTCAGGAAATAATTGAGGCTTTTTGGTTTGGAGAGGAAAACCCTGAAGAGGTATATGATGAGATTTACAGACCCATGAAGGCATTGTATAAGGTAACAGTGGCACTGTTACTCAGCAGTTCTTACACTTCTGGAACCTGGGGACAGTTGGTAAAGCTGATAGGTGATCATTCCAAAACAGGCAAAAGAAAGTATGATTTTCCACAACAGGCCATGAACATCTGAAGCTTGCTACCACAGGAATTTATGGAAAGAAACAGTATTTTCAGGTTCAAAGAGGAGCTGGACAAATTTATGGACAGCAAAAAACTAGTCATTAGACATTTGTTCTTGTGATCCCATGCTTCTTTGCTTTTCGTTTTAATGGAGACATGCTCTAGTATTTACGGAGACCTGTTGAGACTTTTCATTAAAGAAAAACAAAAGGAAAATGTTTCAGAAGGTCTCAAGTTCAAAACCTTAAAAACTCTTGCCATGGGGAAATCTTGCTTTCTAGCTCATTACAGACTTATAAGTTTCTTCATACTTTACATTTTCTTGGGAAATCCATTGGCAAAAATGTTTAAAAAGTTATAATGTATGTTTTTGATACATTTTTGGTCTAACACTTTTATGAATTCTGACTTAACACATTTATTTCAATAAAATAGCTCTACCAACCTGAATTGAGTTACTTTTAACTTATTCTCTGTGTTATCAGTATTTAATTTAAAGGTTTTAAATTTCCAGCAACTGCCAGTCCTTAGAGTTAATTTTTCTTCCTCCTAAATCCAAAAAATAAAGATATTTCTTCTGGCTCTGAAAGAAGACTCCTTCAAACAAACCAGAAAATATGGGGAATCTCTGAAAATTTTTTTTTTTTTTTTTTTTAAGATGAACCTGAACTAAATTGTAGAGAATAAAACGTCAAAACATCTTTTTACCTACAGTCAAAATATTAGATTGTTGAGCTTATATTTATACAGAGAAGGCTTATGTAGTGCAAAACCCATTAAATTACCATTAGACAGTTTAAAATATAAATATCTTTTGTAATTTATGAACAACTAAGGCGCTGCATACAGATGGAGGTTTTATGAAGTGTTGCTTTATTATTTGAGAAATATCACTTTTTGTAACAAAATGAAGGCTGATTTTATATTCATAGTAACTGTTTACACTACTTTAAAAGCACTTGAGGATTCATGATAGATTTTTTTTCTATACAAAGATTTTTTCAAAATAGAATGAAAGTCAATTTATGCTTCCTCATCTATATCAGTGCCTGCTTTCCAAGAAGAATCTCATCTGTTAACATATTTAATTGTAAAATATTTTTCTCCAAGGCACTTTATCAGATTTGTGCTCCCCCTGGTTCTCACACCATGAAAGTTCTTATGACCTTTTAATGATATTTAATTTCTTTCCTCAGCTAATCATGATGGGGTTTCAATGTTGTCAAGGCAAAACTATTTGCTTTCAATCTTTTTATTTTTCAGAGAAGATAAATGTCAAGCTTTGTTCCTTGAATACAGCTACTCCCTTATTACAGCCTAGAGTTGTGCAGATACATAACTGTCTGTCTCCAGACACCTTTAGGAAAATCATTGTTAATCACAGAGTGTTCTGCCGTGCATGGATTGTCTTATTTTATGGAGAATATCATAGTGGCCTTCTCACAATATGTGGGATTATTCTGCATTTTTATTAAATAGTGACAGGACAATCTCTCCTCATGAAAACACTTCAACATGTGCTTACCAATAAACATAGAATTTTTTCAACTCTTTTTCAGCATCACATGGAAAATATTCATCCTCTTCTATCTCTGGCCTATTTCAATCCACTCAATTTTCTGTGCCTCTTCTACTCTCTGTTCTTTTGTCCTCCACTTTCTATTGTATAATGCTGAATCTCCAGTCTTCCATCCTCCTCCTCCATCCCTGGTATTTGTTTATTTTTTATAAATCTAGCTTGACAAACGTGACAAGGTATGGATTCTCATGCCGATTCTGGCACAGACCAGCTTCCCAATCCTCACCACAATCATATAGATCATTTGCATACTAAACAAGAATTATAAACCTAGACAGTAGAAACATCCACGTTAGAAAGTGTTTTGTTTAGATTATTCCAAAAACATAATTTCAGAATGTACATTGATTTTTTGTTAGCTCATACATGAAGAGAGACATTATTCAAAATTATTTTACCTAAAAAAGCAAAATGTAATTTTTTGCAATTTTTTCCTCTGCACCTTTTCATTGTTTATTTAATACCTAATGCAGAGCTTGATGGCTAATGGTGAATGTATTCTTATTTGCTTAGAGAACTCTTATTGCATAGAGAAGTATTTTTTACAATATAATCCTTAAATCAATGCAAAACTGACAGATTGTAGGAGGCTGGATTATAGGACATCCAGTGATTCATTCAAAAATTATTATGATCCCTGAAAATTTATAAATCTTTGAATGCTCCAACTAAAGAAACTTATATCTTAAATTGATTAAGTCCATTCATCATTTTACCTGCAAGTCCTGAACCTTCTTTACAATAAAGTCCTTTACTGCATAAGGGCAAAGGAGCCTCCTTAATGTCAAAGAGAAGTTTTCTTTAATCTTAGCTGTATTTTTTTTGTCACGAATCATAACGCACTTAGAAAATCTTCATTTCGCCTCTGATCTTAAACTTGTAATCACAGAATAATTGAAGTGGAAAGGGATCTCTGGAGATTGCCTAGTCCAACCCCTTTCAGAACCAGGGTCATCACCTACCACAGGTTGATCACAGCCATGTCCCATTGGATTTTGAATATCTCCAACAATGAAGACACAACAATCTCTCTGGGTAACCTGTGATCACCTGCACAGTACTAAGTGTTTTCTTACATTTAAATGGAATTTCCTGTGTTTCAGCTTGTACCCATTGCCTCTTGTCCTGTCGCTGGGCACCACTGAGAAGTCTGACTTCACTGAATCACATACATTTAATTGAATGTACATTAAGTTTGCTAACAATACTAAACTAGGAGGAGCTGTGGACTCCTCAAGGGTGGAGAGGCCTTACACAGAGATCTGGATAGACTAGAGAGTTGGGCAATCACCAACGGTATGAAATTTAACAAGAGCAGGTGCTGCATTCTCCATCTGGCATGGGGCAGTCTTGGTTATGTGTACAAATTGGGGAACGAAATGCTGGAGAGCATCCCTGCAGAAAGAGATATGAGAGTTTGGGTTTATGGGAAGTTGAATATGAGTCAACAGTGTGCCCTGGCAGCCAAAAAGGCCAACTGTGTCCTGGGGTGCATCAAGCACAGCGTAGTTAGCTGGCCGAAAAGGTGATTATCCCACTCTGCACTGCACTGGTCCAGCCCCACCTCAAGTGCTGTGTGTAGTTTTGGGCATCTCAGTATAAGAAGAATGTCAAACTGTTAGAGTGTGTCTACAACTTCCTCAAGGGGAGCAGCAAAGGGGGAGGTGCTGACCTCCTCTCTCTGGTGACCAGCAGTAGGACACAAGGAAATGGAATGAAGCTGCATCAGGGGAAGTTCAGATTGGACATTAGGAAAAGGTTCTTCACTGAGAGGGTGGACAGTCACTGGAACAGGCTCTCCAGGGATGTGGTCATGGCACCAAGCCTATCAGAGTTTAAGGAACATCTGAATTATGCTCTTAGTCATATGGTTTTAGGTAGTCCTGCAAGAATCAGGGACTTGGATGCTATAATCCTTATGTGTCCCTTCCAACTTGAGATATTCTATGATTCTATGATTCTCTCCTCTTTATTCCCCCCATTAGGTATTTATACATATTGATAAGATAACCCTGAGGCTTCTCTTCTCCAGGCTGAACAGTCCCAGCTCTCTGAGTCTCTCCTCTTAAGGCATATAGTCAAGTTCTTTATTCGTCTTCATGGCCCTTCACTGGACTCACTCCTGTATTCCCACTGCTGCCTTGTACTGAGGATCTCAGAATTGCACCCAGCATTCTGGATGTGTCTCATCAGAGCTTGATAGAGAGGAAGGGTTGCCTCCCTTGACATGCTGGCAACACTCCTCCTAATGCAGCCCAGCAGGCTGTTGGCATTCTTAGCCATGAGGGCACATTGCTGGCTCTAGTTCTTCTTGGTGTCCACCACCGTGACCAGAAACTTCTCTGCCAAACTGCTCCCCAACCACTCAGCACCCAGCCTGTACTGGTGCATGGTTTATTTGTCCCCAGGGCTAGGACTCAGCATTTCCACTTGTTGAAATTCATGGGGTTTCTGTCAGTCCATTTCTCCATCTTTTCAAGGTCCCTCTGAATGGCTGCACAACCATCTGGTGTATCAACCACTCCTTGCACTTTTGCATCATCACTTGTATGACTCAGGTCAAACAGCAAACAATGGTAATAATTGGCATATATATTCATTACCTTGCAAAAGACAAAAAGAAAGGGTAAGAAAAATAATTCTACTCTTGTACATACCAGCAGACATTCAAGTATATAGGCAATTATTTCCCGCACATGGCAAGGCTAATATATGTAGCAAGTATCAAATTTAACAAACAAAAAACCTCTGGGAAAAATTGGAAAAAAACCTGACAGACAAAATATAAATTCAATGCCTCAAGTTTGCGTACTTTGGAATATTGCAATAAATTATAATAAAACAGAATAAGATTATATGCATTTTTTAGTTCTGCCTCAAAATTATCTTTTTTTGCAATGTAAAATTATCTATGTAAATGTATAATATAATATGATTTCTCTTCAGGCAACACAGGTTACTCTGGGTGTCTTGATGTTTTCGTAGACAAAAGGCATTTTAGAGAATGCAGGTGTTTTATATTAAAAACACAGCAGCTGAAACTAGTATTGAACAACTGTTACCAGCATCAAAATTTTGATGTGCAGGCGGACTATCAAAATATAAAGCCATGTTGAGAATTATCAGTGTTGTAGTACCAGTTTGTATAATACTAACATAGTACATATATACACACAGTACTTGTTTCAAATTTCTGATAACCTCATCCCTGGATCTAGCAGAGAAATGCAGTAAGGAAGGTTATAATTGTTTTCACACACCCCTTGCTTGCAGTTGATATAAACACAAATTATCCTTAGCATTTATTATTATTTATTTATTATTTAATCCCAAAGCATTTAAAATAAATAGGTGCATTTATAGTTGTTGTCTTAGCTGCTCTTCATCAAGATAAATAAAATGAAAGTGGAGCTATACATAGCTTTCTGGGTGTTGCTTCTCTAAGTTACAGTTGGGATGAGACTTTCCTGGTTTTTCTGCTTCTTCTAGAACTGACTATCAAAAATTGAATCCTCAATGAAGGTTACAATATTCAGAGCAGTAACCACATATGCTTTAAATTCAGAAGAGAAAGAAAGTATTGATGAAGGGAGGTGAAGAGGTACATTTCCAGTAGTTAATACTTTAGGAAATGCTTTATGAATGAGATGTGTATTCTTCCTAAAGGGAGGAGAAAGATCCCAAGGATTCCACACTGAGAAAAATGTTCAAGGAAGGTGAGTTTCTTCTCTCATAGATTGTTTGCCTCTACACTTTTGCTTAATGGAATATCAGCTATTGCAGTTACCGGAAATCTTTACTGGTAGGGTGAAAAGAGGTCAGGAGAGGAGGAATGAGGTAAGGAGTGACTGCACACAGTTTGAAAAGGGGATGATTAACAAATGTTGGGAATAAAGTTTCTAATAAGGACCACATGACCATAAGTGACTGAGATCAAAACTAAGTGAATGAAGAGCTGACACCTAGGGCTTGCTTAACCCCCAGAAGAATTTCACAGTGTGTCTTTGTATGGTAAACTCTTTCAACAGTGCTGGGAAAGTACATGATAAATTTAGGTGCCCTGAAGAAAAAGGCCAGGTACAAAGTCAGTAATACTGAACTTGCTAATCCGGTGGCCTTTTCTGTATGTTACTCTGGTAGGGAAGAAGAAACCATGGCTTGAAGGCCCCCTGAGCTCTGAGAGCACCTCTCCACTAACATCAATGATTAGGATGTTTACAAGGACTGTCAGGAAGCTTTAGCATTCCATTACGTATATTTGTGCTTTGTCATTTTGTCTTCAGGGCACTATATACAGACAGTAGATAAATCATAGTTCTGTTCTGCACATATGATACTTTGCATTTGATATTTGATGCATTCTTTTGGACTGTGAAAATATATGAGACATTTAGAACTTGGATTAATTCTTCAAGGGAACTTCAGTGCTCTGGATCTCCTCAGTACACTTCTTAAGTCTAGAAGAATATGATGTTTTGTGATACTGAAATATCTGAGATGTTTTTAAAGATCAGGTAATAGCTTCTTTTTAAGCCAAGCATTTTGCTTTCAATACAGGTTAGTTTTGCTTAACAAGTTTTAGTTTCTCCATTTGTCTGTAAGTTAAAATTGCTGTGAATTGATTTAAAATCAATAAAAAACTTTCCTCTGACATCTCTTCCTGTCCTGTGTCTTGTGTACACATTTTATAATCTCTGCCCAGTTCCTGATCACCTCATAAATCTGTCCCTAATCTGGTCCCATTCTTTAACTAACATGCAAAAAAAACCCCTAATGTTCTCTCCCAGGCCATCCTAATACACTCTCAGTGTAAATAGTCTGACTCATTAACTCACCAGTCTCCATGATTGACACTAACCTAAAGGCTAAGGTGAGTGGGAAAAGGATGAGTGTGTTTATGCCAGTAAGACATAAAATTGACTGAGATCTTTGTTCTGAAATACTTATGTGAGCTTGTCTTGGTTTGGGATGGCTAAAATTAAGGGCTATATAGACAATCTGGACATGAAAGAAAAAAATTGCAACAGGAAAGAGTGCAAGTTCTATGTATATGAAAGATATCCAGGAAGCTGAAAAGTTGTTTGATCAAATGTAGAATGGGAGTAGACATGTATAGGTCTGGATGGTGAGAGGAAAAGGGAACAACTGAGAGTTACCATTAAAGTCATCATGTTATTGCACTTGACAAGATATCTGGATGCAATCAGAAAACATTTAATACAATAAAAAATGTTGAGCTTTAATATTTGGTCTGATTTCTCATGGTACATTGTATATAAATGTGTCACATGTAACATCTGGGTTTTTTTGCCTTGTGTCTCTTTTGGAAGATATTTATATTTTGATCATATTTAAAATGTTGCATTTGCTTTTAGCATTTATTCATGAGGCTGTCTATTAATAACTGAATTAATTTAGTGAGATTTGGTTGTTTTTTTCTTAATGTGCATCTTAACTTTGCAATGTAGTTTGAAAATAATTTTCCTGTTCTGAATTGGCAAATCTAACAATCTCCTTCATGCTCTCAGTAGAGAAGTTACATTTGGTGAAGAATTTAAAGTAGGATTGGCTAAAACGCCTATCAGCTTAATACAGTCTACATTACTGTCTTGATATTCTCTACCTAGAGAAGAGGTTGAAGCAGCTGACAGGCAGAGATGATGATGGTGTTGTGAACATTGCTCACTCAGTTCTCTTATGATTTCCTCACCGAGCAGAGAAATTTTCCTAAGTGACCATATTACCCAGAGGAAAGCTTTACTCACAAAGTTACACAAGCATGTGGACATCTGTAAAATCAGACCCCTGGTTTGAAATTATAGTCTAAAAACAGTTAGAAAAGAGCCTATCTGCAATGCATGTTTATTGGTTCACATTGAGGCATATTCACCAGTTAAGTGTATAGTTCCGGCTGAGTTATGACATAGAGTATACATTCATAAAATGGAAGAAAAAAAAGAAGTCATAGAATGATTCCAAACCTCTTGAAATAAGATGTAATATTTCTATTGAATTTAGTAGTCCTCAAAAAGGCTTTGGACTACTGTATATTTTTTCATTATTTGCATGTATGTTATTTTTAGGTGTTTAAGGAATTTACAAAATTAAAGACTTCTAGAGATTATTTTATGCTGTTGTTGATTGTCTATAAAATTTTTTCCAAGTGTTTGGCACATTGAACTATATGGAATAACTTAATTACTTGAACTGAAAATAATGAAAGTCAGACTTGCCCATTTACCACTGTGTTTTTGCAGAATGAATCATATGGCTGTTTACAAAACTGGAAAATCTTCTTTCAAAATGATTTACACTCAGCTTATTACCTTTATAAAGAAAGTACTAAAAACCAATTAAAAGTTTTGAAGTGTAATTTGTTTGTCAGGGTGTCTTTTCAAATATAGATTGTCACAATAATTGCTTGTGCCACATGTGACTTTCAATAGAGATGCTAGGAGTGGTTGGAAACTTTTTATATACTCTATGGAAGTGAATTTAATTCGATGGTAGAACTCAGCATGAAACTCCCCTTTCCAAATAGCAAGGATCTTTTATGTGACTCATATGAGGAATGTATAATCTTCATTTCAGCAGCTGTACATAGTGGTTTCTTTCCACACTAGAGATTTGCCTCATCACCAGATAAAATCTCTTCTAAAATGAGAGAAATTATATACCGCCATTTCAGCTTTGGAGCTAATGAACAAAACTGAACTTCTTACACTGAAGTCTTGGCAGTCCAGAATAGTACAAGTAGGTCTGAATGTTTGCAATTTAGGTAATATGTAGATAGTTGATCAACTTTTCAGTAAGTGTTCCTTTCTTTCATAAGAGTGAAACTGCTAATGTTCTCTATTAACATTACACTTCCCAAAAGCTCAGCTGAATATACTGACAAAACCTTCTTTTGTATAAGTGAAAATAAATGTCTTCTTCAATCAGTTACTTTGTTTTTACTTTAAAGTTTGAAGACATTTTCTTTGCTAGCCTGATGACCCTTTCCAAATGTGTCATAATGTGATTTTCATGTTGCTTCAACTTGCTGTTGTTAAGTATTTATTATGGAAATTGAACATGGCAGAGTTACTAGCGTGATCAAACCCTTTTAATCTCAGATGTTTTGTACTTCCTGTATGTGTGTAGGACCATTGCATCACACATCAGTCTTACTATTTTGCATCTGTGTTTACAAGATTTTTCACAAGTAATTTGCCAAAATCTGCTGAAAAGAATTCTAAGGGATATATTGGATGGAAAGAAAATTCACTTTTCCTCAATATTTTTTTTTTTAAATTAAAACTAAACACAAAATAATTCCTGTTAAGGTTTCACAATCTAATTTGATTTAATTATTCTATACTGAGATAATTATTTGATCATCTAAACCTAATGATTTAATCCAAAATGAAAGTATAACATGAGCTTTCTACTGGTCAGTTTTCTTGTTTTCTTAATAAAATGTATTACATTTTCTCAGTGTGTATATATATTTATTTTTCTGCTTGTCTTATTGTTTTCTTAAGTCAACTAAGGCGGCCAACAGACTTATTCTGTCAGATTGCAAAATTTGACATTAACTAAAGGAAAAAAGAAAAAAACCCACAACCTAAGCAAAGAAGTTTGTAAGTCACTGGTGGTTCTTTCCATTTAATAGCTAACCCCCCCCATATGACATTAGTTGAGGATGGATTAATAGGTAAAAATAAATTAATAGGAAAAAACAGAGAGAATACTCTCTGTTTCTGAATCTTCAACATGTGAGTATGTTTTTACTGAGCTTGTATATCTGGAAAATTTACATATATTAACCTTTATGGACTGTGCTGTATTGCAGAGCACAATTTAAATTTCTGTATTAAACAATCTGAAATCAAATTTGACACCAAAGCTGCTTACTTGTTTTTAAAATCTGCGCACTGTTGCGAATCTTCATACTGCCTTATGAATACCCTTTTCCCCTTTCTTATAAGCACTAAACTTCACTTTGGCTTTAACTTATACCTCTTCTCTCTTGCATTTATCTTGTATTTTATCTAGTAGTGATCTATTTGCAATAATCTCTTTTGCAAGTGGTAAATAGCATATGATGATCTATATTCTAATGATGGTGTATACCCTCATCAGGGCTCAGATGAGCTAAAATGAATTGTTTTTCTGCACATGTTTGAAAGTACATGCACGTGTTTTACTGGATGGGTGGCAGATATATGTGCTGCTTTTGAGTATCTTGTGAATTAAGAACCTACACTCCTAATTGCTGCCTTTCTGTTCTGTTTTGAAGTTACAAGAAACACATTTAAAGATAGAGTATCAAGGACTGAATGTAACTGTTAGCTTGGCACTGCATATATTTATATGTAATAATAGAACGTGTGATTAATTGCTTATCTATGCATTTGAAGATTGAGCACAACTTGGCTAGAGGAAATTGAAAACACCTTATTTTATTAGATGTAGCAATTACTCTGAAATGAAGTAGATATTTCCATAACAATCTCAATCCATTGGCAAAAAAGTACAACAGTTTTTCATGGAAGGACAGCATTATTTTCTAATATTTAAGAGGTGTCTCTATTTCAAGGATTAGGGGTTACAGTTTAATGTGAAATTACTCTAAAGCAAAATTTGGGTGGAGCTTGCAACTTAATTCACGTAAATGGTAGTAGGAAAATTTTAGAAGAGTATTGTTTTGTTTCACCAACATCTCAACAGATTATGCTGAAGTTGCTCTAAATACCTCATTTGACTAGATGATGATAAATAGAGCACTGGTTGCTGCTACAGCTATACTTTGCTAAATGATCCTTTTCCAACTCTCAAGCACTCTGCTGTCAGTAAAACAATTGTTTGTCACAGAAGAAGCTCTGTTATTTATATTAACATTTAAAAATTAAAAAACAAAACACCAAAAAACCCCCCAAAACCCAAACAACAACAACAAAATACCCCACAAATATCCCAGGACTTTATAGGGCTCTGCCCATTCCAAGAAAGCCAGATCTGTGGGCTGGCTAACTGAGATTGATGTAGAAGTCATTTAATGGGGAGTGAGCAGTGCACATGCACCAAGATGTAAAACCTACAGTAGTACCTACAGAAGTAACTGCACTAGTTTCCAAGCATCATGAAAAAATATTACTATCCCTGGGTAATGAGAATATGCCTCTAGTATGTTAATTTCATAACCTGAATAGCAGCAGTGATAACTTTGTGTGTCTGATACAAGAGGCTATGTTGTCAGCTTCAAGTTTTACAAGATGCCTTATAAGATGGAAAATATTTGCTAAGGGATCACCACTGAAATCTCCATGAGATGATGCTGATGACTGTTATTTTACTGGCAACAGTTTAGTTCTGACAACTGTAAAGGAACTGTGACAGTGTGGTTAGACTAAATTTAATTCCATATTTGAAATCTGAATAAAAGACAGTTTTTGTAATTATACCTCTCCCAAGTGCCACAAGAGCTGTATTTACTGCAGGTGTTTGGGATCTTTGTTAATTTGCTTTATAATGGTGGAGACAGAAGCAAGATTGGAAAATACCAAGGCATAAATAGATATGAGTGACACTCTGATACGATGTTAGAGAGAGCACTCAAGCTGGACTTGTACTTTAAAAAGGATCATGAAGAAGTGAAGTCCCATTATCTCTTCTAGCATATACACACTGGTCCATGATAGCATCTGCTTTCAGTTGTTCAGGTTTAAATATTCCTGGGCAAGTTAATGAAATTATTCTGAATTTTCTTTACCACTAATATTAAGGACTGGATATTGCCCTGAAATGTTAGCAATGCTAAGCCCAAGCAATGCAATTCCCGTGTTGTGGGTTAACCACAATAGGCAGTTCAGCTCCACAAAACCCCACTTACCCCAGTGGGATGGGGTAAAGAATCAGAAAGGTAAAAGTGAGGAAACTCATTGGTTGAGATAAAGACAGTTTAACAGGTAAAGCAAAAGTTGCACATGCAAGCAAAGCAAAACAAGGAATTCATTCACCACCTCACATTGGCAGGCAGGTGCTCAGACATCCCCAGGAAAGCAGGGCTCCACCATGCATAACGATTACTTGGGGAAGACAAACACCATCACTCTGAACATCCCCCCCTTTCATCTTCTCCCAGCTTTTATTCCTGAGCCCAATGTCATGTGGTATGGAATATTCCTTTGGTCTGCTGGAGTCAGCTGTCCCAGCTGTGTCCCCTCCGAACCTCTTGTGCACACCAAGACTTCTCACTTATGGGACAGAGTGAGGAACAGAAAAGACCTTGAGACTGTTTAGTTTGAGGAGGAGAAGACTAAGGGGAGACCTCATCACTCTCTACAACTACCTGAAAGGACATTGTAGAGAGGTTGGTGCTGGTCTCTTCTCACAGGTAATTAGCGATAGAACAAGAGGGAACGGCTTTAAACTGCAACAGGGGAGGTTTAGACTGGACGTTAGGAAAAAATTTCTCATAGAAAGAGTGGTCAGACAGTGGAATAGGCAGCCCAGGGAGGTGGTGGAGTCACCATCCCTGGATGTGTTTAAGGGTCGTTTAGATGAGATGTTGGGGGATATGGTGGAGGGGAGAACTTTGTAGAGTAGGGCTCATGGTTGGACTCGATGATCCAAAGGGTCTTTTCCAACCTGAATGATTCTGTGATTCTGTGACCTTGGCACTGTGCAAGCACTGTTCAGCAATAGCTAAAACATCTCTATGTCATCAACAGTTTTGGTCACAAATCCAAAACATAGCACTATATGAGCTACTGTGAGGAAATTTAACTCTATCTCAGAAAAAATCTGTACATCCAGTAAAGGGAAAGAATGTATTGGTGGCTAATCATCAGTACCATGAAAGTGAAAAGCTGTCTTGAACCCCTCCTTTAGCAGTGATGATGCCTACATGCTTATCTTGAGAGACTTTGTGGATTGATTCCCCTTAAAATCTTCCACACAGCCATATGCTTTTTAAAGAGTACAGCAACTGCTGGTAGTAGCACTTTTTAGTTCTCCAGCACATGACAGTGTGAAGTTCTCAGTCTGCAAAACAGCCACTGGCTTGTAATGTAGAGGGAAGGTGGCAACACCAGGCTCATGCAGCAGACTGTGCTCGACTTGAGAAATCTGTCTACTTGGCTTGCATAACTTTATTTTCCCACTTACACCACTGTTTGTGAAGAGGAAAGTTAATGCTGCACAATGCTCAGACTACTGTATTTAAGAGCATAAATAAGTAATAAAAACATAATGGAGTAGAAATACAAAGCCTTTTTTTTGTCTGGTTTCCACTGACACTTTTCACTAAAGTTGGCATGTTCCCATGAAGTATTTACTGGATAAACATTTTCCGACTGTAGTGTGGATCTCTAGAAATATTTTCATTACCTAATAAAATAAAAAGCAATTCATATAAAAAGACTAGAAACATCTTTAGACTCACATATACTTCCCACAAGTAATCTTAAATGCTCTTTCAGATTTGAAATGTTACAAATTTCTTCCTCCTATTATTAGAAGCCTTTTTTTTTTTGTTGAATTTTGTTTTTTACTAGGAACCAAAGCTTTTATCCAAGCATCTGATATCACAAGAAAACTTTCATTCTTTCTTTCATTACATTGCAAATTACATTACACTCAAAGTCTTGTCTGAAGAAAGAAATCAATTCCTTTATTCAAACCGTTCTTAATAAATCTTCTTCCCAAATGTTATGGTTTTAGCACTGTGAAAGGTTTAAGAAGGTGTTTAAAGAGTGTTTGTAGGTTTGCTGATCACTTTAAAGATAACCTATTAGAAAGAATCAAATCTGATAGGTGTAGTGTGTTGCATGTGTAAGAACTGGGTTAAAAAAACCCATGATGAGCAAGACAAAGAGTACAGAGAACCTGATTATTCGTTAATGAGGAACTAGGCGGTGGCTGTTGAGGTGTTTGTAATAAATAGGTGAAACGTGATCAGAGAGGGAAGCATACAGCTTCACCTGGTGTACTGAATGACTTTCAGGTGTATGTTTCCTCATACAAATTTTTTTTAGTTTGTATGTGTAACTTACTCTTTTCTTGCACTTACAAATAAACAAGCAGTCTTGGAGAAAATGTTCCATAGATTTACCTCCAGTTGTCTGAGATGACCACAGCCAGCACTTGTATGAATACCTAATCACTGCTCTCACTTAAACTGCAATTCAAGGACTGTCTGTTGCCTTTCATGCATATATGGTCCCATCATCTAATTATATGTCTCCCTGATGGAGTCTGCATATGGCTTTTATTAGAAATACTGACAACAAAGGAACTAATGGAATGGTCACACCTGGAGGGAAGCGTTCAGACAAATTTGGAAACCTCATGACTGCCAGCTGGCTCATCTGGAAATATAGAAACATGTTCAGTGGAAGAAGGATTATCTCCTGCTCTAGATCTTTTCTTTAAAAGAGCTTCTAAAATTAGTTTTGTCCCCCTCTTTCTCTCAAATTAAGAATGCAAGAACTGTGTTGCACCACACTAGCAGACTTTATTGATGTGTTGAATGTGCTCTGGCATACAAAAAAGAAAAATTATAGGAAATAAACATTTAAATTAAATAAATGGGGTTTTTTCTTCCCTTTTTCTTCTATGCCTTAAAGGTAGCTGGAAGACTAATGCATTTGTATAATTTTCAAGATATTAGGAAGCAAGTCTGAAATGGTTTTATGCCTTTTCAAGCTTAGTTGATAGTATCTTGGAAAAATTGAATTTTTCACTTTTTTTGTTCTCAAAATATTGACTCTAATGCAACAATAACAGAAACGGTGATATTTAATAAATTATGCATTATCAGGATTAGAAATTAGGCTTCACTGCTCAAGTTTGCATATTCAGGGCTTCAGGCTGTGAGTGACTAAATATTTTTCCATTGTTCTGCTTTATCCTTGTTCATCAGATTACATTTTTATGCCTTATTCACTACAGCAATTTCAAACTCTTCTTTTATTCTTTTGTTCTTTTGTATTCTCTTTCTCCCTCTGTCCTTTTTTTTTTTTTTTTTTTTTCTTTAAATGGGACTGACCATGAAAACAGAAGAACCAAAGAACCCTTCATGCTTCACCTCAAGGAGGAGGAGTTTTGGTATTATTATTTTCCAGGAAGGTAATCAGTTACAGTATCAATGAAAAATTTGAAAGCTAACAATTAATTATGACCTCTGAGCTGAGACATTTAAAACTTAATGGTGTTTAGGGAGTTCCCATCTCACTGTATATTGAACATTGATTTAGTCAGAATTCTTTTACAAAATAATTTTTGCAAAATATAAAACCATTTCACTATCAACATCTAAATGTGAAATAAGAAATTCCTAGAGAATCAAAGACATGGACTCATGAGGAGTTGCTAGAAACTACTCTGGTCCCAAAGTCTGCAATTGTGCAATAGCTGTACAGCTATAAGAGCCATATAATCTAGGACAGCGTTGAATTATTTCATCCTGAGATCATACTTCATCTTCCTACAAAATTTCTTTAATTTCCTAAATACTTCTCTGCTAACAGTAGCATTGTAGGTGAGGATGTCACAAGCAACAGCTTGTCTACAGATATGCAGCTCATCTGCAGGTGTGCTCTGCCACATGACTGTGGGAAGTCATTTTATCATCCTGCTGATACTGCACTACTTGTCTAATTTGTGCACAAAGAGTCAAAATAAACACTTAACAGGCATTGTTTGTCATTTGACATCTTATATTTTGCAGTCTTAATTCTTTTTCAAACAGCTATTTGTCTGAAATTTAGTATAATGTTTTAATGTGAAACAATATACTTGATACAACACTGTTAGTCTGTAAAAGATCAGATTAATGGCATTATACTCCTTTCTGTAAAGGCAGTGAACCAAAGCACCATTCTTTTTATTGAATCCCCAGGAATAATTTATGCTCAAAATTTGACAAGAAAATATACCTTTTTTTTCTTTTTTTACAACTCGGGTGTAGTGGTAAAATTACCCAAATATATTTTATTACTGGATTTTGAAGACTTATTTTGTTCTTCTTCCCACTAAGTAGAAATAATCTCTATTAAATTAATGTTACACCACAGCAAATCTCTACATTCAGAGGTTTGAAAAGTAAATCAGGAAGGAATAACTCATAACTCCTGTACTGCACTGTTCTGAAAGGAAACCACTCTCAAGAAGTGTGCTGCACTGATTGTAGTCCTATGCTTCATACATTATTTGGATTAAGAGGCTTTTTATGCTCCAGACAACTTTCAGTATGAAAAACACAAGGCAAAGGAAAAGGACTTTCTTAAGCTTGTTCCAGTCCAGAATTATATTTGGTAGTTACATGGCCCAGTAAATTCAAAAGCTTATATATAAAGCACTATTTCAGCATTTGTTAAAAAGAATTTCATGACTGAAGCATCATGAACACACTGCAGTCTCTACTAACCTTGGTCCTTTGTTTTAAATCAGTATTTCCAAAAATTAATGTGGCAGACCAACCGCACTTCCTCAACCAGCACACCAAGGACAGGCAAAGACCATGACATAGTGGGTGTACATAAAGATTTAACAGCTTAAGGTAACAAACCCCCACATTTCCTGACAGCAAAGGGACTGACAAACGATTTCAAAAATCTTCAGAGTTTTGGGAGCAGATGATGACAAATAGGGCAACAGAGCCCACTCTGTACTTTCCCTACCCAGCAGCATAGACAGGCTAAAGCTACAGTCAGAACTGTATCTGCAACATCAGGGTGGAAGTTGCAAAAAGGAAAAGCTGAATACAAATTCATTGGTTTTGAGGAAATGAATGCACAGCTTTTTATGTGCACTCCTTTATTAGGTTGCCTTTGCATTGGGAGTGGGAACACAACTGAGAAACATCTTCTCTCTGTCAGTGATTCACCAGTTCTTACAACTCCAGCTATTATTGGTATTTGCTAGGGCTTTTGTAGAAGGCCACAGATATATTGCTTGATGTCCCTGAGAATAGTGGTGAAAGGGAGCTTTGTGAATGTGGTTATTTGTCCAAACTGAGTTACTGATTATTCCTGCCTGAACACTGTCTTTCTGTGGACAGTGGGGTTAAGCTTTGCTGCAAGACATCTAGAACTTCTGCATAGGTATCTTTAACTTCGAATCAATGACCTCATCACCTGAAGGAAAAGCCGGACTAACTGTTAATACCTGCTAGTAATTTATGTAGCAAAACCTAGACGGATCATTCTCTTCAATTTTGTTACAAAAATAAACATAGGAAATATAACTGTTCTGGGTGGATAGATAGTACCCAAACGATTAATAAACACATATTTTTCTCAGAACACCCTGTGAAAAATATGTGCCACGATTTTGAAAGTACAGTGTAATTATTGTGTAGACAGACCTTACCTGAGCCTCACCATAAAATTATTTTACTACTTTCAAGAAGGAACAAGTAATAGGAAAGCTTTTTTTAAATAAGCACAATCCTTAGAGCACTTTGGATGTAGTAGCAGTTTTTGATGGATGAAAGACTAGCCCGTATTGGAATGATGCTACTCAGCACTGGTGAGGCCACACCTGTAGTGCTGGCTCTGATTCCGAGCTCCACAGTACAAGAGAGACCTGGACATAATGGAGAGAGTACAACAAAGGGCCACAAAGATGATGAAGGGACTGGAGCAACTCTACTGTGAGGAAAGGCTGAGACAGGGGGATTGCTCAGCCCAGAGAAGAGCAGGCACAAGGGGGGTCTCATCAATGTGTATAAATATTTGATGGGAGGGAATGAAGATGAGGGACCCAGAGTCTTCTCAGTAGTTCCCAGTGAAAGGACAAGAGACAGTGGACGCAAATTAAAAACCAGAAAATTTAGTCTGACTCACTCACAAAAGAAAAAGCAAGCAGAAGGTTGGACCAAGTTCCTTCTCCGTTTGGTCTTTGCTACCTGCTATAGTCTTACAGGGTTACTAACAGATTAACAACAAATCCTATGTCTTTATTTCATGTGTTTAAGTCCCCTTTTTTGGAGAGTTTCTCCTGAAGTATGCATATAAGGCATTAAGCAGAGAAGTCATGGCTGGTTAAGGATTTTGAAGGCTCACAGGAACTGATCACTATTTCAACACTGCTTTGGGATAGCCAGGCTGCATTAAGACATTTCTTGAAGGAAGACAATGTTATTCTGGCACTACTTTTGGCCTAATATGACTTGTACTTTTACGTGCTTATGACTATCCTCGGTTATCCCTCCCCTGAAGACAAGCAGCACAATGCAAAGACTATTAGGTAGACTCTTAGTTCCTAATGGTTTTGATATAAATTTAGCACTGTAGGTGGCTGATTGACTGCTGGTACATCTCCCCATGTGTCACAGTACATTTTCCTGGCTAAATTGTTTCAAAAGATGACTGTCAGTTGACATTAAAATCCACCTGGCACATTTTGGACAACGGACTGGCAAAAGACTGACAAAAATGAATGGCATTGGTGAGAAGAATAGCAGGAAGAACGTATATATCTCTGGTTGTGGTTTTCAAAAAAGACATAATCTCCCATTATTATAAATATTGGCACAATTATTACTCAAATGAGAGGGGTAAAAGAAGAATATCATCTTCTGAAAAATACATTTAAGAGAAAAAAAGGGAAAACACTGCATTCTGTTTATATCTGGCCTCCATTAGACACAGTTCCTCTGAACGCTCATTAATTCCAATAGCAAATAGCGTTGAAACACATGAAAAATCCTTTCTGCTAGGATGCCTAAAAAACTCTTGACAACAGATAAACAGTGCTCTCTGCACACTGAACTGCATGAGCAATAATTTAACTGTGTCAGTTATTCATCTGCTGTTGGCTGTTTCTTGTCTCATGACTGGGCTGCAAACTTTCTGAAACAGGGCTAATTTATATGTCGTGCCTCAATATAATGCCTACAATTCCTGGTGCTGGTCTAGACCCGATGTCTCTAGTTTACCACACTAACATAAATAATAATTGCCTAATTAATAATTACCTAGAAGAAAATCTTCCTCTTTCCTGTGCCAGTTGAAGAGAAGCATCTAAATAGAACAAACAGAATAGGTCAGGAGCAGTCACAGACAAGTAGTAACTCAAATATGCAGTGTTAAAGCAACAGTAAAACCCAGAATTGAAAGGACAGTCCTGTTTTGAAATATCAAGGATTTCAAACTTCAAACTCAAGTATATTTAACACATTTTTGAATATACCTCTTCCCTCCCTCAGTCATTCTGTCCCCGTTCCCAATTAAAGGGAAAAAAGCAAAATAAATACTCATGTAATTAACATTAAATTCCTACCTCTTTTTTCATCTGCAGAAGGATGTGTTTTTTAAAATCAGAACTTTAAAGCAAGGCCATGTTTTGTGATAGTTACTCTCTAACCTCACTTTGGGGAGGCATTTTTCTGCCTGCAACCAAAATCACATGGGGACTGAGTCATCCTGTTTCCTTTTTCATCCACTAAACCCAAATAGAGCAGGATAGATTTCAATGCCCTCAGTATGCCCTTATAACACTTCCATCTTTGCATTAGGACTGTGATTATAATCAGATCTCATTCTTCAGGGCTTCAGCTGATCAGCTGTAAGAGTCAGGGCCATAATTTGACTTGTAAATTCTCCTCTTCCTCTATACATGCATCTTTTCTTTTGAAGCACTGGCAATTGACTGCAGCTGGCTATTGAGCGAGGGGTACCCGTACTTCAAGGTGGCACAGTGCTTGAAGGTGCTTGACTGATGTGTCTGATTAGGCACTCCAAGTCATTCTGATAACACAGTTTAAGATCAGGAAGGAATTATCAAAAAAACCCCACAAGACCTCCAGGGGGGTTATTTATTCAAGGTTGATCAAATAGAATTTTTTGGCACATTAAAACTTGGCAAGATGGACACTTACATAAATTATATGATGCCAAGGCGGTTGTGGAAAAAGTTGGTTTGGGGATTTCTAGTTTAGCTTTGAATTCTTTTCCTGAAATGTTCAATTTTTATGTTAAGTAACCTTGAAACAGGCAGCATCTGAATGTTTTACTATTTGCTTTGGTGCCTAAATTTCCCTAGCATTGTGTGACCAGACTACCTATCACAAATGACTACACTGTGCTTTACAAAATATGCCTATACTTTGGCCTGGTGAGATACTCTTCTACGGTCCTCTGCTGGTGCTCTGAAATGCTGATTCTATTCTGGGGCTGGAGTCAAGATCTCTCTTTTCAACAGAAGATACAGATAGATTTTTGAATCATGGGCAGACTGATCACATAAACGAAGCAATTTTTAGTAATATGGTATATGACGCTGAGTGAGCAGTAATGGATATTTCACGTGGTTTGTCACATGCTTCTAATGTTGTATGTCAGAAACAGTTATGCAGCAACTGTTCAAGTTTTCTGAGACAGGAGCTGATGAAAACAGCTCCTCCACCTCACTTGCTTTATTTATCTACACTAGTATCTTTGGTGGTGAGATCTTTTTCATCCATTTGTCCAACCTGGAATTCCCAAAGAGGGGTTTCTGCTTTGAAAGCCCCAAACATCCATTAGCACTCCATCAAAGTGTACCAGAAAACCTACAGAACTGGTTGCCTTCTTTCAGTGGAGGAATAAAAAAAAAAAAGAGGGACAATACAAATTTCCTATAATTGTCAGGTTTCCACAAGTAAAGATACTTAGAAAAGAGATACTAAAACAGATATCCCAAAATCACAGACTTCTGCTGTGAGTTTTCACCTAGTTATTTACTTAGATTACAAATCCAAATTTTTATCTATGCAATGAAAACTAAGAGAAAAGGAGGGCAGTTGTACTTAATGAAGGAACTAGATTTGGAAAAGAAAGAAGCCCCTGGGCTTGCTAAAGGCAAATTGAGAGCATGCAGAAAGGGCAGTGAGGATTTGGGATCCTGTTGGTAATCAAAGTCACAAATGGATGCTGAAGCTGGAGCAGCACTTGGAGCTAAAAGGAAGAAATCGAGTCATAGGAAGCGATGAGTTCTATAGAAATGCTGGGAGACAGAGCAGATGAAGAGGTACCATGGCTTCATGGAGGAGCCCCACAAATAGCTAAAAACTGTAGAAATGGAGATAAAACTGATGCATGCACTGCTGTTGTGTCCAGGATGGAGCCTGATCTTGTATATTTTAATCTCAGTAAATTGTCTAGAGATCTCTTTGAAGACCTGGTTGTCTGCCAGCCTTATTTAGCTCATAGATGGCATGCAAAGGCAGGATTCTCAACTAGATTAGAACACAATAAAATAAAAATCCTTCAGCAACAGAAATAGTAGCATCCTCATCAAATATGATATTTAGCATATTGGTCCTTTTCTTATCACCAAATCAAAACCTCTAGTGGAATCTGTGGAAGACAAACACAAGAAGCTGTTCCCAGATAAGAAAACATAGAAAATTACTCCAAATAATTAGGCTGAAAGAGAATTGTTGGTGATCCATAAGAACATCAGTACAAATCAAACTAAATAGGTCTTTTCCACCAGAAGAAAGTTCATCTACCGACTATAGTATTTGGGCAGGTTTATAATAATATCAGCAGTTAATGGAATGCAAATCATTGGGAAGTTTAAATAGGATAAAGAAAATGCAATGTGATTTCTAATAAAAGTGGGCTTATTAAGTCTCTGAACCTATTAACTTTTCTTTTTCCCATGGGATTTTTTACTGATGCAAACAGTGTTCTCAGAGCAGTTTTACTGTGTTAGCAACACTGACAAATATATCTGATGTAAATTTCAGAATTTTGAAATAGCTGTTCTATTCTGAATGGTAATTATATTACAATATGTCTTCTAATCTGTAGCTATGCTCTTTTTACAGAAATAGTTGCATCTGTTTAGCTATCTAAAAGCTATTATATTATTTTTTTTTCCATTATTTCTTTTTCTTACTCTTATATCTGTCTCCTAAACTTTCAGTTTTAGTGAACTCCAAATCTCAATGAAAACTTAAAGACATTGCTCATACACAGGGCAGGCAATTCCCTCGAGAATCTCCACTGAGCACTATGCAGAGCCCTCACCCCTCAGCTGAGACCTTGAGACACAAGATGACCACCCTACATATGTCCCAATTCTACTGATTTAATAAGACTGTAGAATGATTTCAAAGATTTGCAAGCTTGTCCTTCTTATTGATTATCTACGTGGGCTATATGTTACATTTGGTTTGGAAATTCCTGTCAGATTCTGACTGCTTCTGTTATAACATGCAAACTGAAGGCCTTAAAATTTTTTGCTGTAAAGGTTAAATGAAGAAAATATCCCATGTTTGGCACTGGCTTTACCTAAGCAAAGTCTGTGAAAAGCTGTATTTAGAAAAGCCTCTTTGGATTCATTCTACTGTGCACTATTTTCATAAATAAATGAGCTGCTGTGGAGAATGTGTATGGTTTCCTGAGTTACGAACCAGACCCTCATGTCCACACTCCAGAGAAGTGCAGCCTCTGTTCCCCTGAAACCACTTTTATTGATGTTTCCTGCTGCATTCTCCAAGCAGATTTGCTTCTCTTGTGGACTTGTCATCACAGAATTCATTACAGCTTACAGAGTGAGATTTGGAGATTACTTTCCTTATGAGTTGTCTTATTAATTTTGCTAAGAATATATTCAGGTAAATAAACAGAGTTCTGGGTTTTCTTTTTTCATCTTGTTTACTCCCTTGCAGTGCTTGGCGGGTGAGTGCATCTGGCTGCTTGAGCTATGGACACTCCCATCTCAATAGTCCTATCCTGTCTAGAGCTTTTACCTTTCTACAGCTCTTTTGCAGCCCAGGTTGCACAGGTGTGCCATGTCAGACCTGGGCATTGGATGCATCCTTGGAGAAGAGGGGAGAAGTTTTATAACAGGAGTTAAAGACAGAGTGTCTTAGATGTTGGAGTGTAGCTGGGATATCCCAGAGCACTCAAACGGCACCAGATGCATTGCATGGGCAATTGATTCAGAACCCAAGCATTCCTTTACAAAGCTAAAATACTTTCAAATCATCAGATATCTGGGAAAAGTGAAGTGAGTCTCAAGCTGTTGTCAAGTACAAAATCCTTCTCTTTCTTTCTCCAGAAAAAAACGCACTCTCACTTACCAAATACATATATTTCTAATAAAATTCTCTGTAATTTGTATCAGATTTTTCCTTTGAAATTTTGTAATTTTTTTAAGATTATATTATCCGTAAAGCCTTTTAATTTTTTTCTGCATGCTGTTACACTGCATATTCTAAATATGAAAGCTCTCGTCTCAAAAAGAAATAAAACTGTTCCTTACATTTGTCCTTTTAGAAATATAGTCTTCAAGGTCACTAAATAATACATTACTTATGTATTTTGTTTCAATGGAACATATTTGGATGAAGATCTTGCATTTAAGTGATTTTTTTCCTGTCTTTTAGACATAAAGTTTCACAGCATTCCTGTGAGCTTTTATTCTGAAGCTGCATATCTTAGATGAATTGGTCAGTTTGTTTTCCAAGTTTATTAACTAAGTTCCCACCATTCACTAAATGGTCTGTTTATCTCTTTTTTCTTAATTCAGAAAGTCCTGTCAAAACTGATTATCAGGATGATGAGCAGTGTCTACACTACAAGCTACTAACAGGATTCACAAGTTATCTCAAAAAAAAATTTTTTTCCAGAAGTCAGTTTTATTTCTCTGAAGAACTGTGAATAACGGCTGTTCATTTAGCATGCAGATCAATGAAATGTCATTTCATTTGGGCTAATCCCTGAGTAACAGATCACAGTCATGAACAGTCTCAATTTCATAATGCACTCAGGAGTACATTGCCCTGAAGGTGCTAGAAATCTCTACATCTCTTCTACATGAAAAGAAAGCAAGTGGATTTGGTGTCTTTATTGGTGTTTACAAAATACTACTTACTATCAGGAACTAGAAAAACCATCTCTGATCACACACACGGAACTATTATGATTTGATAATACAAAGTTGTTGCCCTCATTACCGTTAAAATCCAGCTAGTCTTAGTGGCCTTTATATGTTTATATCTGTATAAAATGCTTAACAGTAATGATAAGTCAAGTATAAGCCAGTTGACTAAATATAACCAATATGGTATTGCTTAGGAAGTCAACAGCAGATGAGCATTTCCATTTCTGCAGCAGATGTGTTATTGCATCTCCTAATGGTCATGAACATCAGTAAACAACAGGGAGAAGTGTAAAATTTGCTACTCATTTTACTAATCTTCAGTTGGGAAGTGGCAAAATGGAAACTTTCATCTCTTCCTATTGTCTGAGTGTCTGCTTATGCTAATTCTGTGTTCAATGCTTCAGGTAGAGCCTAGGAACTATTAGTTTTAAATATTGTTTTGACAATCACATGGAGTCTGGAAAAATATCCTTAAAATGAGTGAAAGCTTATCTAAATTACTGCAGCTGCAGTGGTCTCCCAGGGAGTGCCTGGGGCACTGTATTACCTGAGGAAAGTCCCACAACACCTACATGCTCTTCTCATCTTGGTTTGTCTGAATTGCCCCAGTTGCCTTGGCCCTCAAGGGCACTTAAACACAGGAGGTGGCCTGCAACAAATTAATACCCTCTTCTTAAACACAGCATGGATGCAATGGCACTGGACTAGCTCAGGATGACTTAAACCCAATCCTCAAATTGTCAACTGTCAGGAGCTGTGAGAGCCCCCAGGCCCTTTTGCTGCTCTTTCCTGCATGCCCATCTCCAACAGTGAGCAGCCTCTGTTAGTGGTTGTGCCAGCCGCAAATCAGGCCTCCTGCATCAGTGGGATCTTCCCAGGCACTGTGCCTGCTCACAGGGGGCTCCAGAAGACAGCTTGCTCTCATCTGAGTGCTTTGGAAAGTCCTCCTTTATGTGGGAAGCTCCTCTGGACATCATTAAGGTGCACAACACCCACTACACTGGAGACTTGGGCTGAGGGAGACTTCTCCAGCCAGACCCAGGAAGGAAGGACTCTTCCTGGCCAAAAAAGAAAAAGCCTTTTACAGTCTTCTGAACCCTTTTACTCTTATCTGTGGAACTTCCACAGCTGCTTGGATTTTTCCTATTGCCCAGGAGCAGACCTGTGATGATGGCTGCTAAAGGAGATCAGGAGCAGGAAGCAGGACAACATGTTTCGGAAGATGGCCTTTCCTCACAGCTCACAGCCATGTAACAGGCCCTGCCTGACCTCAACCTGTACTGGTTTTATAGCAATCTAACTCCAGGCAGTCAAGAAATTTGCTGTACAGAAAAAGCAGAAGGAAGTCTTTGGAACTGCAGCCCTGATTTTGCATTTACTACTGAGAAGTGTCAGGGTATGTGTTTGCTCATAAATAAGATAACATTTTTTGGCAAAAATCATGCACAGATGTTTCATAGATGGCAAAATATCCACTGGCATGAAAAATAATGACGATAGTAATCTTCCTGAACAGCTTCGTATGAATTCTTGTTTAAATTATGCTGAAACCCTCACATTATGCAATATTCCTGATAACTACACCAAATTGGGATTAGACAGGCTTGTCCCCAAGACCTGCTGCTAGCTCTTCAGCTCCTTTGTGCTCTGAAGCAAGTTTTGATGTTTTAACCAAGATGAATGCTGTTCCGCTTGAAGTCGGTGGGAGTTTTTCCACTGGTTTCAGCCACAATTATGCAGGGCTGCCAATGAAGAAAAAGAGATGAGGAATCCTGGACTCTTCAGTCAGCTGCTGCTTCATAAAAGCTGAGACAGCAGCACAGGGATGTGGTGGTGTGAAATGACAGAGGCAAAGAGACCACCATGAGTATGCCACAGGGAGGGGTGTGGGAAGATACCGACTTGCATTTCCATGTGAAACATTGAATAATTTAAATTAGCAAATAGCTTCCACTGTTCTGATCGTGAGCTGCAGAAAGACTGACCACATTTATTTATAGGGCACTCAGGAGTGCAAGAAGAATGTCTTTTATAAAACCCTGAGGTTATGTCTGCTAAGTGCTTTATATTCTTTACCACTGCTCTGAGGATGACAAAAGGCCGTTTTCCTAATTTCTTTTAATTATTTCCTGCTCTAGATCAGACTCAGAGTTAGCACAAGAAACCTGGTAGCAAAGCAGACTAGGGAAATCAAGTGTTCACAATTACCCCTCATACCATTTTTACAACAGTCAAGGGGTTTCGCCTTCTGATAGCACCAGAGTATGTGGAAATAAGTATTTTAAAAAAATGCTGTCAAAGTCTTCATGTTTTGGGAGTAAGTTTTATCTCATCTTCTTAATCTTTCCTTTCAAATCTTACTTTTTTAGTAAAAACACCAAAATCATATATTTCTTTATGAAGTTCATGGTATAATTAGAACTTGTCCTACAAAAAGTCTGCTTGGAAGGAAGAAATTATCTGAGTCATGTCAAATGTCCAATAGCAGGCAGTAAACCTGAACAAAAATGTAATTACTTTAAATTAAAGCAGTAGAGCAATTTTTGTCCTTGATCTATTCTTCCTGGCTCTAGCATTTTCCTCAAAAGGGTAGCTATTTTAAAGCTATTTCAACCCAAATGCTTTCTTGACTGTTTTTTGTTGGAGGAAGCAACTACAGCATGATCTGAGAAATGTTACAAGGTACCATTGCAATATATCAACAGAATTGCAAGTTTATGTAATTTACCTCAGTAAAGTGAATCCGCTCTTCTAAATTTCTTTTAGTTGTAATACTCTTAATTATATTACTGGCAGGACTGTTAGCACTGCCTATTCTCATTACTCACCAAGATCCCGTTTTCAATGGGATAGGTCTTTTATAAAATTGAACCATTTGGGCTGAAATATTCTATGCCAGAAGACTGCCTCAGCATGAATTGGTGATTATTGTAAAGTAGTGCTGATGACTGTAATTTCAACCAATATCCTTCAGGCGTTTCCAAGAAGGAAGATGGGAAAAAATTGTTTCTCCATCTTAAAATCTCTGCTGATACTCTTTTTGTTGTGTTTTTGTGTGTTTTTTTTTTTTTCTTCTTTTTCTTTTTTTTCTATTTGAAAAGCCCACTCTGTGGGGCAGGAATTGAAATTAGGCAGAAAAATCTCTGGAATTATATGACTGGTGCAATCTTAATGGAAATTTGTCTGCATTTGGCCAAACCTAAGCCCCCTAACAAACTGCAGTATTGATTAGTAGCTGTGAACTGTTCTATGTTGCTATTCTGCATGAAAAAACAAAATTATTTCCAGTGAGGACATTTTTTTACAGTAGTCCTTCTGGCTATGTCTAAATGAAGAGCTTAGGAGTGCAGGAGTGCTTCTGGCACTGCATTCATGCCCCGTGACACCACTCCACGGCAAGACCTCTGCTCTCACCAGTGCACCAGGCATCTCTTCCAGGTGTGCAGTGGAAAAAACAACACTGAAGATCATGAGGTCCTCAAGAACAGCCATGAAATACATATAAATACCCCCTGAAAATAGGGCCACACAATCACCAGAGAAGGGAAGATACTGGATTAGTGATCTCATGGTGTGCCCTGTGGATGGAATGGCTTTCTGATTGTCATCTTAACATTATCTTTCTTTGTTGTGTGGTGAGATTTAGAAATTATGTTTTTGTTGTGGTTGGTTTTGGGGGCTTTTTTTTTTTTAAAAAAAAAAAAAAATGTAACCTTGCTCCTCCAGGTGTTTATTTCTCAGATCATCTAGCAATGTTTAGGTATCCATCTGCTGCCAGCTATGAAAATTTATCTGCTCTACCTGTTCTGCTGCTCCTTTCCTCTACTGGTTTGTTTGATGTTGGCATATGTGGGGAAAATTTTGCAATTTTTCTGAAGACTTTAAAACTCATGCATGGACATGCAGTGCTTGAAACTCATTGTATTTTAATTTCCATTCCTATTTGCATTCAGAATAATAAACCTATCTTTTAATTAATTATAGGTTTGTTCATAATTCCAAGACAGAAGAAACAGAATTAGTTTAGCCAGAAAATAGTGTCTCTCAACTGTGTGTCTTCTGAAATGTAAACATGCAAATGAAAAAAACCTAATTGGTGAAGATTGTAGGTGAATATTTCAAAGGCTATTTTGTTTTATTTTGCCTCTTTTTCCAAACGTGAGCCATGAAGTACACGTACAAGAGCTTTACTATAATATAATTGCTATCAAAAGATTTAACACAGCTATAGATAGATAGGAGTAACACATTTTATGTCTTTTACACATTAGAGTTTTAAAAAAAAAACTAATGTGCTTTTAAAAGGAAAGAACATGTGGGATGAGATGGAAACTGCAGAAAAACATAGCTACCTAAGCATTTTTTTTTTTAATTTAAAGCATCAGTTGAAAGCTTTCTTGGGATTTGAAGAACCGTTATCCCAAAAATTACTATCACAAATTATATTATTCCATTATATTATTTACCATCTGTGGACCTCAAAGTAATTTTAAGACATTAATGAAGCATACCTTACATACAACAACTTGTTTGTGAAAATTGTTATATCTATATTCTAGATGATGAAATGGAAGAGGTTAGATATACCCAAAACGAACCATAAATTGCGTTGGACACTTGAGGCTCCTTTCTGCTAACAAATGTTTTCATGTTCAGAGCCAAACAAACTGAACTGGAGAGGAGCCATAACGGGGCAGTGGAAGGGAGCAGTTGCCTTGTGTGCTTGTTTGGGAGATGACGGTGACATTGACTTGGGGAGTCAAACGCGGCGGCCACTCTGTGAACAGGTTTAGCAGGTCACCGCGACCCAGCACAATGTAGGACTAAAATTTTGCCGCTAGATAGCAGTATTGCTTACCACTCGAGTTTAGTCGAAGCTCCGTCTTCCTAGGTCCTTCCCCTGACAAAGTAAGTTCAGTTGGCTCCCTGACCGTTGTACCACTTCAGGTTGCCTGTTTTATGCAGAAGACAGATGAAGAGGTAGACAGTCATCAAAGTGACCTGGTCTGATTTTTTTTGTCGGTCTTCTTTCGCATAGTAGCTCCTGAATATTGAATGAGAAGGTATGCAAACTGTGCATTTAAAATTATACAGATGCCAGTGTAAATAGACATGTAGTGTCAATTGTCAAATGTTTCTTAAATTCTCTTAAAGATTTTATTCTCTCTCTGTGTTTATATAGGTCTGTATGCACATATATAGAGTTAAAGCCGAATCTCTAACTTTAGGAAGATTTAAGCCTCAAGCTTATTTAGGCTTATCTTCACGAAAGTATTTTGGTTTTATTTTTGATCTCTGTAGGTGTCTACCATTTGAGTTTCAACAGTAGAAAGTAAGAGATTTTCTAAGAAGATAGTGATATAAATATTTGCTAGTTGCCTTTTATGACTGCCTTTAGTAATATCAACAAAGATGCTGTGTTTCACTGGCAGTTGGACTTCTCGTAATCACATAGCTTCCTTTTTCCAGAAGATACTGATTTAATATTTCTGAAGGTGCTGCATTTTCTTCTAAAAAAACACCTATAGACTAAGCATAGGTTTTAATTTTCTTAGTTGCTAAAATTAATATTTATTTCAGTTCATTTTGTAAAAAATATTCTTGGTCTCTTAGCTGGTTTTACTGTATCTACCAGCCATAATATGCCAATGTTTGGAGTCTGTAATAGTGACTAGGCAATATTCTAAAGGCTTCAAATATATATGGTACTTTTTTAAGATGATGCAATATAGTTCCCTTCTTCTTTTATACTTTTCTGCATACATGTTTTCCACTGTAATATTAGCAATTAGTTTTTAATTGAGCCCAACTGGTAGGATAGCTGTTGCTGAACAACATCACCGAAACATCATTAAACCAGACAGTACTTGATCTACAATAAATCTGATATATAATAAAAATAAGCTGAAATAAAGAAGATGACCCTCTTTTCTTAAAGGCAAAGTACTGTATAGGATTATATTACATGTACAGGTAGATATGGGTCACAAAATATCCAGTGAGAGTTGCCTAATTTATTTCAAGATTCTTTTTGCTCATTTGGACAATTTTACATCCTAAAGTTCACACACACTTGCAGTATCTTTAATGAACATGAATAACTTTGTATGTATAGAGATCAGCTCCAAAACATGAAGCTGTTCAAATTAATGTTTTGAATAGTCTTGAGAAACATGCAATAGGTATTTCCTAGATAATTCTTTCATTATTTTTATATAATTAGGAAATACCTTTGTAAACTGAATGTTTGAAGTTACAACTGGCAGACAAAATTGATAAGGCCAGGAAGACATAATGCAGAGTGAAAAGTCCAAAAGTCAAGAGATATTTTGCACCAAAGTTACATGTGAAATTTTCAAGGGGTCTTCTTAGAGACACAAAAAAAAAACCAGGATAAGTGTTCTGCTCTCATGAGAATTATCATAAATATATATGAGCCTTTATCTTTTTTTCTGAGGATTCTTATGGTGCTTTTATCCATTATAAACCTGTTTAATATAATACTAAAGATTACAATAATTTTAATATTTTTTTTATCTCATCTCTTCTACTAGAGGTTTTTCAATCAACAAGTCAATTACTTTAATAAAAACAAAGTGAGTTAATATCCATGTAATAACAGTGCTTGGACTAACACATTTTGAAATGAAGTAGATTTTTATGAGAAAATGGCATTGAAATAACCTTTTTGAAATAACCTATTTTATTATTATTACATGTAAGGCCCTGTATTCACATTTTGTGAAAGAGGAGTCTTGCATTGTGCAAAAACCATTATTCGAAAGCATTTTCAACACAAACTTTTCTCAGGTCTGAAAATAGGCAATTCTACACATTGCTGACTGTTTCTAACTGGAACTGTTAGGTAAAAAGGTTAAAAACAGATGTCAGGATGGTTTGCAGTAGAACATTGTATATCTGTGGCTATCCCAAAATGAGCAAATCAATACAAGTATCTTCCCTTCATAAGAAGTATCTAATCAATTAATAGTGGAGCTTTCTTCTGTTATTATGTTTCAATAAATATTTTTATCTCACTTTGGTGGGAAAAAAATTCTTAACCTGAAGAATTGAGTTGAGTTTTAATTTTCAGTTCAGATTCCTGAGTCAAACTTTTTCCTTTTTTTTCATTACACGTGCTTTTTATCCATGACAGACCCTATCAGGCCTCAGGACAACTGTGAATTTGGCGTATTTGATCTTGACGCTGCTAAATCACTTTGTTTCTACTGAAGACTGACAGTGTCATCTGATGAGTCAATGGGAATGATGTGCTACTTCAGACAGACATATGCAACCTGCAGTGTTTCAACAGAATGAAAACTAGACTGTGGTGTGTGTTTCAGTACCTCTCTTCAACTCCCTGAGGAGCGTAGGTAAAAAGCATCTTAGCACTCTCTTAAACTGCTCGTTTTCTGTCAGTTGGCTGAAAAATAAGTTACAGAATGTAAGACTGAGCCATTCCCAGAGTATCAGAGAAGATGAAAGATGCAGAAACTTTATTTCTGATCTACATCATTTCCTTAAGTAGGGTTTGTACTAAACCCACAGTTCATGCCCAAAGATGCATCTGAAAGTGAGGAAGTCAAAATGAAATGTTTAAGTTACCCAGAGAAATTGGTCTAGGCACTATGCCATCATCAAGAACCATGTAAACACTTTAGGGATGATGAAAAATATCACTGCCTTCCAACCTTACAGGTGTGCTGTGGCGTTGTGCATATATTTCAACTTAGCCCCTGAAGGAGCTGCAGTTTCCCATAGAATGGTCTCTTGGTGATTTGCAATTGGAAGTAGGAAGGCAACAGTCATCTTCTGAGGGCTGTGTAGCTAACTGTGACAGCACTTATCACACTTTGCAGTGTTCCTAACCTGTGATGAACACTCTGCATTGCCTTATCTCTGCTGTCTCTTGCTGTGTGAAAAGTGATGATACACTGGTACCAGCCCCAGGTCTGGTACACCACCATGCTCTGCAGAGACAGTGATTCAGCAGTGGATATGAAGAATTTGCCAGGGTTGTCTGTGGATCTACAGGCCTCACAAATTATATTCCTCCTGTGTGCTTGATTTCTTCACTTCCTTCAGCCACATGAGATGAACCCTAGTGCAGTACGCCCTGGGTGAATACCAGAGCATTCAGAGCTCAGGTACATCCCTGACTCAGGATGGGGCCAAGAGAGCAAACCACCAAGTGTATCTGTTACCTCTGAACACAAAGGAATCCAGATCACTTTATAGATTGCTGCATTTTGGGGCATAGCTTGGTCTGTGCCCTTTGCACAACTCTCATTTTTTCTTGATGATTTTCCATTTCTATGAAAACAGAAAAATACAGCCTTGCCCAAAATACAGTCCCAAAGATTTAATCAATTTACACACATTGAGGACACAAATATGGAAATTAATAGTAACATTGTAGGAAAGTGTCACATGGACCAACTCCCCACACCCTTCAATCACATAATCCCACTGACTTCAGCAAATACTGGCTTAAGTTAAGCAGCAATGTCTTGATTGTGTTTTTCCACACAGTCAGAGTGAGCAAATGACTCACAGCAGTCAGCTTGACAAACAAAAGCACATTTTCCAGACATGAAAAATTAGTGATTAAGCTTTGATGATACATTTGTTTATCATCTGTGATTCAAGGTATGATTTGTGCCTGTAGAGCTTAGCCAGGGTTTTGTTCACGTGGTACTTCTCACATATATTGCTTTGTAAAGGTATACTTAGTAATTTGCTATTTATGCTATGTGGTACTTAATTTACTTTCTGTTATTTCTGCTCTCTGGAATACTCTTTACCTTTGGAAAAGATTAAGACTAGATACAGAAACACCAATACAAAACCTGATACAAACCAATACAAACATTTGTGACTTACTCTTAGAAGAGATATTCTGATCAAAAATCATGATTCATGTCATGTGCATAACATTAGTCCTAAAGAACATTAGAAAAAAGCCTTTTTTGCTCAAACAGATGTTAACAAGCAGTTTCACCCTATTTTAACTGATTTTTGGCTAAAAAAATATTCTTTGAAGATTAAAACACTAGATTTTTTTACAGAACATGTGATTTATACTTCAAGACAATTTCAAGAGGTAAATGTAAATTATCTTCTTTTTAATAATTTTCTTTATAGAGCCCAATCTCTTCTACTTCTTACTCATCACTGTTTTCAGGACATACAAGTAAAATTTGAATATTTATGTATTGTCACTTGAAATTAGCTTTTCTCAGTTATTACTTCACAGTCATAATGAGATGATAATATGTCTTTGTATAATTCAAGAGCCAGCTGGATGCTTCTTGTCCTTGCTGCAGTAGCCTGATGTTAATTCAGCCATTTCTTTTAATGTGAGGAAAGCTGTATTTGATATTTGCTAATTTATTCTACATGATTTGTCTGTTGTGACATAGTGGGTTTGGATGACTGCTAGTTCAAAATGAATGTAGTGCCCTCTCATATCATTTGCCCCATATAAATTACCTCTTACTAAATCCTGTTTTAGTGAACATAGTGATTTCTTTTCCATTAGACATATATATTTGTATATATTAACTATGTGTTTTCTCTCTTTCTCTCCATTTTTTGAAATTCCAAACTATTCAAGACAGAAGCCAGGAAGGTATGCAAACAATGTTTTTAAAAACTGTAATTGTCATTAAAGGAAGTAATGAAGTGTACAAGAGGTAGAAGATTTATAATACAAGGTGGAAAGGAGAAAAATAATGCTTCCTGACATCAGGGTAATTAAGCATGTTGTAGTCTGAAGACGTGAAGATTGGAGTTAATAACATACCATTGCTGTTCCTTCAGCTTTATGTTTTTTCCAGCAGCCTCATTTTACCTTCTTGCCTCATAGTGAGTGAGGTCTTAATCTGCTGGTAATGCAATGTATTACTGATGGTGTCTCTGAAATGAAGAACTTTTCAATATGACGAAAGGTGGCATAATCAGGTATTTAGTGAGGAGATAATAGAATAAATTAATCTCTAAGTCTTGTCTGATATATATACTTGAGTTGGGTTTAGAGATGGGACTTCTGAAAGCTTTGATCTATTACTGAGTAGTTTTTTTCAGCCTGTGGTATGAATTGATGCTGTGAATTGGTCAGAAGAAGGAAAATAAAAGAACGTGTGAGGTTTGGAAGAGCATGAAGTTTTTGCATCACTTCTTAAATTTGAACATTTTAATTTTTAGCTTTTTTTCCTGCTTTTCTTTTTTTATCTTTTCTTTCCCCTCCACATTGTTTTTTAAAATGTTTATTTTTTCAAATGAAGGAGAATGACACAAAAGTTAGGTGGAAAGAATGATATATCAAAAATATTTTCAATTGAATTTTTTGTGATTTATAATAAAAACCCAAACATTTCAATGTCTTTTTTTTAGTGTTCAGTTATGGAAAACACTTTCACTTTCTTTTTATTCTTCTACATGACCACTGTATTCATGGCTTTGTGGACTCTGCAGCAGTACTTATCCAGATCTGTCAATTCATTGGTCCCCCAACATCCATTTTCCTGAAATCGTCTTCACAAGTCACCTTAGCTTTCAGATGATATGTGACAAGTGAAGTGGTGGAGCAGAACTGCAAGAGACCTGGCAGTGTAAGTCTTAATATGAAGCTCAGTAAGTGTGGAAACACAGAGCCTTTGAGTACAATATTTTACCAGAATTTATAATGTCTTATTTTATTGCAGCAAGATTATCAGGTTGACATCTTTACCTTACATTGTCTCTTCTATGCAAGATGAGTAAAAAGGTGAGGTTTGTATCAGTGGTTCTGGACAGAAGAAATCAGATGTGCAAAGCTTTGAGAAAGAAGGAAAATAAGTATGGCTGCTTCTATTCTACTAAACAAAATAAAGCCAGGGACCACTCTTTGGCCATGAAGCCAAATGGCACAAACTGACCAACACTAAGTCTCCCATGAGTTCTACATGTCATGCATCTAGGCCCAATATACTATCATTTTTTAAGGACATTTTTGTCAATTCAGAGTTTCAGAGATAATGTGAGTAGCTTGTTGTGGTTTCTAACATAAATCTGGGAGTATGTGTTGCATGCCTTGGTGTTTGGCATGTAGACAAATCTGTGTATTAGTGGGTATAAAGTTTAATGTTGGAAGACTGTGGAAAGAATCCATTTGTGTTGTGCCTTGGCAGCGTACACCTATACAGCGTATTTGCTCTGGCTCAAGACCACGCACTGAGAGAACAATAGTTTACATGGTCCAAAACTGTGTTAGAAAATATGGATAAGCAGCAGACAGTGCTTGAGTTTGCTCTCTGTTCCTGTTTTATTCAGCAGTGCCTGTGTACCATGTAAGATTGTCTAAAACGACCTTCCTCCCAAGATCTATGTAAAAGCACTGGGGTAAAATTTTGACATGTGTGATAGCATAAAACACAGTGCTAAATGTATTTGCTATCTACAGGGCAGCCCCAGGAGGATGCTTCTTACTTAAAAATCCACTTTCCCATCTTCTGAGGTTGCTCAGCTTACATCAAGGGATATGACTGTACTGAAAACTACCTATGGCTGTGAGGGAATGCTGCACACATCAGTCAGTGAGCTCTCGGGTATTGTGTTTCATTTGCAGGAGCACACACTGGGCAGTGCCTTTAGATGGAATTTGAACTTTTGCTCATATGATACCGGGTGCTTTCTGAATTGTTTTAAGGGAAGAGCTGTGGACTCATGAAGAGAAAATAAACCTTTTTCTTGTAGTTTAAATTGCACTAATATGATAATTTTAATATATTTTGGTAATTTTAGGATTTAAACTTTAGGATTTTAACTTTAGGATTTAAAACAAATTGGAAAATTAAATTTTTGGGGGGGTTATTACAAGCATATTTCAGTTCTATTCTAATCTAGTTTTTTACCCAACAGGTTATTTTTTTTGCCAAATTACCAACCAGCATATGTCTCTGAGATGCGTTTTTTTTACTGAAAGTGTTTCATTCTCTTAGCATGGCAATTAGGTTGATTATTTCTAAGTGTAGACAGATCCAGTCATGCTAATGGAGTTAATTACTTCTGTCGCATTAAAACGGTTGGGAGGGATTTGCCTAGACACTAGCTGTAGCATTTACCACAGCTGTCTGTTGGTTGGGAAGTGTTGGACAGCCTGATTAGTACGATGATTAATGTCTAGAGGAACTCTGCCAGGCACCCAAAAGCCTTTGTATCTTTTTTTGAGATATTTGGAGAAAATTACGAATGCTAGCACACTTGTCTTCTAGAAAACAACAATTCAAGGGCTCTCCAAGATGTCTTGAAAACAGGTGAGCACTCAACAGAGGAGCTCCCAACCTATTTGCCAGAAGCTTGCTGTGTGCCTTAGAGTGGTCAAAAAAGCTGCTAAGAAAACTGCAGAATATGCTAGATTTAATAATACTTTGACCCAAAAACTGGGTAAATAAGAGGTTTAGATAAAAATGGAGAAGTTCTATAAAATCAATAAACACAAAGATTTTTCTGTGGACTGAAGATCTTGATGGCAGTAAGACTGATATGAAAAGGTAACAGAGGATGAGACTGTTGGAAGAGGCTTTTGGAAGATCTACTGCCTCTGGCTTTTGTTGCTTGAGTTCCTGATAATGCCTAGTTGGGATTTATACCTGTCTTTTTGTAGGGTAAATCTTTCCAGGAGGAGGCAGCTCCAAATCCATGTGTAATCTTGGTGGAACCCAAGAGAGAACATGCTCCAAACTACCCTTCGGAAAAAATGTACAGAAAGTTTAAAAGGAACAGTCTCCAGTGGTTGCAGACACCAAAAATGTAAAACTGGTTTAAAATAGTTTAAAATAGTTCAGAAAATAAACCTCTCTGAGTTAACACCACAATTATTCAAATGAGAGTTCAGGCAAAGAAAGAGCGGAAGATTCAGGACAAATAATTGATAATGCAGAAAAAAACTGGGAGGGAAATCTTTGAAGATGGCTTATCTATGTGTGTGAAGTTTGTTATTTGGAGATTTTACACAAAAGTGTACACATAGTATAACATAAAGGACATTATCTGAAAACTTGTCTAGCTCATGAAATATCAAGATATCAGTCTAGTAGAGTTGACTCATTCCACTTCTGAGCACTGACATCAAAAGCAAAAAACAAAACTCCCAGAAAACCAAGTTAAAATGGATGTCAGGAAGAACCATGAAGATCTAGGAGAATGCCATAAATAAGCTGACAATCTAGGAAATGCACGTCTAGAAAGAACAAGAGGTATAGCATAAGAATGACTATCTTCAATGATGTTTGGAATCAGTCAGTGTGCTTTGCCCTCAAGGAAAAAGAAACACATTCACAAATGTTATTCTCACAAAGGACCATTAAGGTTATCATCTGATCTTCATATTTTAAACATAATTCCTTGTTTTGTAAATAATAGCTTTCTACTTTACAAGCAGATTCTTTCCAATAACAATTTTCAAAGAACCTAAATTTTTGCATTTTTTATCAAAATGCTTCACTTCCTGGATAGGAAAACTCAATAAATACTACAGTTAATATAAAACTTGTCTTCTTACCCAGCGGATGATCTTTCCAAGTGCTCTCCAACCTAGGAGCAGTGCCAAGACTGTTGGATGTCCCTAAGGATCATAATCCTCAAAAAGGAAGTAAGACTGGCAACTTTAGGAGAAATGAACCTGGGTTGTGATCCTTATTATTCTTGGGGAAAATATTGTAATAATATTCTAAAATATTATACTGCAGGAAAGGGTATTCTTGAAGACTGACGTACCAGCTTTGGGTAGGTGTGCCAGTCTATAGTCCCAGAAACATCTACAGGGTGGCGAGACAGTGCCATCCATAGGAAAAAGAATTACCTATAAAGTAAAGCATTGTCTTTAAGAGGACTTTCAAACATGTCTCATCCTACAAGGCTGTCAGAGGAAGAATGAGTCCATCTCTGTCTGCTGCAGAGTCTGCCCGGAAGCACCACAGCTGTGAGCAGACAGATGTTACCTGGTATACAAGAACCATCAGGAGCAGAGAATGAGGCAGAGGTCTTTTGCCATTCACTACCTGCTGCAGCTACTCCTAGAATAAGCCCTGCTTCTTCTCACCTTGACACATCTCAATCACTTCACTACATGTGTCTCGCTTTTTGCATTCTTTCAAAACGCTGATGTGCAATTCTTAAAACTATTGGCACTAAAATTACTACACAATGTAGTTTGCAAAGGCTCAGAAATCAGCAGAGTCAAACTTGGTTCTTTTTAATTCAAAGCTTTCTCTTCATTGAGAAACCCGCTTATATTATTAGTCTTTCTCTATTTCCTTTTTATGTTGTTTAAAATGAACATGTTTAAAAATTATATAATCTATTAAGAATAATCTCTTTCCTCCATATGAAACTGCCAAGCAATGTTCTTCTCTCTTTCTCTCACTCTAATTTTTAATCACTCTGAGATTTCTGCTGTACCTGACATGAACACTAACATTATTCTGTATCCACTCTGAATTTTATGCAGCACAATTTAATTTTTTATGTATTTTTTGATTAAATGTTCAAATTGAACATTCCTCTTCTCCCTTAACTGACACTTTTCTCTTTGCTGCTTCTATGAGACAGAGACTGTAGTGACTAACTCCCTTTCATTTAAATTTTGAACACCCACATATTGCCTTAAATCCAATGGGTGTTATGCATTCAATATCTTATTTTTTAAAGACTTGAATATTAGGACTTTTTTTCCTTAAATATCAGCTGTAAGAGTGATGTGCTACATCAAAATTAAAATACCTTAAAATAATAGGTACCATGTGACTAAATTCATTAAAATGGCAGCATGAAATATTTCACCATTACGTTAATTCAACTTCCTTTACTTTCACAAAACAGTTTCAATTTCATTTGTTTTAGGATAAAATTTTCAAGTATAGATCTGTGTCTAAAAGCAGAAGAAAACAGAATTATTCTTTCACTTGTCTGACATCTTTCACTACCTAGATTCAGGGTGTTAAAGCAAAAAAAAAAATGGCTCATCATTTCTAGAGATGTCAAAAAAGCTGTGAAAAATATGTTGCTTAAAAGCAATAGCAATTTGTTGGTCCAAAAGTGTTTTTTTTTTCTGGAAATACAAAACTGAGCAAGGATCTAGACTTGCTGAATGAGGGAGGAGTGAAATGAACAGATATTCAGTATTTAATAGGTGATGTGGGTGGAAACAGGAGAAAACATCTCTATTGTCTAGACACAATAGTCCCCTGCTATTGTCTCACTTAATTTCATTCCTTACCAGGAAAGGCTTCAGAAGAAAGGCTTCAGGAAAGACTCCTGACCTCAGGGTCACTGGTATGATTACACTGCGCTGGTTTGTGTAGTTATTGGGCCATAAGCAAGACGTGTGCCTAGAAATGCCTTTTCTAGCACCAGCCAGATAAACAGTTATGTATCTAAAGGTGGTTTGCTGGGGAAGCAGCTGTACCTGATAGCCTAGAAATACTGCCCATGGTGAGATGATATGGCTTTCTTCTTCATGCCCTTTATTTATTAGAGAAGGAAGTTTAACTTTTCCAGTCAAGAGGATTAACTGCTAAAGGACACACTTCAGCACCACCGACATGCACCTGAACTTAATAAAAGCTGCCACCAGACGTCAAAAATTCTTATTCACTCCAGTCAATGGCAGTATTGTTAGAATCCCTGTCATATAGGAAAATTAGAGATAGGAACTGTAAAGGTGAGAGAATAGATGAACAGGACTTTTCAGACTGAGAGAGGGCATTTAAAGCCATTCAAGATTCTCCAACAAAATGAGGCAGAAATAAAACCAATACTTTTACCACATCCTCATTGCACTACATTTCCAAAGAGAAGTTGCAGAGACCAAAACTTTGATATGTCGGCCTTTTCCTTCTTTATATTACCTGGAGAGTTTGGAGGAAAAAAACATGCTTTAGTCTATCTGAAGACAAGCTGTCCAGCACAAACAAATCAAAATCCCTTTATCCTTTTCCATTTGGAACAAACTAATTGCCATTATCTTAACTGTTTTCTCTGTGTGAGTACTTTAGGATTTCTCTAGCTGTAAATATAATTATAGCAGCATAATATAACACTGTCTTCTGACTTCTAGATAAGACTTTCCTAAATTATGTTAATCCCATTATTCCTCTTGGCTTTTTGGCAATTCCTTAAATTGCTCTTGGAAAAACATCTTGTAACTGATGAAAAAAAATAAATAATTCCAGGACCACTTCCATTGGAAAAAGTTCCTTGTTTAAACATGAATAGCCATGGCATTATCTAGCCCCTGCAGCCTAAATCCAGTCAAACAAAACAAAACAGCAAAGGAGCTTTTACAATAATTTTCTCCAAAATATGTCCTCTATTTTATGGAAATTTTTCAAAATTAGAAACATTTTGACTATCTCTATTTCTAAATTCTCTGAAGTACTTCAGTGTTATAGGGTGAGAATGAAACAACTGCTACTGCTCATTCTGTTCTTCCGTCAGCACCCAGCTGTTTCCCAACAGCAGGGAATCTGACTTAGGGCATCTGATTATGACCATGTGATATTTTGCAAACTGAAATCTTTTTCACCATAAAAGCAAATAGAGGTGGTAGCTGGACTCATGGGGTGAATATTGGTACATGCTGACATGCTTTATCACTTAATAATTTTTCTGTCAATTTTCGAAGACTTCAGCTATAGTTCTTGTTGGTTTTTATTTTTCAGTCTTCAAATCACAGAAACTACTTGAAGCACAGTGATCATGAGGAGACCATTCCATTCATTCTGTACCTCTGAAGAGAAATTAAAGTGCTCTGGAGAAAATTCTTTGCTTTAAGAGTAAGCTCAAAATTTTGTGACTAAGAGCAAGTTAACATCAGCACAATTTTTTCATCACGCGGAATTTGTTAAGGCCCTCCAGTTATGTTATTTTGCTCAGAAATAATCTGTAAATTGCAGAAAAAGCACAAGTAAAAGATGTTTTGATAGGAAACTTCCATAGTGGAGAAGTTTGTCACTAAAACAGGAGGTGTCTCTGGAACTGACAAAAATGATCTCTATGACTTTAGCTGTTGTCCTAAGAACTCATGGGAGATAGGTGAAGTTCCGTAAATAAGTTGAGTGCCTACCTTTAAACATGGAGTTCATTCAGTCTGCCTTCACAGACCATATTTTCTAGATGATGATAACTTTATTTCTCCTGCACTGTCTCCAGTCAGTCTATGCCCTTCTTGGAAAGGCTTTCCAGAACTGTTCCAGACTGCACCCTACCCCAGATAAACCCGGGCCAACAAAGTGGAGAGATTACTTCCCCTAACTAAAACACGAGTCTTGCTGAAGTATTACAGAATTTTGCTTGCATTGGAAGAGCAGCACCTTTTTACATGACTTACACTTTTTTACATGTCATCAGCAGATCTTATCATGAAGAAGAGCTGTCCAACCAGCTCTTCTCCAGCTCATGTTGGTGCATGCTCTCTTAACTAAGTGTAGAACTTCACATTTGTCCTTTTTGAATATTCTGTCTTTTTTCAGACCACTTCTGAATTTGCTAAGGTGACTTTGAATTCTGCCATTGTCTGGAAGTTTGTCCCAGCTTGGCATCTTTAGCAAGTGTAATGAACATCCACTAGCTCATCACAAAGTCAGTAGGGAAAATACTGAATAGTACTCTTTTGATTATAAATATATACAAAATCTCAATAAATCCAATTTAACAGAAAACCATTAATAATTACACTTACAGCACAGTTCTCCAATAACTTTTGTCCTCCTTTTTCTCTACCCAACTCCCATATCTTAACAGTTCTTCAGTTTAGACTATATTACCCTCCTTTCCTTATAAGAATATCATGTGTGGCACAGTATAAATAATCTCATTTCAATTTAAATGTCTACAGTGCATATGTCTTTTCACTCCATGTTGCCTTTATAGTTAGCAGAGAGCAGGCACTTTAAATGCACAACTCCTCTGTTCTGTTCTAAACAACTTTCTTAAGATGATGTGAGTTGCTTTCTAGAAATCCTTATTTTTCTCCATTGTCTCTGAAAAGGATGATTAAACTGGATGTGGATGTCTGGACTGTGGGTGTCTATATATAGTCATATTAACTTTACCAGAGTTCCACAAGTGATACTGAAGTCAAGTTATATCTATTGCCTGACATATTTACAGAGCCTGTAACAAAGATAACTTCAGTTGAATTGATTCAATTTACTTAAAAACAGAGACCTTTGAAAACATGTTACATCTGAATTGATGGACTCAAACCTGCTTATCATCTCAAAAATTAACTTAGGGATATTCCTACAAATATTTAGGTAACTAATAGCATAAACATGTATTAAGCACTCTCTACAGACATGGTTTTGTTCTTAAAAAACAGTTAGATTTGAGATTCTTTTTGGCATGACATATAGAATTAAATGGAAAAGAATGAAGGAATCAAGCAAAAATTTGAAATTTCAAAATTACTTGTCCCCTTCAGCAATGAAAAAACCAAAATCCTGCATGAATATTTGTTTCTCCTTGGTTAGTCTCTCCCTTTTAGCTTACTTGTTTCCATAGTTAAAATATGATGGGGATTCATAACAGTAGTCTTAATGAACAAAAAGAGGAGTTGGAGTAGCTTTCATTAAGAAAGCAGAACCTGCCCCCTGATGTTCTTGTGGATATAAAACAGAACTATGCCCTGAACATTCATCCCTGCTCCTGCCCTACTCTACTCTCCATGAAAATGAGTGGGGTACATCTTGCTGCCAAAATATGTTTTCCCTTTATAGAGAGGAGGACAGATGGAGAAAAAGAAGTGAGGGCTTCATCCTCTAATCAGCCCATACCACAGTGTTTTTCTCATAACACTGGTATTAACCTTTTAGGAAATAGCTTATATTTGTACTTTAAAAAAAATCAAAATATTTACTGTTAACAAATACAAAACCTTTACAGAGTCAAACTTCTGTGTCCACTTTAGCTACAGAAATTAATGTTTGAGAAAGTTACATATTAGCCTAGTGATGTGACAGCCGAAATATACAAGAGCAAGGTTTATATCAGAAGTAACATGATTTATTAAACCAGACTATTTATCTGAATAAAACAGATAAGCTTTCAGGAAATTTTTCTTCTCACAGCTTATTATTGTTATCCTTAATTTTCCCCATAGAAGCAACAGGCACATTCGTATGTGTTTCCGAAAAATATAGCTTTGAAAACTATGCACTCTTCACAAGAGAATAGTTCTATAAACCTTCTAAAAATCATTATAGTGAATAGTACATAATGCATAATACATAAAATTTTGGTGATAAATAAGCCATTCCATGTATTATGTGTTATAAACCACTTACACAAAGCTATATTCTATTTTTGGAGAGTGGAAAGTGTCTGAAAACTGCTATGAAAACTTTATTTCCAGGTAACATAACTTGCCACTAATTATAAATGCCTCCTAATCAGAAAAATACCAAAAGTTTCCTTTCTGTTTCAACAAATTCTAGTGGGATTTTTGAATCAATTGCTGCAGTCCTTGAAAAATTGTGATTTTTTTTCAGAGTGCTGTTAGTAGAAGAAATTAAGCTGCCTATAATTAGACCTCATAGATTTTTTCCAGCTCTCCGAACATACGATTTCCACTGATTTGAATTATTCCTGCACAATAAACATCTTCAAAATTATTTTCCTAAACTCAAATATTTCATTAAATTTAGTAGACTTTTGGATTAATGTGTTTTTCCTAATACTATCATTTGTACTTCTTAGCACACGCATAAGAACAAAGAGAATTAAAAAATCTACATGGAAAATAACAAAACAAAGTAAAAAGATGATAAATCATTGAAAGTCAAATTCATCATGTAGTCACCATCTATGAGTAATGACAATTCTGTATTGGGGCAAGGCCCCCCTTCTCTATTTCATCACTGAGAATAAAAGCCTGTAAAATCAGTTTAGCTTAGATATCCATTAACTGACTAAAACTAGGTGAGATTAATTCCACCCTAGCCTTTCTGTGCCTACACTTCCCTATCTAAGATAGGAGAAAATGTAGTTTTCTACTGCCTCAATATTTGTACAGATGAGAAGTGGACAGATCTCAGCTGAGCATGGCACACTGTTCTTCTGGAGGTAAAGAGGCACTTCAGGGAGCTACGGTTTCTCACTCTGTTCGCTCGAGGCAGTAATTTGTTTCTGCTGGAATTCTCTTTTTTTTTTTTTTTTTACTTCCCTGAGCTTCCACTTACAGAGTGTGAAATGGCCCTGCACAGAGAGGAAAGACACAGATTCCCCTTTCTTATCTTTCTTTCTGCAAACACTTCTGATCTCAAACACAATGCTTCACACGGCCAGATTCTGGTACATAATCTGCTGCTTTATTCAAAATAAGTAATATTCTGTTTTAGAAATTGCCTACAGGATTTTTTTCCCCTTTTCTCTCTCTTTCTGGTTTTGTGGGGGTGTTTTCTCCCTCTTTCTGATTTGTAGGGAGTGGCGTTCGGAAGATCTTGTGATGTACGGAAGGAATAGCTGTAGCCCTCCCTTGTTACGAGGTAAGGTGATGGATAGGCTTGTAATGTTAAGGGCACACCCACGAAGGAGGTACTTGGTGAACGTATATAGGTAAGATACACAGTTTAATAAACGGACATTTTGTATCCATCATATTGGTGTTTGTACTGAGGTCCCTGTGAAGGTCTTAACCTCCTGCAGCATTAGTCTGCGATCTGAGCGCCACTGATATGTGGATTGGCAGGTTTAATGAGGCAGGCTAATTGCGGTGTTGCAGTATTAGTCTCTGCGACCTGAGCACCACTGACACGTGGAGAGGCAGGTTCAAAGAGGCAGAGCTAACAGCAACACTGATTTTGTGGGGTCTTTTCTCCTTTTTTTTTTTTTTTTTAATTTTGGAAATTTGGTATAACAAGTACAGTAACACCAGTTTACCCAGCTTGTGATGTAATTTTCAGCATTTGAGCCTCCCTCAGAAAGTCTGTGTATAGCCTGCATGAATGCTACTAGTCACCTCTGCCTTATGCTCTCCTAGGTGGATCTACACACTGCACATGGGGGTCCATTTGGGAGCAGAGCAGATGCTACTGAGAGGAGGAAGCTCCAGGTGCAACCATGTAGGATGCATTTTGCAGAGCTACACCATGACTGTGTTGTCATCCTTGGCTATTGCAGCTGTCAAGAGAGTAAAAGCTTGACAATGAAAGGGGATGGTTCTCATTTCTGAACTATCTGTTCTTTTAAACACGTTACCTTTCACAATTGCAAATATTTCCTACACTTTATTTCTCTTTTAATAATTTTTCTTGACTCTAAAGTAATTTAATGGTGTGCAAGGATTTATTTATTGCAGATATCGAAGTTACTTATGAAACAGATATCTGTTTAATACAGACCTTCCTTTTTCCTCAGCAAGTAACATAGATCATTATTACAACTGAAACAGACATAGGAATGACAAGGCACCAAGTAACTTCATTGCTAGTCTTTTCTGCAGGAGATTGGCTTCATACCAAGAAGAATGGAGAACATAAACTTTTGAAGTTCAATCAATCCATTCATGTAGTCAAAACAACCACATGCTAAAAACAATTATCTTCATTAATAATTCATTCCCAGAATCAGAAGGCCCAATTCTCACAGTAGTCAGGGCAATGTTCAGTACAGACAAAATTAATACTTGTATATGAGTGAGAATAACTGAATAAGATTAGTAAAATGTGCAAATTTAGCTTCTTCTGTAGAGAACGTACAGATTTTCCTATCATTCCTTTCTCATAGGGAAAATTAACTTCCCTATGAGAAAGGGTGCTTGTAAAAATAAAATTGGTTTAAGCCATTTTCTTTGGTGCACATGTGAATAAATTACAAAACAGTGCTAAATATCATGTAGCTAGAACTTTAAATTCTGGAAAGAGGCATAATACCTAACAGAGCCCTGAGCCCCACTAGGATTGTAACTTAAAGAGAGAAAATATTTCATCGGAGGGTAGCTCAAATATATGAGAAGCAATGAGCTAGGTGACAGGTTATTCCTCCCTGAATATTTTTATTTTGGCTTGAGGTGATTTGTGCAGCAACGATTTTCCTCAAGAGATCCACAATCCCAACCAGACACAGCTGTGAGCAACCTGCTGCAGGTGGCTGTGGTTGGTGCAGGGGGTGTGGACTGGGCCATCTCCAGGGGTCCCTCCCACCTCAGCCATTCTGCAACACCTGTGGTTCTACCATCTTGTACCTGACAGTTGTCACCCATGCAAAATGTCTTCTAAAAGATATCTGAAAAGCATCTTTTGAGGCTATAATACAACATGGTTGAAAGAGCTGAAGATGTGAAATTATATTTTGGGGAAAAGAAGTTAAGAGTAAAAGCAAATGCTAGGGAATGCTACCATTATCTTTACTTCACTTGTTCAGGGAGACAGATTAGAGACTGTCTCTGCAGCCATAAATTATTCCTTGTGAACAGAATTCTTGGAAACATCCTTGAGGAAATGTTTTGGACTGTGCAGTGAAGGCATATACACCTTTTCAATAGCAACCAAAACCTTTAAAATTCATTGTGCCTAAAACCAGACTGGAACAATGTTCTTGAAATATGAATATGAGAAAAGTCTTTAAATCTTCAGAAAGACATAATACGTGTCTTGGGAAAACACTCAAAGACATCATCAGCTTTTGCATTTGCACTTCAGCCCCAGGTCTATCTTAGTACATGGGCAAAAGTCTAATCTTGGCTTTGTCTAGTAAAATGCTATGAAGTGATAAAAAATTTTATATACAGGGAACAGCAGCAAAGCAAGAAAGAATGGTTTCCGAAGAGCTAACTCACATCATTCTCTTTAAAAAACAACATTTGATGGATTTTTTTCCCACTGTGTTTATATCTACACAGATACAGACATTTTCTGGTAAAGCCATGACACAGTTTTGCCTTTTATACGGTTTATAAAACTGCATATATTTACAGTTTCCATTCCACATAATAATACGGGGGTGATCAGAACAGATATTTTATCATTTGAAGCCACATAAAGAAAAATATTAATGTACTTTACAGACAATATTTGAAACAACAGTAAGATTTGAAAGGAAAGAGATTAAGAATATACCTCCGGGATCAAAGTATTCTTCAAAATCCCACAAATTTCAGATTACTTTGTTCAGAATTAACTGGCTAATTTTATGAAAACTAATGAAAGTAGACATTATCTATGCAGAAGACTCTGCTGTGACTGCTTCCTGGCTGATAGACTGGGGGGAAGAGTAATGCCTGAGATGTCTCACCATAAGGAATAATTCAACAAAGTTACATTTGCATATGTTGTCCAAAGTGAACTGATGAAAATACCTGGACAATGACAACAACAGTGCCTTATTTTCCTGATAGTGTTAACAGGGAAATACTTATCTGTAACTAGCAGGAGATAACCACTGGCATCCATAGATTCTTTCTTCATCACCAGTTATGAAACTTGACCAAGAAGTGTCCACGATATTTGTATCATTCAAGTATCAAACTACCAGCATCCTAAGACTTTTAAACAGCTAACTAGTCAATGTTGTTTTAGCATTTTCCAACACTCATTATCTGCCTTTTTTATCCCTTTGATTTAACTTGCAAATTCTTTGTACCAAAGATAATCTTTCTGCTTATATATTTCTCTTTTTTTTTTTTTTTTTTTTTTTTTTTAACAGTATCTGGACAGCAAAAAACGCAGACTTCCAGCTCTTAAAATGTAATGAGAATGATAAACACAGCTAGAGTCATCTTCAACAGAGACTAAATCAGAAAAAAAATCATTCTGTATACTTTGTTAGCAAGAAATTAGAAAGAAAATCAATATCCAGACATGGTTCCATAACCATTTCCTCCTCTAAAAGCATATAATATATGCTTTCTGAATAGGATATTGACGGGTACCCGGATCATTGCATTGGATTTGCACAGCCATAAAGTCATATGTAGACAATATGCATTGTCTTTCTTACATCAAAACTCCAGTGAAGAAAGTGAATGGATTAATATTTCTCCTTTCCTGCTCTGACATTCAAGTCAACTAAGATCAAGCTAGATCTATATTTTAGAAAGGAGCAAACTGCACAGTTTATTATAAAGATAGACCAGTTTGGATTGATTTATTGTTATTAGAGCTATATCTTAGAAGATGAACATTACCTTTACCCTGGTCAGCAAAATGTAAAAAAAAATTTGTTTTTACAGTTAACTATATATGGTCTTTTTTTTCCAACAAAACTCAACTCAGCTCCATTTCTTTGCTACTTAATCCATTATCAATGGTGACATTGTTCTGTTTACCATCAGCAGCAAGCTGGGAGCCATCTGATTGCAACTGTGAACACCATTTTATTTTGTGAACAGCATGTTGTATTTCAACTGCCTTGTTTGTTGCAGTCTTCACTATAATCTTTTTTTTTTTTTTTTTTTTTTTTAAATAGAACAGCCTTCTTATTTTGTGGCTGGTATCCACAAATGAACAACATTTTAAAGCATTTAATTTCTAATTTACTTTTTCCCAGTGAAATAAAACAATCTGTAATTGTCAGTGAAGGTTGATACCTTATTTAAGGCCATGGCTGGGGAAAATGTTAGCTGGTTGAAAAAAAAAAAAAGCTATATCACCATCTGCGAGAAGGAAGCTCTTCTGTTGCTGCATGCCAGTAGACCAGATCTAGAAGATGGTAAGGACTGTGCAGATTTTAACTCTTGATGAACCCCAGGACTTACAGTGACAGTGATATAAACCAGTAGAAATTACATGCCAAATTTCTGTGGCTTGTTTGTTTCTTTGTCACATGTTTCTGATTCTCTGTGGTTTTAAAAAACAACTACATCTGCCCTTTAGAAATCCCCCTGTGAAACCTGCCTTCTTCACTTGCCAAAGGAGTTTGGTGCACGTTGTGAGTCTTGAGCCAGGGGTCCCTGATCATCTTGGGGACCCCAGGGCTTCAGCTGGCCAAGACTGTAGGTAGTCTCAACTGCTCGAGAGCTAGAAATTGCCTTTGATAGTGTGTGTAGTTACATACAGCAGAAAGTACACAGAATAACATTAGTGCTGGGTGTCAGCCAAGAATTCCAACATGGGTGAGATTTACCCTTGTGTTTGGACTTCCCAGTAGGATACACCTTCTTTATAGCATGAAGGGTAGTCAGACCTGTAGCTATTCAATCTGCATCTGCTCTCACCTTTCATGTCTAGTATGGCTGCATTAGTTCTGCCTTAAATCCTCTCCACAAGGGTGTAGGTGATGACACAGCGTGCCCAGCAAAGGAAGTATGGGACTAGAAAAGTCAAGCAATGTAAGCAGGATCAGAGGATGAGAACAGAGCTAGAAAGAGAAGCAAGGAAAAGGATATCCTGTTATTCTGTCTTAACTACCAGAACGATCTCTGTCTTTTTATTTTGAATTAGTGTAACTGAAGTGTACTATTAGACAGAGTTAGACTGAAGTGGTACAATTTCAATATAATGCAGACATTCTTGTTGACTATTTAAATTATTTTTTTCACAATGAAAGGGTAATAAAACCTGAAGTCTTGATTTATCTTCCATGTTGAAGACCAGTATAAATTATATGCCTCACTCTGGATTATAGTAATTTAAACAAAATTACATGAGTTGAACTAACTGTCAAAGGTCTGTACATGATACCTTCAATAATGGTGTTCACTGAGCAGAGCAAGCTCGGAATGTGGCTTTAATTCAGTATATTCAATAATAGACTAAGTCACTGATTTTGTGCAGGGTGTTTTGACATTTGAATTTTCCAGGAAAGGTAAACACATCCAAAACTGAGAGAGAGCTATATAGAGTAACTATTTTAAAGGAAAAAGTCAATAATAAAAGTAGCACTGCTCTTTCTTGATTGACAGTTTTGAGTTATCAAAATTAATTATGTAATAATGATTCCCTTCATTAAACATAAAGTTGACAAGGAATTCAGAGCAACGGACATTGAATAACACTGATTTCAGTTTCAAAATAAATTTGCCCCAAAACTAAATTTTGAAATTCCACAGCTGGATAATGGCTCTTATGGTTTCACTGTTGTCCTTTTTGCTTCTCAGAAGATTTGGTGAATGGTTCCTACTTCTATCCATGTGGGGAAATGGGAGCAACAAAATTTTGTATCCTTTTACCTTTTTCTTTTTAGGACTTCTTAATATCAATATTTCAATACTTTAAAATACCATGTGTAAAGTACAGTTCACCACTTTTCTTTTACATGATTAATGAATGTTTATGTCAAAAGTCATATATTCTTTCCTCATACTGTTCACTTCAAGTGTGTTCGAGATTTATGTATTTAAAACAAAAATCTGTACAGGACTTTGTAAAAGTGCCTGGTTCTGGTCACAGTAATTCAGAATGATTCAGAAGATACACGACTTTGACTACTTTCTAGTCTGATATTTTAGACTTAGGAATCAGAATCAAGTGGTAAGAGTCAATCTGATGACATGCTGTTGCTAAATTGTGTTTCACTGGCTAAGTATATTTTTAGTCAATACTCTGCAGGAAGAACTCTGACTGATGTTTCTATAGATATGGTGGGATAGCAACTATGTCTTTCTTGATTACAAAGTTCAATGAAATGTCAGACATTATGTTTGATCCTCCACAGCCTTGCGCATTTTTTAGTTTTCTGCATTATTCTGATTCAGTAGCATTTTTCACAGAATTTAAATAGGTACAAATAACCCCACAAGGCTGTTGGAAATCAGTGTCTTTTTATGCATAGCGTGCTAAAAAGCTGTTTGTAAGGGATATCTGCAGTGAGCTTAAAATCAGTTCATCTTTCAAATTTCAGGGGAATGACAGTATACATTGTTAAATCCAAGTAAACTGTGAGTAAGCATGGAAATATAGACAGAAAAAATCTCATTATGGAAAAATGCACACACAGATATATGCATTTTAATAAACTAGTAGCAAACAAAAAAAAAAAGTTAAAGAGAGCAAAATAAAAGTAGCCTTGAGTGCATGTCTATTATACATTCTTTTCTGGTTATGCTACTCACACCTTAAGAAATTTATTTCACTTTTCTGGTCAGTGTTAGTTTAAGTCACTATTGTTTGCCTCTAGGGAATATTGCCAGGAGTAGTCATAATTTTTAGTTCTAGCAGCAGTGCTGATATTTGATAAGCATCCTCAGGAAATGGCATACAGTGCCAACTCTTCTGCATTCAATCCCTCTGATGTAGGATATAATTACACTAATTTTAAGACTAGAGGTACCTTAAGCATCATGTTAGCTAATATTTCAATTTCTTTCTTCTTAGACATGATTTAAGTATTGTAGATGCTGTTACAAATTGTGTGTAGTCCTAGGTTTCAGATACCATGTTTCAGTTTTAACTCATGAGTCTACCAGAAAAGTCTTTAACCTTTAGGCCTTTTTGTTCCTGGTTATGTATTCTAATTTCATGGGTATTAAACTTAAACATACATTTTATCTACAACTAGCTTTATAAAGTAACTGGTATGGTCATGTCCCCTGTATAAAATTAGATTAATTCTAGATTGTGTTCACTTCGTTTCTCCTTTTATTCTGCTGCCTACTTCATGACTTTTCCTCTGCAACTTCTTCCAGAGAGTTTGAAATTATTCCTCATATTCAGAAGGCACAGAAGATAAGTCTTCTGTGTTGCAGTACAAACTATTTGTTATCTTCTCTCCTTCCTCCATTTAAAAATATCAAAGATTAAGCACTACACAGTGTCGAAGGATATCCCACTGTGCCATTCATAACAAAAGAAGATCCCCTAGAATTCGATAAATAAAAGACATGTCAGTGAAGACATGATCATTGGTGGTTATAGAAGTAGGCAAGGGTGGTAGACTTTTACCAAGCCAAACTCAGTGGGTGTATGGGTAACTGCATATATATAAGTCTCTAAGTACTGTATGATTGAGTCTGCTGTGTGTGTTGCCTGCTTCATCTCACTCATTTTTTTTCACCCCAAATGCTCAAAGAGGCTTCTTCCACCTTAGTGCTCCATCAGTGCCTGTTCTCAGGCAGGAGCACAAAAGCATTGACTGCTAAATTGCCTGCAGCCTTCCTAGTGTCCTTGTTAGAGTAGACTTGAAGAGCTTCCTTAAGCCACAATACCTCCTTTCTTAACAGGATCACTCAGTTGGGGGTTTGGGACACCTAAGCCTTGTGTCTTACTGCCAGCAGCAGCCCCTCTGTTGTCCCCCTCTAGACATGCCATCTGCATCAGAGAGGATGTTATTGATTAGCTGGTCCTGTTGCTGAACGGCTCCCACATTCAGTGATGGGATTTCTCGCCTAATTTTACCTTTCTGAAAGTTTCTTCTCCAAAACAGAGGATCCTCTTTACCAAGTGTTTTAAAACTTTTTTTTTTCCTCTCGATTTTTTTTCAAAGTTATTTTTAATAACTCCTGTAAAATATGTCCTCATGTGCAACCCAGTCCCTTAGTCTAAATTCACATGACTTCTCTGGGACTATTTACAGACCTGTCCAAACACCCTCCTATGTTTTTCATCTGTGTTTTAAGGTTTCAACATTTGATCTACACTGAGGGAAATATATCCACTGTTTAAAATTCTGCAGTTTCAATATGCCCAAGGCCTGAGGTGAATTCTCTACCTATGCTTTCTCTATCTTTTCTTTCCTTTGGTCCATTTCTGACTTTTCAGTTCAATCCTTTTCGCTTTTAAGTCCTCTCCCTCTTTCTGCTTTATATCCTTCTTAAGGTTAAGTTCTACCATAGGAAGAATCTTTCCCATTCTCTGCACCACGATGTGCAAAGTCTGGGGTTTTTTTATTGCTTGGTTGGAAACCTAGACTAAATACAGGAAAAAAAGGTACTTCATTCAAGCATTAGAGAACCATTAACCTGAAACAAGAGTATAAGCAGAAGAAAGAAGCGAGACCATTTAAAAACAGGGTTAATATTCATTTCCCTGAAGAATGGATGCATTGACCTTTAAAGAGACTTGTTTCTAGACACTTCTGTCAGCATTTCATCTTGTTTTCTCTTTATACCTACATAATTCCTCTTCTTTAAAATGCTGTGTACACCCATGCTCTGCTGCAGTTGCAACACAATTTCCCACTTTTAACTTTTTGTTAAAAGACCCTTTCATTTTTTCTAAGAGTTCCTTTTTAATGAAAATTCTTTTGTGTTGATTAAATATCAGAGCAGTTTCAGCGAAGAGGAAAACGAAAATAAAAAATTAATACAGGATGCATACACATATACTCAGAAGTCATGTTAAGATTCTGTCCTCTGTACTGAATTCTTTCTTGTAGGCATTCATCTCTTTTTACTTATTCAGAAATCCAGAGTCCTGAAAAAGTGTGATTTAGTTTTCACAGTGGTTAGCTGATTTGAGAAGTGAGGTATGTTGGCCTCTTCTTTTCTTGTGTTCTCTCACCGAACTGAATATTCATTGGAAGTAGATGCTTGTTTTATGATAACCGTGTGAGATATAACTGCATGTTGGCCCAGCAACCTCCTGGAAGAGTTACATCACAAAGGGATTTCATCTGTGCTTGAAACATACCTTGAGCAAAATGTTTGTGAAAATGTCATATTTTTCTAGTCTTGCTGAAGTAAGAGACAGATGGGAACATCATATCTAGTCTGACCCTCTATATACTACAGGTCAATAAGGTTCACACAAATGCTTCATAATCATATCGGAGGATTTATTTAAGACAGATGTTTCAGTTCTCAAATTGCTGTTGATAGAGATAAAGGCAGGCCAAAGCACAATCTGTGCCTTGGGCTTCTTCATGGTTGGAAGACTGTTATGGTGAAATGATCCCAGAAGGCAAATCATGTCTGACACAGCAAATCTTCCTTCTCTGTTTCTTCATACAATGTCTACCAAGCTGAGAGAAAATTTCCTTGTTTATACAAAGCCAGAACCCTGTGTTAGCCTAAGTAAGTAAGTGAGCTATGTGCTGCAGAGGTTCTCTGTGTTGCAGAGTTGACCCACACTACTCCCACTCATCTTGATTTAAAATATATATGTATGAAAAGAAACAGTAATTGCTTATTTGATTTTTGTCCACTACTTTGTCAGTAGACATTTAAAGAAGACTTACTGAGCTAGAATAACCCAGACTGAAGAGAGAGATTGTCCTGGAGGCTGCTTAGGAGGGGAGGGGACTGCAAGGTGTGATGGGAAGAGAGGCACAATGTGGAGTTGAGATCCACTAGTTCCTGTGGGGTGCCCAAGGCTAAGGGGGTCTGCAGGAATTTAAGAGCTTCTGGAGACATTAATCCTATGCTAATATTTGTGATACCGTTCTCTGGGACTGCATTCAGGTGGCATGGAGCAACCCCTGACTGCCCTATCAGACTCTCTGACCCTCCAAAACAGGGTGGCTGAGTCTAGTGCATCTTTTGGGAATGTTCTTCAGCTGTGCTGGCTCTGGAGCCACACCTGGGGTTTGTGAGGGATGGCCTTGGTCGACATGGAGCACAATCAATGATTGCTCCAGCAGTTTGGCTCTGTAAAGGACTGACTACTGGTGGCCAGCACTGTTCCCTAGAGCTGTGATGTGTCAACGTAGGCTCACTCTCAGGGACTGCAAAGGGTGACAGGGAGAAATAAATTCTTTAGGAAGCAGTTTGCTGCCATGTGGAAGCTGCTGTGTAGCTCTCTAGAAGCAAGGACATACACTGCGTGACAGGAGGGAGATGCGTAAAGATAATAACTTTATTTTTAGTATCCATTTTATCTTCCTTTGGGTTTTTGCTATTTGAAAAGTGTTCTGTTCTTCATGACATAAAATTTGGCGTTTTATAGTTGAAGGCCTTTAGACTTTCTTTAGAAACCACTATAGGAGAGGCAGATCCACATCAAAGCCCTGGCCAGCTAGTCCCAACAATCTCTGCTACTTGAGAAAGACACAGAGAAAAAGACAAGAGAAATGCCACAGACCACTTGCATAAAGGAGAAAATAGGATTCTTTCCTAATCCTGCCAGAAGCCAGTTGAGTCCCAAAGAGTAAGATTTAAAAGTGTTTGCCTAATGATGCAACTTCCTATTCTTTTCTAGCAAGGTACTTTTTTTAGAAACAAAGGGCTGTAGGATGGTGTAGAAGATTTTTTCACTGGTGGGAGTAATCTTGGATTTAACTTCTACAGCCTTTCTTGTTTGGAAACAAGTTAAGAGAAACTTAGGGAGGATTTACCATCAAACAGAATGGTTTATGGCATTTAAAACAATCCCAATCCCATGTTCCATTCCTTGCACTAAAAGTGCAGCTCTACAAAGGGACAAATTAATTCCATTTGCAGCATAGCACTTCAAAGCTTCTTTTTTTTTTAAAAAAAAATAATGGGTTATGCACTTTTAAATTCTGAGTGCCACAGCTTCAAGTGACATATTCATGATTTAAAAATTATTTGGTATATCATTGTTTTGAGTCCTAAAGCCTAGCTGCAAAACATAGTGAAGTCAATAGGACTCCTTTTTCTGACAGGACAGACTTTGATTAGACCATTTTACAGCCAATTTGCAACTTTCAGGAAAATAAGTGTTAAAATGCCTTAAAACATCTTCTTTCTTGCATTTCAGGTACACTTTTTTTTTTTTTTTTTTTTAATGTGAGTGTCTAGGGATGAGAAATATCTTCTGGAAACAGAATAAAATTTTAGAGACTACAGCTTAAGAGGCATGTCAAACAGAGATCTGAAACTAAAAGTGTACCACATAACATCATCTCAGGTTCACATCTTTATTAAACAGTTGACAGAGACTGGTATACAGAGGTGTCTCAATAGTCCTTCTTATCTCAGAACAAATGGTCAAATTCCAGTGACAAAGAGCAAAAAGATCACACTACATTTTCTCTTTTTAGTTTTTAAGTACTAGAAAGGAAGTGTTTTCCTTAGTTTATGATAAATGCTGAGGTGAAATCTTCTCTTAACAGGCTTTTGGTTTCATACCATTGCTGACAGGACAGCTACTTCTCATTCTCTCTTTCAGAACTGAGTATTAGTATTCTTCCACTAAACAAATAATTGTCTCACTTCTCACCAATGTAATTTATTTTTCTGCCAGAAGCAGGCAGTGTGTACTCCAAACCCGAACTATGCTGGTGTGCGTAACAGTTCAGAGATCGCCTGTCTGCTGTGCTGACCCTTTCTGTGGTTCAGTCTCCCAGGGCTCGCTTCTCTCTGCTGTCCTAGCCACTTGGTCCTATCTGCCATTGCAGTGATAACTCCAAGAGTAAAAAAATTACTCAGATTGTTCTCTGAAAGTACATCAACCCTTTTCTTAATAAGGTTAAAAAGAACTACAGCAACCGGGAAGCCTGGCAGCATGTCTCAGGAGTTGCTGTGATTCAAAGATTTCTAGGTGATGTCTGAGAGATGCAGTGCAACCACATACCCCAGCAGAAAAGAAACTCCAGTTTTTTTCTGTTCCCACCTCAACAGGCAAATTTTTAAACTCCAGGGCTTCACTCACATATTTCTTCTGGCAGAAGCCAATGTGAAGATGGCACATTCTTATGTGTAGGTGTAGTTCTGCTTGGGTATTTTTGTACTTCAGTAATTTTAATCCTATAAACTACATTTACCATTTATATCAGTGTTACTCAGATAGCAGGAATGAGGTTTGTGTTCCTACTCACCTCACCAAACTTTCATCCACCAGGGAATAGAGAACATGCTGGGAAACAACTCACATAATAATATCATCATCTCAATGCCAATGAAGCAACGAAAGAGATTAAAGATTACTTTGAATTTGCTGCACACCTGAAGGATTAAGAAGAGAACAGGAACACCCAGTTGTACTGCTTTTGTTTACAGCAACACATTTTAATTATGATTTACAGTTGCATAGGAATTCTGATCCTTTGGACAAAGAGTAGTTAGTTGAGATGAAACGTAAGTTTTGTACGTGAAATCAAAATAAGCCTTTGAAAAATCACTAGGATAGAATGGATTTTCAGCCTCCTTAGAAAGGAACAGATAGAATCAGGGAGTAATATAGAATATTTGTGTATGATGTCTCTTTGGGACTTACACTTTTAGAGCACCTCTTGAGTATATCACTTCCTTAGTGTTAACTGAGCAATAAATATTTAAAGCAGGTAGTGGCATGGTCCTTTATAATTTCTTTGTAAGTCTTTATTGTTTATTATTATAAAAATACTATTTTCCCAATTCTATACTGCATCTTAAGATCTTATAGCCTTTTAAGTCTTCTTTCAGTCAGATTTTTATTTTCAAGGTTTAAAAACATCTTCAGGCTTGTTCCACACATCAGTTACTACTGGAAATCCTTTAAAATCTGCTTATTATGTGATTTAGTTTTACGACTGTGAAGAACAAATGACCGTTCATTATTTTTCACTGTGATAGTGTAAAATGGATTGGTAAATATTACTGCCAAATCTCTCCAAGTGTCGATGTGGGAACTATCCAGATGCAACTGAAGTTGATAAAAGGCTTTCTTTTAACTTGAGCGAGAAGTGGTCTGAGCCCTGACAGAGTAAATTAATTTGGCTGATTTCATACTGAGATGGACTACTCCTGTTCCAGCACCTGATGTGCTAGTGCAGTGCTAACCAGGGCCTCAGTGGTGCTGCAGGTTTGGGAGAAATGCTTCATCATCAAGGCTCATCACTGCAGAATTTACTCTCTCAATGATCATCTGCAAGTGATAGCACTGAAAGAGACCCTTGCATTTCTTACTCCCTTGTGCACTAAAATTGCAGAAAGTCTGCTACCTGTTCCATCCTGCAGAGCTATTACAGTTCCCAAACAGCCATTTAATTTGTATGCAAAACCTCTTTTCTATGCAGTAGTTTCTATAACTAATTAAACCATTAAATAAAAAACACAACAAATGCCAGTGCCCAATAAATTTGCACACAAATAAAAATCTCACTCTGGTCAAAACATAATTTCTATGAATTGGATCGTATCTCAGCCCTGTGCAACCATGCAGCCCTGTAATACGGTATTGCCCTTGCTAGTAAAGGGCCACAAGCTTTGTAATGAATTTGCAAAGCCTCAGGACCGAGGCTTTACAGGCGTGCTCAGTCCAAACTTTTCTCAACCTGTTGCAGCTTTGTCTTACTTGTTTCAGCCGTGACAATAATTTCTGTAACTAACCTGATGTTTATGGTTAATTTATTTTTATCATCCTTGTATGGCACAACCATAGTTTTACTTAGGTAGCAGCAACTAGCAATTTTGTTATGTAGAATGAGATATTTATGACATAAAGGTGTAGTGTAGAGAAATACAGACCTGGTACAACAGCAGGGTTGTTGAGTAGTGAAGCCACAGCATGTAGCACAGAGGACGGCAGTCATGGAGTGTTACAAGACGAAGAATACATTTGGTACTGGAAATCCCATAGCTATAAACAGCTCACCCATAGTCAGTTAAAAAAAAACGCAGAACTGGACAAAACTGGTTTTAAATGTCAAAACGAGAACAAATAAATTGTGTCTAGAGTAAAAGGCATCATATATAGACAATTCAGGTGTAATGTAGAGCTGTAGATCAAACAAGAAAGAGAAAAGGCTTGAAAGTGTGGCAACAAACACAGAAATTACTCCAAGAGTATCCTAGAGTATCCTAGACTAAGGAAAAAGAAACCATCAAAATGAACATGACATTCCTTCAAGAAAAGGATCCTGGGTGCTGACAACTTGCCATGACACACCACCACTGTCACCAGACTGAAACCTCCAATGGTAGGACCCAGATGAGCAGGGGAAGGGTAAGCATAAACACCAGGAAAAGGGGTGGAAGATAAGAAGTGTGTGTATAAAAGTTCTAACTGTATTATTATCCTTTCTTATTATGTAACATTCAGATCTGGACTAATAATGACTAGATTCTGAAGATTTCCAGTATATTAAGAGTAAATTCTTGGCTTTATGTGTATATATAATGTGTATTTCTGCTTTGTCTCTAAACAAGGTTTTGAGTGCAATACATGCTCACACCAATAACAAAAGGCAGTGATTTTAGTGGGGTTCAGGACTTCACACATTAGACCGATTTTATCCTACCCCAACCTCTGATTTCTGTTAAGTTATGCAGCAATGCACTTCAGCCCAAAGTTTCTCTCAATGTTGTCTAAAACCTGGAAGACTTTTTCTCCTGTGGCAGCACTTCTACACCAGCTTTTGGTTGCTTCTGCCCCCAGGGCCAGTCCCAGCTCCCTTGGGAACCAGTGGCATCTGCCTGCTAGCATGGCACACCTCAAAGCATGTGTACAGCACCTTGGGCTCACACCTTGACCCTTCATTCAGCAGAAGTCCCATGTAGTTCTGGAATTACACAGAAGTCCCCAGGCATCTAATAGAACATTACAGGCTGTTACCCTGCGCATTTATAAATCTGAATCTCTGTCAGTATTAGGCATGAACAGTGATTTGCATAAGATGTTAGGAACTGCTTCTCAGAAATTAGTTTTTCTACATAAGTATCAGTTTGTACTTCTGTAATTTATTTTATTTCTATTTTGATAGTTTCCATAATTTAACATTGTTTTTAACCTTAATTTTTTTAGAAAATGGCAAAAGTCTAATCTTTGAGCTAGATTTCACAACTAATTGTTTATAAAGCATCTGTTTTATTAAAATTGGAGGCTCAGAGAATGACAGCACAAAACCTAATATTTCTTTCCTCCCTTATTTCCCCAGTGGAAGGAATATGTTTTTCCACTTCAATTAGTTTTCAATCTCCCTCCTGCAATATGATCATAATGTTTCATGCTGGCCAAATTACTAGTGACAGCTGAATGACATATGAAGACCTGTACCAAAAATGTGATTTACCAGACTGATTGAGTTCTAAACACAGAACAGACTGAGTTTCAATGGAGCAGTTCAAATTAGTTCCTGGTATTATGGGAAAACTAATTCCACTATTTTTTAAACTACTGTTGACAGGATATTTTAAAGTCTATTTTTTTCTGGCTTCTTAACACCTTCCCTAGTTGACTTGTTCCATTGCCTATTATCATACTCGGTCTAACAAGCAGTAAGTCAGTAAAAGTTCTCATTCTCATCAGCAAACCCTAAGCAGTTTCCTAGTTAGCAAGCCCAAATCTTTGGGTCACATTGCAATATAGATTTTTATTGTATTTTCTGTACAAACTCTCTGGGTAGCTATCGTGGCAGTTCCTGCAAGAACTTGTCCAGAGTACATGACATGAAGAGAAGAGTGTGCTATAAAAAGGACAGTGCAGGTCAGAGAAAGGAGTTGCAACCTCAGCTAATTTCCAGGCCTGCACTGAACTTAACTCATGGTGTAGAAGAGAAATACAGCCCTGAGACAGTTGCTCACATAAGAAAATAATTGGCACTAAACCGTCACTTGCTTTGTTCTGCAGTACCATATCCTAAGAGGACATGGGCCGCTACATGTAGCCTAAGAAGTTACAAAAGCTCTTTGAAACATTTGCAGTATTTCTTCTCTATTGTATCACCTCTTGAATTGTGAAGAAAGGGGATGTGCCACTCACATCTAAAGCTTTTTCAGGGCCACTTCAGCATTTGTTTTGAACTTTTTACTAGTTTTGAAACAATTTCTGAAAGAACTATTTGTCTTGATGGAAGGTATGTATGTTTTGTCTAAAAGCATCCCTGGAAGCCACTCGGAGTGCCATTCACCCTTTTCATATGCTGTCTTCAAATAGTTCAGATTTACATTTGTCCTCAGGTGGTATTTGGAGCGATTTTCCTGCTTACCATGAGCTGCTCCCACAGACTCCTTAAAGCAAACATCAGCAGAGCATGTTCAGTATTCCTTTCATCCAAATATGCTTACTTGGATGTCCTTTGAGGCATAAGGTGGCCCCAAGTTAAAAAGCATTTGGTTTTACAGAAGTGTTTTACTGTTAGCAATATATATTTTCTCATTAATAGCTGTGATACTAGGAATGTATTTTACTCTTATTTCTCTAATCCATCCCTACTGAGCTAACCTGTCAGCTGATTACTACTGCTAGAGAAAGGAGCTCTCAGCAGATGCTGAGTCCAATTAAAAAAAATGTATTTTCAGAAATTCAGAGATTCCAGAGTGAGGACAGGAGGGTGAAAGAAAAAATATATTTCTAAAAGTCTCAATCAATGTATACCTTTCTTAAAATCTTTTAAAGCATAAATTGTGTTTTACCTTGTGTTTCTTACCTTGCTTGTGTTACAGCGGACTATTTCATAAGTTTTATGAACAAATATTAGTTGGTGGACTGTTTCTGTGTTGTAACTTCCTTAAGTTTTTCCATTGTGGTATGAAGTATTTGTACTAAAGATAAGAAAGCTTTTCTAGAGCTCTCTGTTTTGCAGTGTGAAATGCTATTTCACACCCTGTTCTTGCTGACACTAATGGGTAGCTGTATCAGTCTGTGATGTGTCATTTCACACCTAATATTTTGTGCCCTAAACTAGAGTTAATCTTACAGACCAGCAAAGCAATAGCAAGCTACTATGTTATAAATTTAAAACATGATTACAATTTTACACTGCCTTTGATGATAGTATACAGAAGTAAAAAAGCCACTGCCCCAAATAAGAAGTCAGTCATAGACTGAACCCTGTCCTTGGCTACAGCAAAGTGGATGCCTGTAGAAAGTACAAGACTGAAGACCAGTACGGAGCAGCATGTTCTGCTGTGGAAGCTGTATCCAGACCACTGCATTGAAGTATAGACAGATTAGACATATGGTTCATGAAATGGCCTGTTTTCATTGGATCTCTTTATACTTTGATCTAACAAAACATCCTAAAGCAAAAAATTTGTCAAGAGCTATACAGGTTATATGTATTTCCTGCCCTTCCCTGTAAACCTGCTGTGGTATCCCTCACTTTCTGTATTTTGAGAAACAGGGCAGAAGCATTCCCCCCACCTCCTCAGTGTCATCTCTTGCTTTAAAGACTCCTGTCATTTCTAGCTTGAGTTGTGGGGTCTTTTACTGGGTTGAAGAGTTCTTTATAAAAATAGTCTCCTTAGAATTTTAGAAGTCATTTTCTTGCTGTCCTTCTGCATGGCTTTTCTACTTTGCCATAGCCACATTCAGATAGAAAATATGAAGAATATTCAGTTGAACCATAGGCACTTACAATGGCACAACAATGTTTTGAGTTTGTTCTCTAGTCCCTTTCTAATAATTCATATTACTCTATTTGCTGTTTTTTAGCAATAACTGAGGGCTCTCTTGACATTCTCACAGAACTATCTGCCCTAACCAGGAGTTTTCCTTCCTTGGTAGAACAGTTATTTTAATGTCATTATTGTTTGTGTTTAGTTAGGACTGTTTTCTCCCATTTACAGTATTTCCTAGTGGACTACACAGAGTTTCTATCATTTTATTGTCTGCTCACTCAGCATGGTCTTCACCCCTTCAAAGACAGACTTAATTGTAATATTTTTAAATATTAACATTAAAGTTTGACCTCTCACTCTCTACATCTTTTTTGATCAGTTATCTATACATTGAAAAGCATAGATCTCTGAAATTCTTCCAACAACCTCTCTTTATTGATAAATGACCCTTTGCTCTTCCTTTCCCATCTTTTCATGAATTACAAATCTACAAAAATTGTGTTCCCTTTCTCCAATACCATCTTCATTTGTTTAATAATCTCTGATGAGGGAAGCTGCCAAAAGAAAATATTTAGAACTCTAAACACTATTTATCTGCTGAAACATATTTATCTACAAGAAAGGTGACAGTTACTGTCATATGCTGTTTTCCTTCATCAGGAAAGTAAGGACTCCCTTTGGCTACATATCAATACTTTCAATATTCTTAGATTGATAATTACTCATCTAGCATTCAACTAGAAATTACTTCAAGAAAGGTTTTCAGCCTGTATTGTAAAGCAAATAAAATGCAAAAATCACAGTGAGTTCTTGTGCAGTGATAGCTTTTGAATTAAGAGAAATGATGACTACATATGTGTGATGAAGATGGAAGTTACTGTATATTCATTTATACATCCAGAGTGAATCCAACATGATCATGAAACTCAATTTTAACAATTCTTATGGATGTGGTGATACTTCCAAGAGTTCACTCAGGAGCTGAGCCTCTTATTCTTTTCCTTTGCTGGATATGAATGGGAAAGGGGAGTCTTTTTTTCAGTTGTGTTTTTTATTTTAAGTGACACAGTTGTATGATCCAGACATTTTCCATCACCTTTATTCTTGAGTAATCAATGAAACAAAAAATTAATTTACCGTGTCAAAAATGAGATTCCTCTTCAATACATAATTTCTTCCCATTTTATTCTTTATTATGCACTGTAAATGGCAGCAGCATTTGCTGCATGGAAATCTAATTAATTTTGCACAGAGCACTTTATTTAGCTTAATATGTCATAGACATGAACGTAACTCAAGGACACAGTAAATGAGAAAAAAAATCAACTGGGATAAAAGTATCCAGAGCAAGAGGTTTAATTCAGTGGAGGCCAGATGAGATGGTAGGACATGGGTTATATAAATAGTATTATTTTTCTTCTTTTTTTGAAGAAAAATGTAGCTAAGATGCTAAAAGCTTTGCATTTCCAGTCTGTACAACAAACAGATGATTGCATATGGTCCAGAGCTGGTGAAGCCCAGGAGCTTAGAATTTTTAAAAGTACAGTCCCATGGATATCTATGCCAGAGAGCAAACCTACTCATGCAGCTAATTGCTGGAAGTCATTTCCTTGCAAAACACAGGAAGAATCTTCAGATAAGAGAGGAAGATTTAGGCTTGGGATATAATATAGATATAATGGAGGATTAGACATGGAACAATTATCTGGAAGTAAACTGCAGTGTACACTAGTAAGTTTTTAACATAATTTTCTTAGTTGCATACTATACAGTTAGAAAATAAGCGAAAATTTCCAAGTCCCATTCTGCAATCTATTTGCTTGTACTTCATTTCCCAAAAAGCTGTGGTAAACACTTCTTATTCTTAATGGTGTGGTATGTTGTATGATTTTTTACTGGCCTCGAATTGGAAGAAAGCGTATGGGCAGATTTTAAAGGTGTCTGTTCTGTGTGTGTACATATACACATACACACACCCAGATACAGACACACACATATCCATAGTATCATGGAAGACCTTGTTGTTGTTGTTGTTTGCCCAGCTGCAAACTGAAGGCCTTCTTCTCTTAACCATCTCAATCAATTTGTTTCAAGATTTCCTCTGACAAACAGAATCCTGATAGAACAGGATCACAGCATGGTGGATCAAAGACTGTGCTTGTGAATGTTCAACTTTCTTCAATATAAAGAATAGTTGATTTCTAATCCATATATCCTTCTAGACACTTAAGTGAGGCCTTCTCTAAAGGTAAATACTGCCTTTTTTTCTCTTCTGCTGTCTCTTACACTGACAGTAAATGAGAAACAATCTAACATGATGTTAAACTATTTTGGAAACCCTTTGAGAAATACGTCTCAGTAATCTCTTACCATATTCAGCTAGAGCCTGAGATAAAACAATAAACAGACAGACCTTCCACACCCACCTACCAAAGACATTAGAGAGAAGCCTGTTTTATTTTCTCACTGGGATTAGGTGTACAAGTCATTATGTTTAAAATAGATTTCTGGGGAAAGGAAGAGTTTCTTTAGCTCCACAGAACCGTGCAGCTGCTCTTTGGTCCTCACTGCCCAGAACCTTACCTCAGAGGGAAATCAAATCACAGAAGCTAAGGAGTAAGTAGATTACTGGGCTGACTTTATGATGTTTACTGAGGATTATAAAAAGATTATATAAGGCATACCCTAATTTTCTTCAATTTTGTCTTGACCCAGTAAATCATTTTATGTGCAGTTGCCTTGGATTCTCCCCAAAGAACAACTACTTTTAAGTGGATATTTTTATTTTATACTTCACACGGACATCTTTTTTTGAGAATAAGAAATGGCTATCATAAAAGTACACTGTTACTTACAAAGAAAAAAGCAGTTAGTATTTCACTTCAATTCCCTATGTAAATATAATTTTTAATATAGCATTAAGTTTATTATTCTTTAGAAAGTGTTCTCTGAATTCTTATGTTAATTCGTTGGATATAACTTCTATCTTTTATCTATTTATCATAAAAATGATTCTAAGTCAAAACCAAATTAAATGAAAGAGGAAGCACGCCAAAAAGATTTTTTTCAGGCAATTTGAAAGCATTGTTTCAATTTTTGCTTTTAAAGATTTACATTACAGTTAAATATGAATAAAGTGTAATTAGTTTACATTTAAATAAAATATCTTGTCTTGAAATACAAGACACATATGTTAGGAAGATGAAGCCCTGTAAAAATATTGACGTGAAAAGTATACTGATTTTTTTTTTCTCATTACAAGTCCTGTTTTTCATAAAGTGATATTTTCTAATGAAATGAATGTTTTCCCTTGAAAAGTTCCTGCTAGGTCTAATTTCTTCTGAAATTACTTCTGCTGTATAAATCTGTGGTTCAACTTCAATTAAATTATCTTTTTATTGTCTTCCATAAACCAGGAGACAGATGATATTATCATCTTCTCTGTGGAGACAAGTTTCAGACATTGCAATGATTTTATTAAAAAATAGTAATTGATTTATTTATAAAATTTTCCAAGATCCAGTTAAGTAATTATTACTCTGAGCTATAAAATGGAAATATATATGTAAAATGTCATTTAAATATAAAAATATTTACTTTTATCTGTTTTCTTCATAAGTTTGCAGAGAAAGTTTGTATAATGCTATACTGTTAGATAGAATCAACTACCATAAAAATGATCTAACACCAGTGACCAAGCACAGAAAAAGTTCACAGGATATAACACAAGGAAAATGAAAGGTTAGAAATATTCGAATCAATTTCTTATATTTAAGTCACGCAGTAAAAGCACAGGTGTTGTTTAAATGTTCACTTTTTTGAACACACAGCTTAATGAAGATATTAATTTCATATTTTTGCAAATACCAACTAATCAGAGCATGTTTAAAATGTTAGAAATATAAATGAATGTTAGAAATACAGCTATCATGTTTGTGGGGAAAATCTGTATTCTGTTCCAGGCTGGATTTTGATTTGCCTCTTAGCAGAAAACTTGGGAAGATTTTATTACAGTTACAAAACTATCAGTTGTCCTCTGTGTTTTGCCTCAGAGCAGCTACCACAAGAGAGACACCTGCACCTCCAAAGAGCAACCTAGAACTAATCATGTCTCCTTCTGACATCAGATGTTACCTAGGCTGGTTGATGGGACTAATGTGGGCTATTATGATTGTCATGTGTATGCTTCCTGCTAAAGAATGGCTCCAGATATGCTTCAAAACCAAACAGCTTTCAGCTATACAAAAACTCCACAAGTCTATTATCAGCAGGTATTATCCTTATGTAGCATTCATACATTCTCCTTCTCCCCCAAAACTTCTTTTGGAGACTGCTGTTGCTCCTTTCTCTAGTCTTGGTTTTAACAACTTTGTTGGAGTCATATAGCTCCCACTTTCATTTCTTTAACAGAAAGGGAAAAAGAAACTCTGACAAGAGCAGTGCAGGTTAATATTATTATCATGTGGATGACAGAGGCTGCAAGAAGAAAATGCAGAAGCTGAATAAGGAGAAACCTGTCTGACAGATGAATTCAGGCAAGGTGGCATGTCTACTGTGCTCATGACCCACAGGGGTGCTGGGAGAGATTAGCAGGTGCCTTTGTTGGCAGAAATTTGAGGCTTGATGAAGAGAATCTCAGATTTCCTCTCTTAGCAAAATGTCTTGCTTTTTTCCTTGAGCAACCAGCCATGGGAAATATGATGGTCCCCCACCACCTTCACATCAGAGTCTGATTTTTTACCCAGCATAGTGGCAGTTTTCCCGGTTTTATCAAAAATCCATGCTACTTTGGGGACTTCAGCCCAAGGAGTCATGTGACAATGACTAAGCATTCATTTTCCTTCTGCAATAAACTTGTGGAAGATGGGAGTAACAGGACATGTTAAGGGACCTCTACATTCTTTACATCTTTGGGATTGCTACAATTCAGGATGCTTCTGCTTAATGCTCGGCGACAGCCAAAGATTTTTTTTCATATCACAGTGGTGGCTTTTTATCTTTATGGAGCAGAACATTTAGGAAATGTCAACATTTATTTTTTTCAGGCCTTCTCCAGAGTATTGTAGACTTCTCTGCTACTTAAAACATATGGTCTTATTTCAGACTGAACTGAATGCTGCTCTAAACATAGTTGTGCTGCACTGGAAGGACTTCCTTTAAATAAACAATGATCTTATATATTGTGTTCATGACATTTGAATATGAAAGAATATGTAGTCTGATAAACTAACTCGGGGGGGGGTGGGGGGGTGGGGGCAGTGGTGGTGTTGGGATACAATTTTGTCTGTCTTTTTCAACCTTCTGGAAAGGGGTAAATTCAGTCCATAAACTAAGATACTTTGCTCTCTGCACATTCCTTCCTTTAGCTGTGGATGAAACATACCTGATTTGAAAATGTTATAAGAAATGCTGCAGAAATCATGTTCTCAAAAGGCAGCTGACAATCTGTATGAGAAGACAGCAGGAGCTATGCATGGAAGAGTGAATGCAAGCTGTGACAACTGTCAGTCAGCAACTGGCAACTTGTCATGGGGCTATTTCATCACACAAACATAAGATGACTATCTGTGACTCCAGAAAACCATCACCATGAGGCTGTGTGAAGGGGCTTGCTCTGCTGCCCACACATCTAGATGCTGATGGCATTGCTTGTTTAGACACAGGTTATTATTACACTCTGAAAGAAGCCCGTGTATGTTACTAGTGCCCTGGGATTTAGTGGTGGTAAAGAAACTGCTGGTGCTATGGGGTGATAGCAATTTAGTAAGCAGCTACTATCTGGCCCAGAAATTATAGTTCAGTATGAATGAATGGGATTCCACAGACTGTCTCGCTAGTGCACGCCTCTGGGATCCTCCTACCCAAAGCTGCCTGCACATATTTATTTTAGCCTAAAGTATTTCTGCTGATGATCTGCAGACCTTGATGCAGATTCCTGTGCATTAGCACAAATTGTCTGTCTGGGTGCTCAGTAAATCTACCATCTGGATGTCTGGACAGAAGGAGCTCTATTTTGTCTGGGTAGTATGGATAGCCACAAGATTTCAGTGTTTACTGCTGTTTTAAACTGTTATAATACACTTTACTGCTTTGGCTAATGAACCTGAGCCTTAATATTGGAATGTCTGATAGAAGAAAGCTTAATTACATATGAAACAGCTGTAAATTGGTGCTTAAATATGCATTTAATCAGATGAAAATAGCATTGCTTGGAACCTGCTTGAATGTTTGTGTGTCCCTTGCCATTCATATTCTTAGGACATGTAAAAATGAGGAAAAACTTCTGCTGAAGAACAATGTACTAGTGAGTGATTTTTTTCCAGACCTGAGTCAGAAAAATTAAAGGTGCGCTATTGATCCCTAAAGCTTAGTCTAAAAAGTCCTTGTGATTTTTCTGAGTCATTATCAAAATAAGTAGGGTACCAGGAACAGAATCTGAAAATTATCCCTAAATTCTGAAATGGAAGAGACAAAGGGGTACCTGCTAATGAAAGAAAGATACAACCAAAATGCATTGACCTAGCTCTGTCTATAGGAAAAAGAAAAGGTGACTGGATACTTATAGAGCACAGAGAATCTGTCTGCAGGAATTTGGAGGTTTGAATACAATTTTATTTTAATGGTGGTGGGGTTTTTTGTGTTGTCTTTTTTTATTCTCAGAGGCAGCCATCAGATAAAGAGATGAGATCAAAACAGAAAATTGCATAGGGCTATGAAAGACTTATAAAGGATTTTTTCAAAAATGCTGTTATGGCTGAAATTCAACAAGACCCCAATGTTTTTCAACACAGTTGTTCTAAAAAGATCAAAGATTCAAATGAAGCCTGAAGAATTATTTGCCTTGCCACACCATGAAATGTCATGGGCTGATAGGTAATAGAATTAGGTTTAGAAGAACCTGAAGTCTGTGAATAAGGATATCACAGATTCAGTTCCACAACAAATTCATCTCTAGGAAGCCAGGTTAATTATTTGGTTTAGCTCTGATTACAAGAATTTTACCACCCTTGAAAGGGTTTTCCTCTCTGAACATCCCTTTGCACTGTGAATATCAGAAGGAAACTGCTGCTCACTTCTTTTCAGGCTGTAGCAAACATCTGATTGTTCCATACTAAGCCAACACTCTTTTCTTGCTGGCAAGACTCCCTTGCATCTTTTATCCTGGAGAACTCAGCAATGAGTTTTAGGGAGGGAAAAAATATGTTTGTTGTCTAGAGAGGACAGCATGGTTCAGAAGGTTAGTTTTAAAAATTTGCCCCTCTATATTAGTCAAACCAATTATAAAATGTTGGAAAATGAGGCATCAGACAGTCAGGTAACAGACACATATAAAATGTATTCCTTCTGAGGATGTTGCATTTACTTGGTAAATTGAGCACCTCAGAAATTTGCCAGAGGGACTTTAAAAAGGAAAAAGAAAAAAAGGAGCTGTTGTTGTGTTTCATAATGATTGAGAATGCAGAAAGTTTGAGTCTTCCTTTGAAATTATAATTCCACTGTGTGAAGAAAAATCTCTCAGACCATGTTGGGCTGCAAGTGTTCACTGAGCAGAGAGAAAGCAGGCATATTAGCGAGCATCATTTGCCTTCAAGTACAAAATAGCAACATCTAAGCTGCAGGGAGCTGTAAAGCATCATATGCTCTAGCGTGCTGGTGCCATTCAAATCTAGCTCAGTTAGCTGTCCTGATCACTGAATGACTCTTTTATGGTCTGTTTTCCCATGTTTTCCTCTCAAGGGAATAAAGGCTTAGGAAGAGAGAATGGGATAACACATACCTGCATGCCATCCCAGCATAGAAATAAAGTCCATAATAAGCCAGGAACAGGAGGTTCATACTACATGGAAGCTGACCAGCCTCATAATCCCTATCACAGAAGCTAAGTAACCACATAGTCAAATGGTGCTGATGAGGAGCATTAATACTAAAGCCAAATTAACATTAGACATGGAGCAACCAATACTTAAACACCAGGGTAACGTGAGCCCTGGTCAGTAACACAATGCTCTGGCTGTTCCTAATCACAGTCACTGTAAGTGGCTTGTTTACCATAAGATTCAAATGAAGTCTCATAAACAGTCGTTCAGTAAAATTTTGAATTTGATGATGAAATATCTTAATGGCTTAAAGGAGGATCCAGGAAATTATAGGCTCATGAGTCTTACTTCAATCCCTTGGAAAGTTATGGAACAAATCCTCCTGGGGGCTATCACAATTAAATGAAGAACTTGACTGGGAAAAGCCAGCACGGATTCATCAAAGGCAAATCATTAATAAGCTTAAGAAACCTGATTGCCTTCTATGACAAAGTAACCTGCTCAGTTGATGTGGGGTGAGCAGTGGACATTGTCTACCTGGATTTCTGCAAGACTTTTGATATGGTTCCCCACAGCCACCTCCTAGAGAAACTGATGTGTTATGGTCACAGAATCACAGAATCAGAATCATCTAGGTTGGAAAAGACCTTGAAGATCATCTAGTCCAACCATTAATCAAGACTGTCTGTTCCCAACTACACCATATCCCTAAGCGCTATGTCAACCCGACTCTTAAACACCTCCAGGGATGGGGACTCCACCACTGCCCTGGGCAGCCCATTCCAACGCCTAACAACCCGTTCTGTAAAGAAATACTTCCTAATATCCAGTCTAAACCTTCCCTGGCACAACTTGAGGCCATTACCTCTTGTCCTATTGCTTGTTACTTAGTTAAAGAGACTCATCCCCAACTCTCTGCACCCTCCTTTCAGGTAGTTATAGAGGGCAATGAGGTCTCCCCTCAGCCTCCTCTTCTCCAAACTAAACAACCCCAGTTCCCTCAGCCGCTCCTTGTACGACATGTGCTTCAGACCCTTCACCAGCTTCCTTGCCCTTCTCTGGACACGCTCGAGTAATTCAATGTCCTTTTTGTAGTGAGTGGCCCAAAACTGAACACAGTAATCGAGGTGCAGGTGTAGAAAAGTAGTCTGTGTGGTGGGTGGGGAACTGGCTGACAGGCTGCACCCAGAGAAGTGGTGGTAAATAGCTCCTTTTCAAACTGGAAACCTGTCACGAGTGGGGTCCCCCAGGGGCCAATATTGGGCCCAACACTGTTTCATATGTTCATAAGTGATCTGGATGATGGGATCAAGTGTGCCCTGATGAAGTTTGCTGATGATACCAAACTGAGTGGGGAAGTGGACACTTCGGAAGGGAGAGCCACCCTGCAGGAAGACCTGGATAGGCTGGAAGAGTGGGCTAACAAAAATCTTATGAAGTTCAACAAGGACAAGTGTGAGGTCTTGCACCTGGGAAAACATAATCCAGGAGTGCAGCACAGACTGGGATCTACCTGGCTGGGGAGCAGCTCTGTGGAAAGGGACCTTGGGGTCCTGGTGGACAACAAACTCAGTATGAGGGAACAGTGTGCTGCAGCAGCAAAGGAAGCCAACAGGATGCTGGATTGCATCAACAAGGGCATCACCAGCAGAGATAAAGAAGTCATCATCCCACTCTACTCAGCACTTGTCAGGCCACACCCGGAACACTGTGCTCAGTTTTGGACCCTGCTATACAAAAGAGAAGTGGACAGGCTGGAGAGGGTCCAGAGAAGGACCACAAAGGTGATCAAAGGACTGAGAAGCCTGCTGTATGGGGAAAGGCTGAGAGAATTGGGTTTGTTCAGCCTTGAGAAGAGAAGGTTTAGGGGAGACCTTATCACCATATTCCTGTACTTAAAGGCTGGCTACAAAGGTGATGGAGAGTCCCTTTTTACAAGAAGTCACATGGAAAAGACAAAGGATAATGGGTACAATTTACTCCTGGAGACATTCTGACTGGACACAAGAGAAAAATTTTTCACAATGAGAACAATCAATCGCTGGAATAATCTACCCAGGGAAGTGGTGGATTCCCCAACATTGGACAATTTTAAGATACAACTGGACAGGGTGCTGGGCCATCTTGTCTAGACTATGCTTTTGCCAAGAAAGGTTGGACCTTCCAACCTGGTATTTTATGACTCTGTGATTCAATAAGCCAAAAAGCTAACTTTTCACTTGTTATAAAGCAATGGTATATTGCACAAATGTTATTCCAGTTGAAGGTTTAGCCAATTAACATGGCAGTTCATTAAAAAGATTGAATATTATTGGAGTGGGGGAAGATTGCTAAGCACCAGTTTCAGGCTACCTTTAAAAGCATCATATCTGTAATAGATGCTATTTGACAATTCTCCTGGGAAATGCACAAGAATTTTTGCGCACATCAAATGGTCCCTTACACAGTGTACTCTCCAGTTTCTGGAAAATATCACTGTGGAAATTTCTTAGTTGAGAATTTTTGCTTGTTTCATCAATGAAAGCTGATGGTTATGCCCCATTTAAAAAAAAAAAAAAATCTAGTGCTTGAATGTAACACTTAGCTATGGTAAACAAAAATATTCTTATTTGGTTATTGTAACAGCCCTAAAACTGACGCAAAATGCAGAGGAGGGCAGAGGAGAGAAGAGATTATTTAGAAAGAGTACTTTACACCAGAAGGCTATTATTTATATCATTATCCTGCAATGTGTAAGTCTCCCAGAAGACCTGACTGATCCAACAGGTGTGGAATGATGTGAGGCATGTACAATGTATCCTTCTCATGAAGTGTGATTTATAAAATATACTGGCAGTCTTAGAAGTTAAATCAAATAGATGAACAGAATTGCTGCTCAAGCTGCACAGGAAGGACAAATTAAGGAATAAAATAAAAGTGGCAATTTGGAGATCTCTGACGGAGGTATTGTACTCTTTCCTCTGCATTATTTTTCCAGGAGCCTAACTGCACAAAACGGAGAAGGGTTAAAAGCAGAGTCCTCAAATACTAGATATAAATCAGAACATCCTGGATAAATGAAGGGAAGAGGATGTGAGGATGACTGACAAAGCAATGAGGTGCGACACAAGACGAAGAAGAAGAAGGAGAAAACAGCACAGAAAGGATGTGGCTTGAAAGCATCAGCAAAGGTGAGAGCCCAGCGTGTGGAGGAGCAGCTCCCTGGGCTGGCAACACAGCTCTGGGTGAGAACTGCAGCACTGCTGAACAGGACTCATGCTAACACAGTGACGAACAGACCTAACGGAGAGCCTGAAAGAGGTTAATTTCAGACCATGTTATCTGTCTGACTTAAGGTATTTGTTTTGAGATGGGGTTTTCACTTCTGTGGTTGAATGTTTGGCTGGCACACTGCCAACATAAAACCTGCTGTTTCCATCTGAAGCTGGCGTAAGTATTTAAAGTAGACTCAGATGGAGCTGCAAGAAGCAGCTGCAAGAAGCTTAGATCCTTAGAGGCAAAGACAGGCAAAAATTTCAGGACAGAGTCGCTCTTCGGACAGCACAATTTCCTGCCTCTGTAACAAAAAAAAAGAAAAAAGAAAAAAAAAAAAACAAACCACCAAAAAAAAGGAGAATCAAATCCTACTGTTTCTGCTGTCTGAGTTCACAAACTGAGGGAGAAGTGGGAAAAATGCACAGGCTTCACATATGCAGAACCTTTTGAAGAAGAAGTAAATGTTCAATAGCTTGGCAAATTTCTCCCAACTAGAGAAGTTTTGCATTTGATGTAAATGCACTGCATGACAAAAACAGAAGCAAAAGCTTTCAGTCTGGGAAGGCTGGACCTGCAATGAAAATGCCAGGAACAGCAGAGGAAATCCACCTAGACTGATTTCACTGCTGATGCTCCTGTTCAAGCACTTGTTAGATCAAAGAACAGATTCTTTCTTTAATGGGTGCCCTGACACTGCCATTGGCATGTCCCCACTGAACTACCAAGACCCTGGATTTCCAGACTCTCTGGTGCTATTGTGACTGGCACAAAAACACATGCCCATGAAGACCCTGGCTCCCAGCTGCTGTGGTGGTACCTGCAAGACTGTTCTTGGAAGAGGCTGAGGCTACTGATGCTCTCACTAAAGATGGCTGAGGGCAGGCAGGCTGCATGGTCTGGCAAGGGTTAGGCAGCCCCAGCATCTTTTTGTCCTTTCTGGCTCCATGAAGGAGCCCTTCAGTGTTACCTATCAAATCAATTCAAGTACAAACACAAATAAGAACTTAAGCTTTTCCGTTTTTGCTTCTTTTCAAGTTTTATTTGACTGAAATTAATTACTGAATTTTTTAGGAAGTCTGAAACAGCTTACACCTGTAGAAGTGTTTATGTGTCCAAGATCTTTTTTGCTTTCTCCAACCCTATCTCTAGTTCCACCCAGATGAACACACCCCAAAATCTTGCCTCACAAAATTCAGAACTGTTTTGAGGTCTCTGAAAGCCACCAAAACACAACATCTGTGGTTCAGGTTCCTTAATTCAATGTTAGACTATTCACTCAACTTTTTAAAACATTTTATTTGTAATACTGTTTACAAATTATCTTAATTTCTAAGCTTTCAAAAGTTATTTTCCCTTACATTGGATCTTCCACTTATTTCTTTCACTTTTACTTAATACTCAGTGTGTTCTAGAGAGAAAAATATACTTTGACATTTATAAATTTTTATACAAAAACATCTATAAATTAATGGAAATTTATTTTAGGTACTATTTCATTATATTCCTTGTCTCTTTTTCTTTGCCATTTCATCATTCGTCTTCTTCTCTCTTTGTACTGTCATTTCTTACTTCTGTTTTACCTCCAGTACTGCTTTCTTCTTCCCTGTCTTCTTTATTTCCAGTGCTTCATACTTTTTCCTGCCTACCTGCACAAAACTCAAACTATTTCATTAATAAAGAGAACGGTTGGACTGTTGTGGGAATCACTGGTAACAAGTAGATATGAGAAGGATCATAGTCTCCTATGAATTTCTAAAGTTTAGATTTAATACAGTTAAAGGTTGGATATTTATTTCTCCATTTCTGCAGACAGTCTGGGACACATCCTCCTTGTACAAGATTGTGTCATTTTCCAGGTTATGGGAACCAGAACATGCCACTCCCAGCTCCCACTCACGAACAAACAATGTACTGCTTGAGTAGCAAAGCAAATGAATTTTCTGCACACCAGCGCCATGAGCTTACCTTCCAGCACACTTCCCCACAGAAAAAGCATGTTCCTTCTCAAAAAGAGATTTTGATGAACTCAGAATGAACTATAGCACACTCAGCAGGAGCTGAGACCAGTTAAGTCACTTTATCAGGCTGTATAGTATTTGTGAAATCCGTTAATGCTGATCACCACCCTTCATCATTTCTTCAATTCTATATCTGGCAGGAGAATAGTAGAGTAACTCATAGAATTATAGAATGATTTGGGTTGGAAGGGACCTGAAAGATCATCTAGTTCCAACTTCCCTGCCATGGGCAGGGACACCTTCCGCTAGACCAGGTTGCTCAAAGTCCCGTCCAACCTGGCCTTGAACAATTCCAGGGAGGGGGCATCCACCACTTCTCTGGACAACCTGTTCTAGTGCCTCACCACCCTCACAGAAAAGAGCTTCTTCCTTACATCTCATCTAAATCTACCCTCTTTCAGTTTAAAGCCATTACCCCTTCCTCTATCACTACATGCCCTTACAAAAAGTCCCTCTCCAGCTTTCTTGTAGGCCCCCTTTAAGTACTGGAGGGTCCCTATAAGGTCTTCCCAGAGCGTTCTCTTCTCCAGGCTGAATAACCCCAACTCTCTCAGCCTGTACTCACAGGGGAGGTGCTCCAGCCCCCGATCATCCTTGTGGCCTCCTCTGGACCCACTTGAGCAGGTCCATGTCCTTCTTATGTTGGGGGCCCCAAGAGCTGGACACAGAACTCCAGTTCCACACAAGAGTGGAGTAAGGAGGAAAATCACCTCCCTCAACCTGCTGGTCACACTTCTCTTCATGCAGCCCAGGATATGGTTGACTTTCTGGGCTGCAAGCGTACATTGCTGGCTCATAGTCAGATTTTCATCCGCCGATACCCCCAAGTCCTTCTCCGCAGGGCTGCTCTCAATCCACTTATCACCCAGTCTGTATTTGTGCTTGGGATTGCCTCGACCCATGTGCAGGACCTTGCACTTGACTTTGACAAACTTCATGAGGTTTGCACAGGCCCACCTTTCAAGCCTGTCCAGGTCCCTCTGAATGTCATCCCTTCCTTCCAGTGTGTAGATCACACCACACACCTTTAAAATAATTAGCTGATAAATGTTTTGTCTGACTGATCATGAAGAATAGGCCTCGTAAATACAAACAAGGCTAAAGATTTTCTACAGTCATTTTGATGTTTCAGTCTGGTATTTTTTGAGCAACCAATACAGTGGAATAAGAGACAAGGCTGGTAGTCTTGTTTATAGTTACGGCTATTATAGTCCCTTTTTTGAGGTGCAGTTCTCAATTGCCTTACAATTTTGGCATACTTGTGATCTGAACTTTAAAACTTTGGTTTCCAATTTTTCATTTGCTGTTTTCCATACTTTTACTTTTTGCAATTAAATTCCAGATATTTTCAAGACTAAAGAAATATAAGAGTTTTTTCCACATTAAAAAAACAACACCCCCCTACCAGTACTTTGGCAGTGGAGCTGTATTTCAGAATTTGTCAGGTGCATCCTTTGCACAAGGAATAAGTCTTTTGCTATTCTTGCTTAAAAAACTAAATGAAAAAACACCCACATCTGGACAAATTATAAATCTTGGGGGGAAAAAAAGGCCTTTTCACAGAGAGACAGTGAAGGGATAGTAAGCCTGGACAAAGAGTTTGTATTAGACAAGAAGGATTCCCTTCCAGCCCTCAGGTCTCAATCTTTCTATCTGAGGTTCTGAAACGTGAACACATGTATGTAAAGGTGCATAAAATAATGAATGACATGTCTATATTCTGTGTCTTTCAATAAACTAGAGGCCATCAAATGAAGTTAGTAGGAGCTGGATGATAAATAAACAGGATTTTAGTAAACCACCATATTCTAAAATTCCATTTATAGGTAGAAATGTACAAAAAGTAACATCTTTTCCTTTGTTTTGGTTCCTAGATCAGTGAAAGAGAAACAGAGACTACTTTATAGTGTGGTGGTTATTTCAGAAGGACTGAAGATAATTCCCTCTTCGGTCCTTTACAAACCACCTCTACAGATCTGGCATTGCAAAATTATTTGTTCAATAAAACCATAAAACAGATGTTTGTAAGAGACTTCAAGAGATAAAGGAATCCATACCCTAGCTCCCAAACAAGATCAACTTTGAAGATGTCCTGTAGAAACTACACAGTTATAAAACCCATAACAACAAAATACATACCTCGCTCTCCTTTCTACTGAAAAATACAGACCCATCTCCAAACAAATTATTTAGGTAACTAAACAAGATATTTATGGAAAATTCTCTGAACTGCATTTGACTAGAAATTGCGCTTTAAATACAATTGCACTTTCAAATGGAACAAATTATGCTTCAGTCACACCAAAAAGTGCTGTCAGCAAGCTTTCATTGTGATAAACTTACATGCACAGAGAACTAGAAATGTGGAGGTACACAGAAATTTAAGCTTAAGAGAATAAGGAATATTGATCAAGTGTTTCAAGGAAGGTTTTGATTCAAATGAATATTAAACAAAACCCAGCCACTCAATATTTGATCTGTGAGAGCTTAGAAAATTTGGAGTTTGGGGAACCAACACTGCTGAATTTGAACATTTAAAACCATAAGAAGCTGCTTAAAGGTGAAAATGATGACTGAAGCTTCTAATAAGACAGATGAAAGGAAATTGTCTCAGCTATGAAAGGATGTTTTTGCCCTTTGGATCTGACAAAACAATCACTGCAAGGCTGTTGATTTTATAATTGCAAGGAAGACAGGAAAACTCTCATAAAATGATATAGAACACTATAAATGATATGGATTATTACATTTCCTATCAGTTCAGCCACAGCAGTACTGAGTTAAGAATGATAATTATTTACTCTGAGTTATAAAAGAAGTCAACTATATGGGCAGTCTTGGCTTGAAGAATGACAAGGAGGCAATTGCCTAAGGCAGCAGCCTGGGGACAATGACCTGCACACCTGCCAGTGCTTTAAGAGATGACACAGGCTCTTCCAGACTGAACTATCATACTCAATTCCTACCATCATTGCTGACTGTGGTTGTTGCAGCTGAGGGAAGGGTTGAGCTGTGTAGGAGCTACTCTATGGAGGGGAAAGAAGTGGCCTCTCTCTGCAGAAGTCAGTGAGTCCAGTTGCATTAGCATGGTTTGACTCATTTCATGAGTGCATGAACTTCATTTCTTTTGGGTGAAACTACATGGTAAAATGTGCTCCACGAGCACAATTAATGCTCTCCAACCGCTAACGGACAGTCAGTCCATGGGATCTGACTAGAATCCAAATAAGGGATGAAAGTCCAAAGATAGACCAAAAAGAGATCCCACATAAATACAGAGTTGTTAGTCCTCAGCACTAACTGTTTTGCTCTGTGCTCTCCCTTGCTCTATAGTACTTGTTAATGCAGACATGGCCATAGACCAAAATATGTCAGACCTGAAGTTGCCTCAGGTCTCTGAAGTTGCTATTTGTTTTCTCCACTAGCCGTTCTTTCAAACTCTTCTTAGTGATTTATAATGAGCATTCCCCTCACAATTACTCTCTACTAGGTGAAATTTGGAAGCCAGTGGTTATTTAATTTGATTCATATACCAGAGACCTCTATTTCAAAACCTGAAAGAAACAGCTTTATTTCTGCATACCACACTGAAGATAGGAAGTTCTGGCTTGGGATAAAGACAAAAGGATCAGTACCTTGCTTTTGGTCCTTGATATGACAAAGGTGTGATCTCCTAACTATGGCACTTTCTCTTGTTCCTGTTGTGATTTGTCAATGAAAAAATATGCTTCAGAAGACAAAAGGATTAGTTTCTCTTTTTTGTTGTTGGCCATGATGTACATCTTTTAAAGTGAAGAGTGGATGATTTGTCTTACTAGGGATCCAAAGACTGCTGGAACACCAGTCTTATTTTACCTCCACAAGCAGTCAGCTAGCTTTTTTTTTTTTTATATATATATATTGATGTGCTGCACATCTTCAGGATTCCTATAGGTATAAGAAAGGGTTTATTTAGAGCATAACACCTGCAGAAATATGAAAAAATAATTTTTTGATTGTCTCTTCTTTGAGGCACCTTCCTCCAGAAGTTTTGAGTTGATTGAACAACTTTGTAAACCATCACCTTTAACTATGGCTATATAAATATTACTCTTTCATGATCTCTAGCCTTCTGAAGGAGACCTGGTCCCTGAATTAAGAAACACAGCACAAAATCTCAGTGAGAATGGACATTCAGTTTTCTTAACTGAAGTCAAATGCGTTAACTCTTGCACGACCCCATGATGCTCTTTCCTTTGCTGGGCTAAAGAACAATGATACATTACCATCTGCCTGCCAGTAAAGTAACTGTCAAAAGATGGGCAGGGCCATTCACTCAAGGAGTTTGTTCATGTGCATAAGGAAGCAGAAATGGTACTTCTGGCCGTGGACTGCTGTCAGGGCTAAGACATCCACCGTGAAATGTTTGATTAAACTTAGTCACTGGCAGAGTCTCATACCTTTCCTATTTGTGTGCCAGCAGTCTGGATGCTGTAGAACAGATTTACTACTTCAATCAAGACAGCATCTCCAAAGACAGGCACCTCTCAGCTCTTACAGACCATAAGAGCAGAGGGAGGAAAAAAATATCAAAGCACAGTAGTATAATTAAGGCCTTCAATATTGCACCATCTAGTTGTTTTGCTCACCCTCAGCCAACATGAAAAGGCCAAAGAATAAGCCAAACACAGATATTTTCACACTATTCACAAGGATAGCTTTTTTTTTTTTTTTTTTGAGGCTAGTTGCAGCCTCGAAAGTGACAAGTCCTCCACAAATCAATACACTGGCCTGAAAACAACTCTCAGCTCTTCATAGTGACTTCTGTCTGTAAACCACTAGTACCCATTCCTGCTTAATACATACCAACAGCTCTGCCCCTTAGAGCTTTTACTTTTTATCTGTTTTACCACTTCTGCAATCACCTTCATAACAAATAAAATCTTGTACTTACTTCCCGCTTAACACAGCTTGAACACTTCCATTTCTGTAGCAACTGGCATGTTCCCCTAGTCTCTGAAAGGTCCCTATTTTAAGCCATCAATAAAAACAGCTCAGGTTTTGTAGCATCCTTTCACAGTGGCAAAAAAGTCCAACTGTGACAATCGACATACTGATTTGCCTCACTTTTGGTGTCTCAGCTTGGCTGCTGCCTTGCACAAGCTTTCCTTGTTTTGTCCTGAGTCTGGAAAAGAGAAGTTTTATAAAAGTTATCTTCACTGATTTCCCAGAGTCCTTTCTTTACATGGGGAATATCATATTTCTTTCACGCCTCCCTCCAGTCTTTCTGTTGCCTGCTCAGATCTCTTTGTTTGTTTGTTACTCTTCTCAGCTTTTAAGAAGGATATTCAAAAAAAGCTAAAATTAAGTTACCTGAACTGACTTCCACTGAAAGCATCTATCGTTACGCTGGAGTGATTTTCTCAGCCATCAAAGGACAAAACCATGTCTATTGCAATTAATAGTGACAAGCTAATAAATCTTAGCTGAGCTTTTTTTTTTATTTTTTTTCATACATATTTCATACAGGGACTACAAAACATCTGTGAAAGTTCACCTCAGAAGTACTTCATTGACAGGCTTCAAAATCACTGAAAAGCTTTAATGTTTCACAGAATGCACCACATTTTTTCCTATCAGTAATTTTTGTCTGTTTTTCAATAATTGTTCAATAACTTAGGATGAGACTTCAGATACTTACAATATCAGAATAGCATCTTACTTTAGAACAGCTAAAATTAAATGAATGGCACAACTTGAGAAATAAAAGTGTTTGAGGTGGCCTACAACTAGCATAACTTTCATTGTTATGTCAATCTAATCCTGAAATCAAATACAATTTAGAGGATTTGATATTTTACTGCTTCTACCTATTTCTTTTCAAAAGAACACATTATCAAAATTCAATTTAAAAATATTTAATATAAATCTATGTTCATAAACATGTTTTATTAGAAAAGAATAGCTAATCTTAAAGAAAAAAAGAGTTGCTCAGGAAATTTATATACCATACAACAGAACCTAGTAATACTGTGCCAGCAGAATGAACTAGACATTTCCTGAGTAAAATTAGAACAAGAAGTTTTCTAAATGTTTTCTAATCAATTTATGGTGAATATTTAAAAGCTAGTACTGTAGTGATCCTGACCAGGAGACCATCATACACCGATGAGTTAGTTATCAGCAAAAGAGTTAATCCAAGTACACCCAGTCCTGCGCCATGCTGTGCTGCACATCCAGCGTGGCTTTCATGCCTGTGTTAGGCTGCACAAATCCCTTGGCTACAGGACCATGTCAGCTGGCTTATTGCGATAGGGGAGCCCACAGGGCTACCCTTACTGGCTACCCCTACTGGGTACCAGTGATTGCAAAGCCTTCCTGTTCTTGCCTTTATCCAAAAGTGCAGCAAGAAGTTCTTATGTGAGCATCCTTTCTGTTTGACTGTAGAAATAATGAACAGAGTTGTTCTCATGTAAGAAAATCCTATAGTAACTTGAATGATCAAATGGGGTCTGCATGGCATACTGCATATGGATCGGAGGCCTGTTCAAAGCTGCACAATTTAGGGTTCCCAGCATCTAAAGAGATATAAGATTATCTGTAGTCTTCTTTCTTTCTTTACAGTGTTAGCTCTAATAAGTAGCATTTTAAAGGATACTTTAAGAGCCTGAGTGCCTCTCTTACTGGGATTATAAGGGACCAGTATCTCTTAGTGCAAAACAACTACTTAGTTAAAATGATTATTTGAAAACAGCAGGACTATCTAGACCACAAATGAAAATCAGCTTTTCTCATAACAGCCTAATTTCTATTTTCCTCTCTATGTTTACTGAAATTGCAAGTGGCACTATTTGAGTAGAGGGTTCATGCCCAGCATGTGTGCAGCTATTGCTGAACTTCTGATTGGCTCTGAAATATATTTTCCCTCCCCAGGAGCACTTTCAAGAGGCATTAAGAAAATTGGCTTAGACAACCTGCTCACTCCAGTTTTAAGAACCATTTTTTATGTGGTCAAATACATGCAAATGACTTACAAAAATATTCTTTTTGAATCTTAAACATTCCAGACAGTTAGTCCAAAATGCCTCTGTAGCAATTACATGAAGCCATTACGGGATGTAATTCTACCCTTAGGGCCTCTCAGTGCTAGCCCTAAAGCTCAAATTGGCAATACCAACAGTGAAATTCTTCAACTACTTGGTTAAGTGACCATAAGACAAGCAAGGGTTTGGACTTGTTTTTTTCTTTGACTGTTGCCTATAAGCAGACCCATTATTAGAAATGTGCAACTAATCATGTGTTTGCTGCAGAGAAAAAATACCCTGCCTGTTACTGCAGTCTCTCATATGCTTCAAATTCAGACATCAACTTGCATTTCAGTCACTTATTCATGTATCAATATCTCCAAAGCCAATGGCTTAATTTTCTTTTTTTCCTCTTATTTCTGGTGAATATGGCACCAATATATGGCAGTACTGTGACTATTCAAACTGAGACTGTGCAGCAGTCATCTGTACTGGGTTTGAAACAATGCAAACTTTCCAGTAATCTTTTTTGCTTTCCCTGAGACTCTCACTTCTTGTAATCACAGATATCATAGAGCTGCCAAGATGGGAGAGACCCCTGGAGATCAGTTCAACCCCCTGCACTCCACAGTCACCTACAGCAACTTGCAACTCTGTCCAGTCATGCTTTCAATATCTCCAAGGATGGAGATCCCACACCCTCTCTGGGTAACTCGTTTCAGTGTTTGATCACGCTCACAGTAAATAAGTTTTTCCTCATGGTTAAACATAGCCTCCTGTATTTCAGTCTGTGCCCATTGCCTCTTGTCCTGTCACTGGGTACCACTTAGAAGACTCTGACTCCATCTTATTTGCATCCCTGACCCTCACTCAGGTATTCATGCACATTGATAAGGTCCTCAAGAGCCTGGTCTTCTCCTAATGTATCCCAGGAGGCTGTTGGCCTTTGCTGCAAGGGCACGTTGCTGGTTCATGGTCAGCTTGTTGTTTACCATGACACGCAGGGCCTTCTCTGCCAAGCTGCTTTCCAGCCACTCAGCTCCCACCCTGTACTGGTGTATGGGGTTATTCCTCCCCAGCAGCAGGACTTAACATTTCCCTTGGCTGAACTTCATGACGTTCTGTGCACATTTCTCCAGCCTGTTGAAGGTCCCTCCAAATGGCAGCAAAACCTTCCAGTGTATCAACCACTCCTCTCAATTTTGCATCATCTGCAAACTTGCTGAGAAGTCTTTCTGTCCCCTCACCCAGACCAGTAACGATGTTAACTTGTACTGGCCCCAGTATCAAGCCTTGGGGCACACCAGTAGTGCCTTGTCTCCAGCTGGACTTTGTGTCACTGATCACAACCATCTGAGTGCAGCTGCATTTTTCAATCCACCTCACTATCCACTTATTTAGTCAATACTTTCTTAGCTTGTCTATGAGGATGTTATGGGAGACAGTGTTGAAAGCCTTGTTGAAGTCAGGATAAACAATATCCACGGCTCTCCTCTCATCCAGCAAGACAGTCATGTCATCACAGAAGGTTTTCAGGTTGCTTAAGCATGCTTTCCTCTTTGTCAATCCATGCTGACTACTCCCATTTACCTTCCTGATTTTCATGTATTTGCAAATGGTTTCCAGGATTAATTGTTTCATCACTTTCCCGGGGATTAAAGTGAAACTGGCTGCCTTGTATTTCCCAGATCCTCCGTCTTGCCCTTTTTGAAGACAGTAGCAACATTTGCTTTATTCCAGTCCTCAGGAATCTTCCCCAGTCACCACAATCTTTCAAAGATAATTGACAGTAGCCTCACAGTGACACCAACCAGCTCCCTCAGCACTGCTGGGTATGTCTCATCAGGTCCCATGGACTCGCGTATGTCCAGTTTGTTTATATGTTCCCTAACCTGATCCTCCTCCACTGAGGGTAAGTCTTCCTTGCTCCAGACTTTTCCCAAGGGGCTCAGGGGCCTGGGCCTGCTGAAGGCAAATCTTGCCAGTAAAGGCCAAGGCAAAGAAGGCACTGAGTATCCCCACCTTCTCCATGTCCTTTGTCACCATGTCTCCTGTCCCCTCCCCGTAGGCTTCTTTTTGCTGTCAGTTTTCCTGTAGCAGCTCTGCTTGTTGCCCACCACATCCCTTGCCAGGCTTTCCTAACCCCGTCACTGCACACTCCAGCAGTCTCTCTATGTTCCTCCCAGTTTACCAGCCCCTTTCACGTCTTCTATGCTTCCCACTTACGTTTGAGTTTTGTCAGGAGGGACTTGTTCATCCATGCAGGCTTTCTACCACCTTTGCTCGACTTCCTGCGTGTCTGGATGGACAATTTTTTGAACCTGGATGATGTGGTCATTAAAAACCAACCTTTTGCCATCTCCCATGCAATTCTTCCAACCAGCGCCCTGAACAGGAGCTGAACTTCATTATCTTATGGTCACTGCAGCCAAGGCTACTCCCAGCATTCACATCCCTAGCCAGTTCTTCCTTGTTTCTAAGTGTGAGATCCAACAGAGCACTTTCCTTCAGTGGCTCCTTGATCATCTTTGTCAGGAAGTTATCATAGATGCACTCCAGAAACATCCTGTATTGTTCATACTCTGTTGTACTGTCTCTCCAACAGGTATTGCATAAGTTGAAATCCTCCTTGAAGACCAGGGCTTGCAAAGATGAAGCTTCTTCCAGTTGACTGAGGAAGGCTTCTTCCTCATCATGCAGACTGTGGCAGACACCCACCACATTGATCTGCCTGCTAATCCTGACCCATAAGCCCTCAGCTGGTTCTCCATCTGTCCCAAGGCACTGTTCCATGCATGCCCACTGCTCTCTCGCAAACAGGGTTACTCCTCTCCTCACCATCCCAGATAGTCCTTCCTAAAGAGCCAGCATCCAACCATTGTAATGCTCCAGTTGTGTGAGCTATCCCCCCATGCCTCTATGATCACAGTGAGATTGTAGGCCTGTAACTGAACATGGATCTCTAATTCTTCCTGTATGTTCCCTATGCTGCATGCATTAGTGTACAGGCACTTCAGAGAGGCACACAATTGTGCTGATTTCCCAGAAAGTAATTATATGCAAATATCTCATTTGTCTCAGCTAGCGAAGAGAACACTTGCAATTATATTTCCACTACTGAGAAATGACTTGATACGTCTTCCTGACAATCACATCAGAAACTACATTTCAGGTGACAATCTATTCAATAGCATGTGTTACATAGTGGACATGACTCAACACTCAGGATTTGACAAGAATATGCAGCCTCATTGCACTGGCTTTGTTACATTAATTAGTAAAAAAATAAAAGGAATTATTGAATTGTGCAGAGTAGTGTATTTCTCTCATTAAATAAACATGTTGTCAGGCAATGAAAAGGGTAGTTAAAAGAAAACACAATCAGGATAAAACATGTCAAAATCCATGACCTTAGTTCAGCATTCCACAGAGAAAAACAATATATAGCAATAGAGCACATGGAAATGCTGGCTGGAAGGGAATGCTGAAGGTCATCTATGCCAGTCTCCCACTCAAAGCACAAGTATTCCCAGGGCTGCCGAGTCAGCCTAGGCTTTGTCTAGTCAAATCTTGAAACCTTTAAGGATGAAGGATATACAATTTCTTAAGCTGCAATTTGTGGTTCATCTTCCTTGTTACATCATTTGGCACTATTCAGAAGAGCTTGCATCCATTATCTCTGTAATCTAGTGTAGACTAGAAGGAGTAGGTTATTAGATCTCCCATGTCTGTGTCAGAGGAAGTTCAGATTGGACATTAGGAAAAGGCTCTTCACTGAGAGGGTGTTGGTCACTGGAACAGGCTCCCCAGGGAAGTGATCATGGCACCAAACATGTCATAATTCAAGGAGCATCTGGACGACACTTTTAGTCATATGGTTTAGTTTTAGGTAGTCCTGTGAGGAGTAGGGCATTGGACTTGATGTTCCTTATGAGTCCCTTCCAACCTGAGATATTCTATGATTCTGTGATCCCTTAGCCTCCTCTCTGCAGGAATACACAGGCCCACACCCTCATGTCTTCCTCAGAAAGTTGTATCTGACCAACTTTCTAGGCCTCTGCAGAATCTTCTTCAATTCCTCAATATCTTTCTCGAACCAGAGAGCCTATAACTGGACACAGGATCCAGATGTGGCCTCTCTAGCACTGAAGAAGAGAAGGAGGAAGAAAATGAGACGAACAAGAAGGAAGACCAAGGTCCACCAAGACCGGGTCATTCTGGACCAGGTATTAAAACCAGTTCTAAAAAGAACCCCAGAAGAGTCATTGTAGTGGGTGACATCATTCTGAGGGGTGTCAAAGGCCCAATATGCAGACCGGATCAGCTACATAGGGAAGTCTGCTACCTCCCTGGGGCCCGAGTCAAGGACCTCACGGCAAAACTCCCCGCTCTAGTGAGACCCAAGGACTACTACCCTCTCTTGTTTTTTCAGGTAGGTAGCAACGACATTACCAGAAGAAGTCCTAAAGAAATGAAGAGAGATTTCAGGTCCTTGGGGAAACCGATTAAGGGATCAGGGGCACAAATTGTGTTCTCCTCCATCCCTTCAGTTGGGGGAATGGATGAAGAAGATCACAGGAGAACTCAACAGATGAATTTGTGGCTGCAAGGCTGGTGTTACCGGCAGGGCTTTGGATTTTTCAATCATGTGTTGGTATACAAGACACCAGACCTTTTGGCATCAGATAGGATGTACCTGTCACGGAGGGGGAAGAAGATCTTGGGGCAGGAGTTAGCTGGGCTCATTGACAGAGCTTTAAACTAGATTTGAAGGGGGAAGGGGGCAAAACATCAGCCCATCTGAAGTGCATGTGTACCAATGCACACAGCATGGGTAACAAAGAGGAGGAGCTTGAAGCCATGATGAATGTCCTGGTTTAACCAGGATAGGGTTAAGTTTCCCCAGCAGTGGGGGGGAGCTCTGGGTTATTCAGATACCATGCGGACGTCACATCCTGGCAGGTCACATTTTCCTGGCGCGGAGCGCGGTGCACTCGTGGTTTTGTACATTGTGCTTCAAACTGCTGTATTTGGTAGCTATTTTGCTCTGTTCATTGCTATCACTATTACTGTTATTGTTATTGTTGTTGTTGGTTGTGTTGCTATTGCATTGTTGTATTAAACCTTTCCTTATTTCAGTCTTGGGGCTTTGTATTTCACTCCCTTTGTGGGGGAGGGGCAGCGGCCGCGTGGTCTCAGACCCCGGCAGGGGCTAAACCACCACAATGAAACAGGAAAATTATGATGTAGTGGCTCTCACAGAAACATGGTGGGATGTCTCCCATGACTGGAGTACTGCAGTGCGCCTGTTGATGGCTACAAGCTCTTTAGGAGGGATAGACAAGGAAGGAGAGGTGGTGAGGTGGTGCTGTATGTTAGGGACTGTTATGATTGCTTTGAGCACAAGTACAGTGAAGACAGGGTGGAGTGTCTTTGTGTTAGAGTCAGGGGGAAGGCCAACAGGGCAGATGTTGTAGTAGGAGTCTACTACAGGCCACCCACCCAGGACAGAGAGGTGGATGAAATATTCTATAGGCACTTAGGAGAAATCTCACAATCGCTTGCCCTTGTTCTTGTGGGAGACTTTAACTTCCCAGACATCTGCTGGAAATACAACACAGCAGAGCAGGACCAGTCCCGGAGATTCCTGGAATGTGTGGCAGATAACTTCCTGACGCAGCTGGTGAGTGAACCGACCAGAGAAGGTGTCCTGCTGGATCTCCTCTTTGTGAACAGAGAAGGACTGGTGGATGATGTGGTGGTTGGAGGCCAACTAGGGCACAGCGATCATGAAATAATAGAGTTCTCTATTCTTAGAGAGACCAGGAGAGGGGGAAGCAGAACTGACATCCTGGACTTCCAAAGGGCTGACTTTGTCTTGTTTGGGCACCTGCTTGACAGGATCCCTTGGGAGATCGGTCCTGAAGATATAGGGGTCCAGAAAGGCTGGGTCCTCTTTAAGAAGAAAGTCTTAATGGCTCAGGAACAGACTGTCCCCAGGTGCTGTAAGAGAAGCCGGCAACAGAGAAGACCACCCTGGCTAAACAGGGAGCTTTGGCTGCAACTCAGGGAGAAAAGGAGAGTTTACAGCCTTTGGAAGAAGGGGCTTGCCATTCACAACGATTACAAAGATGTTGTGAGGTTATGCAGGGCGGGAATCAGGAGGTCTAAAGCCCAGCTGGGAATTAATCTGGTTTCAGCTATCAAGGACAACAAGAAATGTTTCTATAAGTATGTGAGCAGCAAAAGAAAGACCAGGGAGAGCCTCCATCCCCTGCTAGACGCAGGAGGAAACATGGTAACAAGTGATGAGGAAAAGGCTGAGGTGCTTAATGCCTTCTTTGCCTCAGTCTTTAATAACAAGACTAGCTGTATTGAGGGAATCCAGCCTCCTCAGCTAGAGGACAGAGACTGGGAGAACGACCCCCCCGCAATCCAGGAGGAGATAGTCAGTGACCTACTGCATCACATAGACATACACAAGTCTATGGGACTGGATGGGATACACACGAGGGTGCTGAAGGAGCTGGCTGGGGTGCTCGCCAAGGCAATTTCCATCATTTACCAGCAGTCCTGGCTGAACAGGGAGGTCCCGACAGATTCGAAATTGGCCAGTGTGATCCCCATATATAAGAAGGGTCGGAAGGATGATCCAGGAAATTACAGGCCTGTCAGCTTGACTTCGGTGCCCGGGAAGCTGATGGAGCAGCTCATCCTGAGTACCATCACACAACACGTGCGGGACAACCAGATGATCAGGCCCAGTCAGCATGGGTTTATGAAAGGCAGGTCCTGCTTGACAAACCTGATCTCCTTCTATGACAGAGCGACCTGCTTATTGGATGAGGGAAAGGCTGTGGATGTTGTCTACCTTAACTTTAGTAAGGCCTTTGACAGCATTTCCCACAGCATTCTCCTGGCGAAACTGCCTGCTTGCGGCTTGCATGGGCACATGCTTGGATGGGTAAAAAACTGGCTGGATGGCCAGGCCCAAAGAGCTGTGGTGAATGGAGTTAAATCCAGTTGGTGGCCGGTCACGAGTGGTGTCCCCCAGGGCTTGGTTTTGGGGCCACTCCTGTTTAACATCTTTATTGATGATCTAGACGAGGGGATCGAGTGCACCCTCAGTAAGTTTGCAGATGACACCAAGTTGGGTGGGAGTGTTGATCTGCTCGAGGGTAGGGAGGCTCTGCAGAGAGATCTGGACAGGCTGGAGCGATGGGCTAAGGCCAACGGTAGGAGTTTCAATAAGGCCAAATGCCGGGTGCTGCACTTGGGCCACAACAACCCCCAGCAGCGCTACAGGCTTGGGGAGGAGTGGCTGGAGAGCTGCCAGTCAGAGAGGGACCTGGGGGTGTTGATTGACAGCCGGCTGAACATGAGCCAGCAGTGTGCCCAGGTGGCCAAGAAGGCCAATGGCATCCTGGCTTGCATCAGAAATAGCGTGGCCAGCAGGGACAGGGAAGGGATCTTACCCCTGGACTCAGCACTGGTGAGGCCGCACCTCAATTACTGTGTTCAGTTTTGGGCCCCTCACTACAAAAAGGACATTGAATTACTCAAGAGTGTCCAGAGAAGGGCAACGAAGCTGGTGAAGGGTCTGGAGCACATGTCATACGAGAAGCGGCTGAGGGAACTGGGGTTGTTTAGTCTGGAGAAGAGGAGGCTGAGGGGAGACCTCATCGCCCTCTACAACTACCTGAAAGGAGGTTGCAGAGAGCTGGGGATGAGTCTCTTTAATGAAGTAACAAGCAATAGCACAAGAGGTAATGGCCTCAAGTTGCACCAGGGAAGATTTAGACTGGATATTAGAAAGTATTTCTTTACAGAACGGGTTGTTAGGCGTTGGAATGGGCTGTGCAGGGAGGTGGTGGAGTTCCCATCCCTGGAGGTGTTTAAGAGTAGGGTCAACTTAGAGCTGAGTAATATGGTGTATTTGGGAACTCTTAATGTTGGGTTGATGGTTGGACAGGATGATCTTCAAGGTCTTTTCCAACCTAGACAATTCTGTGATTCTGTGATTCTGTGAACAGAGGGAAATAATAGCTTCCTTCAATCTGCTGGCCATACACCTCCTATGGTAGGCCAGTGCGCAGTTTGCTTTTTTCTCAATGAGTGCTCAATGTTGGATCATGTTCAACTTAGTGTCCACTGTAAACACCAGGCCCTTTTCAGCAAGGCTGCTACTCAGCCACTCCCTTTCCAGCTGCATTGATGCATGGGGTTACTCTGTCTCAGATGCAGAGATCTGTGCTTCTTGAACTTAATGTAATTTCTGATGGCCAAGTTGACCAGTGCTTAAGATCTTTCTGGACTGACTGTAGAATAAGTTTCTCTTCCTTTCCTTCACAAGTTAAGTCTCTGCTGAAAGGCTTTAGCCTTTCTGATTTCAGCCACAAGTGTCCAAACAGTATTTTTATACTTCACCTTCATTTCCTCTTTCTGTTTCTATGACTTGTAGGCTGCCTTCTTGCACTTTAGTTGAGCAGTAAGCATATTGTTTAATCAGATTTTTGGCCAAAATGTTGAATTATTCAAGAGATTTAAGCTCAAGATGATATCAAATGACTGGACATAGTTTTAAGTTCAAGTGATCTTTATAGATAAGCAAAGACTCATGAACTTCCAGGCTCTTGTTAGGGCCTACAATAAAACAATGGAAGTCCCATTCATTGAGAGTGGACATCTGAGCTACTGCTGTGCTTTAAGCATCAGCAAAGAATGATAATGTAATACGGTCAAATATCAGCAGAACAGATTTTAAAGCCAGGATTGAGTCTTAGACAAGACAATAGTGCTACACAGAATTAAAACCTTCCAGAGTAGTTGATGGGATAGAACAAGTCTGAAAAAGAGAATGAGATTTTTGAAGGAGAACGGAAAGCATATGGCCTAATTATGAAACAATGAGCAAACCTGAAAGACTGCATGAAAGCACCTGAATATGAGAAAATGCTTGTAAGGAGTACAGCTTGAAAATACATAATTGCAATTGTTTTCATAAAGAAAAAAGCACTGTAATGAAGGTCAGATATAAATGGGGACAGGAGCACAGAAGAACATCACTGTGTATCACTGCCACAAAAACCAGTGTCAAAAGCGGTTGGAAGCAACAAGTCTGAGTTTGCTGCAGAAAAGCCCGTACAATAACTGCCTCTTTGCTGGCCCACTGTGGCCCTCCACAGCTGAATACTTAAATTGCTGGAGATGCTTTCAAGCTATAGAATACATGTGACTCCCCAGTCATGATTTGTGAGAGTATATTGTGAATGAGAAAATTTTAAAGAAGATTTTGGTCTCAGATCTAAAAGGATCTAAGCACAGTAACATGTAACTTTTAGTTGCCTGATTCTTGTTATGGAATCCACAAATTTGAACCAAGAGGTAGGTGGTTCAATTTATCAGTGCTAAGGCTCTTAGCTGGGAGGGTGAGAAGTCCTGGGCTCCAAACCTTCTTTGACAAATTTTACAGATTACAAATTTTGTCCAGAGCATTCTAGTTATGCATATCTATAGTAACTATTACCAAGATGACTCCCTTAGCCTGGAAAGTCATGCTCATTTTTTTGTTCTTGCTTTCACTCAGTGATCTTCAGAAATCTTCTTTCCCAAATAAGAACCATTTAATAGGAAAGGCAGCTTGTTTTATTTTGTTTGAGTTTTTTTTGTTTCTGAAAAAGACGCTTCTATTTTCATCTGAACACTCACAGTTTTCAACATTTTTTTAAAAAAGTGAAATTTAAATGGAAACAGAATTAGCAAAGAAGCTCTCCAGGACCCATTGTCCCTGGAGACTTCCTAGAGACTACAAACAGAAAGTGCATCTTGTCAATGCTGGTGTGATTTACAGACCTGAGGGAAAAGTGGAGGGTGACAACTTGATTAATGTCCCTTCTCTCCAGTCATGTTACTTGAAACCTGAAGAGATAATAAATAAGGAAATATCCTATATGTATGGCACCATTCACTTTCAGCCTGAGGGACAGGATTTGCAAATTTTCCTGTACTTAAGTGCTCTAAGTTTTGGAGGAAAGCCTTCAGAGAAAGGGAAGAAATTAAGAGCTGCACAAGGGCAGGAAATTGCTATTAACAGATGTGAGAGACGAGAAACCAGGCCTGCGAGAAACTAAGAAAAACAGCCTGAGAAAGCAAAAGTTGAGGCTGATCGAAGAAATGCCTCAAACACTCGCAGGACAAAACTATGAGTCACAGGGTGGATAGTGTGGAGGTCGAAGCTGATAAGGCTGCCCGAATAACACAAGATGCAGCTGGAGGAGGGAGCCCTGTGGAGACAGGACAGCTCTGCTCTGGTGCACTTAGCCAAATTTCAAGGGCCATCTGTCCGGTGAATGCCCTTTGCTTCATTATCCACGAAATGCATATTAAAGTTAACACCCCTCAATATGCTAACGAAGGCTAACATGATCATGCTGATTACATCATCCCATGAAACACCTTACCCCTCCCCATGCATGGGATACGTAGGTATGTGGGTCAACCTAGGGGACGGACCCAAGGAAAGTGTGTATAAATCAAGGGGTGGGGGAGTGGGGCGGGGGGGGGGGGGCGGGGGGGGGGGGCGGTGTGGAGGTGGAAGGGGGGGCCTGGAGAGTGTGGTGAAATGAAGGAGATGGATGCAAGTGAAAAAGACGGATGCCTCCTGGAACCCTCGCTGGCAGGATCAGTGCAGAAACCCAGATCGGTGATCTGTATTTCCCCATTCCCTCTATCTCCCACTTTTCCCTTTTCCATTAAGAAACGCAAAGCATATTGTATTGCTTGCCACAACTTGCTATATACTTCGCCAATTATTGTGTGTTCACGTAGTACATTGTGGGTAGTTAGTAAATGTTTGGACTTGGAGACTTGTTGTCCGCTCCGTTGGGCATTTGCGTATCTGAGTCACTTGTCTCCCTCTTCTGAGCGGGATGTGACAACAGAAGCAGCCATTTATACTGCCCGACTTTATAAAATCCATAAATTCTTGTTTTCAGAAGCCTCAAATGCAATGTCCCTATTGGGATGACAGGGGGCAAAGTTATGTTGACTCCTAATGCTATCGTTTCCATAACAGCACCAGTTAGACAAGCACTTTGCAGTTATCTCTATGAAGACAGTCACTGTCTTGAAGAAGCAGAATTCTAAGGCAGTGATTCAGTTGCCTGAACATAGGCATTTATTGTTAATTCAAATGATCTGGCTATCAAAGACAGCTGTGGAGGCAGTTATAAACAGAAGCTACACAAGACACTTTGGGAGAGGTTGCTGTGCATCGGGTAGGATATGTTTGGATTTCTAAAACAGCATCTGATTCTTATGTTTAGGAAGATGATCCACCCTGCCCCCCTCACCCATTATTCAATGTTTCCTTAAAGTTGATTCCTCTGGAAAATATACTCTGTATCTTACCTTAGATTGCATTTTTAGTCCAGCTATCAAAAGGAATGAGGCTCATGAAATCACACTTTTCATGGGTTTTTATACGTAAACATATATGTCTGTCTATCCACATTTTCCATTTAACACCTTTTGAACAATTTCAGCCAATTTGACAGATGGACAGTGGCTTCAGATGCATTAACAACCTACAAGTGTAATGAAAATAGGCTGGATGAATGACCCTATTAGTGCCCTGACAAGAAAAAAGAACATAGTATGAATTTTATTATAGACATTGAAGAGCTATATCAGTGAGAGCTAGTACAAGCACTCCAGCAGCATGAAAACCTTCATGTGGAGTTTGCAGCTTCATAAACAGCAAAAAGTCCATCCATAGGAAGCCAGGCTTCATAAATTTCACTGCTCACAGAGTTATCACGCTTGTTATCTCACTTCCACAGCTATCTCCATTAGCATGTGCCACCCAACCGGCACAGAAGTTCGATATGGTATAAGAAACAAGAAACAGAAAATTTTAAGACAGTTAAAGGCTCTAAACTAAATACAAAAATGAAGGTCTGTAGGGGCAGGGAAAGACTCACATTTTTGTTCTTATATATTTAAGGTAGAAATCTGAAATAACAATAATGAAAAATAATATGAGAAATGTATAGTAACACATTTGTATCTGAACTGAGAGAAACTTCCACAAGTACTCATAGATATCCTATGAAAATAGTATTAAGTATGTTAGTAGTTGGCACTTCCAAAATCTTGTGGAAACAATTCTACCATGTTTAACTTCTTCTCCCATATTTGTTTTAATGGTTACTGCAAATCGTTTCCTTGCTTGACAGAGGAAGCACTTGGCACACTAATTTATTTTTATAAGTAAATTCCATGTAAATGATAATTAATCGATCCCTTAGTGTTTCCACTGGGTTTTTTATTTTTGTTTGTTTGTTTGTTTTATTCCTATATAACACAGCCAAGTCCTTGTATACTTTATGAAGTACCTATACGTTGTCTTTGCTCTGCATATGAAACAGATGTTCCAATGGGATGACTGCTTGCAGGTCTAGGGGAATAAACAAACACTGTTTAGAGATTAATTTCTAAGAGAACCACAGAAGTTAGAAAATGACAGAATACACACTGTCTGTGAAATTTTCTTCTGTGCATTATGGTGCTGTGTTTAATGACATGCTTTGACACATCATTTTATTCCAGTGGAAACCATCTTGCCCACTGACTAGTGTTGACATAGTTTCAGATAGCTCTGTGACTATGGTTTTTCTTGCAGCAGGACAGGCATTTTATCACAGCTGTTTAGACTACCTGATTAGCAGTTTAACAGGATTTAGTTGACCCTAAATGAAAGGACAGACCGACCTAATGCCTAAAGGCTGTTAGATTTATGTAAGCCTTCTTACTATGGGTGGCCTCAAGTGTCACAACAACCATTTCCTGAATTTTGAGCCAACGTGGATACATCTGCTTATAGTTGAATTTAAGAAAATGTCAGACAGAAGGATTTAATTGGATTATCACACCAATATGATGTAAAGTTCATAAAGTAGTAAGTAACAGTATCTAATATAAAGATTTCCTTAGGCCCAGGGACTTAGAACTGTCCTATATGCAACATTTTTACTTTAACATTTCTGCTTTAACTATAGTGGTGTAGAGTCAAATACAAATAAGGGAAGACACTGACTTAGTATGGATAAAAGGCTTATATAGCCTCATATACCCTAATTGAGAGCAAGCTTTTACAAAGTGTAACAGAATGATGCATAGAGGAAAAGGAATGCAGTGAGCAGAATTTATGGTGGGATCTAAAGCACGTATAAAGATTTTCATTACAAAGCATTGCTCAGATGTTATGTTTTATCTCCATATACTGGAATATTATACTTGATCTTTTCTCTATTTTGCTGCTCAATTTTGAGGTATGGAGGGAAAGACATGCTGAAGAGCTCACTTCTTTCTGATGTGCTGATTAGTCATCCCCATACTGGTCTCTTACTAATAGAGACTCCTCAAAGTAACTCAAAAGAAACTTTGAATGGTTGGAAGCCCAAAGACATCCTACATACCTTTATTCATTCATGGGGTGAACATGGTAATGAACTTTAATCTCCTGACAGCCAGCTTTTTAAAAAGTCAGATAAATAACATAAAAATACAAATCCATTTTCTTAATTTATTATTTCAAGCTGATAGAGATTTCATCTAAATGCTTACTCATGTATAAAGAAATTCTTTTCAGTAAAAGTTACCTATTCCTTGCCATTAAACTACCTGTACATTAGAACCAAAGGACATCTTTATTCATCATCCTACCATCACTTAATATAGCATAGTGCATGTAAAAATCATAGAATCATAGAATGGTTTGGGTTGGAAGGGACCTAAAAGATCATCTAGTTCCAAGCCCCCCAACATGGGCAGGGACACCTTCCACTAGACCAGGCTGCTCAAAGCCCCCTACAATCTGGCCTTGAACACTTGCAGGGAGGGGACATCGACAACTTCTCTGGGCAACCTGTTCCAGTGCCTCACCACCCTCACAGAAAAGAGCTTTTTCCTTACATCTAATCTAAATCTACCTTCTTTCAGTTTAAAGCCATCACACCTCATCCTGTCACTACATGCCTTTGTAAAAAGTCCCTCTCCATCTTTCCTGTAGGCCCGCTTTAAGTACTGGAGGGCCACTATAAGGTCTCCCCGGAGCCTTCTCTTCTCCAGGCTGAACAACCCCAACTCTCTCAGCCTGTCTTCAAGGAGAGGTTCTCCAGCCCCCTGATCATCTTTGTGGCCTCCTCCGGACTCACTCGAGTAGGTCTATGTCCCTCTTATGTTGGAGGCCCCAGAGCTGAATGCAGTACTCCAGGTAGGGTCTCATGAGAGTGGAGTAGAGGGGGAGAATCACCTCCCTTGACCCGCTGGTCGCACTTCTCTTGATGCAGCCCGGGATACGGTTGGCTTTCTGGGCTGCAAGTGCACATTGGGGATAAACCACTGCTGTCCTGAGGAGAGTGCTCATCAAAGCTTTAACATAGATGTGAATGACTATAAAGAGTGCTAGGCAGTAACGAATGAAGCTTGATCCCTCCTAACCCTTAGGAACATGCCATTAGAAGGGTCTGTTGAATTCTCACTTAGCTAGCCAGGAGCTGAAGGTAACCTGGTCAACAAGTAAACTTGGGTGATCTGGTGAAAACCTCAGCTGAAAAAGATCCATGCTAAATTTTGTTGAGGAAGGGATAAGTCTTCCTGACATTTATTTCAGGGTGGTTTTGTACCATTGCTGTAATGATCGAGTAGAATAAGGGAATTTTTGTCTCCCACTGAAATATCAGGCATTATCCATTGCCGAAAGCATGATGGGAGACTTAATTGTTCTACTCTGGCATCACAAAACCTGCAGTGAATTCTTGTAATTAGGCTGACTGACACTGTAAGCATAGCTTGCCTACTCTGTTAGTCATCTTCTAAAAAGAAATTGCTGTATCTCTTGTGGTTACCTTGACAATCCACAATTTAAGCTACTTTTTAATGCAAGTTTACCAGAAAAGTGCATGCTGTACATTACAATCAAATGGCTCCAATAGACCGCTAGCAGAAATTATACTGTCGTTTAGGTAGAGTAGGCAATACATATGCAAAACAATATGGAAATGATCTTACCATTCGGCAAAATGATTCGTAGATGTTATATGGATGCACATGCATTTGTTTAACGCTTTTAGATTCCTGCTGTCCCTGTGTCCTCATTTGCAACAATAATCAGTCTACATCAAATCTCACATAATTAAACTGAACAGAATGGCACTTTCTTTAACAAGGGTAATTGTTCAGACGCTGCCCCTGTGTAATGAGTCACCATAAACAAAAGGATGCGTTAATAAGTTTGCACAGCTGGTATTTTGGGCTGGATTCTGGCTAAATAAGGACAGCTTAGCAAAACATTCCAAGCATGATGATGTTTCAAGCCACAAAATATCCTCTATTAGGAAAAAGATTTTCCACTGCAACGTTTATCTTCCCTTGCACTTTCAGCATCAGCAGCTGAAAAATAAAACACTCAGAAGTCTCTCTACTGCTGGAATGTGAAACATATTCACCTTCACAAACTTTTAATAAAACCATATATTTGCCTAGTATTTTTCATAATGGAACTGAGTACTTCTCCATTTAGATGTGGTGGCTGAGCACTTCTAAAACCTAACACACTTCATACGCATTCTGAATTGACAGATGGATTTTGGTCAGGTTTGTGGACCTGACTGAGAAATTAATGACTGCTTTGCTCTAGCTGCTGCAGTTACTCAAACAATATTTTCATTTCTATATAATAACTCAACAAAAATATAGTAGGAATGAAGAAATGAAGGATTTTGTACTATGGAGAATGACTGTGAAAATGACCGTGACACTTACGGACTATGGAGAATGTCTGAGAAAATCAGGGTTGCAAACCACCTTGTGCATTGGCAAAATGCTATTTGAAGAAGAGGGGGAAATAATCACAGTAAAACACTGAGAGGATATTTTCTGAAGTTTAGACTATACACACAGGTAACCTTCCTTTTCTACTTGACAAAATACACCTTGCACTGTAACATGGGAACCAGAGGGCACAAGGCTCCAGATGGGGTTGAAGAAACTCTATTTTTGCAGGCAGACATATTCTGCTTATTAAGTGCCATGAAGCACTTTCCCATAGAACTGTCATGGTGGACAGAATTCAGCTAGAAGTGAACTGTTGGGATTTCATAGACCATAATTAGTTGGAGTTCAGGATATCTACAGCCATCTAGAAAATGTCCATCTGATTAAGGCTACTTTAAAGAATAATTTGAGAAAGAGTTTTAGTCATGCCCGTGTTTGACACTAATGAAATAACTCATCTGCACCCATAATGTGAAACTCAGCAACTGAAATGCTGTTCAACAAAAAACTGGGATGGTAACTTCTGAATATGTAGCCACTAAGTAAAAAACTGTAGCAGTGTGTATAGGTGCAAATGCTGGGGGAAAAAAAAATTCAGAAAAAGTATGAAGTATGATACTAAGTGAAACCTTTTACCATAACAGCATTCCTGTGAGGAATGGGAGATCATGGATGCAAAAGGCAGCTGTCTCCAGTGACACTGCCGCTCAGCTATGAGGTTGTTACTGAAAAAGCATTAGTCCAGTAGGAAAAATGAGGCTAAGCTTCAACTTACTTCAGAAAAGGAGCAGGAAAAAAGGAAATGGACTGTGAATATCCAGGTTCTGAAATGGAAGGTACTGCAGGCAGCATATGTCTCACACATTGCTGCAGGATGAACCAAGCATCACAGAGAAGCAAACAGGAAGATAGAAAAGACGAGACTGATGTGAAATGGGATGTTTCCATATTCGGAATGTTGCTAATCATTCATGTGCTGAAGAAGAATACATCCAGCCATTTAATGCTGCAAGCAGACATTCTGAGGTATTCTTGGTGAAATATTTTAGACAGCTAGTCATATCTGTTCTTAGCAACCAGAGAACATGAAAGTCTTTCCTGCTGCACCATAGGGCTTTTTTCTGTAATATCTGTTAGTTTACCCATTTCCTTATTAAATACCAGTTTGTGCTAAGTGTTCTGTAATACTGATATCTCATGAAGTGCTACCAAACCATAATATAAAGATTTAGTGCCTGAAATGTAAGTGGCAAGTTGGGATGCCTTGCTGTAGAAGCAATGTAAGGCACCTAGCAGTCAGGCATATTGCCTACTGCTGCACTGACCATGCCACACCGGCACCTCTCTGCCAAAAAGCATAGATCACCTTAGTGACCCTGAACCCACATCTGACTCACATTAAAGTGAAATTGAAAACAAATAAGTCAGCCAGCACCAGGGCAGGAAAGCTTATCAAAGCACATTCTTCATGGGGATTTAGGTAAAATGGGCTCAGACACTTAACTCACAAGATACTTTGTTTACCATGTGTCCATAGTGTGGGTTATAAGGGCCTCTTTGTTTACATTAATGTTAACTTTACAATTACATGTTTTAAAAGATGAAGGAGGTGTAATATTAGTTCTCCTTTTCCCTATGTTCATATCTTCAAGACAGTGGGCCTAACTTGAAGCAGGGCCTTCAGGACTTTTTGTATTAGCTCATCTGAGAAAGGATGACAATAACCATCTGGAAACTGACTATTTTAAACCATAGCTGTCATTCAGCTGTGGTGGTGGTGGCCATCTGACTAGACCTACAAGCCTGTCTGAGCGCCATCCATGAACATTACAATGGCTTCAGGACACATGGGATCTGCCCTCCACCTGCATAACCATCATTTATGGTTATGTCAGCTGGAAAAGTTACGTGCTTTTAACATGTAAGACCTAGGACAGTGCACTGTCCCCCTCTGTGTACTCTTAGCACATGCATGCACAACCATGATGCCCGTGAGTTAGGGATTTCAAGGCAGAGCATGATGTGATCATCAGAAAGAATCAAGAGCAGCAGTATGTACTCAGTGCTCATTGAATCTTGTAACCATCCCAAAACCAGCAAGAACTGCATGGCTGATTCAGTCAGACCTCATGTCTTGGCTCTCAAAATCATACTAGTTGTGTCTCCCCAGCTGCCTCAGTATTGCATGTATACCAAGGCCTTCTGTGGTCTTCAGTCCATACAAAACCACAGATTGTCTTTCAGCTCAGGGTATACTCATGCAGGTGGTGGACTTTGAAACTTGTTCTACCAGCCAAACCTAATTGCGGGAAATGTGACCAAGATGATAGTGCTCAATGCTGAAACAGCCCTAGCCAAATCCTCAACAGCATTTACTGACATGTCACTATATTTATTCCCTGTTTCCACTATGTCTGCTTGTTAAGACATGACCCATACCCCAACTTAAGGGAACAGGTAGTTCCCATGACCTAGCACAGGTCAGAATTTCCTACCTGATTTTATAAGACACAGAGAACCAGCTGGACTGAACATATTATATGTTATATTTGTTATATATGCGTGTGCTTGTATTTATTATATGTGTATATGTTGCCATTTTTGCATATAACACCATTTCTTACAGTATACTGATAACTAAATATATGAACAATTCGTATACTTCATATTCCTCCCTTTCTTATAATTTTCTAGGAGACATGTTTTTTAGCTTGTGCTGAACAAGAAAGACACAGATACACAAATATCTGTGGACAACACCGCAGTATTGCAGCACATTTAAGCAAATCACTCTTCTCACATCCTCCAGTCTATACAGAATAGACAGTGTAATCTCCTAACAGAGATACTGAAATGGGTTTGGTAGCAGACATGGGTTTATATAACACATATAGGACTGATAACTGATGGGAATACATACAGGAAGCTCAGCTCATTATCAAACTCATCTTCCTTCTCTACCAAACTCATAATCTCTTCTATCTTAGAAGCTTGAATTCTTCCTAGTTTAGCTATGTGGTGCCTCTTGTCAAATCCAAGGAACGACCGTATTTCATCATCAAAAAAATTATATCACAAAGACCTCTTTCTCAGTTCACTTAGCACAGATCTTAGTACAGCAGTCTCTGACTAATGCCACAGAGATGCCTGCTGGCTGTGGGTTCTGGTAACAGAACAGCATATTTCCATACATTAACCACCTTTAGGAAAAATACACAGTCTGCTTAAAATATCTTAAAATTCATTTGTATGTCCAATCTTACACAATGTTCATTGTGGATCTCACCATCTTAGATGTTATGCTGTGGCTTCTAGGGCAGTAGTAATAATACTACCCCAATTAGCACAATCATGAACTGGTGTTATACACCTTTTTTTTGTTTCTTTGATTATAGCGTCATCTACATTTGCTATGGGCAGGTCATTTTCTTACAAAAGTCATTTTCTTATGGGAACCTAGCATGGAGACAACCACAATTTACTTTCTATGCAGTTATGGCAACCATTTTTTTACTTTCTAATTTATACTTTTATACATTCTACATTGCATACACATGGCCATGTTCTTTTACATACTGCTACACCCTCAGATTGTTATACTTCAGATTTGTAAAATAATGTATTGCAATGTCGATGAAGCCCATTATAATTTCTGGCTATGTAGCTCATGGCACAAGTAATCAGTGGGCAAGATCATCTCTTTTTCTTTAAAGACAGTACGATTTTCTCACCTGAAATAGAGCTAACCCATTTTCCCTCTTTTCAACTAGATACTTTATTTAGATTTATTTCAGCATTTCTCCTGAAGGAGCCAGGCATTCACTTGTGATAGCTAGAAGTATTCCCGGAGAATGGAATACATCACTATCATTTGAGACGAAAAGGCTGATATACCAAAATTGCTCTTATCCTTTGGCATAAAATGTCACCTCCTCAGTTGTACATTAATCATTGCATTCAAGATTATCAGAGGTATTGCTGACCATGGTCTAACACTGATTTGATACAGAGATTTACAGTGAGGTTTTTTGCTTCCTAGCAACTAATTGGATGGAAATCATTTCTTTGATAGTCTACATCTGTGGTCATCTTAAATTAAAATTTCATTCAATCCTGTGTTTGACTTTTTTTTTTTTTTAATACTGATAATTTTATAAATTGCTGGGATTGAATAAAATTAGCTTGCAGTGTTTTACCCACTCTGACAAGGCACCAGAGATATCACAAATCTATAACACTGGTGCTCTGATAAAACAAATCTATACACCACCTTACCCAGTTCATTTTCCAATGCCTATTTCCTACCTTTTAAGAGATGCTTAACCAGTAAGTATTATCAACAGACACCAGTAAAAATTAAAACATAGAAGCATGGAAAGAGATTCTTTATTTGCTCTCGCAAACAAGGTACTTTTATGAATAGAGAAAATATTTTGAAAAGCCACTATCTACTTACCCACCTCCCCTTATCTCTAGAACTTTTTTGTCTTTACCTCTCACAATTCCTCTTTGAGTGCTGCTGTAGTTTTAAAGAAACAGCAAAGCACAGGGTACATTTAGAATATTAATCAAGAAGGTTCCCATAGCACAAAGAAAGTGGAACTGACTGAGAAAAAGTGACATAAAAGATACCATAAAAATCTTCTTGGATTATTAACACACAATTAAATATAAAACCAGGAATGATTTTATGCTGACAGGTAGGATTAATCAGCAAAATATAACTTTATGATATCCAGTAGCAAATTGTCAAGTGCCAGTTTATTGGACTCTGAAGACCCTGTCTTATGTGCTCTGATATGAACAGAAGGAGAGATTTCATCCTAAATATAAATCATTCAAATACATTTACTTGTCAGCAGAGTAAATTTTATAATGTATTATAAAACAAATGCAGTAAAAATTTGTATGTAAGTTAAGAGTAGCAGGGATAGATGCCACTGGGAAAATATGTCAGACCTGCACCACCAAATTCCTGATACTCAGCTTTCCATCTGGTACCTCTAGACATTGTGGTAAGCAGGTTGCACCTGTGTGGCTACAGCAGCTAGATCTTGTTCTGAGCAAAGGGTATAACAACTGAAATTATTTAAAAACACATTATGGCACCATGTCTTACATAACATAGAACTTCTTTAATCTGAGAAGCATATTCAGTAGTTTCCTTCAAAAAGTGTGGCCCAAAGCAGACAGCAGAGCAGTAGCCAATCAGTTGAAACTGAACTTCAGTTCCAGTTTATGCAGGTTCTGCTAAATGCAAATAAACAACTTTATTTCAGTTGGTCTGAGTTGAGAAAGTATTCAAACTCGGTGACTTTAGTAGTTTTGCATTTCAAAAGAATGCAGCAGAGAGGAGAAAACCACCTGATCTTTGTTAATTGTCATCTAAATAAAGTATTTCAGTCTCTTCTAATAGTGCAGAACAAGAGAAGGAATGTAACATTCAGAGTCCTGAAAGCTTTACAGAAAGAATCAAAATAAAGACACGCATAACATTACATCAGTACTGGTTAGCAGTAAATTAGATAGCATCAGTTTTGTACTGTCTGTAAGGCCAAAAAAAAAAAGATAAATTCTTATTTGTTAAAGTAGATAATGTTGGTCTTCCCACACAAGCAAAATAAAATAATTTTCATTTTGTGTTTTTAATAGTTAAACATAAACAGTCTCTGAAAGAATTGGGCTGAGGGTTATTTGAAAAGTTATTAGTGATATAAAAACATCAGAACAGTTTGATATTGTTCCCTATAGCCACAATACCAGCACAGAATAGTCATTACAATCAAAGCAAAATTGGGATACCATGCTGTGGATGTAATATGTGTGCATATTCATAGATAGATAGATAGGCCATTATAGGATGTGTTCCATGACCTTTGCATTTTTCATCATTGCACTTCACCTGCCATTTTATCAGACAGTGTTCTAAGAAAAGTACACTTCTCTTTATTATCTGTTTTAGATAGACTATCTGAAAAATGTTATATTATCTACAAGTGAGGTCATTGTACCTTTGTTTTGCTTTTCAAGACAATTTTAAAATATATTTATAATTAGATTTAATATTGATTTTAGGGACTCCTGCTGGTAACCTCCCACCACTGTGAAAACTGTCTATAATGAGATGGATAGAATAGAAGATAGTCTGATGTTGACTTCAATTTGTACCTTAGTTCCAAAGGCTTTAAAGGTATTTTTGCAGAATCATAAAAGAATCAGGGTATGTCATGAGCATGAACACACACACAAAGGGGGCCTCACTAAGCAAAGACCTTCCTGAGGGCCCCTTTTGCCATCCTTAAGTTAGCCTAGCCTGTGCAAAGGATGTGCAGCACAAGGACAGTAGGGTTCAGTGTTATTAGAGGTATATGATTTATGAAAGTTTCCATAATAATAATAACAAAATCTGCAAGAGAAAAAGGTTACAGAGAGACATGATAGCCCCCTTCATCACTTTTGAGATGATTTGTTCCTATGGAACTCAGTGCAAGAGAAGGTAGATACAAAGTTCAACACACTACAGTTTTGATGAGATACGAAAAGTCCCCTGTTAATGACTAATGAGAGAAAAGGAAAGAGAACATTTAATAATATATATGCAGAGACTGTAAGAGAAAAGTGGTAGTGGAGTGAGCTGCATACTGTCAAACTGATTGATGGAAACTAGATGACTTCATAGAGCCACTGAACTTTATCATGACATACACTTGACCCCACAGGCATTTAAATCAAAGCTCTGCTAAGCCTAGAGGAGATTCTATCCTTGCAGGCAAACAAATTAAATGCTTCAATACAGTAATAAAACATCTAATGATGGACATTTGCGGCTATTGTCGCATGCTTCACTGCATTTTACTGGTCTGTCCAACATAACAATTGCCCCAGCTGCCTAGTGTTATACACATCAGAGTGGCTGATTTGTAGCAAAGTTGGATTAGGAGACCTAAATTTATAACACATGTAATATCCAACATATTGGGTGATGCAAAAAATCATCTTTTTCCACAAAAGCAATGGGAAAGGTTAAGCAGATGCTGTCTCTGAACCTTTTCCATGCTCATAAAAAGATACAAGTGGATCTGATCCACCCCAGTGAATCAGCTTCACCTGATTTAAAAACTCAAATGAGATTTAATTTAAAAATCTGATTTAAAAACTCAGATGAGAAAATACTAGAACACATTTTCAAAATAAATGGAGCTAGTTTCCTCTGGCTAAGAAAGCAGATGGACTCACAGGTCACACAACCTTCTATAACAAACTTTGCTGTTCTTGAATTAGTTTTGTCTTTCTGTGAATTAACTGTAACACTGCTTAGAGCAGAAACTTCCCTCCCTGATCAGCTTCTTTACTGATAGGACAGCAGAGCAGCTATTAAAAGGACACTGATTAGCCCTGACCAGTCTGCCCTGATATGTTTGAAGAGTGATGTCAAAGTCTAATGTAAACCTTTCAAAAGTAACTTTCTCTTTCACATCTATCATTCCCCGTTCCTTCTCTTTGCTACCTGTTCTCAAAGTATTGCTGCTGCAATCCCTTTTAGCACAGTTCTGCTGGCTAGAACAATCCAGAGTACATGCTATTATTTCATTTACTGAACTACCCACTAATTTAAATATTCAAGGAATCTAGGATGACTGTCTTCCTGGCCTGAACAAGTTTGTCAAAACAGGAGACATTTTGTACATGCTCTGTATGGATGTCCTGAACTAAGTGACCTTCATGCACAGAATGACCAAGGTCCCTTGAGTTCATGGATCTTCTTTAACAAAGGAAAATACATTGAATTAGCAAGTATTCCTAAGATTCTTATTCCTCATTGAGTCTATGCAAAGCTGTCAGGAAAAAGGATTCAAAAGCTTTTGTGGATGAGGTTATCTTCTCCTGTACAGAATCCAATTCACTGTCCCTCTTCATATCCCTCCTCCCTCCAAAGCACATTTTTTTTTAAACAGTACTCTAATCTTCTTACTGCACGACAGTTCTTTCTGATTACCCCCATGTTCTGATTGAGAACATGTAGACATTGCAATTCCATCTCCACATCTTTCTTTCTTTATTGGATTTGTGTTAAGTTTTTAAATTATGTATATTTTTTTCACTCAGAAATGGGCTTCTATTATGAACTTATCTTTTATAAATAGTAAAATAGCCATATATAGCAAAGACTTAATCACTACAGGTCCCAACAGAGTGCCTGATATATAGAAAAATAACATTCTTTCAGTTGTGCTCTCATTTGGTGGGAAATAAAATTAGGCTGCATTTACTCTTGAAACATTTGATTTGCTTGAACGTGCACAGTTTCAATAACCAAAAGTTAAAGTAATTTTTATAGTCTTTTGCTGTTTTTTTTCCATTGCTTTTTGCATTACAGTTGGCACAGCTTCTCTTGAACCAACATGCACTTTATCTGGCAGCTACTTATCAAGCATTGGCACTACTATTACCCAGGAGGCTCTGGCACAGTAGCAGATAGTGTTTGGAAGATTAGTCAGTGTCACGAAGATGAGAGTAAAATTAAGAAACAATGAATACAACATTAACACTGTTAGGCTTAGAGAGAAAGAAAAAAAAATTACAGAAGCTCCTGAAACCAAATTACATTGTTCTTAATCAAACTGACAGTTATAAAAATATTTAGTTTTGATTCACAGAAAGCTAAGGTATTTTGCATTCAAGCACTTTTTGAAAGAGGATTCTTTTGTGTTTACTTCCCAAGAAATAAATTCTGGCCTTTGTTTCACTTAAAAGCGCTGAGGAGTTGAGATGTCTGGTGCTTATTACCCTGCCCACTGACTTCTGGAAATTCTAGGCAGATTGTACAATTAAAATGGTTCAAGTCTGTGTCTGACCTGCAAGAAGATAACAAATGAAGTGGACACTTCACCCTAAGTCACATTCACTTTCAGAAAAGCATATCGCATAAAGTTATGCTATGAACTTCATATCAGAGTATCACAGTGATTTCATTATATTGATCAGGCCAACAAGCCTGAATTCATTACCAACATGCCATATATCACAGAGATGTTATCATTGTTGATGCTGATCTAGCACAGATTATTAAAAGTAGGAGTGAGATTTTAGATTATTTGTAAAAGTTTCATAGGAGAATAAATAGGATACTGTGTCAATCTGCCAAAGATCTTATAAATTTGTAGATATTTAAAAATAAATACAAGGTGAATAAGAAGGACTAGAAAGAGTAACAGATTCTAAAAATTATGTCTGATTGGCATAGCAACAACTTCATGAGATTATTCACATGTTGTAACACAAAAGATCATGAAATCTCCATAGGAGATGGAGAGGTCAATAAGGGAGGAAATATATAACAAGAAAAGGTCTTTGTTCAATTACAGAGAGCAAGAATTATAGGAGCAATGAGAATGTGTGAGAAAGGCAAAAGTGCTGCCACAGCTACAAGATTATATAAATAGGGATTTTTATGAATAACCAGAAGAATCACCTTACAAAGAGGACATATCAATGAGAGAGATTTTTTAGCTCTACTTGTGGAGTAGGCAGAGCCAGACACAGCATGTCCCTTGAGGTCCTAGGATGCCCTTTGAGACACAGATGATGAAAACAAGTAGATGGGACACTCTTGCAGACTGAAGCCTCTCCATGAATTACAGTACTAAAATGAAAGCAATTTTAGGAGGAGTGACCAAAAAAATGGCAGAGCTCCTACTCCTTAGAAATAAAGGGAACAGAACATTTATTGCAAAATAAGTGTCAATAAACTCAGGGAGTTGTTAAGCAAGTCTAATGACAAAAGGAATAAAGGATAGCTGGCAGTTCCTCAAAGGAACAAACCAGGAATGAAAGATAACGTATCCTACTGCAAGGAAGAATTGGGGTGTGTAGTCAGAATCAGATCTGTATGTCTTGTTCCATGATTTCAATCTCAAGGAAGCATATAGAAAGTGGAAAGTAGAGCAGACTAAATAAAAGACTAAATAAATACTCTATGCACACAGAGACAAATCAAATAGGCCAAGGTACAAACTGAAGCACATCTCACAGGTGATATCTAGTATATCAATAGATAGTTATAGAAACTAAGGAAAAGGTTATCCAACACAGAAGAAAATCTATCAAAAAATAGTGTAATGCAAACTAGAGTCTTTAAAATAATTTTTTAGACAGTTTCTTAAAAAGAATTCTTGGTTTAGGCTAAATAAACATAGGTTGGACAGTTCAGATGGAAGCAAAATGTTGCAGACTGGCTGGGTGCAATATTAGGAAAATTAAAGGAGGGAATAAGTTTCAGGGCTGTTCAAAGTTACCCTCAAGAAATAATGGAAGAAAGGTGAGATAACAAGCAGCTAACAAAGGGGGCTTTGCAATGCCCATCTTTCAAAGGGTAGGACAAGAGGAGCTGAGGAATACAGATCAGTCAATTTACTTCAACTCATAGAAAGATACAAATAATGAAACAGAATGATTGTGACTAACTAGAATCAAGACAGCTGTCAAAATGAAATCACTTCAGACAAACCTGATTTTTTTCCTCAACAGGAAAACTGTCTTTGTGGAAGAAGTAACAGGAATGTCATATATTTTGTCTTTACTACCTTTGACACAATCTTTATTATTCTATTATCAAGCTATGATAACATTCACTAGCTCCCATAACTACAGGAAGGATGCAAAATGGGTTTCGTTATCATGCTGAAAAAAGTACCATACATAATTCTTTAGCAAAATGGAAAAACAGATCAAGTGAGTGTGTACCGGGGGTCTGTTTGCTCCAATATCTTCAAGAGTTTCATTAACATCCTAAAGAATAGAATAAATAGTATGCTTATTGATTTAGCAGGTGACATGATCCTGAAAGCACGAGAAGTATATTAGACGATGATTTGCTCATGAGAAAGTGAAAAAAGAACCTAAATACTACGCTATTTGATAGGTGCAAGTAAAGCGTCTTTACAGGTATAGTCAGTGACACAAATAAAAGATGAAAAATAAATAAGGAAGCAAGCATTTCAAAGACAAAGGATCTTTATAATTTCTGACCACAAGTTAAACACATCAATAATGACATGGCAAGAAAGGCAAATACCATTTCAGAGGGCAAACAGAAGTGTAATTTGCAATTACATGAAGCAATACCCCTTCACTTGGTTCAGCATCTGTAAGGTCTCAGCTTGAGAACCATGTTCTGCACTTTAAGAGCATTCACCAATTGGAGACTGACCAGAAGAGAGCAGTGAGAATGGTCAGAAGCTTAAAAACTTGACCTACGGGGAAAGACTGACTGAACCACGGAGCAGGTAAATCTAAACAAGAGAAGGAGACTCCCTGAGTGAATACAAAATACCAGTAAAGGTAAACAGCTGCTGCAAATAGGAAGAAAATTATCTGTTTTCACTGTGTAGTGTCATTGTAGAAAAAAACAGTAGCCTGAAGTGGCAGAAAGAAACACAAGAGAAACCTTTCTAACGGTGCCAGTGATAGAACATTTGAGTAAATAAGCTATGGGTGATATGGAGTCATAAGCACTACAAATCTTTAAAAGCAGCTTAGGCAAATAGCTATCAGCAATAAAATGTAACATTAATGGTGCCTTGTGACTGGAGAAAAAGAGTAGTTGAAACCCTAAAGTTTCTTTTCTGACAAATGATTTCATGAATACATATAATATGGAAAAGTTAAGATACAAAGAGGAAGATGAACTCTTTCATACTGGTTTGTATGACATATTAGCCATTTCAGATGTTGAAATGATTTTTTGTTAGCCATTTCTGGCTTCTCTTCATCTATCCAATACATCAAAAAGCTGTGAGTTTACAACTAAAAGTAAGGGTTTGTATTTTTTCTTTTTGCTATCAAGTGGAACATAACATAACCCTTAGCAATTATGTTATTGTCCCACTCTGTGTGCATTTAACCTTCTGGCCAAACAACATTTCACTTTCTTGTGGCTCAATACATCATATATATAGCTGTAAATTTGTTTCTCTGTTCACCCAAACATGTAAGATTTATCTGATGTGGCAGTAACATTACTCAGCAAAGACAAACTACTACTGTGATTAAGTGGAACATTCTGATACCTGAGCTAAGTTACTCATGAAAAAATGGACTTGTAGTGTCCACTGTATCACAAGACAATAAAAAAATCTGGGAGAAGTGAGTGGAAGTTTTAATCAGGCTGTCAAAGCAATGCTAAGAGTGGTCTGTACAGACATAAATAACTAACACACTTGCTGAGCTCCTAGAGAAACAAGTCAAGGTTGTGTGCCATCTTACATGCACTTTGAAATCGAAATAGATTATGTGACTTTGACAGCTCCATGAGAGGAAAGGAAAGCTTTCTGGAAATGATGCAAATATTTGCAAATAGACTAGGAGTTTAAAATATGATCAGGGAGTTTGTCTCCATTTTTTAAGTACCCAATTTGAAAGCTCTTCTAAACAATGGAAATCATGATTTATACTCATAATTTCTGCATTTCAACAGGATGGGTCCAAGTTATTTTTGGATATATTATAAAACCTTTAATTACATTGCTACCACAAATTAAATGATCACATCCTACCTATGATTAAATTTTTACTCTTTACAACCAAAACACAATCCAAGGGAATCTGAGCTAAAAGAACAGAAAGGGATTATAAGAGCAGAATGATCCGGGGGAAGAGAAACTAAAGATATGTGTGCTGAAGCAGGAATTTGATAGGAAACAGTCATAGACACCATGGGAGACGCATACAGCAGAGAAAGAAAAAGAAACGATCTGGATTAAAATCTGTGCTGGTACAGGAACAGGCAATGGGAAAGGGAAGAGGATGTTATAATTTTATCAGATATGATCCTTCCTCTGCATGTGTTTGTATGTGTGTACAGGATTGGAAAGCATCACAAATTTGGAAAACTCTGTACTGAAACATTTTGCAACCTTAGTGAGACTGAGACAGTTTTTACAAAGGGTTGTCAGTGTTCCTCAGCTGTTCTTTCCTTCAGTATTTATCAGTCAGTATATATCAGAACTGCCAGAAAAATAAAGAACATTTTCCAGCTGAACCTAGTTAGGAACATAGGGAAAAAAGGAATAATATTAACTTTTTTATTTATATTACTTGTTGAGATAATCCTCCATAGTAGGGAAGAAGGAAAATATTTTTTTCTTTCCATAAGATTTACTGATATTTTTATTCCATGTCAAAAAAAGTAAAATTTTTTATTTTTCATCACAATACCAAATTTGCAGCCAGGAAAAGGATTTTGCAGCAATCTTGAACGAACGTTCTCAAAGATTTGTTGATATTTTTGTTTTACCAGAAAAATAATTTCTCCCCTTAACGCTACTTCTTCATTACCTTCACTTAAACATCAAAACAGAAAATGTTTCTTTATTTTGCATTTGTAATATGTATTAAACCAAGAAGCTTTCTATCTGAATGTTTATCGTGACATCTTTGTTCAGTGCAGCATTGCCATAAGAGCACTGAAAACACTCTATAATGAAAATAATAGAAATTAAAGTATTTTTTTCATATTTCTTACAAATTTAACATCAACAGAGGAAAAAGTTGAAGGTCTTCATAGAAGCACTTAACTCTTCTACAATGCACAAAACATGCTGTGTACATGAATGCATATCTGTAACTGGAAATATTACATACTGTGTGGGAGAGGAAATACTGCTTGCAGCTTATACTCTTTTTGGCAGAGCACAAGCTGGGAAAATTCATGTGGCAATTCACTGAAAATTTCTCAACATATGCTAACAGATTATATTTTTGTTTGATTATTTTGAGAATGTAGGTTTAATTATAAGGGTTTTTAAACACATAAAGGTATATAACCCAAAGTCTGCTGTTTGTGACACCACTGCTGAAAACACAGACTTCCACTGAATCCCATGGAAGATGGTAAATGTAAAAACCTGGCTGCAAAGTCAAGTATGTTCTGCAGTCTAATCGGAAGTGTTTGGATGTCATTCTTGTTAGTCTGAACAGCAATTACATGCATGATACAGAGCATGTGGAGAATAGACTTAACAACACTGCTATTTTTGTTCAGCACCCTCTACCTATTTATCAGTCTTACACTGGTCATTATCTTTTTTGATATTGGAAGTTCCGCTAAAAAACAAAAGCAATGCATTGTGTATTCAGCCATTTGGTGTGATATATCAAATAGCGGCCCAGACCTTCTCAGCAAAATTATATGAAAGTTGCTGCAGTGAAATCAATAAAGTGAGGCCATACCTTAGTTTCTCAGCCACCATGTTCCAAGGATGATGAAACTATAGTGTATAAAACTGGCAAATTGATATATAGATGAAGATGTTCACTTTTATAAATAAAAACATTTACTCCTATTTCAAGGATTTAAATTCAACCTAGAAAAAAATTTTTTCTTCATTTTGGTTTAGTCTTATGATTCAATGTTGTCCCAGGAGTGTCATATCTTCAGTTATTTCTCTTTCACTCCACTGCCTTCAAATTTCACCTCAAGCTGCAGTTCTGAAATCACACTGAAAACAATTAAATGACATACAAAAAAAAAGATACAAGCATTTAATTATGAACAAATCTTGTTGCTCAAATTGTTTTTCAAGCATACAAATATGTTCTACAATAGAAAGAAAAAATCATAACTGAAGAACTGATGTACAGAACTACTTATTTGCGAAAGTTGTTCAACATGTGCTTTGAGTTTCTTCAGTGTATACTTTGAATGCAATAAAATTCAGTGGATGGTATTAGATTTTTCCCATCATGTATGGAGAGAGACAGTATTCTCCAATGTGCTTTCAAATACAGACCAGTTCTTTGTTCCCTCTTGCCACTTTTTGCAGTAGTACTGAAGAAGTCATGCAGTCTTGGATAAGCACCAAGTCCTTATCACTTCTTCAGCCACCACTCTGTTCACATTGACTAACATGTCACTGAGGACAAAGTGAGAAACAACGTATGCCATAATGCATTTTCGAGGACAAAGTGAGAAACAACGTATGCCATAATGCATTTTCAGTACAGTTTCAGCTATAGACCCATACTGTGGCTATATGAAATTCTTAATATTCTTAAATGAGAATTCTTAATGAAAGCTCATTTGAAAACATTCACAAATAGTGCATTTTACATTTTTCAGGTATCTAATTATTCCAAAATAAATCTTGTTACAGTTAGAAAGCCTCCACATGCATGGATACTACTGAATTTTAATTCTGTATTGTGTAGTACAGTATGTCAGTCTCATAGCAGCAAAAACAAAAAAAAAAAAATGAGAGAGAGCGAGCTTTGTGTTTTGGAGATCACGTTCTTCAGTTTCCTTATTTCACTGAATCAATACTGAATTTCTACCTGTTTCCCAAGCTGCCTGGCTGAAGTTTTATGGCTTCTTACATAAACAAACATGCAGTTTCTTTGCAGCATCTTTTCCTTACATTAGACTATTTTAACAAGTAGCATTGCAAAACTGAAAGGGGGGGAAGTCTGAAAAAAGTAATTTCATTTTATATAACTGCCATCCCATGGCGATTAAAGTTTGCAAAATCACCTAACTATGTTGATTTACAGCTCTAGTTAAAATTCTTGATTTAGGGATTTGATGAATTTGGAGGTTAAATAAAAATATACTCTTAATGCACACTGCCTGCATGTTGTTATGGAAATTGATTTCTATTGGAGAGTAATCTCAGAAGGAGTAGACTCTTTTGTTTTGGTTGTTGTTCCCAAACAGACGCAGAGTTTTAGTTGTTTAGCCACCATCTAAACAGGTCAGCTTCAATTATCCGTACACCAAGCAATAGCACCAAAACATAAAAAAACAAACTACAAAATTGTAAGGTACATATGCAGTTGATTGTGCTGGTGGTTTGGTATTATTATTATAGAAAGCAGTAACCATTCAGGTGTGTATTACCAAAGAGAAAGGAAGGTATGGGAGAATGAGTACATACTATTGAGTGAAGCACTGTCATGCTTCACAAGGGGTGTCCTGCGTATCACAAGCTTCTGGTCACTATGGGTGAACACACTGTGGCCTGGCAAGAAAATAGTTAGACAGAAATTTGGTGCAGCTTTAGCAAAAACAGTCTGCTGTGTGCAGGCTATGAAACGGGCTGTTTCCCTCACAGAAAGAGTTGACAGAGAAATTTTGGAAAACAAAATGAATAATTTAAAACATTTCCAGAGAGGCCTCAGAATAGCACACTATTGAAACAAGGCTGCAATCTCTCTCTATTCAGGCAGATACCTGGCTACCTGATTAACTCTAAGCCCATGCTCAACTCCTGCTGAAGTAAACAGGACATGAACCAAGCCAAAGTATGTTATTGAAGAGGAATCGAGTGCTGAACTGAACCAGAACAAATAGCTTGAGTATGGGAGGTACTTCAGGAAGAGAGACAGGACATCTGTGTGCAGTTCAGTGATAAGCTGAAGGCTCTTTAGTGGTATTAAGGGAAAGGGATGGAGAAAACCCCAAGATTCTTGATTCCAGCAAATCACTGCATCACTTCAGGTGGACTCATCACCTTGAGCTACCTTTCCAAGAAAACAAAGAGAAGTCAATCTGTTGAAACTTCTGTACATAAAAAGCACAATACCAGTAGCAAAGCCTGAATATAGCAGCAGCCATTTCCTCCTTTATGAAGCTATCTTCATGCCTGCAATGCTGCGATTCCCCCATGCTATGTATAATTATGTCTTATATAATAATAGCATCTGGTGGATTGGATTGGGGCAATATGTTACTCAAGCACTAATTTATTTGCCAAACATCTTAGCTGTCTGTGTAGCATTAAAAGGAGTATGGGGAATAAACAAGAGGGAGAAAACTCTGATTTAATTGGCATAACACAAACTTGACGGGATACATAGCAATTTTTGGAATATTACTAGATTGTCCAAGAAGGGCTGGCGAGGGAATGACTAAGGGAGGTGGCATTCTCTCACATATTAAAGATGCAAACACTTTATACGAGGGATGAAAGCTAAGAGCTAAACCTGCTGTATGGTGAAAAATAGGGAAAGAACACTATTCAGATGGAGGCACATACAAACCACTTGTCCACAAGAATCATTTGGATTATTTTTTTCCTGAATACTTCAAGGAATCATCTAAAGCACAGGACTGGGCATTAAAAAACATTTAAAAAGGCAAATGGCAGACCCAGAATGTCTGCCTAATTATTGGGATGCACTCATGATAGTTGTTTGATATAAAAATGGAGAAAGTAGCTAGGAGGGCTGTTCTTGTGGGTTTGCGTCTTACCAGATGGGGAAAAAGTCAGGGCAGAAAGCAGCTTCAGTAAGGGTGACCATGAACTGGAAAAGTGCCTGGCTAAGAGAACGGGAATGAAGGAGAACAGAAAAATAAAACAAATTGTTTTAAAGACTGAATTCAGCAATTTGGTATGTAAGATCTCATGGGAGAAAAGTTTAAGAAGAAAAAGTCTTAGAGGAAAGCTGACATTGCCTTAAGGAAATGACACAGCAGGTACAAGCTGTCCCACTGCAGAGCAAAGCATGTAGACCATGGCTGAACCATGACCTCAGCTACAGAAAGGGAAGTATACAAAAACTTAGGTTATATTGTAAAAGACTGGTACAAATGAGTAGATTGTATAGACAGAATTCAGAAAAGCTAAAATATGACCTGCAAGAGAAAATAAAGAATAAGAGAAGTACAGTGTGTTAACAGTGAAAAAAAAAAAAAGTTAGTCCATTGTACAGAAGGGATAGAAATCTAACTAAGATGATGATGCACCAAAGTGTTAAGGGCATTCTTCTATCCGTCTTTAATAGGTCAGTTACAATTTAGTGGAGCAGTGCAATTTAGCATCAGTGTCAAAGGCATAAAGTCTCATAGTACAGTTGGAAAAGAACATGTCAGGGAGAATTCGAAAGAAATACACATTTTGTTAAGTTGCCCAGGCTTGGTTAAATTCTTTCTAAGTAGTTGAAAAATTGTCCAAATGACTCTTAAGGCCATTACATATGTGTGAATTCATGAAGGAAATAGAGGTACTAGACGACAGAACGGGACAAGATGTTGCCCATATATAAAATGAGGAAAAAAGAGCATATGGAGGAAACCAGATCAGTGGCAATTAGTATGGATCTCTGAAAAACAAGTTGTCTTCAAAATAGTTTGGTTCTATCATGAGGAGGTATGCCTTGTGAATAGAGAAGAAACAGTAACTGTCATGTATCTTGAATTTTAATATAGTTGGAGATTACATTCTTACAAGCAGTTTAGTGAAATATGGCCTAGATGAAAGGTGAGTGACAAAGCAGCTGAATAATTATACCAAAGAAAATATTAATCAACGGTTCTCTTTCAAGCAAAAGGATGATGAATGGGGCTCTGCAGAGTCTGTTCAGGATCCAGTTTTGTTCAGTACTTTCACTGAAATCAAGACAAAGGAATAGAGCATATATATATATATGCTATATATAGATTACATGGAGTTGAAGAGTACAATAAGTTTCCTGGGAAATGTAATTAAAATTTAAATAGGAAAAAAATATGTGTAATAGGAGCAAGGAGAAAATTACTGTAGATTATTTAATTTACAGACTGGACAGGAGTAATCAAAAAACCAGGGTGGGTTCTTGGAGATTAAGTAGTCAAAAATAACAAAGTCTGGTAATTGAGGTGAACTGTAAACTGTACAGAAGTGAAAAATGTCACACCATTGTGAAAAAAGCAAAACTCATTCCAGGAAGTAAAGAGAGTTGTACACACAGGACAAATGAAATAATTCTCCCACTCCACAGCACTGGAAAGCCTCCGCTGTAATTTTCCAGCTGAGTTACTGGATTCTTTGGAAAAATATAGCACAACTAAGCCATAAAGAGGAAAGTAATGGGAAAATACATGCACATGAGAAGAGTTAGGATCAGCCTAGGTCATTTAGCCTAAAGAAGAAAATTTTAGGGGGATAATATGGCACAGTACTGATATTGTAAAACATAAAAAAGGTTGTTACAAAGGAGGAGGGAATATTCTGTTCTCCATGAGATAATGAGCATGAATTGCAGTCAGGAAGATTACTGTGATTTTATCATAAAGATTTGTGTAACATCAGAATACATCATGTGGGTGGCTGTGAAGGCTCCATCACTGGATGCCTCTAAGATTTCTCTCAGGATTGAAATACATGTCATTGATTCCTCCACAGAGCCACAAGACCTGCCAGATGACTTCTCAGGGTTTTTCCCAAGAACTTTTATTCTTCAAACTTCCCTCTATTTTGTCAAAGTCTCCCTTCCCCCCAATAATCTGCAGATTACCAGTGTCTCCTCTTTCATTCTTGATTAGCTACCTCTTCATTTCCAATTTAAAATTATTTGAAAAGGTGCTACCCAGTAGCAGCACTTTGCAGCTTAATTGTTGTAGGAAATGACAGGGTTCAAATCCTGGAACAAGCAATTGAGGTATTTAGAGCTCCACAGATGCTTATACAATTCTGCCAGATAGCACAACGAATGTCCTCATGGACCATCCGGACTTCCTCATTAACAGATCTGGACCTCAGATGTCCTCTCAGTGATCCATCAATGTCTGGGGATACACATGTTAAAAGCAGCTACATCATGACTATCTCACCAGGGTTGCCCTAATGTCTTTCATGCTTCTCAAATGCTTGCCGACAGCCTTGCTGCTTAGACCACGTCAAACACACTTCAGTCAATTTCCTTTTCCTTTCTTTCAGTTTCTTTTGACATTTTTTTTTAATAACCCATCTTCTCTCCATCTTTGATTCCTTTACCTTCTCCACTTGTTTCATCTACTCCTTTTACATTTAGTATGTGCAAAGGAAAAAAGCTATTTCAGTCTTTTGCCTATACTTTTGACATTTCCGATGATTCTTATAACACCCAGATGCTGAGTGAATGAATAACCTATGACAACCAAATGCCAGATACAGGTAGAAATTCGCATTTATCCTTTAGCTTCACCTCATGCTACTGGTTCACAGAAGGCTGAAGAAATAATGAGTTTTGATTAAATCATCTGCCACTGGATAGCATGTATCCATTTAAGTCAATAAATTTTTAAAATCTGGGAAAATATACATGATAAAACCTGTACTAATAATATATATCTATTTTAGATGTATTAGACATTGCATAGATAATACATATATTTTTACATATATTAAAAATAATATAGATAATAAAAGGTTTGTAATAGCATCTCAAATCCTATTTCAACATTTTCAAAATAAAATATTTGGTCTTTATTTTGAAAGAACTTCAGTTTCCAATTTTCATATTTTAATTCCATTAACAACTACAACACATTCCAAATCTAAAATGAAATAGAACCTTACAAATAACCATAATACTGTCATAGGACCAAATGTCAGTCTTTCCTCTCTGGTTTTCCATATTTCCTTGCTTTAACTTCTGTTTTCTCAACAGTATTTATCAGTACCTCAACACAGTCCTTCAAGGCTTTCTTGCATTAACATAGTAGAAAACACTACAGCAGTAGTTAGGATTTAATTAGCCTGTGTCCCAAAACTGTCATTAATGTTATAGGCAATGTCTGCATTACTAGGTGATCTGGTGTTATAGGAGCAGACTAGTAGATCCAGATAGTTGGTTTTGAGGCTTCTCTCATCTCTATTGTGTGTGATTCAGAGGGCTTGCTTTGAATTAAATTTAATCTGGTCTCCTGGGCCAAATATCTCCTTTACATATGGAGCTCTGAGTTTTCTGAAGGGGAAAAAAGTGTCACCTTGTAGGGCCTTGTGGTTCTTCAGCCCATGCACTACTATGGAACCTAATGTGAAACACTCACAAGCTTTGGGACATGGCTTCTAGGTGGGGTCCCGCTGGAAAGGGTCACCTGATTTATGAGAGAGTGAGAGAGAAACTCTGCTGAATCCCCATGTTAGGTGAGTTTATGAAAAACTACCATAATATAGTAGGAACAAGTTTTTGTTGGTTGCATTCTAGCCCAAGCACATCTGCATTTTGTAGCCCAGGTGTTAATGGAATATTAACCTATTTCAGAAGATTTATCTTACCCACTCTAATTCCCTGCTGGTTGCCTCCTTAAAAAGGTTATATATGCATTTCAGTACTGCAGTAGGGCTCTTCCACAAAGACAAGGACATAAACAAATCTATTTTGCTTTAACCTGTAAGGCCAGTCTTGGAATCAAAAATGGGTCACTTACGTCCAGGAATTGCACTACTGACCAGTTCCCAAAGATGCTCAAGGATGTACAAAATCCAGGTCTTGAGCAAGAGCCACTGACAAAAATCTGAGACACTACTCTCCCAATGATATATTTTACTCTTGTGCCTTATAATATGAAGACAGCTTTTTGAGGGGCAAACACATAAAGACATCAGTCATGAGTGTTCATAGTCATAACAAGCCCAAGGAACTCCCATATGAAACAGCCAGTCATGGAAATATTGTAGAAATGATACTGCTTAAATTATATTCTATCTTTCCTCCACTCAGCAATGACAAGCGTGCAGGGAGCACTTCAGCACATTAACCGAAAGGTGACTGGTTGTGGTGGTTACTGTCCCTGAGCCAATAGTGGGGATACATCCCACTAACCCTCAATCAGTCCTCACTTCACAGCCACTAGCTTTCCACCTGGGTGTTCCTTCATTTACTTTTGGCAAAAATTATAATAAAAATGATGAGTGGCATTTACCAGCGTGAGGCTATGAAAGCCAGGTTGAATACAGCTGCTGAGAAGCTCTTTAGAGAGCACCCTGCTGGACCTCCATCTTGCGGGGACAGGTCTGGTATCATCTAACTGCTCAAATGCAGCATCTTCCTCATCGTCATGTCTGATGGTCAAATTTACTTATGCAAGAATGGGGATATAAGGAACAAGGCAAACAATGCTGGGTGGTTTAGGGAAAACGTCACTAAATGTTTTTGACAGAAACAGGAGGCTGAGTCATCCCAGAACTGTTTCTAAGGTCTTTGTCTAAATTTATTCCATCTTTAAGTCCTTGACCTTTTCTCTATACTACACATGCAGGTACTGTTAAGTATCAACATTGTAAATTTTATTTTTCTTCCAGTTGTGGCTCAAATTTTCATGTTTAGAAGAAAGAAATTGGTGATCTCTTCTAACTTTTTCTGAGCCAGTATTATAATTATGGGAAAACCATACTTCCTAGATCACTGATTTCACATAAAAGTATTCTCTGCTTGAAAGGTCATGCTCTCTAAATAATACATACATAAAAATTAATCTTCTCTCCTTGAAATGAAACTGTTATAAAGTCAATGCAATAAAATGCTGCTTTGATTTTAATTTAGCTTGAAAACATTTCTCAATTTACCTCAATCACTGTTAAAATGTTGGCCATTATTGTCTATGAAATCATCTGTAGATCAGCATGATGCAGTTTGTTAAAAAAAGGTAGTGATCTAGTCCATGAAATCATTTGCTGCTCCATTTTATCATCTACTTCTTAATCTGAGCATCAGCAGTTTACTCTTAAAGACAACACTATTTCTGTCCAAGGAGAAAGCTGGAAATTTCCCCAAGAAACAAGCCAGAAAAAAAAAAAAGGACTAGGAGGCTCCTATTAGTCAGGGTTACTGCCTTTAACTGATAGTCTGCAACCTCTAGCATGGCAAGACAACTTTTTTCTCCCAGGAGAATGAATCTCAAGTTTTTTTTTTTACAGCAGTTGACAACAGCCTTTTAATACCCACAGAGATATTTTCATACAAACAGCTGCATTAATGAAATTTAATAATACTATCCATACTACACCTCATATGATCAAATCAAATCCCTATTCCCTTCCAACAGTAAGGAAATAAATAATAGTTTAGTGTTTATTTATCAAATGCACCACTTGTCTGATACCTCTAGGAAGATTCTGTTATTTTTTGAGGCTTTTATTTTGTGGATTTTTCATCCAGCTTAACAGCTGGAATGACTAAAAATACTCAGGATTTGTCTAAAAGGGAAGTGCCATCATAGCTATCCTCACAAATTAGCTTTTCCAATATGGATCAAGGAGGTATTTCATACTACAAAGGTAGAAGCACACTTCTAGAAGGTAGGAAGAAAGGGAATGTATTTGAGAAAACATAGTCTATTTTCTTTTTGAAATGCATTAGCAATGGTCCAAAAATATAAAACCACTTTTTATATAGCAAAACCCAGCCTCATTAGCAGCAGACAGGTGAGCTGCAGAGAAAATACAAGCACAAGAGAAGACTGTATGCACAAACTGTGAAAGAAACAATTATTTCTCATTTCACGTATGTTTATATTGCATCTTTACCTACCATTTACCCTCTATAAACTTTTTTTCTCTTTTGTAAATGCTATGGCAGGCTTTGCTATAGCAGAGTTGGGAAAGAGATTAAGAAGTTTATTTGCAGCATGCCATGGAGTTTTGCTGACATCCTTATAGCAACAGCAAGTAAAAAATGCATTCCTTAATAAACCACCTTAGTTTAAAAGATTTGCAGTTGCTTTCATTCATCTGGTTTTGATCCTGGCTATTCGATGAAGTTATCACTATCCCTTGGAAGTGTAAGAATGCCGAATATTAATGGTAGGTCTGGAGATCACTGCTTTCATGCTGTGCCCAAATGTTTTGTTGCCAGAAGAGAAAACATTCGGTCTGTCAACTTCTAATATACAGCTACTGAAGCTGAATTATCATGCTGCTCTGAATTTTATAACTATATAAAATATTTTTTATCTACTATTCCTCATATTCCTGATTCAATATCCACAAATGTCAAAAATGTCTAATATATTCATGGGTTTAGGAGACTGCTAGTCTTGACATCACAGTATGATCAGGACACTCAGTTAAAAGTGTTTTCAAATATCGAAGATATTTTGACTACAAACCCTTGCTTTTTTAAGATGTGCACATTCTAAGAAGGCAAGATATCCATGATTATTAATTTCTGATGTTCAAAAATCTATATGACAATCTGAAAACAGAAGTTGCAGGGTTAATCTGACTATTGTACTTTATATACCACTTGAAGAATCAAAGAGCCCAGAAGTACTTTTTAGCTTAAAGACAGCTCTAATGACTTGCAAAAAAAGTAATTTGGCCTTGTCTCTGGTTTTTTATTTTTCTTGATCTGAAAGTCTTTCTTCGTTCCAATGTTCTTCTTCCTCAAAACATACTGGCAGTCCCCCTAGTTAGCTACTCCCACTGGCTTTTATCAAATTTACACACCATTCTTTTCTTTGATTTTATTTGAATCACTTTTTCTATTTGTCATGTACTTCTAATCCAACAGCTATTTTTTAGATATAAATGTGTGATAACCAATATATTTTGGTTTGCAGAAGGTAAACCTGACAGGATGCTCAGAAGAGATCCTATTCACTTTTCTTTACTACTCACCAATAACTCACCATTTCTTTCTTTCGTTACATTAATTCTGATGCAAGCACAGAAAGATGAAATTTTACAGTACAGATTTTCAAGCATTTATGGTACAGAACTGGACCACAAAACAGTTAGAAAACATGATTCTTTCTGACTCAGCAGACATACTCACACAATGTAGTCAGTATCTGATCTGCTGACTTTAATATTTAAAATAATGTATTTTTTTCTGCATTTTAATATTTTGCAGTACCATTGCATAAATGGCACATAAAAGGAAAACAGCTAGATTCTACTCTGAAATGCTGTGTCATTTTCCTGATAGTTGTTCAGTAGCACTTGCTGAAAACTTCTTGTTGCACACACAAGTCCTGCTTGCCTTCAGAATCTTGTCTGAGCTGGCATGACTAGAAACAACAAAGCCAGAAAGACCCCAACTTATTTATAAAGTAGAATATCTAACAATGAAGCTACTAAGACAAAGATATTGAACTAAGATGTTTCTTTTTCAGTATCACATTTCAGTGTCATCCTACAATAACCTATATATACAAATACATAATAATGTAAATTATGTTCTTGTAATTATTTACCATACAACATTATACTTTATTTAGAAAAATTGTTTAGAGTCTGGTTTTCACTTCAGACAAAGCTTGAAACCCAAGAAAGGAACAGAGGCCATTTGACATATGTGTTTATCAAAATTGTCGTTGAACAAAACCAGAAAAAATCTGGAAACATTGCAGAAAAATATGCACTGGTTTTTTTCCATACTTTTTCCAAGGCTCACCTATAGCCTGAGATCACAGAGGGGGACAAATACGGAGATGTAGAGTACAGTAACTTTGTGTTTTAGGTCAGCCTTGACAGACAAAGTGTTGAAGAAAGTACCATTTCTACTTGAATTAGTTTTTCACTTCTGTCAGAAAATGAAAAAAAAAAAAAAAGAGGTTGTGGCTCTTCAAATCCATTTTTTCAAATCCCCTCTTTCAAATCCCTCACTCTCTTCAAATCCATTTTTTCTTTGTCTAGTTTTGAAAGTTATCATCTTCTGGATAGTCTTGCTGAAAACCACACTCCACTAACTTATCATGAAGAAAAACCACACAGGTCAAAACCGAGTAAAGACTTTAGTTTTTCTGGTATATTTTCCAGAAAGTAAAATAAAATTCAAAGGCACCTGAAGTATGAAGCTGACATTTATAAGGTAAATTTTCCACCAAGTAATGATTTATTATTATCTATTCTGATAGACGTATACGTGATTTTAAACAGGACAAGCAAAAATGGAAAACTTTGTGGAAAAAAAAATATTTTATGTGATGAAGTTTTTGGTCAGTCATTTAACAGACTTTTTGACATCTATCGTTTAATTTCATATGAATAACTTTTTATTATTATGACCACTTTGATTTGTGAATCACATGTAGGGCTTCAGAATATATTGAAATTTAAGAACCAACCTAAGATTTGAAATGAAGCTTCTCTTTCTCATTCTTCCCTTGCAGGGTGTGCAGAAAAAAAAAAATCCATATTTTATCAAATGAGAAAGAATTAATTCACTGATCAAACTAATGACAAAATTTGGAAAAGAGGTAAATAGATGTATTTCATATGTTATTCTTGTTGAGAGAAACTATTTTTATAAGGTTCATAAAGTTTCTATGTAAACAAAGGAAACATTTTTTAAAAAGCAATGAAAAAAAGAATCAACCTTGTAACACATCTTATCAGGCCTTTTTTAGGCATCTAATAAAATCTTAGTCTAATAAAATCTTAAAGACAGGAATGTAATGAAAAGAAACCTGTTAACTTCAAAAAGCTAAACATCATGGTAGTAATGAATATGTTCTTGGAGTAGAGTATTTGAAAAAGAGGGACTCAGGATATAAAGTGGGAAACAGAAATTTGTTAACATGTTAAAACTGGGAAAATATTCTTATGTGAGGTTTCTCCAACATATTCACATTTAAGAAAAATATTTATTAAAACATCAAAAGGAATATATGCAGGAGTAATACGCAGACCTAGTGATTACTGCATGCTGTCCCACTACATCCAGATGATGTTATGGTAGGGATTTTATTTTTGACACTAGTATTAGAAGATGTAAGGATGGAGGGGAACCCTGATAATTTTCTCAAGTGATTTATTCTGTTCAGATTTTTATAGCCTCCATAGGTCTTTTTTAGCATGACAAAGAGCTACTGGGATATGCATCTTCAGCCCAGAGAAATAACATGGAATAAAAATATGGGTGCAATGGCAGGTAGTTACAATAGAGAAAAGTAAAGAACATGTCATGCTTTTGAGGACTTCAGAGGAATTCTCACTTTAATGCAAAGATCTTGCACATAAAAGTTCAAAGTAATTAAACACCTCTTAGGCCCTTGACAAGTGGCTTCTGTATGCTTCTATTCTTGTACAAATGTCCTGTAACGCAACAGAGATGGAAACAACAAGTTTTTTGAAAAATTGTTCTGGAAATCCAAAGAACACATTAAAATAACTGAAACTACATTAAAAAAATATTTAATCAACTCACAGAATTCTGGAACAGTCTGGAAGCTGCCCAGATACATTGTTGTTTGCATATGAATTTTCAATAAGATGCTGTACTAGGATAAATTTCTCTGTGAATGAACAACTTAATTTTATTTCTCAGGGCTTTCCTGTTTATAATTACTTATTACTTATCAGCAGATATAAATTCCAGGAGCCACAGATGCCCCAAGCTGTGCTGACACTGCTTATCTTTGACAGGAGTGTTTGATGAGTTCATTACACACGAGATGTTGAAAATAACCTAGTCCGCCCACAGTTTTTCATTAGGCGAAGCCATCTCAAGGTGTTATACCATACATTCATCCAAAGGGAAGGCAGATTCAACCGTGAGTTAAGAACTGACCACCATCTGCATCAGCAAAATAGATGTATCTTATCTTATATCTCATTCTTTTCTATGTACACAGAAAATCAAGCACAATGCTGGCCTCCTGTTTTAGAATGGGGAACATGATCATTTTCTTCCTCAACATTTCATTTTCACCAGTGTAAGAGCAGATTTTGGGTCCTGATAGCATAAATTCATTACATTACTAAGCACACTAATTTGCTGCTCCAGCAAATTTTTCACCTGGCTCTTCTTTATATATAATCTGTGAAAGTTGCCTGACCTACCATTTTTTTAGCATATTTTCTTCCTTGAGAACATAAGTACATGACATTTTTTACAGCTTTGCAAAAATCCTAGCAAAACTGCATGAAAATAGACTGTACCGATGTAGCTTCCTTAAAAAATGCTTATGCCATCTACATTACCACGCTCTCAAAAAGGAGGAATAGTGAAAATTTGCTCAGCAAAACAAGTAGGTCAGTGCAGGATCCTTCAAAAAGCTGTCATGGAGGTGGCCCCATGCTGGCAACGGTGGGTCTGTGACAATGTCTGTGAAAGTCACAGAATCACAGAATGGTTGAGTCTGGAAGGGACTCCTGGAGGTCATCTTGTCCAACCCCTCTGCTCAAGCAGGGCCACCTAGAGCCACTTGCCCAGAACCACATCCAGACAGCTTTTGAATATGTCCAAAGATGGAGACTCCACAACCTCTCTGGGCAACCTGTGCCAGGGCTCAGTCACTCTCACCGTGAAAAACAGTGCTTCCTGACATTCAGAGGGAACCCGCTGTGTTGCTGAGGAGAGGGGTTCTGAAGAGGAGGATGGTGGCGGGGGACCCTTCTAAAAGCATCAAAAACCTGTGGGAAAACTGCAAGCTGAGAAGGCAGAAACCCAGGGAAGAGGGAGAGCCTCAAGCTGCCCCCCCCCCCCCGTGAGCGGCAAGAGTGAGCTGGAATGAGGGCAGCGGGGACTCAGAGCAGGGGGAGACTGGAGTGACGACACCCCAAGCCCCTCATGTACAAAAGCAGCCCCCAGGGAGCACAAGGGACCAGGATGGGCAAACAGGGCCTGGCACACTAGAAGGGTGTGGCATGGCAGTTTGCACGTCAGTTGGCGCAGGCAGGGCGAGTGGACAGGGCACAGTCCCTCTCCTGGGTCTAGAGCTTGTCTGAGCTAGTTTCATCTTATCGTCCTCCACAAGTAGACTGAACCATGATCTCCACTCGCATCAAAACCACCACCAGAAAGAACATGGTGACCCAGGCAGAGCTGCCACGCAAACATGCAGCAGTCCAGGTCCCGGGCAGCAAGGAGTGCCTGAGCCTGTCAATCCTGCCAGAGGGCAGCACTGACAGCACCTGTGTGCGCTGCGATGAGCTGAATGACCTGCTCAGACTGGTGGCAGAACTCAAAGAAGAGGTCAAAAGATTAAGAAGTATTAGGGAGTGCGAAAGGGAAATTGATTGGTGGAGTAGCACCTTAGCACCCCTGAAGCAACAGGAGCAAATGGAGGCCCCAAGAGAGGCAGGTGATCCCTCACCCTCTTGTTACCAGGCAGAAGGAGGGGACCTAAGAGATGGGGGAGACTGGAAACAGGTCCCTGCTCAGGGAGGGAGGAAAATCCCCTCCCGACCTCCCTCACCCTCCATGGTGCCCCTTCACAATAGATACGGGACCCTGGAACTTCTGAATGAAGTAGAGAAGGATGAAGAGAATGAGTCAAACAAGAAGGAAGATCAAGGTCCACCAAGGCCAGGTCACTCTAGACCAGGTATTAAAACCAATTCTAAAAAGAACCCCAGAAGGGTCATTGTAGTGGGTGACTCCATTCTGAGGGGTGTCAAAGGCCCAATATGCAGACCGGATCACTTCATAGGGAAGTCTGCTGCCTCCCTGGGACCCGGGTGAAGGACCTCACGGCAAAACTCCACACTCTAGTGAGACCCAAGGACTACTACCCTCTCTTGATTTTTCAGGTAGGTAGTGATAACATTACCAGAAGTCCTAAAACAATGAAGAGAGATTTCAGGGCCTTGGGGAAACTGGTTAAGGGATCAGGGGCACAAATTGTGTTCTCCTCCATCCCTTCAGTTGGGGGGATGGATGAAGAAGATCACAGGAGAACTCAACAGATGAACTTGTGGCTCCGAGACTGGTGTTACCGGCAGGGCTTCAGATTTTTCAATCATGGGGTAGTATACAGGACACCAGACCTTTTGGCATCAGATGGGAGGTACCTGTCCCAGAGAGGGAAAAGGATATTGGGGCAGGAGTTAGCTGAACTCATTGAGAGAGCTTTAAACTAGATTTGAAGGGGGAATGGGGCAAAACTGGAACTCCCAGACATAAGCCCCAGGGTAGATTAACACAGTTTGTGGGCTGTTGTGCCAGCAATGACCCTCACCCTGCTATCCCAGTGGAAGCAAGGGATGGAGACATGCAGCACAACAAAGGTGCAAGGGATATTGATGGATCAGTAACTGGTAACACCTGTGAAATCTCAGGCTGGACCTCAAAATGCAAAAAGGTGCTAGGGTCATCAGCTCATCTGAAGTGCATGTGTACCAATGCACACAGCATGGGTAACAAACAGGAGGAGCTTGAAGCCATGATGAAACAGGAAAATTATGATGTAGTGGCTCTCACAGAAACATGGTGGGATGTCTCCCATGACTGGAGTACTGCAGTGCGCCTGTTGATGGCTACAAGCTCTTTAGGAGGGATAGACAAGGAAGGAGAGGTGGTGAGGTGGTGCTGTATGTTAGGGACTGTTATGATTGTTTTGAGCACAAGTACAGTGAGGACAGGGTGGAGTGTCTTTGTGTTAGAGTCAGGGGGAAGGCCAACAGGGCAGATGTTGTAGTAGGAGTCTACTACAGGCCACCCACCCAGGACAGAGAGGTGGATGAAATATTCTATAGGCACTTAGGAGAAATCTCACAATCGCTTGCCCTTGTTCTTGTGGGAGACTTTAACTTCCCAGACATCTGCTGGAAATACAACACAGCAGAGCAGAACCAGTCCCAGAGATTCCTGGAATGTGTGGCAGATAACTTCCTGATGCAGCTGGTGAGTGAACCGACCAGAGAAGGTGTCCTGCTGGATCTCCTCTTTGTGAACAGAGAAGGACTGGTGGATGATGTGGTGGTTGGAGGCCAACTAGGGCACAGCGATCATGAAATAATAGAGTTCTCTATTCTTAGAGAGACCAGGAGAGGGGGAAGCAGAACTGACATCCTGGACTTCCAAAGGGCTGACTTTGTCTTGTTTGGGCACCTGCTTGACAGGATCCCTTGGGAGACAGTCCTGAAGGTATAGGGGTCCAGGAAGGCTGGGCACTCTTTAAGAAGAAAGTCTTAATGGCACAGGAACAGACTGTCCCCAGGTGCTGTAAGAGAAGCCGGCAACAGAGAAGACCACCCTGGCTAAACAGGGAGCTTTGGCTGCAACTCAGGGAGAAAAGGAGAGTTTACAGCCTTTGGAAGAAGGGGCTAGCTACTCACAATGATTACAAAGATGCTGTGAGGCTATGGAGGGCGGGAATCAGGAAGTCTAAAGCCCAGCTAGAAATTAATCTGGCTTCAGCAATCAAAGATAACAGGAAATGTTTCTATAAGTATGTGAACAGCAAAAGAGAGGGGGAGAGCCTCCATCCCCTGCTAGACACAGGAGGAAACATGGTAACAAGTGATGAGGAAAAGGCTGAGGTGCTTAATGCCTTCTTTGTCTCAGTCTTTAATAACAGACTAGTTGTACTGAGGGAATCCAGCCTCATCAGCCAGAAGACAGAGACTGGGAGAATGACCCCCCCCACAATCCAGGAGAAGATAGTCAGTGACCTGCTGCATCACACAGACATACACAAGTCTATGGGACTGGATGGGATACACACGAGGGTGCTGAAGGAGCTGGCTGGGGTGCTTGCCAAGGCACTTTCCATCATTTACCAGCAGTCCTGGCTGAACGGGGAGGTCCCGACAGATTCGAAATCTGCCAGTGTGACGCCCATATATAAGAAGAGTCAGAAGGATGATCTGGGAAATTACAGGCCTGTCAGCTTGACATCGGTGCCCGGGAAGCTGATGGAGCAGCTCATCCTGAGTACCATCACACAACACATGCGGGACAACCAGATGATCAGGCCCAGTCAGCATGGGTTTATGAAAGGCAGGTCCCGCTTGACAAACCTGATCTCCTTATATGACAGGACAACCTGCTCATTGCATGAGGGAAAGGCTGTGGATGTTGTCTACCTTGACTTTAGTAAGGCCTTTCACACCGTTTCCCACAGCATTCTCCTGGCGAAACTGGCTGCTCACGGCTTGGATGGGCACACGCTTTGTTGGGTAAAAAACTGGCTGGATGGCCTGGCCCAAAGAGTTGTGGTGAATGGAGTTAAATCCGGTTGATGGCCGGTCACGAGTGGTGTCCCCCAGGGCTCGATTCTGGGGCCACTCCTGTTTAACATCTTTATTGATGATCTAGACGAGGGGATCGAGTGCACTCTCAGTAAGTTTGCAGATGACACCAAGTTGGGTGGGAGTGTTGATCTGCTCGAGGGTAGGGAGGCTCTGCAGAGAGACCTGGACAGGCTGGAGCGATGGGCTAAGGCCACCTGTAGGAGTTTCAATAAGGCCAAATGCCAGGTGCTGCACTTGGGCCACAGCAACCCCCAGCAGCGCTACAGGCTTGGGGAGGAGTGGCTGAGAGCTGCCAGTCAGAGAAGGACCTGGGGGTGTTGATTGACAGCTGGCTGAACATGAGCCAGCAGTGTGCCCAGGTGGCCAAGAAGGCCAATGGCATCCTGGCTTGCATCAGAAATAGCGTGGCCAGCAAGGACAGGGAAGGGATCTTACCCCTGTACTCGACACTGTGTTCAGTTTTGGGCCCCTCACTACAAAAAGGACATTGAATTACTTGAGTGTGTCCAGAGAAGGGCAACAAAACTGGTGAAGGGTCTGGAGCACATGTCGTATGAGGAGTGGCTGAGGGAACTGGGGTTGTTTAGTCTGAAGAAGAGGAGGCTGAGGGGAGACCTCATCGCCCTCTACAACTACCTGAAAGGAGGTTGTTTAAAGAGGGAATGTCCTCAAGTTGTGCCAGGGAAGATTTAGACTGGATATTAGAAAGTATTTCTTTACAGAACGGGTTGTTAGGCGTTGGAATGGGCTGCCCAGGACAGTGGTGGAGTCCCCATCCCTGGAGGTGTTCAAGAGTTGGGTTGACATAGCACTTAGGGATATGGTATAGTTGAAAACAGTCAGTGTGAGGTTAATGGTTGGACTAGATGATCTTCAGGGTCTTTTCCAACCTTGATGATTCTGTGATTCAGTGTTTCAGTTTGTGCCCAGTGCCTCTGGTCCTGTCACTGGGCACCACTGAAAAGCACATGGCTCCCTCTTCTTTGCACCCTCCCTTCAGGTATTTATACACATTGATGAGATCCCGTTGAGTCTTCACTTCTGTAGGCTATGCAGTCCCAGCTCTCTCAGCCTTTCCTCATCTGAAAGGTGCTCCAGTCCCTTCATCATCTTTGTGGCCCTTTGTTGTACTCTGCAATACGTCCAGGTCTCTCTTATACTGTGGAGCTGAGAACTGGAAGCAGCACTCCAGGTGTAGCCTCACTAAGTAGAGGGGAAGTATCACCTCTCTTGACCTGCTGGCAACTCTCCTAATGCAGCCCAGGATACCATCAACCTCTTTTGCCACAATGGTACATTGCTGGCTCATGTTCAACATGGTGTCCACCAGGACTCCCAGGCCCTTTTCCACAAAGCTGCTTTCCAGCTGGAAGTCGCACCTGAATAATGGACATGTTATTGCCATTCCTGCAGAAGCCAATAGGATGTTGTTTGCTCCATACAGCACTGAGTTCATTGCTCTCAGAATAATAAACAAACAGTGACTATAGAGTTTCCCAAACTAGTTATTTAATATCAGTGCTGACCTAGTCCTGCCATCCCAGAATATAACCAAGGCAGGAAGGGGAACTGACAAACTGGGAAGGAAGAGGCAATAATGAGTGTCAGCTGGATGCTTAGGAAACTGATGTGGATTGCCACTGCTGTGGACATATATGCATTTGGTATTGTGGAAAACTCTGAAAGGATTTTGTCCCTGAGACTCTGAAAACAGTAAAGAACAGGATTCCTGACCATTCACAAGCTTTTGAAACCTCAGATGCTTTATATGCCAACTTTTTTTTTCACAAAAACAAGAAATAAGCACCACCCTAACAGTGGTAAACTGATGGGCACATTCAGCATACTCAGCTTTGGAATTCGTGTTACAATACTATTATTAAACCATTGTCAAGTCTAGGAATCTGGCATGCTGTATTTTGGATTTATTACTTAACAAAGACTTCAAAAATATCATAAGAGCTGCCTCTTGTCTTCCTGAAATTATGTTAGTCCAAGAACTATGGTCAGCAAATAAGTCCTACGGATGCTGCAGATTAAGGTCTTTGTTATTTCCGGGTTTGATCATTTCAACTATATATTTTGGGGTTTCATTGATTGCACTATTCAAACACTGCAATCTATGACGGATGCTACAAATCAGATCATATGCAGAATTTTGAGTAATGTGAAAAAATAACCCTATATATTTAACTCATCATAAATTTCCTCAGTGCTTTTAAAGGATTGCTTCCTGTCTGAAGGATCCTAAGAAGCAGTAAGTTATACCGTTGAGCAGCAAGTGACTAGAAGCAAGAACTGAATTTCTCGGTAGCCAGTTCTGGGGAAAACACTTCAGGATTTTATTTTGTTATTACTTACCCGTAGGCTCATAAATGTTAGTGGGAGTAGGAATGAAAAAGTATTTATTAAAATTAGAGAAGTTACTCCCCTAAATGGTATCCTTGTGCACAAAAAACCTCATAAACCAAGCTGTGCCTTCTGCAGTACATTGCTCCGTCACTTCAGCTGCATCATGAATCCCTTTAAACTCTGCTGTGTTCAGCCAACCAACATGGAGCAACATTAAAGATTTGGAAATCTTCCCTTCTACAAAGATTCAAGAGACCCAAAGGCTTTGTGAAGCCACTTGACTTTTCATTTGATGCAGAAAGACTCCTGAATAGCACAGAAATTCTACAACTGTATATAAAACTTTCTTGCTCCATTGGCAAATAGAGATATTGGGGAAAAGAAGACTAACAAGCTTTGGCTAAAAAAGTTGTTTATAAAAGCTAGCACCAAGATGCTTTTGATTTTGTTTCCTAGATCTTGCCCACAATTCACCTCTCTCTTAACAATGAACACAAATTCAGTAAAAATTACCTTAAATTCCGGCAAGAAGCAAAGAAGAGTTCTGGCGATTTCCTGTGAGGGAAAGGGGAGGGGGAGACAAACCACAGGTTGTAGGTGTAAAAGCAGAGAATATGTCTGGAGACTTAACTGCTTTACTTTCATTATTAAAATTCCTGCCAAAATATCCCTCTGAGTTAAAACACTGCTTTGGTCCTGGCTCACATTAAGTTCCCATCAACAATATTATTACACTTATAATGACAATATCTACATTCTGTTGCGCACAGAGCAAGTGGCCTTTGAGGCTCCAGAGGATGCTGTGAACTTTGCTACCTTTTTTCAGACACGGAAAACATGAGAGCTGCCCATGTTTTGCATCTGTTAAAGATGTACCACATATTTTAAGATTTACATTCCCAGAATTTTTGTTCTACATTTTCTAATGAAAAAGACAAATTTAGTATGTGTACACTGAAAAAGAAATAATACCTATATACTGTAGTTGTTCTCTTTGTCTACAAAATATTCAAAGGGATTTTGGAGAAACTGAACCAGCAAACAGTCTCAAACATATATTACTTTCTCTTCATTTTCATTTAATTTTCCTTCCTTTTTCTCAAGAAGCAATTATAATTTAAAACCTCAGTAGTCTGCAAGTGACTATATGCATAACATGTAGACCTGCATAATTGTTTCAAAAATTAGGTTTTTATTAGGTAGAAAATTCAAAATAGGTGAAATATAAACAGCATTGTGTAAAAATAAATGCTTAGCTTATTCCAACTCAGCTGGTACAGGACCACAAGAAAGATTGCTGATGAATGCTTGATATTTATTTGAAATAAACTGCAGATTGTTTCATAGTTCCTGGCTAGCTTAAAGCTACTGTTACTAATAAGGAGAACATCTATATAAAGAGCTTTAAAACTGAAATAAAAATAGTTTCATTTTTTTAAATGTTCACCTCCCATGTACATTTACAAACTCAATTTGTCAAAAGCTCAATGTTTTAGACCCTGGGACTGCAAATGGGAGAAATGGAAAGGGAAGATATCCTGACATGCTTGTTTTCAACAACGAAAAAAGCCTCTGGCACAATACGAGCATAACGGTGAACAAGCAGGACAGAACTGGCTATAGGTAGGAGTCAACAGTCTGATACACTACCTGTGAATACTTTTTTCCCAGGAGATTAATCTTGTAATATTTTTCTCAGTTGTCTTTAATTTCAGCAATGATTCACTTTACCTCAGAGAGGATGTTAATATACAGGCAACTCCCATCCACAAGAGCATGCGTGTTGGCAATGAATGTATCACAGTGTAGGTGCAGGTGAGCTTTGAGCAAAACTGCCATTCACAGGCAGGGCGCCAAGGGCAAGACGAGCAAAGGACATCCAGCATGCTGGGGTCAGCATTCTTTCAAGCAAGAAACCTAACGCCACCACTCATTACATCTGCTCCTTCTGTAAAGGGGGCAGTTGTGGGAAACAAAGACAATCTCTTAACTACCTCAGTCATTTGGTTATCACTCCTGCAGCCTCAGAAATATATCAAAAGGAGGCATTTGTATCTCATAGAAAAGTAATATTATGAACACAGGACTGCCACCTAGAGATGCCAACAATATTTCAATATTTAATCAGTTGGAAATGGACTTGAGTAGCTATATTTACACTCTGATTCTTTCAAATTTCTAAAACTCTATTAGGTGTTAGATTTAGGTATCTAATTTTGGAATCTGAAGTATATCTTCCTGTGCCTTGTTCAGCTTCCAAGAAGAGACCATTAAAATAAAACATTAGGTAATTCTTCTTTGACTTGAAAGCAAGAGACTGAATTTTTATTAATCAGCAGTATCACATATTCTGTAAACATCACACAGTAGGTACTATACTTACAGATACTACCTCCATCATGGAAAAACAAATCTTTCCCACTGGGTGTTTTCAAGTCCATTTCCAGCTGCATTGTAAATAGCTGGAGCCAGCTAATACTTGTACCCACTCAAAATGGTAAACTCCTCAGTGAGCTATTGTCTCCCTGGTAGTCCTGTCCCTGGATGTATGTAGATTTGGCAGCAATGTGACTACCTACATTAGGAGTTAAAGACTTCTGTCTTTAAAGACCAACACTGTTTTGCCTTTGGTGAAGATTTTTTTTTCAAAATAAAGAACCAGAGAGGGTCCTTTCTGTTATCCCTGCCCTGATGCTCTGGGGAAAGCTTTGCAGTGGACAGCTCTTGACTAATAGCTTGCATTATGGATCAAAGACAGAGGGCAAAACTAAGAAAAGATGACCATGAAAGACAGCCTTCAACAAAAAAAGCATAGGTAAATATACAGGTATGACAGCATTTCGGGGTCAAGTTGTGGGAAGTATGAAACTAAGGGAAGAGCTGTAAGAAGTATTCCTGGGTCTATCAGACCCCTTACCACTTAAACTCTGCTCACAGTCTCAAATTGTTGGAAACAGCCAAACTCAAATTGTTCGTACAGTGAGATTAAGAAGCAGGGCAGACACACCTGTTTAGGGAGTAAAGATTTATTTGTAAGCCAAATCATAGAGCAGAACACTTAGAAGGTAACATGAGGCAATTCAGAGACCAGGCTGTAAGGCTAGAAAAATTAAGCAAGCAGCTGTAGACCAAGGTCATTTCACTTGAGTGAGATGGTCTCAATCATCTCAGAAGAAAGCATTCCAACTCAATTCTTTTTTTTTTTTAAAGAAGTTGGTACACATGGATGGCAGGAGTACCCAGGCCTCATGGGTACTACCTGCCAACTGACCAAAGGGATATTCCTTGTTACATGACATCAAGCTCAGCATATAAATCTGGGGGAAGGAGGAGGAAGGGCGGGGGGACATTTGGAGTTATGGCATTTGTCTTCCCAAGTAATCATTATGTGTGATGAAGCCCTGTTTTCCTGGGGATGGCTGAACACCTGCCTGCTGATGGGAACTGGTGAATTAATTCCTTGGTTTGCTTTGCTTGTGTACACGGCTTTTGCTTTACCTATTAAACTGTCTTTACCTCAACCGATGAGTTTTCTCACTTTTACTCTTCTCATTCTCTCCCCCATCCCACCAGAAGGGAGTGAACAACCAGCTGTGTGGTGCTTAGTTGCTAGCTGGGGTTAAACCATGACAGACAGGGAGAACGAAAAATACCCTGGAAGGGAAATAGCAGTTCCCTCTGGGGTGCAGAACAAAGACTTAACTTACTGGGAGAACAACCGCGGGAGCTGGGCATCTTTAACTTTCAAAGGTAATATCCTTCAGGGAGGAGAGACACTAATGGCATGCACTGAACAGATGTTGGGGAGTGCATGCTGCAGATACCTACAGGGATATGTCTGCACCAGAGTCACTCACCCTCGGCTCTGTTTAAAGCCAGAGAGAAACAGGCAGCCTCCAAAGGGAATCCAGTGGTTGTACCTATGAATGAACGAAGCATGGACTGATGGCCCATTTACCATCTGTACATTTGTCTGTGTGTATATATAACTACTTCAGATTTGCTACCTTGGAAATTAGTATAATAAAAGCACAAGAACTGTTATACTGTTTTTCTCTTTATTAAAATAAACAACATATGTATGAACATCTGTTAATGTAAACAATTTTAAATATTTCTGAACTGTATTGTCAATTACAGTTTCAATAACTGCTTCACTGTGGCAACATTTGTAGCAATAAATATGAAATATTATCTTGAATTTCAGAATGCAAGTAATAATGTATCATAAAAATGTGTGGAACACTTTCCCTCTATCTGCGGAGCACACAGATTTTAAAAACCAATTTTCAAACAACTCTGTGATGAGCCAAAACCAGCTAATGATTTAACCTTACTCCCTCAGTGCCTAATTAAAACATGCCAAATCAGTTGCTCTGACAGGGATTGAACAAATACTTAGGTGGTGATTAAATTTGTGCTTTAGCTGTCCCTTTTCCTTGCCAGTGTGGAATTTTATAGACTGTCCATGATATTTATAGTAAAACTAAATTAATAGCTCACAGCAAGCTATATATTAACATTGCCTTTCATCTGTTCATAGGCACTATCTGGGCATACAATATTTTCTTCCAGGTTATTTTGGTTTCTGTGGTGGTGCAGGGCTCTCCTCTGATTTTAAAACCTGCTTGAGAAACTGCATCCACAACCACTACAGCCAACAGCATTTCACAAATGAGTTTACCCTTCTGCAGCAAGGTATCTCATAAATATTTTAGGAGAGATAGTCACAATTTTATATTTCAAATTCAAGATGCACTGGTTAATTAGGAATTGTTACGTAAGTTGCAAGGTATTGGAGGACTGAAAAATCTGTGTGAAAGAAAAAGCTGAAAAATGCTGCAGGACTTTGAATCTTTGAGGGAAAGTTAACAAATGAGAAACATGGTGGCACTGCAGAACCTTGCCAGCACTTTCTTTCCTGGGGGATATATGACTTGCCCAAGGCAGAGCTGTTGGAAAGATGAGGCTATAAAGAATCTTTTACCTTGGTGTGCCCTTAAATTGTTATTGTTTTACTCAGCCAGAAGATTGCTGTATGAAGCCAGCAGTAAATTAGCAGGTTTCTAGTCCATTTTTCAGTAGGAAGTGTTGCACCACAGATAATCTGTGGTGTATTGGTCTGGATGGATGCAAGTTGGCTGTTTTGTGCATTATCCCAACTTTGGTGCTGTTATCACAAGTGAAATATAATATCAAAATTGTCACAATCACAATAAAACACTTTTTGCTAATTAAAGTGGTGAATGAAGCCCATTTTACTGAAGTAAATTCTTATCACTTCTAATCCAGCCAATTTTAGCCATATCTTATAAACTAAAAGTTCAAAAGGGCATTTTCTGGAGGATGACCCCGTACCTAGTGAAACACACATTCAATCCGTTAAATTCAAAAGTCCATGTACACAGTCATACTGCTATTTATGTCATATTTTTCTATCTAAACTCAATCACATAGATAACTCTTGTGCAAAAACTCAGTATATTTAAAAATTTCTGTAAAGCTTCAAAAGAAATTCCTGCAGACATCTCAGAAATGACTAACCACTGTCTTGGAATTGTTTATCTAATGTCACTATTACCTTGCTAAATGAAATGGTATTCATCGACATACAAAAGCAATGTCAACTGTGCTATTTCTCATAGACCACCACAGATCCTGAGGTCAGCAAGCCTGTAAATAACTGAATGTAACTCCTTGTTTGAACTGACTTGACTATTATGATATCAGAAAGGTACAAGTAACATCTGAAGTCTGACACTCCTCTGCATCCTTTCAAGGTAAATTATTACTTTTTTCCATTAAAGACAATGAATTCACAACAGTCCTAAGTTACTGAAAACAGGAATGAAACAAATCTGTGATGGAAGCTCATGAAAGAGGACATGGACCTGCTCCAATGAGCCCAGAGGAGGGCCACAAAGATGATCGGGGGCTGAAGCACCTCTCTTATGACAGGCTGAGAGAGTTGGGGCTGTTCGGCCTGGAGAAGAGAAGGCTTCAGGGAAACCTTATAGCAGCCTTTCAGTACTTAAAGGGGGCCTACAGGAAAGGTGGGGGGGGGACTCTTTATCAGGGAGTGCAGTGATAGGACAAGGCATTTTAAACTGAAAGAGAGTAGATTTAGATTAGATGTAAGGAAGAAATCCTTTACTGTGAGGGTGGTGAGACACTGGAACAGATTGCCCAGAGAGGCTATTGTTGCCCCCTCCCTGGAAGTGTTCAAGGCCAGGCTGGATGGGGCTTTGAGCAGCCTGGTCTAGTGGAAGGTGTCCCTGCCCATGGCAGGGGGGTTGGAACTAGATGATCTTTTAGGTCCCTTCCAACACAAATCATTCTATGATTCATTCTATGATAAATCACAGCTTGGTGAAAGTAAATAGAAAATCACTGTTCACCATCCAGAGACAGAAATTAGGGGCCACTTCAGTGATCAAGAAGCAGCTGAAAACAATCAAAAGCAAAGATTTTTTCACACTGTAGGCTGATAAATTCTGTAACATATTGTCAGAGGTTTCACAGATGCCAAAATGTATACGGTTTAAAAGTGATGAATGTATCACAGAAAAATGTAGGGGCAAATAAAAAGGTATAGATAACAGCTCTAGCTAAAAAAAACCCAAACCAAAACAAACCCTTAAACTTCATGTCTCTTGAAACTGGAAGTTTATGTCTGGGAAACCTAGTGAAATGTTCGCCCTAGTCTTTTATTCCTCCCTGAGAATGTGCTGTGGGCCACCAAGACAGCATACAGAGCTAGATAAGCCTTGATCTGGACAAATATGAGTATTCCAATGTTCCCACGAGCATCAGGTCCAAAATACCGAGTAGCAAGGGTAAAACAGTAATAAAACTTAAAAAAAAAAAAAAAAAGTCCATGTGAATTTCAGTGAAATTTGTATTAATTGGCTATATATGTTAATGTATTCAAACCATGTAGAAATAATAATGCTTTTCAGGAAGAAAATCTTTCTTATTGCTTCTCAGAAGCAATGATTACACCATATGTTATCAATTTAATGGCAAGAGTACATTTGGCAGAAATGGATTTAGGAGAAAAATGTGAGCAAAATTAAAGTACAGGTATTAAGCAGGTTTGACAGTAGGAAGTTAAAGAAGCATGAAATTAAGTTATGCTAAAAGGTGATTTTTAAAATGGCTGATTTTTACCAGAGCACAACTGTATTCATGTCAAGAATTTTGTGCTCTCAAATGCATAACAAAGAGCATACCAGGCTCCAGAGGCAGCAGAAAAGATTAATAAAGTGGAAATGCTGAACATGGGGATATGAATACCATTTTGATTAAAAGACCAACTATTTTGAAAAGGTCAGATCACCTAACTCTAACACACAATATAAAGTGACCATTAATGTTAAGAGTAAAAGATCAGAAATTGATTTTGGACTCAGGAAGCAAGCAGAGAGCTTGGAACAACACCACAACATGAATACATTTAGAATTTCTTAGCCAAGTAAAAAGTGATCTCCAGGATTTTAATTTTGAACATACTGTTTTCCACTCCTCTATACCATGGGGCTTTCTACTAGAGCCTGCATTGCTTCATGCCAGCATCTCACAGAGGGAAGATGCATTTGGATTAAGTGGCAAAACTGGACACAGAGATCACTGATAGCTTTCCAGGGTCATAGGATAACTCGGACTGGAAGGAAGTTTGGGAGCTCAGCTAGACCAACCTCTGCTGAAATCTTCCACAGATGCTAACAGGTTCCCCTGTATCACTGCCACATATCCCCCTACTCCTTTCTCATGCGCACACTACCATTTCCCTAACGCTTTTCCTGCAAAATAACAATGACCAATTGTCTGATACAATAACAGTGTGGTTTTTTAAAGTATTAACCACCTGCATCTTTGCCTGTATCCTCAAGCAATATCTGCTGTGCTGGTGCCTGGCAGCAGCTCCAGCAGTGGGCTGACTCTCTGCAGACACTGCTGCAGTGTCGCACCCCTGCTGAAAGGGGCCCAAAAGCAGGCACAAAAGCAGACAGTTTCCACACTGGAGGAAATCCAATGGCCATGCCCCACAAGAGCTCTGTGTCAGCACTGGTACCATACAGCACATTCAAAAATGATTTAGAGGTGAATAGCTAGGTGGGCAAAGCTTATCAATGATACCAAAACTATGCAGAGTAGTGAAAATAAAAGCTGACTGTGAAGATTCATCAAAGGATTTTCTGATATGAGCATTGTAATGACAGAAGAAATTCATCATCAGTAACTGAAAGAAACACAAGTACAGAAAACCAATGTTCGGTAAATCTAAGCAGTGGGGAGCTCCAAATTAGCTGTTACACACAAAGAAATCCTGCAGGTTGTGAGCTGTTCTCTGAAAGTGTCAGTGTTGTGCAAGGTGCCACCAGGTGAATTTGCTAGAATTTATTAGTAAAGAAAGAGAGGAACACTATCGTTTTCTGCATCTCATTAAAAAAAACTGAGATACTGCTCGGATGAGTAGAGATTTAAGACAGTTTCTACAGCCTACAGAAGGGAGAAAACTGGTGGGGTGCATGACAGAAAACTATAAAAACATGAATTACATGGGGACAAAGCATACATAAGCCACAGTTATTCACTGTTTTTCATGCCATAAAGCAAAGAGGACATCCAATAAAATTAACAGGCAGTAACCTAAAGTAATTCAAAAGGAAATATTTTTTCATGGCACATATAGTTGAAATCCAGCATTTTTTTATCTCAAGACTTTCAGCTGCTTTTTATGGGATGTGCCACTCCCTTCCATGGAACAGGAGCAATCTGGACTGCTACTGTCATTGTAGGTGCATTGCTCATTTAATGCTGTCACTGTCTGCTCCAAAGTCTCTTTTTAATCCCCACTCCCCAAGGACATACTTGGCTTTGCCCAGCGATACAACATGATTCAAAAGTGGATTTGTCAAATTTATAGTTGTATAATTTATTTTTATATTTCTTTTAAAAATATGTCACTATATTATAGTAGTAAGACAATAGTGTATTAAGTTATGAATGAAAAATCAGTGCAAATATATTTCCAGTGCATTCATTTCTAGAATAAATAAACTCCACAAAACACATCAGTGTTTGAACTGGTCTGTAGATCTGATTTCCTGACACACAGGCAAGCACTTTCTGAACCAAAGCCAGCGGAGGTCTCAGTGCTCAATTTTTTGCAAAGTCCAGTGGTCAAGAGGATTTCACCAAAACATGGGAGCAGCCAGAAACAAACATTTCACATTTAACATGCCTGCCTTTACAAGTAACTACAGGTACACTCACTGTATTTCAGTCAGAGGCAGCAGCTCTAAAGAGAACTAGGCAATGATGAAACACAACCTAATTTTTTTCACCATTGTACTGTCTCAATAAATAGCCACATATGTCTAGTACAGTGAAAACCATGTCAGGACCAAGTAATTTCTCCCATCAATGGCAAATAAATCTAAATATAATGCATCTGAGACAAAGAATTATATTAGATATTGTAGTACTTTGGTGCTTAAATTTGTTATATTGAAATAATCTTAAGCATGAATGATCTCAGTCTCCAGTACAGTTAAGGACTCCATCTGAACCTAGTTTATCTCAAGTTCCCACTTTTCTAGGAAATATTTAATTTGCAGGTTTCACAGGGACTAAAAAATAATGTCATTTTTGTTGTTTTCTTTTTCCTTTTACTGCTCTTTGCAGATGGCAGAAAAATAAAAGGAAAAAACATAAAGAGTATCCAAACCATGTCACAAAGATTGGCACTGATGGAAAATACAGAGCAAGAAATGGACTCAGATAATACATCCACCACAGCACAATGCAGTGCCATGCAGGAACACTGGCGTCAGTCTGGAAGCAGCACTATTATGTTCATGTGCCATAAAAAGTCTCATCCAGGGATGTTTCTTGCTTTCTCAGTGAAAAGAACCAGACAAACCAGTAAAAATCATCTTATTTCCCTGCAGAGAATTCACATGCCTGTGAATTACACTGTCTGGAAGGGTAGGGCTGGACCAATATGCTCTCATTCAGATTAGATTCACTGAATCTTCTCTGAGCTCGAGTGAGGCCTCTCAGCTCAAACACGGGTAATGCACAATAACCTTTCAGACTGCTGTAGAAAAGGAAGCACTTTGTCATTGCAAAGTGCTGTTGAACAGCAGCTACTGAACTTCCACACAACAAATAGGAAATGTGTGGTCCTAGTAGAAGTAAATTAAAATTTTTCCACCTACAGGTCAATTCTCCTGTTATGATCTGTCTCAGGGTTTGCTGAAGTTTGTTGGTACAAAGATCGTTCATTTCCATCAGCAGCACTGACCCAATGAGGTCCATTTTTATGGTAATGGTTTGTTATTTTTATTACTTTGAAATGACTGACAGACAATGTTATAACCAGCAACAAACAGCAATCACGTTTTCTCATCTTTCCATATGATTGTCTCACTGCCATTTAATTACCCTCTCCTTCACTGCAATGTCTTGTGAACTGTACATAAATTTGTACTTGGTCTCAAGACAGTCATGAGGTGGATCCTGCACTGAACTACCATGGTGTAAACCCAGGGTAAATCTGTTTTGATCTATGAATGCATAAAACCTGTAATTCAGTCATGATAGACCCTTCCAAGCCTTTTCACATGCTCTAGTATGTGTTTTCCACATGAGCTTTTTCTTCCTAGTGTCATTTAAATCCACAGTACTAAAACAGACATTACAGAAGAAAGAGAAACTTCAAAATTTCTATAATAAAGTGCTTTATGTTGTAACTGATATTTGTTTAATCATGGAGTTATAAGCACTGCATAATTAGGAGGGGCAGTCTTCCAGGAGACTGCTTCAGTGCTTTCTACTGTGGTAGAAATTAGTGTGGGTTTTCTAAACAGGATTAACCACACAAATCTCACAGAAATTTCATCATAAGCAAGGCACAGAACACTAAGAAATAAATGCCAACAAGTATATGAACAAGTTCTGTTACAAGCAAAACAAATTTTAGCCATAATTACCCCACAGAAGTAACATTCGGTAATTTTGTACAGTCTTTTGCATTTGTAAATTCTCAGCTAGTTTTTGGATAGTCTCATGACTCTCCCTGTTTCCCAAATATCACTATCACCAGTTTAGAAAGAGAGATTTCTCATGAAACAGAGCAATTTGTGCAGGGACATATAATCAAATAATAAAATTCAAGATCTAACCTCCTTGCCTCTGTTCAAATTAATTTATCATTTTCCACTTTCAGTCTGTAAGCAAGGCTACAGACTGAACTAAATGGATTGTCCCCTGAGGAAATGTTCTGAGAAATAGAAGAGTAATAGAAATCTTTAAAAATAATAAACACTGTTGATCACCAATTATGCCAAGTAGATGAGAAATAGAAAGGCAATGAGAGAAAAAAACCCAAACCATCAAAAGGTTCTTCAGATACAAATAAAAAGAGAATAGGAAGCATGTGGGACTAGCCTTCACCAAAGATGAATTAAATAACCTAGCATGGGCCCCCACACATGAAGGTGATATTCAAACAGGAATTAATGCATTTTGATATTCAATACAATGACAAAACTGGATACCTAACTCCATAAATCACATTCACAAGGCTGCATAAATGCTTGAACTCTCTGTATGTTGAAAGACAGGGATCTGGATAAAATTCTGAGATCCAACCCACTAAATTGTGGGATGCCTCTATTAGTCAATAGAAAATGATGAATGGAGGAATGCACGTGCCTGAAATTCACCCCCATGATCTCCTGTCCATTTAGCTGTCTATACCCAGATGTCTATGAGAAATCAGTATTCAAAACCATTCTTTTATACATTGATATGCGGGGTTTTTTCCAAACAACTAGTCCCTTTCTCTCTAGAAAAGCAGTGGCTGCTTCCCATTTTCCCATGATAGCCCAATGGTTAGGCAGCAGCACAGCTGGCCAGACAGCTTGGGTCCTAAGCTCTCTAACAGCCAGAAGTATTTAAAAATCATAGTTTATGCATCCCAAGAATAAGCCTATAATCAATCAGTAGGCCAAGGAATAAGCTATGGAATAGCTGGAGGAGAACCTTGTGCAGTCTAGTAAAACAAAAATATTTAATTACTCTGTAAACCCGTCCAGGTACAAACCAGACAGAGAAAAAGCGGTTTAAAAAAGCAATCAATAAAACTGTAAATGTGTATTTACTACATTGGCAGCTGAACAATTGGCCATAAATAATTATATACTGGCAATTAAAAGGATAACTTTTCAAACACAGTATTTTGTAACAGCTTCCCAATAGAAGGAATAAGGACAAGAAAACCTATATAGACTCTAGGATATAGCTTGAAAATTTTCTAGGGGGATTTTAGGAGGTGTTGGCAGGTGTCTGGAACTACTGAACCAGAGGTCCTTCCCATCCACCATTCCTATGCTGCTTCTGCATAGCAGGCTATCAGCGACATGGCCCCTGTTTTTTTAAATGACTGGAAGAGCCTTTGAGAACATATATGTATGATCTGGTAGAGTAGATACCAATTAATTCACAGTAAAGCATTTAAATATACACTGAAAAAGCATGCTGTGATCTCAACCTATTAGACAGAAACTGCTGAGTTCAAACAAATGCACAATTATCACTGTGAATCTGGGAGGGTATCTGGGGGATCAACCTGCTCATCCTAGGGGGTCTACGCTTTCAAGCTAAAAGAGAAAGTAGTCTCAGCCAAGGCTTAAAAGTAAAGGCAAACATTTAAAAAACAGGAAGTTAAATTTAAACTCCTACAGTTATATTTAGGCACCATATGGTCATATTTTCAAAAACACATGGATGATTTAAGAGCAAAAGCCCTGTTAAAAGCCACTGGGACATGGACACTTTATAAACTGTTACCCAGCTGAGGGTGCATATCTTTGAGAATTAGGGTTTATGTAATTTCATGTAATCATAGTTCTGCAAACTCTAAACAACTGTTGACATTCTCAAAAGCTGTATGTTAACTCCTGTTGAATGGCACCACATGGTGAAAGTGGCTTGGTGTTTTTGTCGTATGCCTGAACAGTGACAGTTAGCTTACAAAAAATGTACCCTGCTGTGTTGAATGCAGATAGGTGTATTCTTCCAGGACCTGTGTTTCACTTTCAAAATGCTGTGACTGACCTACAGGGTAGGCATAAAATCACAGAATGGTTTGGGTTGGAAGGGACCTTAAAGATCATCTAGTTCCAACACCCGTGCCATGGGCAGGGACACCTCCCACTAGACCAGGCTGCTCAAAGCCCCATCCAGCCTGGCCTTGAACACTTCCAGGGAGGGGGCATCCACCACTTCTCTGGGCAACCTGTTCCAGTGTCTCACCACCTTCACAGTAAAGATTAGATTATATCTAATCTAAATCTACTCCCTTTCAGTTTAAAGCCAGTACCCCTTCTTCTATCACTACATGCCCTTATAAAAAGTCCCTCTCTAGCTTTCCTGTAGGCCCCCTTTAGGCACTAGAAGGCCACTATAAGGTCTTCCCAGAGCCTTCTTTTCTACAGGCATAACCTACCTCAGGCCGACCATCAGCTACCAGCAGATAGTAAAGGCAGTCTTTTGTTAGCTATAAATGGTCTGTAGGAGCACACATTGAGATATTTTTTTAAATGACAGTTCAGAAGTTTGGATTAGAAGTTCCCATTAATTTTCATGAGAATTCAGCCCACGCATTATTCAGGCAACCATGGACCTCTCAGACAGTGTCTTCCACTATGCTTTTCTGTTCAGTCAATATGTTCTCCAGCCTCACTGTACCTGGATCCAACCACTATGCCCAGCCTTAACTGGTTTCCTGATTTCAACATAAACAGCAAAAGCAAAAAAATGAACAAAGAGAGCTGCATGCCAATTATTTTTCTGAGAAATCTCCCCTTCACATTAGGTTTGTGATAAACAGGTTTGGAAAACAGCAGGCTGCTCGTGGATGTCTTTGGAAGTGATCAGTTTTGCAATCTCACTCTGAAATTCTGAAATTTCCTTCTTGTCCACATACATAACCTCTCCAGTTATATGTTTGAGGATTAAGATTCTAGTCCTTTGCATCATGTTCCACAGCAGTGAATTCATTTGGATAAATTTTATGATTCTTTGTCTCTTTCACAAAAAGTTAATTTTACAGCTAAAGAAATGGGTCTAAAAAACATTTCAAAAAGTGATTAGCTCATGCCATGAGACTGCCCATGCAAGGCAACTGGCTAGAAAAGCATCGAATATAAATAATATAAATATAAATCTTATTCTAGTTTATGTGATGGATTACCTTTATGTGATGAATTATCTTTCAGTTAAAGGTTTTCCATGTCCCAAAAGCTGGATCCATGTACAACTACCATGTCTCATGGGCACCTAACTTACTTAAACATTTTAGGAAAGCAAATTGTGCATGATAGCATGTTTGAACAGCTGTTATCAGATTTGGGCATTTCTAGTTTGTTGGCATTTTTCTGCTATCACAGTGTAAATTTTCAGAATTGCACAACGTTTTCCAATATATTAATTTTATTTGCTGTAAGAGGTTGTTTAGCTTTCATTAGCAATAGATGCTTCGTTTATTTTTGTTCAGGAATAAAAAAAGGGTAAATATGCTCTTGTTTGTGGTAATTAAGCTTTCATTCCATTTTAGCTTAGTTGACTTGCAAAAAACCAAACAAAATATAACCTGGAAGCTTAATTACATACACAATCTATCTGAACTCAGTCAAGTAGTGCAATATTAACAGCTTTGCAAAACTCAGCCCAGTGTTACTCTCCACTTCAAACTGTCTCTAGCTGTAACCTATCATGTAAAGATTTAATGAAGTGCAGAGTCAAGGTAGCTCTGGAATAAGCAGCAGAGCTGGTGCATCCCCTTGGCCATTAGCCAGCTGGTCCTGCCAAGAGGCAGGGCTCCTGGCCTTACTGGGTGCACCACTGTGGTTTTGGGATGGACTGGAGTTTTCATACTGCACTGCAGTATGCTGTGCATATGCACCGGTGTGCTTGGAGATCTTTGCATTTTGGTCCCTTGCAAAGGACCTGAAGACACAGAGGCAGTCAGCCTCCTTGGTCAGCAGCAAAACAAACCAAGATCCAAACACAGCTGAACTTGAGCTCCTCTCCCTCTCTTCCCCTGCAGCTCTGCTGCAATGAGCAGCCAGTGCCTCTTACAGTGAGAAACACTGTGCTGGCATTATGAGTTAGCAGCGTTTCTCTTAGGTGCATGTACCTGAGAGGATAAAATGGAAAATGCCAAAGATGCAATTACACCCAAGAGTGGAGGCAATGTCAAAGTCTTACTGAAAGCTTTGATGTGTGAACTCACATACCATCAATTACCAAGCATTTATTTGCAAAATTGCTTCCTTTTAGCTGGGTTTTCAGGGTGATACTGAATTCCAACTTGTAACGCAGACCTGCGTTATGCCATATTTATTTAATAAGGATGAAGACAGTCCACATAATCTGTCATGTATGAAATATTCTCAGAGTAAAAATTGTTGACAGACAAACTAAGAAAGATTTCTGAAAAGAGCAGTGGATAAAGCTTGTTATGTTGATTCATCTAGCCCCAGGCCAGGCCGTAGTAGAAATTCCCTTACACAGTAAATTCTGCAAGAAAGCCTGTAATTATTTGCTCTGTTATATGGTAAAATAATCACTGTAGAAGTAGTAAAATATGGTAAAATAATCACTGCAGATACAATTCTATTAGGACAGGTTGAAGAAAAGGATAGAGTAAGAAAGCAATAAGCGACAATACATCCAGCACTACTACCTGTGATGGCTTTCAGGAAGGATCAATACACTCTAACAGTGTAAGAAGAAATGATGACATATTTTCTTCTGCCGCTGGAAGCTTCTTCACAGAGGAAAAAAGGAAATAAGAAAAAGATGGAAGTTACAGAGAACCATGTCACCTGAGAAGGTAAAAAACCTGTCTGTACAGAATAGGAATGTGATTTCAGTGCAAATCAGATAACCCTGTGTATGAGCAGTCAAAAAATATAATTTTTGTATTCTTTTACATAATTTGTGATTGTAGGTATGACATCTGTACATATTGTGTAGTATGGATATGTGCACTTCTTTACATAAAAATTGTACATAGGTCTTAAGATTCCATTCTTAAAAATTTGATCAAACAACCTAGATGGACATAAAAGCAAAGTCTTTGCTGCTATTAAAGCCTAAAAAAAGTTCTATCATTTAGCTGAATTCCAGCTGTTAATTAACACCTTTCTGCTTACCTTTAATAGAATAGGCTATTTCAGTTGGAAGGGACCTACAATGATCATCTAGTCCAACTGCCTGACCACTTTCAGGGCTGACCAAATTAAAGCATGTTGTTATGGGCATTGTCCAAATACCTCTTAAACACTGACAGGGTTGGGGCACCAACCACCTCTCTAGGAAGCCTGTTCTAGTGTTTGACCATCCTCTCAGTAAAGAAATGCTTCCTAATGCCCGGTCTAAACCTCCCCTGGTGCAGCTTTGAACCATTCCCACGTGTCCTATCACTGGATCCCAGGGAGAAGAGATCAACACCTCTCTCTCCACTTCCCCTCCTCAGGAAGCTGTAGAGAGCAATGAGATCACCCCTCAGCTTCCTTTTCTCCAAACTAGACAAGCCCAAAGTGCTTAGCCACTCCTCACAGGACATTCCTTCCACCAGCTTTGTTGCCCTCCTCTGGACACATTCAAGTACCTGAATACCCTTAAATTGTGGGGCCCAGAACTGCACACAGCATTCAAGCTGAGGCCACACCAACCCTGAATACAGTGGGATAATCACCTCTTTTGACTGACTTGTTAGGTTGTGTTTGATGCACCCCAGGATGAGATCTGCCCTCTTGGCTTTCAGGGCTCACTGCTGACTCACATTAAGCCTGCTGCTGACCAGCACCCCCAGATCCCTTTCTGCAGGGCTGCTCTCCAGCCGCTCCTCTCCCAATCTATACTTGTCCCCAGCATTACTCCATCCTAGGTGCAGGATCCAGCATTTCAACTCATTAAATTTCACACCATTAATCATTGCTGAGTGCTCCCATCTAGATCCCTCTGAAAAGCATCTCGTCCTTCAAGAGAGTCAACAGCACCTACCAGTTTGGTATCAACAGCAACTTGCTAACAGTGCATTCAACTCCTGCATTCAAATTGTTGATAAATGTATTGAACAGAACTGGCACTAGAATAGAAGCCTGTGGAACACCGCTGGTCACCAGTCGCCAGCCAGATGTGGTCCCCTTCACTACAACTCTTTGAGCTCTGTCCTTCAGCTAGTTCTTCGCCCAGCACACTGTGAACTCACAGCTGGACAACTTGTCCAGAAGGATGCTGTGAGGGACAGTCTCAAAAGCCTTACTAAAATCCAGAATAACTATATCCACCACCTTCCCTTTGTCCACTAGGCAGGTGACCTTATCGCAGAATATCAAATTAAACAGAACTTTCCCTTTGTGAACCCATGCTGACTGTGCCTGATGATTGCATTATTATTTAAATACCATTCAATAGTACCCAGCATAATCTTCTCCATAATTTTTCCAGGACAATCTCACTGAAAGTTATTTATGGCTTCATATCTACACAACTTGTGCTATATATAAGTACATATTAAAACAGAAATCATCCACTAGAAAATCATGGTAGTGCAAGCTGCAGACCAGTTTTCCAGCATAGTCACCTGATTTATGTGTTAACACCAACATCCATGTGTACAAATTACTGTTTGCTAAGCATAATACTTGCATGTGATTCTTACGTTTACAGCACAAATATGCAACATAAATCATGCTACAGGATAGGAAGCTTATGCAAGTAAATTGAAGTAACACGAAAATTTCTTCAGAAACTTCTGAAAGTTATTCCTTGATTTTTTCCAATGTCAATTGTGTTATTTTTTCTCCCAAAGGAAAAGATGGTAGAATTAATACACCTAGGGTCTACAACCCTCTAAAAGTTATTTCCACTAAAAAAGAATTCTGACATAAAAACAGACACATAAAACATGAGGGTCCTTTGAATTGGTAGAGCATGATCAGCATTTCCAACATTCATCCATCCAACTACTGGAACTGATCTTGGTCTCAGCTACCAACCAGATTCTTGTTTGTTCAGTTAAACCAAAAATTCTCAAACTTTGAAAGTTTATTCATTACTAGGTTAACAAGTTCTTATCTTTATAACTCTGAAAAAGCAAAGATTTTATTGTTTCTTGGTGATTTTGGGTGCTATCATTCTGAAGAATCTGAAGGATGATGGCCTTTTTGAGAGTAAATGCTCAGTATTTGAGAATTTTAGCTCTACTTAACTCATCCAAATCTGAATATTTATGAATTAGCCTTTCCCCAAAGCCATTCAAAGAGTGTAAATTACTGAAAATTACCATGAAAATGAAACTACTGGGGATAATATAAGCTTCATATCTGATATCAAGAAAATTATTCCTCTCTGTTCATGATCAATATTTTTGCAATGAATAAAAGTAGTCATAAACAGCTAAGCTGTGTAAGAGTACTTCCAGGTATTTTTTAATTAGTAGCCAACATAATGCCAGTATAAATTGTTTAGTCAATAAATTCAGCTACAGAAATTAAAATGTTTTAAAATTCAATTTACAAAATTATTTATTAGCCATAAGAAAATATAATTAAGGCAATAAATAATCTCTTAAAAACATAATTATTCTGACCTTAAGTATTCCTATAGTAATTATTCATGAGTAATGGAAATGACATTCACAAAATTAAATACCCACCCTAATAACTTTTAATCAAAGAAAAAAATTCATGAGCTAATTAAAATTCACAGACTTTCACAGTGGAAGAATATAAGGAATACAAACAAAGCATTCCATTTAATTCAATCACCAGTTAATTTGATTCTTTATATAATCTTATAAAATCTTAAAAAAGGAGTTCTATGAATTTAAAGAACTCTCCTTCATACTGCTTTTACTCTTGCATTCAGCTGGGTAAGTAAGAACAGTAAATTATTGAAGTTAGTAACATCAACTGTGTACAAACCCTTTTTAAGGTAGTTTCGTGATTATGCTTACCATTCATTTTGCAGTACACATGAAAATCAAGGATTGTTCAATATACCAACAATACAGAGCCTTAGACCTAAGAATTTGCTGATGCACCTTGTACATTATTGGCTTATGCAATTAAAAGGTTTTAATTTGGATTCAGTTCTGCAATCTCATTTATCGGTAACTTATAGAAGCATTTTTTGGATTCTGTAAGATTCAGTGAAAATATCATTCTTCAGGGTAGAATTCACACTTTCTGCACAGCTACCTTATTCACTAGTATCTGCCAAACTGAATTTAGTAAACTCTCTTCCTAAATGGTAATTCAAGTCTTCCCTCAAAGTCCACCCAGTCATCTCTGTTTCCTTCAAGGATGAGTTGTATTTAACTAGAGGAACCTCCCTCTGTCCTAATGTGGGGCATTCTTTGGGACAGGACCGTTTTGAGACTAACATTGAATTTGTAACAACATATAAAATAATATTACCAATCTCCTATCCACATAGTTTATTATGTCCTTTATCACACATCTTAACCAATGCTCACCAAAGTTTGTTTACCTCCCTGTCTTCCCAGCTCCACAGCAGAGACCCTTTTTAGCTTACTGGTTGTTCAAAAGCAATTTTAGCAAGCATTTCATCCTACATAGAAGACAGTAAGATTCGCAAATCTAATAATCACTGGGAGTGAAATCCCAGCTGAAAAGTCAGTGGCGCTATGCCCTTCCTCTTCACTTTGACCCCTAAGACAGTGTTCACATTTTCAATAGCACAGACAATGTAGAGCATTAACGTGTCAGAAAATAAGAAAAAAAAAATATTTATGCAAGCTGGAGTGCTGTTACATAAAGCACAACAGTAAAAATGGGAAACTTAAGTGCTTTTGTCACCTGCCATATACTTCTCCAGGGATATTTAATCTCACAGGTTCACATTTTCTGTGGCTACAAAAGATGGATATACCCTCCTGTTTAAAAGAAAAGTAACTGGAAACTTACTTATTGATTTCTGTAAATACTGGAAGAACCTGAGTAAAAAGAATTCCATACAAGCAAAATTATATTAATTTTCTTAAACTAATGCTAAGCAGCAGATAGGCAACTGTAACAAAAGTCAGTATAAAGGTAAAACTCTTTGGAGTTTCTTTCCTGCTCCTCTTTGAGAGGGGGGGAATAGCAAACTGGAAAATTTAAAATACTTTCAAGCTTTACAAGACAAAATAAATAAATGTTGATACTCTTTAAATGAATGAAGATGATGCATTAAACAGGTTGAAATAGGTACAGGATATTTTGCTAGCTGAAATAGCAGTCAGCACATTATCTCTAGGAACCAAACTGATCTGTCCTTACACTGAGAACCCACCAGAACCAAAATAACCAAGCAAAATATCAAGTTCAGCTGCCAAACTGTCGAACTGCAAATGAGTGTTTTGGTCAATGTAGTGTTTGGACAGTGATTACTTAGACTGAAAAAAAAAAAAAAAAAAGGTGAAAATGCAACAGACCCAGAACCAGGTGCTGGCTGGGCGGTGGAGCATCTCCACAGGAAGCACTGGGGTGGCTCCCAGGGTGGGTAGCAGGCTGCCAGGGTCCACAGGAGCCGCAGACAAAGCCATACACACTTCATGAGTGGTGCTTGCAGGGTCTGCTGCCCCAGGAAGGGCTGGAGGTCTGCAAGGACCTTCCCACATGTTGTTCTTCCCCAGCAAGGGTGGCTGGGCCCAGGGGCACCCCTTGGCCCCACTCTCTTCTCCCTGGCAAGTGGCAGCCTCATCTCTTTCCCCACTTAGCTCCCTGGGCAGCAGTTGCTGAAAAAAGGCATGTTGGGCTTCTCATAAGGGATAAGGTTAGACAGGTACCAAGTGAGTGTAATAGTCTGTCAAGGAAATGCAACAATGAGAAGAAAACCTGCACCCAATTCCTTGGAATTTCCCTGAAAACAGCTTTGTGACTCTTCCTTTCCATACTCTTAGCTCCCATCTCTCCACTGATTCTCCAAAGTTCCTTCACCTCCATAAATCACCACTGACCACCCCACCTATCTTTTCATGTGATCTCTTGGCCTTACTGTCTTCTCCGATGTATCCCACCTCCACTGGTACATTCTCCACTGTTGCTAGTGATGGATTGAATATTTTCATCTAAAACAAGAGGCCAAAAAATTCAACCAGAACAAAATCTTTTAGGATCGTTATTCTGGTAAGATTTTTTTTTTTTCACTGCAGTAGGAAGTATTTTAAGATTTCTAATTTGTCAGCAACAGAATAATCAATTATTCTTAGAGCTGTAATGTGCACATGGTTACAATTGTCTTTTCATCTGCTACAGGGTCCTTCTTTCTCTAGACAAATGCCTAGGCTCTTCATCTCATCATGACTGCTCAAAACTTTTAACATAAAATTAAATAGTGTATATGAATGGAACATTGAGTTTAATACAAATAGCACCATTACTCAGCTACAGAGGACCATTTGGATATACCTTTCAGTTTTTTAAATAATTCCAAGTGCACAGCTGCTCACTGTCTTTGAAATGTATAATCAGATATTCTTTTTTATGCACTGTGAATCATTACTCGAACGAGGTTTTGTTCTGCTTTTTCATAAGGAAAAGATATGAAGTTTCACTGTATTAAAAAGACGCAATCAAATTTGCTCTTCTTCCCTCACAGTAACTCCCTTTTCTATTTTATTCCTAGTAACAAGAATTTTTTCACTCTCACCCCCTTCCTCTTCCTTGGTATTCACTCACCATCCTGTGCAGCTGCGTATCCCACCAGCGGGCCCCTGTATTCATCAGCTCCCTGCTATTTTCTCCAGGATTTGGCTGTGGAATAGGGAATAGCTTCTTCTGAAAATGATAATGGGTTGGCTGTTTGAAGTTTCCCTACTGTCTTTCTTGTGAAGGTGAATGCCTCAGGATAGCAGAGCAACAGCAACAGAAAAGACACACAGTAGCTGCATGCAGTTAATAAATTTTCAAGAACTCATTAAAAAAATTACTGTGTTTCTTTTGCAGGAAAATATTCATGACTTACCCTACACCCATTACTAAAATGATGAGATTTGCATCTTCCTTATGCTCCGGTATGTCATTGCTAGTTTGATAAATGCAACAAGTCACATTCAAAGAAGAGCAGTGCCTATTGCACTATGACATCCTTTATTTTGTTCCAAGGACCCAATTTTCAGAAGACTGAGTTATACTTTCTCATCTTGTTTTTATGGTTTATTCATTAAAAGAGTTGAGCCCTAATGATTTGAAGCATTTGTCTTTGACTTCAACATACTTCTGCAAAACATATTAATTCCCCCTCTTTATTCTTTAGAAAATATGCATATTTTCTTCGGAAGATAATAAAATATGATGTTACAGTAAATTATGGTCAGTTGCTAATGAGAAAATGAGGATAAAGATAGGATTTTTTTTGTTGAATGCATCTACTTTTCTGACTTGACTTGTATTTCACTGGAATTACTCAGAAGCACTCTGGTCACAGCTACACTGTGAAGTCCTCCACTTCAATAAGACTATTGAACAGAGTGTTTATCAATAAGGGCACAATTTAGTGTTTCCAATAAATGTTTGAACATATGTGCAGGTTGGGATTTACACCAAATTCAGATCAGTATACTGCATTACCTACAGAGGGTGGAAGCAAACAAGTTATTAAAATTCTGTCATACATTTGAATTAGTCTGGCACTCCACAGGACAATATTGTGATATTCACTTAAGAAATGCATATAGATTTAGAAAAACTTGCATTTATAGTTTAAAAAACAAAACAAAACAGTGAACACTTGGTTTGCTCTCTTCTGATTTTTCACATTTTTTTCCAGCAATTTGATTCTTAATGATCTGCCTTTTAACAAAATTATGGAAGTCAGTACAGAGTAGAGGTGACATCTGAATTTCTGATCTTTGATCAGCTTCAACATCTTTATATATAGTTTAACCCACAGGGTTCTCACTCTGTAAAGACAGCCCAAACCATGGTTGAGACCAAACTGTGATGGAACACAGTGTGTTTCTGCTAGCTAGCTAGGCTAGCTTTTGTCCTGAAAAAGACACCATGACCTTGAAAATGCTAGGAGCTCTTCATCACAACTAGGACATCACCCTCCTTTCTCCTTTAATTTGTACAAAGTTGATCAAATAGCCTGGCAGTGCCAACAAAGTACATCTTATCACTGCCAGTGAAGATAAACCAGGCCTTCTCTGCCCAGAACAGTGGTTTCTCCTCAATAGCCAGCCCTGCATGCAAGACAGGACTCCACAGCATTTCTGCCCTCAGTCAGTGCCAAGTTACTAGATTTTGAATCATAAAAGTTCAAGAAGTTCTCTGTGAGTGGGGAAAAAACAATTTTGGATCAGATCTTTCACAGGTGTGTTGAGCCCTCACGGTGATATATATAACCCTCCAACATCCCCACACACTTCATGGCCTGATCCATTTCTTTAGGAAATGAAGGGACTTGCAGAGCATTGTAAATTGCTCTGTGTGCTATATAGCAGTAACACTGTAAAACCTTCTGTCATATCATGAGCTTCTAACATTGGCCATCACTTTCTTAAAAGTTCACAGAATCACAGAATCATCTAGGTTGGAAAAGACCTTGAAGATCACCTAGTCCAACCATTAACCACACACTGACTGTTTTCAACTACACCATATCCCTCAGCGCTATGTCAACCCAACTCTTAAACACCTCCAGGGACGGGGACTCCACCACCTCCCTGCGCAGCCCATTCCAACGCCTAACAACCTGTTCTGTAAAGAAATGCTTCCTAATATCCAGTCTAAACCTTCCCTGGCACAACTTGAGGACATTCCCTCTTGTGCTATCGCTTGTTACTTCATTAAAGAGACTCATCCCCAGCTCTCTGCAACCTCCTTTCAGGTAGTTGTAGAGGGCGATGAGGTCTCCCCTCAGCCTCCTCTTCTCCAGACTAAACAACCCCAGTTCCCTCAGCCACTCCTCATACAACATGTTCTCCAGACCCTTCACCAGCTTCATTGCCCTTCTTTGGACACACTCGAGTAATTCAATGTCCTTTTTGTGGTGAGGGGCCCAAAACTGAACACAGTAATCGAAGTGCGGCCTCACCAGTGCCGAGTACAGGGGTAAGATCCCTTCCCTGTCCTTGCTGGCCACGCTATTTCTGATGCAAGCCAGGATGCCATTGGCCTTCTTGGCCACCTGGGCACACTGCTGGCTCATGTTCAGCCAGCTGTCAATCAACACCCCCAGGTCCTTCTCTGACTGGCAGCTCTCCAGCCACTCCTCCCCAAGCCTGTAGCGCTGCTGGGGGTTGTTGTGGCCCAAGTGCAGCACCCGGCATTTGGCCTTACTGAAACTCCTACAGTTGGCCTTAGCCCATCGCTCCAGCCTGTCCAGATCTCTCTGCAGAGCCTCCCTACCCTCGAGCAGATCAACACTCCCACCCAACTTGGTGTCATCTGCAAACTTACTGAGGGTGCACTCGATCCCCTCGTCTAGATCATCAATAGAGATGTTAAACAGGAGTGGTCCCAAAACCGAGCCCTGGGGAACACCACTTGTGACAGGCCGCCAACGGGATTTAACTCCATTCACCACAAATGTTCAACTATGTTTGACTCCAGGGACCTGGAACTCTTATCTTGGGGAAGACAAACTGTATTCTACCAGCCTATACGCCCACTGATGGTCCCCAGTATAGCATGTTCCTCTAGCAGCTGGGACCCTGACTCTCAGGATTTGGTGTACACAGCTTTTGAAGCTTGCACACATTCTTCAAACTGACTTCTGCTGTGTTTGTACTAAATAAAATAGTTCAGAGCTTTTCTGATCTTGGAGAAAGTAAAACAAAATGGAAAACAAAACTTATTTTTCTCAGTGTGCACACAAAATCACCTTTAATAACCATTCTCCCTATTAACACTGTACTAAAAACATTTACATCATCCTAAATTACCTCTGGGAAATCAATTGTGATTCAGTACTACACGTTACCTGTGAACTGAGAAACAAGAGCACAAAGCTAGTGCCTGAGCTTGCTTGCATAGCTTATCCTATGAAAAGACAAACGTTTGGCAAATTATGTGCAAACATAATAAAATCAACATGGTTGGGCTGCTGTAAAATATATCAGATTCTGGATCTTTATTTTAGATATAATTTAGAGGAGACAACCACCGTTTTGTCTACACTACCCAAGCAGAACTTACGAAACTGACAATCCCCTCTGTTATTTTTTTTATTTTTGGTAGACTGAAAGAACTCCATCACAAAGACATCAGCAAATTGACTCTACTCTTATCCCAGTAGAAAATAAATGTTAACTCTAGGGACCTCAACAAATCTAAATTGCACCTGAATAAGGCCTCAAAGAAAATGTTCTCTCAAATCAGAGAGTAAATTCCATGTTAGATATTAATTACTTGTTAGAAATATTCTCTCACCTTTATTGTAATCTGATCTACATAAGGGCTGAGTAAATGGGATATGCCTGGATGAAAGGAAATGGAGCACAATGGTAGAGCAAAACTTTCTCTCCTTTTAGTCACAAGACTTCCATAGAAGGGAGTAACAAGGGCAATTATTATTTTATAGTTTTAAAAAGTGCTGAGTGTGAAAAATGAGGCAGACATCTATGCCTGAAAGAGCTCACAATTGAAATAGTTAGCAAAAATAGTTGATGATGGCTAGATGTGATACATCAAATACTAAAGTGTTTGAGCCAAGAAGATTAGCATGCACCATATTAGTTCCACCATTTTGCATTCATCCATCTTCTGGGATCTTCAGTTTCAGAGTGATTAGAGCTTCATATAGGCAGCATTAGAAACAAAGGATGTTGGGAGAACAGCTAGTCAGAAATTTTCCAGTAAAACAAAATTTCATTCGAAACATCACTAGCTTGGTAGCCTTTGATGAATGCAAATAGGGTTTGAAGGTAACCCTGCCCAGACTCTTAGTAGACGGAACAGCTGGATACCTTGGAGTCTTGAAAACACTGGTTGGAGTGAGGGCTCTGAGAATACGTAGGCTTTTTGCTATGAAAACAGGGTGCAGAGCTTTGAATTCACAGGGTTTGTGCCCCTGAGAGGGTTCATATGAAATGGTGGTCCAGATGGCACCTACCCCGAGAATACACTTGCAGCTGCTAGGGATCTTATTTATCTACTTTCCAAAAAGGATTTTCCTGTCAACTGGTGTCTCACCCTGTGGTTAGGAGCGGTTTACCCAAGCAATTAAAAAACTCCCATCTCTGCAGAGATGTTAGGACCTGGCTGGAGGGTCAATCTTGCAGATAGTGCTTGCTGAGAGAATGACTCCTGTGATAAAATGTTGGCATCCATCCAACTGCAGCAAAACTTACACCAGTAGTTGCTTTTATCTGTGCATTGTCTGTCATTTCAGCTTCAAAAATTAAGGAAGATAAAGAAATTATAATGTAGTAGGGGCAATGCAAACTCATTTCATGTTTAACTAAACAGCTATTAATTTGCAAGAAATTTCAGGTGGCATTGACCTGGATCAGATTCAAGTAAGTTACCTAGAAATAAACAGCTATGCATCTCACTCATTACTGCTCTCCTCATCCATCTTGTCCTATGGCACTTCCTGGTTGAGCTTGAGCCAACAAAATAGATTATATTTCCTTTGCTCCTAAAGACCACCACAGCTTTTTGCTCAATGACAAAAAAACCAGTCCAGATTTCGCCACTATCTGCCAAAGGACATGCTTTTTAATGATGCATCCAATCCTAAAAAAAAAAAAAAAAAAGAAAATCACAGTCTACAGAGAAAGGCACTCATTTTCTATGTACTCTACTGTTACAGAATTAATTATATTTTGCTATAAGGAGAAAAGCTTTCAGAAAGTTCCTGTTCATTTCAGGAGTCATAGTGCTTCACATTTTAGCTTTCTGCTGTATAAACTGTAATGGATCAATAGACCAGACATGCCCTTTGTTTACAAAACTCATTATTATGTTTTAGCTGCTCACATTCATCATGGAGGGATAGAAAGAGAAAATTCTAAACTGGGTTCCCAGTCCCTAAGTATGGCTGCTAAAAGAATGATGTTTAGAAAAAAATGTCTCTGTTGTAACAAATAAAAGAGACAGTACTGGGGTGGGAGTAAGAGATTTAAGATTTAGTCCAGATGTGTTCACTAACCATTGCATGAGTGGAGGGATACACAACTTAAGACACATCACAGGAGGAGGAAAGGAGAGAGGGTGAAAGGTGTACCAAAAGAGAAGAAAAAGAGGAAGAAAGGCAGATCAAAGGAGGAGGAAAAGAGACAAGAATTTGGTGAATACACTAGAAATGCTAAAGGGTATCTTATTTGTAAGCATAGAGTAAAACTTCATATTATGTTTAGGTTTGAATTTTTTTGCTAAACCTATAGATTAAATTCTCACTCTGATGCCTTAATTCATGATAAACAGGCGTTTGTTTTGTTTATAGGAAAGCCTGTCTGGTCCTTTAGAGCAAAGACTACAACTGTGAAACCAGCACATGCAGGATTCAATGGTTCCTCAGAGATGGTAGATGGTACTAACACAGAGGAACTCTCTCAATTAAATAAGTTCAGGAGGCTCATGGGATGGGGGAATACCTCCTACCAGAAAATAAATACAACTGTACAAGTATTGGCAGTTGCTGACTTCTGAGAATTAAGTCTACGTGCATCATCGTTTCTTTTGCTGAGTAGACATCAATACCACACCACAGCTGTGATCACCATCTTTCTCAAGACATCACACACACACATATATATTTATATAAAGAATAGCCTAGAACACCTTAGCCTGGAACAAAGACTACTGATAAGGAAGATAAAACAGAGATCTGTAAAAACACGTATGCTATGGGAAAGGTAAATAGTTCCCTGTCTCTTCCAGTACCAAAACTAGACACCATTAAGTGAAATGTCAGAAAGTGTGTCCAAAACGGACAAAAGGAGGTGATTCTTCACATGATGTGCAATAAGCTGTGAGGTTCTCACCCTAGGAAACTGTGAATGTTAAAATTTTACATAGTTTCAGAAAGTGACTAAACACATGTAAGAAAAAAACCTTCTAAGACAATGCTTCTGAATCAACAAATGATACCCTCCCAGCCTCCAGCAAGCACTTCTCCTGTTCTCGTATTCTTGTTATTTATGACTTTCAGCAAGATAACACAGAGCTAGACAGACATTTTGTCAGTGACATTACAGTGACTCTCAGATTCTTTAACTAGAAAAATAAATGTTTTAATTACTGTTCCCTGTCACAGGGAACTGTCACTGACTCCTCTGTTACACTATAATGCAATTAATGACTTGTTATGTCCAAAAGAAAGCTTTAATACATTAATAAAGAGGACATTTTCAAATGTTAAATATTTAAACAAGCAGTTCCACCACTTCAGGTAAATGATTGTAACTTTCTCATATTTTAACTATTTATTAGGAATTGCAGACCTATGCATGTTATAAGGGAACCTCCTTTACTCATTTGATCCAATATCCTCATAGTGGGTCTAGTAAAAGCAGGTTGCACAAGATCTTCCACAGTCACATTCTGACTAGATCCAAGGATGGAGCATCCCACTCTCACAGAGAGGAAAGAAAAAGTCCTGTGTCTCAGGTTGTATCCACTGCCTCTTGCCCTTTGAACATGAACCTCCAGGAGCCTGGCTTTGTCTACATTGCTAGCAACACAGAAGATAGATATCTAATATTGGAAAACAGATGGCATCTTTCATAGGCCCCGTGTATGGTGTCAACTTGAAGTGAAGGTTAAGTTGACTGGTAAATACAGGAGAAAATCAGTTCCCCTTGGATTGTGTCTGATAGGAAACTTCAGCCAGTTTTCAATTTCCTTTTTTTGAGATCCAGACCTCTTACTGGTCTGGATCTCAAAATCTCTTTAGAAGGGAACATATAGTACCTGAAGCCTAGAGTCTTTATTTAAAATCTGATTAATTTATAAACAACCCAGATGAAACAGCTATGAAAAGCATTTATAGGAAATTAATCCATATGCATTGTATCAGATAAGAACTTCATCTTGTTTACAACTGCATGAGTGTCCTACTTCATTATTTAGACACTTTAAAGACAACACTCTAAATAGAAGCATATGTAAATTTATGTAGTCCTTAACACCTGTCAAAGTGTCTTACAGAAATCAGTATCATGCACACATTTTCTTATGCTTTTTTCTCCTTATAGTTGAGGCATCAGAAATTCACAGTCCCAATGTTTTTTATTAATAAATACTATTTATTAAGAGGAGGAAACATTAAAGGGATGGGTTTCTCAGTGAATCTAGATTATAGGCCTCAAAATGCCACCCTTTCTTTCCCTCTGAAAAGAGCTATGATCTTAAGATATCCTCAGAAGTTCTCTCATCAGTATTGATATGCACCATTACCAGGAGCTCTTTTCTGACTTGGCTCAGAAGCCAAATTCTAAACACATTTCATTCCTTCTCTTTGGTACTACAGAACACTTGCTTGCTTGCTTGATGTCTCTTGATTTTTTCATTCTTAGGGCAGAATCGCACATTACAAGCATCCATCTCCCTCGGACACTTGGAGATTTTGGTGAGAATGCTCTGTTTATTTATCCTCAGCTTTCTATTTCTTTGATTTATCTTATTTGTGGAAGCAGATTTTCTTTTGCATGACACAGCATCCCCATGAACTCAGACATTTTCAGAACATGATGAAGTGTTACATATTGTTTGCTAGTTCATATTTCAGTTTTGCTCCCATGCAAGGTAGAAGTGCAAAAACATTCTCCTTCCTTTCCAAATATGTGAGTTTTTCCTGGAATTGATATTTAAACAGTTATTTATAGTTGTGATTACAGCTGCAACTCAAGGACAGGCTAGACTGCTCTTTCTCTAAAGCTCAAAAAGAAGTCAGTATGAATGGATCTTGGCAACAAATGACTGTTATGCACTTCCTTCCACCTTGTTCCCATAAACTTTTGCTAGTGACATAATAAAAACAGCCTTTGTAGCTCAGTTTAATTTCTTTTGTTTACCATTTCTCCTTCTCCCAAAATTGTGTTCGATGTGCAGTTTGTATGTGCATCCTGACAAAGTGCAAAGTGAGGTGGTGTGAATGACAGCAAATATTCCAGGCTGATGAGGGTAACAGAGAACAAGGACTAAGCTGCAGTTGTTTAATTTTCCACTTCTCGCAGGAAGAGGGAGGGATGACAGTAAATCATCAAGCACAAGCTTTACAGTGAGCAGACAAGCATACTAATATTTCATGGGAAGAGAAGCTAAAACTTCATCCAAGGATCAGAGCAACATTTTGCACATCCACAGAGAAAAAGGGCATGTGGTTTTCCAGTAGCTTGGAAACACACACAGCTCCTTCTAACAGGGTAAACAGGCTTATGGAAGGTTTACTGCTGTTGACTTGAGTATGGAAATATTTGTAAGGCTTTGTGTTTCCAACATCCCCACTCAAAGTCAACAGAAAGTAACAGAATTCACCAGACCACTATACACCAGACAGTCATATAGAAAAACGATCAGCTGTGGGACTAACGAGACCTTTTATTCAACAGAGCCTCAGGCTCAACTTTTGAACTTGCCACTGTCCTGCTGTAAAAAATATCTGCCAACACTACCAAACCTCAGCTGCTCGACTGCATGTGACACAAGCATATTGAAAGCCCCAGAAGAGAGGGCTTCCACTGACTGCTCAGCTGCATGTTTATTTACAACACAGTCTATAAAAGGGAAATGAAGAGCAGGCAGAGAGCGTAACATCACAGGCACAGCTCTGAACCCCTATGTGAGAATATAGACAGGACCTGTGGGTCAGAGCAGACCAGAACAAGTTGTCTCTTCAAACAACTCTCATTAGACAATGAGAAGTTGAGTACCAAAATGTGTTGGGATTTACATTCTATTAAAAATTAGGATTTTTAAACTGAATGCAGCATGTCACAGCTGTAGCCCTCTGTCCTCCTCCATTTCTAGCTGTGACCATTGAGTGCCTCCCAGCTTTAGGACCTGAATGCACGCCCCAGGTGCACTCTCATCCTGTGCTTGGGCAAAATCCCACTATATAATAATGGTACCTCCTGTACCCTCTTTTCCACAAAAAGTGGGCCAGGAGAAAACTGCACCACGGTCCCACAGATCTGCAGTCTGCACACAAAGGACTGTAACCTACGGTATCCTATGAAGTACATGCAAGCCTCAGGATAACCATTGTTGCTCAAAACTACCTTCTGTCTTTGTTGTGTAAGAGTTGAATCTTTCAGGTGTCCTGCTTAGCCTGTTTGCTAGGTTATGGCAACCCCTGTGCCAAAAGCACTCACTGACTGGATTCAAGTAATTGCAATTTCTCCCTTTGGGTGTTGTAGTTAATACAATGGAGACAGATTGAAGACTCTTATGTAGTTAGCCATAACAGTAAAAGCAAAACATAAACAAAAGCCTAGGCTTTTAACCCTCAAAAGACAGAAAAGGGGAATGTCTCTTCTCAGACAACAGATAAAAAGATAGAAATTTTAAGAAGAGCAGGGACTAACACACAGAAATCTCCTCTCCCAGAGGAATGTGTGATGCAGTCTTCCTTTACCTTGTTCCCTCAGTCCCCAACAATGATGTGTTCCTAAAAGAGCTTTCAAAAGAAAAACAGATTCTGTCCTCATCCATGCCAGCAGATAGGCTGCTCTCCTGAATGCAAGAGAAATGGGGTTCGACTTTTTCAGAGAAAGGTATTTTATCTTGGTCTTCTGCCTCGTGGGATATGCTTCAGATCTTATGACACTCTGTAGGAAATGGGTATGGGCATCACCATTTCTTTCTTTAAAGGAATGCTGCCTTTGGAGGCTTTCACAGACTCTGGATTCCACACAGATGGAGACATATGAAGAGGCCACAGCCATTCAATGCAAATGCAAGGCAACCCTTCCATGCACACTCAAAGCAAGCGGACATGCTCTCCATGAACACACAACAAGTTTGAAGAATATGCCAGTGCAGCACTTGCTGTGCAGAGGCAGAGGACTCAGAACATGAACCTGTGCTGTAAAGTATGAGTGCTACCTTTCTCTATCCCTGAATCCATCATGTGTAGCTGGAACAAAACAGTTTCAGACAAACCCTAAGATTAACATTTCCTGGTTTCTCTGGACTGCCACACTTCTCATACCATATTTCACCATGCAGGCTCTACATACACTTGTAGAAAGCCTTAGCTGAACTAAGACTGAAGGATACATCAAATACATTTGAGCTAAACCAGGAACCTGGGAGTCATGAGCGCATTCTTTTAAAGATATTCAAGAAATTTCAAATAAATAGAAAAAGAAATATCTAGGTAGATAGTAAAAGAGATTTTGATTGTTTGATTCAAGAACTCACCACTGAAATCATCAGATAAGAATAAAAAAGGTGAAGTGAGTGAAAGGCAGAAATGCAGAAGAAACACACAAAAGAGAGCCAGTCATCATAACAAACAAAAGGAAATGGATTTTAGGGATAAATGAAAAATGTAAAGCAAGAAATATCTCCAAGTCAACAACAGGATGAGAGGGTAACTCAGGGTAAAACAGAAGGATTTTTGCAGAGAGAAAACAAAGTTAGTTTTGAATAATGCCTTTGATGAGCAGAGGTAAATACCTGATAACGCAATTTAGTCTGGAAAGACTGAAAAAGATAGGTCATCAGACTGGCTTTCAACAAAATAAATGTTTCATACAAATAAGGAGAACAGGCCTTCCAATTACACAGTAACCTTTGCTGTCATTTAATCATATTGTCTCTTTCTCTATGGCTATCTTCCATTGTGATCCATACATACTTCAGTCTTTGGAATCCTTTACAAGAAAACAAAGACAATCTTCCAGGTTAAAAGCTAAGAAATCTATATACATCCCAGAACCTACTAGGAACAGGTCCTCTATGCCTGTAACTTGCCTACTTATTAAGAGCAAAGTGGAATATCTGTCATACAGTGTTGCACATATATTTTTATCCATATATTATTGCAGTGCATGTATTGCACTGACATTGGAGTTAAATTCTAACATCAGCTTTGATTAAGACTTCAGACACTAGGACAGTCCTTCAGAGTAAACACTCTAATCTGACTGCCCTCTGAATCCATCATTTATCCTTTTCTACCTGAAGTATTTTCATCATTTCTTAATACATTTGAGGGCTGGGTTTTTTTATTTTCCAGATAAGCAGATGGTGTTGGAATTGAGAGAATAGAAACATTTTCTGCACTGTCACACACACAAAAACGCACACACAGTCTTTGAAACAGCTGGTCATTGTCCTTGAGTTACCAAACTAAAAGCTGAAGTTATCCTTCAGGTCCTTAATGGTTATAAAAGGAGAAGTTCAATGATTTTGAACTTCAGCTGAGCTGGAAACAGACTTAATCTTTTGAAACAAAATAAGATTAAGCAAAGTCAGAATACTTGGATATAACACTAGGGTGCTTATAGTTATTTGTGCATAAAATCTGAGATGCTGAAAACCACATCCCTGTTGACCTCAGTGAGATCTGACCCTCACTTGTACTAACCAGGTGTGAGTTCTGCTCTCAGATATAGATTTCACAAACATATTTTGGGTTAAGGGACAGTCGCTTCAAAAAAGGAGCAGAATTCTCAAGATCTTAGATTATCGACTTCCCTGTTTTTAACATGGGCTTTGAAAAAAAGAAGAAAATTGGAAGAAGTGAACAAGTCTGAGCACACAGGCATTACTAATAGGAAAATGGCTGTTCCTTTAGCACCTGTGGTAAAGTACATTCCTGGTCAGCTCTTGGAGGTCAGTGGACACACATTCATGCCTTCATCATCACACAGCCTGTACTTGTACAACTGATACTTACAGGGCAGAGAGAAATGTTTAAGGGGAATTTTGACCAGATAATTGAAAGGGAAAACACTGTACACTTGGCAGTCCTGCCTTCCCCTTTTAACCATAGGCCAACATGGTTCTTCAAGAGAAAGACAGAGCAATACACACTACAGCCTAACAGGTAACAAAAAGCAGTTGTGTTTGGGAGATAAAGAATGATTTTGAAATAGATTTGCAAAAGAGAAGCCACTTACAAGAAGCAAAGTTGTGAGCAGAAAGAAAAACAAGAAAGATGCCTGATGACTAACAAATCCCCCTGTGCAAAAGCAAAAGAAAGTTAATGAAAAGTCTACTTGTAATAACGAGACTATATTTCAAACCTGAGATCCTACAACTTTTGCTTGGTGCCTCTGCTCAAAAATGAAACTTATTTTTCCTTGTGTGGCAGTCAATAAGGTAATTTCCATTGCATAATATTGTTAGAAAAGGTACCAATCCCAGAACACATAATGTGATCTGAATTCAAAACAGCGACTGCTTAAGCAAACGAGACAAACGTGGAAGTAACCTGGGATATGGATAATGGCCAGCTCCTGCAAAAATGTAATATTTTCAAGATGTAGAACTTAATCTTCAATTAATTACTTATTAGGAATACTTCACTCCAGGGGTAAGGAGGTTTATTTACAAGCACACATTGCAAAGTTTACCCAACTCCCCCACGTAATTATGAATGAACTGGAAAATGTTTATTTTTGTACTAAATGTCAGATCCGCACAGTGTTGACTAAGTACACGCTGATCAACAGGACAGCTGCTGTAGTATTTTTGGCTTTGCTCTTTCAAAGCTGCCAAGTTACTGGTATGGTTTCAGCACAGTGTTTTATTTAGGGGTAGTTACAAGTACCTCTCTCAGCAATCTAAACTAAACTTTAATTTTGCTCTCAGTGCTGTTAACATGGAGTAGTATCTGGGCTAAAACAGTTACGTTTCTACAAAGGGATTTAAACTGCTGCAACTACCCTCATTTCAGGGAAACACATCCTCGTTTCCAGAGGAAAGAGGCCCTATGTTTATAGTCAGCTGATGGTCAGAAAGGGAGCCAAAACCAAGCACTCTTTCCAATTAAAAAGCAAATGCATCCTCTCAATGAAGTCAAATGAATCTAAATCCCAAGACAGATCCTTTTTGATCCTCCTTATCTAATGAGACTGTAGGCAAGAAGCAGCTGGAATTGCATATGAAAAGGTGCAAAGTTTTCAAAGGCTAGGGAACTTCTCAAAGAATAGCTCTTGCTTTGTTTCTTTTTTTTTTTTTTATTAGAGGAGTCAGACCTTATAACCACATGGAAGTGTCTGAGCTTGAACAAGTGGGGTGCTCTTCCTGTCTGATCTCCAAAGCCCCATGGGGTGTCTAAGCTCCAGCACTGATACTTGGGAATTCAGGGCATGAGACACAAGGGACTGTGGATTCACAGGAGGTAAAGCACATCACACAAATATATTTTGCATAGAATTTCTGAAAAGCTATTCTTTCCTTAAGAAAGACAGTAAAGAGTAAATAATGAAACAGAAGCTAAACACACCTCTGATCATTCTGTCTGTCTCTTTTCCACCCACTCTGGAGACACTTCACCAGATGAATGCTACCTGCAGCCTCTCCATCAGCTCTACTGTTTTTCTGCTGTTCCATACCATGGATTTATTAAAGAGGAGGAGGCTCTTTTATAACCTTGTCAGATGATTACCTAATCAGCTTCATCAGGTGATCAAGGTCTTCTCATCAAGTGATAGATTGCTGTTTCTAGCAGTCAGACCTTGACTGACTGCTTTGCCCTGGCCAATAGCTATCATTGTTTAAGGATGTTCTGCTTATTTATCAAAGCTAGATGACCTACACTGTCATCCTATCTATTCTGTCAGCCTTTTAATGTCCATGAGTACTTGGTGTTGTGTACATTTGGAAGTTGCTTGCTGCATACCTATTCAGGGATGAAGCTTGTGTATTATACTCTATTGATCTCATTTTGCAGATAAACGTGCCAAGAAACAATAGTTAACTGGCACCAATGTTTCGGGTTCTGGGAGAACTTAGATTCTGATTTGTGCAGGTGAAAACTGCTACACAGACATGAAGGCCTGGTCGGTCCATCTTAGTCTGTCACTGAACAGACCTTCTGGAATTTGAGGAAGGAGATGAAGCCTATCTCATGTTTCCTGCAGAGTGGATCTTCAGTGGTCTTAGGATTTTAGGAATAGTCATTATTAGAATTAACCTAGTGACATCCAGAGAGTTGTAACAGGGATCATTTGCCATATGCTACTGTTTTCCAAATTACTTTTCCTTCTGTCCCCTCTCTCAGATGGGTTATGCTAACCCCCTTCCTCACAAATGCTACACTGTATTTTGGAAACTATCCATGTAATGCTCTACTCATCCAAAAAGCGCTTTCTTTCTCACTGTCAGTGCAATTTTTATCTCATCCACTCTTATTTCATGTTTCAGAGGAAAAAACAAGGCTTTTCTGCACTCTGACAACAATAATGTGATAACATTAATTTGTTTTTATACCAGTCTGCTGGAAATCACTCTCTAGCATCCTAACAGGTGTGTCAAATCTACCGACTTCTTTGCTACAACACTAAATGTATGAGTATCATATGTGGATTACAGCCAATTTCCATTCCAAATTGAAATTGACATGTTTAACATAAAGTAATAAAAAGACTGTTTCACTTCCTGAATCATTAGAGTACAGCTGTTTGACTGGGCACACTGTAAATGTCACACAGGTCTTTTCATTTTAAAGAGAATGAGAAATTATGCTAATTTCTTTTTTATGATAACTTGTTATAAAAGAACAGTTTACACAGCTTAAGCTCTGGTAGTGCTTGATTGTAAGGCATATCACTTTTCACTCCTCTATGCACTAGGTACTAGGTACTTGATTCCTCATCTGCACATACAATTACATTCTATAAATGCACATGAGATTCACTAGTGGGAATATTACTCTGTAGATAAGCAATATCATGTAGCAGGAGCCTTACATTTACAATCTACCTCTTTATTTGTGGGTTGGTTTTGTGGGTTTTTTGGTCAAAACCACAAATAAAATAAATAGAAAATTAATAGAAGCCTCAATAAGTTTTCCCTGTAAAACAACAGTTTAGAACATTAACAGATTCTGATGCTGATGTTGGAAAGAAAAAGAAGAAAACCTCCAAGCTTCTCATGCATCTCATCCTGTGTATTTCACAGCAGAAGTTAAGAATAGCCTCAGGTTTGCCTTGCGTATGCCAATAAGAGCAGTTTTCCCTATTCTGCTGACTGGGAATGAGCAGACACTTTGTGCTCCAAATGACTTGCCTTCAGCTCTTCTTGTAGCCAAAACCAACCCACACAGCAACTTTTCCCTCTTCCAGTGGTGAGCAAGTTGGCAGCAACAAGCAGAGTGCAGCTTATCCCACTTGCCCCTACCCTTCCCATGCCAGCCTCAAAATACCTATTTTGCTGAGTCTGACACCACAGTGTTTTCAGGGGAGGATGGACAAGGATAGTCCTGTACTGACCTGGGGGCTACTCATGCTTAAGACCACTGTCACATGAGCCTAAGAAATAATGACACACCCTTGTTCACCTGCCAGGACATGGGTACCTCTGTCAGAGAGGTTTTCATGCAGAAGTTCTTTATTCCTTCTCCTTATTCTGTCTGAAAAGTTGCCCCATGCTTTTGCTGTGAAGAAGGATTCTTAATCCATAGTTTGGTTTTCATGGGCTTTGGGTTTTTTGCTGTTCAGCTTACAAACCTGAGCAATTTCCCATCCTTACTCCCCTATGAAATGCAGCTGAAAGATTGGCTCTGGTTCTTCTATAGAGGGAATGCATGACAAGGGAGTTAGAAAAATAATCTTGCTACAAAAACACCCACTTCCTTGCAGCAAAAGCATACTTAAGTGAAGGACATATTTCAGAATGAAGAAAGAGAGTAGTGGTGGCTATCAGAATATGAGCATATGCAGACTACAGGATAAGAGTGTGCTTAGTCTACTTAACTGGGAATTAAAATTAGAACTACTCAAGCCTTTGTTTTGCTGATTAAGGATACCAATTAAACTCGGACACCAGAGTGAAAAGAGTAGGTGTATTTTACTGGTGATAACCAAATAATGTAACAGAGTAATACAGAAAACATACAATAAGAAAAGGCAGAATAGTGCACCTAAAGCAAACAAATAGGAAAATACAGGATAATGCATCAAATCGTTACTACAGGAGAGGGAGAATAGTGATTAAGAAAGATACATCACCACTTGCATATGTTACCAACATCCAGACCCGCAGTCGCTGGGGAGCCCCAGTTGCAACGAGGATTTGGAGAGCCTGTCCCGGCAAGTGGGAAGTCCTACGTGGTGCATCCACCCATAGGTGAGGCATCCAAAGTCACAGCAAGCAGGTTCAGTCTTGTATATCAAAAATCAGCAAGCCAGAATAACTTGCACCTTTGTTTTGAGCGGAAAATTTCTGGTTTCATTCTCCTGTTGGATTCCACCAAAAGCCTGTCCAGGACTCAGGGGGGGAAACCAAGGGAGTTTCTAACAAGGTTGACCACTCAGATTCTCAGCCTTGAACAAGGCTGAGCAAGGGAAGTTGGATACATTCTCTCAGCATTTCATCTTCACTACTGATTATATTCTGACTAAGCTGCATCTTTCACTAGTGAGCATACATACTTCGTTAATGATTACATACTAAGTTAGCAGCTTCGGCTCAGGGCCTGTTCTTCAGGCTTCAATACTTCAACACTTTAGCACTTTTTACATCAGCATAGGTGGTTTGTTATAACCTAGTACAATACCTACTAGCACAATAGTTATCAGTTATAAAATATACAGGATTCATCTATAGATCAACTCTGGCTTGGGCCTGTTGTCCAAGCCTTAACACTTCAGCCTTGTAGCCATAGTGAATTCACACACAAAAAGGTAGAAAAGACTTTTTGGTCTAAGGCAAACAGGGCTAAAGGTAATAAAACACATGAATGTTTAAGAGAAAGAAAAGAAATTCTGTCAATGTTAATGGCCACAACAAATAGAAATTATAGAACTATCAGTTAAATGAAAGAAAGGCAGAAATATTCCATATTTCTGTTCTGCATTTGACAAAACTACTAGAAGACAAAGACTGTAATTTAATAGTAACTCAGTAGTATACAAAAGCAACGATGATTAAGACTGGGCATGAAGCCCATATAAGGAGCTTTGAAGTGTTAGCCAGTGAGCTTTCTGAACCAGGAACAGGGACCTTCAGTAGCTCTCTGCACCTTCTGGAGAAACCAGAGCTCTGGAGATATGAAACATTTGAGGCACCCATTTTAGAGGCTAGCTAGGCTGACTGGGTAATTGTACATCTTTCAGACTGATATCAGTCAATTCTGACCAAAATAAATAGAACGGCTGAAACCAGACCAGCTAAATACATCAAAGGAAAGTAGCAGTTAAAGATTTGCAACAGGTTATGGAAAAAAAAAAAAAAAAAGTTATTGATTCTGAGATCTAAAGTTTGTTGACAAAGAGAATAGTGTCAATGCTGTACAGAGCTGTAGATTACTTTTCAGCCTGACACCAACAAAAAGGAACACCCAAGTGAAAAGACATCTGTTTGGGGATAAAGTCTAGATGCCATGGTTCTAGGACAAGCATTGCTGCCTCAGATGGATATCTAGGTGAAGGATTTGGGAAGGCATCATGATATCCAGGTGCACATGTAAATGAACATGAACTGCCTCCCCCTCAACTTGCTCAGTCAATAGCCACTCTTGCAGCCATTGCCACAGCAACCCAAGTTTGTAACCCAAATCCTAGACCCAGTCCTATCTCCAGCAGCATTTGGGCTGCACCTAAATCCTTGGCCAAATCAGTGCTGTCTTTAGGTGTGTAAGCTGGGAGATGCTGAGTAGAGACCCCAAGAGACTGTCATCTCTGCATGCTACCAGACTACTGTGTCCATTTGAAGAAGGGTATTAACAAACAGGCAGAATAAAAGCCAGGGCAAGAAGGGAGTCATGAAATAGGTTTTAAAACATAGAAATTCCTTCATCTAAGACTAAGTACCTCATAAGGATAGAAATCTGACAGAGGGCTCTTCAATGTGCTTGATGATAGGGCTTTGAGCTAAAGCTGAAGTTAGATCAATTTAGACTGAAATAGATATAAGTGTAATAAACCTCTGGAAAAAAAATTGTTTACTTTTGTTGGAGCTTCTACCACAAACCTTTTAAGATATTTGGCTTTTTTTCCATAAAGGTATTAAACCAGGAACTTATTCAGGAAAAACAACAATTTATACTAAAGATATTATCAAGAATATCAAAGTAGTCCTTCTGGCTTTAGAAGTCTCTCAGCTGAATTTGTGCAAAGCCTCATATTTACAGCTTTCATATGAAGGTTTTTTTAAGTAAGATATTTGACAATTTTCTGTCCCTTTATATTTATTTTCAGACTTTTCCCACATGCTTTTTCTGAACTTTCTGATTTCATTCCACTGACTCTGCTTGTTCTGCTTTTTCTTTCTCTCTTACTAAGGAATCTGATCTTCTTTTTCTTCACCTCTTTCTCTTCCTTAGTTTTAGTTTTCCTTCTCCCCTTCCAAGCTTGTGCCCTTTCCAATCCCCCCTTTGCCTTTCCCTCCAATTTTCAACCTTCCTCTTCTGTTTCTTTTTTGTCCTGTTTATTTTTCCTGTCAAAATATTTAATGTGATCACATATGGAACAAGTCTTTCAGGGAACATAAAATAAGTTAATAACAATTCCCAAATAATAAGCAAAATTTTTGCATTAATCTAAGCAGAAGAGGTGGGAAAAATAATGGGTCACAATATTAACATCCTGAAAAGTGTATGGAGATGATTTATTAGCATTCTGAAATGCTAATCTCAGCTAATTGCTTTTTATTCTGACTTTGATAGCTTCACTCATGGTGAATTTTCTAAGATATAAAGGCAGATATGTTGAAACCACTTTAAAGAATCAGCAGAAAGCATACATATACCTTTTCCCATAAAGAGCAAATCATGGCCAGGGACAATCTTACTGTCCTAGAAATTCTGACAGGTGTATCTAAAAGGCGCTATCTTCTGATGGACTCCTATTACCCTTGCTGAAATGAAGTGATGCATTCAATTAAATTCCTGGTGTGCAGCCCCAGAGTCTTACAATTATTTATTCTCCCACAGATCCAGCAGGGTTTCAAGTCCTTCTGACTTTTCCCTTCAGGACCTTACAGTCCAACCTTGGTGAAACTAACTTTCTGTCTAGTCACTGGAACTAATCACTGAAGCAAAATGCTGCAATTTAGCTCCCAGGCAGAAAATAAAGCTTTTTGATATCTGACTAAGAACTTTACACAGAGGTCTGACATGCTTTACTTAACTCATGTGACGCCCACATCTTTCAGCGAATTTTCTGAACAATCTTATATTTCCCTGTGAATATACAGAATCTGGGTTAAATGGTCAAGCATCAAAATGTTCTTATCACAGGCAAGTTTCTCCTGAACATATCCAGATCACTTTTTTTCCACTTACTCATGTGTCCTGTATTTTTCATTTTTATGCCATGTTATTTCTGTGAATAAATCCATTCACCAAGGCTGATGTGTATCCACGATTCACCTCTTTCTTAAAGGCGATAGATTTTTCTTAAAGGCAACTTTCCATTTCAGACATTGCTTTTCTACCAAAAGCAATCCATTTAAGTTGATTTATGATGAACCGTACATATTACTGCTCCTGGGGAGCCAGAATTTGGCTTTTGAATAGCTGGGAAAGAGCCCAGCTGTTCTAAAGTTAAGTAATAGTCTACAGGTAAGACAGTGCATTCTTTCTGTACATTGCAGTGTTGGTTCAAAAGTACAACAGTACCTAGGGGATACTAAGGAATTTGAATGAGAATTTGAAACATTTTTTTTTTTAAATCATAGATAATTATAATAAGATTGTTCCAGAAAAATTTTGTAGATACAGGGTATAACCCAGGAGCCTCAGCAGAGTCTTGCTTCTTCTTTCTTTTACTTGTTTATTTATATGATTAACATCAGTAGTTTTGTTCAAAAAGAGAAGAGGAAAGGTAACTGCAGAAAAAGGAAACATAACTGCAGCCTGCAGCAAGAATAACAGTGCCATGAATAACAGAATGACAGAAAGAGTAGAAGCCAGCCAAGTTATTCATCTGGGGTCAATGAAAGAAATGCTCATAAAATAAGAATAATAAGTCTTAAATAAAAGTAGGTATCATGAGAGAATTGCCACAAAATGTCAGCTAAGACAGTAAAAGAAGTATAGGCAAAGGTGGACACTGGCCTAAACTAAAGGCATAAAGAGGAAGCACCACATGTTAGGCTACCTCATGAATGAGGCACGACATACACCCCCAAATCAGCCTGTGTTCAGAAGGTATCTGACTGCACACTCATCAAAGTACACATTAATCACTTCTCTCTTCTCCCCCCAGATTAATCAGCACTCTGTATGCATGAAAGTCCAAGCGGAGCTGTGGAGAAATGTGTATCCTATCCCACATGGGCTGGTGCAGCTGGTTTCTGAGGACAGAGATGGGAGGAGGTCACCATGGACATTTCTCATGTGCTGGAGGGCCAGGTGTGATTTATTTAAGATGCCCATTTGACTACATGTACCCTTAAGTAGATGAAGAACATGTTCAGAACACGACATACACTTTTACTGCAAACAAAATGAAACATCTCAGCTTCCTTTTTTCCTCTATAAGTCAGCCCTGCTATCTGCCAATCATGCAACTGCTATTCACAGGAAGATTTGAAAAGCATTTGTATGAGTTTTCACGCAAAAACAAAGCTATTGCCAGCTGGCACCACGTGCCGCAGCGTAATCACAGGTATATCTAAGGGAGAGGAAGGCGCTCGGCCACATGAGCTTTGGTGAAGGTCCTTGTGCCCACACCTACATCAACACCTTAGCTAATGCCCGAGAATACTCCAGGGCAATGGATCTCCACCACCTCTGCTGTTAAACTGTTAGTCGCTTACATGCTTTTAATTAAGGCTATTTCAGCTTTGGCTAAATAACACTTACTCAAATGATTCTTAGACCTGCTTGGGGCATAAACACTGACTGAGGCCAGCTTCCCAAAGGAAATGTTGATGTGATCACCCAGTTTGGGAGATAACAGAGACACAGACACAGGCCGTTCAGTGCCATTTGCCTTCACACTGAGAACAGTCCTAGGTTCATTTAATTTACTGCTTTAAATCAACACTTGGCAACTGTGGATGGCCATAAATCCAGTGTGGGATACAGGAGCTACACCAAACCGCTATTCCTGAGAAACTGGGAATTGCACTATTTCTGCAGGATTCCTGATGACATAAGGAGCAGCGATGCATAAAGGAATGCTTGTAGAAACTAGGCCTAAAGCAGACATTTCACTAAAAGGGGGGGAAAAACCCCACTGGTTTTTGTTATTACCTTCTTTTCTGAGCATAAAGAGAGGCCAGCAAAAATTAGGATCAAGAGTATTCTACATGAAAGAAGAAAGCTTGTAATTCCCAGCATCTTTCAGCACCTTTTCAAGGGACATGTAGCCTAAAATAATAGCTATTCAGAGTAGGATTTCCACAACACTGGATTAGAAACAATGTCCATTATCTTTTCATGGGACTTGCAACTCATGAACACATTCACTAGTCTTCTGAATATAGCAAACCACACAGCAAAATATTTCATCTTTCCCCATATTTTAATTCTTTGGCATTTTAAAGTGCAATTACTGTGGTATCTGTGATTATCCCACAAAAGGAATTAGATTTTCACAATGCCTAATACCATACAAAATAGCTGCAGAAACCATACAATTTCCACTACAGAGATTAAAGATATGATTGAGGAAAAAAATGTCTGGTTTTAATCAAAGATCAGAAAAAACAAAACAGGTGTATTCAGATTTTTTTTTTAAATTTCAGTGTTTCACTTTAAACATGAACATTTTAACTGTGAAAATAGAAAATACATTATTTCAGAGAGATTGAAATTGAGATTATGACTTTGTTACCATCTCAGAAGAAACATTTGCATAATTTTAAAAGCTTTCCATGCATTTCTAAAGTAAGAAATGCACTGAAACAGAAGTTCTGCTCTGAAAAACCTGGGGTTTCAAGTAATTTGCATTTTCCTACAGGGTGGAAGTAGAGAGAGAAAACAGTCTCACCAGATTTTCAATCATGCAAATCTTTGTAGGCACCTGCAAGCCCACCAACTCCAGGCCACAGGGAAAGAGAAAGAAAACATAATGGATATAAAGGTGAATGCTTTCAGTTCTCAGTCATGCTGGAGATGTTACAGTCACTAAATTGCTTCTGATGCACACATCAAGGGACAGAAAAAATGTCAGCAAAAAAGACATATGAGGTGCAGTGAAGCCTGTGGAATTGCTATACTGGTAGCAGTTATGAATCTTGCTCTGTTTTCAGATGTTGCTGTGCATTTTATTGCACATAGCAAATCTGAGCAGAAGGCAACATTGTCACTGGTAAAACAGCTTGTTAAGTTTGGAAGTGCTTAAAGTCAAAGAAAGTGGGTCATGTTGTACCCAACAGCTAGCCTGAGAGGCAGAAAAGTGAAAAACCTCTTTGACAGCATTTTTTGTATGGTCATAACTTCCCAGACAAGGCATTGATGCTTCAGCAGCTATGAGAACAATCTTAAAGTTCTGGGGGGTTTTGGTGGAGGGGGTTGTTTTGCATTGTTACATTGGACACTACTTGCCTGATGGGTTGCTAGCCTCTTGGTTGACTTTCAAAAAATGAATCCATGCCTCCGATAACTCCTAAGTTGGAAGATGGACAGAAAATACACAGTGATGTTACTTGGCCCTACAATCTTGGAGCAGTGGAGCAAGCTTCATGCTCCAGGACAGCCAGATCACAGGGCAGCTACTTCTTGTACCCTACTGCAGCAGTCAGTACAACCTTAAAGATCCTGAAGAGAGAGGCAAAGACCGCTCAGTACTTAAAATCTGCAGCTTATGGTGTCAGTTCAAACTGTTGACTCCTATAAATAACCTGTCTTGAGAAGCAGGAGGTTTGTGCTGGTCACTGGAAACAAGCAGTTGCCTGATTCTGGTAGGTCTACAATCGTACTGCATAGCATGCCTCACATAACCAAGTACTGGCTGGGGCACAGAGCAGGGAGGCATCCTAGGATGTGCTGGAAAGTGTGAGGAGGTGCTCAGTGACCACTTGTGGACTAGCAAAGGCTTCTGGGTGTCTACAGTGCAGCATGCTGAGCACAGGGCACTCTGATCTGCCCTAAGACAGTAGAGTGTGGCAGAGACAGTGTGCTCCATCTTACAGTATCACCACAGAGATGGCCCCAGAGAGCATCCCCAAAGGGCCCAGAGAAAATTGAAATGAGGAAAGAATGAAGATTACATGTTTCAAAACACTATCACCTAGCTCAACAGCAAAATCAGATTACCACCAGTAAGCAGCAAGCTGAGGGAAAATTTTCCCAGAAACATTTTCTTTACACTGTCCTCCTTTAGGAAAGAGGGAACAAAGACTGGATGTCATTACAGACAGGAGAATCAGAGGTGCTTGCAGACAAAGGTACAGCCTAGAGAAAGTATCTGGTCAATTGTAGTGCCTCCTTTCTCTCTTCTTCCAACTCCTTTTTTTCTTAGTTCTTGTTTGCTACAGTGGTAAATCACCAAGACCAAGATGGGAGAAGAACATGAGATATACTGCCTAGAAGTCCTTTTAATAAAATGGCTGGTCTGGTCAGACAGTGGCCACACATTGGGTGTGTGTTGCCTAGGCACAATTTCCAGATCAAACATTCATGTCATTTGTCTGCATAATTTTTTGAAGACAAATGCAGCTGATTTTGAGCAAAGAAAAATGATTAAGATGTTCCAGACTACACTCAGAAAAAACACATAGCTGTGCACGGCATTATGCTTGGGATGAAGTCAAATGCTTCTCGGCCTGCCTTGACCCAGAATCAGACTGATATTTAAACACCTTTCAAAGCAGCTTCCTTAGCTATTGTAATGCAGCACCGCACATTTACATTCAGCAGAACTCCTGCTGACTCCTGTCAGCTCAGGACCTGGTCCTTTTCATTTGCACTGAACTTGACAGCAGAGTCTCAGAGATGGATATGACAGATTTAGGCACTGAATTCAGCTCTTCTCCACACTTGGTTTTGTTTTCTTGTCTGAAAGGTGACCTCTGAACTGTTGAGGTAATGTATTAAGATGCAACAGTTCTCATGATAAATGAGTGGCTCGGTGACTTTAGGGTTTCATGACTATAATGATGCTTTGATTTTATTCTGATTCTCTCCACCATTCTCTAGCTGGAAGACTTACAGTGGAAATTAGGATCTTATTGAAAGATGGAAACAAACACAGAAGGTATTTTGCTGAACTTGTTTTTAACTGGAAAAAAAAAAATTATTCTTGTAAATGTCTGATTAAATAGGTCTGCATTTTCAAGATGAGGGTTTTCCTTAATATTTTTTCTCGTCTTCAGTATGTGCCACTGTAGTAAAATGAGCACTCCAGCACTACAGGCCATATTGGCAGTTTAAAGTTATTTCGGCTATACATTCAGAAAGCATGAGTGTATGTACCAATTCAGACTCTACTGAGAATATGACTATACTTTCAGGTTAACAGATTCTTATTTCAACATAGTTATTTTGTCCCTCTGCAAGGAATAATACCATAAGAGAAGCAGGGTTTGTAAAAAGAGATGTTTTATTAGGTCTTCTGATATAACTGAAAAAATTTATTAGGTGTTCAAGTATGCAAATCTTCAATGTTTAAAACAGAAACAACATATTTATTTTTTGTTTGTGTGCATTTTTACCTCAGATACTCCTAAGAAGCAAATTTCTGATCATTTTAGATAGATGATTTACAGGGAAGACTTTGAGGAGCAGAAGTCACTGGTCATTTCTTATGCGAGACTGGTGTAAAATCAGAAGTCTAACCCTTTCAATATACAAACTGGCATGTTGTCAGTTTTATTTCATTAAAATAAGGTCTTTTTTTTCCCCCTCAATCTGAAATAAACACACACTGAAACCTCAGTAGGTTACAAAAGCGAACTACTGTCTGCTGGTCAGCTCTACTGCTAGCATGTATAACTCATCAATAAAAACCAGTTATGTGCTCAGGGCTTGTCATCCTCAGATGATTCTAGGTTAAAAAAATGTTCATTTGTCACAAATACTGTCAATCTCCTCTCCTCCAAAGACAATGCTTATCAAAAAAATAATCTCCTTTAAAACAAAACTGTTCAAAAGTTTCTATTTATAAAAAAGGACTGAAGACATATGGCATGCATATGAAATAAATTAGGGGACAATATTAGATATAATTAATAAAATTTCTCCTTCTTTCTCAAACACACCCTTTTGCTGAAGCATAAGCCAAGTCTGTTTTCAAGAAAACTCCAGATCTTAATGAACAAGCATACTGAAGTATCACGATGGGAAAACTTCAGTGGTAAAATGGTAACATATAGAGAATACCACTTCCAGTAAGTTAAAAGACACTGTAAAAATAATTTCAGTAAGCTTTTAATGTAAACATAAGGCATTTTTATTAATAGACAGAATATTGATAAATTATATTTAAGCATGAATATTAGAATGCAAATCCATGAACATTCCCTTCTCAGTCACAAGCACCATTTCATTTTCTGCTGTTGTGTACTTAAAGTGTCAGTATAGCTTTTGCATGTCTATACTTTAGTATTGTGTTTTTCAGAACACTAGCCTAAAGATCACAGAACACTGTGGGAAAAAAAACCCTATAAAACATTTTGTACCCTATTGCTTATTGCTTGGAGTTTGTGGACAGTGGGAGGGAGGATGAATATACAGAATATCTGGCATTCAGGGAGCTGCTGCCTATTGACATAGTTAAAATCAGTATTTTTTTTAAATCTTTGCAGTTATAATTAATTACCAATATTATTATTATTGGCTGACCCCCAGCACAAGAAATTCATAAGCCTGTTAAAGAAGGTCCAGAGGAGGGCCATAAAAATGAGAGGGCTGGAACACCTCTCCTAATGAAGAAAAGCTGAGAGAGTTAGGGTTGTTCAGCCTGGAGAAGAGAAGGCTCTGGGGACATCTTATTGCAGCCTCTCAGTACATAGCAGGAGCTTATAAGAAAGATGGAAAGAGAGTTTTTACCAGGGCCTGGGGTAACAATTTTAAACTGAATGAGGGTAGATTTAGATTAGATATAAGGAAGAAATTCTTTACTGTGAGTGTGGTGAGACACTGGAACAGGTTGCCCGGAGAGGTTGTGGATGCCCCCTCCCTGGAAGTGTTCAAGGCCAGGTTGGACGGGGCTTTGAGCAACCTGATCTGGTGAGAGATGTCCCTGCCCATGGCAAAGAGTTGGAACTAGATGATCTTTAAAGGTCCGTTCTGACCCAAACTATTCTGTGATTCTATGATTTCTCAATAGGCAGTTGCTGAAGCAGCAATAGTACCATGGGTTATCTACCACCTTACGGAAAACCAGAAAAAACCCATATCCAATTCTCTTTTCCTTCTGAAAGCAATTTCTTGCAATTTTTAACTACATAAACACATGCTAAGGTTCCCCTCGACCTTTCTGAGCTTCAGAATTTCAACACTTCCCCCTCAAACACTGCAAAATGTCAACAGCAAACAGCCAGCACAGGATTAGTTTAGTTCTCATGCACTGACTGAAGAAAGTAGCTGGGTGAGAGCAGTTATACATTACTTAAACATAATTACAGTTTTTCACTTCAGCTCTTCAGTGGGTCTGGATAAAAATAGTTGCTGAATATTCAAGATCAAACATATGCTATCAAAACACTCTTCTATTAATTAGATTCTTGTGGATACAATTTGAAATGTGATGTTACATTCAGCTAAATTCCACTTGGGGGACAAAATGCCCTATAAAATAGTGTTTAGAGGCATTCTGTCCCTTGCAGTTTGTATAGAATTATTTTCTGGAGATCTTTCACATCGAAATTCTTCAGTATGTTTTCTCTGAACATCCTCTTAGAATCAGTCAGTAGTCTTAAAAATAATCACGCTTACTTGAGATATGGAATTCTTACCTCTCTGGTCTTTTTCTTTAGAACGTCACGTACACAACCCAATAGTGCCTTTGCAAGACACTGACACATGCATATGTTTGAGAGCATCACATTTCAAACTCCTGCATGATATTACTGTAGTTTCTTCTCAAGACTTTCAGCTTTTAAGTTTTCCTCCAACTTCCTTTGAAGTGTATTTGAAAGGGACCATACAGTACTTATTTACATAATAGTATTGTATAATACTTGCATTGTATTGCGCTACTACAGCAGTGACCTACATACTTTCATTAAGGTTGCATAATGGTGGCCATTAGACTTCAAATAGATGAGTCTTGAAAGTATCATGATGGACACAGTTGATAAATGCTAACTGATCTTCTAATAAAGTAATTTTATGAGATGGGAGAAAACCGTCAGGAAAACTGAAGACTTCGGATGCAGTTTCCAGGAATAATATGAGTTCTTGAGCACTTTATAACCTTAAGAGGTAATTGCACAGCTTGCTTTATAACAGGTATTTTCAAAGCCAGTGATGAGAACAGGTTTTCTACATGCTGCATAATAAATAGACACGTTGCTGCTGTAAGTGGCTTCCTTCCATTTCGCAAGTTGTTGACATCAAGGAACCAAGCTCTTTGTTGCAAACTAAGAAAAGCACTGGAAGAGTTTTACTCCTCATCTTGCTGAGAGAAGACCCGTTGCTATTCTGCTTTATAAAGTTTGCAAGACACTTAACTGCTTTCCCCAAGCAGGTTGTTCTTGTATAAAGCCATTTAATGAATGTTATCTAATGAATGTTATCTAGGGGTGTCTAATCTGTCCAGTAATCAGTATTTCTGGTTCTTTTTTTTCTTCTTCTAGAGAAAAAAAAATCCAGTTCTCTGGTTCAGAATCTAGTGAGTGCATGAAACACTGTAAAATACCCTCATCAGTTGCTACAGCTTCTAGGATTACTGTCACAGGTCTGGCCAAAACTCTCAGAAACAGGGAAACAGTGTGGCTTGGTGTGACATCTAATACTATGTTCTTAGGACTGTGCACTCTGTGGGACATTTTACAGTCTTCCTGCTGGGAAACCAAAAACAGGTTTCTCATTTCTACTCTTGAGTTGCTCAGGTTGCAGACTCCAGCCATGAGCTCACAGTGTGCCTTTGTAGGCCACAGAAAGTAGCCTTTTAGGACCTCATATTTTCTTTTAGTGAAAATACTTACATGCCCCAAGGAAAGAATTGCAATTCACTGCCCTTAGCAAACTGAGAACTCTCTACTGTAAGAGGCATTCTCCCTGACTCCCAAAACAAACAGTGCTTTTGTTTTTTCCTTCCCTCCAAATTTTCCAAGTCTTTTTATAGTGACAACAGCAGAGTTGTACTCAGAATTCCAGTCTCAGCATTGCTCTATGTTGACATAAAAATCACTTGTCTTCTCACCTATTTAGACAGCCTAGGATCACATTAACATAATTAATACAGACTGCACTGACTCTTCATATTAAGTTTCTAGTATTTCCAAGGCCTAAGTATTTTTCAGAGGCAGTATTTTCTATGTCTGTGTCTCTAAAATCAGATTATGACCTCCTTTTATTAAGGCAACCCTCCAGATGAAGGTGGGGGGCTAGATGGAGAATTTCTGAGGGGTTAGAGAGGGCCTCGAATTATGATTACACAGTGATGCAATATCATATCTCTTACAACATAACTTAATCTAGAAAAGTTTATGGCAACATTTTTGTCAGTTCCCCTTAAATCTTTCTGCATCCCTTTTGACCCTACATGTGTAATATATATAATTTGACAGTCAGCATTTCCATTTACAATTGACAATTAAAATACCTGTTCTGTACTGCTGTTTAATAAGGGGCCATTTCAATCACTCTGATTAGTCACATTCCTTTCATTCTGTTTTGCTCTGAAAGGTCTTTTATCTGTTTTCATGTTTAAGAATTGCTAAAATTAAAGTTTTAAAAGTGATTTCAGTATGCTAAACTACAGAGTGATATTGCAGATAAAGACATATCATAAACAACAGAATATGGGGGCTAGTGTTTGCCTGTGTCTGTAAATTGGACAAATGAATTGTTGTTGAGTTTGCCTGTGTCTATATGGCTTAAGATGATTTTCTGTTATCTTTCCAGATAAACATTTGTTACCAAAATCACTGACTTCCCAATTAGTGACTATGAAGGAAATATTAGAGAGTATAAATGAAAGCAAGCTCTGAGATGTTAACATGTTGGGTTTGTCTTTGAACAAGCCAAGTAATAAAAATATACTTTATGATCCTAATTAATAACATAATAACTTACTTAATCAGCACAACTTAGATGGTAAGTGATCAATAGAGATTCTTTTGGGAATGACCTACTGACAAAAATTTAGAAAAATAATTTTGACTAAATCATTTTTTTCAATAGACTGCAAAGAATGTATTACATTTGGGGAATAACTTACCTAACTATATGCCTGAAAATGTTTTGGCCTTTCAGATCTAGGAAAATAAGTGTTAACTTAGTTAAGTAGCTTAGTTTGAAAGGCATTATTTTATTCCTGTGATTCTATCTTTGTGTTAGTGGTTTAATCAAGCTTTACATACAGACAACAGTTGTGATGATCCCACATTTACACACTGCCTCTTGACCCAACAGATCCAAATGTTTTACGTGCTATGTTCTACAGCTGTTCTGTGAGCACAGCTTCCAGTGAAGTCCATAAACCAAACAGACATAAATAAGACTCCAAACTGTCCCAAGCTCTCTCTTCATTAATCAGAGAAACACCTCATGCACAACCTATCCACCCATGCAACTTATTGATAGCATATAATGGATATACCATGGAAGTAAAAGCACGAGACATTAGCCATGCCAACGAGAATTCTGTACTTTGACATTTGGAGTGGAAACAGCACTCCCTTCTTTCCTGTAAAAAATTCTCAAGGCTTCTGTAACCACAAATGGTTATGGCCTTCCTTTTAATAGCCATAATGAGAGCATAAATCTCCTCTCTAACAAGCAAATCCACTTGGCATGAATAGAGATTCATACAGCGACATTGCACATTTTTGAACGCCTTGCTGTTCTACCCCAGTAACCGGGCAGCAGAGGTGGAAGCTCACCATTCGCTTCTGCTGAGCAGTACATGCTGCAGTGTTCCACTGGTGTTTGCAGAAAGCTTTCATCAGCAGATGCGCAACATATGTTTATTATATTCTGCAAAATTCAGCTTATAATTTGCAGCTGTAGTCAATTCAGGGACAGAATTGCAGAAAAAATTCAAATATAATGTTAGTCTGAATCCTAATATGCTCCTCTGCAAATGGATATTTCATCACCACTAGGAATTTTTGCTACATTTTATTATTATGAGCTGACCTTCTCCCGGGTACGTTCATTTTTAAGGGTTTAAGACAAGGCAACTTATAGTGCCAGAAATTGAGTGTTTGTTGAAAGTTCATATGAAAGTATATAGAGCAATTATAGTCACTCATGATTCAGAGCCCTTCCGCTCCTTCTATTGGGGCACTCACGCATAAGTGATGATGTAGAATTTCTCCTAATAATTATTTCCTAACTCAAGTGATATGTTCAGATTTTCATGTTAATTAAATTCATATAACAAACCTTACTGATCCTACTGAGGCTGAAGACTTGAAAACATTTCACAAAATATGAGAGTTCATTCATCTTCCCAGTAATGTAAACTGTGATTAACTTGTATACGCAATTTCCTTCTGCCTGCAGAGATCCCTGTACTATGTGCTGCAGAAAGACTCCTAGAAACTGGGTTTCTATATACAAACTGCATCACGGTGCTTTTTTCATCTGATGCCTGGTAATTCCACTTCTCCTCCACCAGCCTTAAGCACAGACTCACTGTTGGACAGGTTAGTCCATTGCACCATCAGGATTTCTTCTTTCGTTCTGCCAAAGAAACCCACACCACCCACATGGACAAGTCAAAACTCTAACAAAAAATCCATGGTGGTTTAAGAAACTCATGTTCTCCCCCACTTTCAGGACATAAGAGTTTTCATACCATTTATCCAAAGCTTTAATAGAGCCCTGACCTTCCCCCTTTCCCATCTTCCAGACCATGGCCTTACAGTGATCAGTGTTTCAGTAAATCACTGTCTGCCCTGTCCAGCCTTCAGCACTAGTATTTAACTTTTGCCACAGTTCCCTGCCTCCTGAACAAGCTCCACCATAAGGGATACCTCAACATCCACCACTTGGAGAAGAAGTGAAGTAGACATAGATACAGCTGATCCCTGAAAAGTCAGCCTACACTGTGATAGTGTAGTATCCATACAGTGAACCAACTACTGACAGCTACTATTGCTCTCCCCTGTCACCTCTCATTTTCTTCATTTTCTCTCTCCAGTTCTCTCTGATATTTGTTCACCTGTTAGCAGTGTTAACAGGAACTCTTTCTTATGCCAGCTTGACAAGCCCTCATTTCTCTCTCTACAGTCTCTGCATTTCTCAGGCTTTATTCAGCACAGCATGACATCATCTGAATCATGTCAGACTTACACAGGCAAAATGTTTTGCAAATAGCCATAATGGATAAAGGAAGTTCATCTACCTCTCACAATAGTGAAAAACACCTCAAATTACCTGATGCAGCTAATATAAAAACATTTGTTCTTCCATAGGTTTCAAAATTAGGTTTTGGTGGATATGTTGAACATTGCTGTAAAGGAGCAGCCTTCAGATTGGCTGTGAGCAGTGCCCGCTGTGTCTTCTGGCAGCACGTTTCCCGTGGCACCAAAATGTCTTACAACAGGTTTTGACTAATTCACTGCTTGCACGGGGTATTTGGGCACCTCAATATCTATTGCTGCTTGCCCATGTCTTCCAGATCCTCCCACTTCGGTCTTCGCAGCTGATAGATCTGTTTTTAAGAGTGCTCCTTAAAGCAGCTATCAGAAGGTAAAATTAAAAAGTTTAACTTAAATATAATTGATGATGTTAATCTCAGGTTTTGCCTTCTTTCTTCACCTAAATTATCAATCATTTGAGTACACAGTGTAAGATCAGACATTAAAATTATCATCTCTTTTTTCATTTGTTTCACTTTTTCTTTCTTAAATAAATGTAGAGCAATACATCTAAACCTCCCACAATACTTATGTCAGAAAAATAGTCTTTAGGCAAGCTACACTGCTGAAATAGCTTTACTGAGAACATAGCAGAGATTCTTAATTCACAGCACAGCCAGATTACTTTGGGAAGAATAGAGTGAAAAAAAGTGAAATTTTACAGAAATGAAGGAGACTGCAAAAGTAGTAAAGAAGAAATATGCCTGAAGTATTGTTCATGAAGCAAAAAATTGTATGAATACAAAGTTTATAAGAAATATTATCAGAATATCAAGAAAATTTTTTCTAAGAAAGAGGACACTGATTTTGTAGAAGTCATCAGCAAGAACAAAAATCAGCACTGAAGATTCTGTGACAAGGTACCAGATTTCTGTGAAGCTGAAGAAGTGTGTTTCTCTGGATTTTTGTATATCCTTTCTTCTAAAAAAAAATTCTTGAATTTCATCATGGCCTATTCCGAGCTCAGACAGAGTCTCTGGACTTGAGCCTGTGAGGTGTTTGGCATGCTGCTACTTACTCTCCTCCTATACCACATTGAAATAATCCCTCTTAGCCAAATTTTTACTTTCATTTACTCCCTTAAAATGTAACTAGCTGCATTTTTGAAAATGGGAGAGAAAGCTGGACAAGTAAGTGAATGATGAGTGATGTTGGACAAGTAAGTGAATGACATACTTCAAGAGAGAAGTCTTAAAGGCACAGGAGCAGGCTGTTCCTGCATGGCGAAAAACAAGCAGGCGGGGAAGGAGACCGGCCTGGCTAAACAGGGACCTTTGGCTGGATCTCAAGAACAAAAGGAAAATCTATTGCCTTTGGAAGAGGGGCCAGGTGTCTCATGAATACTACAAAGGTGTAGTGAAGCTATGCAGGGAGAACATTTGGAGAGCCAAAGCGCAGCTAGAGCTCAACTTGGCTACAGCTATTAAGGATAATAAAAAATGTTTCTATAAATTAGTTAACAGCAAAAGGAGGATTAGGGAAAATCTCCCTCCTTTATTGGATGCAGAGGGAAACATGGTAACTAAGGATGAGGAAAAGGCTGAGGTGCTCAACGCCTACTTTGCCTCGGTCTTTAGCAGTGGAACTGGCTGTTCCCTGGACACCCAGCCTCATGAGCTGGGAGATGGAGAGGGGAAGCAGAATGAGGTCAGCACAGTTGAAGAGGAGGTGATCAGAGACCTGCTACACCACTTAGATGCACACAAGTCTGTGGGACCGGATGGGTTACACCCAAGGGTGCTGAAAGAGTTGGCAGATGTACTCGCCAAGCCGCTTTCCATTATTTACCTGAAGTCATGGCTAACTGGGGAGGTCCCATTGGACTGGAGGGTGGCAAATGTGACACCCATCTACAAGAAAGGCAGAAAGGACGATCCAGGAAACTCTAGACCTGTCAGTCTGACCTTGGTGCCAAGGAAGGTCACGGAGCAGGTCATCTCGAGTGCCATTACAAGTCATATAATGGACAACCAGGGGATCAGGCCTAGTCAGCATGGGTTTATGAAAGGCAGGTCCTGCCTGACAAACCTGATCTCCTTCCATGACAAAATGACCCGACTATTGGATGAGGGAAAAGCTGTCGATATTATCTACCTGGATTTTTGAAAAGCATTCGACACAGTTCCCCATAGAATTCTCATAGAAAAACTGGCTGCCCATGGCCTGGATGAGCGAACGGTCTGCTGGGTCAAGCGCTGGCTGGATGGACGGTCCCAGAGAGTGGTGGTCAATGGAGCTAAATCCAGCTGGCGGCCGGTCACAAGTGGTGTTCCTCAGGGCTCGGTGTTGGGACCATTTCTGTTCAACATCTTTATTGATGATCTTGATAAGGACATAGAGTGCATTATCAGTAAATTTGCAGATGACACCAAGTTAAGCGGGAGTGTCGATCTGCATGAAGATAGGGAGGCACTACAGAGGGACTTGGATAGGTTGGATCGGTGGGCCAAGGTTAATGGGTTGAGCTTCAACAAGGACAAGTGCCAGGTCCTGCACTTGGGCCACAACAACCCCATGCATGGCTACAGGCCTGGGGAGGTGTGGCTGGAGAGCTGTGTGGAAGGGAAGGATCTGGGGGTTCTAATTGACAAGCAACTGAACATGAGCCAGCAGTGTGCCCAGGAGGCCAAGAAAGCCAACAGCATCCTGGCTTGTATTAGGAATAGTGTGACCAGCAGAAGTAGGGAGGTGATAGTCCCTCTGTACTCTGCACTGGTGAGGCCACACCTGGAGTATTGTGTCCAGTTTTGGGCACCTCAATACGAGAGAGATATTGAGGTGCTGGAGCGAGTGCAGAGGAGGGCAACAAAGCTGGTGAAGGGCCTGGAGAACAGATCGTATGAGGAGTGATTGAAGGAGCTGGGACTGTTTAGCTTGAGGAAGAGAAGCCTGAGGGGAGACCTCATCACTCTCTACAACTACCCAAAAGGACATTGTAGAGAGGTTGGTGCTGGTCTCTTCTCACAGGTGATTAGCGATAGAACAAGAGGGAATGGTTTTAAACTGCAACAGGAGAGGTTTAGAGTGGACATTAGAAAAAAAAATTTCACAGAAAGAGTGGTCAGACAGTGGAATAGGCTGCCCAGGGAGGTGGTGGAGTCAAAATCCCTGGATGTGTTTAAGGGTTGTTTAGATGAGATGTTGGGGGATATGGTGTAGGGGAGAACTTTGTAGAATGGGGCTGATGGTTGGACTCGATGATCCCAAGGGTCTTTTCCAACCTGAATGATTCTATGATTCTATGAGTGTGTTTCCATAGAATTACAGCTAGAGATCCTGCACCTTCCCCAGCTACATCTTCATACAGAGAGACGGCAACCCATGCAGCTCGATTCACACAGATAAGTGTGATGTACGGATAAGCCCCAAGCAATGGGGTCCACGGGGTGTATTTGTGCCCCATGAATTCATGTGTACTTGCTGGCAGGGCTGCCGTAAGGGAAGCTCCTTCCTCCCAGGAGGTTTTATATGGCAAGACATCGCATCCTCCAGGGATGGCACCATCACTTGCATGGGGTGCCAGCAGTGTCAAGCTCAGGTGAGGTTAGGGGGCCTCCAGCCAGCTGAGAAAAGAAATACCATAATCTAGATAAGAAATACCTCTTGAGAAATAAAAGTCAACTGATTATAACTGCAGCACTCATATGAAGCTTAAAGTATACTGTAGAGTGTAGATAATGTGTACCCTTGCTCATCTTGCCCTCTTTATTCTAAAAATCATATTGGACCCACCACAAACCCAGGCTTTCTTTCCCAAGATTCTTGTCTCAAAAAGCTGGGCATTAATAGTATAACATACACTGGTATGCTAATAAATAAATGTATTACTCCAAGGGGGAAAAGGAAAGGTTCAGATTAGTTTTGAATATTCAACCAGGAAAGAGTTTGGACTATTACACTGAGCATCGAAGAAACAAAAATCGAATTTTCAAAAAAAATTTAAATATTTAAAGTGTGACAAAGCTTGTGAAAAGCAATAACATCCTTTCTTAGACCAGCTGTTATTGCTGAAAAAAAAGAGAATCTGTCAAAAACACAAGCTCCATTTCAGAACTGAACCAGAAGCAGAAAACTTCAAATATAAATGCTAGTTAAGAATAAATGTTCCATATTTAGCATGATAATTTTAATCTATTGGACAATCTCGCATAAAATGTGGCTTGTATTTTCAGAGTAGAATAGGATGCTGGAAAGAGAGAGGTGATAAAGTCACTAGTTCTAATGGAAAATAGAGAAACAGACAGTTATCATCTAGTTCATCAGCAATGACCCAGCTTTTCCTTACATTTCTTGTTTTAATCTTTTGACTTCACAATATAATGTAAGAGAGAGTTCAGTGAGTTTTCTGGGAACTGGCTCATGAGCAGAAGATAATGATATTCTTTTTTATTTCCTTTCTTATCTTATGACTAAATGCATTTAATTCTACTTATGAACATTTTTTTTTAAAAATTAAATGCAAAACATATTTTTTTCTCTCAGCTTCTGTGTAGCTAATGCAGTTTTTAAAACATCATGCTGCTTAGCATGTAATGTTGTTATTTCTCCTCCAGATTGAAACAGTTTTCCAAACAATTGTGTTCAAAAGGACTGCTCATGTAAAAGCTGTGAAAACAAATCTCATTAAGACAAATATCCTTCAAGCCACATGAGGAATTATTACTGTTTTGTTTTAGAGGCAGAATAGCAAAACCTGGAGGCCCATGTTGCTTTAACTTCGGGTCCTGAGATTGCATAATAATGAAGGAGTTTAATAATATCTTTATTACATACAGCTACCAAAGTTCAGGAAAAAGAGGTTTAACTAAAGAAAATTTAAAGCAGAAGCTTCAGTTTAAACAACATCTAAACCAGTTTCTGTTTAAAAAAAGAACTATACTGCTTCATTTCTATGCACATAAAACTGAACACATCTGTTTTTTCTGGAAATGACCAAATTCAGATCTATTATGGGTGCCCTCAGGCACACACAAACAAATTGTCCTGGGGTAAACAAGGGTCCGAAATTACAGCATGACTGCTACAGCTTAACTGCTCATGTGCATCTCTGGCATGGTGGTAAATGCAAGTTAGCTCGCCTCCCAGATGCAGCCGGTTAGCAGAAGCTACGAGCATGAACACAGGTGGTCAGTCATCAGTCAATAACATTGTGCATTGGCACCCTGGCTTGCTTCTTAAAACCTCTTCCCAGAAACTTGCTGTTCCTTTATGGCACGTAGGCCTTAATCGTGCCCTGGAGGCATGAGTTAAAACTGTACTGGCTTTCACTATCAAATAAAGGAAAAGCCACAAAAATCCCTCCTAAACAATTTGTCCTATGCACCTCAGTCCTGAACGCTTTTCCCAGTAACACAAAACTGGGTAGCCTTGCGCATCTGCATCTCATCCGTAGTCAGCATGACAATATGATTTTAGTCTCCCACATGCCTTTCACTGCCTTTTGGAAAAATCCATGTGAACAGGACTCCTGTAGATATACCATAGGCTCTCACAGGTATGGGCATGTCATGGTTCTGCCACTGCTCCATGGACCACGTAGAGAGAAAGAAAGGCTATGACCAACCCAGAACCCTAGTTGATGTCTTCTGACAAACTAATTTAATTTACCTTGCACTGCAAAGGTGGGTGTGTAAGAAAATGCACACCCAAAATACACCTTGGGCATGGAGGAGGGCAGTGGTGGGAGCTGAGCCCAAGATTCAAGTTAGATATATAATCCACACACTTTGCTTCGCATTCTCAAATTTAGTCAAGGGAAAAGGTTATATTCTCAGATGAAAAAAAGAAGGCAAGTTAATAAGGCTGATGACAGCTACACAGGGAAGTGTCCCAAGTGTCAGAGATCATAGAGGGAAATACTCTGCACTGACAAAAGGCCAGACACACAATGAACAGGATAAGCAATGGAGAAAACACTCACCAGAGAAGATTTGACAAGTGACGTTGTTAACAACAAACAAACAGCAGGTCTGCTCACCAGCTCAGCACAAAAATTTCAGTAGAGTAATGAAATTTTTACAAAGCTTCAGAAAGACAGGTGAGACAGGACACTATTACACTGTCTATAGTGTATTCTGACATCTCTGAGACATTGAAAACAGTGAATTATAGAGACACCTACTCCAGAAGCTCTCAGAGCAGACTCGTAATTCATACTCAAGACACCTGGAAGGTCTTTCTAGCTATTATTTGAATGCAGTGGAGCACTGCGTATATTAACCCATAGTTCTTTTCCCTCCATATCCTAATCTATCTTACACATGTCTAAATAACATGACTGATTCATGCATTATTTATCTGCTGCCCAGTACTATGCCTGTCAAGGAATGCAAACTTGAATTTAAAAAGATGTCAAGATATATTTGGCAAAGTAGGAAATTATTTGGATTATTCATTAGCATCAAAGAGCCTTCCATGTTGTGCCCACAAAACATGACCCTTTAGGTCATAATTACCATCTACTAACTTGTTATTTGTGTGTACATGATGTGCAGGACAAAATACACAACTGAAAGAGTGTGATCAGATCAGGCACTTTATTATCATGTTGCTCCACTCATCTGCCCAATTATGATTCATTTTGCTAGGTGAAGTAAATGATTCAGGACTGAAATACATAATGATCTCTGTTCCCTCTTTATCTTCAAGACACTGTGAGCAGATCCAATATTTCCCAATTTAAGGTTCCCCTCATGGGGGTCCTTGAGTTAGGATAGGCCTTATTTTTCTTCAACTTCTGCATTTTCAACAAATAATGTGCATGGGCAAGGGGTTGGTGGAAGAAGTGTTCCCTTTTAATGGTCCACAAAGCTTTAAAATTGTCATTATCCCAAAAGCAACCTGGATGTGGAATAGGCTTTCCTTCATTCAAAATATTAATGGGTAGAAAGTGTAGAAACTAATTAAAGTTCCATCATATCAAGACTGCCCTATTAATTAGGAAAATTATTAAATTTTTTCCCCACTTTTGTATTGCTTATTTTTATTAACCTGCTTTTGAATATTGGCCAATTCTTCAGCAGCAGTTAAGAACAGATAAGTAATCTGAGTAGTTTTTCCCCATTTTCTATCTTTTGTTTTTGCTTGTTCCTGCAGTAAACTTAGGATCATTTATTAATGACAGTACTATCTGCTCACTGAGTTCATAAAAAGCATATTGTACCACTTACAATTTCCTGAATCAATGGTTCTGTCTCTTCTATTTCCTATTCCCAAGAACATCAGGTTTGGAATATCCCCTGCACCAAAACGCCCATAGCGTAGGAAATAGTGTCCAGTAGGAAACTTCAATGAGCATCTCTCTTTATAACAATTCCCCAAAAGCTTTGTTAGCATGGCTGAGAAGCACCCGTTCATTACCATATCAGCTGCGATAGCTGAGGTCAACACAGTTGCTACTGATATGGCCACCACTTCTACAGCCAGAGATGTCCTAAGAAATCCTACTCGCAGATACCCATCCCATTGTGTAATAGCTTCCATAAATACCAGAAAACTGCCTAAATTCCTCAAATAAAAATATCCTGGAAGTGAGAGTGAGCAAAAATTTCCTTGATTTCTGATTGCAACAACTCCCACGGTCTTCTGACAGTCCTTCTTGACTCTGTGACTCAATGGCTGTCCCAATCCTTAGATTAGGAAAAACTGCCTTCACGGTCCAAGACTTAAAGTGTTGGATGTTCCTGAACACTTGATGCAGGAGCATCCTTGCAGAAGGCCAGCAGCCCAAGCCACAGGATGGCAGGAGAGAGGAAGGGATGTACTTTGATGTTATACTGAATGAGAAGGAAACAACACAAACATGGAAAGCTCTGCCCTTAGGGAGATCCTTCTCTCTACAGGAAAATGAAGGTAAACTGAGGAAGAAAGTATGGCTCCAATTTTCTAGATATAAATCTCGGAGCATAATTAACATTTTTAATGCAAAAAAAAAGTTACTCCTGTAGTCTGGTAAATAAGGTCAAAAGGAATTCATACTTTAGTAAGGGTACAACAGACACGAAAAAACCCATGAGGATGTGGAAAGGAATGGGATTGCAACAGACTCATAAATTGTGCTTAGGTAATGTCTACACCATGGGACTGAGCAGCAAGCCAAGGCTCTGTCAGGACTAAACTCTAATACACATCATTCTCCCTGTGCACTGGTTTCCATGGCAAGTTGGCTTTGACACAGGCCAAAAGGCATCTTGGCCCACTCAGAAAACTTCCTTGCCTGGACTGGCAGGGGACCAGGACCTAAGGTTGCTCCAGGTTTATACACCTGCCCCTGCAGAAAGGACATCCTGGAGCCATCCAGAGGCACTGATGAAGAGCTCAGTGGGGACAAGCCCTTCTCAATCTATTGGAACACCCTCCAGCTGCATCTGGGGAGCATGCCCATGTTACTAATGAATGAGATCAATATCATAAGTCCAGCAACAGAAGGGCTTGATCCAGTTGCTAGCAGCAGCAAACATGGAATAAAAACTAGGAAAAAATCAGGTTGTGAAAGGGAATTTTCAACTGGTTTTGTTCGTTCTTTGTATTGACATCCTGGTGATACTTACGTGAATAAGAAAAGACATTATCAGAAAATAAAAGCCACAGGTAAGAAGAAGCTGGAAAAGACCAGTATACATCACAAAGCAGGATAACTCTCCAACCTCATCTCAGAAAGTCTTAGAGGTCCTTACCTCAGTGAGTCCTGGCACTGACTAAAATAGGGTTGGTTTTGGATAAGAATTCATAACAAAAGAAAGGTTTGCAGAGCTTGACCTCCACTTATGGTACAATTCCTCATGTGCTCTGAGTGCCACACTACTGCACAGACTTTCATACTGGAATAAAAGACAGATATGAAATGAGGGAGCAATTAAGACAAGACAGTAAGAAATGAGCTGCAACCCACAGGTGCTACTAGTAAATCGAGCTTATCTCCATTTCCACTACCTATCTGATGAAGACTAGATGAATTCACCTCCAGAAGATTATCTTTATTTCACTGAGCAATAAAATATCAGCAAATATACCAAACATATATCTTCTTCCCGGTGTTACAGTTTTCCAACCCTTTTTTCATTTTCTAATATCATTGTATATGTTGCTGTTTGGCTAAGTATTACAAGTAGGGTGCTTTTCTCTAATTTTAAATTCACTCAAATTCATAACTCATGGCAGCTGAGTGTAGTTATGATTACCGCCTCAAACCTCTTCTGTTCAAGTTCCCACTGCATTTCACTCTGCAGTACCTGAGCACTCAGCACCATCTCTGGCCAGCTGCATAAAGTACAAGCTTAAATTCAAATAAACAGAAATCCCCAGTATGAAATTCACAGGACTCAGGAGAGATTAAGTTGTCATGAAGATTTTGTAGACAAAAAGACCCTTGCTCATCCCGAATATAAGGTGCCCTCAGAAGTGAAAAACATGTGAAATTGGATTGTTCTTTCTATAAAACTCTGCAAAATTTCTATAAATTTCCATATTATGCATTATGCTTTTCAATTTGTGTTTTTGTTTCTCCTTTATCTAAGAAGCATTAAAACCCTGTGCTTCCTTTTGCAGGATGGCAACATATTCTGCCTTTAGATTAATCTCACTCTGCCATAGCTGCAGAATGATCGACTAGGCATGGAGAAGGTGTAAGGAAGAAATCCCTATTAGGATTTGAACCCCTATTTCCTGCTTGGTTCCTTACCATAATGAACCAAACCTAAACCACAGATCCAGACAGAGGAAAACACTGAATTTGAGCTTATGCATCTGAACCAAGAAAAATGCCCTCCCCGACCATCTTACCCTATATTGAAGCCTGCACCTTTCTTTCATAAACTAAAGCATAAATATACTTGAAGGATAAAGGTAATATGTGGAATTCAATTTGCACATCACTTCTGCTTTCAAATCTTGGGAAAAATCGAGTTTAACTTACTTGGTTGCATGAGTCCTCTTTCAGGGTTGGAATTTGAACAATACACAGGAAATAGGGAATAACTAGAGTTTAAAAATTATTCCCCGGAGTTACATAAGCTGTAACAGGCATACCTTCTCCCATATATATAAACATACCTACATGCATATATGTATGAAAAAACTACATCTTTGAGGCTGTATGGGTTAGATCAAGCCTTAAACTTTATAACTGGTTTTATTCACATCTGGTATTCTTCCCATGGTCTCAAATGCATACTTAGCAAAGCCCAAGAGGAAACCAAGATCTTCAACTGCATTTGCATGCACATACAACAAGGACAGTGATGTCCCATTTATGAGACTGTGTAAAGTGCAAGAGTATATTTCATTAAATTCTGGTCCCTGTCCCAAAATGACTCAGAAATTCACAGTGAAACAAACTTAACACAAGTCTTCCTTTCCATCTTCATACTGTGGTCTCACATTTTACAGCATCTGAATGTTTTTCTTCCCACTACAAACTGATAATCACCTCATTGGTTTAAATCGTTTATCAAAAAGAGGGTTGAGTCATAAGAAAAATTTCAGACTTCAAATATACAAAGGCCTAAATCACAATTTAGAATAAAAGTATTATGACAATCTAAATCATAGACAATGCTACATCAGAAAACCTATTGCTCATCTATTTAAATTTAAATATATCATTGGCATACTAAGTAGCTAGGCATGAAATACCAATGAACCAATCCACTACATTTTCTCAGATGTCCCAAAGACATAAAAAATAAATCTGAGTTCTCTCTCTATTTTTTTATTAGTCGCTGGCAAGCATGGCAAAGGCTTCACTCAGGAACCACAAGCAGAAAACATGTCTATTCACCAAGCATAAAAATGTATATTCACAAAGCATTTGTTCAGATTTTTAGGCTAATTGACTTCCTGTGTTTTCCCATTCCTTGCATGCTTTCTTCCTGTTAAGGTAAAAAAGCAACTGACTTTCAACAGCACAATACGGTTGTAGAAAGCAAATTTAGACATGCATCCTTGAATACCTGAGGTAAGTGGATTTAAAACTCAGTGTTCAAAAAACTTGGAAACTTTATTATAATCAGCTAGCTTTCATGCCATCCTGGAACTGCAATAGTCAGATGTCACTTGTATCTCAGCCCTACAAGATCACATTCTTCATGGCTTCTGAAAGTTGAGCAAGTGTTACATGAGCAGGGGCTCGTTGCTTTCCTCCACTTTATTCCCTTAGCTCCCTGAATGCCATCCATCCCCCTCCCCCTGCTTCTAACTCATCCAAGGGGTTCCCCCCTTCACCCTCCTCCATATCAGTTCATCTTCATCTCTGTGGTCCCATGTTTCCATTTTACACAGTGCCACACACAAGGTCTCCCCATTCCTCTTTAACACTGTCCTCTTTTGTCACCCCAGGACTCTTATATAACCATTCCTTCACATGCCCCACTTTTTTTGTATCTTCTTACTAGGAAAAAGGTTTCCCCATGTACTTGAACATTCCTGTTGCCTCTTCCGTCTCACAACTCCTGTGAAGTTGCTCACAGACCTAGTGCATCTTCTGTGGGAGTAGGTTAGGAACAACGAGGTCAGGGGAAACAACTTTTAGATAACATTGAACCCTACTCAGCTGAAGTGGTAATACCAGGGGAAAGAGGGAAAGCAGGAACTCTGAGGCTGAAGAAAGCCCTGGACTGCTTCATGGATGTCATTAATTGTCAGTTTGGTTCCTTGAATAAAACAAACAGTAAGAAAAAATCATCCGGAGGTAAAATTGTCTTCACTTTCTCTCCATCCTCCCTTTTACTCCTACTTTCCTCTCAAGCAGGATTCCCTCTGCCATTGCCAAGAACATGGTCTGAAACTTTCATTCATGAGATGCAGTGTTCAAAAGTTCATGTTCCAGAGAAATGGTCCAATGCACCATGAAGTAGTGCGCAATCTTGGTTGATCCAATCAAGCAAGCGATGATTTCAGTGGTGGGCCCTAGACTAAACACAAACATGCATAACATCACTAAATATTTTCCAATTAACACAGTTAAGAAAATGGCCATTTTTTTCTGAGGGCATGCTGCAAAGAGAAAGGGAACAACATTATTGAAATAACCTTTCATTAACAGTTATTCTCTCAGCTCAAGAAAAAAGAGCCTAACAAATGCAAAAGACCTCAACTTGAGGGAGGGGAGAAACTGTTGATAGAATGTGTGGCATTCAATTGGGGTCTTGTGCATCTTTTCTGTATTGCAGATTTCACAATCCTAAGCCCCTGTAGGGCTGGAAATGGTAGGGTAGCTACAAGACATTTCTGAAGTGTGATTCCAAATCATATGCTAGAAAGAAGTTAGAAAAGAAGAATTAGCAGCAATTCAGTGGCCAACCTGAACTGCAGGCCTGTATTAGGTAAAAAATGTATGGTTATGCATACAGAAATCTCAGCAGAATGCCTGCTTGCTCCTAAAAATTACAGCAGCAGTGTCCCGATACAATGTCAGGGGAGGTTTCGATATGATCCCAAGAGCGAGATTAAGACACAAACAAGGTCAAATGCTGTACACCCAAAGCCGTTTTTATTGTTAAAAGTGAAGAGTGGTAGCGATAAGACAGAATGGAAGGAAAAGACAGAAATAAAGCAAGCATCCAGAATAGAGTTGCAAGAATAGTCACCACCACGGATCCAGCAGCATCCCGTTGGTCCACAGTCTTCAGTTCTTCGGTGGTGGGTGCACACACAGCAAAGTTTTCTGTTGTCTTTTAAGTTCATCTATCAGTTGATTAGCATACTAGACGAGGAGGGGCAGGTATTCCACAAACTCATTCCCATGAGAGACAAGGAAAAAGGTGGAGCATGGGTTCTGCACATGCATTGAGGGGGAAATGGGGTGCACCACCCCTTGTCCAATTTAATCAGGGGTTGTACTCACCCTGCCCACCTTTGGTTTTTCCTCTGGTCCCACAGGTTTTTGCTGACTTCATGCTTCTTGAACAATCACCCGGCTTCTGGGGCAGAAATGCTCACCTCTTATCAGTTCAATGGCAAAAACACAAAGTCATTCGCAAGGCAAGGTGTCTGGTTTACGCAATAGAGCCAGTGATTACCAGTACTTGTGCTTCAGGGGAAACACTTGGTTTCATTCAGTCCCTGTCTCCCCCTTTGAGGCTTATCTAAGGAGTTTGACAATGCAACTGCAAGGGAGTGAGGGGCGCATCCTTCAATACACTCCCGCTTCCTTGGGTGACATTCCTTGGACTAATCCAAAGGCCACAGCTTGTCATTGAGTTTTGCACACACACACAAGCAAGCGTTGAGACAGCCATTTGACATTTCAGTCTCTCACAAGCACCTTCAAGGACAATGAACAGCAGATTCCTGAAGTTTGTGCCTCATCTGTGCCTTGTATGACAATTCTTCAAAGCAATACAGTGTCTTCTAACATTGTATTGGAGCTCTGGCTCAGTAATAACTTTATGGGAAGTGTGACACCCAAAGCAGCATCACTTACGGATGGCATATCATTCCCTTAAGAGTATTTCTCAGTTACAAGTAATGTAACACCTCAAGAAAACAGCACAGTATGTGGTGTCCTTCTCACTGGCTTCTCAGTACAGCTTAGATATAAAAAAGTCATACATTACTTAAGAGAACTGTTAGTAAATTCTTGCAACTGGGATACAGTGACAGCTACTTAGCTGTTGTTTATTGTCATAAGTCCAGTGACAGTCTGTCCCATATCCCCTTACAGCTGGGTTCTTTTAATTGTCTTTGGATGTTTTTTAAGAATGAGCTTTCTGCTTAGAAATATGTCTTTGAACATGGAAATGGTTGCTGATGGTGGGACAAACTCTTCCTTCACTAACAATTTGCTGCAAACCCAGACTAAATTCTACTTTGTATTTCAGATGTGTACAAATTCTTGCAGATGAGATTGGTCCTTGGCTGTTGTATAGGGAAATAACCCAAACAGACAGAAATGTTACCTCTTATATAGCAGAAAGACAGAATTAATTTTTGGCATTCTCAGTTTTTATCTTTTCTTCACAGTTGTTTGATGCATATCACAGTAAACACCAGAAAAACAGAATCCAAGTACTTACACTAATCCTGAAGTCATGTGTAATCCTTACTAACACCTCTGACTTCTGTAACACAGGATAGAGACTCCACTGGCATTTGACAAAGAGGAGAATGTGCCAGAAGTGAAATCTTAGAGTCACTGACCAGATTTTCAGTCAGTATAAATCATCAAAGCTCCACCGGATTTCATACTTTTGCAACTGAATGAAGACGGCCTACAGCTTCAGAGAAGACAATCTGTAGCTGCTCTTCATGAAATGTTTGTATAAATTCTTAACTCTAAATCACAAAACAATGGCAAGACACTAACTACAAGGCAGCAAAAGTAAGATCTGAAAGGATAGCGTGACAAAGCAGAGACAAATATGTATAACAGATATAAATGTTTCAGAGCTAAAAAGCAAGTGCTACTCCCTTGACATTTCTTTTCTGTCAAAATATAATTAAAGAATAGCAAAAATGTGTTTCAGTAATGCATATAATTATGTCTCCAACTGTAGACATATTTGCTTGAAGTGATAAAAATACAGGCATTGCCAGATGCTAATGTTGACTAATCAATCTGCTATTAACAGGTAACACACCTTCAGCTGAAAGAAATGAAAGGGCATTTTCCCAAATCAGTCAGTGCATCAGTCAAGAAGTCAATCAAGAGAAATCAGGATAGCAGAAGCATTAGATATGTACCACAGGCCCTGAATTAATGTGAATTACTAGAATTTAAAAAAAATTATATATAAAAAATATCCCCCAGCTCCTGCAAGAAAGGTAATACCATTGATCACATTTCTTGAAAAGCCTGAATTGTAACTTTTGCATATTATTCTTCAGTAAAGAGGGAGAAATTATGAGTTTCAACATGTATAACTGTTTCCTGATTCTTCTTTGGAAAGAGAGCAGTAAAATTTGTAGCTGTTCCCTGCCTGCCTGCTCCTTTCCAAAACACATATATTTCAAACCTGTAAAGACTCTAAAGGTTCAGTGGAGGGAAAATGCAGTTTCACCTAAGCTACCTGATAACATACTGTCACCCAAATTGATTCCCCTTCCCCAATCTTGACAGAGGAGTTTGTTTTACCATTTTCTCCCTTGCCACTAACTCTAAGAGGAATTCATGCAGGAATGGTGAATGGGAAAAAGAATTTCAAATACACAAATGAGTAAGTGAAAGTCACGGCAGACCCTGGTCCACCATTCACAGTGCATGTTGCCTTGCAAGCACTGAGGAGATCGAAGAGGCTCCACTGCAGTTCTTTAGGGCAATCCCCCCGCCATCTATGCCTTCACTCTTCTCAAGCCTGGAGCTGAAATCATAGCTAGGAGCCCCAGAAAGACCATGCAAAAGTCTGTACCAATAGGGAAGAACCTGGCAAGTCTAGTTCCTGCTCTCAGGATTACTTTTGATTTATTGCTTACTATTGGGAAGCAAGTAAGGTGTTGGCCAGAGACCTCTGCCTTTTACCTCACATCGATACTGCTCTGGAAATGCAGCAACACAGCTGTGCCAGCCTTGAAGGGAAGTCCAGGTCAAAACAGAAGATATCAAGTTAGCTAAAGTGCTGTTGGCATTCGGGTGAAAATACTGATCACAGTATGGGATCCTAAAGTTCATCTAAGTCCTGACTTAATTGTCATAATCCTTTTCTAGATGCTTCTTCTCTCTCCCTATAGAAATCTTGCACCTGAAGGTCAGGCATGAAAATCTCCAGTTATTTTTGTGGTGTTCTTATTGTATTCTTCTTCTCCTTCAGACACTTCTAACTGTTCCTCCAATGGCTCTGCAGCACTAATTACCTCATTTATTGTAACCCTAATGTAATGGTAGTATCAGAACATCAACCTGGCTTGCTGATCAGCCAAGAAGTCTCCAAAGGGGAAAATGGAACAAAAAAGTCAGAAAATCTGATTAGTTTTGTTATCAAAAAGGCAGGTAAATAAGTAGGGTTTATAAACTCTGTAAACATCACTGATTTCTCTTGGGATATTTCATTAGCTCCATTTTTACTTCATGTACAGATAAAGGGTCACATTTCTGAAAAGTGGTTTCTATTAGCTGTGGAAATATTATGATTCAGTGTTCTTTTCACAATAAATGTAATGTTCAGGAAGTCCTTTATATGGATCCAGTTCAGCAAAGCTCTTAAACAAAGGTTTACACTGTAGTGATGCTATGTATAAAACAGCATCATACATGTTCTGTTTTTCCAAAACGCTTATTGGAATACCTACTTTGACAGAAACATTCCCAACAACCTTGTATCATCCCCTCAAAAAAAATCAATAAAGGAATTGTTGGGTTTCCTTCCTACCAATGAATAATCATACTGGTAAGCAAACTGATCATAAGCTCCTAGCTCCTAGGGAAAAAGACCTTCTGTGTCTGTGTGGAAAAAGTCACATTTAAATCCTGCTTTATGACTGGGACTCCACAATGCTATTGTACTTAATAGCAATAATAATAATAGTACTGACAACAGTCTGATCCTTGCTCTCAAAGATACCTCCTTTCACACACAGTGACTGTTGTGGTGCCCTACCTTCACCCAGGAGAAGCTTCTCATACCACTGTATGTCAGGAAAATGAAGGAAATGCACTTTCTCAGCAAATGCACCTGAGTGATGCTCTACCCACCCTAAAACCCAAGGGCACACAAATAGAGAAAGCTTTTCAGTACTTCCCAGCACACACACACCCTGGGCATCACGAGGAACATGGACTGTACCACAACTGATTTCACCCTGCATCCCACTGAGCAACATCTTAGTCATGTCAGCTGCAGCAAATGTTCTGGGAAGTGTAGAGATGACAGAAAACGGTGCATTGACCTTCTAGATGTTTTCAGCTAATCCAAAACCATCTTAGTAATTGTCTAAAGGAGGAAAAAAAAAAAAAAAAAAAAAAAAAGTTTAATGCCTTCGGGTTTCTTTGCTGCATTTTCATAATTTTTCTGGCCAGATAGCCAATGATGGTAATACTTCAGCTGTATCAACTTTTCTTAGCTAGTAATGTTTCAACACAAAAGCACAAACAGTTAAGAAAAAAAATGTTGATCAGGGATTTTTGTGTTAAACCACTATGCACTTTTGGAAAAGAAAAGGAGGTGAAGAAGTAGCAATCCAGGATAGTTTGTTTTCCCATGAGTCAAAAGCATCAGCTCTTGTCTTTCCATGTCATCTTGCTATCAATAAGCTGTTGCTAGGATGTGAACGTTTCCATGGAAATGAGTGAACTCTTCAGCTTCACTAACAGCACTGTTCTCCAACACACACACACCCCCCTTTCCTTTTCTGAGATTATTTATTTTTTCATACCTCTGAACAAATACGGAAATGAAAATAGAATAAGACAGGCAAATCCTGCATCGGGTTAAAACCTATGAAGGCCTGAGGACTTCAGTGTGACTTCACGTAATGTCACTGAGAAGAGATCGTGGCTTTAGCCATCATTTGCGTCTGCTTTCTATTTCAGATTTCTGACATGGAGGAGAGCACTCTATCAGGCTCAGAAAATGGCCTGAAACCTGAAAGGCAGCAGCTTGTTCAGAGGAAGCTGCTGGGTTTGCGGGGTTTGGAGGACTTGGAAAGGCAGAGGCTCTTTGTGGGGGTGCTCGGTGCAGACGGAGGTGCAGAGCCTGGGCTGTGATTGCCACCTGTTGGGTCTGAAATCGCAACTGCAGGGGGCTGGGAGCCCCGCGGGGCTGCCCCGCTGCCCGGGCCGGGGCACCCCGGCCGGGGTGAGGCTGTCGGGGGGGTGGCAGGAGCCGGCCTGCGGGCTGGCGAGCCCACCGGGCACCCCTGCCTGTGGGCTGGCGCTCCCCACGCCAGCCAGCCTCACGCCACGGCCCGGCCGCCTCCTGCCGCTCTCCAGGGGGAGGAACCATAGGGGCGTCCGCCACCCCGGCCTTCAGAGTAATTCATGCTTCAAGCTGGTTGTCAGGTACCTGGTTTTGCTTGACAAACTATCCAAGTTAGCAAACATTAAATCAGTAGTAAGTGAGAAAAGGACAAGCAGTTCCTTTACTTCCTCCTCTCTCTTTTTTACAGGAGGAAAAACACCTTGGAAGGAAACCTGTTGGCTCAAAGCCTCCCTCCTTAGGCAAAGAAGACAACAGGCATAAGGCCATAGCTTTCACCTCTGTTGCTCTGTTTGCTTCTCTTCTTCAAACAAAACAAAAGGAGATAGTGAGACAAATGGCAAAAGAGGAAAATGAAATGCCCCTTCTCAGCTTGCTGCTCTGTGTCTGAAGCACGCTGGAAGCAGCTGGCATCACCACAAGATGAGCCTAAATCCTGATATCACACCCCTATTGCTAAGAAACTCCTGGCTGGTTTGCCCTGATGCTCCTTTCAGGAGACTTGCAACCCATCCAGTTGCTCAGTCATTATTATGAGCCTGTTAGACTAGTCACCCTGTGTTCAATTTTGAATATTTTTTAAGCTAGAGGGCAAAGCAAGAAGGAAAAAGAAGGTAAAAAGTGACAGAAAAATCATACACAAAAAGGTAAGAATCAGCAAGAAAATTTGATTCAGCATATAAGAAGTTGTAGATAAGGCAATCAAGGAAATCTTGATCTGTACTTGCTTCTCTGCCTCCAGTCATCACATGGCTTTCTAGAAAACACTGAGTGACAGTAAATCTCAGCAAGTATAGTCCTGGTGGTGGTGGAGTTTGAGGGCAATGGAGATGATTAGTCACACTAGAAATGAGACCAAAAACATCATAAAATACTTACAAGGATCTTTGCTTTAGAATGGACCAGATTGACCAAAAATTAGAGGTGTGTTTATTCTGTTTTTCTTATGATAGGGAAATACAATTTCAGAGCACAGCTTATGAACTCTTTACATTCCATCCCTTCGGCCTCAGAATACTTGTGTGGCAACTTTTGCTAAACTCTCAAATACACTCAGCATTATTTTTTTTTCCTTAGAAATAATGCATAAATATTTCTGGCATTAAGTACTTAGTGTGTTTGTTTGCCAAGTGGTTTTGACAGTTCTCCTTGATTATGAGACAACTTTTTTTTTAAAATACTCCATTTTCTAGACAGCCACCTTAGGCATAGACAGATTTCTACCAAAAAAAAAGCATATTTATGGAACTACGTTGTTAAAAAATTAATGGTCTGTTACTGCTTTGCATCATTTGACTGGTCCCCTGTTTTCCACAGTCAGCTCCTCTGCTCAGCTGAGACCCCCAGTCAGAGTCTCACCAGAGCCACATAGTCTGAGGTCTAGTCAGGATCTTCAGTACCAATGAATTTATCTCCTGACAACCATTACCTTCCCTCACTTTGATAAATCCATCTTTACACTAAACATATTTTTCAATGCCACGCTGGAAGTTAAAGTGTTTAGTGCTCTCCTGAGAGGCCAATGAATAAAAAGTATATCAGCCTCTGACCCATATACCTATCTGAAGCATTTATAACCCCAAAAATATTGTTGCTCATGTTGCAAAATTAGCATAGAGCCTGTGACTTACTACTAACAATAGCAATAATGATCTTACTGGGCCACTTGGCATAAACATTAATTGATTTCTCATTGATACTACCTTTACAGTTGGCATAAGGCTGCCTTCTGCAACAAGTATCAGCTGAAGATGCTGAATTATGACAGCTGGGGATCTAACACTACACAGTCTGTAGCTCACAGTGAACCAGGTGTTGGTGGGGTAAGTTATATGATGGTAAGGTAGCACGTGTTGGGCATAATCAGGTTGCTAAAAGCTGGAAGGGGGGACTGTTACTGTCCCAGACAACTCATGAGGATACAAGATAAAAGCAGAACACTCTCAGAATTGCCATTAATTATGCTAAATTCATAAACTGTTAAATACATTCAGATGCTTTAAATTACTTAGAAAAAAATTGTCATTTATCTACTTTCCGAAAATTTGATTTGAATAAAAAGTGGGTCAGCTTGAGACACAGCATAACTTATACTCAGAGTTGACCATTTGTAGTGCAGATGAAGATAAACTACATGCTAGAATCTAGTCCCAAATCCACACAGGCCACTGGGAATCCTGCAGTAGATGTCAGTGGGCTTTGGGATTCCCTTTACAAAGGAATGAGAAGTACTGAAAGTAGGAAGAAGCACTGTCAAAAGACAACACTTTTTGAAAGGAATAAGCCAAAGGCTTACATCAAGTTCCTAAGCACCAGCTCCACATGAAACTCAAAAGCAAAAACACAGGCATATGTCTCAGCATTCCTTTCTGCCAGTGCAAGTGATTTTCAGGGGGTAACAGGTATCTCTCCACTGCAAGCCAACAATGTGAAACCTTCTGAGTTCTGAGCCAACATCACAACCCTGCATGGGTACATTGCTGGGAAGATCGTTGGGAGGACCCAAGGCTGTTCTGCCAGGCCAAGAATAACAGGGCAATAGCACAGTAGTTGCCCTGTGCTACTCCCATGGCTGCAGTGCTCCTGGACCCAAACAAGCTAGTTTAGAGCAAATATGACGAGTCCTCTCAGTTGGCACCCCACAGGGTATAAACACACTTTGGCTTTCCATTACTACTTACAGTTCTCATCCTTCCCGCCTTGAATGCAGTGCTGAAATCTCTCTTTGCAAACTGGGACAATGTGTCCACAAAATAAGGTGGGGGTACAAATCCAATCTTCTCCCACCATCTCCCCCAGATCCCTACCACCATTTCTTGCCTTAATATTCTCTTATAGCAAGACCACCAAGGAGCAAGGAGATAAAACAGTATAAGATTTAAAAATTACTATAGTGTAAATGCCTTTAGATCAATAAACATTAAAATTACCCAAATGTAATCTTGTAGGCTTTGCACAATGTCACTACAAGGAAAGTCAAGATTTCTTCCAAAGGAGAATGAAGAAAAAGTGGGGACAATATCTGAACTATTTAGTGAGCAGGATTGCAGCCCTTAGACCAGGTGAGAATTTGGAAAAGTTCTGAAAGGGAGTGTTACATTTCCTAGGTCACCCAAACATGTGTTCTTATGCCTTATAATGTTTAGATTCACCTATCTAATAATACATTAAGTTGTTACTTTTAGTTGGGACTAATTAATTGCAACAGCCTGTAAATATATTTAAACATATTTCAACTTAAACTGTTGAGATATGTGTTCAACCTGGACTCTACTTAAATGAAGTCTTTGCTTGAGGGTGAATCAAAAGATCTTGAACCTATTCATAGTACTCTTATTTGGTGATGGAATTCAGTGCAAACTGAGACAGGCCTTTGTAAAAAAATTTGAATAATACAAAGTAAATCTACACAAAATATCTTACTATCCTACATTATTTTCAGTATTTACCAGCCTTTCTTGAATATTTTACTTTCTTCAGTCATGTTGGTTTATGCCAGATAAAATTAATGTTGTCTTACTACCAAGCAGTCTGATGTGCATTTATTTGTTTTCTGTACATTTATCACTTCTCTGTTTCTATTTCTTGATCTAGGGCTGTCACTGCATAAAAACTGCCCTTTTGCCAACATTCATGGAGTTTTATGTCTTGCATACACTCAAGACAGCTTGTTTTTCATTTTTGTTACTGCTAATAAAGCTTACTTTCTTTGACAGGTTTATTCTGAAAACATCTTTATTTCACCTCTGAGAAATGTAAGACAATATCTAATTTGGAGATCAGGCACATCAACAAATCCAGATTGCAGTTTAAATTGAACAAGAACCAGCATCTACCATGATTCGACATCTGCTAAAAGGAACAGATTTCAGCCCTATCAGAGCCATACAGCTCTTCCTCATATTTGAAAGTCACGTTATCAGGGATGAAGGGGAGCAAATGGCGTGGTAATTTCTAGGAGTTTCAATCTAATATTATTTTGGCAGCACTTGAGAGGTGGTCATATGCCATCAGGACTTGATATGGCCCATGGAGAAAAGAAAAAGGCATGGAAGGCTTGCTGATGGCACCAAGCCATCACGACAAGTTTTCTCTGGGCCAGCTAGGTGGGCATGGTTGTCCAACTCTGACTGCGATTGCTTACCAGAGGGAAGGGATGGCTTGGCAGAGGCAATGTAAGGAGTTCCCTAAAGCAACAGGGCAGCAACCAATGGTCATAGCTTGAATACATCCTTTGCCCATGCCAGGGCCCTGGAAATCCAGGCCAGCTGCTGGTGAGGGAGAGGGACAGAGCTGATTGTGAATGAGGGAGTTGGATTCACACTCATGCTTTTATTTAACCCCCCTACAAGAAGTTCAGCTATCCCAGACTTTGCCTCTATCGTCTCCCTGTCTCTCTTCTCCTCTGTGTTGCTGTGTCTGTTTTCCTTCCTATGTCCCTGTCTAAGGGCAGGAGAAGCTAAGGCTGAGCCCAGGTGTGCTGCCTGCTGATTTGTACTCCAACATCTTGCTTGCACCTACTCTGCAAACAAATTTACAGTTAGCTAGAGTTTTGGCCTGGATTCTCCAGAATCAAATGAAATATTATTCCTAGGAGAATACTTAGGTCGTCCTAAGAATATAGAGCAGATACAGACTTTTTCCAGCCGTCAATTCCAGTCTCCTATTAGCACCAGCTGTTATACCACAGATCCCTTTCACAAACCAGTGGATCTCCAATTTTGACACCAGTTAGCGTTTCAATCCCTTTAATGCTCTTGGAAAATGTTTCCAGAGCCTTGTTCTTTGGAGCTGAAACCTCCTCCCAGTATTGAGCCCATTAATGGTTAATTCATGCCCACTAGCTTTGCTGGCCATTCCCTTTAACCTGGTTATTTCCCTTCAGAGTTTGTCCCTCCATGCATTTTCAGACAGCAATCATACCCTCCCACACCTTGCATTTACCATTTTAAATGACCCAACCTCTTTTAATGTCTTCTCATAAAGTGTCTCCTCTTCGCCTCCTCCTCACCCTAGCAGTCTCTCTCAGTAGAGAATTGTGAGGTGTTCTTTCCTGAACAGGGGACAGGAGATTTGAACACAGTATTCTAGAGCACAGTGCCTTTTAAAAAGACTGAACGTTTCCCATCTGTACTGCTAATACTTAATCTGAGACTTTACAGAAAAGCAGTTGCATTTATTAACAAAATGGAGATTTTCAATTCATAGTAACCCCATGACCAAGCAGTATAGCTGGGTCTTTCTCTTCCTCTATAATTTCTAACTGATGAATTCCAAACTTCTCATAGAAAACCATTTTATTAGTCCCTAAATTCATGACACTGTATTTTGCATAACTAAATTGTACCTTATTTCTAGTACTAGAACCTCCAGTGTCAACCGATCCTCTGTATGACATTCTGCTGCTTTTTTTTTTTTTTTTGTGCTGGGCCCAGCTCTGTATCTTTAGTAAATTTCAGTAGCCTTCCACTTCTCATGCACCATTTCCCCATAACTGAAATGTAGTTCCATAAGGTATATCAGTGGGAGTGATTCATTTTGTCTTCTCTGAAACTAGAGAAGGTTGCAATTAATCTTACTCTATATCTAGGTCTTCTCTTTGCTTTTATTATTTATAGCTGCTAGTACAAATTGGTTGATTATGGAGAATTTCATGCATTCTGCTATTCTGTACAGCTATTTAAAATACAACACTTCTTTTGGAGAAATAAGACTGTGAATCTGCTTGAAGACTGGAATATTAGAAAAACTTACAGCTACCCTCTGCTCAGTTGTGCACCTTCCACATGACCTCAGGCAAGGTATTGCATCACTGGAGATTTTAGAAAAGGATAGACAAACATTTGTCAGAATTGTATTTTGCATATTTAGTTCTGTCTTAGGACCGAGGATGAACTGAGTATGTTCCCAAGGTTCCTTCCAGCCTTACGATTCTGTGGAGTAAATCCACTTCCTTGTGTATTCATTTCTCATTCTTCACAGATCTTAATCAGTCTATTTGCCTATGGGTTTTAATGGTCAGCAACACAGTGTCTTAAATACAGACTTTTGTAAGGTTTTTAGAACTTACAAAAAAAGTTAAGACAAAGCATTTCATCAGTTCCAACAGTATTAACATACTTTCTACAGTTAATATACAGTTAATATAGAGTAAGGTTAGCAAATATTTTTTTCATGGACTACAGTACAATACTGTATATAACACTGTATTATTTCAGAGAGGCTGAAGTTCTGATTCACTTTAATGTATCACAAGTATAAGCTTATCTATATTTACTTGGGTAGTAATTATGTTCCTCTCAATAAAAAACTGTATGGTGTAAGCTGGCATCACAGAGATGCGGTGGGATGGCTTCTATGACTGGAGTGTTGCAATGGAAGGATACAGGATCTTTAGGAAGGACAGGCAGGGGACCAAGGAGGGGGTGTCTTCCTCTATGTCAATGACCAGCCAGAGTGCATGGAGCTCTGCCTGGGGATGAATGAGAAGCTGACCGAGAGCTTATGGGTAAGGATTAAAGGAAGGGCAGAGACAGGCAACATTATAGTAGGGGTCTGCTACAGGCCACCTGACCAGGAAGACCAAGAGGATGAGGCCCTCTATAGACAGATAGGAACAGCCTCATGTTCACAAGCCCTGGTCCTCGTTGGGGACTTCAACTACCCTGATATCTGTTGGAGGAACAACACAGAAGGGCATAAGCAATCCAGGAGGTTCCTGGATTGTGTTGATGATAACTTCCTTCTTCAAGTGACAGAGGAGACAATGAGGAGAGGCGTTATGCTGGACCTTGTTCTCACTAACAAGGAGGGGCTGGTGGGGAATGTGAAGCTCAAAGGCAGCCTTGGCTGCAGTGATCAGGAAATGATGGAGTTCAAGATCCTTAGCGCAGCAAGGAGGGTGCACAGCAAGCTTTCTACCCTGGACTTCAGGAGAGCAGACTTTGGCCTTCTCAGGGATCTGCTTGATAGAATAGCATGCAATAAAGCCCTGGAGGGAATAGGGGCCCAAGAAAGCTGGTTAATATTCAAGGATCACCTCCTCCAAACTCAAGAGCGATGCATCCCAACAAAGGGGAGGTCCGGCAAAAACAAGGAACTCCTGGGAAAGCTCAAGCATAAAAAGGAAGCTTACAGAGGGTGGCAGCAAGGACAGGTAGCCTGGGAGGAATACAGAGAAATTATCTGAGCAGCCAGGGATCAGGTTAGGAAGGTCAAAGCCCTGATAGAATTAAATCTGACCAGGGACATTAAGAACAACAAGAAAAGCTTCTGTAAGTACGTCGGTGATAAAAGGAAGACTAGGGAAAATGTGGGCTCTCCTCACAAGGAAACAGGAGACCTGTTTACCCAGGACATAGAGAAGGCAGAGGTACTCAATGAAATTTTTGCCTCAGTCTTCACCAGCAAGTGCTCCAGCCATACCACCCAAGTTGCAAAAGACAAAGGCGCGGACTGGGAGAAAGAAGAACCTCCCACTGTAGGAGAAGATCAGGTTCAAGGACCTGAAGGTGTACAAGTCCATGGGACCTGATGAGATGCATTGGTGGGACCTGAAAGAACTGGCAGATGAAGTGGCTAAGCCACTATCCATCATATTTGAGAAGTCATGGCAGTCCAAGTGAAGTCCCCACTGACTGGAAAAGCAGAAACATAACCCCTATTTTTAAAAAGAGAAAAAAAGAAGACCCAGGGAACTACAGGCCAGTCAGTCAGGAGTGGATCCTCCTGGAAAATATGCTAGGGCACATGGAAAACAAGGATGCGATTGGTGACAGCCAACATGCCTTCACTAAGGGCAAATCATGCCTGACAAATTTGGTGGCCTACTACGCAGGATTACAATGTTGGTGGATAAGGGAAGACCAACTGATGTCATCTACCTGAACTTGTGCAAAGCATTTGACACTTTTCCACACAACATCCTTGTCTCTAAATTGGAGAGACACGGATTTGACAGATGGACCACTCCATGGATAAAGAATTGGCTGGGTGGTCACACTCAAAGAGTTGTGGTCAACAGCTCAACGTCCAAGTGGAGAGCAGTGACGAGTGGCATTCCTCAGGGGTTGGTATTGGGACCGGCACTGTTTAACATCTTTGTTGGTGACATGGACAGTGGGATTGAGTGCACCCTCAACAAGTTTGCCAACAACACCAAGCTGTGTGGTGCGGTCGGCACACTGGAGGGAAGGTATGTGCCATCCAGAGGGACCTGGACAGGCTTGAGAGGTGGGCCCGTGCAAACCTCATGAAGTTCAACAAGGCCAAGTGCAAGGTCCTGCACATGGGTCGGGGCAACCCCTGGTATGAATACAGGCTGGGCAATGAGTGCCAAGGTCCAACATTAAGTCTTAATTCAGATCCCTACATTCCTTTCACAGATCTTGCCATAACCTATCATTTCTATAATGCATATACCTCCATAAAATATTCTCTCTCAATCATGTACAGCAGATAGCTATAGTGGTTTGGAAGTCTCCCTTTTCCCATTTTCAATATGTCACAACCACCAAAGAAAATTGAACGTACAGATGTTTTGCAGAAATTAATCATAAAATTACCTTCTTTTGTTCTTTAATTTATGCTAGATCAAACTGTAAATGTTGAACTTGTGACTTTTTGCTTGTCACAAACATCACTTTTCTCTGCACCTACCCAAAATTCAGAATCTTATTCTCCCTTTACAATTATTTTGCCAAATTATTACAAAAAATTAAGTCAATAGAAAGTTGATTATATTCCTCACTAGCCCTCAAAGAATTTATTAGTGGTCAATACCTACATATAGTTCAGTTACTCAGCAGAGAGCAATTTGACCTCAGAGGGAATTACTTGCACAGAAGAAATGCAAAACTGGGCCTACTTACTGATTCACTTCTTACGTTTGTTTAAACACTTCAGACACATGACATATATTGTTAGTTCATTGTTTAAAATTTCATAAAGCATGAGGCATGCTATCAGTGTTTGCCTTTCATGTACCAGTGAACAGACTGCAGGTGTCACAATGTTCAGTTTAACTCTTCTCAAATTTTTGCCCATGTGGCTATTCCTTCCCCTGGTACCAGAACCAGGTCCATCCTGTTTTCAAACAAACCCTGGACTGAAAACTTTGGAAGGACTGGCTGAAGTGCTAAGGCTTGGACAACAGGCCCAAGCCAGAGCTGACCTATAGATGAATCCTGTATATTTTATAACTGATAACCATTGTGCTAGTAGGTATTGTACTAAGTTATAACAACCCACTTATGCTGATGTAAAAAGCGCTAAAGCATTGAAATACTGAAGCCTGAACAACAGGCCCTGAGCCGAAGCTGCTAACTTAGTATGTAGTCATTAACAAAGTATGTAAGCTCACTAGTAAAAGACACGGCCTAGAATATAATCAGTAGTGTGGACGAAATGCTGAGAGAATGTATCCAACTTCCCTTGTTTAGCCTTGTTCAAGGCTGAGAACCCACATATTTGGCCTTGTTAGAAACTCCCTTGGTCTCCCACCCGAGCCCTGGACAGGCTTTTGGTGGAATCCAACAGGAGAATGAAACCAGAAATTTTCCGCTCAAAACAAAGGTGCCAGCTATTCTGGCTTGCTGATCTCTAGTATATAAGGCTGGACCCACTCACAGCGACTTTGGATGCCTCACCTACGGATGGACGCATCGCGTAGGACTTCCCACTTGCCGGGACAAGCTCTCCAAATCCTCGCTGTAACCGGGGCTCCCCAGCGTCTGTGGATCTGGATGATGGTAACATATGCAAGTGGTGATGTATCTTTCTTAATCACTAGTCTCTCTCTCATGTAGTAATGATTTGATGCATTACCCTGTATTTTCCTGTTTGTTGCTTTAGGTGCACTGTTCTGCCTTTTCTTATTGTATGTTTTCTGTATTACTCTGTTACATTATTTGGTTATCACTAGTAAAATACGCCTACTCTTTTCACTCTGGTGTCCGAGTTTAATTGGTATCCTTAATCAGCAAAACACTGGCCTGTCAGCAGCAGAAGTCTACCCATTGAGCCTTCTTTTTCTTTTCCTTCCTATTCTTCTCTTAACTGTGTACTTCTGACTTCACATAACAAAACCTTTAGGCATCCCATGTGATAATTAAGAATTTGAGTCAAGAGCTGTCAAGACACACTACTTTTACCTTTGGATTTGAACAAAATTAAACTAGAAATTATGGAGAACACTACTCAGACTGACTGAATAGAGCAAAAAATCATTAAACTAAAAATGACCCTAAAAATGGAATGTCATCTGTTCTATGCCTCCCTAATCAGGGTTAGTTGTTGATGAATGATGAGTGGGCCACTCTCCAGCTTTTTTAAACTCTCCAGAGCTGAAGATCCCATGATCTCCCTAGGCAAGGGTTATCTGTCCCCAAAGAAGACACTCCACCACAGGGACAAAGAATTGTCCCAGGCAGCGAGCAGTCCTGCCTTGCCTGTGATACAGCAGTCCCCAAAGCATCAGGCAGTGCAATGGCTTATTATATTGCCTCAGCTCCAGGGTATGCCTCAAAGAGCAGGTTTACACATTGACCACTAAGCTACTCATAGGTTTTGCACTTAAAAAAGAGCTCAGCTATTACAGTATAAAACAAACGCATCAAATATGAATAGCACCTTTGGAGTTAAACTAATCCTCCTCCCTTAACCTTTCCACCCTGTGTTTGACTCAAGCCCACAGATCAGGGAAGGCTGAAACAAGGATCTCACCATAGTGAATGAAAAAAAACATTTATATCAATTATGATGATTATCCAGGCTACTAAAATGATTGAGTGATAGAGGTCAATTCAAAATAATACATAGAAACAATCTGTAGCTATTGGATTTAGGAGAATGAAGGGCTAATGTAATTACAGTCTTCAAAGGAATCTCATCACAACAGTTGTTTCTAGCTACTTGATGATGCACTGAATAGCATTTAAAATGCATATCATTGGTGGTCATATGGATATCAATTAAAAGCAAAAAGGAATGTGAGAGGAAAAAATAACTGTTAAAAGTCAGAAGTCAGAGTCATATTTAAAGCTAACTTGTTAAGGTACAAAATTTTGCCTAAGATCATAGGAGGGTTTCAGGGAGGTTTCTGGAGCATGTGGGAGACTCAGCATGTATATGAATTCAGTGCCAGAGGAGCACCACCTTGGTGAAGGACTATTCTTTTATTATCTTAATCACTAATATAAAATCATCTTACTGTATATAAAGTGACTGGATACCAATTTAGCAAAATAAGGTAAAATATATGTCCAGTGCATCCTTTGTGGTCAAGATAGTTCTACTGACTTTCTTGCTGGTAGAAATCCCTAACTCACCTCTTTTTCTCATGTCAGGTTTCCATCTAATTTTCAACTGAACTAAAGCTATGCTGACATGAACTACCTGAAACAGTTACACATAAATGCTACACTGCTACTTATATCTTATTCTCTCTGTAGTGGTTGTCATGTATAATTTCCTATATTATCTGACAGTAACTGCTACAGTTAGGCCTGGTAGAAGAATTGGTTTAAATGCATAAAGAACACAACTACCTGAAGAAACTGCATATTTTGTTTATTTTTAGATCCAGCCCTGATTTAATTAACCTGAAGCATATAATTTAAATAGGAGGTGAATACATGGATACGTCTCTGGATGAATTTCAAATCAGGAATTCATACACTAAGGTCACAGCTTTCTTAACATTCATAAAGCATGCCTACAGATTTAATTTTTTTCCTCCAAACATGGGAGCAATTCAAATAACACCAAACATTAATCCATCACCAGGTTTTTGCTCATGCAGTAAACAGCACTCTCTTCCTGAGGAGAAACCAAATGAGGTAAGACTAGCAGTCCTAAGCCAGTTTTCCTCAAGCTGTGAGGTATGGGCAAAGAAAATGAAAAGGAAAAAAAAGAAGTGTTCTTTTTTTTTTTTAATTAAAGAAAAGAAGAGCTTGCTTTTCCATTTTTGCACTTTGTTTTCTTTGACAAAAATATTTTTTACAACCCCAAGGCTCTCTGGCTTTGCATGCCTTGTCCCAGTAGTCTTCTTAATGGTTCAGCAGATGAGGACATTCTTAGCAAATTCATTCAGCTTTGTCGTAAAGGACAATGCTGAACAAAAAGTAGGTGCAATTTTAGCAGACGAACAAAACTACTTCTCTGACTGCATAAATTATGAACAGGAGAAATGTATTTCCACTCCAGTAACTACTCACAAAAATAGTACTAGAGGTATGTGAAAGTATGCTGAGGCAAACTGGATGGTCGGGGTGTGTGTTTGCATGCCAGCACTCAGGAAACTCCTCCATCCTGCAGACCTCACATGGCAGCAGTCCAGCTTGAGACCTGGGAGTCAGTCTGAGAAGTGTGAGCTTCTTCCAGTCTGTACAGGTTAGTCTGAGCACTTTTAGGGCCAAAACTGTGCAAGCAAATACATAATCTTTAACATAATTGAGTTATAAATGTGAACCTCTGTGTGTAACTGGGCAGCACTGAGTTCATTTATAACTGGTACCAAATCACTGAATAGGGAAGTATTCTTCCCTGTTACATTCATTACAAGAAGAATGCCCTCTAGTGCTGTCCTGCAGTCCTGGAAAAAGCTTTTTCCAGCTGCTACAGACTTGACAAAAGATGCTGTTAGTCTTGTGCAAACCAGAGCCAAAACAAAATGTCAAACGCTGGCATCATTCCAATGACAACTATTTAAATTGAGATTTGACAATGGCATGCCATGAGATTAATCAGAAAACCAATCAGAGGTCAGCAAGTCACTCTTAAGAATGCATATGTAGTTGATGGCAAACAGTGGCCAAAAAAAGCAGAATATCAAACAGGAAGAAATATGAATTGCTGTAGAAAATGTCTGTATACCTAACATTACAGTATTATATCTTTGGAAATCATTGAACTCCATCCTTAATTGTATCACCTATTGGCAGTCATGATGCATTGGTAGAGACACTGACATTTGGAAATACTACATTAAGTACAGATGGGTGTTAATGTCTTTCATACAAGACAGGGCTAAGTACAAAATGCCTACAATTCAATTCTGTTGTTATTTACAGCTGACAGTGGATTTCTGATGACTATGTAAGGATAAAGATAGGTGTAGGCTGATCTCAAACAGTAGAAAATAGCATTACTACATACCATACTTAGTTGTCTATGAAAAAAAATACAAGGTTACAAATGGGAGGCAGGGAAGGCTTATTGACAGTTCCTCCTGGATTATAGCTCATTATTAACATATTTATAATAAAAACTCTTCCACCTAGGGGGAAAAAAAGGGAAAAAAAATGGTTGAGGAATAAGAAATCTAAGCATTCGCAGCTGGCATTGCAGCAGTGACTGGAGAGTGATTCCCCACAACTTCTTTTTGGAACATCTCAGTAGAAACTAGCAGATACCTGGTTCAAAATGAACATATTTCTCACATAATGGATCCTTAAATCACACACTACTGAATGCTGTGGATGGTAAGAGGTTACAGAGGCTCAAAGAGGATTGGATGAATTCTGAGAAAAAAAATAAGTCATGTCTTAGCAAATGCAAAGATATTCACCCTGTCTTGGGAAGTCCCCAAGTGAAAACCTGTGGAAACCAGAAGAAAATCTGAGGAAGCACTGCTACATGCTTGTCCTGCTACTATCCTGTGCCCAACAGCACCTGTTATTAATCACTGTCAGAGTCAGGATTCAGGCTAACATCTTTATATTCTTACCCTTGTATGTGGTTTTAAGAAGCATAAATGGTATTCTGGCTTGCCCAAGTAAACACACACTTCAAAGGTCTGAGTTCTGCAGAAACATGTCAGTAGGTGATATGTTAACTTCAGCATCTGCTTAACACTGAATTCAGTAAAACTGCTGATATGATTCATTTTAAATAAACAGTAAGGATAGGATTCTTGTACTATTTAAGGATACCACGTGGCTGCAATGACACAAGACTTCCTGAAGACACAACAGGAGGATGGGGGAACACTATACAGGATATCTTTAATGGCAATAGATGTCTATGTCCAAGCAACTGAACTTCACCCTGTCTAGATCTGCCACTGAGACAGACCCTGTCAGGACTGAGCCCTCTAATTCAAGATCAGTAGCCCACATTTCACAAAGCTTTTAGGCAGATAAATGTTAATGCACACTTAAATATTCAGCTGCCTTGGGACACAGAGAAGGTACTAATGGTCTAAAAGGCAGAGAAGGAATTCTCTGGGACCTGCTCTGGAGAAGGTCAGAAACCTGAAGATTTTGTTCATTTGGATGATTAATATAATTTCAATCCTTTGAACATAATGAGAGAAACAACAGCGAGTCCAACACTGAGAAATACAACGGTGCAAAGTTAGAAGACCATTCCATGCATAAAACAAACACAGTGAATCTCATAGAGATGGAGTGATAGAAAGAGACAGAAGATCTTGGTATCTGAACTGGAGGTTCTGGGAATGTTAAAACATTCCACAGAGTGCCATGACTGTGGTGGAAACTGATACTGATTGCAACTATTCATTTTAAAATTACAATTAGAGCAGATGAGACTAATAAAAATAAATCATAGACAGAAAAAAAAAAAACAGACAAACAAAAAAAATGCTTGGAAAGTAGAACTCTGTTCTGTGTGAAATAATTTTTTATGGGAAATCTTTCTTGGGGAATTTTAAAATGTCAGGTTTCATATCTAACTGAAATGAAAGTAAATTTTAAAAACTGTAAACTTTGAGAGAATGAATTTCTACTTTGTGTGTCTCAGAAAGAGATTCTGCATGGGCTTGAGAAATTTACACAGGAACAAGTAATCTCAGAAGGAGACAGAAAAAGATGCAAGTAAAACTAAATTATTGAAATTTGTATTATCAGGCAATTTAAAACTGAATTGCCCTTTAGCTGCTGGACTGGTAAATTACATGCAAACCTTGCCTGGACATAAGGTGAAGGTATTCTAAATGAAAGTAGCATTATGGCCAGACTGAGAAGGCAGCTTGTGCTCTACATTTGTGGAGTTGTTTGGGACATAAATTAGTTATATCAGTATGGGTCACTTATTTTTTGATGCCCCCAATTTCAACCTGGAATATAGACTCCTGACTTCTTTTACAGCGTCTTTCCAGAGAGAGATTTCAGAGGAAGGCAAAGCAGTTGATATTTTTTTCTATCCGGTGGACCATACAAAGGAAGTCACGTGCTGTATACATAATACATCTCACTACAGGTAGGCCTTCTTCTCTTTTCCTCTCCATTCTTTCCTCTTTCTTATATTCTTAATGCTAGAAAAAAGCCTCACAAGTTTGGTGGGCTTTGTAGAAGTGAGGAGTTATAGTCAAAATAGAAATATAGATCCATCTTCATATTAAAGAACATCTCATAAAGTGAACATTGATAATACCCATACCCATGCATCTTTAAACACTGTTCTGGGATTACAAGCAAACTCTTTTTTAGGAAGTGAATGGCTTCCAGCCTTCAGGACACAAATCTGTTTCCTAAGACAACTGGAAATGTCTGGTAATGGTGCCTCATCCCCTCTGCCACACAAATATCTATTAGATGGAATGAGCAAATCCTTTAAAAAGGAGGTTATCAGGTTGTTCTAATAGCACATTGGGACAAAATCACCCCTTCACTCTTGTAAAAATTAAAGTCTCTGATGCTGCATAAAGCTACCTCTACTCATATTTTTCTATACCATCATCAAAAGTTCAAATCAATAGTTAAAAATAGCAATATATTTAGGGCAAGAAGAGGCATCATCCACTAATATCTGGTAACAGATACAGTGTTTATTTGCTAGTGTTGCTTCTAGAAAATGACAAAAAAAATAATGAGGAAAATGTAGAGCAATATGTACCAAGCAAGGAATAGGCCCTGGCACCTCCCAAGTGCACCTGCCAGAAGAGGCAGGTGGTACACTGGGCACCCAACGCAGTGAGGGCACGGCCTGGGATCTGAATGCATGTTGACAGATCCAGCAGGAAGGAGCTGTCTGGTAAGGAACTAGACAGGGAATGTGCCCAGGCCCAGTTCAGGGTTCAATCCCTTTGCGCATGCACTGGTGTCTGGAAGCAGAATCGAGGAGTACCAAACAACTCCTTTCATCAACAAGGTCGACTGATCTTTTCTCCCCCACTCCTTTCTCAGATCCACATAGATGATAAGATCCAAACCACCCCCACTCAGTTGTTGCAGCTCACCTGCATCCCTTTCCGCCTTTCCAGGGCTGTGGCAACAAGCACCAGAATCTATCCCAAACAAAGAAGAAGTTGGTACTTTATTATACCACAGACTTACAAGAAATACTATGCAGAATGAATTCAAGAGAATACAGTACCAGCTGTCTTGAAAAGGCACAAGTCCACTGTCTCCTGCAAACCTACCTCAAATTACAGCCAATGGAGCATAAAAGCTGTTCCTTCCTGTCTTACAATGCCATGGAATAAAAGAAATAGTCAAACTTCTGTTGTCTCAGCTTGAAAAACTCATGGTTTTAGTCAACACAAAATATTTCAGCTTATCCCAGGGTAATATAGGTCATTACATGTTCTCATGGGCAAGTTATCACAGGGGAATTAATGAAATTGAAGTCTACATTAATTTTAATTACATACGGGCGCTAACAGAGGCGGCTGTGTTAGGGATTTTGAGGTCCAGCATAGTCCAGCACAGACACAATCAACAGAGAGACAAGAGAGAGAGCGTCTCTTCTGGAGAGAGAAATCCCTCTCACACACAATTCAATGTACTTCCCACTCTGCCACTAACTAATACTTCTTCCCACTGTAACTTCGTTCTCTGTCCCTCTTGTACATCCTACAGAGCTGGGACTCTTTCTTCAGTTCCTGGAAGGAAGGAAATCTCATTATGGCTGGGCTAGAATAATAGCAGGTGCCATAAGAAAAGCGATACTGGAAGTTGGTGCACTCTTATGATACTCAAGCACAAAGGAAAACTTTCCTAGCAGGACCTGGAAGGGAAGAAATAAACTCAGTGGCTTGCTGAGTTATTTATTAGAGCCAGACCCTCAGCTGCAATTAACTGTTCTGTATTATAGCTGAAGGACTGTATGCATTTGCTTGCATTTTATTTTGCACTTATGCTCTAACCCCAAATAGCATTTGATGGTACAATGGGTGCTTGCGTTTCAAGAGCTCCATCAGAAAGGCCACCTGACTGATCAAGTGGACTGTTGGAAAGCATGAATCATGGGATGCTCTGAAACCAGCTTCACCATACTTGTATATAAAAAAACCCTTTATTCATTCAAAGAGGGCAGACTGACTTCAGCCTTTCTTCTGCACAAAAGATTCATTCCAGGACTAATGGAACGTCAAGGTTTTGGCAATCCATCCTCCCACAATCTACCATATCAAAGGGCAAACTTCAATGATAATCTGAACTCTAAATTCATGTTCTAATCACTATGCTTACTCTACTTGACCTCAGAAGTGGTGTGAGGACTGCAAAGACAGTCATGAATGGCAGGTGAAATCTTCACAGTGGCAGGATCGTGGTTCCTGCCTTTTAGACTTCCTTTCTTTTGTGCTTAGTTTCACACTGACTTCATAGGTTCTTACAAGCTGCAGGACTGAGAATTAAGATTTTTATATAAATAAAGTCTTGAACAATGATTTGTCACTCTCCCTTCAATTGTGAGCAATTTCAATGAAAAAAAATATCTCACAGCCCCTAACGCTAGGGAGTACCACTGCACAAATTCAAGTGGCCTTCTACCCAAGAAAATAACACTTCTACCCAAGAGTAACTTGATTAAGATACGTACTCATGAAAAATTATGCATTCAATGGATAATAACCATTTTGTGTGCTTCCACTATACATGTCATCTGAGGATTGCAGAACACTTCTCAAATGTTAATTGAACTTCGTAATACCCTTCTGAGATACATAAAAGATACAATGGATGCTTCAGCTTCTCAGTAAAATGTACTAGCTTCCAAGAGAGAACCAAGAAATTATCTGACAGTATATAAACACTTCAACAGGATGTGAGAAATGAAAGCATATTACTTTGAAATAAAACAAAGGGAATTCAGTAGCAGTTTATTCTAGAAGGCTAAAGCCTCAGATCCACTGAAACATTAATGAACACATAAGTCAGGAATTCATTTTTCTCTCCTATTAGGAGAGCTGATCCTTTAGCAATACAAGTGCCCCCAAAGTCCTTCTGAAGTACTGCTGCTGTAACAATTCTGCCAAAAAGTGCCATCCGTTGCTTCTCTCCTCCACCTCCTGCAGCATTTGCTAGCACTTCGTGGTAGCCATACCATCAACTATGGCTACTGTACAGCTTCCCAAACTTGTGAGCCCTGACATGGCTGCAGTTTAAAGTGGCATGGCCCCAGACACCACTGGGTAGGTGAAGGTCTTCCTGTTGCTGTTTCCTTGGCAGCCCCATTTCATGGGAGCAAGGCTCTAGTGACTTCACTTGCCACAACTCTTTGCCTTGGTGCTCTACACAGTCGGTTACAGCAAAAGGAAGATCTTTCCCCTCCAAGAACTTGCAGTCTAAGTAAATCAATATACCAGACAGAATCTGTTTCCCCAGGTAACAATAACTGACAAGAAGTCTTTCCTGAAGTTCCTCTTGTCCTGTGCAGCTTGACTGATTTCAGCAGAATTATACCTTACTTACTTCAGTAACATCAAAGCCAAATTAGTCTCATAATTTGCTTTCTGTTTAAATGATTTATGGTACATAAAGATAATGGCACCCACAAAAGGAAATGTCTAGATATTTGAATGTGATGCTAAGAGTAGCATACCCAAAACAGGCAAGAATAAAGCTAACACAGCTACTACTATCATTTCAAGCACTTCAAATACATAAAAGCATTTAAAAATAAAAAAATTATGCAACTATGACATCCATATTTTTAGTCATCCATCATGCAACTTTCCATTGCATTCCCCATATGTGCTCCCATTTACTCAAGCAAAAATGCAGATGCTTCTTCACTCTATTAATTCTCCCAGTCAAAGACAACATCAAATTCACACTTCAGAGGTTACAGGAGATCTCAACTTAATATACTACAGATATTTCATAGAAGGGAGAAATCAGAGAGAAAAGATACTCTAAATTACTTGGAATTATGGAACTTTCCATAAACAATCATTTCTACAGTCCAAAGCAGGGAAAAAAACCCTATTTTTATTTTCACTTCAAATGTCAGTCTACCCCAACAGGATACCTTCCTATTGCCAATGGCTGATAGCATCCAGAATCTTAGTGACAAATTAAAGGTCATCTTCCTATATGTCATCTCCTACTGCAAATTAGCTTTTGGAATCACTAACTGATGAGAAATTACAAGTGCTTATTATACAGATAAGTGTGAAAGCTTCACTTGAAGTTGATTTCTTTCTACTATTGTGGTTATTTGGAAATGAGTCATCTCCTATGCTCTCTTTTTAGTAACTGCAGTATACTTATAAATAAACAGAAAATAGAAAAGGAGGGAAGACAGAACATAAACCAGACAAATCAGAAACAAGTATTTCTTTCAAATTTTAGTTTTTATGTTGCTTAAAAATACATAAAAAACTACAGGACATACTTACAACCTTTCAGCCTGTTATAAGTAGTACTTTTAGCCCTCCTATACAAATGTGAAAACTATGACTCAGACAAGTTGTGTAGTTTGCTGACTCTGTTGTGCATTTGATAAAGAGGCTTAACAATTCACTGAGCAGAGTCTACGCATGCTTGCACACATTCACAACACAACTACTTTATGGCACTCTGAATGCAATAATACATCTTCATGTTCCACTGAAATCCTATGCCATATGACACCAAGAAAGATTACTACCTGTTTGTAAGTTGTCTCTTGTACTTGCATCAAAGAAGTAAGCTGAGCAGGTATATCTCTCCAACAAAAATCAGCCAGGAAATCTCTTTGTCCTCCTGAAATGTCTCCTTTCACTGGATTCATCATTCAAAATGGATTAGTGTGGAAACAAGGCTTCAACAGTTCACCTCTTTCCTCAGCCCGTGAACTGGCAAGCCACAGGTGAAAGAAGGATCATCCCAAGATAGTTCAGCTTTCTGAGGCAAGAAAAGTGGAGAAGTCTAAGTACCCTTCTTTGGTGCATTATGTAGAGACCCAATAGTTGTAAGATGAAATCTTGAACATTTGTCAAAGCTACAACAAGGACAAATGCAAGTAAGCAAGTTCAGAAAGAGAAGTGCTGTGTTTTCTGTCATAAATCTAAACTGAAGCTCAGGAGACTACATCAGCATTCTGCTTAAGGTACTCTATTTAGACAATGTTATTATCAGGCAACAGTCATCTACAGAGAATTGAGTGGGTCGAGTTCAGATGCAAGGGTTTCTTTACAGCAGGCATTTGCAAACGTTAAAGGGAATTTGAGCAACAAAATCAGCAGTTGTCCTTGGGACTTAAGTTCCCTCACCCTACATTTCCAGGAGATGTCCCCCTCCAGTTTGAAATCACAGCCGTAACTTCTTCTTCCACTGCTGGGAGCCCATGTCTATGACACCCAGTCCATGACACTTCATAAATCACTGCTGCTGCTGTGATGCTTTTTCCCTCATACATCCTAACCCTCACCTCAAGGACAAGAACACCTGCACAGGAGCTGGAAGCCCTGAGCACACATCTGTCATGAGATCAAAAGGACTTAAGCACATTTTTTAGCAGAGTGTTTAAACAGTAGAAGATAGTTCAGGGGAAACTGGGAGAAAACAGGAAGTGAAAGCTCTTTAAGCTGCTCCATTTTTCTGTGGATAATTAACCATTTACTTAGCCAGAGCAAAAGTACAATGATAATTCCTGCTTCAGCAGTTAAGGAGCTTTCCTTCCTGAGGTGAACCTCAGTACCAGTTCCTATTCCAGTGAACGCTGTAAGTATAAAATAATGAGCCTCTAGTGATAAATGGCAGCCAAACAGAAGTGTGCACCTTTATATTTTGGAAAGAGTTTCTGATTCAGTGGTCACGTATCTAAACCTTTTGGTCAAAAACTGATGACTTGACCTTTATGAACTCAAGCTGAGCTGTGTTGCATCTCAAGACAATTGTTCCCACCACCTAGTGACCCAAAACAAGGTTCAGCCTCCCTCACTATTTGCAGGGGTTTCTAGGACTGCCCTTGGTGTGTACGAGAAGCCAGAGTCTGAAATCAGACTCTTTATGGAATTCAAGCTTTTCCAGCATGTCTATTCCTTTTCAGTTGTTTATATCTTTGCTTAGTCTTCAGCCCTGCTTCTGCCTTCTGGTCTACACTTGTTAAGTGCAAGCTTTAAAATGCAGTGCTCGGTTACAGAAAATAAGCAGCCTTCCAGATCAGTACTGAAAGAAGCAAAGCACACTGCCTGCAGCAAGAGTGCACGCCAATGTTTAAAGAAGTATTTTGAGTATTAATTGCCATAACAGACAAATCAAGCAGGAAACAACAATTACTGTCATGAGCTGGAAACAGAGGGCCTTCTTTTACGCTAATTGATACTTACTGGGAAGACAAAAAGAGATATTAATTCATCTTACAATATCAGTTACTGTGGAAAGGTTTGAAAAGAAAAGCTCCCAGTCGGGTTTGTTACTGGTACCTTTTGCAAGAACTGTTGTGAGGACACTGCTTTCATGACTTATATGAGCCTCTAAAATTATCCCCCACAGATTACTGTAGACACAGTGGTAAAGTGTGCTTCCTCTGCATGCGAAAGAATAGCGAGATAAAGGCTGTGAGGAGATGTGCTGAATTTTTATTTTGTTTCATTCCAGTGGTGTCTCAGCTCTGGCTTATGCTTTCACAAGGGAGCAAGCAGGGTATTTGAAGGGCACATCAACAGTTTTCCCTCTTTATCTCCATTTAATAAACTTTATTTAACTTGGCCTGAAAAAAAAAAAATAGCAAAAAAATTCCTAAAATATAACATTTACTCTTTGTTAAGAAACATCACTTTTCTTAGAAAATCTTTTTCTAGGATTTAAGGTCCATAAACTGAGCCAAGAAATTCATCTTTTCTCTGCTTCTCTTCATAGCGATTTACAGCCTATCTAATATAATTTTTTACCAGCCTTTGAAATCTTCCACTGACTTCATACAGTATACACAGTTCCCCAGTGGAACACTCTGAAACACTATTATTCCTTTAGATTTTCTGAATGGCAGAAGCTTCTTCTAGGAAGTTTATTTTCATGTTTTACATTAACAGCAAGCAAATATCTGTTGATATAAAAATAAAACACACTGTGTGTGAACAAAGATATAAAGATCATTTGGGATTACCATTGGCTTCTTATGTTAGAAACTGAGTGCAAAGTATCATTGCAGAGTTTAAAAATCAATAATTATCTGAAAAGCACAAGTAATATCTCCCCACAAAACTCTGGAAAACATGTTCTTAACTTTCCCAGTGATGTTAAGAAAAACAAATTATAACTCCTTGATTAAGATTTAAATCTGAAATACTGTCTTTAGGATTTATTCGACCTTCTCTTCCCCCTAAAAAGAAACATATTCCATTTATCACTTAATATAAAATACATTAACAATCTTTAATCTTTGCAGCAGGACCAGAAATCTCCCCAAAGCCCAGGAAATCTCCCCAAAACACATACCCTTACAAAAAAAAAATCCTAATTCTCCTTTTGTGGAGGCTGAATTTCATCTAAGCATAGGCAAGAAGTTCCTCAGCAACTCTGAAGGTGAAAATCTAGGTGTTTATGGATCTCAGATTTCCCCACAATTAAGGAAAAACTGACAGGTTCATAATTTTGAAGCTCAGAGCCTGTACTATGCTGTTATCCTGACAACCAAAATCCTCTTGATATTTGGTATTTTTGTCCATGACAGGATGATATTTGAGTTCATTTAAGGCAAATTGCAACTTCTAAGTAAACTGTATTGAGGCTAAGGGAGTATCTAAAGGGCCTGAAGACAAGAAAGAGTGAACTCACTAATGTTAATGAAGCTCTCTAAAGACCTCATTTAGAGGTCCTTCCAGAAGAATACAGAGAATTAAACTCCCATTGAATGCTCATGAAAAACAGTGTATCCCTTTATGGGAGACATTACCAGGATGATCCATTAGGATGTTGAACACCTAATATTTAAATTTAACTAACCCTTAAAGTGTATCTCAGCTGCAAATGAAGGAAGGAAAAATGTACAGAAGGAAAAGCGTACAATCTCTCTGATTCAGGCAAGTCGCTGACACTGTTCTGTCATGTCAGCTTCAGCTGCACACTTTTTCCAGCACTTTCATCTTGTCTCAGTGTATTCACCCCGTGTGAGCAAACAGCAGCAAAAAGGCAATAAAGTAGGAACATCATAACACAAAGAAGCAGCAATCTTTTTTCGTGCAGCATGACTTTTGCAATACATGTAACACCAGGATGTCACTATCAGAAAGGGAAAGAAAATTTGCCAAAGCCTTGCCAGTCAGTAGATTTTAAGTTCTCTTAGTGAAATGTAGCAAAATATTGCTCTAAGGGGGCAACAGTTTCTCCCATCAAAAACAAAAAATACCTTTGATAACTGGAGGGAACTTGCAAATTTAATTTTACACAATGCTTTCAGCTCATGTGGTTAAGCTGTTTTCACTAGGGGGCTTTTTAAAGTAACTCAGCATATACTTGTTCTTAAGTTGAATAAACCTTAAGATTGGAATAACAGATATCTTAATCTTGGCCAGCACAGGGAGGAGTAATTTCCCAAGTCAGGCCCATTCTGAGCAGCGAGACATTGAAAATTCTCTATGAAAATATATATAAATAACTGACTGTAGTCACTGCTTCTTACTACTTATACTTTTTGGACTTCTCCTCCCCCACGCTTTTGATAAAAAGAACAAATTCACTGTTGCATGCCAAAAGACAAGGCTGAGAATTTGACTAAATACAATGTCAACAAAGATAAAAATGCTTAACGGTACAGGGGACCTGTCCTAGGGGTAAGTTAACCAGATGTTTAAGTCAAATCCTGTCTCCTCCTCTCTCTCCATCTTTCCATTAGCCAGGATCCAAACATTTTCAGTTTTCCAAACTTCGAAGCTTACATTTGGCTTTCCTGAGGGCTGAAGATCATAATTTTGCCTTGAAAGCTAGCTGCCATGTGTGCTCTATCTAAACCTCAAAAAATTGAGATTCATATCCCAATATTGAGATTACCATTAGTAAAGACGATTCAGACTTGGCATCCTATTTTTCCTTCTCTAAGCTGTGAAATTTTAGAAAGGCATGAAGGTGCAACTCATATTATATTTTTATTAGCTCTGTACAGTTTTGTTCCCTGCACCACAGCAGCCAGGGGAGACATGGAGCATACCAGACATGAATGACTGCATGGCTCTTGGGATGACACAATGATGGGACCCACTTTGAGGATCAAGAACTGCTAGGAAGAGAGGGGATCCACCTGCAGTGGGGCAAAGGCCCCCAGGCTGGCCAACCTGTGAGAACAGCTTTGAACTAGGAATGGTGGGAAGGGAGTGGATGACCAACAGTCGAGTGATGAAGTGTTGGACTGGGGCAACAACTAAAGTGAGTGGGATAATTAACAAAACAGGGCAGAAGGGGGCCCACCCCAAGGGTATGTGCACAAACAAGCAAATGCCTACATGACAGCATGGTGGGGGAAGCCCTTAACACCTCTTCTGGAAAATCCACATGACTGGATGCCTCTCTGAAGTGCCTGTACACTAACACACATGGCATGGTGAGGACACAGAAGGAATTAGAGGTCTGCATGCTGTTGCAGGGTTATAATCTCATTGGGATCACAAGAAAAAGGTGGTACAGCTCACATGACTGGAGACCTGCAATGGATGGCTACAGGCTCTTCAGGAAAGACAGGCTGGGGCAGCAAGGAGGGGACAGAGCAGCAGGAATGCCTAGGAATAGATGAGGAGCCAGGTGAGAGCTTATGGGTCAGGATTAGTGGGCAGAATAATGTCTTAATTGGACAGAAGACCAGGTGACAGGACAAGGAAAAGACCAAGATATTCAATTCTTTCTTCACCTCAGTTTTTACAGAAAAAACTGTGTTGTGGTTTAAATCAGCCAGCAGCAAACACCATGCAGCTGCTCACTTACCCTCCCCCACTCCAGGGAATGGGGGAGGGAATTGGAGGGGTAAACTTGTAGGTTGAGATAGAAACAATTTAGTAATTGAAATAAAATAAAAATAATAAAAGATAATAGTAATAATAGAAAATACAAACAAGTAATGCACAATGTGATTGCTCACTGCCCACTGACAAATGTCCATCCCGTTCCCAGCCAGTGTTGCCAGAGAAGTGAGAATCCAGAAACCGCAATCCCGGAAGCAAGAGCGAGCTTCCCGGTCAACCCTCCTCTATATAGTGAGCACGACACTGTGTGATACGGAACATTCCACTGGCCAGTTTGGGTCCGTTGCTCTGTCTATGCACCCTTCCAGTTTCTTGTGTACCTGTATGCTAGCAGGACATAGGAAGTTGAAAAGTCCTTGATTTCTTAGCAACAACTAAAAACATCAGTATATTATCAACATTCTTCTCATACCAAATACCATACTGAACTCAAAACACAGCAGTATTCTAGCTACTAAGAAGAAAAAATTAGCTCAAATTTTGGCCAGCCAAAACCAGGACAAAGTGCCCTTCAACAATCCTATGACCAAGCCCCTTCAGAAAGTCTGAAAATAGAAAGACTTACCCTTGGTGGAGGAGGATCAAGTTAGGGAACATTTAAACAAACTGGACATACACAAGTCCATGGGCCCTCAAGGGACTCACCCAGGAGTGCTGAGTGAGCTCGCTGGTGTCCCTGTGAGGTCATTCTTGATTCTCTTTGAAAGATCGTGGTGATCAAGGGAGGTTCCATCACAGCAAAGAAACCTCCTGGACTGCATTAGGAAAAGCACTGCCGGTGGGTTGAGGGAGGTGATCCTTCCCCTCTGCTCAGCATGGGTGAGGCACATCTGGGTTCAGTTCTGTCTTCCCCAGCACAAGAGAGACATAGACATGGTGGAGATAATCAAGCAAAGGGCCACAAGGATCATTAAGGGACTGGAGTATCTGACATATGAGGAATGGCTGAGAGAGCTGGGACTGTTCAGCCTGGAGAAGACAAGGCTCAGGAGGATCTTACCAATGTGTACAAGTACCTGACAGGGCAGTGTAAAGAGAATGGAGCCAGCAATGGGCACAAACTGAAATACAGGAAATTCCATTTAAACATAAGAGAAAACTTTATTACTCTGTGTGTGGTTGAACACTGTAAGAGGTTGCCTGGAGAGGCTGTGGAGTCTCCATCCTTGGAGTTATTCAAAACCTGATAGGACAGCCCTGAGCAACCAGCTGTAGATGACCTTGCTGTGAGTGGGCTGTTGGACTAGATGATCTCCAGAGGGGCCTCCTCATAGCAGCCATTCTGTGATATCTGTGATCTAGGACACTGGCAGCATCCTGAGCATCTGCACAAGTAGAGTCAGGTTAGCTTTTTTCTTTGCAATAGACCCCCATCTTCTCCCTTGTAAGTCAGTTGAAGAATAGAATTGATGAAGACACAAAGAACCAGGTGAACATGCACACTATGACTGATGATACATTCATGCCTGAACCACTGGTGCAACGAGGTTCATGATGTGTGATAATGACCCTATAAACACACAATGTGGAGATCAAACTCTGTTTGGACAACTACTGTTGTCCAAGGCATGCATTATCTTTGACATTTTAGATATGTAAGAATAATTAGGAATAAAACTGCCAATATATTATAGTTATACTGGACAGAAGATTTCCTCATGGTAGATCAAATGTACCTTTTTCTTATCACTTCTCATAAGTGCTACAGAAGAAATGAGAAACAGGGTTTGAAAGGGACTAGGACATGAGTTTGAAGGATGGAATAAATAATGCAGTCCTAAAAAAGATCCGTAAAGGATGCCCAGGAAAAGGTTTCAGAAATGTAAGCAGGTAGAGGCAATGAGTTTGATAAACATGTCAGGCAGCAAGATCCTAGAGCTGAGTTTATGGAAAGAATCATAAACTCACACTTCACACAGGAGCAAATTGAGATTATTTCCTCATTTGAAAATAAGTAGAGCTTGTTGGATTTTAAATTCTGTAGCTTTTAATTATTTCTAAAATTAACCAAAACACACATTGGAAAATTCTCAAAAACATAATCAATATTTTCCCTCCCCTTTTAATTCTGAAATGAATTTATTTCTCAAAATAAAATCACATGGAGAAATAAAAAAGCTAGGCATCACCATGCCCACTCTAGTGATTTCAGTGTTCTTCCACTGCAAGAATCAAATTAATCTCTTTATTCTGCAACATTTTATTATTTAATTTGATTAAATAAGTAACAGCTGGCAATTGTTTAGTGCTCACGCAATGCTCTATTTTCAGTGCTACCAAAATGGCATTAAACTGAGATTTAGATGTGATATTTGTTACAGGGCAATTTATGATGGCTTCTCAGAGTCTTCTGTTTATTTCGGAATGCCTTGTGGAACCTGTGAGGCCCATAACAAGTACTTTACTAGTGCATTCTGAGGGTTTCCTAAAAGTATATAATTTTTTTAAATTGCCTATTTGAATCTCCTCCCTTCAACAAAAGCCAGTTGTATTGCCACAGAAACATTTTTCCCTACATTACCATTTGCAACTGGGCAGAGTCAGTCTCTTTGTGGACACTGTTTCTCCATATGCCCTTTGCATATGTCTAACACTGTCTTTCTGGCATATCAGAGAAATCACTATTTAGTAGGGAGATTGACAAAGATGACTCAAGTTATGTGATATGTGTCTGCACACATGCAAGGAGCACAGAGAAACAGCAGCAGCAGGTGGAGGAACCTAGATAATGCTCTGCCCTGGCTACTCCAGGGGCCACCACAGGAGCCATCAGCCTATAAAAGACCCATCTCCCCACACAGGAAGGATCACCGGAGCACAAGGGCAGGTGGGGGAACACCAGTAATGCCATCAGAGAAATGAGATGCCTCCCTAGACTGTCCCAGGGGATCCTCAGCCCCGTGGGTCAGGCATGACACCCATCACCATGGGTCTAGGGGAGCAGCTTCCTGGAGCACCTCACAGACTGAGGGGTGTCACCGCCTGGGGATACAGGACACAGTATGAGACACAGGGGAGGAGCATTTTCAGATTGCACAAAACATATCATGAGATGCTTAAGGGAGGAATCACAGGCAGGGAAAGGGCGGGATCCAGGACAGCTACTGGGTAGACTGAGAGCCTAAGGGCAGTTCCTAGGGGGCCTTAGTGTGTGTCCCTGTGTGCACGCTGGTGTCTGTAAGAGGGTACATATCAGCAGCTGGAGTGGTGCTGCACCCTCGGGGCTTGTATGTCCAGGTGCCAACAGCTGGGCTGCAGGGAGCCGCTGCTGGGCAGACTGAGTGTCTGATCCCAGCTGATCACTGAAGAGAGCCACATGGTGTATATGTATATGTATTCCCACTAGCAGACCTTCATCCTGAACAGCCAGAGAGGGCAACAGGCTGAGGCTGTTGGTGCCGTTTGTGCTTCTGTGAGTGCAGAGTATGTGTCTGTGCTGGTCTGTGTGGCCAGCTGTGTGTATATGTTCATCTGTGCATTCTATACGGGCATTTGCATGCATGACTATTGGGAATACAAGCTCAGCCTTGCTCCTGGTTGGACCTGAGGACACAGAGCTGCAGCTGCCTCCCCTTTGTTGAGCTACTGGATTTGGAAAGCCTAACCAATGACCATGAATTAAACTTGTAGAGTCAAAATATTCAAGAGTTAGAAAATGCAAGATTGTATGAACTTAAGTGTTCCACTCACTATAGAGTTTAATTATATCACATACTAACTTCCTCTAGACTGTTAGGTCATTCAGTGGTAGTTTTTCAGAACACCTTTCATTCTTCTTATTCAATATGTAGCTCAGCAAATGCAAAATTATTAGCTTCTTCAAGGATAGTTCTGTTAATATAGTCCTTACAAACACTAATGAATCTGCCTAGTAGCCTTGCTGGATTAGAAAGTCCCAGTCTATATCCCCAAACCATGATGCCCTTCAGACTTGTTAGACAAATACAAAAGCTATCACTCATAACTACCTTTATTAAACTTTGAAGATACATTTTATTTTTCACAAGTGCTGAAGAACTCAGAGATCCTGGAACCTAAAGTACTTATTTTCAACTAATGGATTTAGCATTTGCTACCCCGAAGACAGACTACCCTTACCTGCAGAGTCCCTGTCACAACATAGCAAGGAGACACAGGTGACCTGGGTCACTAATACAAAGGCAAATCACTGAGACTGCTTCCTCAATGTGAAGAAGGAAAAAGCTGCGGACAGAAACTTCTACTTTCCACGAAGATAACTGATTGGAGAACAGCCTCCTACAAGAGTTATTAATACATTATTAATATCTGTATGCTAGAGAACAAGGCAAAAATGTTAGTCTCAAATTTGTTAAAGTATTCAGTTAATTTCAGAGACCCAAACTCTAGCAAGCCCATCACATACTCCTAGCAGCCCAGAATTCACGGCAGCCCTCCAAGCCATTCAGGCTGTTAGCACTTACTTCCAAAAATTTGTCCTCAGACGGCTACTATAGAGCCCAGAGTAGTCATACCACTTTAAATGATGTGCATACAGATTTTATGCCAGAAGTCAGAACAAGTCTCATTTCCCCAAGTCAGCACCTGGTTCCCTCACAGCTAAACACCTGTGAGGGCAAAGTAAAAGCCCTGCTATGTCAGACCAGTGATCTACCTCGCATCTAACCTCTCTGACACTGGCTTGTACCAGACACCTAAACTGAGTTGGTTTTGTCCTTGACTCCATTAGCCCCTGTCCATCTCCCCTTCACCAAGGCACACCAGTCCTACCCAAGCTTCTCACATCCTGGATCTTTCCTTCATTACTACTTCTCTCCTACCAACTGTTCCGTACCCTGGCCTCTGCATGTCTTCTCATTAGCTACCACCATTTACCGTAATCATTCCTTCGGCTGGCAAGCTCTTGGGCTTCTGCTGCCAAAACCCACACAACTATTTTCATTGTCTATGAAGATTAGGAGCAGAATTTTCAAAAGAACGTAGGCCAACGCTAAATCCTGAAGTTATATGAAAAAAGTGTTGAAATCTATTATTTTAGATTATATGTATTTTTCACCATCTGAATTCTGTAGCCTAAATTAAATTCCAGGGTTATGTAGCATCATTATATAAAAATCTTACTTAAAATCCCTATACATTCAACAATGGATGTTTTATTTACTTCAGGGAAGAAAGATAAGTTTTGGATAAAATATTGCACTGAAACTCCAGAGATGGAGATGTGCTGATCTCAATTAGTATGATTTTGGTCAAATGACTTAAATAAAAAACAAGACAGAGAAATTATCTAAGCTACATTAGATAAAATATCAGCTAATGTGACCACAATCGGCCCTTCTGGCCACTGAAATATTAATGTTAATTAACAGACCTGCCTGTAAATTCTTAAATAGCATTTTCCATGCCACATACTCCTTACATTGCATGGTGACTTGGACTCTTCCCAAATCCCATCCAAAACTGAGACCAGGTCATACAGCCTGCTAGTATCGTCTATGCGATTTAAAACAAGACTTCACAATGCTGCTACCAAAACACTATTGCTATATCACCTTGAGCATGTCCTTGAGGGGAGAAAGGAGGATGTGTCTCTGGAGGACTTCAGAACTGGTTGGAAGCTATGATGCAAATGCCTCTGGGGTTACTAAGATACTTCTTTCCTTCCCCTGTCTTGCGTAACTTCTCCCGCTCCTCACTCTGCTTGGGATACATAGATGCAGCACAGGCTCTTAGGTAACACACTGCGAGGAAAGGGAATACTTCCACCAGCAGTCTGCTTCCAGACCCCTTCTTGCTCTGTTCCTAGAAGAAACACGTCACACCACCATGCTATTAGTATACAGACCATCTTTACAAAGTGCCAAGCCACAACTCATCTCTCAGCAATGTTTCTTAACTAGACTGTAAGCAAGGTACATGGTTTTTCTGTTTAGTTTAGGACTCATGAGGAGACTGTGGAAGTGAATGTGCTACATGAAACTCTGTGTTTGCTATTGAGAGATACATACATACATACATACATATATAACTGCATCGGAGTGACCTCACTGACAAGTATTCCTAACAAAGTCTTTGACAAACTATTTTCATTCTAAAATTCTCTGCAAGTCGTGAGTCTTTCTCAAGTCTTCAGTCCATCCATTTCTAGTTACAGCCCCGGAAACTTTCCTATTGCTAGTGCTTTGGCAGAAAAGAGACAAGCAAAAATTTGATTTGAGATGGAGGTTGTGATTCTGTTCCCAACCTGATGTTAAGACATCCATTTAAAATGTACGTGACTCAAAGCTACGTATTTCCATTTTCCACATGCACTACACTACTACCCGCAAGAAGGAATTACCAGTCTGCAACTTCACAAATACCTTTTCAGCAGAATCTTGACTACACAGTCCTTTATTACCCAAAATTATTTGAAGAAAGGGTCTCATGCATTATTATACTTAAAATGTCCTTCACCATCTGAAAGCATTATTGTAAAGATTTATTTCATATCACCTATGTCTTTGAGAAATAACATTTGTAATAACTTTGCAAAGAGGTACATTTAACTATCGTTCCCCTACCTTGAAATTTTGCTTAATGAGGCCCGTCTTAAACAGGCTCAACTCCCAGGGCTTTTTGCCAGTCCTCTCTGCAGCCCAAGTTTTCATCTGCACCTGCCAAAAGGTTGATTTAATGAGGCATAATAATTCTTCTGCCTTTAATAATAAAAGACTTGTATATAACACTGGATTTACCTGGGCATCTATTTTTAAGGCTTAAGACACTCATTTTTAATACACCAAAGGCCCTTCTGACAGCGAGAATGATACAAACCTGGCTATGACACATGATACAGAGTGGATCTCCTAGCAGCCTTGATTTTTGTTCCCGATCTTCCCCATCCCTGCCACAGCCAGGCCCAGGTGTATTCAAAGGGCTAAATACTAATTGTGTTCAGGCTTACATTAAACTCTTCTGATGGTTTTGGTGGAACAAAGGGCAAGCACAGAGAGAGGCTCCTGCGCACTATGCACATACCCAGTGATGAAAGTCTTTGAGAACAGCCCAGTTTTAAAGCCTTGTTCCTCCCGCTCCGTGGATGACTAAACATGCTGTACTTCAGAAGGGGATAAAGAGGCAGTGATTTTGACCATGTGAAATCCCTGAGTTCTTGCTTTCATTTCCCCTTGTCCACAATTTTTTCCAGTGAGAATATAACTTCTATTCTAAAGGTCTTTTTCTGAATATGATGCTAAATGGCTCTCTCCTGTCAATAAAGGATGCTGAAAATCTCTGGTCATGAAATAATACATACTATCTACCGAAAGTGTCCATTAACAGCTTACTTGATCTTCTTCCTCCATTCCACTATGTGCCTGGTAAGACTTGGCAGCACATAACTTGAAAAAAGGAATACCAATTACCCAGATCTATGTCCCTCTCGAAGTCCAGTGACAACCCATTTCCTCTCCTTCCTCCCCACTGCTACTGATCAGAGATAGTTTAGAAGAGCGTGTGGTCTAACTCTGCTACTGTTACCTGCCTTGATTGGCACTGGCCCCCATTGCCCGTGGTGGGGAAACACGGGAACTGCTCAGACTAAAATGCCTGCCTGGAGTTTTGCATCTTTCCATCAGGGTGCAACTTGCTGCTTCTCCGCTTCTGCCATCACCACTCCTGAAGGAGCGGGAGGTGCCCTGTACACGGTGAGCAGCTACACCAAGCGTGCGGCCATGATGAGGCAGCAGGAGCAATCACTGCCACTCTGTCTCCTTCCTGCTCACCAGGAGGTATTTTTTCTGCCTTACCAAGGATCCCCTCTGATTTCATTGATGAGGCAGTACAAGAGCTAAGTCCTAGTAATTAATGATCAGCCAGCCAGCAGGCAGTCCTGGAGGTGCATCTCTGGGCTCATCTGGAACACACTGATCACAGAAATGTGCTGATGCAAGTAGGCAGTGTGCGAGTCAAGCACCCGACACAATGCACATGCAGTCCAGAGAACGGTTTTGATGTCTTCCTTATCTGTGTTATCGCATCCGGTAACAATCACACCAGTGTCTAGGGGAGAGCATCCTTGGAGCTCTGGAACGGTGAGTCCTCTGAAAATCCCGAGGATCCGTGAGATCCGAGTCGTGTCCAAAGCACAGTTCTGTTCACAGTCACCCCACCGTGGTGCCGTACGGTTCACCACACTTTATTACAAGGCTCAGCTATCTCCATAATCACAAAGGACACCCTTTCGTCAAGATCCCTGACTCATTACGTTAATCAGTCGCGCACTGATCTCCCCGCTGCCCCACTCCTCAGCTCGCTAAATCAGCCTCTCCCGGCGCTTTCCCCCTGGTGTTTGCCACCGACGCTCGCGGCGCTGGGGAAGCGAACGTTTTCAGCGCTCGTCTTTCAAGTGCCACCCGCAGGGAGGGGGAAACCTGCCGGGTTCCCGCCGCTGCCCCCGGCCTCCCAGCGCCGCGACGGGGCGGGCAGGCCCCGCTCTGCACCAGGTGCGCCCCGGCGGGGGCTGCGCGCACCGCGGGAGGCGGCCGCGCCGGGGGTGCCCGCGCCCCGCCGGCCCGGGGGGAGCAGAGGCGGAAAGCCCCGCCTCCCCCCGCCTCCCTCCGCCGCCGCCGCTGGCCCCTCCTCCCCTGCCCGCCCCGCCCGCTGCACACATGTGTCCGCAGCCAGCGGCCGGGCGCGCCGTCGGGGCGGGCGGGCGCCGCCGCCGCCTCCCCAGCACCGCGCACCGCGCCAGCACCGCGCCGGGCATCCCCCGGGCGCGGCGAGCCGCCGGCCGCGCTGACCCCGCTGCGCGCCATGGCCGTCGCCTACCTGCTGGGCAACGGCTCCGCGCCGCTCCTCGCCGGCGCCCTGGAGGTGCCCTTCGCCGCCAATGCCTCCGCCTGCCGCCCCCCCGCGCCGCCCTGCGCGGCCGCGCCGCCGGGCGCCTGGGGCAACGCCTCGGCGGCGGCGGGCTGGAACCGCTCCGAGCCCTGCGGCGGCGCCAACGGCAGTGCGGGCGGCGGCGGGCCCTGCGCGCCCGCGGGCGGCGGCCCCTCCGTGGTGACGGCCATCGCCATCATGGCCCTCTACTCCGTGGTCTGCGTCGTGGGGCTCTTCGGCAACTTCTTGGTCATGTATGTCATCGTGAGGTGAGTGCCGCCCCGCCCCGCCCTGCCCTGCCCCGCGGCCCGCGGCCGCTGCCGTCGGGGCGGACGCCCCGCCGCGGGGAGCCGGGCTGCGGGGCTGCGGGACGGCGTCGGGACGGCAACGCTGCGGTCCTGCCCCGGCGGACAGCGCGCAAAGGGCCGCACTGGGGGGCGCGGAGGAGCTCCAACCCCCGGGGGACAAAAGGGAAGGGAGGGGAAGGGAAGGCGGCTTTTGAGAAAGCGCCGGAACGCGGGTGGTCGGGGGAGACAAACTTGCGGTGGGGCCATGAGGACTGGCCGGGGCTGGTCCGAAACCGCTGCGGGTCCGGGGATGCTCCACGGACGCTCCGTGCTGCCGCACCTCTGCGAGCAGCAGTGGTCGGCGAGGCCTGAATCCCGCACCTGTCCGCCGAGGAGGGAGGGTGTAAAGGGGCTTTAGCCACTGCCAGTGAGCGTGTGCGGTCGCACAGGGACACCCGGCACACAGCCACGCCACTTTCTCCCCACCTCTCCCAAACGCACAAGCAAGATGTAAATGGCATCGCGGCTAAAGCTGCTGTCTGCGCGGGTTTATAGATCCTCTGCCTCAAGACTTGATCCATACGTTTATATTCATATACATTTATATATGTATATATATACACATGCGTCTACACGTGTATAAACACTCCAGGATCGCGGCCGCGGTCCGCAATCCCGTCCCGGCTGTCCTGCAGCACGTCGCAGCTTCCTCGCCCGCGAGGTCACCGGGGCTTTTACGGGCCGCGCACGAGTGTGTCCTCCACGCACGAGAAAACCCCATGGCCGTAAACCGGCGGAGCGCGGGTGAGAGCGAGAGGAACCGGGCTCCTCTGCCCGCCCGGTCGGTGGAGGAACACTGCCACCTCCCGGGCGCGGCGGGGCCGGGGCGGCGGGACGGGGCGGACCGGGCTCCTCTTCCTCGGTGGCTGCTTGTCGTTTCCAAACCCAGCGGGCGCTGCTGCGGGGGGTGCCCCTGGGGCGCGCTCCCTCCCCGCCGGTTTCCCCGGTCTGGAAGGCGTCCCTTTTCCCCCGAACACCGGGAATCCCACGGAGCCGGCGCGGGTGGCGGGCGGGAGCAGGGGTGGGCGCCCGGCAGCGCTGGCAGGCCCGGGGCAGGCGGATGGCTCGGGGGCCGGCGCAGGGCCGGCAGCGCCCGCTGTGGAAGCCCGGGGTGAGGGGGGGGAGGTCAGGGGGAGGCTGCTGCGGCGCGGCCGAGGCCGGTTCCTGCGACGTGCTCGGGGGTGGCACTGCAAAGCCTGGGCAGCTCACAGAGCTGGTGGGAACACAAGTAATACGCATCAGTGGTTCAAGCCACAGCAGTTCAGAAACCGAGTGCTTTTAGTTATATTTCAGAGGCTGCGTTTGAAGTGCGCGGAGCTGGGGAGATTCTCCTCTGCCCCGTGGTTGTGGTCAGTCCGGGGCTCGGGCTGTCTGCCTGAAGGTGCAGCCGCGGGAGGGCTCCGGACCAGGGCAGGGCTGCGACCGGCTGAGCAGCGTTGAATGCATTCCTCTGGGAGAAAAAGCAGATGCACAGCGTAACAGAGCCATGGTTGCTGTCAGCAGAGAAATATGCCACAGGTTGTCCCTGGAATTATGTATACTTATAGCGAGCATAGCCCATAATATTTCTTACATTAATTAATTGAATTACACTTGCACCACAAAGCCAAATTGAATGAGGCACTTGCATTTAGATTTCTAGCTAAAGAGAGCATCTTTCCCTGAGAGTACAGCTTTAAAGCAAAAGCCAGAAGCCATAGAAGAAAGCAAAAATATATTTTCGCTTTACAGAGAAAAACACAAATTAAATGGCATCTCCAAAACCATCTAGGAATTCTGTGGCAAAGACAGGACCGAACCCAGGTCTCTCGTGCAAGAACAGCTTTTGGTACCACAGAGTTCCTTCCCAATTAATATCATGCAGCTGTTTACCAATTTGGGATGAAAAAAAGTTTACATGTTAATAGTTGAATAGGATCTGTGGTTTAAGCAACACAAAAATGCATTTCCTTTCTGTGCTTCTCTACAGGTTTAGTGTATCTGGACAGCAATAGGGAACTTTTTATTTCCTGTTGCAAGCATACTAACGTGACAGTATTCTCAATCATATAATACGACATGGTGAGTGTATGTGCTCACATTCGTGTATCCTTGGATCCAGCTATAGGTGGGAGGCAAACCCTTCACTGGATTAAATTTGGCATCATATAAAGCTCCCCTTCTTTATCTACCTTTCACATCACACCTGCTCAGGAAGAACAAAACATTGAAGTTCGTATTAATTTTGAGAAGAATTGAGACTACTAGAAATAAAATTTTAAAGTGATATTGGTACCTAGTGCCTCCAAAATACTAGGAGTTGGGAGGTAGGTGCTTAGATATTTGAAACTCTCTCCCTACTCACCTTTCGGAGTCCAGCCCAAGTGAAAGCAACAGTGACTTCATATTCAGTGTGCTGCATGCTAATATCTCATGCTTGACTTCTTTAGAAATATTTTTTTAATAATTATGATATTATTCTTATAAACATTATTATTCTTACAGCTTTCTGCATGCAGATTCATGGGTTTGGAGCCAGAGATGTGCAAGTGCTTGCCTGATGTGAAACTGTCCCTATCAGCCCACGATGCCACCCTGTTATCTCAGGTGGGGCAAATGGGTCAGAAAGCGGATGTCCAACAGGGAGTTAGAAATGTGTTGTCATTATCGATACAAAAATCAGGCTCTTCAAGCAAAGCACATCCATGAATTTCCAGTTTATATACATGTTACTTTATAGTTAATGCATTCTCAACAACCCTCCGCATTCTCCCAAATGGTTCCTGTTCAGCTGAATACTTTCATCCTTGAATTAACATTTACGTGTTACATCTGTAGTGTGTGAGGCCGAACCCCATGTTACTAACACTGAGCTATTTCCTTTTGTCAAGTACAAAAAAATGCCTTCTGAGTGACAGCAGTAATAGGTTTTACTCCCAGACATGAATTTCCTGTAATCTGAAAAATCTGTAGATAATTTTTATTACCTGTTTTCCTCATGTGCCTTGTATAAGCATAAATTACTAATATGAACACAGTGTTGTTATGGCTGTGTCAACACTACTTCTAGCCACTGCAGAGTACAAGACAGCGTGCAATTAGTACCATGTGGTATTGAATTAATTTGCACAGTAATCTATAGGCTTTTCCAGCTTTCTTGTCAAGTCAGTGGGATATTAGTCACACATTAGAGTGGGAAGAATATGCCCTGTGATTAAGGCAATATGCTAGAAAGCTGTAATAGATCATAGATTAAAATCTTTAGCATCGCTGGTCTGAAAGAGAGGAATGGCTCTTGGAGGCCCCACTCCTCCATCATGCCAAGTGTCTGTAATTCCACCAACAGCCGCTGAAGTCACTCAAGTCAAGAGTGATTCCTTAATTGCTTTGCTATTAATTTTGTCACATATCATAAACAAAGGTGCCTCAGATTCTCCGTGAGCCTTCACAGGAAGAAATGTCATTTCATTAGAGTAAATGATGACTCTGCTTTAAAAAAAATAACATATAAAAAAGGGAAAGAAGTCCTCTCTGAAACAAGAAATTTCTTTCTACAGTTCTCAAAACAGCCTTGTAATAGTGTTTTGAAAAAAGGAGCTGTGACTGAAACATCATCTAATCTGGAAAGACTGAAAGTACTGAAAGTTCTGGTTACTTCAGCTTGACTCACACTTAAGGAAAACTGTTTTACTAAGTAGAACAGAATTTCAGGTGAAATTTCAATTGTAGAAAGAATTGATTTCACCAGAGGAATAAATATTGTCACACATGTGCACAGAAAGGGAAAAGTGAGGGGTTTGGAAAGAGGTCATAACATACGAAGTGGAGAGAGTCTATTTAGAGAAATAACCTGAAAATGATCACAAGCTTGAAAGTAGCTGAAGCAAGGCAAGTTTTTTAGGAAAATTAGTTCTTCTTTGGAAGGTGACATGGAGTTATGCATGCAGTGTGAAAGAAGGCCTACAGCAGCTCTTGTAGAAGCATAGATCAGGGAACTTAGAAACCAAGAAATGCATAAAATTCGTTCTTTTCTTTCCTGTCTGCAGCTGCATGAACTTCCCAGCATTTGGATAGCATTGTGTGTGTGAACGTGTCCTGCCTGTTCCACTGTCTGAAAAGGTTCCAACCCATTGCTAAGAGCTGTTAACTAAAGCCACAGCAGCCTTAACCAGTCATGTCAATCATGAATTGATACTGCTCACCAGCACAAGTCAGAGAAGATCTAGGGACAGAACTGAGGGTGTTAGGTTGGGCAGGAACAGCACAGAAGCTGAATTAAAAGAGCAGCATAGTGAGGGGGCGACCCTCAGCATCCTACATTACAGAAAGGCAGGTGTCCCTGTTTGCACACCGTTTATGATAGTTTACCAACCTCTGCCAATGGGTAAATGTTTGACTAGCAAGCAGCTCCCCTCCCTCCCTCAAGATCTAGGGAGGCAGACAGATAAAACAGAATGTATACATTTATATTCTCTGTTTTTTTTAATATCGATACCAACATGGTCAAACTTTGGCTGAAAATACCTTAGTCTGCAACCTGGGGATAACCCCAGTCTCCCTGAGGGAGCAGAGGAGACTGTGGGATGAGTGAGAGCTCTGCAGCCCCCGACTCAACTCCAGACCCTGTGCCTGACCCCAGTCCCAGTGAGGTCTCACCTGCAGGACAGCATGCCTGCCCCAGGAGGGCAGACCCCCCCCTCAGAAAACATCCCCTCTCACTCAGTTTCTCTTGAAAAACCTGCTTTTATCCCACTGTATTTTTTCTGGATTATCATTTTGTAATGGCTCTCAGAAAAATAATGTTAAACACTTCCTGATTTTTTTTTCCTTATAAAAATAAGTCAAATTATACCAACTTTTCATGGCTTCAGGAAAATTAGAAAATATTGTAAACACAATTATTTATATTATATAATTATTGGCAAGCTAATGACAAATGAGCTAATGAGCTTACATAATGCTGAAGTACTGCTTTATTTTGTTCTAATTTACAGTATTTTTTCAAATCATCAGGCATAGCTTTTGCTGAACACGGTTGATAAGCTTTTATAATTTTTCTAGATCAAAAGGTGACTTATTTACAAAAAATCTCAAACATAATGTGATGTAAGCCCAAATATCTCAGAATTATAGTCTAGCTTACTAACCTCTTTTCCAACCATAGCCAGCAGCTGGTGTTGTCAAAAAGTGGAAGAACTAGGGGCATCACTGTGTGAGAATCCTTCTAACAGTCTGTTAGACTGAAGAGGGACTTTCTGAGCTGCAGTTTGCATCAGCATTTATTCAGTAGCTTTTTGTGGACATTTCTAATATGCAGCAGTCCCAAAAAAATCAGAATCAAAAATAAGGTTGGAAGTAAAAGGTCACAGATATTACCACTTCTAAACAAAGCTGCTTTGAAACAAATATTTGCTAAAGTAAGGTTTCAGAATTCTGACACATTTTTAAAGATTCTAAGTTGGTTATTTTTAAGTTTAGGTGTTCTAAGATGGATGTTGTAGAGATCCTGATTAGTGGACATTTCAAAAAATTATTTATTTTCATTATGATTTCAAGTAAAAAGAAGTTTCCAGTCCGTGTTGATTATCTTCAAAATACAAATCTACTCATTATAACTATATTTTTAAAAAACTTGAAAGCAACTGTTTTCTGAATTGCTGTGGTTAAGCTGATCTCAAAGAAAGTTCTTTTTATAAGCATCTGTGCCTTCTTTGGTTTATACCATGAAGTTTGGGTTTATGGTATTGTAAGTGGGGATGCTATCATTATCTTTCAAAGCCCCTGCTCTCTTTGGAGTTAGCTTTTAATGCTGTTCACTAGCAAGGAATTCCACAGCGTAGACCAGCTGTGTTAAGAAACATTCTCATTCACCTATTTAGTGTTAAACACTTCTGAATTTTATTTATATTTCCTTTGAATTTACATGACGAAAAAAGGGTAGGGATGAGAGACCATAGCTAATCAAATAACTGTGAAGGACATGAAATAGCATGTTTTTTCCACTTTCTTACTGAGAAGTGTTCAATTATCAGCTATAAGATCTTGTATCTCAGATCAAGAATAAAACTTCAAAAGAAAAATGTTTGTGTAAAATGGAGCATCTCCTCATTGTGTTGTATGGAGCGATCCCAGCTGAGAGAGGTCTTTTTCTTAAGAGGGAACAGGCAGCAGCAGTTAGGGTATCTTTCCTGTTTTCCCCTTGCACAGTGCTAACCTCCAGCCCTGCAATGTGCTGCCTCTAAAGGAAAATCATCCAAGAAGCCAGTTACCCAAATCCTTCTTATAAGGGGATGGTGTCAGTACCTCTCTCAGAGCCCCAGTTTCAGACACAATCTCGTCCTTGTTACATGGAGACTAAATCCATGATCCAGTCTTGTCAAAACACATAATTGTGTTCCTTTCTGTCACGCCTGCCTCCACCATTGCCTGCTTCCCCCTTTTCCCCCATCACAGGCAAGTGTTCCTCTGCATTTATTCCCTCTCCAGTCCCTTTTGTCTCACGTCTGTCGCTCCTTTACAGATCACACTCGACAGCTTCTCTAGAACCCAGTCTCTTGTAATGCAAGAGACCATACCTTGTATACTTAGCATTACTTTGATCTGTACAGGCTGAGGCCTTGCCTCGAGCCCCATGCTACCTCCCTGATACCCTTTGACCAGGGTGGATTTACCAGTGCTGTTTCCCATCACACCTTTGAGGATCTCACATCTACTAGCTGTAAAACTGTCTTCAAAAGGCTTCCCTGCCAGCTTCCCTGCTGAGCAGGGGTGTTTGATATTCAGTCCTCACCAGAGGTGATCAGTCTACAAATCAGGAGGAGGGAAAAGCACCTGGAAACCAGAGAAAATACCTGTTAACTTGCCCCCTCTAGAAAAATGTATCTTCGGTTCTAGATGCAGTCGGTGGGTTTGCTCTCAATCACACTTCCCTGAAGGCAGAGGGAAGAAAGTCAAGTTGAAGACACCGACAGCTTTCCTTTCTTCATCTTCCTAGCAAAGGAAAAACTTCGGCAGTAAGCACCCACTGCTGAGTAACAGCAATACATTGGAGTTAGCCTTTTTAGCACCACTGATTTATATCAGAGAGCTGTGTTACACAGTAACTACGAAAGCAGCAACCTTTACTGGAGACCCATATGTGCCTCGGCACCAGGCAAACAGAGACTCAGCTAAAGGTGATTTAACAAACAGACCAGATTAAGTCCTGAAATCATTGGCAGATAATTTTTCCCCGATTTAACTAGGCTGGAAGGGAAGGAAGTATACCAGCAGATGACTGTTTGGGCATTAGAGGATACGTATTAATGTCATTTGTTTTTTATCATTAAGTAGCTTTTTTATGATGTCTGGAAAAATAAAAATAAATGAGGGTAATAGGACTTATAAGACATTGCAAAATCTTAAATGTTTGCGTGGCAAGTTGATAGGAATTTATCTATAAAAACCTGTTCTTGGCTGTTTCCCCTCCCCTTTTTGGAAAAAAGAAAGAATGCATCACATCAGCCTTATTTTGTACAGATTTCTGCCAGGATATTTTGCATATACATGTAATTAAAGAATGCATGAAAATAATAAGAGAGAAATAATAAATAGTTACCTGTTATGACTACTCTGGAGTTCGTGTGTTCTGTCCAAAGTAATCTCCTTGCTCGTTGATCCTCTCAGTCAGGCATCAAGGGAAAGGACCAACCTTCCTCCCCAAAATAGCTGTTTTTCCCAAAGAAAGAAGCTTGTTTTGTTTTCTCTGGGGAAGGACTATACTCACTGATTCAAACTAAATAGCAGAAGGAGGACCTCTATATGATGCCTTTCAGTAGCAAAAAAGCAGAAAGAGCCATAAAGAAAGCAACAAGTTGGCCTAAAACCCAACACAGTATTGTAATTAATTGGAAACAGGATGAGTCAGATGCCCTCCTAACTCTCATGATGCCACATCATTCCCCAAAAGACCAGCGCCAGAGTCTGAAGAAAGTAGACTCTGCCTGAAAGGCTTTTGTTTAGCTCTCCTTCTCCCAAAGCTGGGGTCTCAGAGAAGTCACTAGTTGGTTCTGAGTACAGGAGAAACAGCCCTGAGCTGGTGCTCCTCCACGGGAAATGGTAAGCTCTGCTTACCTCTCCTGCCTGGGTCCTGTAAGCAAATACTAGTGGATCTGCACATGCCTTGACACTGCACCAGTGCAAGGAAAGGACAAGCTGGGAAGTCAAAGTTGCTAGCAAGATAACTTGAGGGAAGTAAACTTTGGTGAAATTCTGGCTTAATTTCATTTGTGCAATGGAGAATAAAGTGAAAAATGAACTTGGCAGGGAGAAAACAAAGTATTAAGGAGAAAAGAGGTAGCAGCTGAAGGAACTACAGTCCAGAAGTTACTGGCCCTATGTTCAGATCCACATTCAGCACATACATTCAAACTCCTTCAGAAAATGGACATCCCCTTGACAATGTGTGAGGAAGGGAGAGGAAGGCTGCTCCAGAATAATGTACATGAAGGCCTTGCAGTGTTGCCGACCAACTGTGTCAAATAACTACACCTTGTGATTTTAGATCCAGGACACTCCTTTACTGTGTCATGCTTTGACACCTGAAGTGATGCGTGATATTCGTATGTTTTTTCATCTCTCTAATTAAGTCACTGTCATCGGTCAGAGCAGTGACTGGGTAGCACCCTGTTGGGAGTCATGATGCAAGGCTTTAACAGGAAGAATCAACCACTGCCTCTGTCTTTCTTAAAGGCAGTGAAATCTTCCTCCCTTCCCCAGTTCAGCTTTTTTCCAAACTCATGATCAGTGCAGGAAGTAAGTGAATGTGGTACAAGTTGCACAATTTCATTGTAACCAAGTGTGAACATTTTCTTCTATGATGTTGTACCTGCTGGAGGGTTGGTTTTTTTTTTCGATTTCTTGTTTGTTTTCCCTGAGGGCTTATTATTTTTTAATTACTTCCTTGTATATGATCTCTTCACAGGAACATACATCAAAAGGACAAGTAGATTGTTAACCACAGTATGACACCTCCAATCTGGGTGGCCTGACCACCTAACATGTAAGGGTTGTACACAAATTTATGGTGCTTGTACCCAGAACTTGAATTTAATGGCTTAAGCCATAAGCATTCTAAAGTACTCATGAACAGAAAAATCAAAGACTAAATCTTCAAGCTGAGTAAATCATATGCTCCCAAACAGGTAGGTTAGGCTCATCCAGAATATATATGACTTCAAAACTTTAATGGGTAACAGTCTGCCACAGCACATGTCACAACTGTGGCTGAGATACAGTACAGGTCTTTCACTCTATAGAGATCCACTACCATGCAAAGAAAGAAAAAGGACAAAACGATAGGATGGTCATCAGTTAAGTCCATCATTTGAGACCCTTTAGCTCAAAGGTACTTTCCAGAATATGGCTTAGCTGAGAGATTTCATTTCAGTGTCAAACATAGTAGTTGGATTGGCAGACAGGGGAAATTTTTGAGGGTTTTTCCAGAGCATCCTGAATATGACATGGCCTTTGTCAAAGCCATAAGGGCTCAGTGAAAACTGAAAGTACCTGCTATCTCAGGAAAGCATACAAAAAAATCCCTCTTTCCTACTGTTTTTGAGTTGCATATACAAGATGTACCAGAACAACCACGGAAATAAAAGCTGATTTAAATTGATTCAACTAGGCATACTTCACATGTTTTAATCTTCCCACCCAAGGAGACCTCAACTAATCTAATGTATGCACATAATGAGTCTTCAGTTGTTTAACAAGTCATTTATGCAAGAAGAACATGAATTTGAAACACTAACCTAATCTCCTCCAGCATCCACAAGAGTTATGTCAGGTTGTCTGTATGCAAGACCTAATTGCTGGCTGTTGTTTCTTTCAGCAGCCAAACCATTTTCATGAACAACTGCTCTCTGCAATGAATCTCCTGTAATTAAGCCAGTTTTTCATATATTTTGCATTGAACTTAAATCAGTTGAGGCAGTCTGTCTCCAGATTACCATTCTGTGGACAAAAGCTTGCATGCCTTTGTGTTGCTGAAAGTAGTTATTACCAATCTATCATCGTCAGCCCATTTCCTAAGTGCAAAAGGCTGTTTCTGCTTTTCTCTGTTATTCAGATAGGAGCAGTTTTCAAATTAATTTGTAATGGCATGTATTACTATATTCATTGGGCTAAATGTGGACCCCCTCTCTGGCTTCTTTGCACCAGCCTAGTGGTAGAGGGATGCTATAAAACTGATCTGGTACAGAAGGGCTGAAGGATCTGGAGGAGGGTATATTTCAACAATCCACATGGATGTAAATGGTTTGTCCAAGAAGTGGTGGGGTCAAGACTCAGGTGGCAGTATACCAGCTGTGTCTGTTAGGCTTGGGTAAAGTGTGATGCAAACTAAAAATTTAATTATTTTTTTAAGAAAATATATGGTCTTCATATTATTTGTTCTTTACTTTTGAGCCACGGAGGCTTAAAAGAAAAGACTCTTCAAAAATTTTTGGAGGTGATAAGGTAGAGACTAAACCATTGGAGTGGGCAGGCCAGAAACAGAGCTGTGGCACATGTCTTGCAGAAAGAGAGAGACATGAGTGCAAGCTGGAAAGGAAGGTGCTCGTGGCTCCTGCTCAAGATGCTGTTACACTTTGTGCAGTGGAGTCTGGTGAACTTCTAATTGGTTTGCAAACTACAGGTGGCCCATGGGCTGCCAGCTGAAGAGGTCATTTCATGGCTTTCTGTTTGTCCTTGAATGCTAGGAGCTTAGTGACTATCTGAGTAGGATTCTCATGCTTTTCTATGTTGCTTTTTTGTATTCCAAGCAAATCCCAGTTGAGTGGACCTCTACAGCTCAGGTCTTCAAACTTCAAGTGTATTTTAAAGTTTTGCTGGATTGAAGATAAAAGCAGGGCTGAGGTTTCCCTACAGAATCAGACAGGCATAAAGTATATTCTTACTGTTGCAAATCTCATCTATCATCTACTACTACCAACAAAAAAACACTTCATAAACATAGACATTTTATGATACAAAACCTGCACTGAGGAGATAGAAAGAGCATACTAGTGGGTGTCAGTATTATAATGAGCATCATTAATTTGGATATGTATCAAGAGCAGTGTCAAGCTAAATATTCACCAAAAAATGGAATCATCATGTTGCTCTATTAGTCTTTCATTGTAGTTTTAAAAATAAAAGTAAAGTTACCCAAAGCCAACTTCTGTCTTCACTTCCTACCTTGCTAGTTGTCATGCAAAATGTAATATACTTGGTGTTTTAGATGCTGAAATTTCAATGTAATCTAAATACCAGCATTCAGATTTTCATGGGTTTGCATTTAAGACTCTTCCTTTACACATCTCTTCATTTTTAGATTCTCTAGTGGCCTTAAATGAAAGTGTGAAAACAGTATCTGTTAAAAGACTGCATTTATAGACACAGTACTTTTGGTATTATAAGTCATACAGATATCCTGTGACTTTAATTACATATAAAATCTAGTCCCTCTGAAGTATAGAAATCTCATCACATGCACATCTGTGTCTGTATGATGGAAATGTTTGTGCTGCTTGTTCAAATAGGTAGACTGAGACTTAGCAAAGGGTATAATAACAGCTAAGATCAAGGCTTTGAAAAACTCCATTTTGTGGGACTGTTGTTTTTCATGCTGTTAAAATTACTTTTAATCAATTGCTTCAGTATTTATTTGTTCTTACCAAAAAAATAATCCTGGGGACATGGATAATCTACTTATTTGGAAAAATACATGTTTAACAAAATGTACCTTGCAGAAGTAAGTCTTTTATAAAATCTTGAAGTACTCAATACAGAGAAACACCCAAATCCCATAGAATTCACTGAAAAGAATATTGTGAATTTCAATAGGCTTTTGCTGATTAGGTAATTGCGGAGGTAAATACTTTCACCACAAAAGCTCTGCTTCCTTTCTTTGTAAGAACAGCTTGATAGAAATGTAAAGATTATAGAGTACACCAAGCAAAATCCTTCATTAATAGCCTATAGAGCCCATTAAATTAATTAAGTCCAAGAACTTTTAAGCTTAAACTGACAATGAAAGCAAGATAGCAAAACTGGAAAATGTGTAGCATTTAAGTGCCATAAGGCCCATGCCAGTCCCAGTGAACAAACTTGATTCCATTTATTCAGAGCTTTTCCCTGCCCATCCTCTGGCATGCAAATCTAAGTCACTTATATATTAGTTGATGTATTTTTTTTTATTCTGCATCAAACATTTCCTTTAAATCACAAGAATGGCTTTCATTACCGATAAAAAACCCATTATCATCTGATGGCGTGCTCTCCAGACAGAACTATGCTGGAATCATGTGTGATGGCAGCAGCACTGAGCAGTGTACCTACGTGTGCTTTCTTGTCCAGCCATAAAGATAGGGCAATTCCCTCAGGGCTGAGTAGGGATCAGCAGCCTGGGTGAGGGCGCAGGATCCTCATCGCCTTGCCTTGTCTACACGGGATCGAGAGCCACTGCTCCTCCGCTGCTGTTGCTGCCTGAGTGGATAAGACTGGAGCAAGCTGGATATGTCTACACAGAATGCAATGAAACCTCCGGGTTAGCTCTCTGAACACAACCTTAGCTAGTCCTGGGTCTGTTGTCAGACCTGTGGAGAAGACATTAATTTCTGATAAACAACACAGGACATGGCAAAAAGAGGGCTTGGTACAACATTTTCATTCTGGGTAATGGTAAAGTCAATATAAAAATATAAAACAAAAAAAATGTAAAATTGTTGCTATTTTTCATTGTCCTCTGCAAGATTCTCCAGCAAATTGCCCAGAAAATATTTTCTCCTCCCTCCAAACTGTTTTTAGAGCTGCAGCTTATTGTGCACCTCTCCCACACTGTGGGATGTACAGGGAAATCCTGTACATTTTTTCTAAATCATTCCCAGCAGAGAGAGGCATGGAAGACCATGAAATACTGGTTTTTATACTTTGTCTTCCCTGGCAGGTTGCCTGAGAGATCTTTTCAAATGGTCTATTTCTTTTGCAAATTACTCTATAAATTGTAAATGTTTGATCAAACACTGTACTTGTTACTTTGCAGAAACAGAAGGAAGTTTTATCAAAAGAGCAAGCCATCAGACCCCCCCAAAAAACAGGCAGCCACAGTGCCCAACAACCTCAGCAGCAATCAGGATAGCAGGACATCATGGCCAGGAACATTACTTAGAGTGAAACATTCATTGTACCACTCTAAAAGTATAGCATCCTCATAAAAAGTGGATCTCAAGTGCTGCTCAGCTGACACAAGGGACTTGAAACAGTGAAGGGCTCTTCAAAAGTTTGATGACACTAAGGAGGAATTTGGACTCTACCTTTAGCAATGCAAATATAAATTAAAACATAAAAATCTCCCCCTGCTCAACTGTGATTGAAGTGTGGCGTATTCAAAATTCAGGAAGTGGTTTTTGGGTTGTTAGCAGCACAGACTTAGGAAGAAGGGGGTGCAATGGAGGTTGAAGACCCTTCTGCTGAAATAGGTACTGTGGAGCAGAGCCAGCATTCCTACCTCAAGCAACAGAGCTGCAGGATCCAGCCAGGGTGGTGGTTCTATTGATACATTCAATGCAAATGGTTAATAACATCCATCTTCTCATTTGATTGAAAGAACATCTGTCCGACTTACACTGGACAGTGAGATTAGTAAAGCAATGTGGTAACCATCATTACAAATTATTTTAGAATTTTATACATAAATGAGAAAGTCTAAAAGCCTGAATTTTTAGACACAGTGAATTTGATAATTATACTAATCTTTTATGTACTTATTCCCTAAGGAATTATGACATTATCACTCCACAACCCACAAATGAGTTCTCTATTTTTACAGACCGTGATTCTGATACTCAACATGACACCAGCAGATACAGAAAATCTATCCATTTAGCACAGTGTCTGATATGTACCTTTTTTTTCCAGCTTCTCAGTTCTTTAGCATCTATAATATTGGTTTTTTTCTACATGTATCCTTTCTCTCTGCACAAGTTACATTAATCTTTTCTTTCTTACACCCTTTAGCTAATGCCTCACTGAACTGCAAACACTGTTGTAGATAAACCATAGCAAATTCATTTGATTAAAAGCAGAAAAGATGATCTTTGACAGTATCTAGCACATCATTTCACAGAAGTTTCTTACAGATGGTGCACTGGACTCAATTTTTTTTAACATCATCAGTTGTGGTCATTCACATGCTTTGCTGATTTTTTTTCTAGGTACACGAAAATGAAGACTGCCACCAATATCTATATTTTCAATCTTGCATTGGCAGATGCGCTAGCAACAAGTACTCTGCCATTCCAGAGTGTGAATTACTTGATGGGAACATGGCCATTTGGTACCATCCTTTGTAAGATTGTTATATCCATAGACTACTACAATATGTTCACCAGTATCTTTACACTCTGCACCATGAGTGTGGATCGCTACGTAGCTGTTTGCCACCCAGTTAAGGCCCTTGATTTCCGTACCCCCAGAAATGCCAAAATTGTCAATGTCTGCAACTGGATTCTTTCTTCTGCCATTGGCCTTCCAGTTATGTTCATGGCAACTACTAAATACAGGCATGGTAAGTCAGGTTTTCATTCCTAAATTGAGTATTTCAATGTTTAAACTTTCTGCATTGTTTTACTGTAGAGTCATTTAATTAACTTCTGACCTCCAACCTGTGTAAAGTAGGTGTTAGTGCAAATAGACCCCTTCAATAATTTTGCATCTGGCTGTAGCTGACCGGACACAGCACTGCACATGATCTGTCTTTTACAACAGGCAGCTCTGGCTCCTGTGGGTCTGTGCGAGTCTCACTGCCCCACACAGTTACTGGAGTCTTTGGGAAAGCATCTGTGCCTGCCTGCCTGCCTTCTGTGTGGGGTGGTTATGCACTGTCCTACAGCACAGAAGCCTGTGATTTACCCAGGATATTCCCACTGAAGTTGGTGGTCATAGGTATGTTGCACCTAGTCTGGCAGGACATGGTATAGAGCAGAGAACATGTTCTGGATCACTGGTGCTCAAAGCCCTTCCATGAAGTGATGGCATCTCGACATAAATCCCAACCCTCCATTGTGCACAGTTACCAAGTGTCATGTCATTCTCTTCCCCATTGCCCTGAAATGCCCAAACTCTCAGCAGATACGGTGGTTAAACCACCTTTCTTTTCACCAGGTTTTATACTGAAGGTGAAAATGAGTCAGAGTTTAAGCATTTATGACAATTCAACTCTTGTCCAACATACGTGCAATTCCAAGCAATAAAATGCAAAAGAGAACATGTTACTTAGGTTTTGTTTTTCCAATATACACTTCATAGATGTTTGTAGCACTGTGTCCTGCCAATGTCTGTGCCAATGATAGGTCACAGATTGCTTCATTTTACCTGTTTACTTAGTAAACCTTCATATATTTGCCTATGATATTTAACAAAAAAGGTTTAAAGAAAAGCAAATGAAAAACTGACCCACTTTTCTTCTCTGCTGTTCTCCTTTTTCTCCAGGCTCTATTGACTGCACACTTACGTTCTCACACCCTGCGTGGTACTGGGAGAACCTCCTGAAAATCTGTGTGTTCATCTTTGCCTTCATCATGCCAGTCCTGATCATTACTGTGTGCTATGGGCTGATGATTTTACGCCTGAAGAGTGTTCGCATGTTATCTGGCTCCAAAGAGAAGGACAGGAACCTGAGGAGAATCACGAGGATGGTTCTTGTAGTGGTGGCGGTGTTTATTGTCTGCTGGACTCCCATCCATATTTATGTTATCATTAAAGCCCTGGTCAACATCCCAGAAACTACTTTCCAGACTGTCTCCTGGCACTTCTGTATTGCTCTAGGGTACACAAATAGCTGCCTTAATCCAGTCCTTTACGCATTTCTAGATGAGAATTTCAAAAGGTGTTTCAGAGAGTTCTGCATCCCCACTTCCTCAACCATTGAGCAGCAAAACTCCACCCGAGTCCGACAAAACACTCGTGACCATGCTTCCACTGCCAACACTGTGGACAGGACTAACCATCAGGTATGACTAGCAGTGGAGATGTCATCTCTGGATCCAGGCCTCCTGCTTGGAGATGACATGTATTCTGAAGTAACAGTTTATATTGATTTGTAGGTATTTGAAGGTCTAAACACCTTCAGGGTTATATTTGAAACTGTTGTATGCATACACAGAGACCCCAGTCCTGCATGGTTCTAGTTGTTCTCTCTTCTAGTTGATGCTCAGAAGCTGAGGGCTTTCAAAGGTACCTTGCATGACTGAGTCCAGCGTGCATGCATATGCAATGCACACAAAACAGTGTTTCATTTGCAGAATGTTTACAATAGGTGACTGCTTTATAACTGGTTGGAGATTAATCAGATTCCTCTAGCCATACTCCTTGTCTGCTGTCGGAGACGGGAGTGGGACAGAATATAGATCTCTCTTCCTCTCCCATTGCAACAGTGAATTAAAAAGAGAAGAAACTGCTCATACACTTTTGATTCATGTACGAAGAAGGCCTACCTGGCCTTGTTTGTCCTGGAAGACATGCAAGAAGTAGACAAAGGCTTTTCTCCATGCATTTCTTGTATCAGGTAATTATCTGTGTTGGCGAATGTGGGTTTTGAGATATAGATAGATAGATAGATAGATAGATAGATAGATAGATAGATAGATAGATAGAGATAGCTAGATATATGTATAAATATATACACATACGTTAAGGAGTATTCTGCCATTTTGCCATTTAAGGTATACTGAGAATATACCTTTTTCATGTAGAAAAAGCCTTTGAGAAGTTTGGATTTTATGGCACAGCAGATACCAGGAGAGATTTTTTTTTTCAGGCTATTTTTGCTTAGCTTTTGCAAAGCTCTTCTGTTATGTGATCAACATCCATGTTCCTGTGATTAATCCTGAGAATTTCCAATCCCCAACCCTCAGTGAACATAAAGCAAAACAGGAAAGCAAATCTTAACATTCATGAAAGTAACTCAAGTGCAAGTAACAAGCACTAGAAAAAGTTTGAGTCATCTCTGTAATTCATTAAAAAGAAGAACTAAAGGCACAAGCCTAGTTCATTCCTTGTCATGTCACCTTTCAGCAATATACTTAGGTTGCTTCTGCACCAGTTTCTCACTGCTGCCACTTGAGCCACAAGCTGGCTGCCTCCTCAAGGTGCAAAAGTCAATGGCTTCTTGTGAAAGCAGTTGCATACCTGCCACTTGGCTGCTGCCAGGAAGCCCAAATCAGAACATTACCATCTCCAAACAGACAAAATAGTAATCCCATCAGAAAAGAGGAGGGAGTAGATGCTTTATTAAGCATCTGCAGTTAGCCGTGGTGTTCACCAGTATCTGATTCATACATGCCAAACTGTGGCCTGTGAAATCAGTTTGCACCTGCTCAGTCATACACACACTTTCGTGGTGGAGCAGAACTGCCAAACTTGGCATAGACACATACATATATGTATGTATGTATATACATGTAGTATTTACTAGGTGTAGCAAAAAACTATTAGATTCAGCTGTTAGTAATGCATTTGTAACCCTCAGTGGAGTCAATTTTGTGCATGTGTCTGACAACAGGATTGTATCTATATTTACTACAATTTCAACTTTTTACAAAGCAGTGTGTATGCACACATTTTCTACATTTAGTTATGTATCTTTGTATTATTTTTAGGAGAACTGTAGCCTTCTAAACTTCTACCCTTAGCAAAGATTAATGTAGTACTGCCCAGAGGTTGAGTGAAATACAGTGTATTTCCCTGGGCACTGAGCAAACACAGAATAGAATGTGATCCTTCCCACAAAGATCTTTCAACCTACACCAACAAGGGAGAGAGCCAGCTGAGGCAGGGATGTACCAAGCAAGTGAAGTGAGCTTTATAGTGGCAATAAGGAGAAAGCTAGTCTCATAGTTGGGTTCTTTGTTGGTTGGGGTTTTTTTCCATTCAGGGAATAGTGATGAAATTAGTTAAATGAGATAAAGCACATGTCAAGAGGAGTGAAGGGGAAGATGCTGAAGGGAGAGGGAGGTGAGAGGAAGAGTGCAGAGGAGAAAGGGGAACATCAGGAATGAGGTCGGAGTGAGGCAGCAAGGAAGGAAACTGAAAGAGTGAGCCAATAGGCATGGAACAAAAAAGGTGTGTGCAGAACTGTAAGAAATTGTTTGACTACCCAGCTTTAACTGCTTCGGTAGCTCTTCCTAGCAACTAGCCATCAGTTTTCCCCAGGTCTGGGGAGAAGAAGACAACACTTGGAAGCTCATGTCCTCATGGATGGATGGATGGATGGATGGATGGATGGATGGATGGGTCTCTCTGCACGGTTTGGTATTTGAAAGAATTTGCAGTGGCCATAAATGGGCCCAATTTCACTTCCCTCACCACCATCCCTGCAGTCCTTGCTTTGGCAGCTGCTGCCACTGGTTCATTTCTGCCAGATGTGCTCACTGGATGCTGACCTGAGCCTTCTCACTGCTGCGTTCCCTGGAGTACAGGTCGAGCAGTCTTTCTCACTCCCACAACATCTATAGAATACATTCATGCCAAGCCATGTTCAAACCTGAATATTAAACTTCATTATTTTTTTTTCTCCAGAAAACATTTCTGTAAGAGACAACATTTTTGTTGTCTGCAACTATCAGAATGACAAGGTTCTACACTAAATCTACACTAAAAAGGTTCTCTGGGACAGTACTTACAAGTGGCGCATCCAATTTTATTCCTATTACTATTTTTTAAACAGAAACAGCCCTAGGGTGAATGCAGCTTTTGCTCTCAGAAAAGAAAAAAGAAAGAAAAAAATTAAGAAAAAAACAACAAACAAACCACTGTTTGCTCAAACAGTGAGCTTTTGTAAATTCTATTGACAAGGCATTCTTTTCACAGGTAAGTGCTTTCTGTACAAAAAAGTCTAGCTAGTACATCTGTATTGATCTAGGTATACTGACAAGCTCGCTTTTGTATAGACAAGGCCTTGGAGAGCATTTGGTATAAATTCTAATTGCAAGTCTGTATAGTACTCGGCACACTTCATGTCATTTTTGAAGAAACAGATGTTCTACAAGTTGCTTTCTTGCCAAGTGAGAATTCTTTACTCCTGCTAAAATTAATGAGAACTGCAAGCACTCAATCGCTCAACAGTTTAAGGCCTCACATGCTTAAAGCACTTAAAAATAAGCATTCACTGGTGGAACAACTGTTTTCTATCAGTGCAAGAGCAATAACAGGAAACATCATAAATATTCATATTATTCTAAGTTAAGATACTGGGCTTTTGCTTACTCTATGACTTTGGCATTACCACAGAGATCTAGATTAAGAGTTTGATTATTATCAGCATTTACAAAAAGTGGAAGAGCAGCACAAGTTCAAAACTGCAGAAATGCAGCTTCTTTCAAAGGTACAGAGTAGCATCTGATACCTAACACTGATGTTGTGAGCATTTATAGAAATTGTACTTGCTCAGTGGAGCAACATGAGGGAGAAAAGGCAGTGGCTAATCAGGCACACAAAAACTGGAAGAGTTGTCAGACTGAGATGTTTCATGTCTGTGAGGGATGCATCCTGTGCTACAACCAACTAACTCCTGTGTTAAGAAGCATAGTTTACATTTGTTCTGAAGTGAGCTTAAAGGCTTGACTCAGTTTAATTTTCAGGGAAGCATATGCAATCTTATAAGTGCATTTCCATGAAGAGTTAAAGTGAGAGTAGGAGTGATAGAATCCTGGAAAAATTGCTTGCAAAGCAAAATTGCTTACTTTGAACTTTGTCTGTATGACCCAATATTGGTAGGGAATGGTAATAAAGGACCAAATACTAGCTTTTGCAAATGGCTGAGGCTTTTTGATGTCGTTTACGTTAACCTGATTTATAACAAAGACGTGGACAAGTATTTTGAAATAGCTTGTACTTCAGATGCACAGAGACTCTCTACATTAATTTATCTCTGAGATTAAAAAAGGTTTGGATATTTTTTAAAATTTAAAAGTCATTGATAATTCTTTTTTCCTGAAAACTGTGCTTTCCAAATACCTTTTATTTTTGTTAATATCTATCCATTAATAATAAAAAAATCCTAAATACTTAGGAAAATGGATTATTAATCATTATAGAAATCTGATAAATTTAATTTGTTTCAGTGAATTGGTTCATTTGTGACCCATTTAAGTTTTATAGCAGCCTCACCTGAATGTATCCAAGCAACTAAGCAAATTATGTATAGGCACATTTTCAGGACTATTTAGTCATCCTGTGCAACTATTGTTTGTATTTTTAGCTTCTGATGCTTTCTCCTTAACCGCTAATGTCTAATGCTGTAATGGAAGCTGCAAATCCTCATATGCTGAAAGTGAGGCCTCAGATATGTCCAGTAACCAGAAGCTCTGGTATTTGTGCTCAGCCCTGAAAGCTTTGCCCTTATTGCTTGGATTGACAGCCACATGTAGAAATAAAAAGGATATTGAATTAAAGAAAAACTATTTTAAGTTGAAACAAGGGAAAATTGAAAGCTAGGTTCACTTAGATTAAATAAACGAAGAAAGTACTTTCTTGCATTTTAATTTTCTCAGAGCTATATTACAGATTGCAAACAAATATGAAGAATGCTGGTGAGTCCTGTGCAGAAACATGACAAAATCTGGGTAGATTCTGTAACTCCAGACCTTGGAAGATTCACATCTACATCTACCTGTATTAATAGAGAATGGCTTTTCTGTGTAATTTTAGAAAATGGACATATCTCCTTTGTAAATAACACTGTATTTCAATAATAATTACAAAGTATTGTTTACTTATAAAGCCCATTTCTGGAAAGATGATATCTATAAAAAGCTTCTCTAAATTCAGTAGATCCTTAAAACTGGTCTTTCTTTTATAGCTCATTTGCACTGACATGGGCCTTTTGTGAATCTTCTATGTAGCAGAGAAAACAGAATGTGTTTATCAGACTATTTCATGAACGGAAACAAGAATAAGCTATACTATGAGGACTGGAACTAGTTAAATGGCTTCTAAGGTTGCCTGTGTTTGTGTCATCCTTAAACTGTGAATTAGAATAAAAGGGGAACAAAACATTTCAATTTTTTCCTTAATAAATTAGAAAAAGTTCATTGGTAAACAAATACAAAAGAAATGCTTCTATTTAATCCATAAAGAGAAGTGAAATTCATTTCTGGATCTAGACTTCTCCAAATGACAGACACACTCACATTTAGGATCAGGTCAGTTTCTAGCCAAAAGGAACTGAGGAGAAATATTCCCAATACAGAATAAAGAAAATCCCTAAATATAGCACGTTAAATTGAACAAGCATTTGAGTTATGTTGTGCCCTTGAAAAAATTTATCTCCAAATCAGAAGTCCTAAGAGCCTCCACTCGGCCATACATGCTTGGAAAGCAATCCAGTTAGAAAACGCACTTTCCTTCTCCCTGCCCCAAAATCCTTGCCCATGTCCCATTACGTTTACAGGAGCATGTTCCCTCTCTTGTCTCAATCAGGCTTCAACTGTGACTCTACTTTCCATACCGTAAACCCTTTATTTGCAGTGTCTCCCACCCTGTTCTCAACAGGTTCTAGAGCTGCAGGACAACATTTGCTGGACAGTAAAAAGGGTTGCAGACTTTCAGGACGTGCGGTGCCACAAGCAGATTTTCTTGATGAAAATGTGTAGTGCTGTTGTGCCTGTGTGCAAATAGGACTTAACACGGATACTGTGGACATACAGGGCTGAGAGGTTCTTGGGTTTGTTTGCTGATGTAAGGCCATCTCACTCAGAATTTAAACTAGACTTCAACTGCAAATCCAAGTTAGCCAATGTACTGATGTGAGCACAGAATGTATCATCTAAAATACTAACTCACCTGCAATTGCTACAAAAAGAATACAGGAAGAGAGAAAAATCCTTCCATACTCATGAAATTTGTAGAGAGTTCCCCTCTAGAAAGAGAACAACTGACTTGGTATGAAATATATTCTAATTCAAATTTCAGATCTACTAATGTTTGTCTTTGAAGGTCAGACGTGAAACTTTTCTGTGATCATTTCCTCTGCCTTCACTGCTTCATGGCAAAGACAGTCTTGCCTTACTCTCTGGGCTACCTGTTTAGCTTTATACAGCAGGACAGTAGCTGCAAATGAGAAGTAAATTCCTTTAAAAAAAAAAAAAACAAAACACACATACCAACACACACACAAACTTGTGGGTGGTAAGAAATCAAGTAATTGTTCATTGTATTTGCAATTTCTTTCAGTTGGAACTTCAAGAAGCTGAAACTACTCCACTGCCGTGACAGTGTCTCCTGCTGCATAGCTCTCAAAGCAATTGCACGCCAGTGCCACAGTCTGTCTGGGCAGTATGCTGTGGGAGTGTGTAGGATACACCTTCCCTCAAAAAAATACCACAGAGGAAAGTGCCTGCTTTTCCACTCTGTCAAAAATTGCTTCTGCAGCACTTCTACATTGCGCATAACACAGAAGCATGAAACTTAACAGCAAGCAGAGCCAAGAGATACAGGGGCTTGCCAAGCTCCAGTGTTCAAAACAGTCATGTTTACCAGGAATATATACATTAGGCTAAAACAAAGCTACTGTACCTGTAGCGATCTGACATGATCTTGACAAGTTACAGTGTTAAACAGGTTGGAAACAAAAATTCAAAAGCTAGACAACTATCATTTGAAAAATGAAGGTGAGCTTTTAATGATGGGAAATCATGGGAAATGAAGTTGTAATACTCTTGGATGCTGGGTTTACTCTTAAAATTTATTTGTAGACGTGTTTTCTGTGCAGGTTATTTGTGTGCTGAAGTCTCACAAGGTCATCTAGAACAACACATTTGCAGTTCAAGAGGTCTTCTCTTACAAGGATTGCATGTTCCACAATTTCAAAGGGAAAATATTTCTTTCAGGGTTCGCTTAAACAAAACTCCAAGCTTCACCTTCTGCTCCTGTTTCTCACATAAAAAATAGACTTTAGAATCAAAACAGTGACCCACCACTTCATCTAAAAGAGGTGAATAAATGGAAGTATTCCATGTTGTACTGATTGTCAAATGATCCCCAAAACAGCATAGATGCTATTAACATAAATTCGTATGTGGATAGAAATCTAGCTATAAGCCTGTCAGAGCTAGCACAGGCTGATGACTTCTCTTTCAAGTAGTTTCTCAAATTTCAGCTGCCCTGTCAGCAACATTTTGAATTTGTAAGTCATCGACAGTCCCTGTATGAGGTGCTTGGAGCAGTTAATGCATTAGACCTTTCTTAATAATAACAAAAAAAGAGTTACATTTTGTTAGACATCTATTTTTTCTTAACCAAACCCATAATATCTTTGCTTTTCTAACTAATGTAATAGTCTGCATCTCCATTTTGTATTAGCTGAAACACATTAAGATTTATGACAGAAACATTGTACTGAAGTAAATGCCACCTTAGCTGTTTTCTAGTATGAAAAATAGAAATATCCATGTAGATAATTTGTGGTGCAATGGTATTTTCTAGCCATTGTTTGTTACTTGCTTTGTAAATAAATCATCAGTAGTTAACCAGGGGAAAATGTTCTTTGATGAATTTAAGTGTATTCTAAAATACAGCTCTATGGAGCAGGGTTTTTTTGTCTTTTTTATTTCTGCAGCCAAAATGTATTTCTTATTTTCATTGTTAAAATCTATGTAACAATACGCTTTTAATGTGAAATTGTTTGTTTCTGCAATGGACTGTGTAATAAAAATTGACGGCCAAATCCTTACAAGTTGTAAATTAAAGTAATATTTGAGTTTCATCACTTGCAGCTGAATCTGTAGCCCTATATATAAGCAGAATATGAAACTAGATATAGTAGAAGTGCCTTAATTTTTTTCCTCCTTTCTATTGAAAATTCCACTATGCTGTCATAGGGATTTAAAGCTTAATTTTGTATTAGTTTAGCATTAGCCCCCTGACGTGATGATTAAAGTTTAAACCAGAGTTGTCACCATTCTAAGAGGTTTTGTATCTAATCTGTAAACAGCATGATAGGCACTCAGAAGAATTTGACATATTGTTTTGCACTACACAGCAGTATTATTTAGATAACAAGAACATAGAATACACCAGAAATGCAAACAGACTAACGTCATACCACTTCATTACTATCTGACAAGTTCTGAGTAGCCTGCCATGCTCACAGACAACCACCTCACAAAACTGAAATACACTGGATAACTATTTGAAGGGTCTTAACTGATAGATCAGAAATATGTTCAACTAAACTTAAAATCATAGTTTCATGACTAGTCAAATGTTCATCAGCTTTCACAGAATTTACGTAATAAATTGAAACCATTATTTCTTCTGTACTTAGAATGGAATGCTCGCTATGACTTGCCAACAGACAGCCTAATATTTTTAAAGATATTTTGGGTTTTTACAGTCCAATAATTAATTGAGCAACCTGACTGTAAATATTTTTAGCAGTAGTAATGCTGTTGTAGCCTTGATGGTCTAAGGATATGAGGAAGCAAATTTTATTAGCAAAGCATTAGCAAAAATAAGTAAAATGTCTTGGCTTTTTCCAGAAGGCTTGTTTGTTCACTGGTAGTGCTTTGCAGTAAGTAGCATATTATTACACAACTTCTGTATCTGCATTGTAAACCTTTAATAAAAATGTTTGTGTTTCTTCTATATTTGCAACATACTGTATTCAAATACACATTGATTAACATTTTATGTCCTATATTAATAGCTTAGCTTTAAAAAATGACACACAACTGGCTTGAAGGTTCTTAGATTAATTACCTGACTGCTTTAAAGAATATGTTGTATACTTTATTTTAGAAAAGGGGAAATCCAAATAGTTCCATTATTTATAAAAAAAAAATTAAAAAGCATATGGGCAGAATTCAGTTTTGATCCAAACCGCACATGTCCCTCCTGTGCTGACAGCTTGCTGTGGGGGCTCAGCTCCAGAAGCCGGCCAGTGCGGGAGCCTGTCTCCAGCAACAGAAAGACAGGGAGAGCAGAAGGAAACTTTCCAGCTTCTGGCAGGCAGACGCTTCCCAGGCTCTTTCCTGATTAAACAGCCTGGGCACATGCCCAGGCACTGAAACAAGCTCAGCTGTACTGCCAAACCAGGAGGCAGAGTAGAGCCTGACGCTACCGCCTGGCTCCCTGCTGACCTGCGTGTGCCTATCAAATTTTGGAGGCTAAAAGAATTTACTAGCTTAAATGTAAGCTGTTTTGTCCCAGTTGGTCTCTGTGTCCTGACAATGTTACTGGGCACATTTTCTGTATTGTTGTAGAGGTAGTCATAATTTTCAAAAGACTTTGGTGAATTTTTCGTTATGGAGTGACTGGACAAATTCCTCAATCTATAAACTGATAGAGGCTGTTACTTAAAACATCCTCTAGCAAGGAGTCCCATGGTTGAGTTGTGCTGAAATGTTCTTGTTTTGTTGATTTTAAAAGTTCCCCTAGATATTCTATTTGGGCATAACTGTTTCTTATATTTGAGGGGGACAAAAAGTGAGTAATGGCCATTCAGTATGACATTAGAGCAAGACGTTATGAATATGACCTATTCAGTAAGGAATAATCATGACTATTTTTATTCTCTTCCTCATGTCAGTCATGATTTTACAGATTTTATTGTATAACTCCTCAGTTGTTTCTTCCCTAGCATGCTCATTGCCATTTTGAACACTCTTGAGCACTGCATGGATGTTTTCAGGGGTTTACCCACAAACTCTTTAGATCTTTTGCCTGATCAGTAACAACTAATTTACTATCCACTGTTTTATGTATGTGGTTGGGATTTTTTTTTCCACACATTATTTTGTATATATCAACTTTGCATGCCACCCATCCTTTGAGCCCCCAGTCACCCAATACCATGAGCTCTTTGTCACAACTGGCCTAGCTTTCACTATTTTAAATGACTGACTGTGTGTTTTTATAAACATTACTTCAATGCATGCCCCTCTTACATATGACAAAATGCAACAGCAACTTTCTGGGACATCACTGGAAACCTCCTCTCCACATACTATTTATTCCTACTGTTTGTTTCTTGCCTTTCATTCAGTTATTAATTAATGAAGGACTTTTTTTTCCTTTATATCATTGCACTTCGATTTCTTTAAAAGCCTTTGGTGAGGTATGGTGTCCCAACAGGTTTTTTTGAACAGATGCACAGTATCTCAGCTGGATCACTTTTTTCCACATGCTCATTAGCTCCTTCAATGACCTCTGAAATGCTGGATCAGTTGTTCTTCATTCTGTCTTGCCACCTGTCTATACATTGTGCTCTTCCGCCTACCTGGTTTACTGAAAAATCAGAATTACCTGTGTGTGGTTCCTCTTTTCTGAAGTTCTTCTTTTTTTAAAAAAATATGAAGTTCCCAACTGCCATGTATTTTAGTTCTAAAGTCACGTGTAAAGTGCATAATATAACATAGTAGTTATATATAGTTTTATATATATATAGTTATATATATATATAGTTATATATAACTCAGCAGTTTCATACCTGAGCTCTTTTACAACCCTTGAGTGAATAACATCTGGCCCTCACTATTTGATCCTATTGGAAAACCTGATTTATTCTAAGCCACTTCAGCTGACACTTCATTCTGAGATGCCTCTTCAGGCTTCTCCTGTATGGAGTATGCAACACAGAAACTCTCCTAAGTTCCTCTGTAATGAACTCTCATGCAGAGGATTGACGCATCTTTTCATTTTCCGCTGTCTTTTATTTCCTAGTTATTTATTGGACCCTTGGCAGCCTTCCAGTTTGCCATGCTATGTTTACTCTAGGTCTGAATAATTTTTCACATTACCAACATATAACAGGAGTAGTCAAAGAATCTAAATCTATAGCAAAAAAGTTAACTGATCTATGATTGCTGTCAAGAGTCAGACACTGCATCATTTGGAGAAATATCAGAAGTACGGGAGAAGTAACTTACTATATCCAGAAGTCTCTTCAAAACACTATTTCCATGATTCTGTGACTGCATAGTACAACACATAGGGCCTCAGTGAAAGTTTTGATATAGAAGAAAGAAAATAAATACTCTATATTAGTGGCCTTGCTTTATGTCCATTCTGCACCCACATTTCTCTGTGAATAGAAGTGAGATGAAGCAAGCCAGCAGCTGCTGAACACACTGCTCACAGCCATTCCCAGCCTGCGTAAGCCCCTGGAGAAGAACCATTGTCCTCAAGGAGCACATCAGCTGACATCAGGAACTAGCCTAATGACACAAGGCAAGAGGACCCCGCAGAGAGAAAAAAAGCTGATGCAAACCCACATCAATCCCCAAGTTCCATTTGTTTCATAGACACCACCTGGCCAGAAAGTGAGTATCCAGACATAGTAAACCATGTGTTGGTGTCAAGAAAGGATGGGGAGGTTACATGAGAGAAACCACAGTAGGTGCAGTTCCTAAAGACACATTTGTATGTGGCAGGCAGCCGCAACAGATCAGCCCTGTGGGCCTGAACCGTGGAGCACGGCCTGAACAATGATGCCACTTTGGGCAACACTGACAATTCAGTTTCTCCAGCCTTTGATCTCTCAATGATTTTGTTGCTTTGGAAAAGATGAAACCCCACTATGTGAGTTTACATCTTCCCTGATGTACTATCTACCACATGGATAGGAAAGAGTGATAAATTCTGTTTATGATCCACAGATACCACACAGCACCCCAGCAAGACACAGCTGACCTCTTTGATGTAGAGCCATCTGCAGCCTCCCAAAGTCCCACAGTAAAATGACTCATCAGGTTAAGGGCAGGACATGGTGTTTTCTTTGGATGAGGATCTTTGTAACTCCTACTCTCTCTGTTAAAATTTACAGTAAGGATCAGCACAATAACTATACACAAACCTGTATTCAGTTTTTAATGTACCATCAAATTAATTCCACTGCACCAAATTCACCTTTGGCATTAGATGAAGAAACAGAAGATATTTTTTCTTTGTTGGACAATTCAGTGACAATTTTTGAGTGATTTGTAATATTAGGATGAATTCCTACGTGCTACATTAGTGAGGAATATAAAAAGTAGTATGACTAAAGATGACAGATATTTATTGTGTATTACTCCAAATACTTCTAATTCAACAGCCTTTTCTGGACTACACATAAATTTGCACATACCCACAGATTCACAGATTAATGTGCTGATACAGGTTGCAACAAAACAAAATACCTTGCGCTTGAAGAAAAATGTGTTAAAGCCTGTAAATTTATTGAACACTCACAGTATTTTTTGCTTCATAACACTTTTTAGATAACATTTTATTTCACTGTTCTTTTCATCATAAACTTAGAGGAAAAAAGTGATGCTTCTCTTTACACTCTTACTGATATCTCTTCAAAAAGCCCAGCAACAGGCATCAAATACATTAATAGAAACTATGCATTTAAAAGGAACATTCATTTCTAGAAAGAAATAGGACCGGAAAGAAAAGCATTACACAATGAAAAGATTGCTGCTGTGTTGGGGAAGAAGCAGCAGTAGGTCTACTGAACTTACACCAGACAGGAGGTAGTATAGCAACTGCAAAGCAGAGACAGTAATGCTAAAAGGAAAGGTGTAGGGGAGTGGGAAGCAGAAACATTAGTAAAACAGCCTGTGGAGATAACCACCTACATGATATTTAAAACTTGTCATGGGTTTTACTCCAGTATAGGTAATCCTGATTTCACTGCATTTTCCTGCATAATAAATTTACTTATATCATTCTGTCTGTTCTCTTTTTCTCATTTACTTCCAAATTGTATTTTATTGTTGATGTATGTTTGTTCAGGGCCTGTAAGAGATTTGCTGAAGTTTTGCCATGGTTACCTAAAATTTACTGCTACTAGTGACCTGTATTACTGCTTTTAAATCAAAATACTCTGAGGATTTCTTCAGATGGTGCTTTGCTCATCTGTTACAAGGCAAATTCACCAATCTAGAGATTTGAAGACCAAAATCAAATGCTATAACCTTCTGTTCAGACATTCTACAAAACCATTCTACTAGTTTTTTATCAATTCCAAATGATCCCACAGCATGATGTAACTTTTTTTTAAAAAAAAAAAAGTGGGGAGGAAAATATTCTTGATACAATGAGTATAAAGGACAGAAATCCCATTATATCCTCATGACACTTCTGTCCAAACCATGATTCTGCTACATATATTTTACACAAGAGAGCTACCTGAATTGGCCATTGTTTCACTTCCTACCTATTGCAATGCCTTTTCTGAGAGTTTAAGGACTCCCTGCTATTAGAAGCCTCTTTCTTGGATATTGGGCTTGTATAAGATGCTTCTTAGAGGAAAAACTGATCTAGTGAATTTATTCTCCCAACTTTCCCTTGAGTAAATTCAAGGCAGAGAGGCAGGCTCCTCCAGGGCAGTTCAGAGCATTTATCACTGGGAACCTCATCTGAACCAGGATGAGGTTCAGCCTCATTAGGGAAAAACAGACCATTGCAAAATCTTTCCGCTTCTCTGAATACATTAGATGAAACACTTCACATTTCTTAATTTTCTTCCTATAAGGCATGGTTTCCAAATTCCATTCATTGTGTTTCACTTACTGCCAGCTAGCCTGCTAATAATACCAGTGTCCGTGTTGATGTGGAAATGAGAACAGTACCCAAAGTTTCAGACACATGCATGACATTTCAGAAGTGCATTCATATACTAGCCACTGTCCTTCCTGAAAAATACATATTGGGTGGTGGGGGCATGTTCATCCAGGGGTTATAGTCACCAAGGGATTTATTCACTTTATCAGCATCTCCAAGGGATTTATTCACTTTACCAGGAGCTCCTACTCATGTAATTGTTTACTTTCATCCACAAATATGTCACAGTTACTTTGTTTCAGCAATTTTTTTGTTCCCAGATCCATGACTTTGTATCTGTCTGCATTAAGACTTACAAGTTTCAAATGAGTCTCCCTCACCACGCTCAATCATCAAAAGCCAAAATAATAATGAACAAACATAAGTTTGAACATGAAACTGAAGCAAACTCTTCAATCTCCTAAAAACTAACTTGAGAAAATTAAATAGTGATAAAATAAATGAATGTTTTTTTTAAAAATTCTGTTATATAACCACATTCAAATTTAGAACTTTTAGCTGGTGAAGGGTCTAGAGCACAAGTCTTATGAGAAGCAGCTGAGGGAACTGGGATTGTTTAGCCTGTAGGAAAGGAGGCTGAAGGAGACCTTATCACTCTCTACAACTACCTGAAAGGACGTTGCAGTGAGGTGGATGTCAGTCTCTTTTCCCAAGTAACAAGCGGTAGGACGAGAGGAAGCAGCCTCAAGTTGCACCAGGGGAGGTTTAGATTGGGTATTAGGAAAGATTTCTTCACCAAAAGGGTTGTCAAACATCGGAACAGGCCACCCAGGGAAGTGGTGACGTCACCATCCCTGGAGGTGTAGATGTGGCTCCTGAGGACATGGTTTAGTGGTGGACTTGGCAGTGTTAGGTTTATGGGTCGACTCAATTATCTTAGGTCTTTTCCAACCTAAATGATTCTATGACTCCACTTCAGCGCAACCAATAGACAGGAGCACATGTGGTCTGACTGTGAATATGTAATTCTGCTGCTACTTTTCCTATTTTAATACAATTAACATGGAGTTTCTCTGCCAGCTCTAATGCATAGCTTTCTTAGGAGAGAAGAAAAGCTTTCCTACAATTATCCCATATTTGAATTCCAAATAACAAAGTTAATGATGGCAATATAAAAAGGCAAAGTAAATGCTCTATCAAATACTTTAAAAAAACAAATTAGTCTTGTGTTGCTCTGTAATGCACTGCATTAAGCCAGAGGCCATCAGCACAGATGGAGGTTATAGTTATTAGCAACACCAGTAGAAGGCCCGTTCAAAGTTCATCTAGTGATGATACTCATCTTCGCCATTACCAAGAATTAATGTCAGTGTATGAAATTCTGACCCACCATAAGCTGATGCTTAGATTTGGTCTGATCCTCTCTTGAAAAAAAAAAAAAAAATCTCTTAAATATTGTATAATAACTTTTGTGTTAGCCATTGTTAAGATGCCACTATTCTCTGCTTTTATCTAATTGCATTATGATACATGGAAGCAATCTTGATTTGTATATTTTTCAGAGCAAGAGGGTTTGATTGCCCTCATCATCAGACCCCTAACACATTTGGATCTGCCAGGTTGTATTTATCCCTCTGACTCAAAATGCAGGGAACTGGGAAGAATGTTTTCTTCTGATGCTTCAAACTAACAACATTACAAGAGAAAAATAAAATAGATATTTACAGAAAGAGGCTGTGACGGTTAACAGATGTGCAGAAACACCCAAGTAATGCATCATTTATATATGAATGGTGCATGCCTTGAGCCCTCCAGTTCCCTGTTCTTTTGTCTTCTGATTCTCTGGAACATCAGATACAAGGAAATATTCCAATGAAGGAATGCAAAAAAGTAATTAAATTTGAACAGCCTGTATCATCTCTGCACTATTGACTAAACTAAGCAAACATTCAGTAAAAGAGGTTGAATATGTACATTCACAGGCTTGTTAAGCAATGAGAGAGAATTTGGATTATCCTGAACTTAATTGCACCTTATTCACAAATATATTGCTTCTTCCCAAAATTCAAAAGAAAATACTAGTTGTTAGAAATCTCAGGGGAGAAAGAAGGAGAAGAATACGATCCTGTGCCTGGTAAAAATTCAGCTGAAATATATGAAAGTACCAGAAGTTTTGCCTTCACTCTATTTCCTAAAATGTAATAAATGGAAGCACTGATCAGGAGACAATTTTGACAAGGTCAGAGAGAAACAGCAGATGGTCAAATTAGAAACTGAATACCAGTTGAAAGTAAAGTGTTGATCTTATGACCTGGTTTGGATATTTCAATATTTACAATCCCTATATGATGTATTTTCCAATCAGTTATCAGTTCTGCCACAGAGTAATAAATTTGATCCTATATGATGCAGATAAAAGTTTGATACAAAGCAAAAATTGAAAGGAGACCTTTCAGGTTCTGTGTAGGAAAAGGCTTTCAAGAGAACCCAACATAATCTTCAAAATCATTGTTCTGAGAAAATCAAGTAACTCAGAACTAAGTCACTGCAAAAATTATTGAATGGTCTTTGGAAAATCATAGCTAATCATTTTTCATGTGGATTTACCAAAACACTGACCCTATACTGAAACCTTTTTTGGTCAAAAAAAACAGTAAATAATAAGTAACAAGAAAGACAGAGACAACCCTAAGGGGCCACTGGCTGCAGGCAACCCACACTGGGGCAGGGACCCACCTGAGGCCACCAAAGTAGTATTTTGACCACTGCAGCTGGCACATTTTAGTTGTTTTCCAGAGTTTTTCCTCAGTACCTGAATCCTGATGAGAATTTTGTGTTAATTGCCAAGAATTAGTCAAGACTGTTTTGCCCATGACACAATCTGCCATCAGCACCCTATCTTTTTCTGTTCATTTGGAGACATGAAAGAACCTGATGTGGATTTCTAAAGTAACTTCCCATTATTCAAGATGAGAGTCAGGTGACTGTAGCACAGGTAAGCCTCCTCATGCTGCCTTGACTTGAATAACAATAAAGCCAAAAAGACAGGGAGTTCAACCATTGAGCCACACTCCTCAGGGTGCCAGATGAGCCCACTCCTCCCTTCATTAGCCAAGTGAACTGGCACAAGCCAGCTCAAAGCCAGCTCAACTGTGTATTTCTTCTGCAAAGGCATCTGCAACTGCACACAACCGTATTCTGACTTCAGGAGAGACAAAGCCATGCAAAGAGAATTGGGCTCATGGGGTCTAAGTCTGCAGTGGACAATGTCAACTCCAGGATGCAGCACTTGCAGTCAGAGGGGCACTTAAGCAGGAACTCTCTTCAACTTTCCTCTTCTCTTATCCAGAGCCTCCTGAAAGCGTATAGGGAATTGTCTGATATAGTTGCCAAGCCACTCTCCATGATATTTGAAAAGCCATGGCTGTCAGGTGAAGTCCCTGGTGACTGGAAAAAGGGAAACAGTTGCACTCATTTTTAAAAAGGGTAGAAAGGAGGACCCTTGGAACTGCTGACCTGTCAGCCTCATCTCTGTGCCTGGAAAGATCATGAAACAGATCCTCTTAGAAGCTATGCTAAGGCACATGGAGGACAGGGAGGTGATTTGAGACAGCCAGCATGGCTTCACCAGGGGAAAGTCCTGCCTGACCAATCTAGTGACCTTCTATGATGGAATGACTTCATCAGTGGACAAGGGAAGAGCTACAGGTGTCATCTATCCGGACTTCTGTAAGGCCTTTGACACGGTCCCCCACAACATCCTTGTCTCTAAATTGGAGAGATATGGATTTGATGGGTGGACTGTTCAGTGGATGAGGAATTGGTTGGATGTTCACATCGAGAGGATAGTGGTCAACAGTTCAAAGTCCAGGTGGAGATTGGTGACAAGTGATGTCGGTCGGGGGTTCATACTGAGACTAGTACTGTTTAATATCTTCATCAATGACATAGACAGTGGGAGCAAGTGCACCGTAAGCAAGTTTGCAGACAACACCAAGCTGAGTGGTGTGGTTGATGCCTGAGGGATGGGATGCCATCCAGAGGGACCTGGACAAGCTCGAGAAGTGGGCCCATGTGAACCTCATGAGGTTCAACAAAGCCAAATGCAAGGTCCTACACATAGGTCAGGGTAACCCCTGGTATCAATACAGGCTGGGGGATGAAGGGATTGAGAGCAGCCCTGCAGAGAAGGACTTGGGGGTACTGGTGGATGAAAAGCCGGACATGACCCAGCAATGTGCGCTTGCAGCCCAGAAGCCCAACTGTATCCTGGGCTGCATCAAGAGAAGTGCGGCCAGCATGTCAAGTAAGGTGATTCTGCGCCTTTACTCCTCTCTCATGAGACCCCACCTGGAGTAGTGTTTCTAGCTTTGGAGCCCTTGGCACAGGAAAGACACCATCCTGTTGCAGCGGGTCCAGAGGAGGGCCACAAAACCGATCAGAGGGATGAAACAACTCTCCTATGAAGAAAGGCTGAGACAGTTGGGGTTGTTCACTCTGGAGAAGAGAAGGCTCCAGGGAGATCTTATTGCAGCCTTTCAGTACTTAAAGGGGGCCTATAAGAAAGACGGGGACAAACTTTTTAACAGGGCCTGTTGCGATAGGACAATGGGTAATGGGTTTAAACTAAAAGAGGGTAGATTTAGACTAGATAGAAGGAAGAAATTTTTTACGATGAGGGTGGTGAGACACTGGAACAAGTTGCCCAGAGAGGTGGTAGATGCCCCATTGTATCGGGTCTGGCTGAGCCAGAATTGGTTTTCCCCTGTAGCAGCCCTCATGGTGCTGTGTTTTATGCTGGGAGCTGGCAGGGTGTTATAGCACACTGGTGTTGTGGCTACTGCTGAGTAGTGCTTACACAGCACCAAGGCTCTTTCTGACATTTTCCCCCCCCACAGTGGGACGGGGTGGGCAAGATCTTGGGAGGGGACACAACCAGGACAGCTGACCCGAACTGACCAAAGGGATATTCCATACCATATGACGTCATGCTCAGTATAAAGCTGGGAGAAAGGAGGAAGGGGGTGGGGTCACCCTTGGTCCTCCGAGGCAACCACTACGCGTATCGGAGCCCTGCTTCCTGAGAAGGCCCGACATCGCCTGTTAATGGGAAGTAGAGAATAAATCTGTTTTCTTTTTTTTGCTTCCGCGCGCGGACCTTTGCTTTGCTTTGCTTATATTAAAACTGCTGTTGTTTTACCCACAAGGGTTGTTTTGTTTTCCTATCTTATTTTCTTTCCCTTCTTTGCCCTATTGAGAAAAAAAGGGGAAAGGGGGGGAAGTGATAGAGCGACTTGGTGGGTACCTGGCATTTAGCCAAGGTCAAACCACCACACCCATCCTGGAAACATTCAAGGTCAGGCTAGACGGGGCTCTGAGCAACCTCATCTAGTTGAAGATGTCCCTGGCCATGGCAGGGGGATGGAACTGGATGACCTTTAAAAGTCCCTTCCAACCCAAACTATTCTATGATTCTATATTGCCAGCAGCAATCCACAGTCCTCAAGACCTGAAAAACCACGTTACTGTTGATTGTCACAGCCTGTACTGGCAACTCTACATCATCAGTGGAGTAACACTGCTGGTTTTACAGCCCTCTGCAGCAGACACTTCTCATCACCAAGTTACAAACAGGGGACTAAGTGACAGGGTAGGAGTAATTTAATCAAAATCGCATGTGTTATCTGTGACTGGAAATTGAACTTTGGTCCTTCAAATCTACATCGAACATTGCACACCTTAAATTATCTTTACCATCCATATGCATTTTCTCTGCACAAAAAAATTACAGACAGGAAATTTATTATTATTCAGAATATACCAGACTCATTCTTCTGTGGTGAGATCAACACATTATGTTACACTGTTACTTCTAACTTGCCTGACCACCCAGTGCCATGTCATACATCACTTCTTTTCACGCAGTGTTACCTTTGCTGCACAAAGAAACACCCAGCATAACTTAGGGAACAGGACAGGAGGGCCAAACTCAGAGCATGGAATGGCTGTGGAACATAAATAGCAAAAGGTCTGCTCTGTTTTCTCCTTTTGTGGTTCTAAAATATCCAAATATCTCAGATTTTTTTTCTTATTTTCCACAGCCAAATTCTTCTACAGGATAGATCCTATCAGAAAGGTGGAAGTCCAAAGGTAGCCTTTTCATGGCAATTCCACCTGTGACCTACTTACCAGTGGCTCCATGTGCTCCAGCTTCCTTGAGCATCTGCTGGGTTTCTCTGTCTCTCTGCCTGCAGCAGACCCGACACAGTCCCACTTTCTAACTCAGTGCATTTAAGAAAAAAATCCACCAGAAACTCTAAAATTCATTCTCACAATGTAAATGTATCAAATACAGCCGTTTTCAGTATATCCACATCTACAGGTGAAGTTTTGTCCTCAGAAAGCAGTCTAAGTCCCTTTATTTAGCAGGAAGCAGCTGAGATCACCTGAAGACACACAAGCCAGACACCACTCTCCAAGGCTGTGCAAGTTTGGCTTCACTTGAGCCAGTATCTGTGTTCTTTTTGCCAGTCCCCATGTACATTAAAAAGAACAATTATGCAACCCTTTTTCTTACACAGTCAAGCTGTAACTTCCTCTGTCAGAGCTGATCCAGGATTTCTGCCCTCTACTTCCATCTTTGCTGAGGCACAAAACTACCTTCTAGAATTGAGATAAAAGTTTAGGGGAATATTTATGGTCTTTGAAGCAGTATTCAATCTCTGTCTACTTAGGGCTAACACTCGTGTAATCAAGGAGTGATGAGCCTGCAGCAGTGCTGGGTCTAGAAAGAGACACCAAGTTACATTTAAGGTTATTACAGACAAAAGTGACAATTAGGGCACAGATAGAACAGGTCTAGGGTGGGCAGAAACTAAGAAGCAAAAGTCAGCATATGGCTTAACCATAGCCCAAACCTTAGTTGTCACCCTAATCTGAGAACGCCACCCATCTCCAAATCAAAATTAAAAGAAAAGGGAACAGCTTTTGCTAACCCTAAAATATCATCTGAGTTTTTTCTGCTACCAAGAAAGTAATGTGTACCTTCAGCTGTCACTATGCTAAACTGAATGCAATCCTAGAGACAAGTTTCTGTCTACCCCTGGATCTCCTATCTTAAATCAATTCAATTTGCTCATGAAGGACCTAGTAATAGAGATCTTAAATTACTTCTGTCCTGAACCCTGACACAGTCTAAGCCTAAATTCAATCATGAACATCCCCTTGGCACACACCAGGGCCACAGCTAGAAATAAAGCAAAGATAGGTGCATGATGCAGCACTCACCTCTATGACCTCTCCTACACCCAATATTAACCCACACTTTCTCTGGCACAAAAGCTTATCTTAACTTTAGACTAACCTTTATCAGCAAGAGCAATTGGACCAACACTGAAATATGAACAAGAAACCCTGGCCAGCCTTAGACACAACTGCAGTCCAAGGGCCTTCACAGGACAAGGCCAATAAACCAGGCACTTCAGTCATTGCCATCCTTTACCCTACCACATATATTCTCAGGCAGAAATAAAAATGCAGACCAGGTGATCTAAGCTGGGCTCAGATCCACAAATCAGCATCACGTCAGAGAACAGCTAGCATGGGTTATAACATCTGGAGGAAAGGCCTGGCCATGTCGTCTCTCTCATTCCTCTGACCCAGCACACGGGCCTGCCTGGGGTATGGCCCAAGCACGTTGCCCTGCGATCACTCAAAGCAGCCATGCTCCTAAACCAGCCAACACCATCCTGCATCTGGACTTTGTTCCCAGGGGTTACTTCACACTCAGATTTTTGTATGAACAGTGTTGTCACACAAACTCTGCCTTCATCATTCCTCTGATTCCTCATGGGACTGTTTTCCTTCCTTTGTTTAATGAGTGAGGTTCCCACATCCTCTTTTCAAGACATATACATAATTTGTGTTACTGTATCCAAAGTGCTAAGCTTTGTTTGCTGCCTCAGTCCTGATACTTTCATCTGCTTCTTCCAACAGGTATCAGCACCATAATTCATCCTTTCTTGTGTGTTAGAAAACACAGTTCAGAGGCAGCACATAAGATGCAGCCACCCAAATTGCCTCAACTTGTCATCAACAAGATGAGCAGATTAAATTATTTCACAGAAAACAAATGATGCTCATGATGAAATATCACATCAAGCTGGAAAAGTGATGTGTGTGTTCTACAGCAGTATGAAATCTTATTTGGGACTCCTCCTGACATTTGTAGAATGAATTTTTCAATTTATACAGGAAAGGACATCACCACCCGGGTCATCTTCATCACTGCTGTAATTTATGAACTTAAGTGCTAGCCAAGGTGCACTGAATTTACTGTCTGTAATAAAAATAAGATTTAGAAAATGCACCTTAGAAATATACCTTCTACTTAGCAACAGGACCGCAAGAGCACAGATAGGCTTATAGATTACCAGGACATGGCTGCCATTGCAGGGACTGAGGACATGGGAGATGTCTCTTAATTTTCAACTGTCTGCCTGTGCCACACCATGATGGTGGCTTTTGGGTTTTACCACACTTGCGCACATTTCATGAGGGACAGGAACATGTCATGGTCCTTAACACCAGCATGAGAGCATTTTCCATGAAACAACCTCTGACCTCTCAACCCTCATCTTTTAGGGTGGTCTGCAAAACAGCTTTAACAAGTTACTTGCTGAGTTTCATGGATGTTAAATAACCAAATACTAAAAATCATTCCCTCCAAGACACCAGTTTTATGGCAGGTTGTGGGTTTCCACTGATCTCATGCCCCTCATTTTCCCACAGGCAATAATCATCCCTTTCTGCCCTGAGGTTTACCACCTCTCCTTTCCTAGCGCCTGCCTTGGCCCCTCAGGCATTAACTTGCTTTTCCTCACAAAGCATCTTTATCCTCAGACTGTACTTGGTTTCAGTTTACTGCTTCTGTTTCAGGTCTGGAGAGGGCCAGTGTGCCAGACAGCATCTCCATTTTTTCACCTGCAGCAAATGCTGTCACCTCACTGTAAAACTTGCCCAGATGTAGACTGAGATCATCACGCCTACAGCAGTAACACTTTTACTTCCCCTCTTACATATAAACCTGTAATTTTCTCCCTTGCTTGCTGTCTCTCTAACAGCCAGCAGGCTATGCTAAGGGATCAGTTTTCTCCATCAGAAAAACACCGAGACCCGTTTTCAAGAAGCTGTGTTTTCCCACCAGCAATATGAGGAGAACTTGTGTGTCTGCCCCAGATTGACACGGCTCTGCCCAGAAGTGGAAAGATGAAAGATACACATTTCCCCATCAAAATAACAGAGCAGTTTGTCACCATGCATGGTATCCCATGTATGGATGGGATTCTGTCAGGCTTCCATCAGACAAATCTGAACATCCCCTAGTGACAACTAGGTCATTTCTTGAGCACAGGAAGATAATAAAGGAACTTTCCTCCTGACATTAAGTACTTTCTTCCAGAAGTAAGAAACAGCCCATAATATGATAATATGAGAAAAAGTATGACTGGGCCTTTCCAAAACATGAAGAGATGAAACAGATGCCAGGAATGGCACCTTTGCCCTCTGTATTGCCAGGGAAAATACTGACCCCAGGCTCACAGGGACTGTCTGGAAGCCTGGTGAAGCCCAGCTGTTTTTTTAAGCAGACAAAAGACAAATGTCCAAATCATGATGAGCAATTCATTTCTATTCTTATAAAACTTTGGAACCGGTCAAGTTTTGTACTACCACAGGAGGGCATAAATCAAAATCCAGAGGAAAACAAGAGGTGGTCGAAACCAATGAGGTGCGGTTTCATAGCTAGTGTAAATGCGTGCATGTATGGTGCTCCAGCCCCATCCACTGCCTCTCTCATGTCTGCACCACCACCCCTGCAGCAGGAATGCCAGGAAGGAGCCGAAGGAAACATAACATTGTTTTTTGTAAAGTTTGGCTTTCAGGCCCAGAAACAAAACATTTGGCTGTGCATGAGGCACGGAAAGCAAGAGCAGAGGCTAAGATCACAGTAAACCCCGCATGAAAACTGTTCCCTCAGGTTGTCTTCACAACCATGAAGGAACCAGAGGGAAAAAAGGGAAATAATCACTTGGTGAAAGTGAAGCTATATCTTTGGGGGAAGCTGAGTCAAACTAATCCTCTGCTCCTAAAAGGAAGAGGTCCCCCTCTTCCCTCCCACTTATGCAGCTCTTCTGCTTCTGCCTACACAATCCAGCTGCCTCCCTTGTGATGACTCTGGCAGGCACAGAACCTTTCCGTAAACCAATTTTATTCACCATCGCAGTAGACGTCTCTCTGGCTTGCTATGTCTGTTCCTTGTTGACTGACTTGGCTGAACTGACAGATGCCAAATGATGAGTGGATTAGCCCGAGGCAAGCAGTGTAGGAGATTGAGGGAAGAGAGGGGGACGGTAACTTTCTTCCTCCAGGGCAGCTGAGCCCTTAGACAAGCTCATTTCTTAGGAAACACGCTTTCACTGTGCTTCTATCGGGCTGGTCTGTCCATCTAAACTGAAACTCTTTTGACAAAGATCCCAGTCCTCTTTTAATTGAAACAGGCTGCTCTGTGAGCTAAAAAAAAAAAAAAAAAAAAAAAAGAGACCATCCTTCGTTAAGTGTGGCTACAGCAACCAATTAAAGAGAATTAACTAATTTAAGAGCAGTTTCAAAAATTACATTACCAGCTAGTGCAAGGCATTCCTCAGTCAAACCATTCATTGTCTCTTCCTGGTTCCAGATTATTCAACTTAATAGTAATATTAGTCCCAAGAGGAAACTGCTTGTTTAAACAACCAGAAAATCCTTATTTCATTATATAGTAGTAAACTGAAAAATCCACAGTGAAAAGTAAAAAAAAAAAAGGCTGAGCAAAATATTCTCTCATTTCAGTGTTTAATTGACAAGTGCAAACATAAGGCTCTCATTCTGCAAGATGTGTGTATCATTCCATTAAAATCAAGTCACATGTGTGGGCAACAAACAGTAAAAAGGCAGCGCTGGGTGAAAACATTGTGCTTTGAGTTTGAAACCAGTGAAAAAAAATATAGACTTAGAAGATAAAATACCAAATTGAGATTCCATATACATTCATGGTGCTGGAGGCCCTGTCCCTGCCTAACAAATATCCTTGCAAATACTCCTCTGTCCATGGCTTTCCCTGTCTGCTCAGAGGGTAGTGGAATAGACACCCCCACTCCTTGTTTTGGCCAGTCCTCAGCACTGAAAGTTTTGCACAAGAGCACTGCTATTAGCATGCACATATGGCATTTCACCAGGTGAATTTTGCTAAACGTTCATAAACAAAGTGACTTACCTGAATCTTTGCTAGACTAGTGCTAGTTTTTCTTCACATGAGAGTGGGAGACATGTTTTCATACCCTCTTTTCTTTATCTTTAGGTGGGAGAAGGTAAAACTGCCATAAGCAACTTCAAGAGTCAGAATAATTTGGGTAGGTCCTATGGCATCTAGGACACAGGGAGTGTTAGAGTTCACATGGTTCCTAAGTTATGGTATGATGACTTAAGCTATTTACCCTATAGAAATACCATACACCTACGTCTTCAGAATGGACCTCATGTGGGCCAGGTGGGGTACATAAGCCTCAGACACTGTGGTAGGTACAGTGATTTCCCAAAGAAATGGATTTTCTGCATTAAAGGCTGTGTCATCTAAAGTCAATCATTTCAAGGAATACATCAAGGTTGATGAACTACCAATGAATTATATGCATATTTGATTCTGAACTTTCTGACAACTTATAAACCACCCCCTTTGGATTTTTACCAGGAGGAAATAAATTAGAAAAATATTCACTTTTCCAGAGCAGACAGGTCTTGAAACTTCTCCCATAGCAAATATCAAGGAATGTAGTACTGTCCTCAACATCTGACAATCTTTTTTCAGTGTTGAAATGCCTAGCTTTTGGGAAGCTTATCTCCCATTACCTTTATGCACAGAGACAAGAATTTCAGCCTCATCTTAGCTCAGAGATTTTCTGTTCTGTTTTTCCTTTTCCTTTTTTAACTTCAATTTTTGTTTCAGTTAATAATGAAGCCAGTCCTTAAAAATGCAAGAATATGGCAGCTTGAAGCAGACCAAACTGGGATGAATCTTCAAGCTGTCAAGGAAAGGCTGACTGACATCTTAAAAAGTCTGCTGCTTTGAAATGCCACACACAAAACAGGAAATACCACTTTGGCTCTGCTACTACAAGAAAACCACTTTGGCTTCCTGTTAACAGAAAGACACGTCTCATAAATTAAGTAAACCCCGAATCTCATTGCAATTGGTCACTTTTGTACCACCAAACAAGTAAAACAACAAAAAAAGCCCAAACCCCAAACTTCAGTCACAGAACATAGAGTTCCTCACATAGAAGTATGCATACATGGACTCCTTGCTACTTTAAGAGTTAAAACATACAATTTTTTTATATTATAACTGTAATACACATGTAAGCTTACAGGCTCAAACAATAGATGCAGCATGCCCATAATTTTTCCTAGTTAGAAATGATTTTAAATTCTGAAATTCTACATAGTTTTAAATCAAATACCACCTCTTTTCTTCCCCTCCCTCCTTGGCTGTCCCAAAACTGCCTTTTCTCTCAATATGAAGGTTTCCTCCAAAAATAAAATTATTTGGGGAAAAAAAAAAAAAAAAAGTTGTAGCACATTATTTATTCCTGTTTATTCGTGCTTCAGGTGAAACCCAGTATTGAGTAAATAATCAGAACTAGATGCAGAAACAATTCACAGTCCCCACATGAAACCTCTCCCATCTTAGGAAAGGAAATGTGACCACACCTCATTCTGGTAACTCATGAGATCTACACCACCAAAACAGAGGGATTCGATTTCCAGAAAAGCCACCAGAAACAGGCTGCAGAAACAGCTGAAATTAGATATTGTTATTAGTTACTCCAAAATCTGCAAAGCTGGACTGGCTGCACCAATACCAAAACGCTTTACGGACAAAGGAATAATTGCGCACATGCACACATCCATGCACACACATTTTCTCATGAAAAAGTCCCATGAGGCAGATAGCTAAAGACTTTTGGACGCTCACTAGAGATGCACAGTTTTCCTGTGCTATGAGTCAATAGTGCAGGCCTTCCAAATTCAGACCGACAAGATACTGTTTACCCCAAGTATCACTGAATGGAGCAGAGAGCTGTCCAAGTTTCTCCGGCCGAGGTGGCTCCCCGCTGTGTTCACTAGCTGTAGCTGTCTGCTTGTGCACACTTCTGTCTCAGATTGTGGCTGTGCAGCCCATTGTGATGAATCCACCACCAAGTGAAAACTGTCACATTAATTAGCAATATTGGAAAATTAATCCTATTTTACTACAATTTTCGCTTCACATTTCTCATGTTTTCCATTTGTCTAAATAATAGCTGAAGAGAATGGAGATAGACCCCCAGCGCTGCACTTGCATAAAACCCATACATTTGTTTTCTTGAACACACAGAAATTTGTTAAAATAATGACTGCATTAAAGAACACCGTTCAAGAATTTTCTGTTCTTTTCTAAGAGGGTGATACAGACCATCCTCAGCAGGTTTCCAAAACCTCAGTTGTTCAACAGTAAGTATCTACTGACCATCTGAATGTAATTTAAAAGCTATTTGAGGCTATGTAATCTATCAAAACCAATAGTAGAGTTTGAGCAGTCCAAGGACATTTGTCTATATTTGGGAAACCTGTTTTGTATATGCTTATACAAGCACAGTGTGAAAAGAGCCAACAGAGCATGTGCAGGCCACACAGTGCTTTCCTTTGTATAGTGCAAATCTACTTCAGCAAATGGAGTTGACTAGAATTTTGCTGAGAACTGCAAGGCACTGACTCATCTGGCCCAGTTCAACAGACCACTTAAGCATGTGCTTTTTTAAGATCTAAGATGCTTTTGAAGAAAAATGGTGTTTGGTGTTTACACACTGTTTTATGAGAAACTTGCACTTGGGAGAGAAAAATGTACATGCAATTTGACCTCCATTATTTATCAGTTATTTAGCACCAGCAGACTAGCCCCAATTATAAAGTCCTGACCCAATATCAGTCCTTACCCTCACACTCCTAAACCCTTTTATACCTGAGGCAGTAACACTATCCCCAAGTATAGCATTCAACCAGCCACCATTTCCCCTGACCCTCTCCCATTAAAGCTTATATCAAAGGGGCCTACATTCTTCCTTCTATTTCCCCTTTCTTATAGCTTACCATCTGCTCCTCAGTTCTCACACTCAACACAGCCTTAATTGACATTTTTGGATGCATTGGGACATAATTCCATGTCTCAATTTTAAAAGGAAAGCTGCTGAATGTTAAAAATGCAGTATCAACAAACTTATCACTACACAGGTGGAAAAGATTTCACATGTTCCCACTACACTATTAACTTTTGTTTTCTCAGTCAAGCTATGATAAAACACATAATGTATAAAGACAGGTGCATCTGTAAATTGTATTTTCCTTTAAAAGATAAACTGTGTTGAAAACTAATGACAAAGAATATCGTTATGAAATAGCCAACAGAAGGACAGATTGCCACAGTTCCTGAAGTGGCATTAATTTGAGAATGGTGGGCTAATTCTTTCTTTTCAAAATTCAGCACTTTGCAGGGTTCCTCATACTTGTACGTATGCAAAAGATGGGAAGGCAAAAAAACCAAACCTTGTACTGAGGACAACGAAGGCAAGAAGTTATGATCCTCCAGCAAAACCCCTAACATACTTATTTTTATTTGCCCAAAGGGAAATCTTGAAACTTTCTAGAAAACTTATTTTCCTGCCCTGAAGACTTTCTTCATCTAAAACTCAAAGCTAGAATGACAGAAGAAAAAGTTACAGCAGATATTCCAGTGTAGTCTCAGTTGCAGAGCTATTATTGTGATTCATAATGGAACAAAAAACAAAGAGGCATTTCAAGTCAACCTGTAAGCATTCTCATTGGGGCAGGTCTGGTCCATATGTGCCTATCTACATTAGGAAATTCAGCATATATAAATATATAAATAAAACATATATACAGTAGTCACATTCATATAAGCCGTAAAATTACATATATTTACAAAAATATTTGCAGCTATGTTTTACACTCAGGTCCACATCAGGAATTTAATTATTTAGCTTCTGCCTTGTGAACTTGATCACCTTCCTAAGTAGGAATCTGGGATGAACTTGTACCTTATATATTCAGAGCTGTCAAAAATAAGAAAGAAAATAATCTTCCAAGGAATTCTACCAAATCAATAAGAAAAGCTGATACTTGTTGAAGCATTAGCTGCCTCACAGAAAATTACATGTTAACAAACATTAAGATACCTTCTCTTCATGTAGAAAGACAGTACCTTGGTCTGGTCCATAAATAAATTTGAAACTCAAATAGCATCAGGCAGAGCACAAACCAGGTGCCTGACAGCTGTCTGTAGTATAAACTCATGCATAATTACTATTTGTCTCAGTTTAAACTGGTAGAATGGTGAAAGTGAATGAATGTAGAGATGAAAATGCATACAGCAGGTTACCTTACAGGGTAAAAAGGTAGACTACATCCTGTCAACATTGTTTTAGCTTCCTTTAACGGTAAGTTACATGGTTAAAACAACTTCAATGATCTCACATTTATACAGTACATATTATACAGTTCTGTGACTTCCAAGAGCTAGACATATTTAATTTACTTCTCCAGAGATGGAAAAACATTTCTTCACTGCTTCATAAAATAATCTTCTTAGGTATGCAGCCCAGGTTCAGGCATGTTTTTTTAATTTGTGGGATTCGCCATTTTGACATGAAATGAGTTTTGCAAGAGGAATTAAAACTTTGGAGAAGGGGTTGTTTTCCTTTTGAAGAACACTTGAACAAAAGCAATCCTCAAAATGCAGCAGTTTAAAGTGCCTGTATGTGAAGACCCATGGGGAAAAATCTTGCCATGATCCACTGAACCATGGCCTCAGATAGCACTTTCAGTGATAGGCTGTGGAGTCATCTCTTGCTCCTCGCTATTCTCTGTGGACATGTCCTGGACGCCCTGCTGCTGATAAATGTCTTGGACCAACATGATGTTTGTGTTTCTCCACTCTCTGTACTTCATTGCCGTCAGTTTTGGGTCCTCTAGCAACTGGTTAATTGTAGCCAGGTCATGTTCCTTACACTAGGAAGAGAACAAGTGGTTATTTCCCACAGAAACTGTCAAGCTCATTGTCCATAACAAAAACACTCTGGGAACATTAGAGAACCATGTCACAAGGAGATGGCCAATTATCCATCCTCCTGGCAACATGTTTCCATTTTTAGAAAGGAGATCATCAAAGTTAAGTCCACAGCAGAAATTCATCCCAGTTGAAGGCAAGGTTATGATTTCATATAGATTTTATATTTCGTAGGTTTCTTAGCAAAACTTGATGAGAGAGGATTCATGTGAAAATTAGACATTATTATGCTGTCTCACAACAAGTTAGTATGTGCATGAAACTAGACACAACAGCATTTATTTCTGTAATTCACACCAGTTCCAACTTTCTCAAAAAATACTTATTCCTGGGCCACATTATAAAGGTCTCTTCTCTAGAAGCTAGACAGAAAATCATTTTGGATATAATCTGTACACTGGCAGTAGAGTGGCTAGAGTACATGTGACTGCTAATACATCTACTGCCAGCTACTACCACCAAATCTGGTCTCTACTTTTAGATGAGAGTAGCTCAGACCGTATGTTGCAGGCACTCTTGTTCAATTGTAAGGTATGAACAGCCACAGATATAGGGATGCTGAGACCCTTTAAGTCACAGGAATCATAGAATGCTTGAGGTTGAAAGCAACCTTTGGAAGTCATCTGATCCAATCCCCTTCCTCAAGCAGAGCCACCTAGAGACAGCTGTCTAGGACCTTATCCAGACAGCTTTTGAATATCTCCAAGGATGGAGACTCCACAGCCTCTCTGGGCAACCTGTGCCAGTGCTCAGTCAGCCCTCACAGTAAAAAAGTGTTTCTTGATGTTCAGAGGGAACCTCCCGTGTTTCAGTTTCTGTCCACTGCTTCTGGTTCTGCCACTTGGCATCACTGAGAACAGCCTGGCTCTGTCTTCTTTACACCCTCCTTTCAGATATTTATGTTCATTGATGTCCTCACATTTTCTGACACAACGAACCACTTTGCTTTTCCAGCCCTTATTGCCTATCCATGCAGTGGACCACAGGATAGAGAAGCCCTAGTTAGCATCTACAATGTCTTAATGGAGGCACCATGCTGCGCTAACAAAACTTTACTGCTTTTGCCTGGCTCCATTTCCCCTCCAGTCTGTGTGTAAAAGCAATGGAATAGTTCTAAGCATCTTCTCCTGCTGCCACCAGTTTCATCATGCCTGAGGACACTCTGTGCTAGCGGCTGCCTTGAAAACACCTTGAAAATACTCCCACACATTCACAACACTTCCTGATAGCAGCAATTGACTGCTTACACATCCATATCCCACTACTACTATAATGAACTATTAACTACTCTAATCCCTGTGATGCCTGAGCTGCTTTTTAAACACAAAAGCTTGTTCAACTGTTGGCTTACACAGGTCCTACCTTCAAGACCTAGCTAGCATCAGTCCTTGGAAGAAGGCTTCTGACTTCGATGCAGAGATATGCGCAGTTAGCTTAAGAGAAGAAGAGCAGATAGGGACGTAGAAGGGATAGAAAAGTTTTGCAGTGGAAGACCTTGGTGGCAAAAAGCCATGCCATGGAATTTTTCCTGTACCACTAAATTTATTTCCCACATCCATTAAGCCTATGATGCATTTGCGCACAGCTTTCTTCTCTTCCAAACTATCCAAAGCATGTTTTGTTAATGATATATTGTGGCAACAACATTAATCCATTTTAAAGATGTGGAGTCAAAAGTCTAAAATTAAAATTGCACTGAATCTTGCTCAAATAACTTCTCAAACTTATAAGGGTTTAATTAAAACAGAGTAAATATGGATCAGATGCAAGACTTTCCTGATTTTTAAATTTTCAATAGACCATTTCCAATTATCTCATGTCTCATGTTATACGTTAAGAAAATTGACTTTAAAAGCACATAATCCCACTGATGCAAAGAATATAGCACTTTCCCACTGCAGGCATTTGCCTTTCAGACAGGCTAACTTAAACACTGCTGTGTATAGAGCTCTGTTTGTGTCTGTGAGAAAATGTCTGTGCTGTATTTGTCTTGTCAATACTCCAATTTCTTAGATTGAAGAAAGCAAAAAGAGATCAACACATTTTATACATTATGAACACTCCAAAAATGATTTTTCCATATTAAATACAAGTGTTAGACAAGCCTACAGTTATAAACACTGTTAATCACAATTTATACAATACACCCATACTAAATCAATGCAAAGCTGTCCTCCTTGCTCATGTCTGGCAGTAAGGCTTCCATCAGCTCCGTACTAATGAAATTGATTGTCCACAAGATACAACCCTATTTTGTACTAACTGGTTCTTAGATTTATCAGGGAGGCTCCTATCATGGAAAACTTTGCAGTATGTTTCTATATTTAGCTTCCTGTCCCGTGAAATAGGCATACGTTTTAAACTAACTTTCTTGTTAGTGGTGGGCTTACTTTATCGCTGATGCAGATGAATACTGCTGTAGTCAGTACCACATCACTGAAAACTCTTTGATACTGAGGAGAGACTCCACCAGGTCCCATATGGAGCCACGGAGAATGCCTATATTCCCACTTGTCTTCTCAACTGTATCTTCAGGAATTTTAACACAGGCCCAGGTGTCAAAGCCAAGCCTCCCATTGCAACTAATAATCAAATCAATGACTGTGCTGGTAGGAGAAGTTTTTACATGCATTTCTCCAGCTCACAATGCCTGAAGCCAAATACACGCACTTGAAACAAAATACTTAATTCCTGCTTCTAATGCATACAAAAAGAAACAAATGAAGCCCCAGGTTTACATTTATTCTTTCTTATCCTTACAGTTTAAATGCTATGGTTAAGCTTCTGTTTCCCTCAGTACCAGTCAGAAGCAGGCTTTGAAATCCCATGACACCTGATGCTGGTGAGTAAACAGCCTCATAAATCCTCATATTCCAGACAGATTTACTGGCCCTTTCACAGAATGTCCTCTGAACCCCTCCACCCCTCCAGTTCATGATACATTTCCAACATAAAAGCAGGATGCTTTTGTTATTAAAAATATTTTAGTTACAGGAGGTCTTTACAATAGCTTTGGCATATCCTGTACATTCTCCAATAATCACATAAGGAAAACTTTTTTTGGCTCAGGGTCATTTTCATGTCCTTTATCATCAACTTATTTTGCCTGCTTTTCCTTTTTTAAGGCTACTCTGTTTAGTGCATTCAGCTGAGTTTGCAAGTTTTCCAGCTAAGAGAAGCTTTCTTTATTAAATTTTCCAAATGGGCTGGAACTTCTGCAAGAAGAGTCCCTTCTGAACTATTGCCTCTGCTTACAGTTCAAATTGAACAACAAAACACAGATGAGTATTCAGAATGAAGCAGAAAACAATTTCAAAAACTTAACCAAATTCTCTGGGGCTTTAAGTAAATATGTAATTACAGTGTGGATGAAGTCTAGGCTTACTTCTTTTTTCCAGTCAAGTTGTTTCTTTCTCTCAGGCTTTCCCTTGGCTAGCTCTGTGACCTCACCTTTAACGTGCTGTTCAGCATTCGAATTTTGTGGAGTTTCTCATTAATGGAGGGGTTTTTGCTGCGTTTGATAAATGACTTTCTAAGCTCCTTCTTCGTTGACAGCCGACGATCACCAATGGGAGACAGGCTTGCTTGTTCTAATGACTTGTAAAGTCGCTCCATCTCATCATCATCACATTTTTCCTGATCTGCAAAGAAAAGAATAAATTGGGTATGAGAACATGAATGTGGCAGCAGATAGCAGAAACGTTAATTTCAACCATCAGGAACGTTCTTAGCCAAGTCAAAAAGTAATGGTATTAGAGTTAAAACCAAGGGCAATTTTTAGGGTAATTTATAGGGTAATAGTGCACATGAGAAAGACATAAAAACATTTGAGTTTGGTAGTAAGAATCAGGTCATGATCCAAACTGATACAAGCATGTATTTCCACAGATAGAGTGCTGCTTTAATGCTCCGAATATATCACAGACATTGAACAACTGTCAGTAATGCTACATTTGAATGAAAACAACTTTGATAGCACCTACAGCCATTCACCCTTCCCTGCATGCCGCACACAGTGAAATACAGTTCTACCTGGCAACTCACAGGTCAAATTCTATTTGATGTACCAGTTCACAGACTGCAGCACAGAATTTGCTTGTGGTGCCTCACAATAAAGCCTTGATTATCTCCACCTTAATTATTCTGATGGCTCCCAAGCTGCAGCACCATCTTCCATGACATGACATGAAAGGAAAAGCTAGTAAACATCTAAGAATGAAATAGCATAAAACAAGATAAAAATTGAAGCAAAGACATTTTTCAGAATAAAACAAAAACTGTATCAGGCATATATAGGGGCATTTTGGCAGAAGGCCATTTTCAGCAACAGACTGTGCAACTCGCTTTTTGTCCCTCAGTCTACACTACAAGCTTTTCTACTTCAGTGTTTGCTAAAGGAAAATCTTAAAGCTACTGCTGCTTTCAGGGTGTTAATGAGTCCCTCAAGATCCACTGGGATAACATCTGTGTTTATTTCACTGGGGACAGCAGTGGTAGTTCTTCTCAAATGCTGTACTCCATGTGCCTGTCGAACTGGATGGGCACTTTTTTCTTTTAATGAAAAGTTAAACATTGACTTTTCTAAATCATCTTCAGTCCACAAACATTTTCTGAACAAAAGGAGGAAGTTCTTTTGCTCACTCATGCTGCAGCCAAAACATGTCAGCACACTTATGAGGCTGCTCCTTATCTTTTACATGTTTTAAAAAGTACAACATCCTCCTACAATGCTGTTCTTTCTAAATATATAGGTTACAAGAAAGGTTTATGATATGCTACAAATATTTGCCTTCACTGTGTTGCTGGCCTTTTTTTCACTACTTTGTGATTATAAGAAGCCTGCTGTAACTTGACAAGAACTAAATATAGCTTCCAACATTAGTACACTGCTGGGGGAGGAAAAGGAGAACTGTTGTATATTTAACAAGCTGTGGGAAATAGAAAAAAATGGAAGTGTAAGGCATAATACACGGCAGTAGTATTTCCTGAAAAATGTCGGCTTATGCCATGAGGCTTGTAATCATAACTAGCTTCCTGCCTCCTTTCTTGGGATGAAGCAGCTGGTTGTTTCATTAGCCAGCTCCTGCACAGGACTGGGTCAGCTCTACTGTAGACAGAATCACAGAATCACAGAATCAACTAGGTTGGAAAGGACCTTGAAGATCATCTAGTCCAACCATTAACCTAGCACTGCCAGTTCCCATCTACACCATATCACCCAGCGCTATATCGACCCTACTCTTAAACACCTCCAGGGATGGGGATTCCACCACCTCCCTGGGCAATCCATTCCACTGCCTAATAACCCGTTCTGTAAAGAAATACTTCCTGACATCTAGTCTAAACCTTCCCTGGTGCAATTTGAGGCCATGCCCTCTTGTCCTATCACTTGTTACTTGGTTAAAGAGACTCATCCCCAGCTCTCTGCAACCTCCTTTCAGGTAGTTGTAGAGGGCGATGAGGTCTCCCCTCAGCCTCCTCTTCTCCAGACTAAACAACCCCAGTTCCTCAGCCGCTCCTCGTATGACCTGTGCTCCAGACCCTTCACCAGCTTCGTTGCCCTTCTCTGGACACGCTCGAGTAATTCAGTGTCCTTTTTGTAGTGAGGGGCCCAAAACTGAGCACAGTAATCGAGGTGCGGCCTCACCAGTGCCGAGTACAGGGGTAAGATCACTTCCCTGTCTCTGCTGGCCACGCTATTTCTGATGCAAGCCAGGATGCCACTGGCCTTCTTGGCCACCTGGGCACACTGCTGGCTCATGTTCAGCTGGCCGTCAATCAACACCCCCAGGTCCCTCTCTGACTGGCAGCTCTCCAGCCACTCCTCCCCAAGCCTGTAGCGCTGCTGGGGGTTGTTGTGACCCAAGTGCAGCACCCGGCATTTGGCCTTATTGAACTTCATACAGTTGGCCTGGGCCCATCGCTCCAGCCTGTCCAGATCTCTCTGCAGAGCCTCCCTACCCTCAAGCAGATCAACACTCCCACCCAGCTTGGTGTCGTCTGCAAACTTACTGAGGGTGCATTCGATCCCCTCGTCTAGGTCATCAATAAAGATGTTGAACAGGAGTGGCCCCAAAACCGAGCCCTGGAGGACACCACTCGTGACCAGCCTCCAACCGGATTTAACTCCGTTCACCACAACTCTCTGGGCCCGGCCATCCAGCCAGTTTCTTACCCAGCAAAGTGTGTGATCATCTAAGCCTCGAGCAGCCAGTTTCACCAGAAGAATGTTGTGGGAAACGGTGTCAAAGGCCTTACTAAAATCAAGGTAAACTACATCCACAGCCTTTCCCTCATCCAATAAGGAGGTTACTTTGTCGTAGAAGGAGATCAGGTTTGTCAAGCAGGACCTGCCTTTCATAAACCCATGCTGACTGGGCCTGATCCCCTGGTTGTCCCGCATGTGTTGTAAGATGGTACTCTGGATGAGCTGCTCCATCAGCTTCCCGGGTATCGAAGTCAAGCTGACAGGCCTGTAATTTCCCGGATCATCCTTCCGACCCTTCTTATAGATGGGCGTCACATTGGCCAGTTTCCAATCTGTCGGGACCAAATCATCCATCAGGACTGTGCACAGTATCGCTTTGAGCGATAAGTTGACCTTCATCAGATATCCAAGAAAGAGTATATAAGAAGAAAAAAAATTGCATTGATCCTGTCCAGCAACTTTAAAAAATAGTCAAGCCATGGGGGACATAAGGTGCCTGCTCCAGATATTTTTTCAAGCTAACTCATGATGCTCTTCAGTGTCCTAAAAAGGTCACAAAACAACAAGCATGAGAAAACACCCTCACTGAACACTCTTCCATGCTAAGTACTCTAGTATCTTCCATGCACTTGTGGGTGAATGTAAGGAGGACAGTAATACTCAGCACAGGAAAAGATGGAGCCAAAGTCAGAAAAGTCCAGCAAAAGGCTCCCAGATGATACACTTGACCAGCAGTGTGCATTCAGCTCCCGTATTCTTTCAAGTTTGCAACCTTAAACTCCTCTCTTATTTCTTATTCTTTTACCACTCCCACCCCCAAAGGATTGATCAGGGTCAGCTAATTCCAGAGGGAAAGGAGCATGCCAGATTCTTCAGATCGGGTAGATAAGGGGAGTGACAGTGCACTATCTAAATGGAATTTCAGGAAACAGTTGGAAAACAAGGCTGTGTAGAGCCAGGTATGAGTTATATACAGTACTTGCCTCCATCTTTGTTTACACTAATGAACAGTGAACTTCTACAACAGTTAAAAAATAACAAAACAATATCTTAATACTGTGCTTTTGTATAGAATCAGATACTGTTGCTGTTGACAAAGAGTATGTCTGCCAATAAATGTCTATAAATTGAGGCCAGACTGATACCTATCTGGACTTTTACCTTCAATGTCCTGAGTTCCCCTGAGCCAAGCTCAGAAAACAAAAGCCCATGTTTTGCAGGCTTGAAGCTGCCACTCAACATACTAGCTTGATGCTGTAAATCTGAAAGGGGGAGAGGTAATGGAGGAAGGGAAGAGGCATTAAGTCTAGCAATCAATTAACAAGCCCAATAAAATGATCTGTGATAAGAAAATAGATTTTTCTTCACTCACACAACGGTGCATTATGTTATTTCACAAGCCTCTTAATGCCACAAAAGTAAACAAAGAAAGCACTACCTGAAGTTTGCTTGCTTGTTTTTCCCACAAAACACCTGAGAGAAAATTAAGGTTGAATAATAGAGATAAAGCAACATGACTCAAGGCTTAAGCACAGACTGGACTTTTTCTCTAGATTCAAACATTCACAGCACATTTTCCCAGAACTTGGTATTGCTTAATTCCCTTGCATCCGGAGTCAGAGCACTGACCTGCAGATGAGCAAGTCTCCAACAGAAGCACAGGCATTCAGCAGTTCTGTATTATCAGGCTTCAGTGATTTGGATTCCTCCTATGAAACCCGGGCTGTCTAGACCATACTACAGAATTGTTACGAAATATTTGCTTTCCATCACAAAGTAAAAATTTATGGAGAAAGCATATAGTATATAAGCTCAGGCCCTGACATAAAAATGAAAAGATTGTCTGTATCAGCCTCCCAAAGATAAATGTACCATCCCTACTCTGAGCTTTGTTAGCCTCTGAAGGTTTATAATGATGGATATATTTCGCTGAAAAAAATTCTTAACACGGACAGGTTAGGCCCCACGAGCCGTTGGGAGTGAGTCCTTCCAGTCGGGTCACACAGCTAACATCAGGCACAGTCAAAACCACTTCAAAACATAATATTGCAAGTTATCTCTTCCACCAGTACCCTTCAAGCTAAGCACTTTCTGTCTCAGGCATGCAAGTTACGAAACTGAAATGCTACTACAGCACTTCTTTACCTCATCCTATTTTAAAGATAAAATACATACATTTTTCTCTCAGAACCTACTGAACGATTAGTGGTAAGGACAAACAGCAACAGTGCAAGGATATTACATATTATGTGCATTTATGAGCGTGTACGTGCACAGAGGGGAACACGTGCATTGTGCTCTTTTCCCTTCCCTTGACAGTAGTAACTACAAGCAATTCTGTTGAGTGATGTCACTGGAAGGATCAGTCTTCCTGGGATCCTGCACCATGCCCTTCACTCACAAGCCTTGCAGCCTGCTAAAGCTTCATAGCACTTCTGGAAAAATTCTGTAGCATTGTATAGCTCTTTCGACTTTGTCAGACTCCACAGTGGGGAAAGTGGAAAAGAACCAATGTTGAACTAAGGGAAAGGGAAGTTCTGCCCTGAGATATTTTAATATTCAAGAGAAAGATACCTCTAGGTTGGGGTGAGGAAAATAAAGTAATATTTCAGGCAAGTCAGAACTTCTGACAAATTCTGTTTCAGGAGAAGTAAAACACAATTTTGTGGCTCAGTGCCACTTATCTGGAATTTCCCTCTAACTAACAGGACATATCACAGACAAGAGCAAGCTGCCAAAGGTTCAACACGCCAGCTCTTCACCTCCTCAATTTTCAGCTTCCACTTTCCTGTCAGCCAACTTGCCACAGGTGGGAGACATTAAGGTATTGAGACTCCCCACCTTGCAGCAGCCCTACAGGAGCCTCCCTGAAATCTCAACTTTAATGCTCTTTAAGCCTACAAAAGTGAAATTATCCAGAACTTTTCAAAAAGCAGCTGTGAAAAATCATGCTGATTGTTTCCCAGCAGTAAAGATATAGAAATTGCCAATGTTTGGCAGAAAAAGCATTTTGCATTGAAAACCACCACCAACAGAATGTATCTTGCTAAATCTAAGATGAAAGGTAAATACTTGTTCTCCCCTTCTCTGAGACGTCACAGCTCTCCAACTGTGTATTAATCCCAGGAAAAAAAAATCTGCTTCTTCCTCCCATCTTTGCTACTCTTATGAACTTCTTGTAGCTGTGCCAGCACTTCCATTTCTGATTCTGCCAAAACTTTTGATACCAATGGGACAACATATATGCCCAGGCTGGAGAGAGCAGAGGAAAAAAAGCATAATCTGCTTTTGCCCTTACCTACCTACTCATCCCCCTCCTCCCCATCCCTTCTCCATTGTGGTAGTAGACTTTTCAATGGGAATATGATGACACCTTGAGGAAATCACATTTTCCACATAACTACAGAACAGAAAAGACAGGAAATATTTCAATTAGGTAGGCATAGCTTAGGCAAACTCCTCACTGACAAATGCAGAACTAAAGGTAGGAGACAGTGGGAGAAAATAACAGGAAAAATATGTTACCACCAACAGTTAGATGCTCTTGACTATAACAGTATACTGGACTCAACAGTGAAGGATGGCATTTTAACAAACCAACTGAACTACAAACACCACAAATAGGTATCTCTTTTTCAGAGGTTTCAGAAAACTGTAACACCATAGTTTTCGCTGTGATTTATAAAGCCTTTTTGATGAGAAACAATATAATCACACACAGTTTTTTCTCTACACAGTTGTTCTCACCATAGGCACACTTCTTGGCTAGTCTCAGCCACGATCTAACCGTTTTCTGTAACTTTTGCAGAAGGAACAAAGGGGCCAGAGCACACCAGAGGATCTGTTCTGGCTATTACTGGCACAGGCAGACTCCAGAGGGGAAGAGGATGTCAGTTCTGAGAAAAGAAGGAATTGAATGCATCCAGCTCCTATTTAACCAACTCATTCCCACAAAACTAACCCAAATAAAATTGAACTGGCATTTGAAAAGCTTTCTGTTTTTTTCAAAATATCAGCACACACCAGATCTTCTACCAGTTACTGTGAGCTAAGGTAAAATAAATAAACCAGAAGTCATAGCATAAGAATTCCTTGCCAAGATGTATTAACTTCACATTATCATAAAACCCTCAGAAAAATGCAAGGAAGAAGGATGTTATTGCTATAGTAAATGATCTCCAAATAAATACAAACACACATTCTTGTTCTCTTATATTAATCTCTCAGTTTCTACAGCTTCCTTTTTTTATCATAGTTTTTGATGATGATGGTGGTGGGTCATAGTCAGATACTTTTTGTTCCAGTGGTTGCCAGAGAAATACAAAGGATAGAGTTTGACTGTAGGGCGTGTCTAGCTGTCCCGGACAGGGCAAGGCCAGCTTCTGGATGCAGAGCACGTAGTCAGATAGATGTTTGTATTCTCAAGTGTTTCTTGTTTACCTTTTGGTTTCTTTGTGTCACGGGCAGCTTTGAATCCTTTGTCACTGTGCATATAGCAAGCTACAACACGGAAATATTAAATAATCCCACAAAGTAAATGGAAACATAATGCTGATCTTTCAAAAGAGAAAACTGTTAAACTCTTTTTTTGTACCTTTGTATTACTCTCTGGTATGTAACCTCTCCCCAGTAATCAAGTGCTGAAAATTAAGCCTGAGAATGGTCATAACACCACTAAGAGTGGTGTCATTAAAAATATCGTATGGTACAGCTCCTTGCACAAAACACAACTGCTTAGCAGATTTAATGAAATAATTTTAATTGAGAAAATAATCCATGATCATTTAGTTGAATCTGTAGTTTCTCTTACAGAGATTCATCCATTTATCTCTGAGAAACTTTTATTTCATTGTTTAACTCATCACTGACGTTTCTCCAATACTTTTGTATTTTCATGATAAACTCTTCTCATAAAGCCACAGCTACTCTTTCTTCCTTCTAGGTACTAACTTTTCTCACATTGGCCTCCATTTCTGACTTTTGCCAACAAAAGTGCTCTTCAATTCTTGAAAACATTCACCTCAGCTCTACACCGCTATCAGCTACAACCAAAAATTCCTCATGGGGTTTCACTACGCAGAATGTGTCCACAAAGCAGAGTGTGTGACAGGTTTTTTTCTATCCTCACAAGTAGAAGGAGAGAGCATGGACACACATGAAGGCTCTGTGGGGAGTGGGTTCAAAAGACCACATAGCTGTTCTGACAACAGCAGGGCTGGCTTTATGTACACGGGACACGCACTTTCAGGACAGATGCCGATGCAAGATGGACCCGTATCGTCCTAGACACAGTCTCATTACTCTGAAACATGATGAGCTGTCAGAAATGCACTATTCTGAAGCATTGTAAAACAAATAATAAGGACTGCACTGAGGTATGCATTCTTGTTTGGCATCAGATAACAGAGGTATTCTTACTAGTTATTGTAAATCATGAAGTTTTGCAGCTAGCTTTTACCCCATAATTTGAATTCATCTCACAGTATTTGTGCACATCCTTATCAACTAGCTGGAGGGGGAAATTCTTGGGGGATAAGCCACAGAACCAGAATTGCATCCTTTTTCATAACTTTCATTTGGAACTGAATTGCTATTTTACGTTAGTCTTTATTTTCCACCTCATTCTCAAATTAAAGTGGCTTCACTAATCTCCTCGCAAATTATTTCATTTATTTTTTTCAGTGGCCATTGCAAGGGAAGGCCCCACACACCAACACTCTCCATCCCCTCCCCATATTATGCAGACTGATAAAGGAAAGAAAAAATATGTGTATGGTGTAAGTCTTACTTGTTCAGCAACTGGTTATGATGCAGACAGTATCTAGTGAGGTTATATAGTTTCCATAGTGACTGTCTCATTGGAATTATCTATTTCTGGAATTCCATCAGAGATCACCAGTGTGGTTAGGATGGAAGTGTTCTGCGATCAGGGTTGGTCATCATCTAAGCAGTAAGCAACAGAAGAATTCATTTCCCCAGGAATATTTTTGAGAAAATTAAACCACCTTGCAAATGGCAGAAATATACCAAGATGTATCTCAATTTACATTTTAATCCCATTTTAATTGGTTACTATTATTTAGCCTATCAGCCTATCAAATTATGCTTTAAATGATTATGAATGTGTCATGCTAATTCTATGACTATCTGTAAAAGTACTTGTCCCCCTTACCATTACAATGGAAAGCATTAACTTATGCATTACTGCAGGATTGGTGACAATACCGGAGTAACATATTCCAAGCAAAAGTTTAGATTTCTGAAGAGCAACCACTGAATCTTGTTCAGCAGGATCTATAAGCCACCATGCCATATATGACCTATACTCTATCAATCAACCTGAATGTACCTAGTAATGTTTCCCAAAGGCATTAGTTAGTCAAGTTTAACCCAGAAGGTGAAATTACAGAAGACTAATTTACTAAGTCTTTGTGAAATTTTCATTAGGGACCCCATTTCTGTCAGTCCCAGCCTTTTCACTGTTTGCAAAGCCAGAGTTTATGGGAATTAGATTCCACAGTAACTTTCCCAAAATATCCACTCTTTTCTGCTACATAGAAATAGTACATATGCTTGGTTTTGCTTTTAATTCTTACTGATCTTCATTGCTACAGAAGTCTCTAGCAGAGCAGCCTAGAAGATTGATAATGAAGCTGAGTGCAAAACACACTGAATTAATTTTCACTTTTGCTAAAAACTGTACTTCGCTCAATTTCCTTTTTTTTTTTTTGTAAAATCAGAAAAACATATGACAAACTAAAGGCGTGCTAACTGTTGATATTTGTAAAACAACTGGGAGACTGACAATGTAACTAATGTGCCTTATACTATCATTTTTCAATCAGTGCCAAGTTCACCTACAGAGAAGTAACCTAATTTCCCAATGAGTCCAGTGCTGTTTCTTTCCACCTTTGCACTACCTTCAGCCTAAGCTTTTGGATGCACCTTTGTTTTGCATTGTACTGTGACAACACTGCTCTTTCAGCAACAAAGTACTCACTTCAAATCTTTACAAGGATTTAGAATCACGGGTAGAGCTGATGCACAAGAATATCGTTGTTTCCTTATGTATTACCTCTCTAGGCAGCACACTGAGGATCTTCTCATTTCAGCATATTGTATGCCAGAAACTCCTCTTGTGCTTCAACTGCTTTCAATGCAGAAAGAAGCAGCTTTGCTCAAAAGGCAAGACATATTGCCTCACTATGGCAGGAGAGTTATTAACAGTAACGATGACCAAATTCTAGAACTATACCACCTTTTTAATTTAGCAGCACATTACAGAAGGAGGATACCTGTGCAGATACCCATTTGCTTAAAGGGTCTTGAAGGACTTTGATTCAGGATTGCAGTTGTTCCCCCTTGATTACAATGAAGCTCAATGAAACAAATAGGAAATATGTACTGGAAGTAAATGCAACTTTTATTTTTAAAATTGGATCGGCCTAACCCCATGTTCACCACTTCCTACATATGCCATTTTGCTTAGGGTGTGAGTTCTGTGACACACTTTCTTAAAATTTTGATTCATTCCTAACTAGTAAAAGACAGCTGTACTGACATAAAGCAAGCTAATAAAAATATGCCTATGTTAGGATTTTATACAAAGGCTATATTCTTAAACATATAGGTAAAAACTGAGAAAAACTGTAAAGGTACTTACCAATTAGATACTAGGTTATATATTTAATGTGCAATAAACCAAATGTTTGTTATAAATTATGTGCCACTGGAAAACTTCAGTGAAGAGCATAAAGGAAGGAAGAGGAAAGGAAACTGGGGAAAACCCCTGAACTCCTACATTGTATGGCTCTGCAGACAAAAATCTCCTCTCTCATTAGCTCACCTCTGGTTAGTGATCTCTGTCCTGTTGCATCTGGCACAGCTAGACAATGTGTATCCGGACTTAAAAAAAAGTTTTGGGATACACCACTGGGTCTGGAAAGCTGGACCTCCTGGCTTTCTGCTGCTTCTCCACAGTCTACTTCTGGCGGTTCATCAGAGTGAATCTGTACGCAGAAAGTTAAAGGCTGATCACCCTCTTCTGTGGCAGAGCTGTTAACTAGGTCACGGCAGGACTGCCTCTCGGAATAAACCACTTTGGACATTAAGGAAGATGATGACTCTTGGGAGCTGAATGTGCTTTCAGGAGAGGAGAGAGAACAAGATGCTTCACTTGACAGAGTCGAGGTGAAAGAAGACTTCTGCTGATCCTGCATTCCAGAAAAAGAAAAAAAAAAAAAGGGGGGGGGGGGGGTAGAAGAAAAATTATTTCCACATTATTCCTGTTCCTAGGTTCTGCATGTTATAGATATGCAGTTGAAATGCTAACTGACTGAAAATTGATGTAATCTGATTAATTATCCATCCAAACAAGCCTGAGGTATGGTAGCCAATCTCCTACAGAGCAGTAACTTCAGAAACTAAGCCACAAGGAAGCCAGAGGTAAAACAGATAAAAACTGGGCAATGCCTAAAAACAATAGGCCAAGGAAAAATATTGCATTGAATGTAGACTTCCATGCTAGGTCTCACACTCACATTCACTCTTTAGTTTATCTTCACTTTCTTGGTCTTATCAAGAGTGCAGAAGAAAAACTGAAGTAGCCATTGAACATGAAGTTGCCTTGAAGCATTCAATGCCATAACCATGGATAGACAGAAATGGGCCCAAGCACTGATGTGTCTTGACCTTCTCATCACACAGAACCATTTTACCTGGTCCATTCAAGGGACTAATTATTCACCAAGACAGGAAGGCTGACAGGTAATATGATGGCAAGTTAACAATAGAAAGAAAAACTCATGGGACAGAGGGCAGGAAAAGGGGAAGGGTACAAGATTTGTGCTGCTCATTCACCTGCTAAGATTTATCCTTCAGCACATAAATCTGGAAAAGGGTCCAAACTTCACTTAGAAACACATCAGAAATCATTAAGACATCTTAAGGTCCTCCATACTGTACTTGTCACCCTGACTCAACAAGAGTGCATACAACCAGAGAGGTCTTGGAAACATCTTACAGTCATCGTTAGGAGCTAGGAGTTGAATGAGAGAGGGTATGATAGATGCACAATTTCATGTAAAGAAAAGTTGAGAGAAAGAACAAAGTTTTGAAAAGTATTTATCTTCCCAGACAAACAAATAGATGCCCAGGTCTTTGTCTACAGTAGGCATTTACACTGATTGAGTTGTACTATTATCTGGTCACCAAAAGCAACTCACACAAGAAGAACTAACACTAGTCTACTTCTTAGCCACCAAACATCACTGAAAAGATGAGCCAAGAAAGTCAAATACACAAGTAATACATACACAAACACACAAATATACATACAAATACCCAGAAGAGGATTAATTGACAGTAATAAAGTAATGGAAGACAAGGGGAGACAAAGACTTATGGTGAAGCTCTTAGCAGAAACTATCAGAAATCGTGATGAGATTGTCATGATATGAAAGCCAGATTTCTTGTATCTGCTACTGCCAAAATTTACTCCTTCTGCAAATCATCTGATTCTGGCATTGGCCAGAATTCTGACTTGATGGGCCAGAGTTCTGGCAAGTTTATGTTCTCAATACATATGTAGAATAAATCTGTGTAAGGATTAAAACAGATGATAACTAGACTGGGAGTATTGAAAATTACTGAGAAGGTGTTGCTAGGGAAACCTGGGCAAGCTGCAAACACAATAAAGGGACTAGCTTGTACTACTTATTTCTAACCTGGTAAACTAGAAATAAAATGTATTCATATAAACCAAACCAAGGATGAAAATTTTTTTGGATTATGATATATAAACTTCTGCAATTCAGTGTTACTATTTCCTTTTCATGTTAAAAAAAGCAAAGTAGATTTGCCTTCCTGTGCTTCTAATCTAGCTGTATCATGTAGCTACTAACCAATTCAGAAGATGAGGACCACCAATATCAGATTGTGAGTCACCACTTCTTTGTATCACTTCTTTGTATTGCCATTCCTCCAAGACTGTCCCAAACACTGTGAGACCAGACTTAATTTATATTCCTATTACAAGAAATACAAAATTGTGTTTCAAGTGCATTTTTGTTTTTAAAAAGGAAACTTTCACAAAAGCATCCTAAAGCAAAGGACAAGGTGATGCTGTCATAAACTACATGTATGAGTGATAAAAACGCCCTTGGGATCACAGGTGACCTGAAGCATTTAATCTAAGAGCTCCTAATGAAAAGACAAATTGTTGAAGCATTTGTACAGTCAAACAGAACAACCAAACAGTAAAAGCTCTTCCTCCCATAGTGTGGATGGTCTAATTTCAATTGTTCAAAGATAGAAAAGGAAGATGTTAGATGTCACCTCTATTTTTTTGGCATTTGTCCATGCAAAAGAAAGTGCCATTGAAATGAAAACTGTGCCTCACTGAGTGGAATATATTTTTGTTTTCATTTTCATTGTGTGTTAAATAAAAAAAATGTGGGTGAGAATCAAGATGACTGCCAGAATGTGTTTCTTTTTCTCTACATATGTGTTGTGGGATTTTTTTCTTTGGCATGACAAATGTTTACCTAACTTACTCGAGTGGTTCCTTTGGAAGTTTTGCAATGATCCACATAATAATAAATCTCCATTTTAGGGACATTTCTAAAGCAGATGCTTGAGCCATCATAAGGATTCCACTGCAGATCAATGAGTCTCTAGGCATTTTTTAGAGAAAAATTATCACCACAAAACACTTCAGCTGCTCTTTTGAGACTGCTGTGATTTATTGTCTCAACATAGCTGATGGTTTTTGAACTGTAAATCCATTCACATGTGAAGAAATTAATGTAGACAGTCATTTTAACTTTTGTCCTACAGATGTTAAAATTTACTTGTTCCTCACTTGCTGTTTTCTTCCACAGTACCCAAAAGCATGGAAAAACATAGAAAGCTCATGACTACTACTTTTTTCAAGTTTCAAAATGGTTTGGGTCAACAGAGAACAGAACAGCAAATTAAAACTTTGTGCTAGAAGTACAGTAAAATGTTTGCTACTCTAACATGTAACAGAGCCTGCACCTGGGTGGTTATTAGTTTCCAGACTAATAGTTTTCAGTCTGGAGTTGGTCTCAAGAGGTTTGGAGGACTTTCTTCTTAAGACAGCATCGGTTTGATTTTCCAGAATGTCCATAGCTCCTAATTCATATTTTGCAAAATCCCTTTAGCACTCAGGAGGAAGAAGTGCAACTTCTAAAAAATATAAAAATAATAAAAAGAAATGAACCCCAGTCAATGTCTGTGGCATTCCTGATGCTGGGCTGGGTTTCCAGGATGAGTATCTCTCCCAGTAGTAATCTGAGAAGATTCAAGCAGGCCTTCCAAAAGTGGTGTACCCACAGAGTATCAACCTAAATCCATCACATGTTTGGGACCTCACAGCTTGGTTCAAAAACTCCGCAGCAAATAAACAGGCAGTAAGCAATGTTTAATCACCCTTCCCTGAGACAATCAAGAGCTCCACTCCTAGAATTGACTTTCCACTAGAAACTGTGCTTTCCCAATCCTTCCAGTGGTTTTCTTGCTCCAGTACTTGTCCGGAAGAGAAAGGAGCATTAAATTGGGTATTTAAAAGACGACCCTGACTTGCAGTTAAACACAGCTGCATTGGTACCTAACTGTTCCTACCCATCACGTAAGCAAGCTGAGCATAGGGCAGCCCATGGCAGCTGGAACTTATTCCAGTGGCCACTTCTGGGGTGAAAAGATGACAACTTTGCTCAGGAGATACTAAACTTTATCCATTGGAGAAAGGACTTTAAGCTGGGGATGAGGAGAAGGGAAATCAGAGAGTTAAAGGCTGAAGAGAAGATAACCTTTAAGGGAAAGGCCAAGGAAGCAGGACCTCTTGGCACCTGCAGCATTGCCTACCTCCCACGTGTCCCCTGCTCACACGTGGAGGCCAGCACTCAAGAAGATCATATGGGAAGGAGACAACTGGACATCGCCTCTGCAGCAACAATTTGACAAGCAGCAGGAAGCCAGAAAAACAGAAAACTAAAATCCAGCACCTGTTTATACCTCATCATCTGGAAAAATGCAGGCATTCACTCAGAGGTGAGCAGATGGAAAAGACATCTACAGCTTCTTAAAGGCAAGCCACTGAGGTATAAAATTCAAGACGCTTCATTATCGGCCCTCAGCCCAGAATAACTCTTGGAGACGTACTGCCAAGGTTCTTATTTTCTCTGATATTTATAGCCACTCAGCCACATTTAACTTGCAGTTAATACAGGCAATAAAGAATCACGTTTTACACAGCAGCGAACACCACGCACCTCCTGAGTGCCAGGCAGACTGGTTTGCCATGACTAACGTTACACAACTGTTTCAGAAGAGGAAGTGAAGACTAACTTATCTGACTGAAACAGAAGGGGGCAAGTGGGTGACAGTGTGACATACGCTCCCAGCTTTATGCAAGTTAATTAAAGATAGCCAGACAGGCAACCCTGGGCATGACATCTCCTTTTATTATTGCCTGTGACTGCACAAGCTTCTACAGCTCATCTGTATATTTCAAATTTGTTCCTGCTTCACTGTCTCTGTACCAGCCCCAGCTACTGGATGTCATTTCAGCACGCCATACAGGAACTTGTACCACACCAGTGAAGCAGCAGACACTTCCCTTCCATGAGATGCAATGATTTAGTACTAAGCATGTTACTGTGTACCCCTCAGTGTCAACTTTCAGCTGGGGAAGGGAAAGGCTTGAACTGAGGATTCCTGATTTCACCTGCATTACCACCCCAAACCAGATTACTCATTTCTAAACACAGAATTAAGTAAACCTCGTATCTTAAAGCACATGTTAGGGGAGATGAGATCACTGGGAAAAGCAACAATATAGAAACAAGATTAATAGGGTGATAAGTGGCTAATAATTAGGCAAGTCAATTTGATTAGACACGTGGGGGTGCATAGTGCTTATTATAATTTATGAAATGAAGCGATGCAAGAAGAAATATTCTGGGCAAATACTCTACAGCAAGAGAGAAAAATGGCATAGATTTTGGGAGGATGCCTCTTTTTTTTATAGTCTATTTTTCAGAAGTAAAGAACCCATTTTATCACCGTAAGAAGAGGCCTCTTTCCCCTCACTTCTCTTCACAGCCACAAAAGCAGCTTCAAATTCAGCAGTCTTAAGAACAACTCACTCAAATACAAATCTGTTGGATGATGCTACCAGGATCACAAAAAGAAAGAAGATTTGGGTCTGATTAAAGAAAAAGAGTAGTATGAAAAATTAGGTTACGGCAGTGTGTTAAAAACCTTGTAAAGAAAAGACACAGCATGTGTATAAGGTAGAGTGACACCTTCCTTTCTCCAGCAAGATCAATATGCCTCCATTTGAAAGAGCTGTTCTTTTGCAGTGTGAGGTTCCCGGCGGTGCAGGCTGCAATCACTGCATGCTCTGCCACAGGGCAGGGACCATCAGTGCATCCTCATTTCACAGGAATACAGTGTGAACATTTCCAGCCACTGTTTTAGGTTATTCCTCAAAGGTCCACCACCTCAAGAAAGTTTTGTTCCAACTGGCTAGCAACAAGAAACAAGCTAATTACTGTAACACTTACCGAAGGAGGAGGTGGTGGCTGGACTGTGTAGGGGGGAGGTGGTGTGTCTGTTATTTCTGGATCGTCGTGTTCACTTTCACTGTAGCATTCTGAGGCAGACATGAAAAATGAAAAAAACCAAAGTGTTAGATGGACACTCATTTATTCCTTGCAGTGCTGTGGTAACAAAAGATCACCGAGTAGGATGTTCTGGACTGAGGACCATGCTGTAAGAGGTCAGTATCTCCTACAGTGAAAATTAACCCACTTGTGGTAATGTTGCACTATTTCATGGCAACATTTTTTCTTTAAGTAAAAAAAATTGTCAATTTGCTACGACAGGAAACACTAGGTGGCACTGCTCTAGATAACTTCACAAATAGGTTTGGGGTGGGGTTTTTTCCTCCCTTTGCAGCCTTCAAAAGGCTGCATCATTTCCAGTATTAAATTAGGGAGACCTGTTGCAAGTAATAGATGCTGTCCCTTAATCTCTGTAACCAATACGTTTTCGTGGAGCTAGCAACAGGCATTAGTGTTTTGGTTGCAATTTTGGAGAACACAGGTTGCTTGCATGGTGCTTTAGAAACCACAGAGCAGCCTCATGAGAGCCTTCTGTCACCACATGGTATCTCACATAGACATGCCATGAAGAATGACAGTACATGTCCCGAGCTAGTACTAAAAGTAAACACAGTACTCTAGGACTATACAGCCCACTCTTTTTTTTTTTTTTTTTTTTTTTAAATAAAAAACAAGCTGATAGAGCCTCAGTATCTCTTGACATGTGTCAGAGAGGCAGTCACCTTCTTATTTCTTTCAAATACCTGTGTAGCAAGTGAAACCATTTTCTCAGGTGTTTTTTTAAAAGTGGATTAAATGAAGTGATAGTCATTGATAAAATGAGACAAAGGGAGGCAGTAAGTTGCTGGTTCCTATTCCCAGGGCCTGGCTGTACCACCGGGCAAGATCACTTCCTTCTGCTAAATCTCCCAGCACGCATCAGCCTTTCACATCCAACCCTTATAGGAGCAAACGCGTGCATCCTGCCCTGTGCCACGTGTCAAGTACAACAGTGCTCACCCCACCTGACTGAGCTGAGGACATGAGAGGTTGCAAAGACATAATCAGAGCTTAATGAGAACGACATGAGTAAGTGTCAAGTGTCACAAGAGCAGAGGCTGTCCCTGTGGCCTCCACAGGAGCTGGCACTCTGCACTGCCTCTCCCTCCACCGGCTGCACGCAGCAGCTTGTGCTGTCCAAGAGCAGCTGGGTCTCTCCAGTGGAAACAACCATCCCGCTCTCTTCCCAACTAGGGAAGGGTTGTTTATGTTCTGGGCGTACTTTGCAAGAGCTGGACTTCATGGGTTCACACCACTAGAAAGCAGTATGTTAGCACTGTCTCTGGGAAATCACCTGTGATTATCTCATCTTTTAATTAAATTAATACCCACACACTTTCTTCTTGTGCATGTCATTTGGGGGATTTTAGTAACCACAGTGAGGGGAACAAAATTTTAAGAGAAAAAAAATTTATACACAAGAGAGAGGTTCCTAAGATGTTAACAAAGTAAAACTTAAAGAGATTCATTACTTTTTCTCCCCATACTCTGCAGAATTATAGGATTTTTAATAGCATAGCTGCTATTCTGTTTACTGGAAATATGTGCTGGTACATCTTAGCGTAAAAGACTGCGACTGGCTGCAATAAGGCTTATATCAAATTCTAAGGCTCTATTAATGCCTTCTTGAATAACTCTTAGTAAAAAGCTTATTGTTTCTACAGCTCCCCTTTTAGGTACACAGAAGAACCAAAAAAGAATCAACAGCTGTTTCTGATACTCTAAATAGGCAAATGGGGTTGGAGGGGGTGTTAAAATGCATAGAAAGTACATGAATACACAAGAACTGTCATAACAAGAGCCAAGACCCTCCTGAAGAGTTATGGTGTGTGATACAGAGGGGAGAACCAGGTCAGCAGGAACATAAGTGACTGTGGGTAATGACAGCATTTTTCTGAAATGTAGCAATGCTTCTGCAAGGGCTCATCCACCCAGGCGCATTGGTGGGGTGCTGAACCCACACTCAGGGCAGCTGCTGAAGCACCTCTGACAAAACATGTGTGGAAAGACAAGGAGGTGTTTGACACCTAAATCAGAGTGCCTTTTTCTGAAGCGGAAAATGGGCCACCAACTTCAACAGCTGAAGAAATCTTGGCTATGTTATGTTTACTGCAGGGTAATTAGAAAACCTGCTGCAGAGGTTATTGAGTGGATTATTTTGTACCTTTTTTTTTTTTTTTTAATTAAGATTGGTGTGCTGACTCATTTTGAGTTGTTCTATAATTCTTGACTTGGCCAACACAACAAATACTACTTTTTCTGAGGCTTTAAAAAAATAATTTGCTTTCATGTGTAGAATTTTGGCCATCCTCATCTTCCATCAAAGTCCTCCTTTGTGTACAACATGTTTGGACACTTCCTCCCCAAGTACAATTACCATGCAGTTCTTGCTACACAGCCTAATACTCCATATAGCACTTTATCTGAATTATCTCAGACTGTTTTCACAGAATCACAGAATCATCTAGGTTGGAAAGGACCTTGAAGATCATCTAGTCCAACCGTTGACCTAGCACTGACAGTTCCCAGATTTTGATACAAAATTGGGTTCAAAGAGGACACAGGCATTTTGGAGGAATTTGGGGGTATGGAAATTAACAAGTTTCCTTACAAGAAGTAAAGAGGAACCATGAACTGAAAACAAATTGATGGGACCTGCTGAATCTCCAGAAATCAGTGGTATCTATGTTTACCAGCCCCAAAGCTGCTTTTAGTGGCAGGGTATAAATGAAGTCAGAGTATAAACAGAGCCAGATCAGACTAATCAATAATAGAATTACATGTCCAAAGCCTGGATATAAACCACAACCTTATTCTGGAAAACAGCAGAAGGGATGTAGAGAGGAGCCTTTCAGTGCTTAGACAAAATAGGCTGCATCATGTAAGTGTTCATACTACCACAAATATCAGTTTCTTATTCATAATGACAGCTCCTTCTCAACCTGAGCAGTTCTAAAAAAGGCACTGGATACCAATACTCTAAAATGAAGGGTCAAAAACCCAGAAGATGATATATGTTCCTCAGGCCAGAGTCCATCTCTGGTTTGCTAACATAATACTACCGACAGCACTTCTCATTCTAAACCAGCTCCCAGCACGTGTGTCCTCACCAGCAGCTTTTCCAAGCACTCGGACAGGTGACTTGCTTTGTCCTCTGCCCAGATTTGTGATTCGAGTGCAGGTATTCTCCGTTATAAAATTCTATTAGGTCAATATGCAAATTAAGACAATAAATAAATAAATTGCTAGGGAACTTTTAAAATTACTCATTCCACAATGAACTCTTGGGTTGAGCTCTGAAGGAAATTGTAGGCTTCAGTACATCACTACTGCCCCTGCCAAAGTTGCTGTTGTTGAAACCCCCAGGAATTAAGGAGACACTAGGGACAGGTCTACATTGCACAAAATGTTCCCAAACTAGCCAGTTCCTGGGTCACAGCACAACTCCTGTAATATACCTTACCAGCTCAAAACCCAGAGTAGCATAGTTGTTTCTCTTCACACTTGGTAGGCTTAGCAAGCCATCAAACTGCCAGAAAGTAGTTACACACCACTCAAGATCACCAACTGTCTCTCAGTGGCACTGTTTCTCACCATTGTTTCTTTTCCTCTGATTACTCTGTGCTGTGTCAGTGTGGTTTCTCTGAGCTCAGCTGGTAGACAGACCCCAGTTGACAATTTAAAAGAAAGAAAAGAGCTGACAAAAATTTGGCCAAGCAAAAACTGTGAGGAACATGATGTAGTTACACACTGAAAGCACCATTAGGAACATACCTTCCTCATTCTTCCCGTTGGGTGCCTGAGGGTCTACAGCCATCCCCAGCTTACTTAGCCACCTGTGTTTGAAACAGAGGGAATATAGAATTAGGGATACTTGCATGTTGTTCAGACAGAGTTTTGGCCCTTTCAGATGTGTTCTACATCATCGCATCTATTTTCATTAACCTGAAGAATAAACGTGAAAGTTTCTATTTCTTAGATCATCTCCTAGAAAGGCACCAGTTACCTGAATACTAATATTCCCTGTGGTGAGCAGAACTAGTTGCCTGGGACATCTTCTTTCCCTGATCCTGAAAAAAGCACTACTGATGACCAAGGAGTTGCATTCGTGGAAGCTAAAGGAAAAGTATGCGTGCTATAACACAATGCCAGTGGCTTAGCCTTGCTGTTGAGGTGCCATCTTTCACCAGAGATGGAGTAAAAGGCATAGGAGCCATGGAAGATAGTGTCAGCTGTGCTGGCCAAAGCTATCGCAGCACAGTCTAAGTATCTAAGCCATTTAAAACCAGACTTTCTGACCATTATATACTGCTTTCTTCAACTCCCTATGACTTTTGGTTTTAGTAAGTCTCACTTCCTGTGTTGCTTTAAACTATTTGCAGTTGGGTTTTTTTCATTTCTCTTCCTAGGTGGCTGCATTTTTCTAATGCTAGAAACAATCCCTAGATAAACTTTTTGTATATTTTGTTTGCCTGTAGACCATTCAGATCTATCCAGGTTTTAAGAAACTAGCCACTTAAAAAGCTCAAGCCTTTCAGATTAAAACTCAAGGCTGAAATAAGGAATATATGAAGGGCCAGAATTAAGATTCATAACTCTGAAACAACATTGTCTCTGATCTTGATTCTTCTGAAGCAGTGGGAAATTTGTTAGTAAGATCAGTGTCAAAGTAACTGGATTTTTAGACTGCAGTATGAACAGAGCCACATAATTCAAGAAGACAAAATGTCATTTCTCTAAGAGTGAATTATTGACTTTCTTCTAACAGCTAATGATAACAGAATGATTAAAAAAAAAGAAAAACTTAACAAAAGCAAAGGTTTGTTAAAATACCTAGGAATTCATTTAACCACAAGGTCAGACAGATCTCTAGTAACCATGTGCAACTGGTCAGGTAAATGCACACAGCTAGCCAGCACACATTTACTTTGCATGTGTGCATGACAATAGCAAATACATGCTAAATTAATGAAGCAGATTACTGTATTAATAAATCCACCGTTGATTTAATAGATATATATATATGCATGAAGAGTTACAAAAGGTCATGATCCATCAAGCATTTATGCACACCAGTAACTCGACACAGGCGAATGCCCCAGTGAGTTCAGTGGAACCACTTACACGCATATGTATTTGTGGGACTGGAGCCAAGAGGACAGATGTCTTTTAGTCTATTTTGACATACGCATGAGTATGCGTGTACGTTATGCATTAAATACATGTATTTTATACTTTGCCAAGGAAAACATCATCAGTTACAACAGTGAGGAATTGGTATTAGTGCAGTACAGTACAAGCTGCTCTAATGCTAGGCTACCTAAATTTAAGCCAAGATGAAATTTACTTGAGAAGTGGAGTTTGAAGAAAACCATTCTGGGGGCATAAAAGCTGGGACACCTGCATAGATTTCAATCATTAGCTCACATGAGACTAAACATTTCAAAAGTGTCATTAAGACACTGAGAATTTCCAGCTGGGCTCCAAACTGGCTGTTAGCACTCACTAATGTCCTCCATTAGATCTATTTTTCCTTTCCTTTCTCCCTCCATCCTTCCCTCTCTTCTCTCTCAACAGAAATATTCCTGTCCAGCAGTCCCTCATTCTCAGTCATCCTCAGCCCATCTGCCTTAAGAACTTCTCTCTCCCATCAGGAGCTCCAATAGGAAATGCAACAATACAAAAATGAAGGGTTATCGCCCCATCAGTATGCTCTGTGCTGCTCCAAGTTGCAAAGGGCAAAATGTTCTTTCCATCTATGCTTACTTGTATGCATCTATAGAGTACAGATTTATGAATATGTATCTATGTACATACACTACTGTAGTATCGTACATTTCTGTGTCTGCAGCCCTTTTGTAAGGTCACACACATTCTCTCAACCTCTATCCTTTTCTGTTGTGGTAAATATGTATGAGGTCTTCTGTTTATAGAAGGAAAGAACAGTCAGTGCCCTATGAAGAATCTCACAAGGATCACCAGCAGAGCCATGATTAAAATCCTGACCTGACTACCATAGAAGCTCTCTTCCCAATTAAATTGTACTTTGTATCCAGTATTTGGCCATTTAATGCAATAGCATTGTAAACAGACTGCAATCTGAAGTAAAAAAAAAGACAAAGAAGATATGACATGTATCTCAATCAGCAAAAACTAGATCAATAGAAAATAATACCTGTTTCTGATAGCTCAGTGGTTTCTAAAATGACAGTATTCATATCAATTTTTAATTCTTGAATTAAAAACCACATGAATGAATTGTTGTTCTTACGGACATTTGTGCACATAAAATTTCTGGTCTGTTGTGAGGATCGTTTAACTGCAACATAGTTTGGTGGTGATGTAAACACTTACTTACATTAAAGAAACAGCCCCTTCTATCCCTTTAACCTTCCTTGTTAAATGACATGCTACTATGAAAGCAGACATTATTATATTCTAGACCTAGATCACTTCTGGGACTAAACTATATTAAGCTTTTCCCTCTCTTTCTTTTCTTCCCTCACTTCTCCCAAGGTGATGAGCATGCTATCAAATCTTTGCACCTCTCTAACAGAAAGGGATTTATACCAGCAAATGTCAGGAAGATTAGTATCAGAATCAGGCTAATAATGTGATTCTGATTTCAACTGTCATTAGTGAACAAATAGCAGTATTTTCCTTCTGTACAATCACCAGAAAACAAAACAGATTCAGTAATCCCCCAGATAACTTTGTCAACAACCACTTGACAGTGAGAGAATGAACTTTCAAATGGTGTTCTCAGGCGTGAGACAGGATGAAACATGGCCAGTCGCTTCTACTTACGTGTTCATTTCCAGAACATTTTCTGCTGCGAAATAAAATGTCTTGATCTGTGGGTGGCTGATCTTAATAGCACTTTAAGAAAAGAAAAATAAAAGAAATATGAAGAAAACAAGTTTACATAAGAAAAAAATAGCTGGATGAACTATTTAAAAATATTTATTTCCTCCACTATATTAATCCAGATCAGTTTATCCATCCATATAGCCTTTCCTTAAAACTCCTGTTATTTTTAGCTCATTTGCTAGGCCACACATTATTCAGAGGGTATAAACTACAGGAACTAAAAAGGAAGGAAGGAAGAATAAAACAAAGACCTTCATTATGTCATTACATAATTCAGTTGTGTGCCCACATCTTGAATACTGTGTGCAGCTTTACTTCCCCCAGCTCAGAAAAGCATAGTAAGCCTGTAAAATGTTCAGAGAAAGCACCGCAGGTGACCCAAGGTATGGAACAGATTCCATGACTGATTAATCAGGCTAAGACCCACAGCATGGAAAAATGATGGTTGAGGGAAAGGAGGTATGATATGATACAATAAAATCACAAGCAGCACACAGTAGGTGAATAGGGACTGACTCTTCACTCTTTTCCAAGACAAGTTTTAGGAGGCACCAAAGAGGCAACTAGGTGGCAGGTTTGAAACAAACAAAATGGAGGTAGGCCCCTGACTACCCCCAATAGTTAATCTGTTGGTCTCAGCCCCAGACTATGCTTTAGTTGAATATCTACCACTTTCCAGAGTCTTTTTTTTCCTAAAACATAGTCTCAGATCCTGAGACTGTGTGGCTTCCCTCTTTTGTTCCTCGTTAGGTGACTCTGTCCCATGGAAGCACACACACTGTTTGACTGGGTCCCAGCAGCCCCCATCACTTCTCTCAGTTCTCCTAACTTACCCCATCCCAAATAAGTGATGAGCAAGTGTTTTCCTCCCAGTCACTGGCAGCCAACAGCTGAGAAGGGCAACATTTTCTTGTGGTCCTGTACTATGTGACTCAACCTTTCCTCTGAGAAAACAAAATGGAACTCCCCATATTCAAAAGAGCTGTTCCCTTTGTTTGGAGGAGTCAAGCCCACAGTTAGTCTCAAGAACACCTACAGCCAATGTCAGCGTGAGATCCCAACAGAAGAACGAAGGCTTTCTCTTAAGGGACAGAAAAAAACCATGCTGAGCTTTATAATTTTGAACAGCAGCAACACCCCTCCAAACCTTTGAAGTGTACTCAGAAGCAGTTGGAAGCCAGTGCTGCGTATAGAGTTTGGAGAGAATATTTTGAAATGTATACCCGGCTAAACAAAGTTTTTATTCCCTGCACAATCAGAGGCTTCAAGTACAGCTGAAGATCAGTTGCAATACAGTGGCCTAAAGAATAGTCCCGACTCGGAGTGAAGCAGCATTACCTGCACCATTACTGACCTCCCCACCTAAGAGAAGGTAGCTAAGATAGACTACAACTTATAATCAGTGAACAAAGGGAAAAAAAATCATTTGGCATACTGATTTACTTTTTTATTTGTAGCTTTAGCAGAGCACATCTGGCAGAGAAATTTCAAAAATATTTTTGCAATATGGTTTTCTTTCAATAGCTCAATTAATATCTCATTATTTACACAACACAGAAGAGCTCCCCACAGTTTCATTGTCAGGCTCTACTGAGACTGAATTCCTTGCAACATTGTAAAAATCACGCAAAACTAGAGGCAAGAGATAAACTTACTGCTTTTTTTTGCATTCAATTGCTCGGTCCACACTGAAGTCTGGAAGTCTGATAAATCCTTCTGCTTTTTCAGCCTACAATAAAAAAAAAAAGAAAAATCACCACATCAACCAGTTGGTAAACTACCAGACTCCAATGTTCAAAGATGTTTAACATGCAAGTGCTTGTTTTTGACAGCTTTTTATAGTGTGAAAATATATTCTCATCACCATGGGGACAGATTAACACCCAATGTTTCGGATGATATTTGGAAACAAGAAATATTCCTATACCAGCTACTACTTGTGCAAGTCCTGGATGCTAGAAAGCCATCACTCCTGTCTGTGCAAGTGGCAGAGTGTGAGCATAGGATTTGTTATACACTTCCAAATATCAAAGCACCTGAAAGAGGAAGGTTCCCTAACTCCTACAACATTCTTCCTCCTTCTTATCTCAAAGCATTTCAGGATTTCATAAGTATAGTCCGGAGTCTGAAACTGTCAAGGGCAAAATTTACCTTTGGATCAAACCAGGACTAAAAACAGCAGGAAGGTGGAGGAACCAGTCCCTCTGCAGCCATCAGTGATCATACAACTTCTCTGAACAAATTGACCAGCCACACATTGTGCATAGACCACAAAAAATGAAACTACTGATTCTCAGCTCTAAAAACAGAAGCCTCTCAAAAGAGACAGATAACATAAGAGAGGATGAATAAGGGTTATATCATCTGTTACATCTGTCTGGATGTTACATACAATCTCAAAGGAGCATTTATTCCATTATACAGCATGCATGTTACACAGATGCATAACAGCAACATGCTTGATATATGCATATTTGAAAAATACATTAATATAGCGATGGGAATTGAAAAGTGACCCAAAATGATCCAAGGTAGAGATGGAGGACTGTCCCCTGGGTAATTGTAACATGGATCATTTTGCAGGGTCACCTATGTACATGAGCAAGGCAGAGGCGAGACCAGCTGCTCCCATGCCAGGAGGTGAAATGGTGCAAGGGGATGGTCCCACACAGCTGAGCTCTGTTGTTAAACACTGTGAACCAGCCCTCAATAGCTTCGGCCACCCAGCTATCACTCCCCCCAGAAATTTGCGGGCATGGTTCAGGAGGTAGCAAATGCCAGGCAGACATTTAAAGTGCACTGTTTAGATGTAGTCACTCCTTTCTGGACAGGAGAGGGTTTACTGACCATTGGCATCTCTGTTTTGGGTCAGCTGCACTCTGTGTCACAGAGTGGCTCCAGCAAAACTGAATTTACCAGTTAGCCTCAAATCCCTGTTCTTTCTGATGGCTGCAGCTGAAACACCTATCACTACATCTATCTACATTCACCCAATCAGCCACAATAAGACTAGGACTCCTCCTAAGAGGAGCAATAATGTAGACAAAAGTCTGTAGCATGTAACATCAGGAAAAACTGTACTTTCCAAAATACAGAAAGTGTTCATTCCTGGATCACTTTTTTTGCTGCTCCCAGCTCTTATCCCTGGGCATATTAAAATTCTGAAAAAGTACGGAGTTAAAGCAGGTAAAATATACACAACAATTACAGAGACAGAGGATAAATGAAGATGACTGACAGCATCTCAAGTCACATTATTCATGAATATGAAAAGACTATACAAAGATGTTCATTGAGACAAGCCTTTGAGTTTTAATGCTTTAATCCCTGGAAGCATGAATCTCTGAGAACAGAAATATGGATACAGAATGGATATTTCAGTGGGTGGCTTCCCCGTATCTCTGCATATCTGATCTTTGGGAAACAATAAATCATGGCATAACCACCATTCCTGCAGTTATTCATAGTAGAGGTTTATATTTTGCATCTTCACCAGTAAATGGTTTTGCCTGCTCCAGGACAAAAAGAAACAAACAAAAAACCCCCAAAACCCACAGCAGTGGAAGGGGTATTTTTTGTTATTTTCTTTCAGTACAGAAGAAACAATAATGTTCATCAGCATCTGGGCTGAAAAATAAATTTATTTTGCAACGTGGCTTAATTTGTACCAAAAAGTGCCTATTTGGTGTTGTGGGTTTTTAACTTTCACTGATCATATTTGTATCGGTCAAACTTGTTTAAAGTCTAGCTTGGGGAGCTTTTGTTTCCCTTCCACAGGTTGAAATTCAGTGAGACTAAACTTATTGGCATAAGATAACAAGAAAAAGATGTTACAAGATTTTTTAAAGGTTTATTTTAAATGTATATTTCATTCATTTAGACCTTGTGCAAGTATTTTCATCTCAAATCCATAGTGCACCAAATATATAAGGATGAACAAATGAGTAGGGTCGAATAAAGGAGGAGCTCTATTCATGGGCTGCATTGTACTAAAGATACAGAATTTACTATCCTGTATTTCTGTACCAGAAAGAGTAGTCACTTATTAGACGACGTGCAGCAAGAACACTGAAATTCCTGTTTGATTGCCAAGACCAGTCTAAGAATGCCAGAAACCAGCTTCAGAAAAGCAGTTCATGAGGCATCAAAGCCATCATTACACACATTTCTGGATGAGAAACATATACAATGCCAGTTATTTCTCTGCAGTATGAATCAAGAAACTCAATTTTTAAAAAAAGAGATCCAAAAGACGCTGTGTGAAAGGATATACCCAGGTACCTTCTCACACATACACCGATAAATCCAATCCTTGAGCTAGATAAGCCATCAGGTGAGTGAGTGGGTGACTAGGGTCTGGGGCAGGTTGAGCTTACATGTTACAATCACAGCTCCACCAGTTTTATCTATTGGTGCAGTAGCCATTGGTCTAGACTGCATCCTATAAATTGCTTAGGGTGCTGCACAAGCACTCATGAGGAGATTAAGTCCATACAATGCCATTAGATAAGTCACTGTCTCTACTGTCAATGTATACAGATATTTGAGCATTTGGATTTTGTATTGTACTAGTGAATTATCAGGACTCTGTAAGCCAGTGTGGGAACACTCACCTGGGGTGCTCCCATCCATACAGAGATGGAACTTGGGCTTGTACCACTGACATATTCAATCAGTGTCTAAATTAGAGGAGTACTCTCTATACTGCTAATGACAATAGTTCTTTAAGTAATTTACATTTACTAGTTTTACAGCAGAGAAATTTCCAGATTTCTTATGCAGTATTTGGTAAGTTCCAGTTGGTAAAAATTATGTTCAATGCATTCAGGTTCTATATTCATTCTGTCAGTGATTTCACATTTGTTCATTTATAAGAAAAAAGTTTAATGTTTCATTTTATGTATGAGTGAAAGTAAGGAGGATAATGGTGTGATTATTTTAATGCACTATTGGTACACATCTCAGATGTGTCATCTGTATAACAGAAAATAAGGGATTGATGGGTACGTAGTTCCATAATTATCAGAAAAAAAGGAAAAAAAAAGAAACCAAATCATAACAGTAAAACCTTATGAGCGTTATTACAGTCAGCAAATAGAATTCCAAATAAACTCTAGGAACAACACATGTGGAAGTCATCTTTTCAGTCATTCTTGGAATAAAAATGTCATTTTAAAACATTAAAAGTGTATAGAAGTCCTAAGTGTTTTCTTTTCTCTTAAATGTTATCTTTAATGTGACTTCAATCATGCTATTATTTAACTCACACATTTCACTTAAACTTCCTTCAGATTTTATTGCAATGCTGTAAAATAGCCCTAAAAGACTCTGATTAAAAGAACCTTGACCTGTTTCCTATTTAATCAGGACATTTAAAAGAATAAGCTGTTATCTTTTGTGCTTTTTATGCAGGTTAACCTAACATATAACTTTACACATTTTGCAATGCGAAATTGTAGGAAAATAATTTTCAAAAGTAACAACAGTCTCTGCAAATGCTTGGGACAAAAAGTAACCACTTTTTCACAGAAAATGCTTTTCACTCAAAAAAAATTCAAACATATTTAGGAAACGTAATGCATGAATACAATGAAAGAGGTTAAGGTCCTTTTTACTTTGCCTCAATACATTCTCTAAATGTTGTGTCTTTAGGAGATTTAGTAAATCATTTAATAGATCTTTTTCAGTATTTAAAATGAACATAGTGGGGCAGAAGGACTTTTTTTTTTAAAATAGTGCTGTAAAGTCAAAATATCTAGTTATTGTGGAACAGCTCCAATCTGCAATTCAGGATACTCCTCATGGCTTCACCACAGTGTTTCAGCGCTGCCCCCAGAAGACCCTGTGGATGCTGGAGGAGCAGTTCGGTCCTCAAGCATTTTTAGTCTTTTTTCTCTCTGCCAAGTATACCAGCGAGGCAACCTACAGAACTGTGAATAATTTGTGTAAGATATCAGACCAGAGGTCCCCAAAGCCTTCAGCATAATCAGCCGACATCAGTGGCTTTTTATCATTCATGTAAGCAGCTACTATAACTCAAAGGTGAAAGGTTTCCATTTTAAAAGACGGCAATTATACAGCTCTGGCAAAGCTGTTGGAGTGAGGAACAATTTAAATGCAGTCAATGGGGAAAAAACCCCAAAGATAAATAGTGACAGTAGATCACAGCCTGCAACCCTTTGATTTTATATTTATATTTCTTTTCAGCTGAATCCCCATGACAACCATCGTTAACACATCTTGCTTCAACTCTACTTGGAAAACCAGATGAGCTATCCTAAAGGCCCACAAGACAGAGGCGTTTAGTCCTCTGTCACTTTCCAGCCAACACTATCCAACACAGTCGCAACAAGCGCAAGGAGCCAGGAGCCTGGGATTACACGTGATGATTTTCCTACACAGGAGTACTGATTCCCTCCAGGGTTTCAGTATGAGAACTAAAACTGCTAAAGGAGCAGGCAGCACCATACACTGTCCTCTTTAAACAGTTATCTTCAAGGCAGCTCCCTACAGAGAGCAGTACTTGAAAGAGGGAACCAAAGGTTAACAAAGAGCAGTTGTCCAAGGAGTCTGGTGAATGCTCAGATCTGACTGCTCAGATCCATTTTCTGTGTTTCCTTTGCAAAACCAACCCTTCTGTGTTTCTTCCTAGTCCAAACAGCTTCCCCTCCCCAGACTGGGTCGCGTCCATGCTGCAAACAAATGTTTACGTGTCTCATGTGATATCCATGTTTTATAAAAAGAGCAAGCATACATGGGAAAAGGTTTGAGGGCAGCCTACCCAAGCCTGCTGAGACTACTGGGGCCCTAATTTCACCACTCCCAGTACCTCAGCTAACCGGTTGAAAGCTAATTTGGATTTGACTGTGTGCTCTGGTTTGCTTTCAGTGAAGGAGAAGCTTGACTTGGGGTGTCTGGATCTGCCCTTGCTGACCCTTCCCAGCATTTTTTTATTTTTTTCTCTTTTGAGCTGTAGCTTTCACATCATATTTTATGTTAAATTGAAGGAACTACTGTCTGCAAATGTCACCAGAAGGGTCCTATATCGCCTCCCCCAACCTGCCTCATGTGAAAGACCCAGAACCAGAGTGGCTTGAAAGTAAATGAAATCAGAGCAACAGAAACATCCAGAGCTTCGGAGGTGCCTGAAGACAGACTTCACTGAGAACACGATGTCAGCTGAGATTACCTACCCAAATCTGGGACAATGCACGTTCCTGTACAAATTCCACCCACTCCCTATTTTCTCCATCTCCATTAGAAAGAAAGGTTAGGTCCAGCACCCTGTTGCTATGCTACAGTTGCCAGTCGTCTGGTTGACTGCAGTTTCCACACAGCCATGAACAAAACACACTTGTTTCTCACGAGAACGAAACTGGTCAGACAGAGCTACAGGCAGCCAGCAAGCATGCCCCAGTTCCTTTGGCCTCAGCCCTGCTCCTCCACCACCACCTTGTGCTTCAGCCTCTATAAGAGGGCTCATCATGGGAAGCCTCACACAGCTGTGAACTTAAAATTGTCATCTTGGATGCCCCGTTGGGACCAAGGATTAACTCCACTGAAGGCAGTGGAAGTGCAGGCAGTATTAAAGCCAGGCCAGATAGTAAAAAGAAATATCAAGTAAACAAGTGAACATGTCACTGTTATTTTTACTTACTCCTCAGAATAATTCCTTTCTGATACTTCCCATGTCTAAAAGGCACATCAGCCATCTAGCTCACCTTTCTTAACACTGCTTTGCCAGAAGTACAACTGCAATCAGTGATTTAGAACAGCTAATGTTAATAAGGGTTTGCAGGGTATTTATGCCACTGATGACTACATCTGTCAGGCCATGTCTTTCCCGCAGAGATATTGTAAGCACTGGGAAAACAAAGCCTTTTATCTTTTTTTTTTCTACATATCCTATTTCTTTCTCTTTTCTTTTTCTCTCATGCATGTATTTGACTTGGTCTTGAAAGGAAGCTAAATCAGACTACCACAACACCACAAAAAACAACTACCCAAGACCAGCAGAGTTGTTTTCACTTTTCCCCGAAAAAAAAGAATAGTTAATACCATATTTAAATGCCAAAGTTTTTATTCTGTTAAAAAACCTGCAACTGAAGGGAGAATATGAAATACTCTTCATATGAGTAAAGTTTTTGTTTGGGATTAGGGGTTTTTTTATGGTTTCAACTATTTTATTTGTACCTTGAAATAGTTAGCAATATTTTTAATGGGGATTACTGCAATGGAAATAAACAAGTGGAAACAACCTAGGTTGCATTTGATTTCTTAAAGTGTTCTAAGAATTAATAAGAGTTCCTTTAATCTCTCATCTTTTCCCAGGTGTGGGACATGCTGATTTCCAGAGCAGTTTGTTTGCATTTAGGAAACTTGATGCCTGTTCACAATTTGACACTAAAGCTGCTGAGTTTCAACCTATGTTGTTGCTAGCATCCCCTAATCCTCTGCACACCCCAGTTCTGGGCTCTGTCGCTCCAGCACTTGAACATGATAGGAGTTTTCTTAGAGGCAGCAGTGCAAGAGAGCAAAGTGAAGGTAGTAATTATGTCTGAATCTTCCGATGATGGACAAGACTCCCTCTTTGTCCAATCAAGCCCAGCTGTAGCAAACAGCCTAGAGTAAAGCTGGCTGTTCCCTAGGACTCACTGCTGCTTTGCACTCAGCCATAACCTTTCATTAAAAGGATTACTCTGGATTTCTCACCATGTCTTCCCCCACCACTACTTGTTCAGTTTTTAATTCCTAGTTCTTCAGCCGATCACAGAAATTCAAGGCCTGCTGTTCTTTGTCTCTGTTTCCCACTCACACTGTAAGTGGAGTAGGCTACTTGGGCTTGACTGGCTGGAAGAGAAACACTATCTATATTAGTTGTTCTGAGAGCTCATCCTCTGAACAGAAAGCTGGACCTTGAATTCAAAACACTGTGTTCTCTTGCAGATTTGACTGCTAGCATTGACTCATCAGAGCAGGAAGTTAATAATCAGCAGAACGTGAGAACCTTTAATTACAGTGCTCTGGATGAGACATCAGCAAGACCAGGAGCAAAAACATCACCAACTGGCAGTTCTCATACCTGCAACCCTACCAGTGCAAACTGAGAAAAAAAAAATAATAATAAAAAACAAAAATTTAAAAAAGCCCAAAAAGCAAACAAATAAACAGCTTAATCTCAGTGAGGAAGAGGATGAAGAAAGAAGCAGGAGAGACTTCTGAAAATTAAACGAATTAGAAGTGAAAAAGTGTTCCTGTTTTGCGTCTTGATAGCGAGTGTCTGCAAACTGCCCATCCCAGGAAAACCTTTCCCAAATTCAAATGCCACCAGTGCCTGCAAAGAGCAGCTCTTTAAAGAGCAGAACAGACAGCAAGTTAACATTTTACAAGCACTTACTAAACTAGAAAACACATAGTTTGCTGCATGTTTCACATTCATATAGACATTTCCCAGATTACCAGAAATGTCAGGGCTGAGAAATAAACCCAGTCATTTGTAGGTCTCCAGGGTGCATTTAAATTGTGACCCCAGCTCCCCTTCTCTCAGTCCCAGCAGATGCTGTTTGGACACTGTACTCACCAGCTGACTGCTGTACCAATACAGCGATGACTCCTTCAGCACACACCAGAACTTTTTCCATTTGTTGCCAATGAAAGCTCCTTTTTCCTTCTTTTTGTAGAGCCATCCTTGACAATCGGCTTGCCCCAGCTCTTTACACGATATCCTCCGTCGGCTCATTATAAAGAACCCTGTGCCATTAAAAATACAGTGTTCTGCTTGTTTAAAAGTGCATTACCAAGAAAGATGTTCCTGCCAATTAAAGATATTAACCTTACTTAGCAATCTCAGCAAGTCATCCAAGCATATTTTAAAATATACTTAGAAGTCATTCAGTTTTATAATGGCTGTGGCAGTAACACACATTCATTTGAAAGGCATTCTGATGTGCAGAAACAAAATAGTAAGCTATAGATAATGTAGACACTGATTATTGCTAAGATAACCATATAGAAGTTTTTGTAAATTAAAAATATATCCTTTGATCCTTTTAAGAGAAGCATGCATATATCTCCCTTGACACAAATGCACTGAAAAGAATACATCTATTTAAGTCAGCTAGAGAAAACTATTATGCCAAGTACATGAAAACCGCTAGTGTGTGTGTGTGTGTATGTGCAGGCAGCTGATTCCGCCTCACCGATTTCCAGCTTCGATTCAATTAACATACCACAAGGATTTAGTCCAAAGGAGCAGCCCGTTGTCATTTTTCTCAGAATCAGTGCAAGAATCAGTGGAGTTAAAAAGCAGCCTTCCACCAGCTGAGTAGCAGTGTAAAATCCTCACCCTCCCAAGAATAAGACATACTAAGAAAATAACAAAAGAGGAACCCAGAAGAGAAAAGAAAAAACAATCTCTCATTACCTTGACTTTTCTTTTTTGTCTTCTGACGCAAGGGAACCTGTAAGAAATGCAGGAAGGAAAGAAAAGAGGAAATTTCAGATTGTGTTGCAACATTTGTGTAGAAAGGGGAGGGGGAAGTTAGAGAAGGACGTGGTGGTGATGCTGGTGGTATATGCAGGATGGAAACGCATAACCCACTCAGTGCTGAAGGGACGTTAGTAGCTGAAGCATAAAACGTGTTAATTAAAACTGATGTATATCTAGTTGAGCAAGAGCAAACGTAACTATATTATACATGTGTGTGTCTACTAGTGCTTCCTGTTTCACACCCACAGGCAGCTTCTACTTTGCTACGTGTTTGCCTGAATTGTATTCTGTGTTCAGAAGTTAAAAAATATAAGTTATAACTCCAACATTTTAATGCTTCATTAGACTCCACGAGGGGGATTTACAAATGTGGGGAGATGAAAAATACATGCCACGTGTCTGATTGTCCTTTAGCTCATTCTAAGAAATTCTGAAAAAGAAAAATAATTGATTTTGCCTTCCTCTTTTTTTATTTAGTGCCGAGAATATATTTCCCTCTGTATAAGAGTTTTATAATATTTTTTTTAACAAAAAAATAATAACCATACAAACCAGGCAGATTATCCAAACCATAAAACATAAAAATGCCAGAAGTTTGCCATGCCATATATGACAGTTTTAGTCACCGCAAAAATAACACAATTGAAGTATATTTACTCATTTGCAGTCTGTATATTTGATCCCACATAAACACATAGAAAACGAAACTAAAACAGAAGACCACAGGCTAAAAAAGAGATCATTAGAAATGTAAAGTCTGGCTTTTGAAGTAAATTCTCCCCAGACAGGCTGTTTGGTCACGCAATTGTGAACAAAGCACCTGACTTCTCTTCGCCTCAACCTTTCCATCTCTAGCATGGGAACAAAAGCATTCACCTTTTTCTATTTTTTAGGAAGGTTTTGAAGCCTCCAGATGACAAATGCTGGATAAGGTGACATATGATTTAATATGCTGGCCACAACGTTGCTATGCAAAGCTGGTAGCTACCTGATCCGCTGCAGAGCTACGCTATGAACATCCCTAATGCAGCCCCTCTGCCTAGCCAGCCAGCTTTTCAGGAAAACAAAACCCCACTTCATCTTATTCTTGAAGGATTTGATGACTTTTCTCATAGGCGAATTAAAGGCGAGTAAAGCTGCACCATCTGGAAATAGATAGAAGAGACCACTGCCACCAGTATTTACGAAAGCTAGAACTTTCTTTAACCAGTGATCTTTGCAGCATGTATCACAGTGTGTAGAACTGCATATCGCTTATCTGATGCCTCTTTGAGATGACCTGAGAAATACACTTGTGGGAGGCCTTACCAGGAATGAATAATCCCAGACTCCTGCTTAATCATCACATATTCTTTTTCCCTTTTCCTTTTTTCCTTTTTTTTTTTTTTTTTTTTTTTTTTTTAATTCTACCACTGCCTTCTCTCAGCCTATTCTCCATGACAACAGACAAAGAAAAGCAATGAGAAAACACATCAGCTCTATTGGAGGCTTCGCTATTTCGCCATCCTATATGGGCCACCTTTTGTGTCTTGATTGCAAAGGAAGTAATGCCCTATTTAGGACACGTGGAAATAATATATGGCCTCAGTGAATCAATGGGTCACAGAGTCACACTAATTACTTTCCTTTAGAGTTACCCAAAGTGATATTAAGAAAAACAAATATGAATCAGCTGTCCTTCCACAAAAACTATGTAGTGGGGCAATGTCACATCTTTGCCATGACACTACAGTGGGGTCATTTCATCTTTAACCAACATAAAGTAGTACAACAAGAGCAGCACTACTGAGACAGGATGTGGCTCTCTAAACAACCGAGGAAGAAGTAGATCTTTCCACTAACCTTATTGATGATCTAAAGCAAAATAATATGGTCTATGGCTTATCTGTCAAGAAAGGGTTAATATCCATATTATGTAAATCATCTGTAAGAGCCTGTTTTGTATACAGACTGATGAAAAAACTGATTACCTAGTGAGAGCTCGGGGTAACAAAAAGAATTTACAAATGTGCATTTATTATTCCACAGTAATGATAGTATCTTGCTGCAATTTGACAGGGGTGATGAATCCCCATCTCTTCATATTTTGTGGGAGGAGTTGGGAAATTAATGGGGGAAGGAAGGGCAGTTTACCCAGCCAGCACTGCATTTAGTTTGCCTGGATAAAATCAATGATAAATCCTTAATAAGATCATTGGTGAGTGAGATTTTGTGAATTAAGATACATTTCTGGTTTTCATTCCCAGTATTCCTGAAAGCTGAATTAAATTTTCAATAAATTAATCTTAAACCTGGAATTCAACAATTTAAGTAGTTTTTAGTGCTGTTCAGAAGCCCAGCATCATCTTATTAAAAATATCTGGTTTGCTCTGTGCAAGAGAAACTTCTAATCCTAGACTGTAACAATGAAATCCGGTGTTATTCACAAAACTGCCTTCCCAAATTTTGCTGATGTAGAGAAGCAAAAACAACCTCTTTCTCCAAAGCACCAGTGTTTGAAGTCAAATATTTTATGAAATAAGCAAACAGTTTTCAGTAAAACTGTTTCCATCTTAAACCAATAGAAAACCTATATTTAAACAAATCTATCACAGAAGTCATAAAATGCTTCACCAACAGGATTTGGATTCAGTTTTCCGTGAGAATACAACACACTAGCAAGTCTCCAGTGGCAAACCTTTCCTCAAGAAGTAAATTAAAGTTTCCTCCTTCGAAAACTGGCTTAGAGTCCACAATCTTTCATTTCAGTGAACCTGAGTGAAAACTGATTAAGAGATACTTTCAAGTTTCACCTCTAACGGTGACATTAACACTAGTGCAAAACAAAGAGAAAACAGTGGAAGACAGAGTTATTACCAGTAAAGCCAATGGTACCAACCAGTGGCATAACAGCCGTTTCAGATGTCAAGGTACTGTAACTACCAGACATAGTCACTGAAACTATCTGAAACTGAATCAAATATCCTGATTTTACTATGCTTCTGATAATGGTGGATGTTTCTCTATAAATCTCAATTTCCTGATGGCAAATGATTTATTTCATTATCACACGATCAACTGAAAAATAAACCAAAAAAATCAGACCTATTTCTATCTCTTGTTACCAGGGAAAATCCAAGAGCAATAAACCTCAGAAAGCTCTGAAATTAATGCAAAACATTACAGTTATTTGCAACTTTAGGAGGGTCATCATTTTTGCGCAAGGCTGGCAATAGAGGATAGATTTTAATCTTTTTAGGTAGGTTTTGGTTTACTCATCAGTTTACTGAGACCTGAACAGGATGAGATAGTGATCCTGCAGGACAATGTAGGCTTCAAGTTTGCTATCCATTACTCCTCCACTTGGCAAATACCCCCATGAGCCAATTGCAAAGGGAGCTGTACAACTGAGCATTGTTCACAATGACTGCTGTGCCAGGCAGACTCCACCAATGAGCAAAAACATATGAGAGAAGTGATAACTTCAGTAAGAGACTTCTGTCAGTTTAGAGATCCTATTTTTTTCACAGACTGACAGTATAGTTGAGCTTGGAAGGGACTTTTGGAGGTTATATAGTTCAACCCCCCAATGCAAGCAAAGACACCTACCATGTCCAGACAGCTTTTGAATATCTCCAGGGATGGAGACTCCACAGCCTCTCCGGGCAACCTGTGCCAGTGCTCAGTCACCCTCACAGTAAAAAAATGTTCCCCGATGTTCAGAGGGAACCTCCTGTGTTTCAGTTTCTGTGCACTGCCTCTGGTCCTGTCACTGGACACCACTGAAGAGAACCTGGCTCTGTCTTCTTTGCACCCTCTCTTCAGGTATTTACATGCATTAATAAGATCCCCCTGAGACTGTTCTCCAAGCTAAACAGTCCCAGATCACTCACCCTTTCCTCATATATTAGATGTTCCAGTTCCTTAATCATCCTTGTGGCCCTTCACTGGACTCTCTTCATTATGTCCATGTCTCTCTTGTACTGGGGAGCCCAGAACTGGACACAGCGCTCCACGTGTCTCATCACCAGCGCTGAATAAAGGGGAAAGATCACCTGCCTTGACCTGCTGGCAATACTGTGTCTAATGCTTCCAAGGATACCATTTGCCTTCTCTGCAGCAAGGGCATGTTGCTAGCTCATGTTCAACTTGATGTCCACCAAGAATCCCAAGTCCTTTCCTGCAAAGCTGCTTTCCATCTGGGTGGCCCCCAGCAAATACTGGTTTCCCCTGTCAATATCATTTGTGCTCACATGGAATAACAGTAGGGGGTAGAAGTCAGATGGCTGGACAAGTTTTGTCAGTCCCTCCACAACATCCTGGATCCTGGCCCCTGCCAGGCAGCAAACCTCTCTAGATGGTTGGTCAGGCCTACAGATGGATGACTCTGACCCCCACAGCAGGGAGTCACCCCTTGTGTTTACTCACTATTTGCTCCTGGTAGCCTTGTATGGTTTATGGTTAGATGAACCAGGTCCTTTGCTAGTAGGTATATCTGGCTCCTCTTTACTTTGAGGGCAGTCAACCTATATCGCAGATGCAAGTTCTTAGGTGGAGCAGGAGCCTTCCTCTTGGTACTAGAGGTCATCAGCTTCCATCCTTCCCCTTCTCCAGAGGTTTTGCTTACTTTGATAGTGGTGGTAGACACTGCCTGCTTCTCCACTGCAGGTGGGGACTGAGGTTTTTAAAGCTGTTGTGTGTCAGAGAAGACCTTACCTATCTCCCTTTCATTTTCTCTGATGCTGTGCAGCCTGCTCACTTCCTCCCATGTCTTCTCCACTTGCTAGCACAGCTTCTCCAAGATGGGGCACCTCCTAAAGGGCAGAGGGTCATCTCTCCTGGCCTCAGAGAGAGGTCCCAGGCACTTCCTGCATTCTGGGACTCTGAGGGCTCTGTCTGCCACCTGAAACTGAGTCTGTGTGGAATCATCTGCCCTAGAAGGGACAGCTGCTCCCACATCTATTGGCAAAACTGCCGTTACCCCCACATCTAAGACTGTTACAGCAGCACAATTTCAACTGTAACCCCCTTACTTTGCTCCTTCTTAACATCCTGCTCCACAAACTGCTGGGTCTGTTGGCTACCCTCTGGGCCTGGCTCTTAGACAGGTTCCTCCTGAGCACCAGTTAAAAGGGTGCTTGACCCTCCCTAATCAGAGGCTCCAGGCACCCTGGGTCAGGGGCAGCTGATCACAATCATTAAAAGCTGCTAGAGCTTCCTCAGCCCACACTCTTGTGGCTCCCCTTACCTTGTTCTTACCTGACAGCAAGGATTTGCAGATATATAGCATGGGGGCTACATGTTTCCAACTTCCCTTCCAAATAGGTGGTTTTGAGAAATCATCTATGTGAACCAAACTCGGGTAGGCAGCATCCCCCTGGGGAGCTGCTAGGAACAGTCAAGGATCACACCAAAGGATGTTTCTGCCCAGATACTGAGGGGCTTGCAGCCTGCAAACTCCCCAGGAGAAAAAAATGGGGTGAAATAGGTGTATGAGGCTGTTTTAGGGGAAAGAAAAAAACTGTTCTACAAGAAAAAGCAGGGGCATTGGGATAATACTGAAGACCAGACTTCATGTCTCATGAAGTTCAACTCACAATGGATGAGTCTGAAAAGGTACCAAAGGAAACTGTGACTGACAGTTCATCTTCTACAGAGCTGTACTTTCCTTAGGCTTCTCAAGGGTTAGAGAGATGTGTGGCTAACAAAATCCTTTGCTAAGCTCATGTAGCCTAAGTTACTGCTTTTTCATCTATTGAGGGATAGGACTTGGAAGTGAGGGCACACCTGGCATTAGGCCCATACAATAGAATCATTTCATCCTTAGAGCAAAACTAGGGCAGGCCTGTGGCAGTCTCACCACTTGACCTGGCCTGTAAGCAAGATTTTGTTTGGGTATTGATGTTGTCCACAGTCTTCTATGATTACAAGGAGAGAACCCCAACACACCACCTTTTCAGCTGATCAGTAACTCTGGCATAACTTCAATTATACTTACAAGAGCATTGCCATCAGCTTCCATGAATGGTTTCAAAGCTTAGCGGGAAAGCTGTAAAAAGAGAAAGTTTTTGTTACTTAAGTTCTGTATTATATTTTCATATAACATGAGTCTTGGCAGTAGAGTAAAAAAATGTGTTAATATGCTTTGACCTGCCAACTTTACCCTCCCCACTCCACGCATCCCCTCAAAAAAAAAAACCCAAAACTTTTCCAAAGATAATGCTATGTTATGTGAACTGATTTTACTGATTTAGAAGACAACCAGTAATAAGGAACACTAACTGAAAGCTGTCCAAGCGTTTCAATGAAATAAACAGAATAAAGCACGTGGATATAGTCAGAGGGTTGCTTATTGTTTGGTTGGGTTTGGTTTTGGGGTTGGGGGGGGGGGTGGTGTTTGCTTTTTTTAGGAAATGTTTAGTGAATAAATAAGTAAAACCGGGGGTGGTTTGAGATTGGGTTTTTTTGTTCATTTTGTTTTTTACTTTGAAAGAAGTCTATAAGATTTTGATTTCCGCTTTGCTGAGTAATTCCTATGTTTCCTGGGAATTCTAATTAGGTAATCTGCTGGCTCTCTTGAACAGGATGAGATCTCATATTGGACTATCCATTTTATAATGAATTGCAATTTTCCATTCTGGAGAACAAAATCTGTGCAGTCCAACAGTAGACACTAGGGTTTATTTTCCAAAGAAAGATACACAAAGTAGTTACCCATTTAGGTGTCAATTCAGGTGATTTCATTTGGTATACACAACCAATAGTCAACTCTTTGCGTGATTTTCCTTAGTCTGGTAGAATGGACACATGACAAAATAATCAGTGCAGTATACAAGATGAAGGAGAACATACCAACTTTTTAGTGTCAGCAAAGTTCCTACAAAACTCACCCCTCTGCCTATGAAAAAAATCATTGAGTGAAATGGGAGACGATACAAGACTCTGCTGAAGTGAGCAAGAAAGGATTTCCAGAAATAGAGCAACACTTCAGAATAATTTCTAACAAGAACTTTTTCCTGTTACTAGAACCAGTAATTTAAGATATGTGCCATTTCTCATACATAATATTTGTTTTAATTTGAAAATAAAATCTTAAAACAGAAAATAAAAACCCACCTACTGGCTTCCAGCAATTTCAAACCAAAAATAGAAAGTCAAACAAATACATACTTTTCTGGCTCCCAACTGTTTCTGTTCAAAAATAGAAAGAAGCATTTTCTATAAGTGGCTCAAATTGAAGTAATATCATGATGAGGAGAGATGTTATGGCAAATAATTTCAAGGATGTTTGGAAATCATAGCTAGTATAAACAAGCAGAGGAAACACCTTTAGTTATACAACCAAATTAACATTGAGCCTTAAATACTGAGCCAGAAAACAAGAGAATAACAGACCAAATTACAGTCATTAGTGTGACATGTGGCCTTTTTCCTGTCATTTCTTCATTTCATGCGTGCTTTGGGTTTGGGGAGGGTGGGGTGTAATTATATGAACTGCACAGATTTGAATCAGCCATGGTACCAGGAGCAAGAGGAGAATGTTAGTTAACTGGCAAGGAAACATTTCCGCCTGTGTGCTTTGTGCCAAAGGAGTTGAAATGGATTTCAGCAGAACCTTCTCAGTGACTTTAACTCAGACTTTTGTTTAGTTTCCAGAAACTGGATAAGAATCTTTGAGCCAGCATCCAATTTTCAAAAGCAGCATTGACTTCTGTCTCATTCTAGTTAAGAGTATAATTTATTATTCCATGTGTAAAGATATTTTTTAAAAATTGCATGTTCACTGCAGAAAGAACTCTCCTACAACATAACCTGAGTTTATTTCTCCTAAGTAAACCCAACCTGAGTGAGATTAGTTACACTGTGAAATAGCATTAGGATTTTTATGTCCGCTCAAGTGTACTCAACTGTTGCAAACCCAACATTTCAGAAGGGCATAACCTGTTTATCTCTGCACTACAGTAAAATAAGTGTTTCCTTTCAATTTTCTGCAGGTGCACTGTGGGAAAACCATCTATCGTTTCTAAACAGACAGGTGAACCAGGAGAAGGAGCTGGATAAATATGGCCACTCAAGCAGAGCTAGTCTATACCCACCTTACTGGATGGTCCAGCATAAATCTGCAGGGTCTGTCTCTGGGACCCGTAGCCCTCCAACCCCCAGTATTGCCCTCCCACAGGCTCCAGTTAGAATCCCCTGCTAAGCTTTGCCCCTCGTGTGTGACGGTAGGTGGTCACACCAGGGCAGCCCAGGACTGGCATTTTTTTCCGGCAGAAGAGCTTCCCAGCCCACAAAAGCTACACCTGAACTTGGGAACTTGGCAAGCCAGCAAGAGGTTAGTAGGGGACAACGTTTGAGTTCATACCACCAGGAAAGTGTCCTGATTCCTAACTGGAACAGCTGCAGCAGGAGAAGCCTTGGCCCAGACCACCTCATTTCATAGCACTCAGGGTGCTATATTACAGACTAGAGACACCCATGTGTGTATCCTTGTCCTGATTTAGGTGGACATTGAATTTGAAGCGGGGTGTCACTCCCAAAGGTGTACCCTAAGCACCAAAGTGAGGGATTCCAGCCCTCTTCCTAAGTCTCTCCATTTGCAATGAGGTAATACCTAGGAACAGAAGGAGAGGAAAACCCTCCAGCCTACAGATTAAGACACCCACATTGAAAACGTACCAGGATTGCAGTCTGCTGCAATGAACGTTCAATTCACTAAAACTGCAAAGTGGAACAAACCAAAGAGAGAAAATAAAACAAGGGACAGTGAAGCCTCTCCCACTTCAAATGGCTTTATAAAGGAGAAAACAGACTTGAATGCCTCACTTCCTGGAGGATAAAACGTACTAGACCTACTAGGTAAAAGCAAAAGGGGATGGATTTACATTATCAGTTTGTAAACGTTACCTACATTTCTTTGACTTTTCTTAGAGGTGCCCAAAACAACTAATTTCATTTCAGTCTGAATTGAATATAATATGTCAAAAGTGGTTTTCAGCTAAAAGATTTCTAATTCAAGTTTCTGAGGGTTTTTTATTTTGATTCAACAACTGAACTATAAATATCAGTTTACATAGCTTTATTAGTCCCATTTCACTCCTGCTCTTTCAAGAAGAGTAATAAACAAGTAGGTACATGAGTAATAGCTGATGCAACAAATGTGGAAACACAGCAAGTGACTTATCAGAAATATCTTGCAATCATTTCCATTTGACTACATCATCTCTTCTGAAAGAAATAGAAATATCTCTGTTAAAGATCAAAGGCAATATTAAAGGTGGAAAAAGGAAAAGAAACCACTAAGGTTCCAATGATTCTAATTGCAAAAAGCAATCTTAATTCATTAGTAATATTCCTCTTGTGGAAGTCAAAATTCACAAGGTCTGACACTGTCTCTTACCAGTTACAAGCTACAGTGAGAATGCTGATCTGCAATGATATTGGTATATGCCTGCCAGACATGCCTTCCAGGCATGCCTCAGATGACATCCAGAGTGGGCATATGCCTTCCTGCTTCTGAGCAAAAATATTTGAGATTTGTAACATGACTAGAACTATTTGTGTTGTAGAGGCACCCAAAATATGCATAGCTCAGTTCCTGTTCAGATGGCATTGACACAGACTACTCAGAAAAAGAAAAGAATTCTGCTTTACCAAGCACCTAGTCAGGGCTCTAGGACAACCTGGAAAATAAACTTTTTGCCTTCTGTTTACATTTCTCACACTGGTCACCAGCTTTAACCTCTCTACTTGCTTTCTGCTTATTTGGCTGCCTGCAACAATCTGCACTTCAGTGGACAGTGAATTGACAGGCGATATGAAACTAATGATAGTGCTACAAAAATTTCCCTTAAAAAAAAAAATCAATGATTATTTAATCACATATCTCACTTAACAAGAATTAGGAATATCATTGCCCCAAATTATAGCAGTGCTTGGAGCACTGTCCTGTGTCAAGGAGACAGCCTTACATAATAGTCCTAAACTACCACATTACCTCTAACTGGGGTTCTTGCAACAATGCAGGGGAAAAATAATCAGAGTGATTGTAAACTCATAATTGTCCTTTGGGTTACTAGAGATCAATTTAATATGTCAGAACCTTACCATTAGCTACTAATTAATCAGATCTAGTTGGTTACTTAACTGGTTAATTAGCTATCTAAACTGGCTATCTTATTTGTACAAGGAGTTTCTTCATCTTCAGATTTTCTCTCATTTACTGGCTCACCAGGAACGTTGGATATTAAGCTGGTGCTTTGCCACGGGGCAATGACAAAGAAGTATTAAGGCATTTTTCACAAAAGTTGGTGGGCTGTCCCACCCCGGTTAAGTGGTGTCCTACCCACCTTGGTCCCCATGACTTCATGTTTCCAACTGCAAATGAAACTACAGATTCACCATTAACATTGGTAACAACAAGTCAGTTAAAGCATACCTTCAGCTTTGACCACAATGGATAAATTTGTTTCTTGTAATTTTTATTTAAATTACAGGCTTAGCAGCAAGAAACTGCATTTGTCACATTATAATACCAGTAGTTATAACCTTATTTTCAAATGTATTTGAAATTTCTCAATCCCCTCACCTGCAAGCAATTCAAAAAGACAACTTTGACTCCATTTGGGAGAGGGCCAGGAAACACAAAGTTCACTGCTCCTGTCTCAGAGACAGAAAAGGTCTGGAGACATCGCCCTGCTTGGATCACAGCCAGGCCCTGTCAGTCCAGCTGGGAAGCCCAAGAGCGGCAGGTTACAGGCATTGACAGCTCTGAGCAAGCAGTTGCAGGAGCCCACACTCACTGCCTTTGGGGGGAGAGGGGCTGTAAAGAAAGAAGAGGTTCAACAAGTAGAGAGATGTTCCAGCTGCCTCTGTGGCCTCACAGACAAAAATAAGAAATCAAAATGACATGCTTAGTGAAGTGTGTCTGCCCCAAGTGTGAGTTTGCATGCAGACTCCCTATAGTCTTGAGCTGATTCCTAGTGCTGTTATGTTTGAAGGCCAAGGAAGGGTTTGCAGAAACATTAAGTGCAATACTGCAATTACTACTGCCTCCTAGCTGGCTCTTTTGCTGTGGCGGGCAATAAAAACTGGCAAAGTTAAGTTGGCTGCAAAAATGGATGAAGAGTTAGTGCAGTTAGGGGATAAGGAAACACTCCAGGGCTAAAGAAGCACTTCCCTGGTGTTCTGCTCTCTTCCAAAGATGCATGGTTCTTTGTTATCCCAAAAGATGAAACAGAGAGGGGAGGCTGGAAGAAAAACCCAAAGCCTATAGCCCCTCCTGAGACGACAATCTAAGGGTTTTCTCTTGAAGCAAGTCCCTTGCAAAAAGATATAGATGAAGGGAGAGGGAGCATCGTTCCCTCCTCTATTTTTTCAGATCAGCCATTCAGCAAACAGTTTTGAGGGAACACCCCAAGGTCCAGCACCTAAAGAGAGAACGACAGGGATGTTTTTCCCCAGCACAGAGGCACAGAACTGCTGCCCTAATCATAAATGTAGATCATAGCAGTGACAGGAAGATGAGACATCCTCACTGGAAGGCTGTTCTGACAAACATTTGCTGTAAGGAAAAGCAGAAAGTTTTGTGCATCCAATGGAAGGTAAAAATTGAAAAAATTAGTCACAGCAATAAGCCACTGCAAAACATTTTGCAAATTTGAAGGACAGGGTTCAGAATGAAAAAGAAAGAGAAAAGGTATTGCCATCAAAATGAACGAGATTTTCTAATAGGGAAAATAAGACTAATAAAAAAAAATCCTGCTATATATTGCTGACATGGTGAGACTGCTTAGTACACCCTATCTTCCAGCTCTGCTCCATGCCATTTCAAGAACAAACTGACTTTGGGGCCCTTCGCCTAGCACAACACAGTGGCATTTTCCTTTTGGAAAATTTTTACATTTCCCTTCCAGCAGCCATCAGCATGAAAACCCACCTCAGAGGCAGGAGTCCCCGAGGCAGGGAATTGTCTCCCCACAGTGCTGCCAGGCTGCACGGAGAGGCTCAGTCCCCACCCACACGTTGCTAGAGGCATCTCCTGGGCAGCAATAATTCAATTTAAGGCAGTGAAGCCAAGGCTAGAGCAGAAGCTGACCGGTCCTTTCTATGTTTACAGACACTCTCCAGAGCACTGTGGATGCAGTTTTCCCTATGTCCAGAACAACAGTTACCTGACCAATATTTCCTGAGCTGCCACCCTGACAAGAGATGTCACAAGGAAATTCAGTCCCATTACAACTGCACTGTAATACATCAATACATCAATAATCAATACATCATCATCATATCATCATAATACATCATCATTACATCATCATAAATAATACATCAATAACAGGAGCACACTTTTGGCTCTTGCATTTCAGAACAAAAGGCCACAAAAAATTGCTACTGTTTGCACTCTCTGAAGCTTAGATGCAAATCCTCTCCTCCTTTCTTCCACTCAGGCAGTGTTCATTATATCGACAGCACTATACAAAAGGCCAGCGTTCACACTTCAGAGAAAAGTCAAGAGAACAGGTTTTAAAAAGTAAAACAAAATTGTTATGCTGATGATTATGAGGACGAAGTAAGGAAGAAATAGCTGGGGGACTTGCTGTTTCTTCCATCAGAGACTTCCACTCCACTTTCACAAAGTCCACAAGAAACAGAAGTCTTGAAAGTCCTGTTTGATTCTTCATGAAAAGATCAGGAGCATTGAAGTGCTTATCTTCCTTTCAACCTTCACCGTATACAAAATACATGCACTATACTCAAATGTCACTCTGCAGTAGAGCAATCTCAGTGAGGCAAGGTATAGGGACAGCAAACTGCCCTGGCAGGTTGCACCAGAGGAAGGTGAAACTGATCCTGCACTACAGTGTAGTCTGGTCAGCCATAGAGATTTGCATGTGGTCTTCTTTTCCCCACAGGTGAAAGGCATTTCCCTAAGAACAAGAGAATGGAGAAAACCAGACTGCTAACATCAGAGCTTCTACAGAGAAGTTTAACCAACACCTACTCCTCAATTCAACATCCAGCTCCACATGCTAATATATAACATAGAGTTTCTCCAAGGTCCAGGACAGGCAGGCCAGCAAGCTGGGCAGGCAACTGGAAGCCCAGTGATGGTCTCAGTACATCTGAGTTAGATATAGTCTGGTGAGAGGCAAAAAAATCACCTCTAGGATAAATGCTCGGAGATATGATGTGAAGGTGCTCTTAGAAACACTTTGCCCTGGGAATCCAGTTTAATCATCAGTGGCTTCCCTGCTTCTAGACTATTTCAGCAGTAGATTTGCTTTTCTTTTAATCACATTAATTCTCATTATCTGTTCAAATTGCTACCAGACATCTTTACTTTGGCTTATGTTTGCAATGAACAAGAGAAGAAAGCCTACTTCACCACACAAAAAGAGAGTAGTAAGAAATACCTGCTAGAACATAGCCTCCCACCAGTGTGAAAAGGGTGTCTTGCCTGAGATGGGTAGCATAACAAGCTGGTTGGCCCTGAGAGCTGAAATAAAACTTGGAAAAAAAACTATTACTGGTTGCAAAAGATTGCTGCAATACTTTTCTGCAGTCATCAGCCCCTCTAGGTATTCAGGGTTTACTATGATTCTTGCTTCTTAAACACTATAGCCTCTGCCAGAACATCTGCACTCAAAAATAAATCATTAAATGTGACTATTTGCTACTCCTGCAAATGCAGATCTGACTACATTGGATGCTTGTTTCTTGAATCTTAGAAATGAGCACTTTTCCTTACTCTTTTTCTGTGTGGTTGTCCTCACCATAGTAAAATCTGAAAGGAAATCAGTGAGCATTTTTCTAAAGGAGAAGGTAATATGGTGAAACTGTTTACATAAAACTTAAAACTGAGCTTGTTCTTTGACAGGAACGATTTTCAGGTTTTCTCAGAAGATCTGGACTTTTTTGATACCATAATCTGTATTTCACCAAACATTTTCCCTTAAATTCCGCCATATCATGACTCTTACAGCACTTCATACAAAGTTAAGTTTGTCTCTGTCTCTCACTTTTTTATTCTAAAGAGACACTCTCTCTCCTCTGTTTTTCTTCTAAACCAGTCTCCAGCTGTTTATGTCGTTTTATATTTAGATGAGTATATTCCAATATAGAGTATCTCCATTTTTTAACTTAATTGTTAATATCTTTCAAGTTTTACATAAGAAAAGCAAATAGACATAATAAGTTTTAGACTTCCCAGTGAGAAAAAATATTAATGAAGACAAAATAAATTTAGTATTATCAGCTATTTAATGGCAATGTATAGCTCACAGTATTTGCAGCCTCAATAGTTACTCTTACTTTTATGATCATCTTTAAATAATTTATTCTAATTTGTTGCTTCAGTTTTCCCTCTCATGGCACGTGCAATTTTGGCAACAAAAAGTCCATGGTAGTACAAATAATTAACAAGAAGTAAATGCTCGGAGAAAAACAACCCCATGCTTGGTAATTCCCACTGCAGCAGAGCTATGATTTCTACCAGTTAAGGTATAAATCTATAGGCTAGCTATATCTATAAGGTATAAATCTGAGGCTAACAAGGATTTGAAACACCCATAATCTATATTACCTCAGTTTAAATCAACTGACTTCATGACAACTTTCAACACACACTTTCTGACATGGGAAGGAATGGCGTATTTGTCTTCCTAGCTGATGTCTCAGGCTTTACTCAAGTGCATGCCACAACACATCCTTTTTCTGTTGGCAGCTGGATAGCTTCTCCTGCCTTCTGACCAGATATTATAAATGAGCACATCTATTTTACAAGCACTGTCAAGCACAACAAGGTTGTAATATTCCCATCTTGTTAAAGTCATGGAAATGTTTGGAAAGATTGAAAGGTCATTGGAAAATTTGGCTACAACTCCTCTAGGCACATCACTGGCAGAACACAACTGAATTATTACCTCATGATGGGTGATGGTGCTTTCTAGACACACAGGCATGACCAGAAACACCTCAGTGAGCACACAGAGCTCTGAGAAATGTTTTTTATCTAAAACCACAAATTAGATAAGCAGTCCAACAACTAAATGACTATTTAGACAAAAATAATTTTTGTTGTATTTTTTCACAATATTATTTCCTTTTTTTCATTAATCTTTCCTTTTGCTGAAACCTATAGCCTAACATAGGATGACAAAAACATTAAGTGGAATCTAGCCACAATATCATGTCTAAAGTTCATTATGTCCTGATTTTCAAATATATATTTTTCAAATTCTATTACAGTCCTTAAATTTCAATTTTATAACTTACTTACATTTGAGCAATAATATAAAATGCACCCAAATTCATGAGAAGGTTGGCACAAGAAATCCACTTCTCATGAGGTGGACAGACTTTTGACCATCAATCTGTAATTTGTTGAGATCAATGAGAAAGAAAAAATCCAAACTACTCCAAAACAAGAAAATCAAACTACTTCAGAGGACCCACTCTCAAAATGGTTTGTTGATGCTTTTTTTAAACATCTGCCACTCCAGACTTTAAGCCCCAATTCTTAGCATGAGAAAGTGAGCTGACCACAAATATTAGGATAAAAGAATGCTGAAATGTTGAATTCAAGGTAGCCAGTGCTGAAACTCCACAGGGTTTTGTAGGTCAGGTCAGAAGTTTGAACAGCTCTTCAAACTGGACATCAGTCAAGTTTTCAGCACATTTCATAATGTGCTGCATGTGCAACCAATATGTTCCTGCTCTATCACTTCAGCAGAAGTGAAAGAAGAGGAAGCAGCAGTGGAGAAATAATACAAACTTTAACTGAGCACCCAATGTCCTTGTATATCCAGAGGCAGCAATATAGGACCCAAATATAACATCATGTGATATAGTATAATGCAATATTATGGCCCAAAAGTAGAGGCAAAATAGTTAAGCATGCTGAGTAGCTGTCTCTAAAGATGTCCAAAGGTTTCCATCAGGAGACAAACAGGCTGGAACGCAACCACCACCTGAAAGTACATCTCCTCAGAAATCATCAAAGCGGAGGAACTGGAGAAAGCCCTACGGACTCAGCAATTAACCAATACAAGACCAAGATGTCTCTTCTGTGGTTGCAGGAACCAAAGACAGGGGTTAAAGTTCTGTGATTCACTGTGTTTCTAGGATCATATCTCCACAACACATCTTTACTGGAAATACAGTTTATGCTGGCCACAGACAAATCATCCAGAAGACAGAAAACTGCTGGAGGATCTTGCTTACCCCTGCAATGGCATGTACTACACAGCACTTTAGAGTACAGCTTCAATCTTCATTTCAGCAGGAGGAAAAGTGCTTTAAGTGCGCTGGTAGTGCACTTGGGTGCAACCCACAAGACTCCAGATAGAGACACAAGACAAAAATCACATCTGAGAAGAACCTCTCCAGTGCACTAAATTGCTAGTAAAAAAAAAAAATAAATAAAATAAAAAATTAATAACTTCTGTTTCTCCATTCCACCTCCCTTCCCTCCTCTCCCAATTCCCTGTTTTGCTCTTAACTGAAGAGATGTTCAACAGCAAACTTGAGAAGTGCTACTTCCTACTTACTACAAACATCTTCACACTGTTGCTTTCTGAGAAAATTTGACTATTTGACATCATCTCCATTCTCCTTGCACTTTGTGAGATCCACACAAATCATTTAAAGTCTGTATTAGGGAGCTACAGAAAGTTCAGACACATAAGCAAGTTGCTATGTGTCAGCTGAGACATATTAACTACAGAAGAGATTTAAGCTAAACTGAACTGCCAGCTGAACATGAGCCAGCAGTGTGCCCAGGTGGCCAAGAAGGCCAATGGTATCCTGGCTTCCATCAGAAATAGCGTGGCCAGCAGGGACAGGGAAGGGATCTTACCCCTGTACTTGGCACTGGTGAGGCCGCACTTCGATTACTGTGTTCAGTTTTGGGCCCCTCACTACAAAAAGGACATTGAATTACTCAAGCGTATCCAAAGAAGGGCAACAAGGCTGGTGAAGGGTCTGGAGCACATGTCGTACGAGGAGCGGCTGAGGGAACTGGGGTTGTTTAGTCTGGAGAAGAGGAGGCTGAGAGGAGACCTCATCGCCCTCTACAGCTGTCTGAAAGGAGGTTGCAGAGAGCTGGGGATGTGTCTCTAACCAAGTAACAAGCGATAGGACAAGAGGTAATGGCCTCAAGTTGCGACAGGGAAGGTTTAGACTGGATGTAAGGGTTGTTAGGCATTGGAATGGGCTGCCCAGGGCAGTGGTGGAGTCCCCATCCCTGGAGGCGTTTAAGAGTCGGGTTGACATAGCACTGAGGGATATGGTGTAGTTGGGAACTGTCAGTGTTAGGTTAATGGTTGGACTAGATGATCTTCAAGGTCTTTTCCAACCTAGATGATTCTGTAATTACCTAGCAGTTGCATTTGGTTTAGATTAAGAGAAAATAAGCATAATTAATATGACTGAGCTGGTACAGTATTTTGATGGTACTTGTACCCAGAAGCTGCAAGAAGGAACAAGGATAACGAGGCAGCTACATAATGTAACAAAGCAGAGAACTATGTAAAATGATTTACAGCATTAACACCCAAAATATTGTTCAAGAAACTTTTCTGAAGTATTAGCAATAAAGATCACAGTATGCTTATTGCCATTATGATGGACCACGTGGCAGGTACTGTAGGAAAATAGAAGAAAAGAGAAGGTAACTCTGCTCCTGGCAGCTTCCAGTTTAAGACAGGATACAACAGGAAGATGTAGACAGGAATTAGAGGGAGTCCAAGATAATAGTGAGACAACAGTCATCAGGATCATATGTTGGGTCTCAGCGTGCCTGAAGACAGACATTGTCAAGGTTTGTGTTAGTGCAGTAGCAAGTGGCTTTGAAAAATAACGAGATATAATGTTTTCAAATGTTTGCAAAACTAAGAGAGGGATCCCAGGGAGGGAGGGATCCCAGGGAGTTCAAAATGAGAGTTAAAGCTCAATATGTTTGATGCTGCCCAGAAGTGTAAATAAATAGGCTGGGAGATTCAACAAAGCAGCAGAGTGAGAAAATCATCCTTTTTCTGAATTGATTCTGAGTTTCTGAATTGATACAAGGTGGTGAAATTACTTTTGTCAAGGCCAGAGAATAGGAGACTTCAGCAAATATGACATGAGATAATGACAATTTGGATGACAGTTTATTTTGCTATATGAAGAGTCAAGACATTTGAAAGTATGTGCAAAATTTAAACATGGCTTGGAAATGAGGGCACAGAGAATTGAAGGCAGCACTTAGACCATAATGTCATTGTCAGTAATGAGGAAAGATGATTTAGGAAAGACAGAAGTTGATTGTGCTGGATCCAACTAAAGACTGAGCCATAACATATCAGAGAGACAGGCCAAACTCTACATTTGATCAAAAAAAACCCAAACCCCAAACCTCTGTGTTATAGGAGTAGATCTGCCCTTCATAGGAGAAGCCATACTGATGTTTGTGAATAAAATTATCCAGGTATAAGATTCAGAGGGAAAATGGATCAGATGATAAAATCTTTCAGCAGACCATAGACAGTATTTTGGGGTGTACCAGGGCCTTCTGAAAGGAAGTTTGTAGGTGAAAACAGCTTGAGAACCACTGGCAGATAGAATCACAGATGGTAGGTTTTAAGAAGAGATTTTTCAGATAAAATCAAAGGGAAGTTCCAGGATAAAATGATGGCAGAGAACAGAATGTTTTGTTGGTTGACTGTATTTAATAGAAGAAATAAAAACATACTAGTTGACAAAAGGGAGAACAGCTAGAGGAGGTTATGGGGAAAAACAAGTAAGGAAGTCAAAGGAAGATGAGCTCTACCCAGATGAGGAAGCCATATCTGCAGAAAAAGCAGTTAAAGTAGTAGTAGGTGAGGTAAGGCCATGTTATTATGTTGATTCCCGCCCCTTGGCCTTGGAAGCAATCGGCAAGACCTGTTTGGAGAGGAAAGAGGCAAGAACATGGGGACAACTGAAAGTGTATGCACAGAGAAAGTGTGACTCAGCTCAGCCAGAGGCAGGAGATAGAGCTTGAGGAGGACAGACACACTCATCGTGGCAGAAGAATTCAGTCTATTCATGGAACCTATGCCAGACATGCCCCATAGCAAAAGCAAAAGAAGCAGACACTGGAGGGAAGCCAGCCTGTAACTTGATGATAGGAAAGAGAAGTGAACAATTAGAGGGTAGAGAAGGCTGCAGAAGGGAAATATTTTTAGAAATATATGTCACTAAGGCATAAACACAGTACACACACATAGACACTTTGATGAGCTATGCCTTTAACTGCATGTATTGCTTTTCAGAAAAATCCTTAAGAGACAGAAATGTGTCTCTGCTTCAACTGAGAGGGAAACTGAGATGCAGAAGTGGGTAACAGGTATAGTTTCACATGCAACATTACTTCAGTACTCATCTCCCCATTTAGTGATTGTGTAACCACACTCAGCACAATTTCATCAGCAATAAGTGATGCATCAGGTGGGACCCTTTCTCCAGGCCCATAAACAGTACTAACTACATTGGCCCACAAATACTACTAGGTGTGTTAGCAGATGGTTGAGTGATCCTTTGGAGACAGTTCTGCACACAAAATAGTGATATTCAACATGTCATTTAGCAACACAGCCCTCTCTCTGGGTTCCTGCTCCTACCTCAGGATCCAACACCAACTGAGAATCTGCTAGGATCTCCACATGACACGTTGATTAGCAGCAGGCTGCACATCTGTACCATTTAATCAAGCAAGTGCACAATATTGTTGTCTGTACAGTGTCCTTCTGATGAGTCTTTATTCAAACTAGTCCTCATCCTATTCACCCACAATGAAGTCGCTATTAGTTTAGCTAGATCACGCGGGAATGTGGAAGGGATGAATTTGGTGGGCAAGGGGGAACATCTGGAATTAACAAGGACAAAACAGAGAGCATCTTAACAACTGTGGAAGCTTTTCAGCCCATGTTGGCTCGATGCCTTCCCCAGTCACCTTGTAGAGACTGCACAGACACCGGTGGAGAGCATGCTGTGCTGAGTGTGTAGCACCCAGCTGCTGCACCCACCCAGGGAAACACACTCAAAAAAGTGAGAAATAAATGCTGCTTTCTGCCCACTGGACAGCCCCACAAGAAATCAGGTCTCCCAGTACGCATGGGGACAGTAGCAAGCAGCTTGCACGAAAAGTTCACATGAACATTAGCAGCTTGGCATTAAGGGCCCTTGCCATTTAGAGAGTGAAACGGAGCTTTCTATCACCCTGTTTCTTCCTGACTGTGGTACAGATGCTCTCATGAAACATACTTTTGTAGACATATGCATCTTAATGTGTTCTTTCACCTTTCCCACCTATGAAACCAGTATGACTTTCCAATGGAAAGCAGGTGTTCGAGCACGGTCTGCAAACAGATTGCTCTCTCAGGGACGGTGGTGAGGCAGCACTCTGGGCAAAGTCAAAGTGATGCAGCATTTGAAAGCAGAGAGGTTCAGCATCCCTGACCCGCAGCACACAGCCTCTGCCATGCCACAGGACTTCCACCTGATCAAATCGTGTGCAGCTGTGTCATCAGAGTCAACGCCAAGAGAGGGGCATGGTGCCAGTCTTTCCTTCCCAGGGAGGCACTTTTTACCTCTAGAAAGTAAAAATTTCACCACAGGGGAAGGTACAGAAAAGCCATTTCATGAGAAGTTACCAAACAATTTCTCTTTCCTTTGTGCACTGTCACAAACCATTAAATGTTGGTGTAACTGCAGATGGGAAAATCCTGCTGAACTGAACTGCAGTTCCCAAGCAGGGATAAAAAACCTTCCAAGAAATCCAATTAATACAATTGAGCCCAGTAAAGAAAGTTACTACCCTACACCCCAAAAAGGACTTGTTGGAAGCAAGTAGGTAAGTGAATGATTAAACAAGCTGTTAACCTCAGCTTCCACCAGAGGCACATTTTGTTGAGGAAAACTTGAGATGCAGTCAGGGTTTTGGGTTTTCTGTTTCAGTGCAAAGGACAAGAGATTTTAATTCCAGCTGTCTTTTTTTCTCATGGTATGGGTAAGCCCATTCACACAGTACTTTTCTGTGCCTTTACTCACACAATTTCATCTCTATGAGAAAAACATTAAAATTAATGTATTCTAAAATTATTTTCACATTAAAACCAGAAGTCAATCTGCTCAGTGCTGTCACCACAGCACATCAGAGTCTACTTCCATCTTACACCGTAAATACTCTTTACACAATACTAGATTTGCACATGTTTCTCTAGGAAACTGAAATCAATAAAGGAATTGTTTCCATTTCCATATTATACACTTGTCTTCACAAATATCCAATTTACATGAAAGTCATGAGTAGACTGTCACCCTGGCTTTTGATGGATCTTAAAACATAACTAAATTAAACTTGTCCAAAATAGGAATCATTCACATATACACGCTGTCACTTGTCCTCACTCCACAAACTCCATTATTTCTAATGATTTCATTATTTTTAAGCAATGCATTTGCATTTTTTAACCAAAAGGGGGTGGGGGTGGGGAAAGAGAAGCATAAGATCTCTTACACAGCCCTTAAAAAAAGGGCAATTACTTGCCAGTGTGAACTTCCTTTATTGTACCAATTAATCATTGTTTCTCATCAGCTAAAACCATATTTAAAAAAAAAAAAAAAAGGTAGATGTCCTTAGACAGAAACAAATAACATTTGTCATTTAAGAGGAAAGAAAGAAGCCACAACCTTACCAGCAAGGAATTCTGATGAACAGACACACTTGTCGTGTCAACTCCCACACCTCGCAAAGCAGAGAGGAAATTCTTACAGAAATTGGTTGCAATGATGACATTGCCCAAGAGGAAACTGGTGTCTCTTTTACAAGTCATGACTATGCAAACCACAAGCCAGGCATCAAAGCAAGTGCTAAAAGCCATGCCTGCCAGATCTATTAATACTAGAATCAAGCTAGGTTGAAATGGGGAAGGGGCTGGACTAAAAAATTAGAAATATTCCCAGATAACAAGTCTTTTAAATTTTTTGTTTCACAAACGGAAATTGGTTTAAAAACTGTGTTATCAAATATTTCTGAGAAGAGGGTCAGAGTGTATTGTGGGAGACAGGAGAAAGCATATTATGGATGCCCTGTAACAAATGGCACTATCCAAGCCTCAGCACAGCCTCTGTTGCTAACCCATTCTCCAGAGACCCCCTTCAGCCTCAGCTTCCCAGGGGCCCTCCAGGGTCCAACCCTGCACCCTGAGGTGCAGGAGAGCTCAGCGCAGTCTGAGCCCAGCCACGCAGAGGCCAGGAAGCCCTCGGGACAAAAGGAAAGACGGGGCATGAAGCGCTACCGGTTTGGTTTTTCTGGGTCACCTGCAAGGTGTGTTCCAGGAAGTACCATCCAAGCAGGGATGGAGCTGACAGTAAGATCTGTGGAAGAGCACATGGGTCTAATAGATTCAAATCAACAATCTTTATTTCCCATTTTTCCCTTTTTGACTAGCTGATGCAATGGCAAGCCAAAATTAATAGCCCTATTAAAAATATGAGACAGATGCTAAAAGAGGGCCTACAGGAAAGATGGGGAGGGACTCTTTATCAGAGAGGGTAGCGGTAGGACAACGGGTAACAGTTTTAAACTGAAAGAGGGTAGATTTAGAGTAGATATAAGGAAGAAATTCTTTACTGTGATGTGGTGAGGCACTGGAACAGGTTGCCCAGAGAAGCTGTGAATGCCCCCTCCCTGGAAGTGTTCCAGGCCAGGTTGGACGGGGCTTTGAGCAACCTGGTCTAGTGGAAGGTGTCCCTGCCCATGGCAGGGGGGTTGGAACTGGATGATCTTTGAGGTCCCTTCCAATCCAAACCATTCTATGATATTATGCTCTGTAAGTTACACTTTTACTAGGCTTGGGGAACAAAGAAAAATAAAAATCAGGACGTTGTAGTATTGGGTACTTTTCTAGCTGGCGTAGTCAACAGTTTCAGCCACAAGTATGTGGACTTCAAGAATGAATAAACATCTATAGCACAAACATCTAACTAATTTTCATTGCTCTCTCTACGCTACTCTTTACTTCATATATCACATTAGTCTAGAAAAGACAGAGCATATGCACTCTGTTAAATCTTATCCTTCTTCAAAGTGATAAGCATTGCTAAAAATAAGATAGATCATTACATGCTTTGAAATGAATTTTTCCTTTTTGACTCACTGGAATATTACAGACCAGTTTCTTCAAAGCAGGACAGAGGGATGCTCCTGCCTAAGGATTCTCCTGTGTTTCCTCAGACCTCTCTCCGCTGTGGCAGGGAAATTCCAGATTCCAAAGGCTGGTAAAGGAGACATCCAGAGATCTGAATGCTTTATTATTCATGACACTGAAATTACAGTGCCACCTGTAGGACACCCAGAAGAAATTTAATTTGGGCCTTGCTGATTCCATGAATGCCAGTTGTTATAATTATAGGGCTTTATAGTAGTCTTGGCAGAAGCATAAGAACATAAAAACCAGATGACTCATGTCAGTCTACAGGGAGTAACTTGAAAGCCTTTCTTACACTGAGCAGCATGTTTTGTTTTATGTACCTCAGCACACCCAGAAGAGGATATTTTGCTACTAAGATGAATCTCTTGTTGGAAGGGGATGTGACTGTACCATGCATTCATAGTCCATCCACCTTAGAGCTTACCACTGTAAGCAGGAGAGAACTGTCACATCCTCAATCATTTCCAAAGACAGACATCACCCTCAAAGAGATAAATCTAAGGAAAGTTTCCATTATGGCTGCACACATTTTTTAATTTTTTTTTTCCTTTTTCCTTATTTATTAACTTTTCCACTTTTAATTTACTTTTTAGCTATTGACTATGTAACTCAATGCATCACACTTCAATGACTGGTATTCGCATTGCATGCGCATGGTACTTTGCATCTGCATTTGGAAGCAGTTGTATATCCTTCAGAATATACTAATTAACTATTTTGTGTTGCTTTCTCTTTTTTTTTCCCCCTTTACCATCAAGTGTCATTTTCCACTCTTCCAACCCATAGCTAAGGTGATGTCTGTAAAGACTTCTCTCCAATGTATCATTTGAAGGTACACAGTAAGACAAAGGTAAGTATATGCACCTTTATTGTTAAATTTCCATTAATAACATTTGAAGTGAAAATACTCAGCTGATTAACTTAATAGCTCTGTTGCTACAAACAAACTTAAAAGGAGGTGTACGACATGTTAAAGGCATCTTCTGCTTAATGTTGAGCTGTGGTCAAAAGCGAACAAAATGTTCAGACAACTGAGGAAGGGAATGGTGAATATTATAACAGATTTAAGAGCGCTTTTGTTTAAATCAGTGGCAGTTTCGTGTAGAATATTATGTAAAATAAACATCACCAACAAACAATAGAAAAAATTCTGTAAGACTAAATAGGAAAGAGTGAAAAGAATGAGCAAGAGCCAAGAAAAAAAAGCTTTTGTAGGAAGATGGATTTTAATACAAACAATGCTTTGTAGTGTGGCGTAACTAATAAGGGATTCAACATAAATATATTAAATTATGATGTGTATAGGGAAAATACAAATCTTTCTTGGTCATATAAAACAAAAAAGGAAGGAAAAAACAATTAAAGGTGATAAACAAAATGGACAGAAGGAAGTGGGTTTGAGCGCAGTATTTGGAACTCACTGCTGCAGTGACCTGAGCATGGAATTTGGTGCAGAATTAAAAATATCAGTCTTTGAAGCAGGCAAACAGTGACTCACTGTGTGCATAGAGCAGTAAATGAGGTAATTTCCAGCATAAGAAAATTATTCTCTCAGTTTCACTAGTTTCTTACGGCCACAGCAGTGGCAAAGAGTAAAAGACCTTCACTAACTTTTGAGGTAGATGCTGCACATCACAAGAATAAAAATTTCAGTAGGATGAGTGATGCAGAGAGTTAAAAAACGATGCATAAAATTGTGCAGTTACAAGCTGTGGGAATCACTAGACTTCCATTCAGGGCAGTTGGGAGGCTGGAGCAGGTGAGAGATTTCTGAAGGAATTTCCAAGTCCTTGTCAGCTTGCCAATGTGACTACAAGGACACAAGAAAACTTGGTGGGGGGAAACCACAAAAATTTAGGAATTCCTTATTCCTGTTTATCTGTCAAGCTCCCTGTGAGGAAGCAAAGGATTGTGGAAGTAGAATAACCAAAATAATATGTACAGGAACATGAGAGCAGCTCACAGACAGAAGTAAGGCTTGGTGAAAGCAGGCAGGTTAAACTACTTTTCCATTGTGTTCCTACAGCAGATTTCAAATCCATTGGATCTGGGCATTGCATAGGGGAAAACACATCTGCCTGGTTAAAAATTCAAGACATAGAATCTGTATTCTCTCCTTGAGCCAACCAGCATTTGTCACAGGAATCAGAAAAAAAGTGACGTAGTTCGCAGCTTATTTGCAATGAAATCCCATTACACACTGTGTCTTTTTTATTCAAAAATTCTCTGCAAGTGTTTGTTTCTTACCTGACAGGAAAGTAAGGTATCATCTGAGCCTTCCTTTGCCTATTCAGCCAACTAAGTAACTGATGAACATACCAAAAGGTATGGGAAAGCCACAGAAAGCAGATTACTTATCACTTATCAACAAACCCTGTTGGTTGCATGACTTCTGCCACAGGCTGCAGAGACCACAAGTGGGATGAGATGAGTCTCTATCAACCAATATGATTCATATTTGCCATACCCATCTGTTACATGCAAACCAGTTGCTGCTGGCACTTAACATTTATGATTGAAAGCTACCAACTCCCACTACCATAAAGTTTTCCTTCTAAGTAGTAAAGATGTTCCAGCTTCCTCTGTGAGGTTTCTATTTTAATTTTTTTTTCACATAATGAAGTGAATTTGAAACTGAGAGCACTAATCAGCCCTTGAACATTCCAGTGTTGAGAGAATGGTGGGATTTTATACACATCGCTTCAGTTTTGCATTTCTCTCTCCCTTAGATCAAGTCAACTTTGTGGGCTCATTATTTGTAAAATCAAGGGAGAGGAAATTGGCTGTATATTTACTTCTACCACTTGGCTAAATCCCACTGTGAGACACTGAGAATAAAATACTGATGGACAACATGGGACTGGCAGCCTTTGAGCAGAGTACAAGCACTTGGAGGCTCCAGCCCTGACTTTGGCACTGACTTACCACTTGACTTTGAACCAACCACTTCCACAGCTTTACCTCCACACTTTTAAAGGAAGTACATAGTAATTACTTACATTGGAGGAATGTTATGAAAATTTGCTAATTAATACCCCTAAAGTGTTTGGAGTTCTCTGAATTAACTGTTTCACAAGAGGGAAGTATATTAGCTATCTTTATAATGACAGCATTATCAGAAAAGAAAAACAGAACATCTTTAATGCGACCAGAAAATTGCTTAAATGTCTTGAAAACAAATGGTTGCCAAAGTTAAACATTAGACACTGGTTTTATTGCAGCACTATACTAATCAAGGAGTTTAACATATGTACAGAATCCTAAATCCCACTCTTAGCTTCAAAGTCATTTCTTGCGCAACCTTATGCCACTGCTTTCCTTTCATCTCTGATAAAAAGCCTTCAGCAGTTCCAGTCGTGTTAACACTACTGCTGCTTGTTGTGGCTGTATATGTTCAAAATGCATTGACCTGCCAGAGAGCCTGCAACAGCTTCCCATTGTAAATATTCATGTGGACAATTTCATCACTAACCCTGTGACAGAAACTGGATCTTCCAGATACCCTGGGAGTGTGGTGGGCTTGCAAGAAGGCCAGCAGTCAGCAGCATCCTGGGCTATATTGATGGGAGCATAGCCAGGAGATTGAGGAACATAATTATCCCCCTTTGCTTGGTTTGAACCACATCTAAATATTGTATCCAGTTTGGGATGCCCCCAATATAGAAAAGATGGTGACAAACTGGAACAAACTCAGTAGGGGACACCAAGATGGTTGGAGCTGGAGCACTCATCCTGCGAGGAGAAGCTGAGGAATAGGGACATTTCCTGCTTGGAGGACAGCTTCAGGGACCATCTAACAGCAGCCCTCCACCCTGTATGAGGGGGTCAGCAAGACGATAAAGATGAGCTCTTCCCTGTGGAGTACAGCAGAAAGATGAAACACAACAGGCAGAAGTTGAAACAGGAAAGCTTCAGTCTGGTTATAGAGAAAACCTCTTTCCCCATGAGGACAGTGGGACCAGTCACCCAGAGAGGTTGTGCAGTCTCCATCCTTTCAAGACTCAGGGTAAAGCCCTGAGCGAGCTGGGCCGAGCTCACAGCTGGGCCTGCTGTGAGCAGGAGGTTTGACCAAGACTTCCTGAGCTTCCCTCCAGCCTGGGTGGTGCAATAAGCCTGTCGTTCCCTGTTAGATCCAAACCTACCTCTGACTAGCAGATCATCCACAAACCTGTAGTGAAGATATTAAAAAGTCTTACCAGAAGTAGAAGATGCTATATTTTCAAAAAGCAGGATACATATGAGTACAAATACAAATTTAGGAGGACCTTTATACTTGTGCACGTTTGTAAAAATCTATGTTAAAATCCAACTACAAAATATCACTGTTAGGCATATGGTAATGAACTGAGACTATACACCTTCAAAAATACACTCCTTCAGAAGTTTTCTTTTCTCACTAAGCCAACACATCCTTCTCCTTCATTCATACTTTTCAGCTGTCCTGCCAAGTCATCCGAACTTCAAGTTTTAAAGCATGGTTTTTCACAGACAGAAAAAGGAGTAAGACTTTTATTCAACTATTTCATGTTTTTAAAAGTATTTAAGAAAAGAGGGGAGTTTACTGGATGTAATGCTTTTCCTAAGAAGAAAAAAATTAAATAGGAAAAATAAACCAACAATATATACACACACATCTTTTGCATTCTCACTCAACCGTTTAAATTCCAAACAGGATCATTTCACAACAGCAAAAATTAAAAAGGAAAAAACTAGTACATGTCTTGAAAATGAAAATATTTTAAAGGGTTTGAAAGTCTTCTGAAAAAAACCATTATTTTCCTATATCTCAAATTTATTTTTTCAAGTAACTCTAGAGCTATGCTCTAAGCTTCCTAAGGCTAAGCCATCTAATTACTTGTAAAGAACCCAAAAGAGGGATGTCCCATTCCAGCTGTAAGATAAATAGATAAAAAGCCAACGCAGCCATTGACTTGTGTCATCAAATTTAACAATTCATCAATAAACTTTATTCACTTTGTATGTAAGTCACCGAATGTGCATTGAATTCAATCATACTTTAGGGTCACATGAGCTGCATTTAAATTCAAATGCTGTCATGATACAGCCATCTAAAATGCAGAGCCTTCAAAAATCTTTAACTTGCAAAAGGTCAGGTTTTGAACCATTGGTAAGAAAAGGCTGACATACTATGGTCTTTTTGTTTGCACAGCTATTTATCAAATAATGGGTTTTCAAATGGTACTATCATTAGGTATATACACATGATCTGCATTCATCTGGATTCAATTAATTTCTCCAAATGAGATTCCGTCCCTTCGCACATCCTTGGGCTGAGGGAATCTGACTGCTGAGCTTTCACACCTCTGAGGACCAAACCAGGTCATGCAGCCACACTGACACAATCACCAGGAAGAACACCAACCTTAGCTGTGTGTTTGTTGCTTCTCAGCAGTATTTTCTGCTGAGGTTGCAAAGCCTCTGTGACTGCTACTTCCTCTCTCTCCCTCTTCCTCCCCCACAGCATTCGTTCCCAGCACAGCAATGAACCTACCAGGATGAAGAGGGTGAAGGGTACTCTCCAGTCACTCTTTCTGCCCAGCCATGATTTTTACCCTTCCTCCACTCCCCGAGCTTATTTGCATTTTTCATCATCAACAGTCAGTCATAACAAGGTAAGAGAAGGGAACATAAGCATTTTCTGATACATCTTAGTAAACATTTGACTCATTGTGGTCTAGTGGTTAAAATCTCTCTATTTTGAATAGGATCCTAAGCACTAGGCTTCAAGAAATGTAATTGGGACTCGCTGTTCCATTTTTACCAAGTCATTTTTCTTCTAGGTTCACATGTGCCTCAACAGAACACTTCACCTTGGTAAAGACTTAAGTCTGGAAATCTCTGAACATCTTAAGGAAGATAGCTCGGTGTTAAACCCATTGTATAGATGAGGAATGTGAAAATGTTAGAGCTAGATGGTACCTTGATTAAACAAAACCAAACAAAACCCTAAGAACTTGTGTGACACCTCTACCAACACTTTTACATTGTTAATGACAGTAATTCTCTGAAAAGGTACTGAAGCTTCCCATGGAGGCCCACTGAGGATATCACAGCAGTTTCTGCTTTGTTGTAAGGGAGCAATTGCTTAACCAGCTCTCAGAAAAGCCTTCCAAATATCTCTTGACTGAAAAGACAGTGTTATCTATGGTATCATCAACTCTAATTTTCAAACTCATCACCAGGAGCAGAAATTTATTTTCCTTTTATATGGGAACTGACCAGTCTTTGGGCCAGCTCCCCTGAAAGCAGCAAAGTTCAGTCATTGGAAACAAAGCAGATGAAGAGCCCTTTCACTGCTTTCCACCCCTGAGGCCAGCATGACTCAGTGGCATTACCTCATACTGTCCTTCAACAATTCAAGCAGGGCTCATTGCTCCTCCAACCCACCACTACTTCTTATAGAGTTGTTCCACTGCTATAAACAGTTTCTGAGATCCAAACAACTCATCATGCAAGGCTTTGGGCATAGCAGAACTTCAATAAACACTCCGAGCTCACAAATTATATTTCTAGTTCCACCAGTTCCTGTTATATAGGAATTCTTTGTCTATCCAAAAAAGAGCAAAGGGCAATAAAGATCAATGGTTATGGAAAGAGTGAAAAAGGGGAAGTGGGAAGGCAAGAGAGAAGATGCAATTAGACAAGCCAATGGTACAGATTCCTGCTTTGCACCTACACCTTCAAGAGCCTGCACTAATTCTTTGTTGAAGAGTTCAAAGGACCTTTGAAACTTAGAAGACCCCCATATCTTTTGAGGCGCTCTCCATAGCCCCCTGGGCAGTTTCTGCTTGCCAGGACACCCACCCACCTGGTCTTCCAATTTTAGCTCTGTAAGGAGTTCTACGTGTTTTCCCCAGTGTCACCACTTCAAGGTAGCTCCCTTCCTGTGGTACAGCCTGCTACAACAGCTATAACCGCAGCTGTAATATCCCTGGTGCTCCCCACAGTCAGAAACTACCAAGGTACACTATGAGCATTCTTAATTGTCTTAGTCCTTGACAAAGCACCGCTCCATCTGCCCAGTGCCCCACCAGCCACCTCCCTGCTACCACTGAGCTTTGGCCCAAGTGCCCAGGGCAATGTCAATCCTGAGGCTGACACAGAAATAGTACGAGCAAGGCACTTCCCACAGCTGGATACTACAGCAAGACTCTGCAAGTGAGTTTACAGGTGGTGGTGCACTGTGCAAGTCTTCACAGCACTAGCAGGATCTCCAGAATTCAAGCAAGCTTCCTTGGCCATTCATTACAAGGCAATGCAATGCTGTTTGAGAAGAACATCCATGTGCAGATTTCAACCCAACACTTTCTAGAGAGCTTGACCCAAGGCTGCTATGTAAAAAAAAAGTATGGATAATCTGGGTATTCCAAGGGGATGCAGAGGTAAAGCACCTGTATCTTCAGTGATACTGAGCTCTTCAACAAGCTGAAGAAAAATTGATCTCTTGGGTAATTAGTTTTCTGAATGTCAGATTTTGAGAGGAAATAAAAGTGGTATTTTTAGTCAATGGTCTGAACTGGGTGGAAATAAAGGTAATCCCAAACCCTACCTCTGACAGTGGCCAACAGCAGATACCGAAATAGAGAACACAGGAACAATGTCAAACGAGGCCTCCATGGGGACTTCCATTCCACAGTCTGGGCACATTCTGAAGGAAGATTTGCACAGCTTCATTGTATACAATAGCTCTCAATAGCCTCTCCTTCCATAAACTTTTCTCCTTGCTTTTTGAACCCATTTATACATTCAGCAAAACAAAATCCAGACCAACTCACACAATTTAATTGTGTGGTGTGTGGAAAAAGTACTTTCTTTTCATTTAAATTGACTGTCAGGTTTGTTGGGGTTTTTTGATGGTTGGGATTTTTGTTTGTTGGGGGGGGGGGGGGGGGTGGTTTTTGTTTTAATAAATGGTGCATATTAGTTTTCTGTGAAAAAGTAAGTATTCAGTGCTGCCCTGTAACCATTTCTGTGCCAGTCATAACTAGCAGACCTTTAACACATTACCTCCCAATCTACGTTTTCAAGCTGAGGAGCCCAAATGTACTGAAATTCTAGTTCCCCTTTTCCATACTGTGTTTCTGACCTTCAGTTCCCATCTTTTAATTAGCTGTTAACCCACAAAAGACCTGTAGCTGCCTAGCTGCCACAAGCCTTTGGTAATAGCCCCGACAAAAGATTTCTGGAAATCCAAGTCCACTGCCCTGATACGCACACGGGCAAGCGGTGCAGCAGGCCAACAACAACAAATCTGTAGAGCAAAATAGGCAGTGCCAAGGATCTGACATGCACATAAGTATTGCAAATGAGTGTTGGTAGTCTAGTCCCATGGACTTATTAGCAGTGCACTCCTGAAGCACATCTGGATTAATTCTATTCAAAGGATACTCATTTTGTATAATGTGAGATCCGTGTACCATGTGAACCACAGCAAGGTAAGTGGCGATAATCAGGAGATTTGTTTCAGAAGTACACTCTGAATCTGAATTAATCCACCTATGGCACCACATCCTTTATCAACTGGACACATCCGCAGTTCAGGTTGGCTTACAAATCCAAAGAACTCTCGGTTTGTGAAGAACATCATCTTTACTCCAAAAAAACAAAGTTAGTATTACTCTCCCTTGACACCTGTGAATCCGCATGGTTATTAATTTGCCACTTTCTTTTCCTTTGTTATCCTGCAACTAATTCAGCTAATAAATTACATGCCAAAGTATATAATTTAGCATTTCCTTTTCCCAGTTGCTTTAGAATTCTCCATGAACACTGCCAAGTCCTGACGATCTGTGAGCCTTTATTACTTATTTGTTTTAAAACATATTATTGCAGTAGTTCAATTTGAAACAGTTCCTTAGATTTCTTCCACACAAAAAGGCTCTCCTCTAGAAACATTTAGTACAAGGGCTCATTTAACACTGTTTCTTATGGTCTTGTCATCTTTTCCCACTCTTTACAACTGAAACAGTATCAAAAAACAGTTCTCTGGTTTCTGTTTCTGATGATCTGAAAGGATTTCGGTGTGTCTCCCTCCCCAGTCCATTTTTTAGGACTTTAACAATCAAACCAAAAGGACTAACAACTTTATTTACCAGAACTTATGGTCTTTTCCATTTTATTCTATTGGATATGGCTTTCATTTTTTGAAAAATGTTTTTTTATTTCTAATTGACCTTGTAATTTGCTGTTTACACATACTATCTTTTATATTTTATTACTGGTACGTTTTAAATCTTCCTTGATGGGTGATAAACATTTACTCTTAGTTTCTAATAATGGCACGTTTAAACATGATGCCATTTCAGACTGCTTATCCTTTTAAATGCTCCTCTTATTTTTGTCTCAACACACCTTCTCATATCATTTAGATCCCCTTTTTAATGTTACTTTATTTGGTTTCTTAACTACCAGACTGATGCTGAATTTGAAGTCATTGCGGTTTCTACACTTGTTTAGCCTAACAAAGGTGAGAGGCGTGTTACTTTCTTTGGCACTTCCCCTAACCGCTGACATCTGGAATTAAAATTTTATCTAGGATGTTTTCTTTCTTGTTGACAAGACTTCCAACTGAACAATCTTTATAAATGAGAGCTTTGTACATCCTCAGAAGGAAAATCCCTATAGATTAAGTGGCAATGTTCGCTTTTCTCAGAAATCCTGAGTTGGAAGATTAACAATAATAATGAAAACAATGATGACAATTTCACCCCAAATCCAGGGCTTGGGGCACTGGCCCCCCTGCAGTGCCAGCACAGCCGTGGGGAGCCAGAGGGGCTGCAGTGGGCATCAGGGTGCTGCTGCCGCCCCGCTCTGGGGCCTGGAACACCTGGTAGGAGAGGACTGGGCTGGGCTCTGCAGGAAAGCAGCACCATGCCCCAGCTATATGCAGAACGGCTGCTTGCCTCTCCTGCTATGCAAAGCTACGTGTTTAATAAATACTTTCTATGCATGCACACATCAAGCATATGTTTATACAGCAGTGTATTTACAAAAGCCTTTCTATCCCGTCCCTTGGACTGTCTGCCAGAAACACTCAACTGCAGCAGTTCAAGATTTCCCTATAGCCTAACCCCACATAAAAAATGTGAACCAGCATATGACCCAACCTCCACCAGCCACAGAGTGTTTAACTATTAATAACGTATTGGACCATGGAGGATTTATACCAGCAGCACACTTCCTGGTCCAGTCACTGTGTCACAGCTGGATGAAGCTCTGGTTTAAAGGGGAGAACGTGACAGCTGGTGGAGTGACCTCCTCCAGCAGAGACGTAAGGAGGGACCTACGCTTGCGTGCAGGGCTCACCCTGTGGAGAGCTCAGGTTTCAGTGGGAGTCTCCCTTGGATCTCCTGAGCTCCAAGATGAAATAAGGAGAGTCTAGTAAGACATATAGTTTCTGTGCATGACTCCATCAGCTCTATCTAACCAAAGCATGGTAGAAGCTGGTTATCCTGGAACAGCATTCAGTTGTGTAAAATTCTAGATATTACAGTTATACAAGGTATTCAAGAAAGCACTAGTTATAACCAATTTTTAATCCCATGAATAATAGTCAGATTAAATATTTAAGCATCCTTTCCCAATCCTACCCTATCACATATCGGGAAGTCCAAAAGGAACATCACATATATTTTAAAAGTTTTTGGGAAATACATAGGAAGATATTTTGAAAGAAGTGCCACGTATAAATCCAACTCTACCAAAATCTGTAAAAGATAACAACTTTGTTCCGTTTATTACAACCCAGCAGAGACGTTCCCTCCTGCAGCTGTCTACTCAGCCTTCTGCTGCAGAAGGTCACAACAGTACATGTATCTTGTCCCCAAAGAGATCATGGTCTATACATGCACAGTGGACTGGGCAGTGGAGACATCACAAAAACCTTGAGCCTCTCTTTACACAACGTTACCATACCGCAGCTCAAACCATTTCCTTCCCCTTCTCTAGTAAGGGGAACTGTGCATATTCCAACCCAGGAGAATTAAACAGAAAAAAAAATTTAGACCCTGACCACTTCTGTTACCACAAAAAGAAAGTGGAATCACTCCAAATAGATCAAAGTGATGACTGAAAATCTTAACATATTAAAACTCATTCTGGATAGAGAAATATCCAGCTAGATGTTTTTCCTCAGTGCTACCTTGCAGACTTAAATTTTTCAGGTTCTTCATTAAATACAGTTCAGACAAATTCTCTGCAGGCACAGGAACCCCATCAAACAGAGGTCATTTCAAGGACTGAAAAACTGGTAGTGACCACCACATACTACTGAATGATCCACAGCCACTGAATAGTTAAGAGAATGACAGCAGGGAAGATAGTCCAGCTGTAGAAGAGCACTAGTTTACGATTCAAGGGCTTTCCATTTCCCCATTTGCTTTGCAGTGCTGAACAAACTTGGCTTACCTCCATCTCAGTTCCCCAGATCGCCCAAGGAAAGCGACAGCTGTTCTCTTCTGCAGATGGAAGTATTGTGAAGAGCAGATGTAAATCCACTAAACGTTATAGGGAACTTCGGCTCCACAGCTGTGGGGCCTGCAGTCCCCCGGTACCACCCAAAACAAGTATTTATTATTAGATGCCAATCGAGATCAATCTACTTCATTAATAGTAGCAGTCAGCTTTTCAACCAGAGGAACTAAAAAGATGCAAAGACTACTAATTGCTGACCAAACTGTCATGATTTTAAGTTACTAAAGCTGATGACAATGCCATAGCTACAATGACACAGAAGTCAGCTCTCGGTGAGAGAACAGGAGGTATCCTCTCACATAAACACCTCTGCTCCAGGTGCTACCAGTGCTTCAGTTCCCAGGAGCTGCCACATAAGGCCATTAATACCAACACATTCTTGACAGTCATTTTCCTTAGGGTGATATGCAACGTCCGCTTATGATCTCTAACATCAAAGCCTAAGGGTAGAACTAAACTTTCTAAACCTACTGATCCTTCTTCTGTAGCAAGAGTTCCCCACACCAAGCCTCCAGTTTTGGGGCACTTACAGAATAAACTCCTCATATTTCCTTTCTGGAGAAGCCAGGTGACAAAGCTGAACCGTTCAATTCTAGTTTCACAACATGTGGTCTCAAGAAAACACTTGCTTCTACCCCCCTTATTTAAAAGTTTCAGACATTGCTAGATAATAAGGAAGCCTCCCCAACTTACATAATGCTTTCCCTTCTCCTCCTCTTCCCTTGCATCCTTCCAGCCGATGAAGTAGAGGACGTGGACAAAGCCCCAAGAAGTCTGCATGAGGAAGAGGAGCGGTCCTTGCTACATTCTTGCCAGTCGTGCTACAGACCTCCCAGACCCAACCAGGAGATGAAGTGAGTGCCGGACTTTCTGTACCGTGTGGGGATGCTCCACATCAGAGATGATTACAACTCTGCTCAGATTCTCTTCAGAGACACAGAAGAAAAAGACAACTCCAGACAAACATACATGATTGTTTTGCTTTCTCTCTTCAGACCTTATGACATCCCCTTTTCCTACTCTTCAGTTCAAAGGATTATATTTTACCTGCTGCTCTTGATCCAGCTCCAGGAATACCTGGATCTGAGAAGCATCCAGTCGTTCCAGGCAGCTACTTTTTCCAAGCCTTCAGCAGCCTGTCTGCAGCCAAGTTCAAGTTGCAAATGTGACAACTGTGTGGGGAGAGAAGCTCTGGGAGCTTGCTCTGGCGTAGGCAAAGGATGGGAGGACTGGAAGAGGACTGACGTACCAATGCCTCTGTAAGGCCTTGTGACAACCAGAAGTTGTCTTGGTGGTTTTACAAGTATCAGTTGTATTTACTCTAGCTGAAGTATTGCTGTCTGCAATAGAAATTCAGGTTTCCTGTGGCTGCTTCCCAATTCAACATTCATGAAACAGCCAACACCCTTTGTTAGGATCAAGGCCTCAGCATGGTAGATAGTAGGTAGATAAAGAAGATGACATCATTCCATCCCGAAGATTTGGCAAAGATAAAGAGGGAATAAGATGATGGCAGTGTTCCTGGAAAAGGAAAAACCAAATCCAACCATGCCCCCTGTTAGCCTCTATCAAAATAATGATGTGTAAAGACCTGATGGTATGCATACACATAAATAAAAATCAAGACTCAAACTCAGATCCAGGAAGTTGTTTAGCTGAAGTCTGCAGGCTCCTGCCTATAACAACCTTCCTGCCTTCTGATTAGAACCAAGAAAAGGGTTTAGCATTTTTTCTCTTCTCTAATCTAATCCTATTTGTAAATGCATTTTTTTCTCCCTCCTATCTTTCCAGTTGGTTTTATTTACATAGACATGCCAGTGTGGTAAATTTCAGACCTATAATTTGTGGCTTCCTGACTTGGGGATGGTTTTGAAGTACTTCTCATGTGGCTATTCCTCCAGCTAAATATTTACACACGTATACACTGTGCATAGCTTTTACTTATATGTATGAGCAAGGGTTCTGCATGCTTCACATAATTTTTCAGTCTACATGTGTTTTCAATCATGACAACACGTTGAAAATATGTGCCTACAAAACACATTTTAAACATATTTATACAAAACAGTATGTGCTTACCCTTGAGGTGCTTTCTATATATAGACAAGCTCAAGATTAGACTTCCTGTTCTCATTCTTTCCCTCCAAGTTCTCTTGTTATTCCTTGTATCCAGGTTTCCATTACCACTCAGCTATAGATTATTTTTCACTGTTATGGAATCAATTCAAATGTGAATTCTGGTAATACACACATATATGATAAAGCATGAGACTATCCCCTAAAGAGACATCTGGACTTTCACATTTCAGTCAGTTCAACAGTGATGGTGCAGGAATGAGCATCAATCTGCTCAGCATCTACTGAGACACCACAGCTTACAAGTCTTCAATGTATCAAAAAGGACTACAGTTATAAATGACTGTCAATGTTCGTTGCTGTTGTATTTAACATATACATGCTTTAAATCTCATTTCCTCAAAAAAATTCTAATAAGTTCAGTCTCGTCTACCAGAGTGGTTCTAAACGTCATTTAGCTCCAAAGCCCTTTTTCATTGGTTGTTTTAGCTTGTGGATGAGGCCAAACAAGTCATTCTAAGTTTTATTCCTGATGGCAAACCTGAAGGCATTTATAACAAGTTTCACAACCCAACCTTGCAATAAGATACATGTACTATCAAATATCAGTTGCCCCATTGACCCCAAATAGGAAATATAAAGAGCCATGGCTAGTTCTTGTTTGCTTCACAGTTTCAAAAGTATTCACTCTTATAAGACTTTGTAATATGAGAATTAAACATTACTTCCTGTACCATGACATTCTTTTTCCTACTGCCGAGATGCAAGATAGCAGGCAGGCTGCAGCAGCTGTGGGACCTGCGGTCAAAACTTGCAAGTTCCCGGTGAACAGCTATTCGCCTCTTGAATAGCCTTCCCCTGCCTATGAAATACAAAATACATATGACCACAACCTAAAGATGGTAACACATTAAAATAGGTGATATTTAACAGAATGACTCTGGGTATTCCATAGCCTTTGAACTAATCTTATAAACTTGACCAGTCCTCTAAAAGTCAACGGTGCTACATAAATGTATTCACATGCTGATAAGTGCTTGCAGGACCAGGGCCTAAATTAAGTAAATTCTACAGACCTCACTATTATCTGGATTTACAGAAGATGATCTATTCAACTTATGTATGTTCCTTTTTCATCATCATTATCTTGAATGGATTTTTATTTATGTGCATGACTGGACAGTCTGTGCTTTGCATGAATACCCGTATTCAGCCACAGAGGACAATAAATCATCTTTCTCCCACTGTAAAAGTTTGTCAGGGAACAGAGAGACACCCACACATCTCAGCTGGGCAGTCAAATGCCACAAATAACAAATAGGAAGCCACGGAAGCAAAGAGTTTCTGAAGGACTTGTACATGAGACTGTTATACACGAGCTGCCTGTCACATTGTTACAAACAAGTCCATTTGTACAATTCAGAATCTTTTCACAGTCTATTTGACATAAAATAAAAGAGAGGGCTGAGCAGACCAGAAAATCCAACCAGCGCCAGTCACCACTGACAACATTTCAGTAGAGCCCAGCTAGTTGTTGTGCTCTCCTACAGCAGAGTCATAGAGATAAAAGCCTAACTGGCCAATCAGTCAGACCGCAAGTGCCATCTGCTCACACAGTGATATTTGAGAAAAGATGTTAAATAATACAGCAACAAAACATTGTCAGAAATTCCAGATGAGGCCTAGTCTATTGCATGGATCCATTTGAAATAAGTCTAGAGAAAGCAGTATGAGCACATGCTGTATAAATAACACGCATTTTGGTAGTCACACACACAGAAGTTCTCATCTTGGCCAAAACCAGCAGAGACTGATATAGGGTCTGTCAGCATTACCAACACAAGACGCTTCAGTTCGCAGAAAAGCGCCAGATCTCTCCAGCTGTACCTCTAATGTCCTTGTATGCTCTGTGAAGGGGGCAGGATGAGGAGGCTCCAGCAGGCAAGCACCAAGGAGTATTGTGTTCCAAAGACTTTTCTTATACAGACCTTCCGACCAGCGCCACAGGCACAAATGCCTCAGGGCACCAATGCTAGGAAGTCACTTGTTGCCAGTCTCAGAGGAGCGAGGTTCAGTGGTGGTACCACTGTACCTGCTTTCACCTCACACGACAATGGTGCTGTGTGGATGGACTCTGCAGACATCAAACACGCTTTCGTGCAGGGTATCTTCCTCTTTGCTGTAATCTACAATCCTCCTCAGGGATCTTCAGCAACACCCGGTGCTTCTGGCACAAAGGAATAATCAAACACCCCAACTCCTCCAGCCATGGTCCAGGTCCTACCACAACAAAGACGAGTTACAATTCCTCCCCCACCTCCACCCTTGTGTGTAGGACCTGGACCTGCTGCAGCCCTTTCCCACAGTGGGAGGAGTCCAGTGGAGAACCACAGACACCAGGAGGACAACCAGCTCACTCAGGAGCTTACTTATAGCCCATTGGTCCCAAAACAAACTCTGAACTACACCCTCTCTTACCCATCAACTATCTCTTCCTAAAGAAAATGCTGGGCCCAGGACATACTAGAAGGGTCATTGTGAAAAGGAAGGTACTGACGAGGAGCAGTTTAGGGCAGCGAGTAGGCAGAAGGGCACATGATGGCATGTTTGGGAGAGAAAGGCTTGAGCATGTCCTGAATGCGCAAGTCTTCCCAACAAGTGTCCCTGTGCTGGCTGTGGGTCCCTCCCAGCTGTGCTACAGACTCCTAATGCCAGTCAGATATCAAAGAGGAAGTGACTGAAGGTAAAAATAAATAACCCACAGTATCAAGCCAGAAACCATTTGGATTAAGGGTTTTGTTCCCTGAAATATTTACCATGTTCAAGACTTGTTTTAATCTTGGAATAGAAATTCAGACCACAGTTCTACTCAAATTTTAACCAAATCTGCAAATTCATGGGAAAAATAAACCAGGAATTTTAAGTCAAACTGAGCACAACTTTAATCTAGTTTCTCCCATTCTGTTAAACCCGCAATTTGACACAGTCTCTGGTATTACAAATTTAATCCAGAATAATCCACTTTTTCTATTCATTCTGATGGCGGTTTCTCAAGAGAATAAATGGATCTTTAAGGCAGAAGGAATTGAAATAAAACATTTTTTTTAAAAAGGTTAAGTGGCGCCTGATAGTCTACAATCTGTTAAGTTAAGCAAACAAGGAGGAGGGGAAACCACACCTTGTAAATAAGGCAATTACAAATCTAGTTTCTACAATCTGGAACGAAGCCAGGATCTAAGTGTGAAGGATTGAGAAGAAAATCTGTTGTAAATTCCTTCAAGTGAAGGTCCCTATTTAAAAGGCAGAGAATACCAGTTTTAGAAAGGTCATGAAGTCACAGCAGTTTTTTCAAAGCACAACTCTAAATGTCAATTTGACCTCTTTTTAAAGGCAGAGACAGACACAGCTGCACTTAGAGTGTAAACCTTATGGTAAGAAAGAGAATAGCAATGATTAACAAGATATTTTGCACTGAACTTTGTGTAGACAGCCATAAAAAAAAAAATTAAATACCTACTCAGTAAGCATCACAACCTCTATGATTGTGAAAATTTATTGCTGTATATTCTCAGTTTGAAGAAAAAACAACAAACAAAACCAGGAGAAATATACCCTTGTACAGGCATAAAGTTACAAGTTACACAAGAGCTTTCACTTGAGCCTGGGTTTATCCCCTTTCTAGGTAAGGGAACTTGCTGTGGGGACAGGGAAATGTGGCAACTGGCAGACTCGTGTGCCTTGACTAAAGTTTATAAGTCTAAATTCTTTGGGAAGGGTTGCAGCAAAGGTGAAAGTGACTCTGAAAGACAGAGCTGAAAAATCCTGTCATTCCATCTCTGATAAATATTTAGGTTTAAAATCAGGCAGGATTCAAAAATACATGGGTATATATGTATGTATACCCGCAGACATACACATGTGAGCCTGGAGAAGAGAAGACTTCAAGGAGACCTTATAGCGGCCTTCCAGTACTTAAAGGAAAGATAGGGAGGGACTCTCTATCAGAGAGGGTAGGGATAGCACAAGGGGTAACGGTTTTAAACTGAAAGAGGGTAGATTTAGTTTAGATATAAGGAAGAAATTCTTTACTGCAAGGGTGGTGAGACACTGGAACAGGTTGCCCAGAGAAGTTGTGGCTGCCCCCTCCCTGGAAGTGTTCAAGGCCAGGCTGGACGGGGCTTTGAGCAACCTGGTCTAGTGGAAGGTGTCCCTGCCCATGGCAGGGGGGTTGGAACTAGATGATCTTTAAGGTTCCTTCCAATCCAAACCATCTTATGATTCTGTGTAAATGCACTCATACAAAGCTCAGGCAAATTTCACTGATACCAGGAAGCTGGACTGAAAGAGTCACTTTACATTAAAACTTTGCATTTTATTCATACATTCAATAGACTGTGGGTGTTTGTGACTAACTGACAGAGAGTAAATTGAGGCACTACATGGTGTTTACCATGAAGTAAACTGTTGCTTCTCCTGATTTTTAATTGGAGGTTAATTGAACTGTGGTGCACTCCGCTATAAACAAGTCCTGGCACTAAAAACGAAAAGACAAGGAATAATTTCATGAATGTATTTCCATAGTCCATCAACCATTCACCACTTACATTGCCCAGATATACTGTCAAAGGTGATAAACAGACACATATCAATAACAATAGTCTGATATTCTGCTCCATTCCCCATCACAGAGGTACCTGATTCTACTTTCCAAGGGAAGCAAAAGCGTAGGGTGCAACCACATTCAAGAACATGAAAGATCTGGCTCTAATTCTTCAAAGCCTTCCTGAACATGTCTAGCATAACACAATACCTTGATCCTGGCCTTCTGTTTCTATTCATCTTACATGTAATTGTACACAAATGCAAAAGTAACTATGAAATAGGTATAAAATGACCTAGCAACGTTTGACATACATCTCCTACATAACACACAAAGGCCTCGTGGCAAATGCTCCAGCCACTTGTTGTTACTCCCAGACAGGATGCTGGCGGATCACCCAAAAAAACCCTCTTTGCAAGAAAGAAGGGTTCTGGCAGAAAAATGATGGTAAATCCTAGAACAAAACTACTATAGCACCATAGGACAGGTAGGTAGACTCAAGCAGCGACCAGCTGGCAAAGCTGCCACATTTCAGGCAGTATATATCTGACCACCCCCAACCTACTCAGAGTTGTAATGTGGCTCAAGCAGAGATAAAGAGACACAAGTCTCATATGTACCTTTCTGCATACTTTGAAAATTAGATGTTATTAGTTATTGGGTTTTAAGCTTATCAGGTTATTTTCTTGCATGGCTACTTTGCTGTGTATATTATTCCCCTCCCCCCAAAAAAATTAAAACACAACGCCCTTAATCACAGGTTGTTCCCACTAAAAAATTACCTATTTAATATGTTTATATAGGCTCTTTTCCACAGTACAAGTCATGTTGAAATTGCCCTAATTAAAATATTTCCATTTATTTGCATGACTAATCAGTCTTTATCAGTAACATAGCACTTTATATCTTCAAAGCACTTCAATTGCATATAAATGGATTATCTGAAAACTTGCCCAAGAACATATCTTAGAATCTGATGCACAGACTCAGCTATTGCTTCCTAAAATAACTACTGCCTTTACATGTGCATTGAATCGCAGTGAGGGTAATAGCGATAGGCCTGAAGAAGTGCATGTGTTACTAATGGAAAGAATGAATAGTCCATAGAATAGATAAAGACAGCAGACCAGATAGTGTTCAGTGACGACATGGAAAAGCAGATGTCTCTCAGCAGATGCCTATCCCCTATCCCACTTCCCGCCATGCTTTTTTGCTGAAGAAAGCCGTCATACTCATGTGCAAATGAAGTCCCACATCTCTAAAATTGCTTGCAAGAGACTGGCCATCGTTCTTTCACTTCCTCCTCTTTGGAGTTTTCTACAGACTTGCATGCCAAATATTCAGGGCACCTGGTGCTGCTTTCTGGAGACTCTGGCCAGTGATGACTTGCCCTGTGTGGGAAATTAATTTCTCAGTATAATGCCATCACTGTGTCTCCCCACAAAGCTCTTATCCATGGGCCACCCATTGGTTGAAAGAAGATGAGGGTAGCTAGTTTTTGCCTCACAGCTTGTTTTAACAAGGAACTTACATAGAGAAACAAGCTACTTCCATACACACTGAGCTACCCTGCCTGTTCTCAAGTGATTTTCCTTTTTTAAATGTTAAGGCTTACAATAGGAATGGGGGAGTTGGGGGGGTCGCCTTTCCACTCTATCATATTAAAGGAAGCAATATAAGACTAGATTTTATAGATCTCTTGTTTTGGTTTTCAGAGACTAAAATATCTTTTAGAACTATCAATATGCTTTCCCTTGACGAGTCAGAAGTGTAGCGCCATCCCTCATACTTTCCTTTTGTTAAGGGGAAAAAAACTGTGTAATTCTTCAAAGTAAATAGCTATGTTTTTCCAATGTTATGCAAGTGCCTCGACTGAAGAAATGACAACGGTAATTGCAGAAGATGATGATTTTATTCTAGATAACTACAAAACTTCAAAAGTATTGATTTTATATGTTATTGCTCCCTGTCCTTTTTTCCTGTATGGTGCCACCAAACTGAATCAAGTTCCTTTAAACCTCAAAAACTTCACTACAGTTATAGTGAATTGAAGTGCATATGGTGGCTTTTATCCAGAACAACCTGAAGGCACTTGATGAACTCTACTAGGATGCAACATCTCTGCAGATTCATAAGGCTGGAAAGAGACATCAAGAGATCATTAAGTCTGTCCCTCCCAGTAGGATCCATTATACTTGAGCTATTCCTGACAGAGGCTGCCTAACCTGTTCTCAAAGACATCAAATAAAGGAGGTTCCACAGCTTCCTTCAGCAGTCTAAACCAGTGCTTAACTCTCCTTGATGTTAGTTTTTTCTACCAACTTCAAGCTCCATGCTGTAATTTAAGACAATTGTCTCTTGTCCTATAAATTTCTTACATAAACTTTTATCATTTTTGTTCTTATGACACTAATTCAGTCACCTCTTAAGACTATGCAACATCATTTTATTTAATATTTCCTCTAAGGCAAATGTTTTCTAAGCAAAGAGCCTTGTAAGGGGGCTGTTGCCCCCTCATTAAAACTACCTGCTGTGGTGACTACTTCAGGTTATGTGACAGGCACTTCCAGCCCTAAAATGACAGTCACCAAAAGGAATGGAAGCACCACCCTAGCACAGTCAATGAGAGACTCTCTTGAAGAGCCTGCTGAGAACAAGAGCCCCAACCCTTTTTTCTGTGTTGATTAGAAATACAAGTAATTTATCATTGTTTCCCAGGCAGATTATTATTCATGCTGACACAGTCACAAACTTTGGTATAGACTCAAAAGAAGATATGAATGCCTACTGGTTGTCCCTCTTCAGCTCTGGGGAAAAAAAAAAAAAAAAAAGAAAAATCGAGCCAACAAGATGATCTCTGAGCAAAGCTTCTTTGCATTGTTTTTTTCTACTCTGCTGCTCTTTAGGCCTTTTGAACTGTATTATTACTATTTAGAAGTCAATTAAATCACTGACCCAGCACACTCAGGGAGTTACAACTGTAAGATATGGCTTGCTACAAAAAAACCCCTTATGATCTAAGTAGATAAGACAGACTGTAATAAAGGATAGAGCACAAAAAACAGTTAACTTGTTTGCCAATGTCAATGTAAACAAAATATCCCACAGAAAACTAGATACATCCTATACATGGAAAACTAAAGATGTTGTAACTACAGGGAGCGTGTTAGGGGTTGCCTGCAAAACTACTGTTCCCTCCAAACCCTATCACCTGTGTCCCCCACCCCTTAGCTGTGAGTTTTTCCAGCATTTAACAGCCCTTCAGTACCACTGAGCTTAGGTACGTAAACATGTAAATTAAGTATTAAGTTTACAACGTAAGCAGCACGAGAGATAAATTATTTTCTGGCTGGTAGATGAGAGGCACCAAATCTCATAGTTCACCTCCTGATTTTGAGAAAGGAGCAGGAGACACAGAAGCCACCCAGTCTGAAGGATCTCCAGCCCTAGCACAACTCCCATGTACTCCCTACAAAGGGCTGCTTGACATATAACTTATACTAAGCAAATCATGACTAAAAAGTGTACAAAGCATTATTACTTTAAAATAAAACCACTTTATAACCTAGTTGTGATATATATTGCCTCTTCAATCCTCTGAATATAGTTTTAACTTACCACAAATCTAGAGATCTCTCAGGAAAATCATAGTTTGCACATATGAAACAAGAGGGCTCCCCCCCCGCAACAGAGACTCCTTCCCATCTTCCTTTTCTTCCCCCCCACACCCCCACCCTGAATACAGGAAGAGAGATCACCAGCTGCCAGATGAAGAAAACAGCCATCAAATAGTGTGCATCATTCAGATGGCTTGGATGATTCAGCTTTTCCACATAAACTTTACTGAAGTTGCACACAAATAGTGCTTTGTACATTTCTGAATCAAACGTGTAATTAATAGTCCAAGTACATATCAACACAATTCCTAGTTGAAGAACAACTTTTAATCTGAAATGCAGCAGTGTGTCCATTACCTTACAACAGCTCCACTTCTCAAACCTAATGACATCTACCTGTGCTTATATACTGCAGTATCTCCAGCCTTTAAGAATCCGTTTTATACTGTTCTCAAAAGTTGCACCAAACAGGGCAGTGAAAAAGAGGATCTAGTGACAAGCTCATCATTTTGAAAGCCACCTGATGTGATGTGCATTGGTTTTAGAGTGGGAGAGCTGCAAAGGAACAGAAAAGCCAGATGTTGCAAGCAGTCTGCTCTCCCAGATACAACAGCCCAATAAGCAGCAGCTTGAGCGTAAATGTTCCACAAAGTTACCTGCAGCGATATTTTGAAAGTTCAAGATATTCTCATTGTCTAGAAACTTGTAGGAGAATAGCATTTAAAGTTTCCAGACAGTATGCAGAGAGAAGAAAAACACACAAATGCAAAACATACATGTTTACTTGGTGTATTTTTGGTTTAGCACTACTCAAAGATGAAGAAATAATGCCTGTTTCTACTTCTCTATTTTCCTTGGCCTTTTCTCATTTGTTTAAATGTTCACTTGAATCCTCTTCATCAAGATCCTACTTTCATTTCAACCCTGTAGCCATAAATCAGAAATTAATAAATCAAACAGAGTTGACAAAAAGTAAAAAGAATCAGACCTAGTGCTGCCTTGGACAAAACCTCTTGCCAGACAAGTCCTGTTTACTAGAGGTAAATAAAGTATCAAAGTATGAAGTATAAAAAAAAGAGTATAAAAGCAGCACAAGCATGTCGAACACAACACTGCCTTCTGCAGGTGCACAAGTGTGACAATGCAGGAACTGCCGAAGGTTCTCAGCAAGGGCAGCAAAACTGGAGCTATCTAGAGGAACACACAATTGATGCCCAAGTGCACATGCAGCACCCATGTCACCACAGGCCACCTCGCTTAAGCAAAGGCAGAAAGAAGCAACAGATTGAATGGACTGGTCATCCCAGGAAGTCGCTCAAGACTTAGAGAAAAACAACAGAAACATTACTTGGCCTTGTGCTTTGATCAACAGAAGGAAGCCTTTGGGGTCACATAGTGTGCCCCTTTCCATGAGGACACCACCTGGGATTTTGTCTTAGGGGTTAAAGGTATGTAAGAGGACAGGAAAGCAACCAGAGAACCAGGCTTTGGCAGCATCTGTTCTTCCACTAATGGCTTTTGTTTGTTTTTGTGTTTTTATAACTGGCTTTCACTTCATTTTAGGATATAGAAATGTTATATATGTCCAACCCAAACTAGTCAGACTGGTGCAAATCTCACCTTGCAGCTCCTGCCCTGAGTCAACACTGTCAGACTCACCCACCCTCGCCAAGATGTCTCTGATCACATCTACATGAGCAGCAAGCACTGTGTGAGACCAGAGGGTGCCTGAAAGCTTCTGCATTTTGAAAACATGTCAAATACTTAATTGGAAACTAGATGAAAAAACCACATTTGCAGGAGTGAGCCGTGGGAGATATCACGTGCTTCGATTACCAGGGGTGGTTCAGGTCTTCTAAACTTCAAATTTCTAGTGATGGTTTTTTCATTCCCTGTCATTTCTTGATAGCAACAGGAGTACTTATCATCATGGCTTCCCATCACACTCTCCCTCTTTGGTAAACCACTGGGAAAATTAGTCCTGATACTGAAACCTGAGCCTCTTCCACATCCTGCTAGAGGCCTTATTCCCCACACACTGACCCTATCCATCCCAAGCACAACAGCAAACTCCAGTCAGTAGCAAGTCAAGTGCATTTCTTGTGGCCAGGCTCACCCATGCATGAGCACCCCCAGATGTCTGTCTCACTGCCTTGCTTCCCTCCTACTCCCAAACAGACAACCCCAGCTTACTTACCCATTTTGTTTTATTAAAGGCCTTTCTGCGCAGCACTAGGTGAATCATGCCCATGCTATACAAGGAGCTCATACACTGCTAAAACGTTTTTGTTTTTTAAATAATGGCTCTCTTGCATTACATCCGTGTTAACACCATTAATATCATCCCTCCAAACTGTTCCCACACTTCCACAGGAAAACAATCTTTGCAAATTAAAGAACAACTCGTGTGTCTTATCACATTAGCCTTTTATTCTGTTTTTTAGTTTTCTAGTCCCAGATTCATTTGCTATTCAAGTATATTTGTAAATTAGTTCTGACCTACAACTCATTGGGACCACAGTCAGAGCAATCAAGTGCAGGTTATTCACCACAGGACACCACAGAGCCTATGTGCACCAGGTGTGTGACGCAGCATGCCACATCAGCCTCACCCACACTCTGCCTGCTAAGGAGGAGTGAGTCTCACCTGGCTCCCAGCTCAGAGAAAAAGCCACACTGGGGCAAGAAGGAAAACCCCTAACTTGACCACAGGGCAGCAGGAAGTTGTCAGGGCAGGTGCTGTTAGTAAAAATCCAATCCATCCCCCCAAAAAAGCCACAGAGCAGTCCCTGCGTGACAGCATGAGAGGTGGCCATGGAGCTCACCAGTGGCCTGCTTCTTCAAGGGTTACTGCCCAGCCACATCAGCAGCATCCCAGACAAGCCTTCTGACAGGGAAACAATTAGGTGCACTCCATCCTAAATGTTTGCACCTTCTGTCTTTGAGTTTATTACTTCTAAAAAACCACCTGAACAATCACTCATCTCTTCTACAACCAAAAACTTTCTAGATGTGTATTTTGAGAGCTGAACCAGAGGCCCATCACTCAGCTCCTGAGCAGGAGGAGAAGAAGAGAGGAACCACTGGTTTAGCTGCTGGGCTCCTCCTTGCCTTCACATCCCCCCATCCAGCCAAGTGAATGCACAGACAGCAGGAGAGGGGCAGGAAGCCTGTGTGGTAGATCCACACCCATCTCTCCAACAGGACCTGCGAATCCAGAGTTACAAACCTCAGAGCAAGGAGAAAAAGCAGAGCTTTCTTCCTCTCCGGTGATAAGAAGCCAATTGGAGATAAAGGGCCAAGGACTGCTTGGGGTGGTCTAAGCAGCTTCAAAGTAGAGGTTAAGCCAACAGCTTACTAAACCAAGAAGAATTCTTATGTGAATCCAGAGCTTGGAAACGCCGGCAGCGATATTTTTACTGGAAAACTCTGGCCAAAACTATCTTGAACAACAAAGCAAACTAGATTATGCTATAAATATTAAAAGCTTTATAGCTGTTTGTTTTCTGCAATAAATTCCTGGAAAGTCCCTTGGCCTTAATGTAGGGAGGAGAAGGTCAGAAAGGAAGAAGTAGGGAAAGGGAAGTAATTCATTTTGGAGGTATTTTCTTTTCTTCTCATCCTACTCACTTATAGCAACTTATACCAACTTCCCACTAGAAACAAACAGTCAAGAGCTGTGCCAGAACATATTAAGACTTCTGCGTGTTCGATGGGACATTCAGTGGGCTTGGGGAAGAGAATCTCAGCTAGAGCTGCGTTATGCTTAAAGAAAGTCTTTGGTCAAGTTCTGTGGAGAGAAATTTACAACACCAGAGTTGATCTGCAAGAATCTACAATACCTGAACTACACCCCTCACTTCCTACTATCATGTAATAAAAATGAAATAAATCACCCAAGATGCAGCCACTGACATTTGGCTGATCAGTTCACCTGGGTGAAAATCCTTAGTTGCGTTATTATTCACTATAATTCATGAAGTTAATATTCATAAAGTAGAAGAAGGGTTTCTTCTTATGTTTTGCTTTTTTTGTTTGGTTTTTTTTTTACAGTTTACAGATAAAACTTTGTGGTCCATTTGTGACTACCTGGCATTATTAACGTTTTCACTGGAAATATGTAAGGATTACATTAGAAGCCTTTGTACTGGAAACAGCTAATGGGGAATGGAAGAGGAAAACACATTAATAAGTAGCACTGAGAAGCACGCAATTACTTGGAAAAACTATTAAATGCATACATCAGTTTAGACTGTGGCATTTTCTATGGCTCTCAGTAAATACTTCCCAAACAAAAAAGCCTCTGAGTAAAGATCACGAGGGTCTGAGGCTCACTACCTGCAAAGGCACTCCCAGAGTACATCAAAACACATGGCGGCTGAACGCCAGCAGCAAGCACAGCCCACTGCTTTGTCAGGATTTCACTGGGTTTGCTCCACAGGTACATTTCAACAGTTCCTACTCTAGCCCATCTGTACTGAAAGAGGGCTACACTTAAAGGAAAAAAACAAATAAAAAACCCAACACCACCAACAAGCAACTAACCCACTTTGCTGAAAGTGGCACTGTAAATTGGACTTGGTTGTCCTCTGATTTTTTGGCTGCTACCCATCTGCCAAACTGCCATCTTGTGTGGTGAGCATTCACCCTCACCAAAGCCCAGGGAACAGAAATTGCTATCACAAACTGACCCCGAGGATTGTCCCTGTAAATCAGCGCTGTCCAGCGCTGTTTTATAGTCAATTCTTCTGTCTCCATACCCAGTTAACAAATCATGTAATCACCTAAGGAAAGATCTTTGCCCTCTCCCTCAAAAAAAAAAATGTATTAAGCCACTTAAGGGGGAAAGTCAGTGGCTTACATCATCCTGAACAACTGAGGTGGCCACACAGGGAGATTTAAAAAAAAAAAGTTTACATTTATTCTATGTCATGCTAAAACAAACACATTTCTCCCACTGGCAGGAACTGGAGGACACCCAAAGGTCTGGGTTTTTTTCCTCCACCAAATATGTAACCCTCATTTTTCTTCCTACTGACAAAATATGTGCAACAGACAACTCCTGCCTGTTTCATATTTAATACGTATTAAAAAAAAACAACTAAGTGATATTGGCCCAGCAATATTGTTTGAAAATTTGACTTTCCACTTCTGGACTGAGTCCAGAGTAACCCAAACTAACTAAGCTTTTGGACCACTGTGCAAGGCCCTGTGGGAATGACACAATCTCACCAGCAGTTACAGACTATCACAAAAGAAGGCAAAACTGATGGTTATGCACTTGCCAGAGAGCTGGGTTTGCGTTGTGCAGGCTACAGGATAAAGAGGGGTTACTATTTTGAACTGATGCAGCAGCAGCGTAGGCAGTAAAATTTGGTGAAATTATATATTGACAGCAACTCGACTGCTTTTGTCATGCATCTTGCAGCTCAAGTGCCATGCGTGGAACTATATATAACTACTTTGAGTGACTGCCCTTGTTTCATATTCCAGCACCACACAAATGTAGTAGAAGAAACAAAAGGGCATGTAGCACTTGTGTGGGTTGTTTTCTCTGCAGAGTTACTGCTACACAGCTGAAATGGTGTTCGACACAACACAGACCCATACATTCAGCTTAGCCCGGCCCCTCTTCCTTCATTCTCCAAACTGAGTCTTTTTGGAGTGCTCTTTCTATGTTTTAGTTTAAGTCGATGGCTTTCTCGAGAGCTCTTGTCCATTATAAAACCTTACAGCCTGCAACACGACAAAAGCATTTCTGTGTGATGGCCACAAAGAGCGTGTGCTGCATAACCACAGCACGTGCAAAGGAAAACTCAGACTAAAGAAGCCACAGTTTCACAGCACGACAAAGCCAGTTTACTTCAAAGGACCCAACACTTCTTTCCAATTGAGCACAAGCATTTCTAACTCACACTCTGAGATAGTGCACTAGGATGTATGGTGGAAGTTGGGGGAAGAAGTACTTATCTAAGTGCAGAAACCACAAGCACAAGCCAGCACACACCCTCCTCCAAGATACCAGTCCTGCTGGCAAAGGCATGCACACAAGAGTCTTGCTGCTCAGATCATACATAAGAGACTCCAAAAATTGACTGATGAATGCAGAAAAGCTCCTGAGGAAGTAAAACCTGTAAAAAAGGTTTGAGCTGAATTTATCATCAAGGTCCAAGTTAAAGCCTGATGAGGGATTTAACTTGGTCTATTCAGGATGTGGCTGCAGGTACAGAGTAGTGTGTGAAGACTGCCTGTTAGTAATGTAATAAAACAGGACATAAGATTTGGATAAAAAAACATTTTTGTAAAACGAAAATTCTTTATCCTCTCCAACTATAAAGCTAGTCATCACCATCTGTTTCCTGGTTTGGTTGGTTTAGATTTATATTTTTTTCCCCACTCTTTCTGTTCGATGAGCACCCAGCTTATGGAGTATGTTGTTTTTAAAACTAGCTCTGCTTAGGAGGAAAAAGTTCACTGATTAGTATAAAATTAGTGTAATACAGTACTCTGTTTGCCTTTGTTGGTTATCCAGAATTAAAACACTAATTAATTTAATTCTCCATAATATTAGAGGAAACACATTGCTTTAAGAATTGCCCTGAACTCTGTCTCTACAAGCCATTAGTATTCATTTTTATATCTTATTTCCTCTTGCACATTACCATCTAGAATAGTATTTTCTCATAATGGTTATGTAAGAGAACATCCAAGGAATTGGCTTGCAAATACTCTACAACTAAAATAGAAGCCTGCTCAGTATTTCTGAACTGCACGTTCCTGAAACCTTACTATACATATATGCAAGAGTACCAAATATTCTTTTATATTTCTGTGGGTTTTACAATCTTTTCCAATTAAGCTTTCTTGTTTTGCCACCACGACAAAGTATTCAGAGTACTGTGGAGTACCGTACCATGGCAGGATATCTGGATACGCATGATGTACTCATTAGGGAAGTCAACCTAGGCGTAGTTTTTGTTACAACAGATACATGTACCTTCAATACCAAGAGACGAGCCAAGTTTCTGCGTAACAGCAGTTTCTATCTTGTTACCTACATTTTTCTCAGATCAAGCCAGAAAGATATTGCTTGTGATTTATTCCTAGATCTATGGGTCTTTTTTTTTTTTTTACCCTCAAACTATAGAGCACCCTCTATATTCACTATACAGAGTAAGTAGTTAAACAATCAACATCTTTCAAATTTAACCTCTTGGACAAAGAAAGTGCACCAGCCTTTGGGAGTTCGGACTTTTCAGATGTTTCCCCTCACCTTTCAATTAATATGGTACAAAGAGGAACAGCAGAATAGACAGGTAGGACAAATTATTCCACAAACACCAGATTTCACCCTCTCTGAAGGAAATTAAAATGTAAAAGGAACAATATGAAAAGGTTGAATTTTTAACACTTCTACATACACTAGAGCTTCTAACAGGAACTTTTACTGTAAAGAAGAAAAATAACCACACTTGGGAATATTGTGACATGCAGTGCTATGGGTCTTTCCTGCATTTTAAACCATTCTCCCAAACCAACAGCAGTATTTCTCCCAAACGGTAATGATAGCGGTAAATGACCTGTGCCATGTTGCTATTTGCTAAATATCAGCTAGTTAATATTGCATGTTGTGCACAGACAGAGAAAGGCTGGGGTTTTTAATCTCTATCCTTTGCTAGGGAAGAGAGGTCATGTAGGGAAGCAAACCATCTAAAGTCCAAGTGCTTTTCATAGAACAATGTAAAAGCCGCTCTTAAAGATCTTCTTTCTACCTGTTCCTTGCAACTTCACTTTATTTCTCTTACTGTGGTGGTACTTGTATTCTCCCTCTCATTTGATGTTCATACAGTGAGGGACTTCAATGTTTCTTTGAAACAAAGCATAGGACTTTATTAGCTGCCACTACACATCTGCAGCAGCTTATTCAATGGATTGCATCATCATCCACTGGCAACAGCACACTTGTTCTCTAAAGAACAACAAGCCTCTCTCCAGATCAGAGCCTGACTCCCCCATCTACTCCATCAGTTCTCTTGGAAAGACCTTTCTAGTATTATTAACATTTTGTAACAAATATAAAGAAAAGGAAGTAAGAGCTACATGCTTCCTTCTTTGGTAAAGAAATCATTTTGACATTATTTGTGCATACCTGAGCCAAGAAATACCCTTGCTTAGTGGTCATCTCTCAGAGCCACATACAATCACTCCACATAGCAAGGGGCTCCACAGGATGGAGGAGAGAAGCTTTGGTGTGACATACACGTAGGCAAAGCAGCTGCTGTAAAGTCCTTGAAGATGTAAGTGAGGGTCCTTCTGCTAGGGTTGGCCATACTGGTTAAGAATAATCTTGATCAGAAGAGGTCTATGGAGCCAGGGTCCTCCTGCAAAATACCTGGGCTGCAGGTGGCTATGGACCTACAGCCTTCCCCCAGTTCTTCAGACCTCATCCCTGCTCCATGCAAGAAGAGGGGACTGTTACTTCCTGTTGAACTTGGCATAATTTATCAACACGTCTCTCCCATAAAAGACAATTGACACATTTCCTGAGAGAAAAGGGACAATATGTGTCAAGTAAAACTCATTTTCAGTTTGAATCAAGATTTCCAGAGTGACTGATGAGTGCATAACCATAAAGCCCAACAACAGTTAATAAAAATTTATATTAGAGGAGATTCCTCCAGCCAGTACCTTAACAGCTACCCGTGTCGTAAGATCAGATCAGGTCTTTCAAAAGATGCAGACATTTGGAAGAAGGTCAAGTTACATATGTCAAGAGCTATCCAAGCAAAGGAGAAAGGGATCTGGTGTTTAATTCACCTTCTCAATGCTTTAAGTTACAGCTATCTATTATGAAGTTTTCTTGATGCCTTTGCTTTTCAGTAATCAATGTCACCACCATAGGAAGCAAAAAGCTCTAGTTTATAGATAATAGAAAGAATATAGTCTCCTCCCATAAGTCTTTCAACTGCACTTATCTCCTCATGTTTCAAAAACCAGAGATACGGCCACATTTTAGGTCACTGTGTTAAACTGCTTGTTACCATAAGTGAAGTCATTGCATTAAAGTCATGAGAGGTAGAGGGGCAGGGGAAAAGCACATGCATCCAGTGTGTACAGTTCATACTGCAAACCAAAACAGCCTATGACTGAGAACAGCTACTGGAGCTATTCCATCTAATAATCAAAGAGGAACAAAAAAAACCACCACCCTCTACCGAGACCAATATGATGCCAGCTTCCCAAAGAAAGTTTCCTACACACCATATATTACATAAAAAGGTTTGCAACATAGTGTGCAGTAAGTAGTACTTGCACACAAGAGTATCAAGAAGTCAAGGTAGCTTACTTGAGCTCACGGTAAGTTGACAGTAGTAAGGATGTGGCTTTTGCAACAAAACCAGGTATATTGTGTTCTGCTATATTCTGCATACATATACTCCAATAGCCAAAAGTCCATCAATAATCATGGAATCCTAGAATCATTTAGGCTGGAAAAGACCTTTAAGATCATCGAGTCCAACCGCAAACCTAACACTGCCAAGTCCATCACTAAACCATGTCCCCAAGCACCACATCTACAGGTCTTTTAAATACCTCCAGGGATGGTGACTCAACGACTTCCCTGGGCAGCCTGTTTCAATGCTTGATAACACTTTCAGTGAAGAAATTTTTTCTAATATCCAATCTAAACATCTCCTAGTGCAACTTAAGTCCATTTCCTCTTGTCCTATCACTTGTTACTTGGGAAAAAAGACTGACACCCACCTTGCTACAACCTCCTTTCACGTAGTTGTACAGACTGATAAGGTCTCCCCTCAGCCTCCTTTTCTCCAGACTAAACAGCCCCAGTTCCCTCAGCCACTCCTCACAAGACCTGTGCTCAGATGCTTCACCTGCTTTGTTGCCCTTCTTTGGTCATGCTCCAGCACCTCAATGTCTTTCTTGTAGTGAGTGAGGGACCCAAAACTGAACATGGTATTTGAGGTTCAGCCTCACCAGTGCCAAGTACAGGGGTAAGATCACTTCCCTAGTCCTGATGGCCACACTATTTCTGATACAAGCCAGGATGCTGCTGGCCTTCTTGGCCACCTAGGCACGCTGCTGGCTCATGTTCAGGCAGCTATTGAACAATAGCCTCAGGTCCTTTCTCACCTGGCAGCTTTCCAGCCACTTTTCCCCAAACCTGTAGCATTGCACAGGGTTGTTGTGACCCAAGTGCAGGACCCAGCACTTCGCCATGTTGAACCTCACATAATCGGCCTCGGGCCATCGATCCAGCCTGTCCAGATCCCTCTGTAGAGCCTTCTTACCCTCAAGATGATCAACACTTCTGCCCAATTTACTGTCATCTGCAAATGATGGATAAAACTCAGGAGGGGCAAAAAAACCCCCAGCATTATTTGCCTTTCTGATTGAGAAACCATGCATGAATGTGTTTTCAATGATCTTGACTAATTTACAGTGGAAACTCAGCTGAATTAGACAAAGTATTACCAGTAGGTTGAGAGAAGTGATCCTTTCCCTCTCCTCAGCACTTGTGGGGACACACCTGGGGTACTGTGTCCAGTTCTGGGTTCCCCAGTACAAGAGACATGGACACACTTGGAGAGAGTCCAACAAAGGGACACCAAGATGATTAAGAGAGTGGAGTACCTCTCTTATGAGGAAAGGCTGAGAGAGCTGGGACTGTTCAGCCTGGAGAAGAGAAGGCTCAGGAAAATGCGTATAAATACCTGAAGGGAGGGTGCAAAGAGGACAGAGCCAGGCTCATCTCAGTGGTGTTCAGTGACAGGACCAGAGGCAGTGGGCACAAACTGAAACACAGGAGGTTACCTCTGAGCATCAGGAAACACTTTTTGACTGTGAGGGTGATCAAGCACTGGCACAGGTTGCCCAGAGAGGTTGTGTAGTTTCCATCCTTGGAGATACTAATAAACTGTCTAGACATGGTCCTGGGCAACTGGCCCTGCCTTGAGCAGCGGGGTTGGACCAGACGACCTTCAGAGGTCCCTTCCAAGCTCAACTGTTCTGTGATTCTAAGAAACTGCAGTACCACTCCTGGTAATTTCCAGGAAAGTACCTCTCTTTCCTCTGTTCATAAGAGTCAGGTAACTCTTTCCCTGGACAATCAACTTCTGGATTCTTATGACTGACTGACAAAAGGTCAAATTCAGAACCTTAACTCAGCATGATTAGGATGTTGGAGCTTGGAGAGGATGAACATGGAGAAGACATTGGTTAGTTGAGGGTTTTTTGGTGGGGGGAAATTAGCTTGTATTTAGGCAACAAGGAAATTTTGAAAGTTTCATTCTGCCTAAATGCTTACAAATTCTTTTTTTCCTCACAGCTGCAGTGATTTAAAGCTACCTGTTATATTAGGGCAAGCTTATTTCACTACTCTTAAATGTAACTTAAGAACCTAAGCAAACAAAGAAAGCAAACTTTTCAGTGTCTTAAAAGTGTGCCCAGGTGCAACCCTAAGAAACCCCAAGTACATCCATAGGTTTTTCCCCATCAATATGCATGATGCTTCCCCATTCATTTTTAAACCATGGAAAACACAACATTAAAGATGAGCAAAAGCTCCATTTTGAAGTCTGGTTTAGACAACATCTCTGACTTTATTCTAGTTCAATAACTGTGATTTAGTTTAAAACAGTTCAGTCAATTTGAGGCTGGACTGTACTACACCACAGTGCCTACAGCATAGCAGTTTCAGCCCTCTTCTCAGAGGCAGGACCAAACTGGTCTAGGGTTCAACTGCACAGCAGCTGTGTTTGGCCATGTCTCTAGTACAGACTGCCATCTCGGGGAGCGGAGAAGACTGGCACAAGACAAACATATTATAATCTGCTTTGATCAGAAAGGTCCAAACCAGCCCCCACTTAAATCACCAGTGAGTCACAACCAAACATAATTAATTGAGAACTGAATTTAACCCCCTGTCTCTGAGGGGCTGTTGCACAACTTCATAAGCTTGTTGCAGCAGAATGGTCACATCTTCACATCCAGAATTACGATATGCTTTTAACACTTATGTTATCACATACAATTCCTGCCCCAGTCCAAAGTACAGGCTAGTATTTAACCTCCCTTTTCCCCCACTAATTATTAAATATAAATTATTCTTCTTTTCAGCAAGACCAAAGGAGTAAAGGCTGTTGGCAATGTATGATCTACGAAAATAGTCTTATAATTAGCAGGGAATACAAAAGACTCTTTCTTTTCATTTGACTAATCTGTGCCCAGTACCAGAGAGGAAGTTACAAACTGTATCTGTTTAAGTGTAAAAAATATATCCAACTATATTTAGTATTTAAATTACTTTAAACACAACGGTTGCATACTAACAATCTTATATACATTTTTTTAAACAATACCTCTTTAATATCCTCTTCTTTTGTTAAACAAGTTTTATTTTCCTCCCAAAATACCCAATGCTACTTTAAAACTCTGGAGGGGGAAAAATTTGAGCTATATAGAAAATAGCAAGATGTCTTACAATTGTAATGTATCAATAGCACATATTTTTCATAAAAACAACACATCATTCAAAAACTGAACCACTGTAAAAGTTTTATAAGTCCAACAGGACTGTTTGTAAAAGCTTACTTTGGTTAACAGCAAATCATTCTTAAACAATTAAGGAAAAAACATACATTCTTTCACCACCTCTACAGATGCGTTTCCTTGGCATGTTGTAGCAATCCATGTATCTTTATGGATGAGCACTGCAGTTGTTCAGCGCTCTTTATTTGCACTGTGATTTCAATAAAATGGATTATATATCAGGTTGGATTGACATATAATTAAATTAGTCCAACTTCCTAAGATCTCTGAATAAGAGAACTCTTCCTAAGATCTCTGGATATCAGAGAAAGAATGGCAATACTATTACTTCTTCCTCACAAGGTTGATCTCATACTGTACTTGCAACAGCATCACTAAGTTGCATGAAACTGCTGTTTCCCTGCTTATCTTCCCTGGTCAGGAGAGTAACACAACTTTTGCTGAGCTCTACATACTCTGACACCCAGCCAGTTGCACCAGTCTCCAAGCATTCAGACAACTGAAGTGCCACTGGACTTCATGGTAATGCAATGTTTCCTCTGAGTCATTATGCATATTTTCAGGTCATGCATGGCCTCTATATCAGTGAAATTTTACTCATTTCCAGGAGAAAAGCCCTTAGGCTTTTGGCCAGGAAGAGGAACATGATCTTTATCTTTCTCCCCTCGTTGCACTATGAAACCCTCTGATCCATCAATAATCACAAACAAAAAGGCAAAAATGTAAGATTCTCCAGGAAAGAACACCGCATTAGTCACTATGCATCAGTTAAGCTGAAAAGTAGAGAAGTCTGACCGATGAGCAAAGGCACTTGGTAACAGTCCTGTGAACAACAGTCAATGAGTCAACAATTTCAGTCTTGTGATCCAACTGACCAGCAGCGAGGGCTCTGCAGAAGACGACTTTGTGGACGATGTAACAGAGGATTTTTTAGCACCTTCCTCTTGAAAAGGAATTGTTGCACTGTTGTGGAGGTCTGTATTCATAAAACACCTGCTGCCTCGAATATAATCCGTTCCCCTCACTAACTGCTTGTCAGACACTGGCCTTGAGAGGGGGTGTTGTGTAGAGGGGCTTTCTTCAATGATTGGGGGTATCCTTTCATTACTGAAGTACCTGCAGAGGACATCTTCACCTGTGCAAAGAGGAGGAGGATAACCAATTATTGTTGACGTTAAAACCCTGTATTAACGTTCTCTATTTTTATAAAAAGATTCTGGTTACATTTCAAATTACCTAGATTTTGGTTCCCTTTCGTAACACACCTGGACATAAGCAGCTGTCAATCGATTTATGGCTTTTGGTGTCTTTAATTTTTTTTTAAGCAAAGAACAACAAAATAAATTCACACACAGAGAAGTTACAATTTGACTTAAATTCCAGATTCACATGCACCAGAACTGCTAGTGCAGGCTGCCTTCATGCAAATCATTATGATGAGCGAGACCTAACAAACCTTCTCGCAACGTGTCATTCAAGATGCTGATAGAGCAGAGTTGAATCCATGTTTACCCGAATATAACTCATGACTAACTACAAAGCTACAAATATTACTCTGGACAACAGAAATGAATTTTGCAGATAAAGATATAAGCACTTCCCTGGTTTTGACCATTGATTTGCAATGCTTTCTCTGTTTTTACTCCTTCCTAGACAACTGACCATGGCAGCTGCTGCTAGAGACATCCTACTGGGCTAGACAGGCCTTTGTTCAGATCCAATACAGCTTACATACAAGCCTGCAGCACTGAAATACATTTCAAGCGTTAAAAAAAGCCAACACAAAACCAAAAGCAAAACCGAACAGCCATACAGACAAAAACCAGCCCTGCCACCTGGTGATCATTCTGTTAGACTTGTTACTTAAGATTGTTTCTAATATCCCTCCAGGTTGATGCTTCTTGTTATCAGCGTCTATTTTTGCATTAAAATAATAGAATTCAGTTTCTATTTTCCACAGAATCGCACATCAGCTTTCATAGCTGATTTCATTAATAAACTAAATAGTCATCCTTTCTTATTTCCCACTCTAACAGGACTTATGGCCTTTCAGATGCTAAAGGGGGGGAGGGAGGGAAGGGCAGTGGGGGAAGAAAAACAAAAGCGCCACCCAGCCTTATGAGTTTCTGTGTCTCTCCCGTTCTGTGACATTTGCAGGGTATGTTGTTTTCTAACAGCAGTCATAGCAGAAAGAAACTGTGAAAAGGCCCTACATTTTACTTTTGAGAACAAGCTTGCTTCTACAACAGTCTCCAGAGAGCGCTAAACAAACAGAAAGACTTATCACAAAAGAAGTTTTATGATCAATATTTAATGGAGAAGAAAGGGACAGCGGTGTGTGTAAGAGCAAAATGGTAAACCTGTGCCATAAAGAGACAAGTACAGATCTGCCCTAGTCATTCTAGTCTACTTTTAACACTTACAAGAATTCTAAGACAGGACAACAAAGTTTGAGCCCCAGCACTGAATAGCCTCCAAATTTCACAACTACCATCTGACATTCCTGCTAAAACCAACAACTGTCATCTTGGATCAGTTCAGTAATATGCAAACACCAATCCTCCACTCCTAATTTAAACACTTCTATCCAGTTCACCCCGAGGAAATTTTGGAGAGGAGGAGAAGAGAAAGAGGGACAAGATGTAAAACCTTGCCTTTTCTCCCTGGTGCTCGTGGCCTAGAGAAGGGTTCTGCAGCTCCTATCCAGCTCCCGTCAGCAGGCATTGACAAAGGACGAGGTTTTCCTAAAGGCAACATAGAAGGTTATGAGGAATTACATGAAGTTTACAAAACCAGTATTTAAATTGATACTTTTCACAATTAAGCAAAGGAAGAGATACAGCAATAAGGAGTTAAAATTGAAGAATAAAAGATTTCAAGATACTTCCACTGGTGAAATAAGAAAGCAATGTGCTGAGATTGAACAGCCACACTCTTGCTTATTTACAGCAGCAGTGCACATAATGACCAAAAGTTATAACCAAAACACACATGGAAATGGTCAACCGTAGTAGCAGCAGAGCCCAGCTGAACGATAGTCATTAAAGAAATAGCAGCATTTAAGTGAAATTATTTCAGATGTGGAATTTCATTCACATTCACAATTTGCACAGACTACCCTTAATAACCATCAAGTCTAATGAGCAGTTTTTTTAACACAAAGTATTCCAAACTGACCAAACAGCAATAATGAAAAGAGGAATGAACTCACCATAGGACTGTGTTTTTTCCCTCATCTTGGCTGGTAGGATATTTACTTCCACGGGATACCCAGGCAACCGATCAGAGTCAGCAATAGTAAACCTTCGCCTTCGACTTTCCTGATCCAGAAAAGAATTCGGAGACTCAGCACCTTTGGACCCAGGTAGTAGCTGATTGGGTTTGTTGCCTCCTCCATATACAAAACTTCCCTTTTCATCTCTGAAAGAACATTTCACTTCAGTTAGAAGCTTAAAAAGAGTTTCATGCTACAGACATGAGTAGGTTTGAAAGACACTTCTAGCACCCAGTCATGCTCCCGACAACTGGCATTGTGCTGAAAACAAGCTGAAAAAAAAAAAAGAAGTCAGGTGATGGAAGATTTCATTATAAACATATTTACCAAGGAGAAAAGAAAGCTATCCCCCTTCATGCTAATTAACTTTTAATAAGCCAGTAATACATAAATTTAGAGGTACCACCCCTGAAAAAGCTTTTGAGAAATGAGACCTTTCTGCCCTGAGGGTATCAAAGCTTCTGATTCACTGCCAGTACACAGTTGTGACAGAGGAATGCATACATAGATTTATCCATCTCTGTCTAGTGGCAACACCTATTGCCTCCATCTGAGGAACTGTGCTTTTCAGTCATTATGAAAGACCAATAACTGCCACTGAATATTCATCATCATCTCTTTCCATCTAAAAGTGAGTCTCCCTTGAGAGTTTCAGTAATAAATTCATAGTGTATATACATATGATTTTGAGCAATTTCTGCATGAACTCCCTTCCCAGAGCAATCCCTCATTCCAAAGGCCAGGAACAGCCATTTTTAGAACCAGTCCCTGTGAGTATTTTTGGAAGAAAAGCTACCCTCCAAGTTAAGATTTGCCTGGGGTTTTTTCCCCCTTCCCTGTACATGCTACAATCTTATGGCTTGAAGCAACCATCAGCCAAGTCAGCCATAAAAATACACAGCTGACTGTCTAAGCACACACATACCCCCGTATTCACAATGGGGCCCCTGGCCAGCACATACCATTTTTTCCAGCTCTTCATCAAGAACAATGCTAGAGCTCAGTGAATGGGACAAAGCTATTTATGGAGATTCAGGGACTGAAAATTGCACAGAAGTGTTACACCACAACCATAAGTGTTACACTACAACTATGTGTGGAGAGCTCTCCTACAACACCACCATGTGGAGACTCTGCTGTGGGGAGGGAAACCAGCCACTGCTCTCCGCCTCCACAGTGTGGACCAGAGAAGATCCATGCCAGGAAGGGAACAGGATGATGAGGGGAAAAAAAGAAACAACCAAAAAATTGCACCACACTTTCAAGAGAAGAGCAAAACAGAAGGCAAAAGAAATGCCCTTTCTCCTCTTCCTGGCTGCCACAGCTTCCCACATTTGCTTTCTTTGAATTTTAAAGTCAGGAAGCCTTCCCCTTTCCACACATCATCCAGGACAAGTTTTACAGCTCGCACTGTTACTTTCTTCCGTGTCAACAGGGATTCAGATCTAAAGGATCTGAAGCTAGATCTAATTTTGTGACTCTTTAGGAAAGATGAACAGACTAAGCACATGCACATAATTCATCAATGTGCTTCAAATGTAACAATTTAAAGAAAAGACCAAGGCATTCTAAACTGAGCTGCTAAATCTATATGCTTGGTTTTATGCCAAGAGATTTGATTTTATTGTATTTCTTAAAGTTCTTAAGAAATAAAGTTCTTACATTTCTCAAAGTTCTTAAGAACTGAGCACACATAAACATGAAAAACAGGGACAGCGCAGGTCAAGGTGGGTCCAACTTCAGTAGAGACCCTCCCTACCTTGAAGATAGCCTCTCCCCTGGCCCCAGTACTGCCCCAAAGACTGCAGTAGTACAACCTCAGTCTCTGTACCAGGCCTTACATGACAGGAGGCAAGCTCCCATGAGTCCTGCAGCAAAAGGTCAGAGTTTATGTGCTGGGCTATCTACGTGTAACCTAAAGTGTCAGGGCAGGGCAGGAAGCATGCCTTGCCTGAAAACTCTTTTGTCCATCACCTTCCCAGGTCACCTGGCAGGGTTCTGATCCGAGTCAACATGGACTTGAAAACAAACAAAAGCTAGTCATAGCATACACACACACACACACCGCCCCCTGCCTTTTTGTGTACACAGGTCTGCATTTTTATAGATTATAGCGCAGGATAAAAAAAATAAAAATTGAATGAATTGACTCTCCCTTCCCTTCAGTGGGAACATTCCTGTTTTATACAACCTGCAAGTTTAACAATTTAAAACAAGTTATTTTCTATCCTGACTCCCACAACAGTTACTTAACTTGCTGAAAAGAAAAAGGTGGAAAAAGTTACAGACAAAAACAACTTGATTTAAACAAAATCAAAAACATAACCCCACAATAAAACCAGGGATGACATCCATTCATGTTTTGGGAATAACTCTGATCTATGTGGCACACAATCTTCTAATAATAAAATCTATTATGATACTTTATGCATTTAAGCATAAGCTTAAGCAATCCTATGCATTTAAGCAACTAGAACGAAATCTGTGAGATCTGCAATTTCCTCAAGCTATCCTGCACAGAGCTCTACGAGCAAGGCAGCTCAGAAACAAGCGTAATAAAGGAGTTGTTCTGTTCAGTAGTATATGTTTATTTGCATACCGAGGAGAATATGGAACAGCTGGTGGAGGTGGTATGTACAGATCCAAAATGGCTGGCTTCTCTTTTTTCAGTGAGGTATCCATGGTGCTTTCTGGTGACTGGGTTGAAGTTGGCGGAGGACTGGTCTGAAATGTTAGACAGCTATCAAACATCTGAGTCATTCACAAACATCTGACTTATTCACAAAATGAAAATTCAATAATCAATAACACCATTTCCTAGCATCATCTCCTTGTGAACAAATATTTCTATGTTTAATACACACATTAAAAACTCTCAGCATTTACATTTTCCTCCACCCCCAGTTTTGGCTATCTTTGCAGTCCCTCCTACAGAAATCCTATCACGGGTAATGCATTGCTCAAGAATATTTTGCTCTTTCCAGTTCTATTTTTCCTGCAAATTCCAGAGACAGAAAAAGCAACAGAGACAAAACCCCTTCTTCTATTTTTAGATTCATTAAAAGAATGCAATTTGTTAAATACAGATATGATCTGCAACACATACAAAGCCAGCTCACACTACCCTTATTCCATACAGTCCAGTGCGTGGGGCATGGGCAGGAATATGGTAAAGTTCACCACAAATTGCATCAAGGGATATAACTAGAGTAAGGGAAGCAAAGGAAAAATATATTTGGTATTGCTCATCTGAGCAAGTTTGCCACTTTGCTTTTTGTGGCTTACTTCTATGTCCCCAGCATCTTGCCAGTCTCCTGTCTGATTCCAGGAGAAAAAAGGCTTGAAGGACCCTTTCACCTTTGTAGAGCAAGAGGACAGCACTCTCCCCTTTTTGTCAAGCGTCTGCCCAGGCTTTCACTCTGGCCATTCAGTTAATGGCACCCCTGCACAAGCACCTGCCTTTTACCAGTCAGTACACTGGAGCCCGGAACTGTCAATAGGCTTCTCCAATCACTCATTCCCTCAAGGAAATGCTCCTTGGCACGGCCTATATCCCAGCCCACCTCAGTTCTTCACACCGGTAACACAGTCCTTGCTTTGGGTAACCCTGGAAAACTCAGGTTTTTTTCCTTTGGCTCTGATTAAATGACAGGCACAATGCCACAAAAACAAGACACAGGCATTGGTGAAAGGAAGGATGAGAAAGGAGTCAAGTGCACATCTTCTACCCAGTTTGAGAGAAACCTGCCTGCATCAATACTTGTAATAGCCACGGGCATTTTACAGGTTGATAAATTATCCTCACAGTTGTAGGGAGACCCACATCAGAACAGGAATAGGAACTCTCCCTGGTTTTCTTTATTTCAGGACACCAGTTCAGATTCAATTCAGTTATTTTCTCCTATGAGCACTAAGCACTAAGCTTCCTAATACAACAAGCCATTCCTCACCACACCTATTTAAGAGTTATTAATGTCACTTTCTATGTCTGCTCATTACCCAATCTGTGAATTGCCCAACAATCAAATCTTATTTAAACAAGTAGTTTAAATAACTTCTTGAAAAACACTCTTTCCCACCTTTCACCAGACTAAAAAGATGGAATATATGGAATAATCTGAGTTATTTCAGCAAAAATGTATTACTCTGCTAAACAGAGGAAGCATTAATTATTCCATGCTGATGAATTCCAAACATATCAGTGGTTTCAGCAGTTTTGCCTCAGATAATCAGTCTGTGTGCCACTGGGAGAACTTAAAATGTTCAACACACCTAGTCCCTTTGTGTATCAAGAGCAGAACAGAGGGGAACATTTTCCCTTTTATCTGGGAACCAGAAGAGGACAGCCATTTCATCTAACCTTCCTTGATCTATACTTAAACATGAGTACCTGGAAGCATTTCTGGTATTTCTCTTTTTCAAGTTGCAACCAAGGCATTCCCATCCTGGTGTCAGAGTTGAGCCGGCAGCCTCTCACCTGCACCAAGGGTGGTTTCCAGCGCAGGTTCTTTAGTGGAGCGGGAGTGAAATGGAAAGAGCCAGTAGGACGTTTCTTAAGCAGCAGCCTAACTCCAGCAGGATTCTCTCGCAACTTTGCCACCAGATTTTTTAGTTGCCATCCAACCTGGAAGAGAATAAAGACATCTTTTATTTAGTACTGCTTTTCTGAAAGTGAACAAACAAGAAAAACACAATCCCCCAAGTCAACCTGTCTGTTTTAACATGAACCTAAAGAGAGAAAAGAGATTAAAAAAAAAGCCAGAATGAAGGAAAGAAGTGGAAAGCTTTTCTTTGGAAGGTTGTACTTTGTTTTGTTTCAGAGAGACATCTCTACTTAAGCTGTAAATTAAACACTGAGATATCAAGCTTTATACCGCAGCTATATATTTGTACCTCAGCTCTGGTCCTAGAAGGATGTATGGATGTCTTCAAATTGTGTAACACAGGGATTCACAATGAACTACTTTTGTCATGTTTTTTTCCTCACACCGAAAGGCGTTGCTTACCTGTGCTAAGCAAAAATGTAATAATTTTATCTAAGTTCTCAGATGCAAATGATTTGACAATTACTTGGGGGTTTGTTTAAAGCTGGTTTTATCTGCATTTCAGTAGATTGTAACAATGAATTTTAAAGCAGGCCTAAAATACAACATGAAGTATTTTAATATGAGGCACACAGCATTTAAACATGAAATATTGCATATTTATCAAAATATTGCAAAGAATAAAATCTGTCTTGAAAACAAAATGTTAAAAAGCCTCAAGTATTACAACAGGAGAACACCAGAACCACCTCCTGACCTGTGGGAAGTGAGCTTTGCAGAGCAAGCATAAGGAAAGGTTGGTAAGGCTCTTTGTTACTAACCACAGTTTGCCGATTAACCTGAATCACTTCATCACCAGCATGAATCTTCTGAGATCGATCAGCAGGGGACTACAAAGAGGAAAACAAGAGACATGTGCTTCAGCAGGTTTTCTTCCCTCCCATAAAAATCCCCACCAAGCTAAGTCAAAGGTTGTATCTATAATGAAGAGATCAGGTTTGTCAAGCAGAGCATTGCTGAAAACTGTCCCACAGCTAGATCACACATTATATCTGTTCATGAGTTGAGAAATGCAAACAAATTCAACTTATGATTTATTTTTTTGTGCTGGGGGAACTACAGGGAAAGGCAGAAGCGTAGCCTACATATGTCACAAGCCAAATCATACTTAAATCATGGGACAGTCTCCACTGTCCTTTTGCCTCCAGTTTGTACTGTAGTTTCACACAGCAGTGGGAGAGGACTGAAGAGGAGACTCCTAACATAGTAACTGTCTTACACTTAGCTTTCAAATAAACATATATTGATTTTTAAAAAAATACACTAAGATTTTAAATGTACAGAACAAAGGACCAAAAACCCTCCAACCCACAAAATAGATCCATTGCACTTTCTCTTTTTGTTTCATAATGTAAATAAGAGCTACCAACTTTAATATGAAATTACCTGCCTGTATCATCAAGATCAACACATAAAAATATATTCTCACACACATCAAGTGTGCATAGACCGGTATTTGAAAAATACCTATCTAATAATAATACACCTTAAAATATAATTTTCTTGGAACAAAAACCAAGCTCTGGGGAACCACTAGCAGGGAACAGCTAAATGTGTTAATATTTATTTAGATTTATCTACAACCAGTGCCATGCACCAGCTATCGCTGCAGTTATTAAAAACAGTCTCACTGCTATAACACATCAACCCTGACCAGTCTTGACAACACCCAAAGTGCACAGGCATACTACTGTGGCATACTACACCCCAGTCACAAGACAACTTTTCCTCCCATAACCCCCACCCCATGAGTAACCACCTGGCACAAGGCCAGGTCTTCCTACTGACTCCAGAACTAAGCACTTGGATTAAGGACTTTCTTCTCTTGATCATCACAACTTCAGACCTCAAGTAACTTCTTTTAATAAAAGGATCTGTAGGAATAAACAGTGCAACAAGAGAAAAAAACATGGAGGAACTTGTGGGAGGCTCTAGCTGTCATGAGTAACCCCATTTCTTCATTGTCTTCTTGCTTCCTCTGAGAGGAAATGCCTCTGTGGAAGGCTGTGTATATATGAGTCAACCAAGATCATGAAAAAATGCTGGGCAAAAGTCAAGTTTGTGAAAAACAAAGCTCATTTCAAGCTGTCCTTTGGGCTATCAACAGCTCATCTGGGGGAGGGTGGAAGACCCTTGCACAGAGGACTCCTACAAGTGCCAGCTAGAGCACAGCAGAGTCTGCAATCACATTGTGAGAACAGAGAAAAGAGCAAAGTTTAGATCTAGGCCAACATGACACAGAAAGTCACAAGTAGGATGGCACAACGCAAGAGTTCTCTTCACTGACTCGTATCAAATGCATGGACATCCCCAGTCCTTCCAATGTACAGTACTGTTGATTTTGGGGTGCAATTTCACTGCATTCCAACACACCGGCTTCTGGGGATAGCTACTAAAATACCATTCCAAACCTAGCAAGAAAATCCAGCTAAAGCCCAGCCTGGGTCATCTAAACAACCCCACGCCACCAGAAAGACAACAGTTGTTTGCAGACCTCTCAGTCACTTCTCAAACTTTTTGCTCCAAAGGAAAGAGCTTCACCAGAGGAAGAACCAATGTTCATAAAAAAAACAGACATTTAGGTCAACACTCACAGCTATAGAAACAATACAGCCCCACTCCTGGCCCCAAAATGAGACGTATATATACAGGTAGCTTGTCAACAGTCAACATCACATTCTTTCACATTTATCAGATGTTGAAATGGCTGTCAAAGTGGACTTGGTCTCTGTTGCAGATCCTACTCAGAGTTATACCAGGGCAATAACATAAAAGCTATAGGAAGCTTTCAGTTTTCACTCTGAACTGCAAGCACAGTTTTCCACCCACTCCTCGCTGGCCCCTGGACTTGGCAGGGATACAACTAAAACCACTGGTTCTTTCCTATTCAAAAAAAAAAAAAAAAGAAAAGGGAAAGCCGAGTTCCTCTGCTCTCTCTTTTCAGCCACTGCTCCTGCAGAGCAGCATGTCTGACAACACCACAGCAGCATCCACCAGCCTCAGCGGCCAGCTGCTGGCCAGAGGTCCACTGCAGTGACTGCTCAGAAATCTTTAATAAAGTCTCAGCTACAGAAAACTCAGTGTAAGAATACAACATGCAACCATCTGCAGCAAAAGATACAGTTGCCTATCATGCCAACCACTTCCTTCCAGCAAACCGCTACTAAAAGTCTTTCTTTTTCATAGTTTTTTTACCCTGCAAGGTAATTTTGTCACTGGACAGCTCATTGATTTCATTACTCATTACTGAATTTAGCACGCTACCACCTATATGTTCCCATTAGGGGTGATTGCCAGCAGAGAGCAAATACATTCAAGACTTTGTTAAGCAAGATACCATAAGCACTCAGAACAGCAGATAGAGTAACTTATTAAAGCAACTATTTTAAGACCAAGTATTTGAACTCATACACTTGCAGGAACTGGTTTAATTAGACTAACAGTGAAGCATGCAGACACAAAATATTTACAAATTTTGGATAAACAAATGATGCATCACACAGTATTTAAAGCAGTAATATCATGAAAGTCATATGCAAAACAGGAAAAAGTAGTAAAAAAGTCAAACTAAGTCAATCAAAGAAACTGTCAGATAGTCTGAGTTAATCTACATTTACTTCACTTACATTTTCTGTAGTTCCAGTAATTACATGCAATCCATCATAAGTTGATTTGATGTACATTCCCTAAAATGTAAGTAGAAAAAGAAAAACAAGTTTAAAGGTAAAAAAACCCACATAACTTATCTGATTAAACAACTGTTGGCAACAAACTCAAAACATTATTAAAAACACTTAACAATGCACATATTTTCCCTAGAAAAGTGTGTGGTCTAATATTACAACATCCTAAACCTCTTTACAGATCACTTCTACGGTAATTCATTATAATATTTATAATGACTTAAAACACCTAATATACAGAATGCAATTTAGAAACACTGTCTGGTTGGTAATATCAAACACTGCCGGTTTTGCTGCCTTGTCAGGCTTTGGACTTGAACAAAACTTTATTTCCTTACTTCCTGGTGTGCACTGGAGAATTGCAGGTTTTACTAGATGGCCATTAGCTCTCTCCATACAAAGCACACTTACACAGTGCACTACAAATATTGTCTACACATTCTTTTACAACTTCTCTAGGCAAGTCAATATACAGACCGCCTTGTAACCACAGTGCTTATGTAAGCAATAAAAGCTCTGGCAGAACTGAGTATTTGTGGCTGTGTATGTTAATACTAAGCATGAATGCAAGGACAAACTCAGATGAAGTGGGTGTTGACCATATTAAAAATCACCAGCAGACTATTAACTAATAATTACATAGATTTCCCCACAAGAGGTGACCAGTACATTGGTTTCATCATTTATGAACAAATACATCTCTACTTTTCCTACCTATGTCTGTTGTTAGAAGCACTCACAGTGAGCTATACAAAAGTGGATGTTATTCAGGAGTCGTAGGCAGTTTATTTGTCTGAAGTTACCACATTTGCTTTGAAGTACAAGGAAAAACACAAGATTTTTTTGCCCCTTCCTCCCCAGCCAATTCCCTTCCCCGTTTGTCTGTTGGTATCCAATTGTGTGCACCTACCTCCTCGTTTCTTACTTAGTCCAAACTAGGCTGACTTTGCTTCACTGTAGCTTGTGCATTAACAAAGAGGTCCCCATAATTTCAAGAATGCATGACTGATTCAGTCAAATCCAGTGACCTACGTAAAACTATATAGCACAGTAAGACTGTAAAACTTCCTCTGAAAGCGTTCATCTCTTCTGCCTTCGGGGCCAGGAGGCGGGAGGCAGGAGAATACAAATGCACTTAAGAAGTTAAATTCCCTCCAACACATTCTAACATGCCTGTTCCCCAGCTAGAAAATCCACCAAGATGTCAAACTCAGTTTCTCATAACCAGCACTCAGCTAAGCACCATCCACTGAACAAACTAGATTCAGTAACATTACATGGCCACTGAACATTTAAAAGGATTTCTCATATTCCTTCTAACAGCAAACCTCAAAAATCCTCATATTCTTCTCAATCTTGCTATAAACACACATAAAAACGTGTCTTTCAAAACACAATCATCATTTCTCATCACCTTCTCCCTCCCCCAGGCCCCCCTTAGAAAAACAGCTTGTTAAAGTAACCTGCAAAAATAAAACAACTGATTTTGCAAGCACGTGTAAATTCCCCAATATCCTGGTTAAGACACAAATCTGAAAAAATTTAACATCAAAAAATTATATTTGGGATCAAACCTATTAACGTGCTGCCTTTGGCAGCCATTCCAGCACACTGCCTGACAATTAACCTTCAGAGTTCCTCCCCATGCTTCTTTCTGTTCCCCACAGATTGTTACTGGTTTTGAAATATCTTGCTATACACACACATGTAGTGGCTCGCAAGACTACCTATTAAACACCGGGGATATCAGGACACTCCAGAATCGGTTCTTACCAGGCCTTCTCCAGGTTTAATGTTGGTTAAATGAACCTCCTCCAGACACGCACACTGGCTCATCAATGGATCTGTAGTTGATCGGATGGCTTTATCGCAAATGCCATTTAAAGTCTTGGCCTACAGTAAGAACATACAAACAGTTACAAAGTTTCTCTCCTGACTTCTTCCTCTTTCAGTTTCCAAAAACGGAAAGGAAACGAGTTTCAAAACTGGGTTCACTAATAAAGCTTAGTTAAGAATCACCAAAATAGAAGATTCATTTGTATAGATCTATTCTACAGAGTGTTTATCTTCTTACTGTAACCTAGTACAAACAACCTGTTTCTATTAGTGACACCTCATCATCGCTAACAGATGCCAAAACATCCTCTGTTTAAAAAAATAAACACACAAAATAGAGCAAAAAATTGGGTGTGGGGTTTGTTTGCTTTAACCAAAATATGATCCATTACAATACTGAAACATTTTGATGATTCCTTGTGGGAACAACTGACAGGTTTTCATATTGTTCTTTATTTCTGCTATGAGAATAAAATTGGCCATGTGTCAGAAGTGCGGTGCTGGTCACTGACTTATCTGCACAAAGCTTTACAGTATAAGTTAGGACATCCAGCACTTAAGCCTTTCAGCATTACTTCTCTCCACCGTGCCTCTGAACTGAACTCTTCTGGAACGCTTACGCAGGCAAGGTTCATATTTCCTTTTGACCAAAACATAACTGATCCTAAGCCAACATTATAACTAAAGGCGAATTCTGACCTTGAGTGTGTGTCAGTAAAGTCAGAGGCAGAACGGCTTTGTCTTGTAAAACTTTTAACTAGCAGAATGGCTAATTAATTGGGGAAAAAAAAAAAATCATAATCCAAATATCTGTGGCCTCCCTACACTCAAATTTCATTAATGCCCCACAGTGTGTTTTGGGTCTTGACATTAACTGAAGCAATGCTGAAACTCAAAATAGGTTACAAAAGCTTAAAGGAGAGGGTAGTGAGGATTAGTACACAGTACAGTAGTTAGTTATACACAATTTGGGAGCCAGCAAGGTAAGCCACCTTTCACAAGGGGTTTGATTCCTTCAGTCAAAGCAGACATATGTAATTATAGGATGGAGGGAGCTGTGTCATAGGAAGACATTGGTTTGGATTACAATGGTCCCTGGAAACAATAGTTCCAACGTTTTTTGTTTTGTTTTACATCAGATTTATAGAGCAGCAATACAATAAATCAAAACAATGCTTAAGTGTGAATGTGAGGAACTGCTCAAACAAGGGAACCCCAAACAACAATACCTACTTCCAGAGTGGGTGTGCACAAATGGAAAAAGAAAGATGCAAAAAACTCCCTTTTACGTGGTCTCATTATTTATGGACAAAATTATTTTTAGTTATTGTGCTACTAAATGCCTAAGCATCTATGAGCTAGCGGAAGGCCTTATCAAAGAGCACAGCCTGGTTCATGTCAAAAGCAGGAAGGGATGATTAACTGTTACAAAATATAAAAAGCATTCCATTACGCTCCTCATTTGGTCACAAGGCTGCTTCGAACAACCCTGAAAACTCAAGCTCAAGTACCGAGACAGAACTTCAGCTCTGTGGCAGGGCAGTTCTTTTACATGAAGAAGCTTAATAAGGCATAGTGTCTGCTTATTGAGGCACTCACTGCACTTCACAGGCATAACTGTTTTATTTAGCCTACGATCATTCCACAGCACTACCTTTCCCTTGAAAATCTGAGCTCTAAATTCTCTTGAAAAAAATAGTTGTGCAATGAAACTTTAAGGAATACTTGACTCTGTGCTATCACACACACTACCCATCTGTTCAGATTTCACTGATTTCCTCTACAGTAAAGAATATTCACAAAATGGCTCACAACAATATTTACTTGCATGATATGCTTGTATGTGTGGGATTGGAAAGCTGTTGTCAGTACAGTCAGCATAGAAGCCACTGAAATAAATGTGAATGCATGCATCTGAGTTTCAACAAAAAGTTGTACTTACTACTGTCTGAACTTTATCTTCCATATCAGCCACAGTGGAATCCTAAAAACAAAACAAGAACAAAAGCCCTACATTAACCAATAAACATATAAACACATAATCTCTGAAAACTCTGCAAAGCTGTCACTTTAACCTCGAACTGAAATAGAGTTATTCATGCTTGCAGGGATTAATCAGATTATTTTCAACCAGTAGGGTTCAAATGTACTGTTAAACAACTATTTTCTGGCCCTGGTAGAAAGCACTAATAAACCTTGAAAACTACGAGAACATGGGATTCAGTTATAGCAGCAGACTTGTCCAGAAAAGCAGAACCCTGCACAATAGAACTAGACTCTCAGAAGGCCAGGCACATGAGTCTGCCCTAAACTGATAAACCCTGACTCAAGTGCTCCTCTGTCCCAGGCATCAAAATGGATCTAAAACATATTGTTAAAGATAGAATGAAAAGTGAGTTGTTGGGGTTTTTTTTAAATATGCTATCAATGACATTCCTGAGGGGCAGAGGACTGCACACAAAGCATTATTTACACAGCCCAGGTACAAAAGTCTTTGAACTAAAACAAGTTCATGTGACAAACAACAGAAGTCACCATTGTTTTCTGCAAGAAGAGCTGAACTGGAGAATGGTATTAGATTGTCAGGTTAAAAAGTTAAAACAGCAAGTAAATAGTGAAACAAGATTTACAATATCTATAAGGAGAAAAACCCCAAACCCCAAGCACTTAAACAAGCTTAAATACCAAGATATTTGCCCCTGACACCTCAACCTCCGTAACTACCACATAAGGCCCAAGAGATGCATCCAGGAGCTGTGAATTGAAGCTGTTCTGTACTTCTGATCATCCTCAGCACTTCTTCTGTTCCTTCCTACCTCTATTCTGTGCTTTTAAATACAGAAATCCAAAAAAACATAGTCCTCCAGATATGGACACACAATGGATGTATAAAAACAGCTCAGCTATGTTCTGTTTTATGTTTTCATAGTAAGTCTTAACACCCTGTTCACTGCTGTAATGACCACCAAGTACTCAGGCCACACTTGAAGCTTTTGACAGAGTGTAAAAAGACACTACAAAGTTTAGACTCTGTTGTTGTGCATCAGTGTAATTTTTCTCTGCTAAATATATCTGCATGAATCAATAGTGACTGCATCTCTCGCTTGCTTTATTATTCACCCACTTTCACACATCATTTATGATTATGCAGAGCAGCACTGGTTCCATAAGAACCACACTGGTCTCTTCTCCACTGTGAGAACTGACCATTTATTCCTACACTCCCCCAATAAGAAGTCTAAAAACTCACCTAAAGATTTTTGAATTGTATCTCTCTTTTCCACATCAGCGGACTCCTTCAGATCATTCTAACCTATCTGCAATGCCCCAGTACAAAACAGGTTGATCCTTCCCCCATTAATGCTTCTTCTCATATGCACCAATCCCATTCTTTACTATAGCTCCTATCAATTTGGCAGAGAAATATGCTGATGTTTTTTAAAAGGCTAGGGTTGTATTCGCCAACTTCCATTCCCCTGCCATCAGAGGCATATTTAGCTGACAGATTAGACACTGTTTTTAGTAGTTTTATTAATACAGTTCAGCAATCTCATATCTCAGTTCCTATAGCACTCTTAGGTGAACACCATCTGCTGCTAGAAATGCTTACTTGGGTTCTGTTCTACTTGCAATCTGCAAATCTGTAGCTGTAAATCACTGACTTTCTGCAATTGCACACACAGCGCCCAAACAAGAAGGGCATTCAGCAACAAGCCAAACTTGTGCACCTTGGAACTTACAATATCCAGCCACGATCCTTTCACAATGATCCAAGTGATATAATTGGATGTCATCATAGCTTAACAACTCACAGGATGTTTCTGTCCTTTGACATCATACACTCAGAACAGGGAGAGAATCACCCACGTCACAGGACATGGTGCTTCAGAGTTCAAACAATATACGGCCACAAATTAACAACTACGAGCAAGTCTGGCAGGAACTGAAGCGTGCACACGGTGTTTCAGAGTCAAAACAGTGGCATACTGTCAGAACAGTTTCAGAGACAGGCAGTATTATTCAGAGAGCAAAATGACATCATTTGCCAAGACTGCCATGGTTGCCACATTTCCTTTTAGTTATTAACAATAAGAGCACTCATCACACAGCTGAAAGTTTTGAAACAAAACATCGTGGTCTCACACTACTGGCAGAAGAAGCCTGGCTAGCAGGATTTGTATCATAAAGGTGGCAGCTCCTTCCATTACATGCAGCATTTCCCATCTGATAGCTAAAACACTCTGTATGGTACAAGACCTAAGGAGTCTGCAAGCATGGGTGTAACAACCAGTGGAGTCATTCTGTTTAGAATAACTGCTTTTCAGCATGTTGTTTGAAACTTGAAAATCTTCAAATGTGGACCAACTATTTCAAAAACTATCCCTCTTTCCATTAAAGCTAAAGAAAATATGAGTAGCCTTTAAACCAGTCACTTAAGATGCAGATAACAACTGCAAAATTGGAAGTGCGGGGGCGCGGGGGGGGGGGGGGGGGGAACAAACCAAAAAAAACCCCACAGAAAACACCTCAGAAAAATGGACAACTGAAACTGACCTTCATGGACCTTTAAAGTTTCAAGTAAGCTCTCATTTCCAGACCTGCCTTCCAATTAGCACTCTGCACACAGCGAGCACATTACTTCCTCAAACACCCCCCCTTCCTTCCCTTTTGGAAAGCAAAGAGAAAAAAAAAAATCAGCTGACCTTCTGAACAGTAGTAGTGAGATCCAAGCAGAGCTGAATGATTCTGTTCTTCATTGATGAAAAATCAGCGATACCTGTAAATGGGGTCCTGCAACAAGAGAAAATTCCCCTTAGATCAGAGGGGCCAGTCTTCTCCCATCCTACCTTATCAGCAAAGAATAGCATGTGAAAGCAAGAGCTGTAACTGACATCCACACAACCATGAGGATACAGTTTTACAATGTAAGTATTCCTGACTGCATAGTCCTGCTCCATCCTTGCACCAAAATTTGTGAATGTGGAAAGCAACTTCAGAGAGCAAAACCAGAAGAAACAGTCAGTTTTCCAAACTACAGTTCTCTCAGCTGCAGGCTCAAGTCAGATCACACTGACTGAGTTGTAAAAATCACACCCTCAGGTTTGCCAGTGAGTATATTCCTAACTTCCAGGTCCTTGATTACTAAACTCAGACTGGAGAGAGAAGAAATTTCTCTAAAAGAACAAAAATGGATTTTCACATTTTACACACAGAGGTGCAGTGAGGCTCAGTCTTAGAGAAGGATCATTATAGATAAGGCAGCTTTAGACCCTGTACAGTCATACCTCAGGCTCTCCAGACAACTGAAAGAGCTAGAAGCGGGGTTGAGAATTAACCCCAGCAGGTTTGGAAACAGGTAAGCCAGCCATCTGGCTGACAGTGAGTTACAGAAGAAATTCAGGGCAAGCTGTCAGCAACAGGGTGAAAGGAGAGGACCAGGTAAGAGGCACAAGCTGTTAACATCACTGCCTGGACACATAACCAACTCCTTGCTGGAGCGCAGGGATACTGAAGGATAAAAGTGCTCCTTCTTGCCGGTCTCCGTGCAGCTTTCCTCCTAAACTTCCTTCTGAGGAAAGCTGGCAAGGGGCTTGAGAGTTTATGTTCACCTGCTATCACGAACAGCATCCCTGCCAACACCTGACTGGCTCTGTTGCCTGTTTGCTTCCGCTGCAGCTGTCACAAAACAACTCTGGCTCTAGCCAGGGAAAAAAGAATTCAAGGGGAAAAAAAAAAAAAACAAAAAAACCCCACACAACCAAAAACAGGTAGAGGGAAGAGTCTCTCCCACTGCTCAGTTTTCAAATTGCAGAGCTAAGGCCACAATTTCCACAGAACATTAAAAATTCTTTTAGAAATCAACCTGCCAATGACAAGTATTTTAGAAGGTGGGAAGGGGAGAGGAGAAAGTCACATGTATGAGAAACTGACCTGAACTGGAAGACTCCTACTCTTGTAAATACCAGTTTGGATGCAATGTTAATTATTTCACTGGTTTTAACAAGAGTTTCAGCAAGCTGCTTTCTATCATTTACCAGAAGTCCTGGCTGACCAGGGAGGTCCCGACATATTGGAAATTGGCCAATGTGACACCCGTCTATAAGAAGAGTCAGAAGGATGATCCGGGAAATTACAGGCCTGTCAGCTTGACTTCGGTGCCTGGGAAGTTGATGGAGCAGCTCATACTGAGTACCATCATACAACACATGCGGGACAACCAGATGATCAGGCCCAGTCAGCATGGGTTTATGAAAGGCAGGTCCTGCTTGACAAACCTGATCTCCTTATATGACAGGGCAACCTGCTTATTGGATGAGAGAAAGGCTGTGGATGTTGTTTACCTTGACTTTAGCAAGGCCTTTGACACCATTTCCCACAGCATTCTCCTGGTGAAACTGACTGCTCGAGGCTTGGATGATCGCACGCTTTGCTGGGTAAAAAACTGGCTGGATGGCCGGGCCCAAAGACTTGTGGTGAATGGAGTTAAATCCGGTTGATGGCCGGTCACGAGTGGTGTCCCCCAGGGCTCGATTCTGGGGCCACTCCTGTTTAACATCTTTACTGATGATCTAGATGAGGGGATCGAGTGCACCCTCAGTAAGTTTGCAGATGACACCAAGTTGGGTGGGAGTGTTGATCTGCTCGAGGGTAGGGAGGCTCTGCAGAGAGATCTGGACAGGCTGGAGCGATGGGCTAAGGCCAACTGTAGGAGTTTCAATAAGGCCAAATGCCGGGTGCTGCATTTGGGCCACAACAACCCCCAGCAGCGCTACAGGCTTGGGGAGGAGTGGCTGGAGAGCTGCCAGTCAGAGAGGGACCTGGGGGTCTTGATTGACAGCCGGCTGAACATGAGCCAGCAGTGTGCCCAGGTGGCCAAGAAGGCCAATAGTATCCTGGCTTGTATCAGAAATAGCGTGGTCAGCAGGGACAGGGAAGTGATCTTGCCCCTGTACTCGGCACTGGTGAGGCCGCACCTCGATTCCTGTGTTCAGTTTTGGGCCCCTCACCACAAAAAGGCCATTGAATTACTCAAGCGTGTCCAAAGAAGGGCAACGAAGCTGGTGAAGGGTCTGGAGCACATGTCGTACAAGGAGCGGCTGAGGGAACTGGGGTTGTTTAGTCTGGAGAAGAGGAGGCTGAGAGGAGACCTCATTGCCCTCTACAACTACCTGAAAGGAGGTTGCAGAGAGCTGGGGATGAGTCTCTTTAACCAAATAACAAGCGATAGGACAAGAGGTAATGGCCTCAAGTTGTGACAGGGAAGGTTTAGTCTGGATATTGGGAAGTATTTCTTTACAAAACGGGTAGTTAGGCGTTGGAATGGGCTGCCCAGGGAGGTGGTGGAGTCCCCATTCCTGGAGGTGTTTAAGAGTTGGGTTGACATAGCGCTGAGGGATATGGTGTAGCTGGGAACTAGCAGTGTTAGGTTAATGGTTGGACTGGATGATCTTCAAGGTCTTTTCCAACCTAGATGATTCTGTGATTCTGTGAAGAGTGGAAGCACAAGAGTATATACCCTAGATTAAATTTGTCCACTAGAGGCCTTTTGGCAACACCAAAAACGGGGTGAGCAAGATCAAGACGACACCCAAGCCTTCAGAAATTGCCCTACAAGGAGAAGCAATTCATTATAGCAGTGAAGTAAAATATAAAGATTTTATTCTTACCTGTCCAACCATGCAAGCAAGGCTTTAGCAGCACCAATAAGCTCTACCACAGAAGTAAGGAATTCATTGGGGGGCTTGTAAGAAGTGTTTCCATCATAATTTGAACTTTTTCTACGGCTGCTGATGTAATTTTGCAGATTGTTGGATGATGCTCGCAGCTTGAGAACCAGGTTCTTCATATTGTCTGTTTCAAGGCCATAGTTCTGCAAAGAATTATTAAGCTTGATAAATCTCCCTATTGAGTCCTCCTATTATACCACAAGTTACAAACTCATGTGGGATGAAAGGTCTGAGGATTTGCCCAATTTTATTCTGGTTTTTGGCAAAAATGACTTCTAAGATTTGTTCTACACTACAGCCACTAAAGAATACATTTGTGTGTGCCAAACCCCCTCAGTTAGACATTAACGAGATTTGAGGACACATTTCAATCAGAATCAAGTCCCAACGTCCTATCAGATGTCATTCACCATTAAAATATAGCTAGACTAACAGGACTGTGTTGTTTTTCTTTTTGTTAAAGGAAAGCAAATGATGTTTTTTCTTAAAATGTTTTCTATACTATGGTACATAAACACCAAAGTAACATTCCATTCACAATTAAAGATAAGTTTAATCTGGCAAGAGATAAAAACATCCACAGGAAGCAAATGTAATTTCACACTCAAAAGATGGAATAAATATTTGGATCACAAGTTTTCAGTTACTGTGCTCCTTGGTTACAGCAGTGCAATTATTTGCAAGTTTGAGGACTGCATTAACACTACACATAGTAATTAAAACCATTCTTAGATGTCATGTTTTTCATTCAACAGCATCTTTATAAAAATTTTTGAAATCTAAAAAAATCTCTAAGTCGTGCCTGTAACTTCAACTTTATAAATTCAAATACAACCAAACCACACTTTGTAAGATTGAAACCCAATTGTTTTAAGCAACATATTGACCATCTCATTCCAAACATATCAGAAATGCTATATATGTTCTGAAGGTAACTCAATTTTGTAATCAAGATCATCATCTTCTTGATGTCAGTGTGCAAATATGTGAATTATGTAGTAACATGTTGCTGAGTATCTTTGCTTTTGAGTTATCCCATCTTGCAAAACCCCTGTGGACATCTTCTGGAAGTTAAGTTCCAGGCAATGCTTAGCTCTTTTAGAGTGAAAATTCCTACTTTTCTTTAAAAAAACCCAACAACAACAAAAACAACCAAAAAAACCCACACAAAATCAAACCCATGCATTCGCACCCCCGATACAAAAAAGCCTGCCTTTCTTTATTCTTTTGCTGCTGCAGATTCTTCCTATCAACCTCAAAGTTCCATAGTTTAGTCAGCTATACTATCTACTCTTTCTCCTTTCCCCCTCAAAAAACTAGAGTAACTAAAGCAAAACTTAATTCCATTCAGTTCCAAGTTTCTGGGGATTCCCCACGCCTCCGCTCAGGATCACGGCATCACCCAGGCTGGAGAAGAGGTCAGGAGGTCTCAGTCCAACCTCCTGTTCACAGCAGGCTCAGCTATGAGCTCAGGCCAGATTGTTCAGGGCTTTATCCAGTCAGGTCTTGAAAAGGGCAGAGACTGCACAACCTTTCTGGGCAACTTGATCCACTGACTGACTGTGCTCAGGGTGAGAAAGTGTTTCCTTATGCCCAGCCTGAACATCCTGTTTCAACTTCTACCCAAGTCTCTCATTCTCCTGCCATACACCACCGTGAACAGCCCAGCTCTGTCATCCTGTCAACCATGTTCCCACCCCACAGTAGGTGCTGGGGATCTGTTGTTAAGCCTCCCTGAAGCCATCTCTTCCCCAGGCTGAAGAAGTCCCAGTCTCTCCTCACAGGTGAGTACTCCAGCCCTGACCAACCTGGTAGCCCTCCACTGAGCTTGCTCTGGTTTGTCCACATCTTTCCTGTACTTGGGGGAGGGGGACATATGTAGATTAATGAGTGCCAAGTAAAAGGTGACAATCACTTCCCTCCCTCTTCTGGCCATGCTCCCATTAATGCAGCCCAGGATACTGATGACTTCTTTGCTGCCAAGGCACACCGCTGGCTGGCTTGTGGCTCCATTCCCTCCACAGTCAAGCGTCCATAAAACAGGCTGGAAAATCTTAGATAAAGTCATTTACAAAAGATGAAACAGAACCTATGCCCCAGAGAAACCCACCAGTGTATGGAGAGGTTTCAGCCACTCAGCTACCTTTAAAATACCGACCACCTCCTATGGGTAAGATCCCAGTGGGTGTAAATCACACAAGTGCCTCCCCCCTCCCCGCTGGCTCTTGGCAAGGAAGTACCATGAAAGTGCAGCCAAAAGTAGAGGTTAAAAGGATATATCCAATTAAAAAAAAAAATGCCACTGTTGCAACAGCAAAGGATATCCTTAAATTTTCCACGATCACAGAGAGGAAAAGATTTGGATTACTAAACAATGTTAAAGTACTTGCACACTGTCATGTGTGAACTTATCACCTTTTAACACAAAAAAACCCACAAACCAAGAGCATCATGCAGATGCATTTCTTGCAGTTAGTTTTCTTCTCCTCATAAGACACTGCATATTAGTCTATTTTTGGAGGAATACTTTGTCACCAACAGATCTAGATGTGGGGTAAATTCTTGTGAACACAAGAATTTGAAAGTATCCATGTGCCAGAAATCTCCCCCTTTAACAGGGGAATTAGAGGATGCTGACCCCCACCTCCTTCCATAAAGCGATGGAAAAATACAATTTTTTTTTTTTTTTTTTTTTCCTGTACAGTGGTATAACCACCTAATCACTCTGGTCAGAACTTGAGAGAGTCTTGATATATTTAAGTATCTCCAGGTCTTTATTTCTGTCATTCAGGTATAGAAACTGTGCCCACCACCCATGGGTGTCTGTGATTAGAGATGACCCCAGCATTCAAGAAGACACCCATTGATATACCAGGTCAGATTTTGGCTTTGGCCCCAAAACATTCACATACTCCTTATCACACCTCTTTCACCTTATTTATACAGTGAGTCTATCTGGTGTGACTTTTCCAGTTCAGCTAGTTTTTAAATAATTCTCTCAAGTAGTTCTCAGTTTTGAGGTGGACTTCAGCAACACAGGTGTTGCCTCTGGAGACACAGGGGCTCCAGTTTATGACTGCAACTAGTCTCCCCAACAGCCTGTCAAGAGCACATCACAGCCGAGTTCTCCAGTCACTACACTAAGCTTTCCTACAACCTCCCCCACAGACTCTATGGAGTGCACCTGAGTTATCTAAACCAGCAGTTTGTGCTCTAGGAAAAGTTCTGGCTAAGCACTATGCTTATCCAGCACAACAGGGAACATGCAGCTCTTCAACACAGGCAACCAAATTCTCCAGCTACGAATCAGACCCAAGGGATGAACCTCCCCAGAACAAAGGGTTGTCACAACCCAAACACTTCTGCTCCAGGGGCAAGCCAGTCTCCTCATCTGTTTGCTCTAATACACATTATGTCCCTTCACCAGATACAGCAATGTTTCTATCCAAACTGACTCTATCTTGACCACCTCACACATAACCACCTATTTCTGCTATTTTTCTGCTCCTTCACTTGCAGCGTCCAGTCTGTTGGGATGGCTGGTTTGGGGAACTACACAGTTCAAAAAAATCTCTTCCCTTTTTTACTGTAGCATGCTCTCAGCTCCTTTAGCTCCCTGAAGTAGCTCACCTCAGGGTCAGGTGAGTGCAAGCACAAAAAAAAAAATCACTAATCCGAGGACATGAGGGGGTGGAGGCAGCAGCTGACTTGGATTAATCTAACTTGTCATGGAGCTGTAGCCCCAATTCAGGACAGATAGGAATGCTGATAGCATGGCAGCACACCAAACAGCCTTCACAGCGACACACAGTTAAACTGCAAAACGTAGCCGGCTTTTTTGAAATATTTCTACAGGATTGAGACTACAATATTTAACAGATTATTATTTAAGCAACCAAAAGGTTGCAGATGTTGCTCATGAACCAAAGAACACATTATATTTTCTTATTACTTCCAATTTGAAACACATCAAAGTTGCTTTCATCAAAACACAGGCTGAAGCCAGAGGTCAAGACCACCCTAAGTCAAACACTCCCAGGTTATTACTCATTAACCTGGGGAGCCACGTGGAGGGCTGGAGCAAGAGACAACATGCACACGTGCACAAGAGAACACATGCGTACAAGAGCGGGCTCTTTTCAAACTCCCTTACATTTAACAAGAAAAAGTACACTGGCCAAATAATTGCTCATGATCAGGCAGTCAACATAAAAAAAATAAATAAATAAAAAAGGCTTGACTAACTGAAGTCAAAAGAGCACAGCAGTTCTGTCAGAGCTGACTTGGGCTGATCAAGAGCTCTGCTGCTGTCCAGGGGCAGCATTGCCTTCCCCTTCAGAACCATGTCCATGTCCTGCAGTGTGATGATCTGGATCTGCTGGCTAATCCAACTGAAAACCAGCTCTGGGAAAAAAAAATTAATAAAAAACAGACTGAACACCTGCTCAAAAGCTGATCCAACTCACTGCATGCCTATATAGAGTTAACACAAGGTACTGTCACAGTCACCCATTCTTGCTCTCTACCTTTTAACAAAAATGCATCCTAAAGAATCCTTTGGAGTCCCAAATTTCCTAGTAAACAGCACTAGATTTAAGTTGAGGCCTCTAGAAAGCTGAAATCTTAGGAAGTGGTGCATAGAAGTGGTGCTTTTGACAAAGATCAGCCAGAAATGGTAAGTCTTCATGCATGCATCTTCTATTTTATGTTATGATGTTATATTTTGTCGCCCTGCAAAACGCTGGCAGAACATTACTACCATTGAAATTATCAAACGCACAACACTAAAAACTACATTCTTTTTGTTTTGTGGTTTGGGTTTGTTTTTTTAGATTGCTTAGAACTAGTATCTCTTCATTCTAACCTCAAGAAAAATCAGCTGCTTTTTTGCTTCCAAACTCTCCCATCACACTTGTGTAAGTAAAGATTCAGAAATCTAATCCAAAGGACACAATAAAAGTGAAAATATTTGCATACAGTTTCCTGTTAATGTTTGCACTGTTTTATATTTAAGCCCAAACAGGCAAGTCTACTCATCAGGGAACGATGTGTAAGTATTCAGTCTTCACCACCATGCTAGATGCTTTTTGTCCCAATTATTTGGCTGAGAAAGCTTGTTTTCTGGATCCCTGCCCCTGTTTTTGTGGTTTTCCATGAGTTTAAAAGCATATTTATGTATGTTCGTGTGTGTCATCATCATCCCCCTCCCCCCCAAATACCTCAGTCAACTAAGAAATGTCTTCTTCCCATCCCTTTTCTCCCCCAAGCAAATACTATCCTTAACAAAAAGATAGAGGCACTCAAGGTGATGTTTTTTCCCTTCTGGGGAATTCAGTTACTTTGATAAGTCCTCTAAATTCCTTAAATAAGTCTTCAACATCTGTTCAGAAAATTCTATTAGACCAGCTCGAGAGCAACAGAAGTGTGCTCATGGGAAACCTTCACTTGTTATCCCTGTTCACCCTCTCTCCTGCTGCCTCTTCAGCTACAGCATTGTCACAGACGTGGCCACTGCTATGAGGAGATGAGGTAACACTGCCTCATCACCAAAGCAGCAGAGAAAGATGCATTTATTTCTCTTGCAGCTATAACGGTTCTAGAGTTCGCTTACTGCAGCAACAAACGCCATAACTTGCAGTCATATTTTCAGCTTGGCAGTGTAGCTGCCAAAGAGGGCTCTATCCCTATAAAATCTTAATTAAAAAAGGGTATTTGGTGTCCTTTCTCAAGGAAAGGACTACCTTCACACTGTATTTTTACCATTGATCTACTGAGGCTGGAAAAAAGGTCTGTATGGTCAATGTTTGAAAAGAGTTACTGCAGGAGAAAGATGTTCTGCCAAGGGATAAGAAGGGAAATTCTTCATGAGAATTCCAAGACTGGGACCAAAACCCCCTCTAAGCCCTTCCCCCTGCCAACATGGCCAACTTTCAAAGCCTGACCTCAGGCTGGCCCAGCCAATACCACATTTCCACAGTGTGAGTTGAAAGCATAGTGGGGAGGGGTAAAGAGAAAAAAAATCCCCCAGAAATCCCAAAAATAGTTCCTTTGCTTTTTAATTCAAGGCCCCAAAAGTTAGGGAAAAGTCACCATACCTACATGCAAAAAACATCCACTAAATGATATCAATACACAGACCCACTTTCAAAGAACTAATACAGGTGGAATAGGGAAACCTTTATTCTCTCTCACAAAAGAGACACACAAAGTAAAAAAATTGGCTGTCACTAGAACTTAAAACATGCCATGCCCTCAGGAACAAAACCAGTGATTTTATACGACTATCCCAAAAACTCAAGGGAAGGAGCATCAAGGTGACAAAGGGCATACCTAAAACACAGGAATTCTTCCTCCACCTTTTAAAAGGGATCAAGGACATTTCAGCTGCAATATGTGAACTCTGTCTAATGCATTAACTTGAGCTGCATTTCACAAAGGATTTCCAGAAACGAGTCTGAGGTCAAAACTTTTGTCTACAAAGGAAATTAGAAGGAAATTGTAGGAGATAAAACACAGCTTTAGGTTCTGGCGGTCATCCAGCTTTGTTCATTTTGTTCTAATATTTTAAAAAGTAAGAAGAAAAGAAGTGCCTTTAGGGGCTGCCACATCCATTACTTCAGTCAGGAGTGTATACAGTACATTTACTAACTTACCAGACCCCTTCACTTGCCCAACAGATGATCCCTTCCCACAACATGAACTGTATTCCAGGCTAACTACATTCTTCTATTAGATTTTCAAGTTAAAAGTTAAAAAATTTTGATAGATCAAATACAGAAGAGGAAATAAAACATTTTCCAAATATAAGAGCAACTCTTTGGGAAACATTTCACATTGTATGAAGTGATTTCATTAAATACACTTCTTTTGGTACAGACTATCCAATTTGTTCTGGTTGTGGAGTATGAATGATCCCTGCAAGACCTCTCTGCAGTAAATAACGCATACATCACACAGGCAATAAAGACTCTCCATTTTAAGAACAGTATGCTCAGTGCTGCAAGTCTTGCATATGAAGGGAAGGCAGGCCAGTGCTGGCCAAGGAATTATGGAGCAGCCTTTCCCACTCTTCTCCCTGATGTAATCATATATACCTCTGGCACTCATTCACTGCGTTACATCAAACACATCTTCAAGACTGTGTCCAAACTACAGCTTTTAAATAAAGCCTGCACTAGCAAAACAATCTGAAATACATTTATTCTTTTCAGAGTGTGTTTGTTTTAAAAGTATCTGTGCAGTTATATATCAGTAGTAAGACAGAGGAACAGCTTGAGTTCCGAATCCAATGAGAGTTGAACTCGAGTTAACAAAACATCCCTCATTTCAAAAATATTATTCACTTTGTATGTAGACTAGAGAATTGCCCTAAACCCATTTCAACTGATGTGACAGACCATTGCAGCTGTCATTTCAACAGTATATCTTACATCTTCTATGGCAAATTCACTCTACTCAACAGCAATTTTAATCATTCTGTTCACTAACAGGAGCCACAAGATCTACCAATGATACTCAGAAAACTTCTTTCTTAAGAAATTCCACCAAATGAATTAGCATTGACTCTTAGGAAAAAGTTAAAGAGCTATAAATACAAAGTTTGCGAGACTTAAACAAATACCTACTGTTTTCTTTTACCATGATGTGTAACAGAAAGCAAGAGACACAGGTATTCAGACTCGCCTTAGTTATTCACTCAAAAGAGCACTTTAGGAAATTCTTTGTGTGTCTGTTTACTACTTAACTAACCAGTGCACACAGGAGATCCACAGCCTCTAGAACCAGTTCCTGGTGTCCGATCCGTGAGATACCCAAGTCTTCAAGGTCCTGGTGAGAAATCTGTAACAGCTGTTCACCATTTATCTTCTCCCGTTCAAATTTATGGACATACTGCTGCAGGCAATCGTCCAGGCCTACCAAATGCAAAAGAAAGAGAAGGGGGTGCAATTAAAAATTTCTGTCTTTTCTTCCCCTTCCCCCAATTAAAAACAAAACAAAACACAGAAAAAAACAACCCCACACAACAAAACCAAACCCTGCAAATTGCCAGTTCATACAATATGCGATGCCAAATTATGAAAGATACTTGCAGTGTGACTTAAGTTGTACCACAGGGGAGTAGAAACAGAGCATGCAGGTTATGTTGGTCTTTGGGTCACCTAAGTCAATGCACGACCCACCTGCTCCTTGTGGAACAAGTGCAGCAGGTAAGAATGTCCCTTTGGTGTCTGCACAGGCAAAGCTATCAGGGAGCATGCACAGAGTCAGCTCTCAGTGTAACACAAAACCCTGAACGACAACCAAAGCAACAACAAAAAATAACAACTGACCAAAAAAAATAAACACAACAAGACAAGGCAAGAACAAAGATCTTGCCCAAAGCCTAGTTAAACAAGCAAACAAACAAAAGCACAAAACCCCCCAGTTCCCTATCCACTTATATATAAAAGGCTGAATGAATGATGAGAGGAAAGTGGAACAATCAAAGGCAAAGCAATCAAAATGATGTTTGGCTCAAGTCTCATTATTCCCTTGATTTATGAGACCCGGCAGCTTCCAGAATCAGCCATTCCTCTCCCTTGCTAAGGATTAATGGCACACACCAATAAGAAATCTAATTCACTTTTGCATCTATGAAGTATTTTTAAAACAGTTTAGAGTATTTTGTCCCAAAATCCTCATTTTAAATTGTGATTCTATGATCCTGTTCTCTACAGTATCTTTTCCCCTGGGATTACGGAAAGGATTTCTGGTTTTCATTTTGCATTACTTAACTAAACTTCATGTGTTAATCCTGTTTCCTTGTGTATTCTGCTCACTTGCTCTGTTCTTAAAGATCCCGTGAGCAGTCACAATCTGGGGAAAAAATTTGGATGGATGTATTATTTTAAAGATGATGCAGTGCTCCTGATGCCCTGTTCCACTTCAACATATTCGCTAGAGCAAAAGGAACAGATCCAATTAGAACAGTTTTGTAGAAATATGCCACATTCACTGAAAATAGTTGACACTAGCAAAAATACAGAATACACATTCAACATGTACTTTGTAGCATCCACAATAGCTACATTGTTTGACCACTCAGTTTTAAAAAAATTGTACCTTAAACTGTATAAAGGATGTTTATCCACTATGCTGGCTCAAAAGGAAGCCATTGAGATGGACAGGATGTTGAATGCTGCAGATGAGAAACACGAACAGCATCCTGAACTACAAGGAAATGAGAGCCAGAAGACCAGCACTCAGTTCCACTCATGGAGCTGCAGTAGCAGACTGGAAAACAAGCACTCCCAGCACACTCTACTGCAAAGAAAACATTCAAGACAAATCACAAGGGGGGTTTCTAGAAGTCGCATGAAACACGTTCATGTCATAACAGCACCACAAGCAATCACTGATGCCTTGCAGTGTCTAGTCACAGCAGATCTGTAGATTATGGACTCTCAAATGCACAGGCTTACTTAACACACATCACTTGCCTTTATAATGCTCACTCTGAAATTAATAAGGACAGACACTCTGGCACTTAACAGTCACCCCTTTACATGACTCGGGCAACCTTAATTATTGCAGTACATCAAAATCTGGCTGAACAAGCTTGACTCCTCCACGTGCAGAGCTACTAGTGTGCAGCTTGCTTTTTAAGCACAATTACGAATGGGAAAACCCACATGCAAGATGAGCAGAGTCTCCCAGGGCTACAGTTGTTTGGGGTGCACTCTTGTTTCTTCCCATCTGTCTTGGCAGGGCTGCATAAATTTTGAAAATTGAGCCCAGTGTTCTCTTTCCCACAGGCACCAAATTCTCCCTTAGGCTATACAAACTCTTTTCCCAGGAAAAATAATAAAAAGATCTGGCCTTCATTGTTTAACAATTTATTTTTTCAAAACAAATTCTCAACCAACGCTGACATACACTGCACATATTTGGCATTCCCAATTTTTAATGCTGTCTTGCAGACCACTGTTTCCCATCATTTGCCATTGTAAGCCCATAGTTTCCATTACAAATTACACAAACACCTAAAATAAAACACTTTACTCAGCATGCAATGAAGTTTTTATAAGTTTTTTGGATGCAGTGTTGCTTTTCCCCTACTATCCTTTCTATGTATTGGCTAAACTGTCTAGATTCTCATTCTATGCTAAAATATGAGACTCACAAATGTATATATCACCCCCAAGAAATACAACTACGGCTTTCAGCTTGTCTGTGCTTTGTTTTAATTCATGCTTGCCTGTTCTTGAAGGTCTTCTACAACTTGAACAGCTACCTCTAAAGTATTCTTTTAACAAAAGTCCTTAAAAACAATACTTCTACAATCACACCATAGACTAAATTTTATAAAGTATTACAAAATCTCACAAATATTGATTCAAAACAGTCAACACAGAGGCACAGTCACTCAGCTAGAAATGTATTTAAGTGACTAAAACTATTCAAAGCAAGACAGACCCACACACTCACAGCAAGCATTTACTAATGGTTTACAATTAGATTATTAACATTAGTATTATTATTTTTAATAAGAAACAAATGAAAAAATCTTAAACATTTTAATTGAGATTAAACAATAGGCTATAAATGTGGTTTAAATTTTCCATTGTATTAAATGTTTAAACATCATATGCAAACCAAAAATATTCCTATTTCTGAGAGGGAAAGGTAAAGGGAGGAAAAAAGGACTCATAAATCAGTTCAATAAGATAAACTAAGTAACAATTGAAGTTTAAAAAGTCAGCATTCAAATGCCACTGGTAATCTACTACTCATTTTTTCATTCTTCTAAATATCTCAGCTCTTTCTGTGTATTTTCCCGTGAACTTCAGAGCCTCACATAGACTTGATATCACCCATTATCAAAGTCTGGATATTTTTGAGAGGTTAATTAAAAACTATAAAAAGCAGTCTATATTACTCAGAAAGACCCTTTCTTACATGCCAGGTCATTTTCAACAGTGCAATATTAGCAGGTTCAAGCAAGAAAATAGTTTTCTTTATTTCTGAAAAATACAATGAAGACTGACATTGGAAAAGATAAATATAGATATCTCCTTTACTCACTGAAGAACCCTTCTGAATATATTCATTTTATGCTCAAAGTTGTTTAAATAGCATGTCTCAATTGCATGTGAGAAATCTTTACAGTATTCCTTGCACATACAACAAAACCATGCACAAAACATAACATCCTTCCTACTTACATAATTGTTCGAGAATAAGGGAAGATGGAAATAGAAACAGAAATCGCACAATGTTACCCAAGTTTTACAACAATACTAGCAGTGATTTGGGGGGGGGGGGGGGGGGGGGGGAGACTAGTCTAGTCAGTATTATTTGTATTGTGAAAACCCTTCTGAGGAACTGCAGTGTAACTTGAACAAAACTCCCTCCCAAATTTTGGCAGGTGTAGAGATGTGCAATAGATCCTAAGAACTGTCTAGACTTTTCTGTCTAAAATAACCTACCACCACCACAAAAAGCACCCCAGAAGACATTTGATACCTTGCATTCATGCAAAAACATTAGGACAGGGCTTACACTTACAGATTTGCACTGATTTCAATCTGAGTCTGTTTCCAAGATTAAGAACGTTATTTTGAATAAGAATTGAGGGGGGAAAAAAACAACTTTGAGGGGGTTAAGGGGAAGACTTGGATAACTATCAGTTTACTATTCAGAGAAAATTAACACTTCTACTGTTGATAGATGTCAGCCATTCAGTAATGACATATCTGACTCCCAAGCTCGTAGAGATGTGTGTTTTATAAGTAGAGTCGTTAAGTAGTTTCATGGTTTTCTGCTCAACTTCTGTGCTGGACATTACCAAATAATTTACCTACCATAAAGCAATAAAAACAGTTAACTAATGTATTACGGCCACGGGTTCAAAACCAGCTGACTCACCACCTCTTCTTTCCTTGCACCATCCCACTCTTTCTCCCTCTCTTCTCTTCTGAGACCACAAGGGACAGGTAAGATAGACAGGGCAAGCAACTGAGGAAGGAACAGGGATAGGGAACTGGAAAGTGACGGGGATCATTTTCCATTAGTTCAGGAACTTGCACAGATTCTCAGGATAGCTCATAAAATGATAAAGCTGCCACGAGGAAGCGGGAGGAGCACAAGACACTTGAACAGAGGAAGAACACATAAGTACAAGACCTTCTCCTTCACACAGCACTGCCATGGGGATCATTGCTCACTGTCTCAAGGAAATACAGCCTTGTTATTATGAACATGTACTCGTCTCTTCTCTACTGGGTGACTAACAAACTGACAGTGTCTGGTGTCTCAGGGTAGCACCAAGTTCAACTACAACCCTCACCCCATCGAGGGGCTCCCCTAGACCTTGGATAGCTGGCTAGGCAGGACCGCCAATATCTTTTTTGTCTCATTACCTTAAGAAACACACATTCAAATGTTCTAAGAATATGACCTTCCCACCTAAGAAAGTCACTCTTATTTTGGTCTCCCCCTTCAGGATCTATTCAGTTGCCACTTTTAGTTTCCAAAGATTCCCTGCACACACCAACTTCAGTCCATCCTCCCAAGCTTTGAAAGATCATCAATTCTAGGAGAATTGTTGACATACCCCATGTGCCATTATACTATCATTTATATTCCACATCATTTTATAACTGTTATTGTGAAAACTGCCTCCATTTCCTCCATCTATTTCCAGGACTGAAAGAAATTAATAAAAGAAAAGCCAGGAGGGAATCAAGGCAGCAAACAAACATTAGAAAAAGAGAGTTATTTCCTAAGTGGGTGAACCAGCACCTGAAAAGGCAAATGAAAGCAAGTAAAAATGGTCTGCAAGACAGCTGTGAAAAGCTGAAGCAGTACAGTAGGACAGGTACAGGGTGAAAAGGAACAAACTCAAAAGTTCTAGGAGAAGGAAAACAAATGCACAGTTTTCTTTAATATAGAATATAGTGGGAGGGTTCAAGTGTAACACCACAGTTGCCGTTCTGCAGTATTACAGACAGAGCCAGGGATTACTTTAATGGAGAAGTTCAAGGTCCTTTAAAAGGATAAAAAAATAAATCTAGAGCAGTCAGTGGAAACTTAATTCAGTAATAATTTGAGCCTAGGTAGAACTGACTTTCTAGGGCCCACATGCCTGATGGTTTCTTAGCTATCATGATTGTTTGCCTTTGCATAAGTTTTCAAAGCACAAGCTTAGTTTTATCAGTTGGTGTGAGCCACTTATAGGGGCCAGAAAAGATCTCAAAGGCCTTAGTTTGCCAAGAAAAAATAAAAGCCTTCAAGAGATCTTTGAATTACTGTCCAGTGTACAAAGGTAAAAAAAACTTCCTTGTTCCATTTTTTATTTAAGTAGTTTCACAATCACTCATAACACTGTCACCTTCTGAAGTATCAATTACTTCTGAAACAAACAACCCCCACCAAATAGAACTGAACAGCAGGAGCTGCTTATAGTTAGCATCACAAACTGTCTCCTGCATAAACCAGCTTGTTTATACAAGAAGTTCTCCTTGTGTAGTCAATTTTAAGCAACTCTTCCACATTTCTGTTAATCATCTGCATCCTAACCAAGGCAGGCACAGTCTGTGGCCTCACCAGGCATTAGGTCTAGCTTTCCTGAGGACAGGCATTGCCTAGAACAGCCAGAATGGTACAGATGTTTCTTGTCTGTCCCCACCTTCATGCAGGGGTGGAACCAGACAAATTGCTGGCCTCTGTCTGCCAGCAGGGATGCAAAGGACAGCTCTCTCATGAAGGTCACAGCAGGACAGAAGGAAAGGGCAAAACCTTCAACTTTGATAATGAGTGCTTTACAGTCCCCCTCTGACTGACAGTTGCACAGAAAGCCTTTTGCAACATGCTCCTATTTTAGTATTTCCAACTAACATATTTAGCCTGGAAAAACAGACTACATACACATGCATTCACACTACCTCAAAATAAATCCACTCATTCCATTCAAATCCATCTATAAACCTTTTAGCTTCTTTTGAATGAAAAACTGAAAGCTCTGCCTTGTAATAACTGGTGGGTAAAATTGAGTTGTAAACCACCCTGACCAGAAGAGCTATGGAAACTGTGCTTAACCTTTAGTCACTCCATACAGATGCAATCTCAGATTGACAGGCCCTCTGCTGTGCTACACTTTTTAGCAGTCCTTCCTACAAAGCCGCTGATTGAGACCATTCCAGCAGTACCCATTATCATGCGCCAGACTGTAAATTTGAAGACAACTATAAGCTTCACGACTTCACAGGGTATATCATGAAGTATGTTAAGGAAGAGTCTCTTTTGACTCTTTTGTCACAGAGAGTCAAATAATGAGAAATATTTTGTCAATAGCTTTTGTCCACACTTTTTCTGAACCCTTACAAGAACTCCAGCAGGTTTGCAAAGCAAGACACCTCTCTACAGAAGCCAGAAAAACCCAGATTCCCTCACAAAATATTTTCAGGAAACTAAGAAGACATGGAGTAAGAGTGGAGTCTTTAGAGAGAAAGAGATTGTAGGGAGGAGAAGGACACGATAAAGCCCTGTAAAGCAGAAGTGGCACAGAAAAACAGGAAGAGCACTGATTACGCATCTTCTTTTCCAACACAGGAACTAGGGAGTGCCAATGAAGCTAGCATGTAACAGGTCCAAACAAGCAATAAAAGAGTGATTCTTCACACAGCAGTATGCAATGAATGTTCAACATCCATATGGGTTCAGGGGAAGGTGAACAGGTTCATGAAAGAAAGTGCCACAGAAGTCATGTCTGACTCTGAAATACTCAAACAAATTGTTGAAGGCTTCAGGAAGCCTACAGAAGGAAACACACAATATGTCATCTTTCCTGTGATCCTCCTTAACATATCCCTTTGTGGCAAACATTCAGGATCAGACACTGAGCACAGGACACAGGATTTTCACAGCTGTGCCACACACAGCACCAAAATATAGATGGCAGCTTTTTTCTAATTACTTTTATCCTAAGACTTAAGAAAACTGTTATCTCTTCGCTAATGAAAGCTACTATTGGTGTTAGTATTTACTGTAATAGTGACACAAGGTTTTTCTTCAAAATGCAAAAACTCTATATAGAGGAATAGAAGGAGGAAGGGGGATAGAGGAAAAGGATAAACAATATTGAATTGTGACATCAATTTAAGCCAAAGATATACCCTAAGCTTTTACAGAGTGGTTAAAAAAAAAAACAACCAACCAAAAAAAAAAACCAAAGCAAAAATAGACCCTAGTAATACTAGGAAATAGATCACAGTGAATCACACAGCTGCTCTTGTGGGTTGTAATCCAGCTTGAGATATTAACAGGGAGTGGGAAATTGCAAGAGGGAATTAATTTAGAAATTGTAACTTCAGTTGACAATGAGTGAACTTGCATCAGAACTGCAAACATATATCTGAGTGAATGGTAGCATACAGTAGACTGAGATAAAAACAATTCCATAATAAATGAAAAGTTAATGGTATTTAGCTCCAAAAGTATTTCAGCTAAAACTCAAAGTTGAGTTTTCTTTCTTTTTAATAGCTCTTTTTCAGAGAACTCATGAAAAAATTGGGGTGGGGGAAGAGAAATCTATTTCTACTATTTACCATAGGGGGTTTCTTATTATGACATAGCTTTAAGGCTTCCAATTGAAAGCAAAATTAAAATGTAATGCTATAGAAATTGAAAAATAAATTGTGCTGGCATTCGACATTTCTAAAAAAAAGAAAAATAAAATAAAGGACACAGCATAATGACATACAGGTTTAACCAGAAAAATCTCTTTACAAAAGAGATACAAGCATGAAAACATAGGCCAATCATACTTAACTACACTGAAAAAATACATCACTATGCCACAACCACAGAGAGACATAAATTAAAGCCTTTTCCAATTTGACAGGGAATTCCCTCTAGACATGAAAAAGCAGAGTACAGCAGGAAACAAAAACAAAACAAAAAAATCTATTGTATTACATTCCCACCGATTTGAAGGCACATGGGTCAGAATACCCATGTAGTCAGGTTTTTCACCAGCAGAGCTGGACTGGACATCTGTGCATAGCTGTGGGCCCATGGCACGTACTAGACCATAACCTAGCGGGGCTTTGCTGCCATGACTCTCACTAACGTCACCCACTTCCCTGAGAACACACAATTGACTCCACCTCTGAGTGTTAGGCCATTAAGTAGTATCTGGCTTGTGTGGCTGAAATTTTAACTCACCTGGAAGGAAAAGGGAAGAGATGAGATGCCCTTGTTCAGCACTTACCACTCAGCCCCAGTCAGCCAGACTCCACATTGCCACCCCAAATACTCATCTTGGAAAAAATGGGTTTCCCACAAGGAAGAATAGAAACCACAAACAAGGGCTCATATTCAAGACCTCAAACACCTGGCAGCATGATATCTTGCTGGCAGTATTTCAGCTGTAACTCTTTGCTAATCCCTGCCACCACCAGAACAGTACTGCTGGCCAGAGAAAGATGAAGGATGAAAAAAAGAAAACTGATGCACATCATTTTTTCCTGCCGACTTCGGTGTACATTCTCCATCTGCATCAAGGATTAAGTTCCATGTGATGACGTAGCTTAACACAATACAACACTCATGCTTTGGTTTTCTCTTGAGAATCAATTGCATCACCCACTGACCAGCTATGCTTGGCAAAAGCAATCTTTCCATGCTTTAACAGATTTTGTTTGGCAAACTAAATAAATGAGATGGAAGCAGAGCGTATCCATATGTTCTCTACAGATAGACCTGGCACTCTAATCTTCAACAGAACATGTGAAGAAAGCCAACATTCAGCAAATGCATGTAAAACACATTAAAACAGACAACACACCTGCCCTGGGCAGACAAGCCCAAATAGCTTCCTAGCCAATACCACAAGATGTCTTCAGGGACACTGCTGACAACATCCTCCCCGACTTCACAGTAAAAACAATATCCTACTTGTGGCAAAATGCAACTCTCATTCATGCCCTAGGTATACTGCAGCATGAGCAAGGCAACGTGAACCAAATAAAATGGAAGTATATTGTAGCTGTAATGATTGCCACACTTTCAGCAGGCACTTTTATTTTTCTATTTATTGCTCAAGTAGCACCTAAGAACTACTACAAACTCCAAACTGAAACAAGAAAATATCTCTTTACCCAATATACTAAGACGTGCAAAGGTGTGCCTGTTTGTCTGTTGCTTGCATTTAAAACAGCTGTAATTAAATGGGTTTAGAATGGCTCTCCACTGACACAGCAACACTTCCAGCAAGTATGACCCAAATCTTGTTATTCTTTTTCACCCTAAGTTTTTACCATTATATCTAGCAATCAACTTATCTCCACAGAAAAAATATTTTAAACCCACAGAGCTTGGCACTGCATACTGTAGTAGGCTACTGCAATGGCAGAAAAATTCACGTTAAATTGTTACTAAAAAAGATTGTTCTTGAACGCACTCATTCAAACTCTTGACAGCCATCGCATCCAGTGAACATACCCTAGTATTTGTCACAACCTAATAAAATCACTTTGCTGGTGAAGACATGACTGACAGTGTCAGCAAATATGAAGCTTTTAGCACGGTAAAAGAATAATCACTCAATGTGACTTTAAAGTTACATGCATGCATTAGGGAAGGCAAGAAAAACAACTAAATGGCTATGGTGAGAGAGAGATGCAACAGGATTTAAAAGGTCTAAAAACACTGCCAGATCCTTCCTACACCCTAGAGAATTATTTTGTGGCTTTTTTTGTTGCTTGCAACCAATGTCCATGACTAATCAAAAGGTGTTGCTTAAACTGAGCATCAACAGAAGTTAGTTACCTTATTACACCAGCGTAGAGTGGCTTCATTAATTCCACTCAAGCAATGAGTGGAGAACTGTTCCACATACATCAGGATAAATTAACATGTCCTACAGGCTATTAGCGACATAAAGCATCATCCTCATGTACTGTGTCAAAACTTCGACAATGAAACTTTCACCAAAGTTTAAATGCAGGGACTCTCTTCTACCCTGCGCTTAAAATCTCACTCCTCTTGGATGCTCAGAAGTTGTTTCCCAATGCACATGGGCTCAAAGGACTACTAAGTCTTTCTCCAGCAGGAAACAAAAGTGGTAAAATCATAAGTGGAGAAAACCAGATGATTCCAATATTCTTCTTTCTTACCCCACTAAGGCTTTTTCTTCATACTAAGTACACTTTAAGACATGCTGGCCAATACGTTTTAAATTATACTTAAACAGGAATTTGCAACTTCTGTAGTCAAGGTAGGTCTGTTTTTCTCTCTCACTGAAAAGTTAATTGTTCATTCCACTGATACAAATAACAGTTTTGCTTAGGCACAGTAGGGTTTTGGCAGGAATGAAAGCAGATTGGTATCTGGCCACTAAAAGCTGCATTTGAGAAGAATCTCCCTCCATACAGTGCTAGTCTTTGTAGGGAATCAATCCACTTCACCACATGTCCTCTCCCGTGCAGAGCAGATAGGATGACTACCTCAGAAACGAACCACCCATGGGCATACCACAGGATTTGTGTCTTCTGCAGCTAGGTGGCAACAAGGACAGAGGTAGGAGACCAATTGCCATTTCATCTTCAGGCTGGTCCAACACCCTGACTCACTCTCTCAGTAAGGAGGCCGCATGCAGGAGGACAACATGACCTCAGAACATTCACTTCACTGAATACCAGATGGCACAAACAGACACACAGTTCGTTACTGCTGACTCACTTTTATCCAAAACTGAGGTAAAGCTCCCCTGCACCACCAGAAACGTATTTGTCCCAGGCCTCAACCACTGCAATAGGCCCTTTATAAGATCAACATCAGCAGCAGCTTCAGTTAGTACAGTGGGCTGTAAATTAGGAAAAGATGTAGGAGGACACAACCTGGTCTGCCATCTTTATTGTGGAAGTAAAAAACCATCTGCAGAGGACAAGGGCAGAAAGTTGCAGAGGGATGGGGGACAAACAGCAGAGGTGGCACAGCTATGCCCATCTGTCAGAGCCCTGACTTATACCTCATGAGCCCCCCCACGCTGCTCCTCACTGGACCAGCTGCGGACCCCACTTACAGAGAGGTGTATTTCCTCACACCCTTTAACAGCTCCAAAGAGAAGCCGAAAGAAATCTTGTTTCTGCTACTATCAGATACAGATGTTTTCACTAAACCAACGCAACCGCAGAGAAATACATTTCCCAGAATTTCCTAACTCACATAACCATGCTGAATTTGTTGGGTGGTTTCTTTTTTATACCACTGTTCTAACATGCACTTTTTGCAGGAGAACTTTTACTCAAAACAAGCCTTTAAAACACTTTATCATTTCATTTACAAAAATATAGTAGCACTGAACCTAAAATAGTCTCAATGCTAGCTATGGAGTCATCCACAAGATAACGGGAACCAGATTTTTTTTTTTTTTTTTAAAGGGAAACAATTTAATTTCATTTTATTGTTCTAGTGAAATACATATTGTAGCTTAATCCATAGCAGGAATATGGAATCATTTCAGTCCCCAGAGGCAAAAACTCTGGCTGTGGAAATTACAGAATTAGGACACAGTCTGTAAGTCATGTTGTATGGCTGAAGACCGCATCTCTAGTGTCCTTCTCATCATCCATCCCACTCCTCTCTTCAACATCCCTGATCCCCTTCTTTCTCACCTGCACCATACTACCACCACCTCACCAGAAAACATTCCAGATCTTATCCATAGCAAAAGTGGTGACAGAGAGCCAAACTAGAGGTGATGAGGGGCCCCCATCGGGTGTTCTGGCTGTGTCTGAGCATCTTCTAGGAGGCACAGCAGTCCACCAGAGAAACGCTGCAAATAGTGGGCTAGACAAGCTCTATGTTCTGGACCAACACACACAATCCCTGAGACATTAATGCACAGCCTGAAAACAAATGACACCACGCAAAGCACAGGTCTTGGGAAACATACTATGTAGGTTCCATATAGGAGGAACCAGAAAGATATCGCAGAACTGTATTTGGCACCATAGACTTAATGAATATAAGAAGGCACTTTAATCACTGATGGGATGTTGGACAAGAGGCATTGAATGCCACAAGACATAGAGGACAGTGAGGAACACAGTGCAGTGTGGGATGGAGGGCTGCACAGCTAGCACATTAATACATGGTCCTACAAGGTATAGCTGACAATCCTATTTGACTTATGTGTTTGCTCAGTGGGGGTGGGCGCAGGGAAGAAGATGGGATATGTACAGAGAAGGTCTCTGCACTGCCAGTACTTGAGGTAACAACAATAAAGTCCCTCCTGCATGACACTGCTCTCGCCATATCCCCAGATACAAAATATTCAAGACACACCAAGTGCATTTACTCCCTAAGAGTTCAAAACTGTGCATGCTATGTCATACCAGTGTCCCAGGTTGCTGGTCAGACTGGTCTTCTGGCACCCAGGTGTTACTACCATCAGTCACTTCGTATAATATTGCTTAAAGTGAAGCAACATTTCACTTCTTACTGAGGGGTATGTCCTTTAGCAGGTTTCACCTCACCCCTCACATCTCCTTGCTACAGTTTTCCAAGAAGCAGACGTTAAGCTTACCAAGGGGCAGATCCCTATCACTGTACTTTTCTATATTACTAGATTTTAAAGTAATTCACAAGCAAATTTAAAAACAATTTTCACAACAGCACCAGACATGGGATCATTCCCATGTGCCATTCCCCTCAAAGTCTTGTAATTTCAATTGTAATGTTAATGCATTCACAGTAACATGCAGTTTACATCAGCACCATCACAAGATGAAACTTCAAGGTGTCAAAAATTCAAAGCTGTCTGAAGGAGGAAATATTTTTGCTTCACAGAGAGTTAACCTCAGTAAAATACAGCTACCTGTATTTCCACCTATATTATCTTTTGCCTACTGACACTTCAAAGCAATGCTTCTTCCGTTCATTATTCTCATGCATTTAACAATTCTCTTTGTCTGCATGGCACCACTGATTTCTTATGTGTAGTCAATTTTTCCTCATACTGAGTTTTTTCTATGCCGCTACCCGTTCTTTTTCTTTTAAAAAGAACAATGTTACTTTCAAAGCTTGTTTTAGCAAAATATCTTTTTTTTTATGTTAACTTTTTCCATTAGGGTTGGCTTTCATACAAAACAAATTAATCAATAATCAATTAAAAAAATAAACACCATTCCCATGCTCATCTCAGTTAAGCACAAATTCAACAGCTGAATGGACAGAAACTGGTAGAGAAAGCAACAATTACAAGAGGCAAAACCAGGCAGATACCTCCAAAAAACTAACAAGTCACCCATGGAGAAAATGTCTGTTAACCCAGTGGCTGATCCACCTTGTAAGTACCATAATATTCTCCCTCATCCCAAATACTCCTACTCCAGAATTTCAGTTATATCAAGCTTCACATCAGCCATGTCTACAGCTGTACAGTAACCAAGGGGGAGGATTCTCTAAATTGGATTTTAAATAAGACTAAATAGTTAACATTTGTGAAAGTGATAAACTAACCATTTAACAGCCTTACTTCTAAGAGAGCATTAAGTGGACAATCTCACCTTAAGGCTCTGAGTTCTGTATTTGCAAAACAGATGCACGAAAGGATGAAAATCCCATAAATGGTTTGCATTCTTAGTGTCTGACACAATTTAGTCCTTGGGGAGCGCACTACGTGTGTACGTGTGTGTATGTGGCAGATTGCATGCAATCTTTTACAATGAGGCCCTAATCCTGAACCTGTAACATTACTTTAAGCACCAAAAATAACCTACAGTTCTGCTGCTGTATTAAAAGCAGTGATCGAAATGTCACCTATTAACTTTTGCACCACTACGACAGGTTTGTGTTCCTGCTTCCCAGCAAATCCAGTTGTTCTTCCTCACTCTCCTTGGTTGCTCTTTTTATAAATACATAAACAAACCCCACAGATACTTCTTGTACACTTATGTTGATGATTCAGAGCATATTACAGTTTCCTGAATGTAGACCCTGCTTTAACTACCACAAGTACACAATCACAAGAATATGACTATTCAGCTGGACACTAACAACAGGAGATACCTATTAACAATAAAATCATACAGATAAAACTCTTCAGTGTAATGTCCCTAGCCTGGGTTACAAAGACATGCAAGAGAAACTGCAAGAGCAGGAGATGGATGACTGCACTTATTCTTAACACAGCAGATAATCACAAAGCATGAACTCAACCCAGAAGTCTACAAAACGGACGAAAAACAGGCTAGAAACAAATGGATGCAAATACTGTCCTAAAAACAGTGGGTGCAAACATTTTTGAACCTGTTTTTTTTTTAATCCGGTATGCTCCCCTCCCCAATTTCTATTTCTAGGGTGACCTAGACATTCATTTCTTATTTTTTTTTCTACTTACTGCTCCCCTATTTACCTTTCAAATATCTTTAAGTTTAAAAAAAAAAAAAAAAATCAAGTATCCTGTTGGTGCTCAGAGGTTTTATGCTGTCCACTACCAGCTGTTACAAACTTCAGTGTTTTTTGCAAATCAGTACAAAGAGTAGAAATAATGAGAAGCAGTAAATGCAAGGTTTCATGTGAAACTGAGTGCCTTATGTAGCTCCATGGCTAAAATTACACTTGAAGAGAAGAATGGGGTAGAAAGAAGAACTAAGTTATATTTCACGAGCACTGTAAAATTCTCAAAACTTTTCTGGTCCTTGAAATACAGATTTGGAAGAAGCCTAGCCACTTTATTCTAACAAAAACTTATCTTGCCTTCAACATAACCTTCCAGAGCAAAACTGAAATATGATATGCCCTCCTCTTCTCCTGATCTTTCAAAGGAGTTATAATCACCTTAATCACCTAATGGACTTACTAGAGACATTAATTCAAAACATGTAAAAGGTTACAAAATTCGTTTTAAAAAAATTACAATTTTTTTTTCTCTCCCCCCCTCCCCTCCCCATCTTTAAGAGTTGCATCATTTTCATAAAAGTGCCATCTGATGGGTATAAAGAATATATGAAACAAAGTCATGGAAACTTAGAAGAGGCAGTTTGTCCACTAAGAAAAAGATATTATATTTGATCCAGAAATATCATAAGTTTTATTCAAATACAGTTATTTGCTTTGAACAACTTAAAGCTGCCTGAGCAGCCTCCCTCCTGGATGCATACTTTATCTTAAGTACAACAGAGCCTTATTTCCAAACCACCTAAGGAGATCAAACAACCTCTTCAAGCTGGAGCTTATTTCCACAGCTTGGACTTCCGCAAGTTGATCTGCCGCATAGTTAGTACTGTGTAGCGATCTCCAGCTAGTGATCAAATCTTCAAACTTCCAAATCATGAGAAGTTGCTCACTGTGCTCAAGGATGTATTTTGAAACATAAATTCAGAAGTAATGCCTCGGTGTGCTACTTCATAAGGGGAGACAGAACATGCAATCAGATTGATCCTCTTCAATCCTGAAGAGTACTTCTATTTGTTAACTATGTGGTGATGGACTTAAGACAGTGATTTATGGAAGCCTGTTTGATCGATGTTCATCTTTGTTCTTCACTTACAGGCACTGTAGTGACCTTATGTACACCCAAGTTAATCATTAGGTCTTACAGAGGGTAGGGAACAGTGGGGGAAGGTAAGGGGTGGGGGAAGGTAAGGGGTGGGGAGGGGAAGGCAAAGGAGGGTTTCAGTTCTAAATTAAAGGCATTAGTGATTTTTAGAAGTTACCAAAAATAACAGCAAAGAAACAGTGTCTCACACAGATACCTCTCCTCATGCAGTCTTGGCTTCACATCCCCAAACCAAGATTGCTACTCAAGAGCATGGCACCATCCCCATGCGCTCTCTCTACCAAAACTTCCAGCAGTGCTCTCTGCACAAGTAATGGAGAGTCATAAGCAGAAAGCTGTGAAGTACCAACTTATTTCCAAACTGTCACCGCAAAGGCTACCAGGCACTCCTGTCTTCTGCTTATCATTAGCTGGAAAAGAATGAGGGCTCCCCACCCAAGGACTAATGCAATTCATCAAAACATTTGCTGCTCTTGGTCACTTCTATAAGCATCTTCTTTACTGAGGAAGGAAGTCCAAAATCCTCTGAAAATTGTTATAAAACAGACAAGAGACAGTGAGGCTGCTCCTACCCAAGTAAAACCAAAGTGACAAAATACCACCTGGGAAAGAAGACCAAATAACAGGAAAATACTGGGAATAAAGGGACATACAGCCACAAGAAGAAAGATTATGAGAAATTACTATTGAAAATTTCCATTTGAGAAATTCAACCAAGAGACAATTTAACTAACCTTTAAACAGTTACACTGCTTCAACTACAGTAAGCACACAAATTTTTTTTGCATTATTTTCCTGTCTTAGCATTTATTTTAAACTGACAGAAGTAGCAGTATCTCAAAAGCGAGCAATCCACAGAAAAGCGTTATTGGCATATAATAATCAGGGTAACACAGAAGTCTTCTTATGCCGAAGTGACTCTCTCTAGACATCCCATCCCACTCACATGAAATAAGACTAACATTTCTTTTACCCCCAGCGTTTTCAATTCTAATAGATTTAAAACTATCATCAACCTCTTGATTTGCAGACTTCAACTGGTGTTTCCCCCTCACACACACACACACACACACACTAATCCTGCTGAAAGATGCTGGAATGAGGGCCACAGAAACCAAAAGCATGCATTTACCTGCACACCAGAGCTGACAGCAGCAGCTCACACCCTCTTCCTAGAGGGGGAACTGGCCAGGCCTGGGGAGCTTTGGGACAGAGGGGCCAGGCCAAACCCCCACCCAGCCACACACTCTCCATCTCCATGCCGAAACTTCCAGCAAGGGAAGCCTTTAGAGGCAACTGCATAGCAAAACTCCCTGGCAAAGCAACAACCCAACTTAAGAAAAAACAACAAACCCATTCCACTCAAAGATAAAAATCAAAACTTCAGCTCACTTTATCCAGAGCTGGACTTCCATCAGCCCATACATCCCATCACCAAGCCTTTGTCAATCTGGTTTACTGTTGCTAACATCTTCACAACAGCATGGATAAATACTCTTCCAAAGGAATAAAATGGAGGCAAGTATGAGAACAGAATTCAATCACATGCAATATTAATATTAATCGCAGTAATTACACAGTGACTACAGGCAACACAAAAGCACTGTCCCCTTTGAGGCATACTTCCTAAGGTGGCTGCCTCCACAGCTTGTCAACTTTAATAGGTATGAGGAAAATAGGTCAACATCTTTGCATTAAGAGCAATTTTTATATTCCTTATCAAGTAAAAAAGGCCTTTGGTAGCCCTAAAAATAAATACTATGCTTCAACAGGTTAAGCACAAAGTCATTTCATTTTCTAAAAGCAGTAACGGTATGCTCTAGATTACCTGTTTGTGTCTCTAGCACATGAAGCCTGTGTGCCTGATAACTTTACACGGTTAATATGGCCTAAGAACCCCCCTGCTCTAGGGCCTTCATCTCAAACACGCAATTAAGAGCTTGCCTTTTAAAAGTTTCAAGGGTTTTGTGGTTGAAGGAGTAGCTCATTAGTCACAAGAGCTCCTTTTCTTGAACTCTGGTAATTAACACTCTGATGCCCGTTCCCACAGTGGAAACAAGAGGGAACATTGCAAAACTGCCTGACTCTTGGCTCCCAAGAAGAAACAGGGTGATCCCTTTAATTTGGTTTGGCTGCCTTCTCGCACCACCATGTGGAACTGCTTTGGCTGATTGCAGCAAGGTCCATTACTCACATCTGCCTCTCCTTTGTGTATGCACCCTTGCAAACACTGTGATTACTGTTACACCCATGAGCTAGTCAGGGAGCAGTTTGCTGTAAGGCAACAGCTGATGTAGTTGCCAGATAGCCAGCCTTTTAGATGACAACCTCCTACACTGTTACAAAACATTTATGACTGGCACCTTACAATCTCACAGTCACCAGGGAGGCATAAGTACAGGCACATGAGAATCACCAGCCATCAGCACCTGCTAATCACATTAATACCTCATTGCAAGCTGAATGACATTAACAAAAAAATGCTGATAGTGCATACCTCTTTCCATCATGGACAGATCCCCAGAAGTCACTGATGGATTCTCCTAGGAGATGCTGTCATTACTTGGATGTACACATTACTTCATATTAAAAATCCCCACAACATTTTTACATCAGGAATTCTAGCTTCTTAAAAGTAACTGGTTGCTTTATTTTATATAGCGCATTGGAGTTCATTCCATGAGCCAGGACACACAAGGAGCCTCAAGACCAAAAAACAAAAATCCTAACCCATGTCCAAAGGGAGCTTGAAACAGAGAGAGGGACATAAGAGGAGGAATGACACTACACCCAGCTGGACAGCCAACCATTACACTTAGCTTGTTATCACCCTTCACCTACAAAGGGCTGGGAAGGTTGATGCCATCACAGCTGACAGCTCTGAAGAGGGCTTCATAGCAATGTGAAAAGGATCAGAAAGCTTAAAGGTGTTCAGGTAAAGTAGCCATTGAGTTCCCAACAATGAGTGAGGGAAGATGTGCAGAACAACACTAGGAGAAGGCCTAGCCACAAAGATCTGAGAGCAAAAGCAGCCAGCATACATTTCATAGAATCATAGAATGGTTTAGGTTGGAAGGGACCTTAAAGATCATCTAGTTCCAACCCCCCTGCCATGGGCAGGGACACCTTCCACTAGACCAGGTTGCTCAAAGCCCCGTCCAACCTGGCCTTGAACACTTCCAGGGAGGGGGCAGCCACAGCTTCTCTGGGCAATCTGTTCCAGTGCCTCACCACCCTCACGGGAAAGAATTTCTTCCTCATGTCTAATCTAAATCTACTCTTTTTCAGTTTAAAACCATTACTCCTCATCCTAACACTACCCTTCCTGATAAAGAGTCCCTCCCCATCTTTCCTGTAGGCCCACTTTAAGTACTGGAAGGCTGCTATAAGGTCTCCCCAGAGCCTTCTCTTCTTCAGGCTGAACAACCCCAACTCAGCCTGTCCTCATAAGTGAGGTGCTTCAGGCCCCTGATCATCTTCGTGGCCTCCTCTGGACCTGCTCGAGCAGGTCCGTGACCTTCTTATGTTGGGGTCGCCAGAGCTGGACACAGTACTCCAAGTGGGGTCTCACGAGAGTGGAGTAGAGGGGGAGAATCACCTGCCTCGACCTGCTGGCCACACTTCTCTTGATGCAGCCCAGGATACAGTTGGCATCCTGAACCGCAAGAGTACATTGCTGGCTCAGTTTGTCATCCACTAGTACCCCCAAGTTCTTCTCTGCAGGGCTGCTCTCAATCCACTCATCACCCAGCTTGTATTTGTGCATGGGATTGCCTCGACCCACATGCAGGACCTTACACTTGGCCTTGTTGAACTTCCTGAGGTTTGCACAGTCCCACCTCTCAAGCCTGTCCAGGTCCCTCTGGATGGCACATCCCTTCCCTCCAGCGTGTCAACTGCACCACACAGCTTCGTCATCAGCAAACCTGCTGAGGGTGCACTCAGTCCCACTGTCCATATCACAAAGATGTTGAATAGCACTGGTGCTTGATTTGTGGAAAAAGTCGACGGAGCACCCAGGCCTGAATAAATACAATATCTCTCCTGAGCGTGCTAAGATTGGTTTATTGCACGCCGGGCATGAATCCGCTTTTCAGATAACACTGGTCCCAACACCGACCCCTGAACGACACCACTCATCCCTGCTCTCCACTTGGACATTGAGCCATTGACCACAACTCTTTAAAGGAGTGCGACCATCCAGCCAATTCCTTATCCACCAAGTGGTCCATTCATCAAATCCATATCTCTCCAACTTAGGGGCAGGGATGTCAAGCAGGACAGTGTCATTTGAAGCAATAAAAGTGACAGTAGAGAGAGGGGAAGAAAAGACAGTCAGCACATCTAGCTAGACAAAAAAAAAATCCCAGAAACTTTGCAGGAGCAAAACACACTGATGATATTGTCCCAGTGACAGGAGAAACCTGCCTGGAGGCACTCAATACAATAGGCATTTTAAAGCATATTGCTGAGGCATCTCAGCTTCCTTTGAAAGGACTGTGTCAGAAACCAATGTTTATCAGCTGAGCAGTCAATCACCAAATCTCTCAGCTTCCCCATATTTTCATAATTGCTTTAAACATCTAAAACCATTGCTTCAAACAATTAGCTGACTTTTTCATTACTCCACGTTGTCTTACAGCCCTAGCTAGGTGTGCAGTGATGATGCTACTTCCTAAAATAGCAGAGACCTCAGAGTTCAAGTCCAACCACCCCAACTGTAAGAAAACCAAAGGCATCTAAGATCAGTGGTGGCAAGCTGAGGGATCTTGTCTGAATCATACACAAGTCCAAAATACCACCAACCTGACTAGGAGCCCTACCTCCTTACTAAATATAAAGTAGAGCAGAAGAGGGCAGGAAAGAGCCTGTATCCATCTCAGCCACTCTATCTGACATTCTCATACAGTATTCTTTGTGATTATGAAGAGGCAAGAGCATGAGCATATTCACCCTCTTAGCAGGGTAGTGACAAGGTATTTCTGACTCACTGCTGAAGCTCCAAACTTCCTGATACTTTTAAGGCACAGCAAAGCACCATCAGAAGTCAGGCAATTCAACTGATGGCTACTTGCTTCTTACTCACAGCATTTCAGCTAAATTTGGTTTTGTTTGGTTTGGGTTTTTTATTTTTTCAAAGATCCATTACAGAATAAAGCTTTATTGGTGCAGCTTCCAGAGAGCGCATAATTCCTATGTGCCAGAAGCATCTCTGGGGAGGGCCCTCATACATATGGCTAACAAAGGCTGCTAGGGGGATGCTGCAGGCAGAATGAAAATAGTTTAAATCTTAATAGAAAACTAGTTTCCGAAAGTTAACAGAATTTTGAGAACACCCAATGACAGAAGGAAATATTAAAGAGCAAAATATATTTCAGTAAAGCCACAAGAGATAATTAACTAAGTTTCCAACTATCATTTCAACACACTCTTAACCCATGAAAAATTGAGGATGATACCGGACAATAAAATTACATGCATTATGCTCAATTATACATGGGTTAGAAACCACACAGTCAATTCAGTATTCCACAGCAACCAAGCCATGTTAATTTGAGCAGAACCTGTAAGCATATATACAAGCTGACAATCTGGGAAATGACTACTTCTGTGAATGACAGCTCAACAAAAGTCTCCAGGCATGCCTAGCATGGGACTGACTCTGCTGGGAGCTGGAATTCCTCCCCAAATACACTGCTCTGAGAAGCCAGTACTAATCTTACTACATGAAAAGCTGACATACAGTGTTGCTAGTGGTACTATGGGCCACATCCCAGTGTACAGTTGTCAATTGCCTTGTTTCAAGAGACAATTTTATACACCAAAGATGCCCACTAGCTTGAAACCCAGGCATTGTGATGTGGTCTAAGAAGAAAAAAAATTACTCAACAGCTTCCCAAAATACTCAAGACTAGCTACTTCACCAAAGGTTTGGTTCCAGCAACATCAATGGAAAACATCAATTTCCAACTGGTTTCCCATCATAGCTAGCACCATGAAATAGGAGGGTTTCTGCTGTGAAAGAATACAGAGCAGCCCCAGAAGGCTCCTCCAAGTGTTTCTAATTATACCACAAAGATCTAAAAAGTATCAGCTACCCCTGATTCAATTACAACTGTTAGATGCTGCCTTCTTGTGAAGTAACATGTGGTGCTGCTCATCTTTCCCCGTAGCTTTATAAGGTAATCCACCAATTAAAGACACTGCACTGGAGCTAGACAAAGCAGAAGGAAGAGGTCAGTTATTATCCTACTTGCACCTGTTATTACTCTCACATGCAACACTTCAAGAACTCTGTGTTAAAATATACCAAGTTTTTCATCAGGTGCTGAATAGCACAATTACAGCTCTCCCACATACAAATCACACTGATTACATTCAACAACTTTTTTGTACATCAGATGTCTAGTGACTAGCAGTATTCCAACAACCCTAAATGATCTCTTTTCTTAAGCATACACATCATTTCTAAATGAGCATGCCCTCTCATTTGTGGTTGGGATCTGCTGCACCCTGGCAGTTCTCAGGTCACCGATGAAGAAAGGCCGGTATCTACAATGTTGAGCCGGGACCTGCAAGTTTCCTCCCTCTGCCGTGGACATCATAGGATGGACCCTGTTGGAGACTGACATGCTTGAACTCCCAGGATACTCAATGAAGACCTACTCAGTACTAGATGGAGCCCAGAGCATGATTCAGCTCACTCTGAAACAGACACCAAGCACAAGATCTGCTGAGCTACTCTCTAGGCTCCAGTGACTATAACAGGAGTATAGACATCTAAATTAATCATGTCTTAACCCTGATTTGAATGCCACCCACTGTATGACCAGAGGCAAATCACTTTCTTTCACCATATGCTCCACAACCCTAAATGGACATTTGAAGTAGCTCAAACAGACATTTCAGGAGCTTATAAGCAATGTAACTGCATTAGGGGATGAAAACAGTTAAGACAATCATGATAATGCTGTTTCTACTACATAGATACATAGATGCCTAATTCAGATTAGTCAGACCTGCACTGTGTAACGTAGTCACACCCCAAATTCCTCACAACATTAACTCCCTATCTTTAAAATTAAAATAACAGTAAATTCATACTGAGGAAGGTGCTGAAAGAATAAAATAGAGACTGCAAAACACCAGGAACACTGTGATAATGATGCATTAAGGTTAAATGAAGATAAGAATTGCATAAGGTACCAAGAACACTTCATCAGCCCCCTCCAGTCATCTTCTTCCGAACTTTTGAAGTCTGAATAGAAGTACCACAACTAGCCAAATCCTACCAGTCAGCATCAGTCTGGTACACATACTCTAATAAAGTACTAAGCTGTAAAACATTTAAGCAGCATGAAACTATCATAAAAGCAACCATAAAACTAGATCCCCCACTACTGAGAGCCCCCACTGCCAGCGAGTACCTGCTATGGAAGGACAGCATCCACCTCAGTCCATTTTAATGCTCCAGCTTTGGCACTGCTGCATTAAACCCACACCTACCCTCCGGAATCAGCAACGCATCTTATTCTCAAAGGCCAATATTACATGTTCCTCCAAGATTATCATTAAATCCTAATAATAACTGAGGCCAAACGGTGTTCTTAACTTTTTTTATAATGCAGTGATATCTAACGTGTGTTACTGTGAGATACAACCAAAACCAGCAAGAAATAAAAATTTTATTGGCAGGTTTGATTTCCAAGTTCTTGTTTCGATCACATATGGATTTATTTATCTGGTGTTACTGTCTGAAATAGTGTGAAGAATGTATAGTTACAGAAAAGATAAAGGACTGTTTTTAAATACAAGGAAATAACTACAATGCTTTTATGTTTATACAGGGATTATATTTCACAAGAGGTATAATATTACATCCTCTGGTGAGTACAGCCTAAATCCAAATACTACACGGAACACTACAAATTTTAAAGATAAAAAAATATAAGCACACAGAATTTATAGCATATTTATCTTTGCATTCCTCTTTCTTCCAAAGTTTCCATTACAGCTTGCACTAGGAATGCCAACAATTATTAAGTTTTATGTTTTGCCATAATCCTTTTAAAATTCTGTTTGGTGAAGCTAACAGAATACAAACAGCAAGAATCCTGCACCTTGCGAAGGATGGGCAAGTGAAGCAGTGAATACACATCACCACTAGAAGTATTCAGGGGAGGAAAGAAAGGGGGAAAAAAAAAAAATAAATAACACACTCATGTCAGAGTAGGCATCTGCATTTCACTAGGTTCCCATTTTTCCTCTACAATACTCTTTGGGCACAGCTCCATCCCCTGGTCCCTGCAGATGTTTTTCAGTCCACATTCTTCAGGCATGTCTGAACTTGTTCTGATAGCCCTCCTTCCTCGGGGGAAGTCCTACATGGAGGGGGGGGGGGGGGGGGGGGCAGGGGAGCCTTCATCCCCTATTGTTCCCTTCTCCCTCCCAATCCCCATAGCCAAGCACATGTCTTCTCAGCGATAGGGTGCCAAGATACCTGCTCAGGTACAGCTTTCTGACTCCTGCGGCAGTGGGATAGCAGCCAACTCAAAATTAAATTTTCAAGGCACTGAAGTTATGATATTGCTGTCCTGATGAAAAAGACTGGTAGGTTTTCATTCTTCTATTTACATGTCCACCTGTCACCAAAAGGTTGCCTTTTGGCCATCACAGCAAGGACACAGCTCTTTCACAATGCTAGTTCAGGAGAAGGAAGGAAGTACTGCCAAGACCTGCAGCTCAGAACAAAGCATCTCTGGAACTGGCAATAGCAGTAACATCACAAGAGAAGGCAGAAAGCCTCTTATTAGATAAGGGTCTTTTACAAGCTACAAAGCTAGAAAGTCCAACAGAAGCCCTTAACCAGGCTGTCTCACTGGCCCACTAGAGTAGTAGTATATCCAAAGGAGGCAATACCTTGAGCACTTCCCTCCTGTTCTGGCTAGGAAAGCACCTGTATCAGACAAGGTATCTTTTATTTAATGACAAAATGGGCATATTGCAGAGCTTTTCATAAAGCATTCACCCAGCAAACTTCATTCCAGTAATACAAGACTCTGAGATAAGGAAAGATATTATTAATGATAAAAGGATGGCAACCTAAGCAACATTCATTTTGCACACACAAGAGACATCAGGATCATTAGCCTAGAAGCGTGTACCAACACTTGCTTTAGCAGAAGCCTTAGCCCTTGATGAGCACCAATTAAGTTTTAAATGGAGCTCTCTCCTTTGATCAAGGAGCAAGATAAGATCACATTTATGCCACAGAGCTTTGATTGCAACAGCACACCAGGCACTTTGCTTACCTACACCTAACTACTAGTATAAGAAACAGTCAAAAAAACTAAAGAGATTCTGTCATTACAGTGGCAAAGAACTGTCTTCATGTGAAAGGGTATCAGAGAAGCACATACAAGAAACTACATGAACTCAGCACTGATGCAATATTATAACATAATTTAGCCAGATACTGAATGCATGTCAGTAGACCAAAGTTACAGAGGTCAGTGATTTGATCCCACCAAATCAAACACAGATGTTTGGTTTTGTCCAGCATGTGTAATGTTTGATGAAAATTATCTAAATTTCATAATAGCATAAATATCTATTTTAATAGGTAATGAATGTTTAAAGCCAGTGAAACCGATCAGGCTGACTCAGTGTACATCCCACAGATCCCCCAAGCTGTGAAACATTACTGCTTGTGCTCTGAAAAGATGGGGCAGGCATATGGAAATCCACAGGCAATTTCCTCGTGCAAAGGAAGCACAGCTCCAGGACCTGAATGATAGCCTCAGACTCCAAAGTCATCACACTCTAGTAACGAGAGCCCAAACGACAAAAAGACTGTATACCCCACCTAACATCAGATGGAGATACACAGTCAAACATTTTTATTTGAATTTCCTATCTCTTACTGCAGCCCTGTGGACAAACACACTAAAATCTGTGAGCACTCCCATGAACACAAGAAGCTGGGTCCTGAAGAACTACCACAAATACATGAGAAGTTGCTATACAGGCCCCAGCTCCATGAACTCCTGTCCACTCTTCCTTTCCTCTCCCCAATGAAAACATCACTACCTCCTCCTTTTGACAGGACTTACATAACTGAGGTATGTGCAGGACTGAGCAAGGAGACACTGCAGAAACACCATCCCTCTTGGGAAGTGAGACCTGACTGTGCCACATTGTTAAGAAAATGTGAGATACAAATTAAGACCAATATCATCACTTTTATGGAAAAAATGCAATGGTAATCAACTTTTTCCATTTAATCCACAGAGGCACTGTTTGGACTTATTCATTAACATACCTTCTTTGTGAAGCTTCCCTGTAAGTAAAAATCTTGTCCTAAAACAAGGCAGCAAACTGAAAACTGAGCAGTCTCATCACCTCTTCTGCAATCCCTAACTGTCACTAGTCATTGTCTGTATGACGTGCCTGGAAGGAGCTCATCTGTTAGACCATGACTTAAACAAGGCAAGCCAGAAGTTTACGTTTAAGAAATCAAAAGGAAAGAACAAACACCACCCAAAAAACCCCACATACTTTTGAATACTTGCTGACAGGCTGTACGCATGCATCACTCATAACTGCAATTCATCTAGTAGCATGTGTTGGATAACAGCCTTCTGTCATGGTCTTTTACTTAAAGTAAAACATCATGACAAATTTCAACACACATTTTATCCAGTGCCCTGTATTTTGTCTTCCCTTAGCTCTTGCAGTGCTAGACAGTGTACAAACAAAGGCATGAGCCTTGGCCAAGAGGATTTACATGCTGAAAACTTGGGGTCCCAGGCAGAAGTGCAAGGAACGAACACATAACAGGAGTTAACGAAAATCTGACACACAGCCTCATCAAAATGAGGCTTTTCCTGCAGAAGTCTCCAACAACAGATACAAATTACTTCCTGCCACTCAAGGAAAAGCTTTAAAGAAGGAAAAAAGCAGCTGACCCCGGCCAATCTCTGCACCTTCTACTGAGCAGTTAGAAGAAATTTATCTTAATACCACCTTACATCTCTAGTTGGTTAATACTAAGTAAGCATCTTCGCTCTTAACGCTACTACCTATGTTCAGGTACTACCTAAATACACCTTGTAGACCTAAAATTCATTGTCAGTTTCACTACATGCCTCTACAAAGGTTACAATCAACTTTCCGCTAATGCCCATTGTGATTTTAGCATTTAAAGTGTTGCTTTTCCAGACATTACACTGACAGCATTCAACTTCTAGACTTTCTGATGTTTGGTTAAAATAGTTTGAACAGCAACTTAATGGCAAATAAACAGAGCTGACTGTGAAGGTGAAAAGATGGGGGGGAGGGGGAGTAAAAAAATAAAAGTCACAGAACCCACAAGCAGCTCAAGAAAGTGCAACACAGCAAAACACAGGAAAACGGGATCTAAACACATGAACAGAGGCCAACTTTGGTTTATTTTTTTCATACACATTGACTGATCTTAGCAACAACGAATGAATAATTTTAAGACTGCAGCAGTACTAACTCATTATGCAACTTTTTACTTTGTTTCAACCCACAAATACATACAAATAGATTTATTTAGTATATTTATCTTTTGCTTGTAAAACATTATGGGCCAGCTCTACTCAGAATTTCAGATGAAATATGCAAAGAGTGGTTATTCAATGTCATTTTCTGATCTGTTTAACAAATACTCAATACAAGTATTTTTAAAGTAACTAAGTAAACAGAGGAAAGAGATTCTTCTGCAGCCCCAGTTGTGGGCAGCTCTCTTCTCCACTGAGAGCAAAATACTCTGTCTCAAAAAATAACCAGGGGTTTCTTCGTGTTAGATTTTCCCAAATAATTTGAACACAACAGCATTCACTTGAGAGTACCTAAAAAGAAAAGAAAGGCTAAAAAAATAACTCCAGTGCTATGCATCACCCGTAATTGTTTCTAAAATCCAGCTATGGTTTACAGCTCCCAGCACACACAGTTAACATAAGTGACCTTGTTGAAATCGCCCTGGGTAAGCAAGATAGCTCCAAAAAAAGAACACCAGGCCCTCACAATTAATTGCTAACTATTAATAAATTAGTATATTTCTCCCTCTTCTCCCAGGCATACCTATAAATATAGTTGCCCAAAAGCTTTACCAGGAATGGAAATCAGAGTATTTCATGATATAAGAGGCACAGGAATAAGTGATACCGCTGAACTACTGAGGAAGGGAATAACCAAACCTGGAGCGCAATAAAGAGAGCAAAGCAGACATGTGATCCCCAGCTAGCTGAGTCTACACCTACAACGACAAAGGCCAAATTGTAATGGAGCCTCACAACAACGAAGGCTTCTAACCACAAGCACATCAAACTGTCTTTACCTACCGTGTAAAATTTGGCTTGAAGTCACAACTCACGTTAAGTATGTGAGGCCTGAGGGCAGGGGGAAGAGACAGATCAGGCTACAGCAAACAAAGAGGAGGCACATAGATGTTTTCTAAAAAGACAGTGTCATTACTCACATAGGAACCTCTATTCCATATACAGCCGTCCTCCCCCTCGCATCTTTTAATGAATGACCTTAGCTACAGGGTCTTCAGTGGCCAGGGGCTTCTGAGACCAGAGAAAGCTTCTCCACATCATCAGATGATTCCGTTTCCTTCAAACTGTTGCTATGTCAGCAAAATTAAGTCACTTTTATGCTGGATATTTCTCCATGTGCACAATCCTATGGAACTAAACAGGTTCTTGCTGGCTTCTGCACTCAGGATATCCCAGAAAACTACAAGCCCACAATCACACCAGCAGTGTACTGCAGATGTGCTACAACTTCCACAACCTGTCCTACAATAACCTAACTCCAGGAATCCCTCTTGAGGAGCTCTGGGGGAATTCAGTCACATGAGGGACTGCTGTTAGATACAGGTGAGGACTTTGAGCCCGTAAGCATCTTAGCCTTCACAGGAGCAAGACCGCAGGTCAACCACAACACCATCCAGATGTTAGTTTATACCCCAACAAGAATCAACTCACAAAAAACAACAAAGTAGTCTTCCCAGTATAGCCAGGAAAACAGTACAGGTATACCACTCAAAGAGCATAAACTCCACATCCACTCAGCCAGATGTCAAATCAACATAGCACCCTAGCCAACGTAGTAGCTTTTCATGGCAGTGGCCCCTAAATCCTATTTGAATTTGTGTCATGCTGTAAGAGAAACCTGTAACTACACCATCACTTCCTTCCAGACAGAAAGCAAGGAGGTGCTTATAAAAATATCAGAGAGTTTTCAAACATTAATGCCCTAACTAAAAAGTTATCACATCCTTGGTCAAAGCTAGAGAAATGCTTTGTGTACCCAGAAAACTGCTAGCAAGTAAGAGTGCAACTCTTCCTCAGCAGCTTTGGTTTAACTAGACCAACTCTTATTAGCTACACAGCCTGCTACCGACAGTACAGCACACTCTGCCAGAAAAAACACCCTTGTTTGCAAAAAATAGTGGCATTCTAGTCTGAATTAGCAAGAGAAGACAAGCAACTGCATTTTGTATCAGCTGTTGTTGGTAACAACGAACAGAGCACTTTATTTAAAACCTGACTACAAAAATCATGTTTGGCTTACTAATTCTTAATAGGTTCTATTTTAAATTCTAGATACATACTGTTTATAGTATTTACCCAGGAGTGGAAAAAAAAAAAAAATAAAAATCATAGAACAAAATTCTTCAGGAAAAAAGTTACCTTGCTAAAAAAAAAAGTTAGTTCAAAAGCCACTTTAAAAAAACAAAGGCAAATTCACCAAGAGCAAATAAGCTAACTGTCCAGCAGTGGTCATACAGCTTACTGTTGGACTTTGCTTTTTAAGGTTTGTTTCATGGAACAGGGGGCAATTTCCATGCTTCTTTTGGTTTGGAAAAGTTATTTAAAAAAAAAAAAAAATCAATTTATGGGTGTTTGATTGTAAAAACATTTGGAAGAAAAAAAAAAAAAGAGGTTCCTGGAGAAATATTCTCGGTTTTACACTGAACATTAAAATGGATTAAATCAGACCACTTATTTCTGCTTCTCTCTACATTTTTCCAAGATGTTTTTATTGTTGTATGATAAGCATGCATCATTATCTGCAAAACCAATCTCCCCACTGAGAGTTGGCATCTCCCACCACAGTTATTTATGTCATTCTTCTAGAATACATCTCTATGGCACCACAGCACTAACTACAGGCAGCAGATATCACCAGCCAAATACTTTCTCCCAGAGCTTGACCAGTTCAGCGACAATCACGTATCACCCTTCCTGGATGGCATGTGTAAGAGAAGAAATGACATAAACTCCCCTCCAATCACTTGTTTTATAAAACTAATGTTGAGAATTAAATATAATATTCCATAAGGTAAAATACAGAATATTGGTCTTCGGTCAAACATAAAATCCAGTGGCTGTGAACTACACAGTACATAACCATTTCAGATTAAAAATAAGCTATGAAACATTGTGCTAACAAGGCAGTTAGCTAGCTATTACCATGTCTATTTTAACGTGCAGAGATGAAAGCGTAACCATAAAGAAAAATTTTTCACATCTCATTTCTTTATTACAGTCTTGTCATGCAGGGAGTGACATAAAATGACGCTGTGCACTAAAGAGGTCAAAAGCTTACCTAGAAACTGAAAAACAACAGCAGAAACAAAAGTCACCAGCAGTCTTTAATTTATTCCTTTGCATTTCAAAGGACACGTGTTTGCATTAGTCAGAAGATCCACCTCCCAATTATAGCCAGCCCTCAAATTACTCTGCATAACACTAATTGAGAGTCCAGCTAAAGAGTTACCTGTTCAAGGAACCTGCGAGTAAAATAAATTATGCAAGAAAGCAAGCCAAGCATGCTTAAGTATAATAAAGCCTTTTAAAAGATTAGCAGGTTTACTCTTTAATCTGGCAAGGTAACAAACTTTCAGTGCCCAAGAGAAAAAACACGATGAGGGAAAAGCATTACATAAATATTCCACATGCCAAAGCAAAAAGCCTATTGCAATTGGAACAATGCACTGCTGTTTAAACCAATACCAATCAGGGGGGGGAAAAAAAAAAAAAAGACATCTTTCAGTGGAAGTTATTTATATGTTAACGCATAACTTCACAGCACGTTTGTATGGAATCCTCTTCTCACAAAGGCTGCTTGGACCATCCCTCACTGGCACCGGCCCCCTCATGCACATGTTCACGCTCAGGAGGGCCGGCAGTATCCATCTCCCACTCTATGAAAACATCAGCCTGCTTTCCAAATTTGCCTCAGTCTTGAGCCGAACTCCTGCCAAGCGCTGACCACAGGCACGCAGTCTAATCAGCATTATGGTCCTGAGACAGAGGAGTAATGGCTGCTGTAAGTAAATGCCCCTTCTAATCCAGGGAAACTTTCACCTCTGAAAACATTCCTAACTTCACATCAACTTCAACTCCAGCAAAGCCTGTGAAAATACTTCATGTAACAAAAGACAATCACACTAAAACACAGTCCTACAAGAAAAGAGAAGTACATTTCATGAGTCATAAATCCCTCACCTAACTCATAGCTTTTTTCCCTTTTGATTTATTCCCCGTAGAGTGGGAACTGTGAGAGCAATATCCCAGTCGGTATTCACAAAGCAGGCACAGGGTCCAACCAGAGTTGACAAAACTGAGCTTTAATCTGCCTCCAAAGAAAAACCCAAAGACACCCAGCACTGCAAAGGTCCCCCACGGCGGGAAGGGGGCACCTCACGGGCACAGCCCACGACCCAGCACCCACTTTTTCCCCACCTTCTCCCTCCCACCAAAGTGCTTCCCGGAGCTGGATGCAGGGACAGGCTTCCCAAAGGCCTCCTTCATCCATCAATCCCGCTGAGATTTCCCACAGCTCTGCCAACGTCGTGAACGACCCTCGAAGCAGAGCAGGAAGTTTTTATAAGGGAGAGAAACAAGCACACACACGAGAGATGAGGGGTGGGAGGCAGGGAGGGATGATCTTTAAGGTCCCTTCCAACCCAATGGTTATTCTACGATTCTATGGATGGCTGGACAGACGGACGAAGGGCCGCTATTCAACTCTCTGAGCGGGAGCCCAGCGTTTTAATCCCCATCACCATTAAACAGGATTAAGAGTTCTTGCTTACTTGAGCTAGTTTATTAAGTTTTTGCTTAACTTACAAAACTGACGTTTTTGCGACTAGTGTGTGGGTTTTGCTTGAGAAGCTGGAAATTAATTTACATGGATTAACTACCTGCCCGAATGAGAACAATTACTATCTCTGTGCAAGCAGACTGGCCAGCACGACCACAGAAGGGGACCGTGCCCCGGGGAGTCCCCACTGCAGATACACGTACCCCGAGCCAGCCACCCTCACACAGCCCGGTGCAGAGCTCACCTCCTCCCTTCCCCACGTCCAAAAAAAAACCCAACCAAAAAACCCTAAACCCCACAACGCCAAGTACGCACAAGTGCACTAACAGGTAAGGAGACAAGTCGGGAGGGAGCGGTAAACCGCCAACTCCCAACAGCGCGTCGGGGCAGTCCCGGAGCTCAACCGGCGGGGCGGCCACGGCGCCGGGGCTGGCCAAGGCCCCGCTCGCCACGCCGGCCACGCGGCCGCCCCGCCGAAAGAGCCCGGCTCCGGGGAAAGAGAAGCCGCAGGGGCGGTGGGCGGGTGTCGTTCCCCCCCCCTGTAAACCCGGCACCGGGAAGTTCCCGCGGCGCAAACCCGGCCGGGCCCGGCGCCTTCTTACCCTTGGTCCAATCCACCACTTGCTTCGGGCTCCACCTGGTCACCGGCTCCATGGCGGGCTCAAGCCCCCCAGGAGACCGCAACCGGGCTCCTCCGGACGCGGACTCGTCTCCTCTCAAACTCCCATCCCGGCAGCGCCGCTCCGGGCCGCCCCCTCCCCGCGGCCTGGCTCCTCCCGCCGGCCGCGGCCTGGCCCGCCCCGCTGCCGCTCCGCCCTCAGGTGCTGGCCTGGGCCGGGCCGGGCCGGGCGGCGCCGTTACGGCCGTAACGAAAAGTGCTGAGGAGAAACTTGGTGGTTCCCTTCGGTTTCTCCCGGGAAGGGGAAAGGGGAGGCGTGGGCATGTGGGGACAATGCTTTTAAACGCCTGTCACCGTTCAGACTCTGCCTGCTCCCCCTGCCCGACACTGGTAGCCTGTAAAGTCCCAAAAACATGAATTAACCAGACACTTCGCCTAACATTTTAATTTCATTACTGTCCGTAAGTCACATCCAGCTTTGACTTTGTTGGGTATAAATCTGTGCAGAAAGGACACTCTGAAGCAGCGTGGTGGCTGAGACCATGCCACCAGACTCCTCAAGTGTGTCATGTCTGAAAGGCACCGCTCTTGGGAACATGTGGTGACACAAATCTCACACTTCTTTAAAGCCAAGGTGCAGTTTTAGCTCTCCTAGGTGTGAAGACCAGCCTGGAAAATTTAGAGAATCCAGGCAGAGAGCTAGTGAACAGAAACAATAATTATTACTAGAAACAGCAATCGCGACCGCTCACATGCACTCCTGTCATATTAGCATTGCTTAATTTGTACTCGGTGATTAATGCAATTTTTTCTTTTTAAATGAGCATATTTTGGAGGCTCAGGATTTCCATGTACGCAAGGGAAGGAAGGCCCACCGCTGCGGTGGCTGTGTCTAGTGATGCCACAGTGAGGAAAGGGGGGGAGCGGTGGACGTACGGGACATTTCCCCTGGCCGCAGGTTGCACGGGGGAGGCCTGGCAGGCAGAAAGGTGGCAATTCGGGAGCCGACTGGCATCCTGCCCCGGGAGTGGCAACTTGCCCACAGGGTGGAGCGGTGGCCGGGCTTTTCACCCCACTTCAGTGGCAACTCTGTGTGAGTCACGGCCCCGTGGCAATCTTAGCAGCAGCTACAGACCGCCTTCAGCTGCGCTTGTCCCAGTATTGGCATTTGGGTTTTTTGTTTCTGAATCCTGAATTTAAAAGAGTCCTTGGGTGTGGAGGCCATTTCACCATAATAGATTACTTCTGTTTTGCCACCATCATTTGGGAGCTACATTAAGCTATGTGCTGTACCTCAGGCTCACTTTTCTAGGAGGAAATGTGTCACTTGTGTCCTGGCCACCTCCTGAAGCCCATGTAAGCCCCTAGTGAGTGTCAGCCTCTACTCAGATGTTTAAGTGCTGACCTCCAAAACTGTGTGCCCAGCATACAGACCCCCACCGTTCCTTACTACCGAACACATGACTTAGCCTACAACCACTTTTCCATTAATGAAGCAGCAAGGAGACGTGGAGAAATCAGGTATTTTTATTGTGTGTATCACATTTGCTGGTTCAGCAGCAAATTCCAGCCCAAAGCCCTTTTGTAACATGCACGAAGGTCTTGCTGCTCCTCTTCCTCAGTGAGGAAGAGCAGAGTGAACTCTGCCATGACAATAAGACCGTGAAATTTTAACTTGGCAATATTAGAGAGTGGGTAAGCAGCTGGGATTTCAAACTGTCTGGTATCCCGCTGTTTTCATCAGCTCCCATCTCTATCCATCTGTTATCCCTAGTCATGGACTTGAAACGAAGGCTCCTTGGGACAGGGGCTGTCAGTTCTGTGCGTGGCTGTGCAGCACCCAGCTGTGCAATGCCCAGCTTTCCCACCAAGGCACAAACAGCTGCCTTCTTGCACGCAGTGCTGCACACCCCTGCCACAGAGACAAGAAGCAACACTTCACAAGTTCTAGTTTTGGGAATTAGTTTAAAAAATGGTCTTTTTGCATGTGTACCTAAAAATTAGTTATTTGTTCATTCTTTTTGATACATGGTGGTTGAAGGTGTATTTTTAGTTCTTGATTATGAGGTCAACTCATTCTAACTAATTTATTTATTTGCTTTGTAGTTTGTGAAATATTAACCCTGTCAGTTAACCTCTCTGCCTATTTAAAAGGTTAAAATACAGTTCAGCACGGCTTTAATATTGGTGCAACAACCAAAAGTGTCCTGATTCCCCATTGAATCATGCGTCACTGATGCTTAAAGAACAAGAAAACAGCAGAGGCCTGAGTAAACAGATGGACCTTACTATGTGCCCTGCTAATGGTTTCACAAGGGTTAATGTAACAGTGCTTCTGTCTTAACTACACAGATGCTTCCCAAGGTTGCAGGCAGGAAAGAAAATGTCTCTCACTGTTGGTGTTTGGAGCATTCATCTGCTGTCATCCTTCTCTGTCACACATCTTGGGCTGTGTCTGGTTTGGATGAGCGCTGTATTTTGTGAGCAAGGCATGCAGATCTGGTCACTTGCTAGCTGATTGCCAATCTGATAAATCCACTATTCATTGACGGTGTTTTTTGTAATTTGCAAAATGACAAATCTTTTTTTTTTTTTTTTTTTTTTTAAGCAGGACGGTATTGCAGTGACTGTCTGTTCTTTTATTACATTATGGCCCTCAACACCAGCTGCTTTACAGCCTGCTCTGGACAAATGAAATGGGGCTGACAGGGGAAGGCAGCACGTCTCCAGTTTCTCAGAGGGATTCATACCCATGTTGCTTACCTGTGCTACTTTTCCCAAACTCAGATTACAACTGTTCTTTTGAGTTGATTTTTCTTATGATTGCATCATGTCAATCTTGTCTTTATTTGAGATGAGATTAACTAGCAGTCAATTGGCATGATGCAATTAGAAGTTCTGATTGTAGAGTAAGGTATTTGTGTTCAAAAAATACTCATTGCCGAAAGAAATTTTAAAAAAGCTTACAACAATTCTGCCTGATTTCCAGTAATGCCAAATTAAAAAATAACACTGCCCCTTTGCATGTCTTCCAATCCTCTGTGGGTTAGTTTATGAGTTTTGTGCCAGTATGGAGTATTAGGAAAGATGTCAGTTCCCTTTCCCGTCTTGCAGCCTTGCACAAAGTTCATTGCTGTGGCAAGGACCAAACTACCAGCTCTCCAGAAGTGCACATTTTTTCATTTGTTATAATTTCCCAGTGATAAAAGTGATTTGATCTGAGAAGGAGATTCAGACCAATTGTTTGCTGATTCCCTGCTTGCTTTGTTTGTTCTTTCTTTTTATTTCCCCTTGCAGACCAGGTTTTCAAAGGGACATCATGTTGGTTTGCATAGGCAGTCGAGCAACACACAGCTCAATGTGGACCAGGATCATGGTTCTACAGTCATGGACGCAGCACCGTGCACTCTCCTATCACTCCACAGCAAAGACTTACAAAATAGTCATAAACCCACAGCTGCACCCCTGTCAAATTGGCAGAGAAAGCTATAGAGTGTTTGTCACCTTCAGGATTCTATCCTGGCAGCTGGTCAGCAGAAGGAGGTCAGGTGATTCTTTATAACAGAAAGTCTGCTGGAATAAATCATTGGGTTTTTTTTAAAAAATGTATATTTGAATCACTAGAAAGACTTAACATCATTTCAGCAGCCATATTGGCTCTAGTCTGGCTTAACACTGGATTTACCATTTTATCTAAACACAATCTGGTTGACCCTGACTCTTAGGCCATAGTTTTCAATACCAAATCTGTGTGCTCTCAGGTCACCAGCCTGGATCTGAGTCATGTGTGGTAGGCAGATGATCACATTCTGACAAAGTAGCCGAAGTGAACAGTAAGGATTATATTCAGATTTCAAGCTGACATCAGGGGGACAGACAAGGGTTGATCTAGCAACCAAAAACCTGCTCGTACAGAGAGAACACACCAAAATTCTTTGAACAGTTTAGAGTTTAGTGAGTTTGGACCAGATTATCACTTTACATCATGTGGCTGTTTGTGTCCCCTGACAGCTGCATCGCAGTCTGCCTGTTCCCAGATTTACTACCAGCTACCAGAGCTACGCAGCAGGTCCCTGGGCACAGTGCAGATTTGCACAGGCAGCAGCAGCTCTGCACAGCTGCAGGGCTCCCTGCCTGCGGGGAAACAGGTTTGAGTCTTAAGCCCCTTTCTCTAAGAGAGGTAACTGCTGTACTCATCTCTAGAGGGATGAATAAACAAGTATTTAGCCAAAGGTCACATACCAAATTTAAAAAGTGTGTTTTCTGTTCAGGGCCACAAAAAGTTATTTTTCTTGTTGATTCAAATTTTTTAGAGGGGTCAGCATATTGCAGTCTGTATCTTTGAGTGGAAGGGATGTTTATCCTGTTTGGCAAAACGTTGTCTAAGAAAGTTTTACTGTATTTCAGTGCATCATTCATGAAAGGCTTATAGATTTATTTATTTGATATTCACAATTGAAAGCTGTGAAAATTGAAAACTTAAAATATCAGGAACAAAAGCCAGTATAGGGGTAGAAAATCCACTGTTTGCCTCTACTGACAATCCACAGATGATCATTAGGGAATAGTCATTCCCTGACCTTTGTCACTCATAACACTTCAGTGTCCATCACTACTACTGTCACTACAAAAAAACTACAATTTACATATGATTTTCCAAGCATTACCTTTATCATGCACACAGTCCACAGAAGTCAGCAGACTTTTTGCACAATAGCAAGAGAATTTTACTCTACCTAACTACAATTGAGAGCTTCCTGGTAAGGTCAGTGAGTATTTAAAGTTCATTTGGAAATTGCAACAGGTAAATTAACTGAGTCAGAGTGAGTCAGGTTCAGAACTGGGTTTGGTTCTATAAGCATGTAATTAAAAAAATTCACACTAATGGGAAACTGTTGTTGCACAAGAATCAACATCCTACTTCTCACCTTGATACTGGAATTGTTAGTGATGGATCTCTTCTGTACATGACAGTGTGGGAGATCTTGGTGTAGCCTGTTGAGAAAAATAGGTCTGCCTAGTCCTTTTTTGAATACAATGCATTCAAAGAGAATCTTTTTGAGCTGGATGGGGTAAGGAGGATAGCCTGGGGGGGTCTTCCTGGCTTCAGCAGGAACTTTGAAAAAACAGTGTCCTGGCCATGCCTTCCCTGTGCCCTAGAGAGAACAGACTGATCGAGGTGTACTGTCATTTGATGCAATACTCTCATAAATTCAGAATTGTTTTGATAAATCAATTAAATTTTCCCTCAGTAAAACAAAAATAATCATTTCAGATCAGACCGAGTATATAAAAAGTCTTGCCTTAAATGAAATACAGATTGCCAAGAAAACAAAACATCAGAAAGGTATGAATTCTGGCCCCAGTATTCACTCCAGTTCCCTTGGTGGCCTGGATCAAATAATTTAATCTCTGTATTTCCATCTCGTCACCACTCAAAGGTTAATAATCTCACATTGATGAGAAATACCCTATTTTTCTTCATATCTAAATACCTGAAATATCTTTAGAAATAAAAATAAGTTGCTAACTCCAGTTAATAGAAAGATTTCTAAGACCTGAAATGTTTCTAGGTACAAAGGGGTAAGAAATAAATAGATAAGAGATGGATGCAAAGTGGTTTTAATGGTTTTGCTAAATTCATTTAACTTTGTGTATTTACAATTGGCCATAGTATAACACATATTTAATAAAGAGGGCTATGGTTATGGCTAGTTTATGAGTAAACAAAGTTGTTAGGAAGACCTACATATATCTGACTCTATCAGACTTCTTATAGATTAACTGGGTTTTTTCCCATGATAAGGTTCCTGCACTACTTATTTCCTAAGGATAGAGCTGTATTTGATCCTGTACTTGGATTGTCCCTGTTTTCCTCCATTCAGCTTTAAAACAACCTACACAAAGTTCCTAGTTAGGTGAAAGTTGCCACTGCCTGCTGCTACAGGTGTATATTTATGTCTATACAGGTGTATATATATGTCTACATATAAATATATGTGTGTATATATGCACACTGATGACACCGTGCTAAACTGGGCTAAGCAGTAAGAAGAAAGGTCTTCCCCTGAAGTTTTTACTCAAAGCAAAATCCTCTAAATTTTATTCAGGTTTTTTTTTTTTCCCTTCAAGAGTGCGGAAATAGGACCTGAATTGCCATATATTGACATTTTCAGTCCACTAGGTGATTTTATTCAGTGAGTCTCAAATCACTGCACAGACATCATTTCCTCCACTGCACTTTTTGCTGAGGTAGCAAGTTTTAGAAGAAGATCACAAACCTGTTTTGAAAAATATAAATTTATTATATATATTTTATAGTTAATAGAAATTGGATTATAAATTTATTTTGGCCTACCTCAGGTCCCTTTACCTGGCTATGAAACCGCCTGACTCCCAGGAAAGTAGAGCACAGAAGTGATTTGTGTAAAATTACAAAACTCACCGATATCAATGTTTAAAGAGAAACTTAAAGTCAAATGGCAGCATTTTTTGTACACAGAAATAGGGAGATGATTTTACCTGGTCCTCATTTCCTTGCCCAGATGGCACTCAATAAGAAAGATTTGTCTTGTATGCATCCTGTCAGTCAGTTTGATCAGATACAGAAGAATTATGTTCCCAAATGGAAAACAACTGCTGGGAGTTTAAAACTGGCAAGGAAAAGCATATGCTGGTAGAGCAGGGAAAGCACTTTGCAAAATTAGCTGGAGCAGCGTCTGCCCCACCTGCTGTGGACGTTTGTCCAGTAGTCATTTACCCAAGGCACACAGAGGTACACTGGGACCCAATTCTGCCTGACGCCTGGAGGGCAGAGAGGGTGAGAAGTGGCACAGTGCTGAACCACTGGCATGTGAAGCAGACACAGCACGGCTGAGCCCCCTGTGCAAGAGCAGAGGAGGAGGCAGAAGTACTGTTCAGCTCCCTTCAAGCACCACGCTGCTCCGGGCTCAGGAAGTGTGGGGAGCAAGATTGCGACGGCAGGAGAAGGGTCGCCGGAGCAGACAGGATGTCCCCACCACCCCTGAAACCACACACAGATGACGGAAACATCCTCCTCCTACTGAAGGGGGACATACGTGCCAAAGCAGGGAAGACCGTCTCTTGTATATCAGAGATGGCACCAGCACACCCTGTCCCATGTTCGTCTGGAAACTTGCTCAGGTTTCAAGTTCTAAGAGATTACTGATGGAAAACCAGAGCTATTCCTGCATGGAGCATGCTGATAGTCCTTTGTATATTGTATTTAAAGACTCTGATTCAAGAAGCCTGTGTTCTGCCTAAATCACTCCACTCCTCCTCCCTCTCTTAAGTCTTCAGACATCAGGAAACAACAGCCAAAGTGATTTAAAGCCAGACTGGCTGAATGTGCGCATGCAGCAGTGGAACTGTGAGCTAGGAACAGGCTTTTTGAAAAGCTATATGGCCTTAAAAAGAAGACAGAATTTCTTGCTCTCTTTTGCAGCATTCCTCTTGCTTCTTCTATTTAAAGGATGTTAGGTATGCAAGTATTTTAATTCAGATGTTTTTCTTAATAGCCTGAATTCATATGCAGACTCTGAAATGAAAGAAAAGTGCGTTAACTCTAGCTGTTAGAGCTTTACTTGCAAATAGAAGTTATTTTTTGGAAGGGGAAAAGAGTAATAGGAAATAAATTGTTTGAATATTTGCTTAGCTTTAAAAGTAATACCTAAAATCTGAGCAGAAGGTTTGATTTTTTTTTTTATTGCACTAGTTGTCATGTATTTAAATGTTTTAAGTAGAATTGGCAGCAGTATCACAACTGGTTACTGCAGGCAAGAAAATCAACCTAATCAGGAATCAAAGACCCCATTAACTTTAGCAACAGTTTCTCTAGAAAGCTGGAAAGCAAGCTACTGTTGTATATCTTCTATAGCATCCTCAAATCTTCAGATCTTAAAACATGCTGCAAACATTAATGAGCAGTCTCACAAAATACCTGTGGTCTTGTGGTTAAGACAGCCCAACTCAATTTCAAAAGAAAGAGTTTCAAAGCCTTGCTTGGTCACAGCCAGCTCATGCAAGACTGAGAAAGACTCTTGATCCTGAAGTGCTTTAAATTTAGGCATGAGAGTAATTCTGTTAAATTCAGTGGGAAGATCGTGCTTAAAAAAATTCATACTACGGGGATTTAAGGGTACCTTTGGGTTCAAAGTCCAAACAACCCTCCTGCAGCTGTTAACAGCCTCACCTCCAACTGTCCGTTGGAGCACCTGAGAAGCTTCCAAAAATAATTTCACATACTCCCCTGTAGAGGGAGGATCTGTGGCAAAGGGTCTGCTGGAAAGAGCAGAGCAGGAGTAAGAAGGAGAGCAATAATATCTTGAAACACAATCATTTAACTACTGCTGCAGCTGTCTTGGCACACATCTGTCCAAGCCCTCGGTCCAGGCTTGGCCAAGCTCTACAGAGCAATGACTATCTTTTATCGAGGCCTTTTCTGGGTTCAGGTGCTAACCCCCATGGCACGTGGGGATCCTGAATTAATAGGCATGTTCAGAGTAGGTCTGATCAAACCAGTTGGGTGAAAACGCTGGGGCTCCATCCACAGCTGGGCGAGACGCAGCCTCACCCAGGCTGTGGGGCATCTCAGCTCAGCACCCCCCCCACCTCTGCCCCACAGGATTTTGGTTTGCTTCCTGGGGCCATTTCTAGCTATACATTACACCTCCCCAGTCTAGCCCTAGCAGTATTTCTTAGTGGACTGGCTTAGCTACTTCTTTCAAAGCTTTTTAGATTTCATGGCTTTATACCCTTTATGTGGCCAGCTCTCCTCACGTGTTGCCTGTATAATCTGAGGAGAAAGCAAATGCCTTGGCTCTGTGGCGCTTGCCCTTGCGGCAAGTGCTGTTGCTACTGACAAAGTACCGCTGTTATAAAACACTGCTTGAAAATTAAATGGTAAATCACACTCAACAGTTGCTTTGTACATTACAGCTTTTTTATTATCATTGCTGAGAAGTTTATACCTGTCATTCTTTCGAGGAGCAGCATTGAAATATTTCCTGTACGTTCATCACAAGCTTTTTCCTGTAATAAACTACTACATTATGTATAACGCTTCCTTAAACTGTATATTACACTTGCTTCTGCAAAGAGTTGACTCTTTGGTTGTGTTGAGCCTGGGATGCAAAGTGAAGCCTGGGGGAGAGAAGCTCGGAGGAATGGAGAGGGAAAAGAGGCCATTTAATCCTTTGAAAATACAGCTTTGCAGAGACCAAAGAGTAGGTCTGTCATTTGAATCAGTGACTGCTCTGAGAGCAATAAAAGTCACAAACAAATGTTGGTACCACAAGTGTTGGAAGACCTTATAAATCATATGAGAAAGGTTAAAGCAATTATCTGAAGTACAATAGTCCTTGAAACATACTGATCTTCAACAATAGGTTTACAGCCTCCCTTCTGGACAATAATTTTCATAGCAGAAGTCTGGCACAAAAACTTTGGAAACCACATGCAGTAAGTATTCTTTGTCTCACTGAAGGATAATTATGTTTCCTTTCCCCTGCTTTCGGGACTTCTTCCCCAAAATTTGATAATTTAATTAGAAAATGTAGCAACAGGCAAGGAGTTCACCAGACTGGAATTGCAAGTTTCTGCAAGAAACATGTCTACGGTGGTCTTTTAGTGTAAAAGAGCACTTTGGTCACCTCTTCCTCAGTAGTAGCATCCTAAACATGAAACTGGAAGACTCGAGAAAGGTACAAAAAAAGATTGCAGGGCATATAAAGACTTGAACATAACAAAAAAAAAAAAAAAAAAAAGGCATGGAAACAGTTTTAAAACAGCAGATTCACTGGATAGAAATTAGACCAACACATCAAATATACATTGTTTATTGTTGATGCCTGAGGCCACAAAATTATTTGGAGTCTTTGGCTTTCTGTGTGTACAGGATGACAGCAGAAGCCAGACAATGGACTGATGTTTGTTCTTTCAAACCCAGCCACCAGATGAGTGAGGTTGTTGTTTTTAAATATTTAGTGTTTCGTTGGAAGGCTGGCATGTCTCACATGCTCCTTGAAAGAGAAACAGCACCGCAAGGATCCGGCTTGAGTTCAGAATCCTCATTCGGCCCTCAATTATCTGTCCCTCCCACACAGACAGAGCTGTATTTGCAACTTATTGGCCCAGACACTGAGAGATGCTCATTTTAATACCAAGTCCTGTGTGAGCATGACTGTCGGTATTCAAACAAAGTCCAAGAGAAAGACTGATCACACCTGCAGTCAGCCTTGCTTAGTGACTCCCTTCCCTTTCAGTAGTCACAGGGAGAGATCACTAGACGGCAAATGTGTTCGGTTGGGAAGGGGGTGGGATGAATCCCTCCTCCACTGAATTATATGCAAAGTTCCTGTCAACCATTAGTAAGATTTGATCACTTAAGTTCTTCCAGCGATCTTGAAATACTTCTCTTTAATTTACAGCTTGTTTTGGGACATTTTCTGATGATTTCAAGGGAGGACTAAGGAGGTTGTGCTCAAATTTGTTTGAGAAGGAAGAGAAATGGGTTCTTCTAAGCTCTCATGTTGTTTATTTTGCCTGCCATAGCTGCAGATGGAAAAAGTGGGCAGATGGAAAAAGTGGGCAGATATCTCAAAGGTGAACACCTTCAGACCCCATGGGACCAAATTGGAGGTAATTTTAACCATGAGCGAAAAAGATGCTACAAGATTTTAACACTGTAAGTGGAAAGGACATGCTTCCATGCAGGACTCCCAGCAGATTTCTGTCGTGAATTCTGGCTCTGGAGGCCGGGAGCAGCTTCTCCACTCACTGACTCTTAGCGTGGTCAGGATTTTCCCTATAAAGGCCTAATCGACACTAACATGAACGAGATTCTTCATTTACAGCCCACAGCATGTGTATACGAAGCCTGCCTCCTCTGGATTCCTGACAATGTTTTCTGCAGTGTTTGTGTCAAAACACAAACCTCTTCTTAATGAAAAAGATGAACACATATACTGCACATGAGTGATCACCAGAAATCTTTTCTCCTGAAAAAGTAGGGAAGAGCCAGGCAGCACTGTGCACTCTTTGTTTATGTTCTGAAAGGGGCCAAATTCAATGGAAAAATAAAATATATATCCCAAAGGCTTCACGACTGACTCCCTTTTCATTCAGTGTTACCGTACTGGAAAATTATTTTATATAGCAATATTTTACTATCTTTTGACAAAATTCTAGCTCTATTGTGATCAATTGCTGGGATTTTATTGCACTACTACACGTTTGGTAACAATCTGTAGTTAAGGCTGCTGGTATATGTTTGAACAAATTAGGTTTAGAAATGGACTAGAAATTGCCTGGTGAAGCTTGAGTCTTTTTCCATCTTTGTGTGTAATTATCTACTAATAGGCACAGTTTCACAGTGTCGTATATTTGGCTGTTATCACTAAATCCTCTGCTTACTGTCAGTTGGATTTTCCCCACTGGTTTTCTTGTTTTGGAGATGCTTTAAAAAAAAAATACTTTAAAAAAAAAAAAGCAACTAAATGTGATCCAGAGCAATGAAAGTTTGCCAGTTTTGCTGAAGCTGCTGATTCAACAAGGTCCTTCAGCATTGTAAATTTAGGGGCATGACCAATGGGGCTATTTTTGAAACAGTACCACTAGTCATATGTTTAAAGTTATACTTGTGTTTACGTACTTTGTGGAATCAAACATTAATGCTGTGGGCTAAGCTGAGATGACTCATTTAAGGGAAAAAATCATATATGTGAAAAAATATTCCCACTTCCTGATAAGTCATCAAATAGCTGCTTTTATTAAAATTCCAAAGATGAGCTTCTCTAGTTGACTATACCATTGTAAGTCAGGAAGCACAAACTTCAGTAGTATCATTAATATGTGATTTAAGAGGATTTAACCCCATAAGCAGCAACAAAAAATAGTCAATATAAGTAAGAGATACTTTGTTAGCTTCTTAAGGAAAACCTCTCTAATGCAAAATATAGATGATCAATGCATTTAGCTAACTGAAGTGAAAAAACAATTCTGAAGATGTAGGTTCATGGTTTTAAGAAATGCAGAAGGCCAACCAGAAAGTACTGGTGCCAGATAGTTTGCCCTAAGTCCATAAATTCTGTGAGTGTAGTGTAGTGTTGGGTGTTAAGTGTTAAACATCTTGAAACCTTCATCAGCAGTTTGTCCATCAGCAGGCAAATTTTCCAGATGGTCTCTGGATGATCAATTATGTTGCTCCTAATTGCAAGCTCCTCCTCGATGTGTCTCCTTCCCTGCTGCTTCAATGTGAAGAAAGGTAAAGTCTTTAACCATTAGGCAGCTGGCACATTTTGGGTAAACAATTCTTAGCACTGCATTTGAGAATGTTTACAAAATTGGTAAGGCTCATGTGGGTGTTTTACTTTTAGTATTTATTTTTCTACACAAAATATGTCAGAAACAAAAACAGGTGGTGCATTCTCAGCTCTTTCTGCTTCCATGTGTTTTTTTCATGAATGCCATTTACAACAGGTAGCTCTTCCAAACATTGTAGCTTCAGGAACAAAAAGTGCAAAGGAACAACAGCAACAACAAAAACAAAAACAAACAAACAAAAAAGCCAACAAAACAAAACAAAAGTTCCGTGTTTAAGTAATACTGTCTTCCTCTGCGAAGTAAACCAAAGTCTCCAATGGCTGCAGTTTGGGGCTATTTTTCACAGATGTCTCTAAAAAAAACGTACAGAAATGCATTCATGGAGCTTGTGAGATTTTGCATTTCATTTACCCATTTTTTTATGGCAGCATAATGATAAAATTTTTTTTTTTTTTTTGCCATCATGAGTTCTTTACCTTTTTACCTTTTAAAATCATGCTTCAGAAGATTTGGTTATGAGTGAAGGAATGAGGTCTTTAGGATATCTGGAACCTTTGAATGACTTCTTGTTGACATATTTAACTGTTCAAACCAATAGAAATAAGATCAGGCCTCAGATGAATCTTCCCCTGGATACATATCACTACACTCAATTCTCTCACAGTCTCTTAAAATGTGCAGTGTTCTTGTGCTTATACGGACAGTTTTGAGATATCACATGCATGATACTTCTGTGTAGACTCTTAAGGTTATACAGACCCCTGTCAAGAATCTCCTGGGTATACAGAACCTTGTTAAAATACTAAGCAACTGCCGTTTGTAAAGAGCAGTGCTCTTACTTGGATCTTTTTAAGTGAACTAAGCCACATTTGGTGCTAATGTCAGATATCCCATGTTCTTCTTTGCCAAAGTATTCTGAAACTTAGTCAAAGTTGTAAGTACTGTGACATTTGCTGTCACAATTTGTGACATTGTGTACACCTCCATTTTTCAAATGCTGAAGTAAGGATATTTCATAGTAGTCTCTGTTGACACAGAAGAATGTCTTGTACAGGAAATCAGTGAATGATCACTCACTGACTTCAATACAAATAAAATTAGATTCAGCATTCTGCACTTCAAAAGGTCGTTATAGATAAATAACCAAGTTATTAAGAGTTTATGATTTGAACTAAATGGAGACTCTGAATCTTTTGGAAAACATTCTTCTTTAGTTATCATTGTTTAATTTTCTTTATGGATTTCCCACATATTTATCTTCCCCACTTAACTCTTAGTCTTCTGATAACTGGCCAATAGCTGATATTAAAAGCGTCCAAATTTATTGAGATTTTGGTTTCATTTTGCAAGTGGTGTATTGCTTTTGTGGTTTTAACTGCTACAGAGTTTGCTTAACACGGAAGGTGGCAATAATTAGCTCAGTCTTCTTGGTGGCTTCAGCAGTGACTTGGCAGATCTTTTTTGGGAGGTTTATATAAGTGACAGCATCTCTAACCAGACAGTTCTTGTGCAGTCCTGATATGTTCAGCTTATCCAGGAGTCTGGGGTTTTTTTGTCCAAATATCTGGCTATTTACCCACTTGTGGGAAGGGAAAAGAAAGAACTTGAGGCAGCCAAAGTATTCCAAGGAGTAAATCAGGGCAGCAATATACATTCAATCTGTACTCAGCTTTGAGGAGCTGGATGAACTTATTTCAATTTTTTAAATATTTTCTCCATACATGTTAATAACCCTTTAAACTTGGCTTATTCTTTTCCTTCAATATGACTCATAATTCCTTTACTTTACTTTTGAAACCTGCAGCTTGGAAAGATTTTAACAGCATAACAGTTCCTGATTTTTGTGGGCTGGTGTTACTTTTATTACTTGGAGCTATGTGCCAGTGGTGTACTTGGGCTGAAAGATACAATAGCCTAAGGTTAACCTGGGCCTCAAGGAGCTCTTCTTCTAACCAGACTGAGATAACCACCAAACTGCAAGCACCTGCCTAGCATTGCGGTGGAGAAATCACATTTTCCTGAGGGCGGAGGCATCCAAAGAAGAAGGCAGGATTGTCTAGTTTTAGTTAGCAGTACACTAGAGCTGGTACTGGCCTTGCAACATTTGTCTGTTTTAGAGAAGGAACTGAAGGCCTGAGGGAGCAGCACTCATTGCAGGAGGGTATTCTGGCTGTCAGGGCCAGTGTGATAGAGGAATGGAGAAACTCTAGGGAAAAGAGCTGGCAGGCCCAACGCATCAAAGAGTAGAAAGCAAAGAGCATAAATAAAACCAGAGATACTGTGGAGGAAAGCAATAATACATAACAGCGTACACAGGCAGTTAGCCTGCAATGCCTAATTTTTGGCAGCTTAAACTTCCGTGTCTCCCAATAGCCAGCCTTTGTTCCCCAAATCCCAAGGAATGAGATAATGTAAAAGTTAGTCCCCAGAAAGACCCCACTCATGTATTTAAGACTCATGTATAGAAGAAGTGAGCAAGAGAGCCATTTGGATTACATGCCATATTTCTGGAAATGTGTGGAAAAAATCATTCTACAGAAAAAGAAAGGAGAAGAATCAAAAGGAGAATTTGCTTTTTGATAAAGCAGATAATACAAATTAGATATTTGTCATGATCTTTGACCATTTGTCCATATTCAGTTCTTTCTCAAAGGTCATTTTGTCATATTGGGCTTAGCAATCCTGTGAAATATAATTAACTCTGTCATTTGATGTGAGACAGAATGTGGTCCAAGTTTAGATAGAAAGATAATGGCTTTTATCCATTTTTTTCTCCCAAAATGCTTCAGCAGTGTTGTCATAGATCAGAATCTGTGCTGCCAAATAAATAGATGGAATTCCTCATGCTAGTGAAGGAAACTGAGCAGCCAAATTCTCATGCAACAAGTGGAGATTAATATCTGTATCACATGTATATTAATGGAGAAGAAAGAGGATTCTTGTTCATCTGTTTTATCATGATGTAACAAACGTGAGGAGCATCTGCTGAAACCAATCCTTTTAGCGGAACAGCAACTTTATTTTTGTTACTAAAAGATATTTCAAAAACATTATTGCAAAATGCACTCTGAGGTCTCACTGACATTAATGAAAGTCTGGTTTCAGAAGGAAAGGAAAAAATATAATGTTGACCTTATCAGGCAAAGCTAAGCAGAAGGAATATTTTCCTTCCACTGAATTACATCATGATACTGTATTTTGACTTGTCCTTGTATAGACTTTCATCCAAGGAGCTCAAGAAAGTTCACAAATAGCTAAGTGAATCTCAGAGAGCAGAGAAAGTGATAAACATTGACTTCTTTGCACACAGTAATTCAAAAATCAATAGCAAAAAAAGGCCCAGAGCTCACATCTTCTGGCTGCAGCACCATGCATGCTACTGATTCAGTAGCACACTTAAGATCTTGCCTGGCTTAAGCATACAAGTTCATTTTGAGCATCTGAGCACTACTCAGGTGCTCAAAGCAGAGAACGTACCTAAGCACATTTCTGAATCATGGTCTAACTTTGTTTGCTAGGGAGCTTGGTGAAGCTTGCACTGCATCTGACTTCTGTGTCCATTCAGTCAGCAAACAAAAAAGCTTCAGGTTCCAGCTTGCCTTATCCAAACACAGCCATCACTGCAAGAGACTGAAAAAGAGAAATCATCTTTATTTCACAGGAGTGGCTACCATCCACTGATCAGTATAGGTAAGATGATTTACTCAGCCCAAGCTCAAACCTTTTTTGTTTGTGTGCACTGGAACAGCCCAGGCACAATCACTCAGGCTGCATGGCAACTCAGCAGCAGAGAAGATAAGCTCCAGTAGAAAGGTGCAGTGGACAGCTTGTGGGGGAACACAGGGAGGAAACAGATGGATTCAGTGCAAGGTTTCTGTCAGAGCCTTAAGTGAAGATAGGAAGCTTGGAAACCAGTGATAGTGTCAAACCCAGAAGTGCCCAGCACAATGTGCCCCATGGTTTTCATACAATTAAAAAAAATTGATGGAATAGAGAATAAATAGTGTTTTGGAGTTCTAGCATCCTGTACAACTGTCTGGTTTTAAACTTCAGTCTAAACCTTCTACTTTTGTTCTGTTTTTATCAAAATAATATTTCAACAGTGATGTATGCAACACAGTTCATTTAAATCAAAGAGACTAGTTGGCAGTAGGAGCTGTGAAGACCAGTTTCTTATGTCTCTGTATGACATGTGACTTATTTCCTTCTGTAACAAAGTACCGTGTCTGATCAGAGCGTTTCCTAATTACCATCATCTGTCTCCCATGTGGCATTTTCTAGTGGCTGGTATTACACTTGAGATCATTTATAGAAACTGCCCTCAACAGGGGCACAAATTTTCCTCTACTGCACCAAATAACTTCCATGAGCCATTGCACCTTGACAAGAAGTTCATAACATAGAGTTGCATTGTGAAAAGTTCTTAGTTGTATTGGTCTATATTCTATTTTCAAACACCTGCCAAAAGCCAGTTTGTTTTTTTTTTTAAGCAACATCTGGAGTAAATTCAAACTGCCTGCTACTATGACCTTACAACACTACACTATAGTACTAATAAAACACACTTCAAAAAAAAATTTCTATGTGTTCTGTTAAGCACTGCCTATTTACAAGAACAAGCTAATTTTGTGAAGACAAAGCAGGGCTTTGCATATCATAGGAGACTTATTTTAAAACTTCTTTGATTACATGGATCAGTTTGCACCCTTTTCCATCAACAAATAATTGAAAAATATCATCAGCCAATTTACCCCAGATTTGTAAACCCTAGGGAACTAGATTTCAAGGGCAGAAAAAAAGACAATTGAGGTAAGTAACATTACAGATTACACTGAGCCAGGTCTGTTTCCACTCTACTTCCAGATCTGCAAGTTGAGAGGAAAGTAAAGGGATCCTTTATTTAATTATTAGTTAAGTCCTAATTAGTTTCAGAAGCCTAGGGAAGTGAGTAAACTAAAATCCTAGCTATGGACGAATTTATGTGGACCTGTCTCTAAAGTTACTAACAAACAGAAGCAAGCATTGCAGGAAGTTATTCATTTATGTGATGTAGGTAGAAGACACAGGAAAGCTTCCAAGTGCTGAGGAAAGTACCCTCTCATATCTGCAATCATCATAGCTATAGTAATGTTATCTCTACTACTCCTGTACTAACAAACAGTGTTGGCAATACATTCTGTTATGCCTTGAAAAGGCAGTTATTATGCTTACCCGGAAAAGACTCGCCTGCACCCTATAGCAAGAAAGTCAGAACATACCCCAATATACTGTATAAAGCATCAAGACACAGGAATAGAAGACAAGGTAAATGCATCTTTGAACTAACCTGAAGACAGAATCACAGAATCACAGAATCATCTAGGTTGGAAAAGACCTTGAAGATCATCCAGTCCAACCATTAACCTAACACTGACTGTTCTCAACTACACCATATCCCTCAGCGCTATGTCAACCCAACTCTTAAACACCTCCAGGGATGGGGACTCCACCACCTCCCTGGACAGCCCATTCCAACGCCTAACAACCCGTTCTGTAAAGAAATGCTTCCTAATATCCAGTTTCTAAACCTTCCCTGTCACAACTTGAGGCCATTACCTCTTGTCCTATCGCTTGTTACTTGGTTAAAGAGACACATCCCCAGCTCTCTGCAACCTCCTTTCAGGTAGCTGTAGAGGGCGATGAGGTCTCCCCTCAGCCTCCTCTTCTTCAGACTAAACAACCCCAGTTCCCTCAGCCGCTCCTCGTACGACATGTGCTCCAGACCCTTCACCAGCTTCGTTGCCCTTCTCTGGACACGCTCGAGTAATTCAATGTCCTTTTTGTAGTGAGGGGCCCAAAACTGAACACAGGAATTGAGGTGCGGCTTCACCAGTGCCGAGTACAGGGGTAAGATCACTTCCCTGTCCCTGCTGGGCACGCTATTTCTGATACAAGCCAGGATGCCATTGGCCTTCTTGGCCACCTGGGCACACTGCTGGCTCATGTTCAGCCAGCTGTCAATCAACACCCCCAGGTCCCTCTCTGACTGGCAGCTCTCCAGCCACTCCTCCCCAAGCCTGTAGCGCTGCTGGGGGTTGTTGTGGCCCAAGTGCAGCACCCAGCATTTGGCCTTATTGAAACTCCTACAGTTGGCCTTAGCCCATCGCTCCAGCCTGTCCAGATCTCTCTGCAGAGCCTCCCTACCCTCGAGCAGATCAACACTCCCACCCAACTTGGTGTCGTCTGCAAACTTACTGAGGGTGCACTCGATCCCCTTGTCTAGATCATCAATAAAGATGTTAAACAGGAGTGGCCCCAGAATCAAGCCCTGGGGGACACCACTCGTGACCGGCCGCCAACCGGATTTAACTCTGTTCACCACAACTCTTTGGGCCCGGCCATCCAGCCAGTTTTTTACCCAGCAAAGCCTGTGCCCATCCAAGCCATGAGCAGTCAGTTTCACCAGGAGAATGCTGTGGGAAACGGTGTCAAAGGCCTTACTGAAGTCAAGGTAGACAACATCCACAGCCTTTCCCTCATCCAAATGACAACGACAACAAAATATGTACTGATCTACCCTGGGGTTTGCTATGTTCATACGAAGGGCACATTGACCAGGTTGGCATAAGGAATTAGGAGATGAGCTCTCTCTTCAAAACAGCCAGAAAGGGAAAGGCAATCTGATGTGGTAGCTTAGTGAATTAAAACTTTAGCCCATTAGACCCTGGTGGTACAGCCAGGTCAGCACTGTTTTTACTGTCAAGTCAAATCATACCCACATAACTTCTGTTTCTGGGAAGGAATAAATATTTGCATTTATTTATCTTTGCACTAACAGCCAAAATTTCCCGTGGAAGCCATGAATGACTTGATTACTGAGTTTAGCAGCAAGAATGCCTAACTGTGAAACCAAATGTGTTGCACAAATATGTTTATTCCTCCAGGTCCATTCTGATCTCATTTATCATTATTCCCTGACATGGGCAAAACTCTAAATTTGAAAGCAAAATTAGGGTCAGAGTAGTATACAGTCGCTCCCATATGGATCCAAGTTTCACAGTGTGGAAATCCCAGCTGGTTTGAAAGCAAGCTGGAAATATTATGAGAACAGATTCTTTTCTGACTCTTGGGTGTGTTTGTTTTATCTCCCTGGGGAGACTCTGGGTTCCCTAAGCCACACTCCGCATTTAGACTCTCTACCGGGAAACCCTAGAGAGGAAATTCTAAATCATAGCTTTCTACACGCTGTATTTGACAGCTGGGTCTTGGAAACTTGTAGTGTCTCTGCTGCTCTCCCAGCTGAAGCCAATAGGATTTCTACAAAAGATTCAATGGATTTCCCTCTGGGGACCAACAAAGATGTTACTAATGTCAGTTATGATGGAGAATTCTTATGCTAAGCATTCTTCATTGTTTCTCTTTTACAAACAGAAAAAAAACACCCAGCTCATTTCAGGAAGAGCATAATGACATTGATACAGGTTTGTTTATACCTGACCATACCAGGTGTAGAGATGAAAAGCTTTGGATAGATACTATTATTTCCCTCAGTGATTTTGCATCCTTTCTTTATGTTCTTCACTAAATAGAATAAAACTTGGCAATATTTTAGCTTGACACCTTCTCTTCAGCAGTTTTAAAGATTTTTTTGTTTTAAAGAAACAAAGGTTTTTTTGTTTTGTTTTTAAAGGGACTTTGGTAAATCAAACACAAAATTCCAATTAATTTAGAAGTGGTCTGACATGTTATCTGAGCTTTCAGCATGTCAAGAGAGAGACTTGATGTTCACTTGCTACCTCAACAACTACTGCCTTGTAGTCTATTTTGTCATGTGATTTGATCTCTGAAAACTCACATTTTTAGGCAGCATATTCACCTGCTCTTTTTCATAAGATGTGTATACCAAGAAGCCCTGCCTCTCCTCTAGGATTGTGCAATTTTTTGAACTACTTATGAGAAAAGAGGAGAAAAAAACCTTCATCTGCTGGAGAATACTGAATGATAATTACATACATCAGTATAATCATCAAGCAACATCACCTATTTAAAGGTAAGCCAATCTTAGTCAGAGCTGGAGATAAGAGATGGAAAAGGTAAAAGCTGGAGGTACGAAAGAAGATTTCAGGGCATAAATTTGCTTCACCTTGTTCAAGCTGAAGGTTGGCATTTGGAGTGGAGCTGTTGCTCTGGACATCTTTGGTGTTCTGAAAACCTGGACCTCCGCAGCATGACGTGCCACAGCTGAGCATCCTGCAGAGCCACAGGAGATCTCCTGTGTATCACCACGCAGTACATGCTTCCCCACTGAGATGTAGGCTGGGGTTTTACCTGACAGCTCTTGCCATACGATGATGTGTATTTCTTCTTGTGGGAAATAAAGGTCTGTGGGTCTGATTTGTGGCAGAAATCTCATTTATTTGAGCACAGATGAAAAGCTGAATGAAGTTAAGCTGTATTTAGGAACATTAATATAACATGAAAATCAATGAATGAAAACATACAGGAGTCAACTTTTACTTGGGCTAGTTTGAAGTTAGTGAATAGATCAAAGCAGTTAAAACAAAAATTATGACTTACAAAGACTAATGACAGAGAATAAGAACCTGTACAAAACCAAACAAAACACCTGCCTGAACTTGAGGGTGGCAAGGGAATTATCCACAATGAAAGATATTTCCTGAAACATGTTTACATGAAAATTGCTTGGGGGTTGGGAGCACAGAGTAATTAGCTGAGAAATGACTAGATGGGTGAGGTTAGATGATCTGTTTGTCTAGCCAGCATTTTAGGGCCAATGAAGTGGAAGCAGAGAAAGAGAGAGGAGGGCACTGCAGGTAAAAAAAAGGAGCAAAGGACACATTTGTTTATTTGCCAGAGTCAATAATAATACCCCATAAAGCTACAGTGCTTAAATTATTAGAGGTGATCAAGGATCTCTCACTGTGATGCCTTTCCAACAGAAAGTACAGTTCCCATAAATCTGTTGCTTTCCAGAGGACAATGATATTTAAATTTCATTTTCTGGGAAAAACAGTATTTTGAGTTACTGAATTGACTTGAGATGTTTCATTTTAAGTCAGTTAGATAAATTGTTTTTCCTTCCTATGGCCAATTGCCTCATAGGAGCTCTAGACCAAACACCTTGCTGTCTTAGGTCTGGGCTGGGCATTGTGGTTTTACATCATCTCCAGTGATGCAAAACAGCCATCACCTGACTGTATGACATGGTGCATCAAGGTATTCACCTGAGCAGAGTTTGTAATGAGAGGTATAACTCAACCAGAAAGCTTGGCCCTTAAAATGGAATGAATATTGACTACCATGAGGCAAACACAAAGTTCAGCTGTACCAGACAGTGTTGGTTATGTACTGTACTGAGCGTTTATGGGCTGAAGTATTACAGGGATTATGATCAGAGCATCTGCAACACTCAGAAAAAAAGCTACGTAGAGTTTCTGCGATTCAAACCCAGGCTGTCACATAGACAGTAGTGCTCACATAAGTCTGCCCTTTCAAGGCTGGGTTGAAGCTTGTCCCTTGCAAGTTTTTCTAGTAATCAACTTTACACAAGAAAGAGTTGTCCTAAAAATGTACATAGAAGTGGCTAACTACTTATTTGTGGCCCTGATAAAAGCATTGATGGCATTTTAATGAACATCAGTTGCAGCCTTTCGTATCCCAGACAAGTGTCACATCACATTCTGGGCAATGCTGGATCCCAAAAGTGCTTCTGTATGCACCCTGGTCTCCTGGAGTGTCATAAGCTTGCAAGCACTGGAGCAATTTCAGGCAATGTCACAACAGGATAAATAACACACACAGAGTGTGTAATACAGATGGCATTTCCTGTCTTTCAGGTACTGCTTTTAAGGCCCAACTGTATGATCTTTACTGACACTGAATGAGACTTTCCTTTGCATATCGTGCCCTGCCTACCACTAGTCCAGTCTTTATTATAGGAACATATTAATTATTCTTCTATTCTTTACTATACAGTATCTCTGCTCTTATGTTGAAATATGTGTTTGTCAAAACATCACAGGATGACAGCAAGTCCTCTTCATCCATTGGTGACCCCACTCAGCATTTATTCCAGCAGTCACCCTGGAAACAGGACCTTTCCCCCCTACTTTTGGCCATTTCCAAATGCAATTGCAGTCTGCTTGGAAACCCAGTGGCTCTGGGTGCAAGAGCTAATCTAAGTGAAAACTCACTTTCTGGTTGCATTTTCTTTCTGAAGAATAGACAGCAATGCTGCAGCTGAGCCAGAAAGAATGAAACTTAGTGAAGTCCTACTTCAGGAAACAAACATGTGCTTAAATCCCACTGACTTAAACTTAAAGCCTTCATACTACCCTTGAAGGGAACCTTTTCCTGAGCAGGGGTTTGATACTTTCCAATTTATATTGTCAAACTGGATTAATGGGCTCTGTGAACTCCATGCAGACGTCCATAGGCTGTGAGTTTAACACCCTTTTACCATAATGGAGATCTTCTTAGAAGCTAATCTCCTTCATCACTATTCATGGGTATTTGTCCCCTTTATTATAATGCCATATGTAGGCAGAGTGCACAGTTAAAGAAAAATAAACAAATGAAATTGCCAACCACTGGCAAATACCCAAAGCTGTGCCACCATCTGCCCACCCCACCTACTGATAAAATAAATTCCTGGCATTTTGCCTAGACTCAGGAATGTTAAATTAAATAAGTATTCCTGTCTGAGCATGCTGGAAGTCAAAAAATCTGGACCCTAATGGAAAAAAAGAGGAAATGAGTCAACATCCCAGGGACCTTCCACTAAGAACCTTCTGTTGCCAGCACCTGGAAATTCAAATCCAGGGAGTAAAGCTAAAATCATCCCAGGAAATATTACTGGCTAGCCCAGGCTGTATGAAAAGAGGAGAGCCCCGAGTCCCTGAAACTGACCCCAAAAAAGGTTAGAACACCTTCGTAAGTTCCTGGAGGAAATCAATTAGACGCAGGGGCACTCAGTATTTTAAATCAGTAAGAGCACCTGGGGATTAAGGCAGATTAAAGGTCCACTATAGAAATTTATGATGGCCAAGGTCATCCACTTCTCCTTTCAGCTTTGGGGTAGAGTCTGTCCAAAGACAGAGCACAGATATCAAGTCCATCTCAACCTGCAAGGGCAACAGCTGTGTCAAAGGGAAGATGGGACCTGTAACTCCAGTGTGACAGTCTGCAGGGACAATGATAGCAGCCCTTTCCAGACAGTTTACATCCCCACCTAGGTCAAGGCAAACCTTGTTAGTGCAATGTGGTGCAGTGTCATCTCTGACTCCTTCAAGAGGGGAAAGCTGTGAATGACCTTGTGCATTGCTTTTCCTTCCAAGCAGACTTTCCACAAGCAGGGACAGGGATCATTCAGAGCCCACAAAGTCACAAGCAGTCCCTATTTCTGCATCACTTTCTTCTTTTGATAGCTAAGCATCAAACATGAATAGATTCCCAGAATCATTTCCCTATCCGTCTTTCATCCCATCTCTGCTGGTTTTCACCACTGTAAATAAAAGGAAAATCAGCCCTCACATTTCTATTCCATGTACGATAATCATAATCTAAACAGAAAATGTATTTGATACATAAAGTGCTCAGCTATCAGCTTTAATTTTATACTAAGAAGAGCCGCTTTTAATTGTTACCAGGAATGTGTGTCAAAGGGGAAAGAACCAAAAATAGCTCTGGATGCAAAAACAAAGAAACAGAAAAGCAGCACCATAGCTGTTATTTTAACAGCACATGTATGTCTGTTAACCTTAAGGATCTGCCAATAGTAAGGGTACATGTTTTAACTCGATATAAAATGAATGTGCCTATGGGTCAGATTTGTATCTTAGTTATAACTATGTAAAGCAGAAATAAACTTCTTTGAAGTTGTTAGACTTATTTTGGATTTATAATACTATGAGATCAAAATCGGAACTGCGTTTTAAATTGAGATGAGCAGAACAATGAACAAGGCGAAAGGTTCAGATGGCAATGAATATAACAAGATCTCTAATATAAAGCACAATTTTTCTGTGCACAGTGTAATGAAACGGGAACATTGCTGACTAGATGGTTTGTATTACTATGTAATGAAGTTAGTATATAAATTATTGCATGCAGACACACACACTCTCACATGCCATTTCTTTGGCTTGTATTTTCATGAGTTTCTTTGCCTTCTTTGTTCTGGGAAGCAAGTAATAAAACAAAATACAAATGTGAATATTATGTATCCAAATACATACATATTAAATATGTTTGGAAGTATAACGATTATTTTAAAAATCTGTTTTCCTTATTACGTGCTGCCTAGAATAAAGAAGACAAAGAAATACCTGTGTTTCACTACTTCTGAAAAAAAAAAATTCCAAAGCCTCTCTGTTCTAGGCAGAACCCAAAGAAATATGTAAACTTCTGGTACATGTAAGGGAATCTCTTCAGCCATCATTTTAGAATATCATAGTACCAACATGGTGTATGCCTTCTCCTCTTTATCATAAAAAAATATGATTAATGAGTAACAGAAAAATACTGATGATCAGTGAAGTATCTCATGTAATCCACCGACTTTGTTAATCTTCTGTGATAAATACAGGAGCTAAGACAAACACATAAACAAAGACTGTAATTAATGATGGGTGAAATGGATTTTAAAGCTCTTTTCTGTAATAAATACTACATTTCTGTACCTAAAAGCACCCAAACACCAATTGTTTCTTAACAAAATCAACTTCTTAAACTGAAATAACCACTTCTGGTTGTTTTGCTTTTTTAGAAAGAATTAGCTGAGATGCTGAATATTTCTAGTTGATTTAATGGAATCTTAATATATGCACTCCTCCGAAAGTCAGGCTTACTCTGCTAAGGAAGTACGGACTCAGAAAAGCATCTTTCCTGACTCCCAGACAAGTAACTTTTCACTCAGCTTCCCAAACAAGAAGCCTGTCATACAGAATTAATGACACCACAGATGCAGTGGTGTCCCATACCTAGTGCGTATGAAGGATCCTTTTCTGCACACTACTTTGTGAATTCCCATTCTGAATTTGGGTGGTTGTAAAAAAAATCTATTGAGGATATACAAAACCACCCCAGCAACAGGGGTGGGGTTCTTTTGCTCAAACAGCTGCTGTACCCTTATGTTCTGCCAGGAAACTGCTTTTGGTGGGGACACTCACTAGTTTGGAGAAACTCGACCACAAAATGTGTATTGTTTTGAAAAGTTCGTATTTCCGCTGTTAACATGCAACTGGCCATGGCACACACTGTTCATTAGGAAACATCTGTCTATGGGTTTTCACAGTTGCAAGCATTTTAAAGCATAATAATGATTCAGAGACTAGATAATTTTAAAACAGTTAGATGCAGGCAGGTTTTAATAACTAAATAAAAGTCACGCGGAAAATTCATGTCACTGATGAAATGTCAACGTGCTAATGTACAGGAAGACAGAGAGGAACATCCAGTTCAGTAATTGCTATGCAATGTTTCTTTGTGTTTGAAGGCCAGAAAGGTACTTCTCTGCAGCAGAGAGGTTCCACCTCTATTTTACAGAAAAAAAAAAAAAATAGAAATAAGTTCTTAGAAAAGGCAAATAATTTGCAGCAAGAAGTTTTTTCTGATGTTGGTCTAGACAGTTTTGATTCAGAAATGATATAGAAAGAATGGTAATTATACACATCCAATTCTTTTTGCATCAGTTGTACAGCATTTACACATCCTGTGTGAATTTGAGTCAGTGAAAGCTCACTGTGGGGTAACAACATTTTGGTTGTATTAAACATCTGAGTTCCTAAGACTGTATTTGAGTTGAGAACACTTATTCCAGATTCTGACACAAAGAAACTAGGTTTTGGAACAAATGTTTCTTGAGCTCTAGACATGGGGATGCTAAACCCAAAAAAAGTGAATGGAAAAGGAATTCTTTTGTTTCAGTGTATGACACACAGTAAAGCAAAAATTCAGCTTCAGCTATCATCTGGTAGTCAGACCTTGAAATTAGACAACCAACCAGCAGAGTTCCCAGTTTTTATCTGCATGCTGGGTGTGTGAGACTTGCAACACTATCACCTGCCCCTCAGTCCACAACCCCATTGAGAGAAGCAGAGTTCAGTTCTAAAAAGTGCTAAACATTTAATTTTAGATGCTCAGATTGCATCTGGAGTCAGTAGCGGTCCAAGACATATGATTCTTCATAGGGCTGAGCTTTTAATCAAAGACCTCCTCCAGCCTAACAAGTAGGAGTGATGTATCTAATGTTACTATCATGAATGATACTTCCACCTGGAAGAAGTCGTCATAGAAGAGCTGTGTAATATTTAACAGGAATAATATCTGTATTATTAAAAAAAAATTATTTTATGCACTAAGGAAATCCAGCACAACCCATCTGTGTGACTTATGTTAGACATATGTGATAGACTTACATGCTAATTAAATATGGAAAATAAATATTAATTATTCATCCTCAAAGTTTACATTTCTGTAGTATCTTCTATCACAGAATCAGACTGAGTTACAGCTTTTTTTACTTCTTTCACCCCTACTATGCCTTCATACATTCTTAGAGATTTTCAATAGTCTCCATAATATCAAAGCATAGATCATTTAGCAAACATAATTTGATGATGCAGTATTATTTCCACAAGGAGGACCAGCTAATCTGTTTACAGTAGGAGTGATACAGCTGCACAAGCAGCAACTGCACAGGACAGGCACAAGCACCAACAGAGGAGGTACTGTACCCCTCTGGAGCCATCTGATACAGGGGTGTCTGTCTAGTGAGATTATAAAATTTACTGCAATGGCCTATTTCACCATACTTACAATTTAACTGTGTCTGTAGTAATAATCACCACGGTATGAATGCCAAAACAGAGTGATGGATAATTGGGACAGTCAAAAAACCAAGATGTTGGGATGCCATGAATGCATCTCTCTCACAGGCATTAGGCATAATCCTGATCACTTGGAAAAGCTTTGAATCTCAGAAACAAATTGTCAAAGTGCAAGAATCTTGTTAAAGTACTTCAGTGTTGACACTCGAAGGGAGAGAGCAACAATTCTTCAACACCCAGAACAACTACACTGGCAAAACAATCACTGCCAAGCTTTTACCTCCTGCCACCCCTTTCCCAAGTAAAATACAGCAGGAGAACTGTGAGAACCCTAGGAAGGTGACAGGGCAAATTGTGGGATACATATGGTTTTCAAAATATCCATCAATGTTGTAATGTCTGCCCTGCCAACAGGTGGTTCTTACAGTAGCTGCTAAATGCTTAATATCTGCTTCCATGTTTTACTGATGCTGTCACAGCCACACAGGGACATGCAGAAGATTCCATCCTATTCTTTGCGCTAGTGTTGTCAAAGATTTTATTCCCAAAGAGGTTGCAGAGTTGCACTGAAATCTTAAGAAATCAAATGGGCTGGAGCAGCAACATACTTACTTGAAAGCTCATCAGCTTGAGATATTTCAGTTTGAATTCTTTCCCTATCACATCAAAGTGCTTTCAGGCAATCTCCCACATGAAACACCGTGGGTGAGCGTTGCACATCTAGATGGGGTTGCAATCTCTAAGCTGTATAACACTGCCATGGAGGAGGACCTCTGCTACAGACACACTGACAGCCGTGAGTTTCCACAACTAGATTTAATTGTTCTTTCTCTTCAGGATACTGAGTAATTTCTTAATACATCAGATTTTCTTGAAATACAAGTACCAGATGACAATAAAATACAGATCAGGTAGATTCAATTTTTAGACAGATGCTAATACATCTTATTGTGCGTTGGAAGACCATAGCAAGTACTAGCATTCTTTCTGTTTAGTAGAAGGGACACATAATTACTACCATTTAAGGTGAATATATCTTTTCAACCCCAAAGGGTTCCAAAACAAACAAAACACAATTGAAATGTAGTTGCCCTGAGGTTGTAAGGCAGCATCAGCACATACCAAACAAAACAAGAGAAAAGGTGGGAAGGAACATAAGACTCTAGTATAATTTTTTCTCCTTAAAACTATTTATTTGGGTCCTTACATATAAACCAAACTGGATTTTAAACCCAAATCTTACCTGGAAGATTCCCAGCCATTACATCTTTCTCAGAAGACAAAAAGGCCAAGTTGACCATACTGGAAGAAATACAGAGCAAATTATAGCCTAAAATTCAACTCCCAAAAAGTAGCTAGATTAAAAAAATTGTTCTTACATCTAAGGAGCTTCATCAACATACACCTCTGATGTAGACATACAGTAGCATATACTGGTGTTTGCTCAGTGCAGTTGACCTCTTCACAAACTCTAGAAAACTTTAACACCTGCTTGGTCCTGAGGTAATTCAGTTCAGTGAGGACAATACAATATCCCACCCCCCTCAAATACACACAACTTACTTTCCTGGTATTTGGTAAGAGTTCATGGGAAAAAAAGACTCTTGGGTATACAAGGAATTAAAATAAGACAAGATCATAGAAGGAACTTCATAACAAGATTATTTTAAAGATAATCCACCATCTGGTTTTAAATTTACAGTACTGCAACTCATGGAAAGCTCAAACTGGTAAACATCCAAAATTCAGCACAAATTTAGTTGTTGTAAGTGGAATGCATGGTCAATAAGTGAGGGTAATTATTTCCCCCTATAAAATATTTATAATTAATTAACTCAAAAGAGAATATAAAATATTTTTGAAATAAAAGTATAACCTTAGTTTCCACTCTTTACTGTAAACATATGGCAATGCAATAAGCTACTGAACAAAAGAAAGTAAAAATCATGAGATCTAATTCTGCTCTTATACATTTTCCTAACCTTGTTGACTATATTCTTATTTGGTGTCTCTGCTATCAGCTGTGCTGTTGCTCCAAGCTAAAAACAAGCTCCTCCTGTCTTTCTGCTGGGATTTAATCTTTAGAAATAAATGTTCTTAATCCTTAAGGATTTGTAGAAAAAGCTGTCATTTTAATCTGCTCTGACGCAACTTGCCTAGTATCTGAAGAAACCTCACCCATTGCTTTAAAGTGAAACAAAATGTGGTGACTGTCACATTGGAACAGAATCACTGCTTATTTCTGCTGCAAGAAAATTCAGGCGTGGATGAACCAACCATCTCTCGCTATCTTTCCTATATACAGCAAAAAGGACTGTGCCAGCCCAAGCAGGTTTGTCAGTAGTGAAACCCTGAACACAGACTTCTTTTTAAGACTTTTCCAGCAATTGTAAGGATCAAGCAATAGACTAGTGCACCCTTGCACAGATAGACACTGGCTTTCACCAAAAGATCAACACAGAATGCAGAAACAGAAGCCCAGTGTTTCTATGTACCCGCTTACACAGGGGCACTGCACTGATAAATCACCCATTGTATCTGCTGTGGCTTCTCTGAAGCATTCTCATACAATTCCTACTGAAAAAACGTTATCTATGTCACCACACAGATTAAAATTGATTTTTATATTCTTCATCATTACATTAGCCAGTTTTGCTACTGAAATTAAATGGACTGGGAAGCTGTCACATTTTATCTATTTGTGGCACAGGGAGCTGGATGCTGTTCTCAGCTCTGTCACTTGACTTTGAACAACTCATCTAGTCTTTGTCCCAGTTCTTGCAGACATCAAATGATGACAATAACAGTTACCTGTCTGACAAGAAAGTTGTGAAATGTTTTTCATTAATGTTTGTAAGACGGTTTTAGAATTTCATACAGAAGCTCTACAGACCAATTTTCCAGGTCAGTATTATTACAGCATCAGAGTCATCCTCCTTTGCAGAATGTGCCTAATAAGTAGACAGGCAAAAAATGGCATCCAGATGTTTACAGTCACATTGGAGGCGTAAGGGAGGATGATGCAAAGAGCAAGGTTTTTGCCCTTGCCCTTTCAAATTATGATGCTACAACATTGTTTCTTGTCTCAGTCACTGAGGGGAGAGCCTGTCTATGGAAGCAAATGAAGAAATAAGAATTCCTCCCTTGGCTCTATGTGTGAGAACAATGGAGTGTCCTCCTCTCATTATGCAGTGATAGCTGTTCACCCCAAGGACTCAGGAAGAGCCCTGAAAAATTTAGGTTGAAAAAATAACAATTGTCTGTGATATGCTCATCTTTTCCCACTTCCAAACACTGACTGAATTATATATCCCTTCATGGGAGTTATTCCCAGTACAACTTTCCTGTGTTGCTACTCGAGTTTTCCATGTTGAGAAGGTCACACGTTCTTCACATGCTTGATCCATGGCCAAGCCATGTCTTCAGTGACTGCAGAGGACTATAACCCTTTCAAAGCAATGAGACGCTTTCAGATATAAAAGGAGAACAGCTTAACTAGGGAGTGCTCTGCTTGAGCCCAAGGTCTCTGCGCACCCTGCACAGTTTGCTGTCCCATTCCCTGTGTTCTGCTGCAGGGAATGGATGAGAAAAAATGGGTCCATTCACAGCCTGGCAGTCGAGGCCTATTTCCTCAGCCCTACCAAAATCCTCAGCTGAACATAAATACTAGGATTTGTCTTCTTCTATAGAAATTAATTCTTCTTTTCTTTTAACTCTGCAAGTGTCACAGGACAATCAGAAGGATGAGCTTGGAAAATGCTATTATGGGCTTGTTCTTAAATGCAATTTCCATGCATCTCTTTTTTTTTAAAGGGATTTGTAAACCATATCATCTGTCAATGATAATGGGCCAGTGGAAAAAGTCAGGAACTGAAATTTGAATGATCATGATTTTCCTTATCAGAACTGCCAACCATGGGGTGTGTCAGACTCAGCAGTGCCCTTCAGCTCTTTGAATGTCTGTATGATTTGGCTATTCAACTGGCAAGTTTGTTGGAGATATTGTAGAAGTATGAACACCATTGAACACAACAGGGTCTTCACTAGCTTCTTCAGGAAATACTGTATAATATGTAGTACTTCTTTTGATAGCAGTTCCCAAATTCCACATAAAGAAACAGACAGAAGGCCCTCTATTGGATATGAGGGTATATCACTTCTGTTAGCATGATCTGAGTGAATATGCTTTTTGCTTTCCTTTTCTGGGGGTCCAGCAAGGAAAAAAAAAGAAGAGAGTTATTAGATAGCTTGAGGGTGGGAATAAAAGAAAATCCTTTGCTTCCTTATAGAAATATAATATCAAGAATAACACCCTTGAACCCTGTCTTCCATCCTCTGTCACTCAAAGAGGTATCTAGAGCCACACAGGCCACTGCCGCCAGACAGGAAGTAAATTGGAGCCTCCCACAACTGACCCAATATTATGAAATATGAAGAGGCTACCTCAGCTTGTTCATGTTCTGACCCCTAATGCATTAATTAAGAAAATCAGAGTTAATAAAATTGACTAGATTCTCAAAGGTGAACAAACAATAAACTGCCAATTTCATTGCACTTGATTTCCTTCTCATCTGTCAGTAAAAAGATGGGACATCGCTAGTGCCTGTAACTAACATGACTACTTGTGCAAGTGCAGGCTTTTACGGACTGTGCAAAGAGAAACAATGAACCTGCAATAGCCAAGATAAAAACGAGTCATAGGATGAATGAGATTGGTGGCTGCGGGAATGGATTTCAGGGCTTTTATGAAGCTATGCGACCTGGCAGGAGCCCAGGTGGGGTGCAGGAGGAACTGAGATAGAGAAGGTTTGATTGAGGAAGACACCAATGACACATCCAGCATTATATATGAAAGTGGGAGAGGTTAGAAATAGATTTTTAGACTCATCGTCACAAAGGTGGCAGCTAAATCTATGGGAATAACTAAAGTCATCTCATTTATTCATTTATCTACCCACACACGTACACACCCTTGCTGACTTCCTAATTGACGTTGTGGCCAGAGAAGAAACACTGAATTCAAAGAGAGGCTATTTGTATTTTATTTCTGATCCAGCTGGACCCAAGAGGTGCCAGGAATCATTTGAGAAAGGGTCCTTTCAAAAAGCAATTGGGCTGTATTTCAGGCAGTGTGAATTATGGTTCTCTGAAACCTCCAGTCATTCGAAAAATACTTTTTTGCTCACTAAGACAGCGTGGTAACTTAGCCTGATAATGAGCTACAATATCAGATAGAGAATTTTTTAATAATTCCTGTGCTGTGATGTTTTAAAATACCGGGGAAAAGTGAGTTATTCCATGAAGAGAAAACTGCTGAAATATTTTTTTCCTTTTGAAATTTGCATTTTTTTTCCCAGGCATCTTTTTACAGCTTACCCTTTTCATCAGCACTTAATTTGCCCCACTTCAAAAGACCCCTGGTTCCACATAGTGCTCTCTTACTAATAGCTGTGGAGGGGCAGGAGATACTGTGGCTGTCTCTGAGCTGTCTCTGTGCTGGCCAGCCAGCCACTGCCCATGTCACCATTAGTCAATAATGGTTTATTGACTCTTATGCTGCAGCCTTTTCCTCAGTGGAGACACCTCTCTGGGTCTTATTCCACTCTCCAGGCACTGGTTTTCCTTAAATGTGCAGGAACTTCATATCTCTAAGATCTTTATGCTTTTCCAAAGTAGCCGAAATGGTTCAAAAGTTTTAGCAGGTCATTGACAAATACAGAAAAAAAAAGAAAAAAGGTAATAGTTATATTGAATTTGGAAGCCTTGAGTTTAAATTTCCCACCCAGTTCATGTCCTTAGTTTAAAAAATATATTGATATGTAGTTCTTAAGAAAAACAAAATTCAGTTACTTCACTTTTTTACTGAAATGTAGTTCATGCTCTTCACGTGTCCCAGGCAGCTACACAGTGCCTATGCCATGCCTTCAGGATACATAACCAAGGACTAGTACTTGGTTTCAATGTTAGTTTAACTGATATAGTCTTATTTTTTTCTGTGAGATAAGTGTGCATATTAAATAAAATAATGGGCCATGCTGTAGTGGGTGCGGTCATTGGTCCTTCTTGCCTAGTAATTTGCATTTGTTAATCTCTAGTGTGATCTACTCTACTGCCCTGCTAATGCAGTGCAGTGATGTGTGTATTCACACTGATGACTGATTTGGGATCCAAAAGGGTCAGCTCAAGCATTTCATTCTCTCAAGGGTTGATAAAGGTAATTGATTAAAATGCTGGGGTTTATTTGCATCCCTTCTCAAGCACTATATTTTATTTTTAAAAAATCCATATTTAGCACTAGAGGATAATTGGAAGCATCTGATACAGCATCGTTATTGCCACTGGAGCAGGGAATGGCTGTTAGGCAAAAAAAACCAGAGATGGATGTCTAGCTGGCATAGGGCTGGGAGCACACCAGGTCCTCATTTCTCTTGAACACTTCTGGTACTTTGTGCTAGGTTAATTTGTTTGTTCCTTTCTCACACAGTGAATGTAGCACTACTCCAGCACCAGTGAGTTTCCCAGGAGCTGGGTGCCCAGGACCACCGGGGCTCCCTATGGGGGTGGCCAGGCGGGACCTGGTAACCAGGGCCCATCCCATTGCCTCAGCCAGGAGCAAGTATCCAGGGGCACCAGGGCAGACCCAGCCCGGGGCATCAGGATGGGCTGAGACTGGATGGGACAGCAAGTCCTGTGAGCAATTTAATAGAATTCAACTGCAATATTGGTAACCATCCCAAATGGCTTCATGTATGAACTGTTTTCTATATTATTGTTTTGGATATTACACCTTGCAAATAGTGGATGAAGATGCACAGAAGTACATTTTTCTGATTTTACAAGTTCACTGTAATTGTCCATTTACAAATGTAATCTCCTGTACATTCACTGCATAATACCTCCAGTTTCTCACCAGTGTCAGTTTTCCTAAGAAGTTTCTTTTCAAGATGTTCTCCATGCTTGATTAGACAGAGTCCTTACTGATCTTACAACACCAGTTTGCTGCCATTATTGTCTCTAGAAGATTCCCCCAAATTTGCTCCCTTTGGAGGAATAAAGGATCTAATTAAAAACAGGCTTTGCTAAATTATTCAGCTGGGCATTTTGACCCACAATAGTCACTATGTATTTTCATCTATCTTAAGCTATCAAAATGTAAAGGGAATTACACATAGGAAAAATGTCTAAAATAGAAACATTTTAGATTAGCCTTGCTAATCTCTGCTATTGAGTATAGAACCAGAAAAAGTAAATCACTTCATTAATTGTTCCAGACTTATAGGGTTAACATAGCCTGTGTCAATATATTCTGATCCAAAGATACTATCCTTGTTCTTAGATGTCCTGCAGCTGTTTTCATTAAAAATCTCAATATTTATGCTCTGGGAGGTGGTGAAGTGAAGTCTTGCTTAAGAGCAGCAATGTAAACAGCATTACACCTCCCTTCAGCAGGAACTATTCGCACACCTGTCTTTTCTGGAAGAGTTTCAGTTTGCTATTTTTATTTCCCTATGCTTGTGAAGTCAGTAGGTTAAGGACTCTTTTTTTTTTTTTCTTTTTTGATACATGTGCCAGCTACACCTTTCCTCTAATCTTTACTTGATCTGAGGGTGGGCATATCTAATCACAGGAGTGTTTGAGGACCTCAGGGTATAGTGAATACTTTGCATGCCCAACCTACCTCCACTGTGCTAGCTGCTGTTATCTTAGGCATAACTATTACCTCAGACCTGCCAAGCATTAGGTATGTGACATGACACATATTTTCCCACAATGTCCTGCTCTTCCCCACAGAACTTAATATCACACTCAACCGTGGGAAATATTTCTTTGTGCACTAGCACATGGAGAACAGCAGTGAATATCATAAAATTGGCAATTCCCATTGCCTGGAGTCTCCACATTTCACTATAGCAGAAGTACATGTGACTCACTGCAGTTTGCATTGTCCCTCTAGGATTTGCAGGTGTCCATACATGCTTCCCCATATGTCTGTGTAGGTTAAAGGACAGCACAAATTGTGGGGTGAGGCTGGTGGTCCATTCCACCATCCCTGAATTGGCACTTACTTATTTCCATGGTAAATTAAGGAGTCACAGATTCCAATGATTTTATTTTAAAATGCTTTCAGCAACTGAGCTTCTCCTTGCAGCACAGTTAAGTCCTACTGTCAGAGCAAAGCCAGGCTCCCCTCCTCCTGGGGGACAGCTTGGAGCCACTCAATGGCTGAAAGCACTCTGAGTCTTCCCAGGCTTTTGGTGCTTCCCACCATCACTAATGTTGGTGCAGTTCAAGTACAGAAAAGGACAGGGACAGTGCTAGTGCAATAATAATACACTTGAGTATTTCGTAAAGATTGTGACATGTCTTTTGTAATATATTTTCAAGCTTCCATAGACAGCAGGGCATAAACATGCTTTGCCATTAACATTGAACCCTAGAAACAAAACATTTATAGAACAGTCCTGTAGCACATAGCTAAATCCCACCAATGTCACATCTGTTGACAGGAAGAATGGGGCATGTCAGTTCTCTGGAAATTAAAATATTTCCTCTGTGGTGTAATAGATGCTTGAAGACCAGGAGAATCTCTGTGCCTTAGAGCTGGAGCTGTAGGAAGGTGATTTTCATTAGAACATCCCAGAGACAGCCCAAGCTCTCTCCCTGACCTACAAATGCTTTCTTACACCTTTGTTAGTTACCTAATCTTATGGTAAAGGATTATTGCAGTTAATATGCAGTAATCTCATTAATCTAAATTTAAAACACTACAGAATCAACAATAGGTTTAATATATTGCAGTATTTGTAGTATGTCCTGAATTCTTCCCATACCAGTCAAAATCCCTACATTAGCAAGTGACATAAGTGGGGCTTTAGCGATCATCCAGATGGCAGATGCACAGGCCAGACATAAACTGAAGATGCAAAATCTCTCTGCAGGGGACTGTTTTCTGACTGGGTTGGGTCAATATCGAAAATGATCTGTCACTGAAAATGTCATAGCGAGGCATAACCAAACTTGGATAATTACAACATGGATATACTTACAACATACAATTCTGTTACTTGACAGGCATGAAAGAACTGTTCTGAAGTAGTGACCTGCCCATCTAGACAACATTAGCAATGTTTTAAGTCAAGCACTGAAAACCATCTGAACTTGGTCTATGTTACTGCTTCCAGTGCTAACACCACTGGAATATCAGCTGGCATTACGGTGGGGATCTTCCAGGGAAAAAAGCTATCGCTGGCATAATCCTTAGCCTAGGAGGGAATTTAATTTTCTAGAAAAATAGTATTTCCCATAACCCTTGTGAGACAATGAACAGCAGCTCTTATATGCCAGTTCTGACATACCATTGAGGAAAGACCAGTAAACCTAACTAGTTTTCTGACAACTTTCTCACATAGAATAACTAATATCTGAAGATTTATCTTCTGATTAGTAGTGTACCTTATAAATAATAATGAACAACTAAAATTGGTTTACCTCCCAAGTGACAAGGGAGAAAAAAGTATTTTCTTTAAATTATATTCCTGCAAATCAGTTTTCACTGTATTTTTTTCTGTACAGAGAAAGGAAATAAATAAATCAATAAAAACAAACCAAAAACTGAAATGTCACTGAGACAGTTGTCCCAGTGGTATCTGATAGAAAGAGAATTTGAAATTGGCAAAAAGAAACTTATCTCAAAAACAGCTGCTCAGTTTAACTGTTAGGTCTACTACTGGATACATAATGTTTTGTTTACATTTTATTTCAGAAATGGTTTTTTAAATGATTAACAGAGAAGTTTCCTGACACAAGGAGAGAAGGAAACCTTTTAAAGACTGTTAGTGTCTGCCACATATAACAATATTAAATGATTAAGTATATAATTTAGCTATTAGACCATAATAATAACAAATTTAATCCACTGCAGTTTGTAAAGGACATCTGTAAAGAATGGGAGAATGGCATCTTCCTCTAATTACCAATAACGGTTTTGGAGTGTTAATAAATTCTGAAAGAAAAATTCTGTACTGTACTGATTTGGGTTTGCACATTATAGAAAAGTGAGAAATGTTTAAAATATAAATAATATCTAATGCATAAATATATACAGACACATGAACATACATGCACATTCACACACACACACACTGAGTACCCCTCATCACTAATAACTGGAAAGAATATTTGAAAAGAGCTTAATTCACTACTGCATGTCTCCCACCTTATGTCACATAAGGTTCTCTTGTCTAAGCATGGGACCACCCTGTGTTAGAGTGGAACTGCACAGAAGTGACTTGCCCAAAAGTGCTTAAATCACAACAGCTTTGCTACAGGTTTGTAGATAATGTTTGGACAATCAGCAAGCTTAAACAATTGTGTAGTTGCTCAGAAGCAGGGAAGCAAAAAATGGAGATCAGGATATCTCAGCTCTTAAAGAAATGTATTCCTTATTTACTTGTAGATGCTTTTAAAATAGAGCAAGTCTATTAATTTACCTGACTCTTAAATACATGCTGAGCATAATACATAAGCTGTATGCTGATCTGCATGGGGAAACTGTCCTGACATGAAATGTGCACATCACAAGATGCTGAGGAAGAGCATCTTCTTTCTCTGTCAGAAAGATAAACTGGATTTTGATCATTTGAAGATAAAATGTTAGTTGATAGCATTTTAAAAAATCCCTGTTCTGCCTTTTTTTTTTGACGGGTGGGCAGGTCCTTTAAGAGCCAGCCTTTCCTCATCACCATATAGAGTAGCTTTCAATTCTTTGTTCAGTTTCTAGAAAAGTTATTTCTTAGAAAGTATAATATAAATAATGTTTTTATTTGTTATTTCTGTCATTATTTTCTTCCTTTTTTAAAATCAACATGAAAATAAATTCCATACATAAAAATTACAGTATTCCAGGACCAGCACTTTCCATGTCACATTTCAGGTCAGAATTATTTTCTTCTCAGGCAAATTACATCACCTCATAAAAGATTTAAAATGCCAGCAGATTTCTGAGCAACAGCAAAGAAAAAAATTAGTATGAGAAGGTATTTCTTTAGAACCAGAGGGCAACCAAGAGCTAATATTCAACAGTGTTACCTTAGGGTACAAATTTTAGTTACATTTTAGTAGGAAAACAAGCTGTAGAAAATACATTAAAACATCATATTCCAACACCTAAGCTAATTACTTAAAGCCTCGCTTCAGAAACTGAAGCTGAAATAAGCCCATGGTCCTGCAACACCCTTCGTTCCCCCATGCCCAAACACTGCTCTGAGGTTCGAATCAGGCATAGTAACCTTGGCATAAAGCAATTGCTGCCTACAAGTCAATGTATGCAATCTCTTACACAGCCAAAAATTATTATTCTGATGTTTTTTTCTTCTTAAACTTATCTGTTCTCAGACTGTTAGCACGTCCCCAGTGAATCTTACTTGCCATTGGGGCTCAGGGAGACACTGAGCATCCCCTAACATCTCAATAAAGTAGGGGTTTTCAGACTTTCAAAGGACCAGGGGTGGGAGTATGACAAAAATAACATCATTCAAGGATTCAAGGATAACTTGAGGATAGTGATGACTGTGAATGTCACAATAACCAACCATTTTTAATAGTATGCATACAGAATTAACAACTATATAAAGAACACTAAATGCCTGAGATACTCAAATAAAAGCTTTCCTATACTCTGTGCCCAAAACTGAACAATGGAAAAAATAATAATGAAAAGGAAGTAAACAAACTGCATTTATTAACTACTGGAATATAAAAATAATATTTGTTTTCATAACCTGGCATTAACTCTTGAAAACCAAAAGTGTAAGCAATGAAAATACACCAAGAACAATACAAAATAAAAAGAATGAAAAGGCAAATATTGAAAAAAATGAACTCTGCTTTGCTTTTAATAACTGAAGTAAGGTTTTTAATATGGGTGAAGCATTCCCTCTACAAATTTATGAGCCAAATATCCAAGGAAACTATGTAAGAGAAGGACAAAGAAAACAGATCCTTAAAAACTTATTATTTTTTTTAACATGCAGCAATCATTTCTTAAACATAAAACTAGTCTTGGGACCTCAAATCTAGTGTTACCAATAATATGCTATATGCCTGTAGTGTTTCTTTCTCAGTGACCTGAAGTATCTTGGTTTAGCTGTTGGCTCTGTTTCTCCTTTTATAAATTCAGACATATTTCTAAAGTTTTGTCCTCTGAATTTCTGTCCCAAAGCTTCACAGGATAGATAGGCATTGCAAGAGGAACTTAATGAACTTTCCTTTTCTTCAGCTCAGGCCTGTTTATTTTAAGCCACAGTCTCTGACCTGCTTGCTTCGCAATGTGTGGAAGTTACAAACATCAAAGCAGTTTCAGCAATACCTGCATGAGTTTCTAGACCTAATTTCTTCATGTGGAGGAAATGGTATGTTTTCTTTTAGTAATTTTTTTGTACTATGGTTAGTAGTACTACAGTTTTTTTGTACGACTACATTTTTTGTACTATGATTATTTTTAATTGTGCAGTGATTAGGGACAGCACCCTATCTTCTTAATCAAAGAGGGGATGTTTCTTTTAAGTTCCTGTGCTTACCAGTGATGGGCAAAAGTGCAGCAATCAAATACTCAGAATTAGGGGCTACGCCCAACACTAATGTGAATGTCTTTTAGAGAAACCTTAAATACAGATTTTTATCTTGCAAACAACTGTGAGTAATTCCATGCTCCTTGGTGACTGTGATTTGGTACCACTTTTCTTGCTGTGGTCCCATTAGTGTCGGTGCTGCATGAGTGGAAATGCTACTCACTGAGGATTTCCCAGGCACAGCTGCAGTAGTAAACTTGCACAGACCTTTCACCGATTTAAAGGACTGTACAAAGAGTTCATCTGGCTCCATGGCATTTAAGTGGATATAAGTGGAAGGAGTTTTTGTTGTTTACATAGTGGGTTTTACACTAAGATATACTTTTCCACCTACTCTTAAAAGTAAGAAAGAGAAGCATCCCCTTTTTTCTTACCTAGGTGGGTTGAATAAGAAAAAAGTGTACTGTTTTGCATGTATCATGTAGGTCTGTCTGCAATATCTTATTCTTGCTAGCACCAGAAGTTAAAATGCAATTAAACTGTTAATAGAAAGTGAGTAAGAAAAAAGGGGCAATGTGAGTGCCTCTGAAGAAAAGAGATCTACTTCAGGCTTGCTCCTCTCAGGCAGACAGCATTGATGCTTCTTCAGGCCAAGAGCTGAGGTCAGGATGGATTTTACACATTAAGGATGCTGGCTTGGCAAGGAGGAGGGATGAGCTGCCACTAATAGTGAGCAGAGAGGAGCTTTGGGCAGTCAAACAGCGTAGCAGGTAGCAGGCTTCCCTAACAAGCAGGGAAAGAGCCAGACCTACAAGCAGGTCAAGCTGAACTATGGTTCTTTGCTGTTTAGGCCACTTCTTTGGATGATCCTTTGACAAATAAACATGACTTTGTTTTAGAGAAGCTGTTTTCTGAGTCACTTTCATTAACTGCTGTCACAACAGAGATAAAGGGTGTGTATGTGCCAAATCCAGTTAGGCCTGTTGAGTTAACCCTGCCAGTAAACAAACAAGTTGAAGCCTTAAGATGTAATCTGAAAGTGGGAGCATGCATGATTCCCCGAGAGGTACAAGGTAGCCAAACTCATTTGTCTCCCAAAGGGTGCATTAATAGGAGACAAAAATAGGTCACCTTTCTGGATGACCACAACTGCACTAGGGAAACGAGGAGAGACCTCTTGCTGTATACTTTATGCAGGAGAAGAAGAAAGTGTTTCCTCTTCCTAAAGGGTGGGAATTTGAAGAGAAGGCTATGTCTTCTCCTACCAGCTAGAAAAGGAAGGTATGAAGAGGTATATCTATTCATCTGTCATTTGGTTATTAAAATTACATTCCATTATGATTACATCATGGATTATTGTCCTAGAAAAGAAGCTTTTGCAGGTGTTAGTGACACAGGGAGTGTGAAGAGGAATCAGCACTGTGCAAAGCAGCACACTAAGCAATGGGCAGGGCTGGGTGCCACAAGAAGACAGGAAGCCCCTGGGTTGCTCTATTGCTACCATCTTTTAGAATTTGCTGAGTTTGACTTGAAATAATAAAGTGTCTTGCAAAGATGAAGTCAAGACTAACTGCTCCAGAGAGCTGACCACAGTTGTATGTATTACCACAGGGACAAGTCACGCTATTTCTCTCTTCATCTATCCTATCCTAGTACCTTACTCTTTCCCATTACTGACACATAGTTGGCTTTCCCAGGACCTGAGGACTCTGTACAGGATGGTTGGACCATCGGAGTCGTTTGAAATATATGCACATTAGTTCTTCCAAGCAGTAGTACAAGAAGCGCCAAGATCTTTGCCATCTCCATGGTGAGCAGTGACGTGCATGAATGCTTGACATCTCTCCCAAGGAGGTTGATGCCCTTGCTTCAACATTTTCAATTATGGAAAGGAGGCTAGTGGTTTTCAGCCAGCTCTGTGGTCCTAAATTCTGTGAGCGCCTCACTGCTCAATCCCATGGAAAAGTTAGTCCCCTCATCTGGGTCAGAAACTGCATGAAGCATTTCAGTTGTGTAGGCAAAATTTAATTTTGCAACCCCAGGTGGGAGGGACCAAAGCTACTTTTATGGGGAGAGAAGAGGGGGGAGAACCTCAGAAAGCCAGGATTGCTGATACTGCTGCCGTGGAAGGTTTGGGGGGGGCTGGAGGGGGGTTAGCCCTTTTGGAATTATTGTTTCCCTGGATCCCCTGATGTTTTGCCTGGACAGTGTCAGTCCTAGCCAGCCTGGCTTTCAGGGCTCTGTGCCAGGCACAATACCGCAGCAGTCTGCAAATGCAGCTGCCTCATCTGCCTTTCCCTCAAACCAACCTGATCTCCTTTTACCCCAGCACTTGCCAGCATACTCCTTGCTTCTGATTTTTCTTTTTTTTTAAGGAAAATGTGATTCCCCCACAAAAAGTAGATTTCAGAAGCTGGGGCTTTTAGAAGAAGTGATAACATGATATTTACGAAAAAGCCTAGTGGGTTGGAAATTTCACCTAGACCATAGACTTAATCTTATGCAGATGGTTCCTAGTAAGTCCAACAAGAGATTTTCTTTGATTCAGCTTTTGGGAAGGGTTAAAACTTTTTGTTTGCAAAATAACATTAATTATAGATGTTGATTAGTGCTGCTAATTGTCACTGAACTGCCATATATAACTATATCCAAACATCAGTCTCTATTTTCCAACTCCATGCTTCTGCAGATTTGTGTTGGTTTGCTAATTGAGCTTTGTCTTTATTTGGCTGAAACTTGTTGTGACTGGAACTGTTACTCCATGGTTGTACAGAAGCCAAAATATGGAGGCTTGATTCCAGCTGGGAACTATAATTGGTATTATTATCTACAATGCAAATAATTATAGCTCTGTGTACTTCCTCTTCAGTAGGTTTTTCTTGGCAGAATGATTTGACTCTTATGGTTGAATTATCCATTTTCTCCCCACCTTAAATATATGGCACATCTCTTTATTCCTCTAACATGGCAGTCTACTCAAGAGCTTAGCCAAATAAGCCACAGTTCATATACATTTTGAAACTGTGTAAAGATCCTCTCCTTCTCATCAGGACCTGCACAATATCAAAAAATGCCTCTGTGTCAAATTTTGTAAACAGATAGCAAACGAGGTATTAACAAATCATTTAATTATATGAAGATTGCAAATTGGGTATAATTTGCCAGTGAACCTACTGTAATCTGGATGCAAACAAACTAAGCGAAGTACAAACAAGTAGTAAACCTACTTGTTAGGTATAAACAAACTTGAGGTGAACAGACTACAAATTAGGCAAAAAAGAGAAGCACACACTGGTTACAGGCTGAGCACCAGCAGTAAGATGATGTCCTCGCCTACGCGTTCACCAGAGCATTTGTCTCAACAGTTCTCCATCACCACCAGCAGAGTTCAGAAACTGGGTTGCAGACTGCTCCTTCAGGGTGAGCTTCATTCTTCCTGGTACAGAGAAACAGTTTCGCTGCTTTTGCACAGAGATGGGCTCTCAGTCTTTGGGAAGGGAAATGTTCTCAAGAAATATGGCAGTTGACAGTGCTACAAAACTTTCTTCTCTGAGCAAGACTGGCTTCATCAAAACCAGTAAAATTTGCTGAAAACTAAACAGGTTTTCTGTTAACTGACATTATCTTCTCAGGTAGTGTTATTGGGTAGTATCTGGTCTCTCCACAGGGGAGGAGGTGACCTCAACAGTGTTACAAACACCTGTAAAATGGACATTCAGTTTCTAGCGGTTGAGTTTTATCTGTAGGAATCTGTATGAATGCATTACTGAAGGGCATTTGTCTGCAATTTTATTTCCAGTGAAATAGAGATTAACTTCTATAATTTTCTTAGATTGCCTATAGACAGACTGGGGAAGGAAAAGAAGGGCTCCTGTTCCACTACATGAGGGATATTTTGCTGGCTCTTTTTGTTTTAAGTTGCTATATCACATAGCTAAACTACATTTATATTATAGCACATGGTATATTGTATTATATTACATTCATGTATTAACAGCTAAAATGTATCTCTAACTCTTTACAGGGGAAGCCACCACTCTTTTAGCCATAGACACGTTACATGATTGAAAATTAATTGAGCTGCCACTCTAATGGAAGTAGGAAACACTCAGGGGATGGTGTCCTGCAGTGCTGCGGCTGAGAGAGCATGTGGAGAGCAGTTCAGTGGATGTCCCTACCATCAGCCCATAGAAGAAGCTGAGGGGAAATTTGTTAGGATATCCTTTGTCATCTCCTGACTGCAAGCCCCTCACATTCCAGAGAGTGCGGTCCCAATTCTCCTGTCTCACAGACTCTGCCTCTAGCTTCTCATGTCCCAGAGTACCCAAGAAATCAAATATCCCCATTGCTCTTTCTTCAGAACCTCCCAGTATTTCCCAAACTGAATATCCAGCCTCCCACACCTTTTTCTCAGTGTTCCTCCCATACACAACCTCATCATCCCCAAAACTCTTTGCTCCTGTTAACTCCCTTCTCCAACCCACCCAACCCTAAGGTCACTATGAACCCCATACATACTGTTTCAGGCCCCCATTCTTCTTACTGCCCTAACACCTTCCTGCTTTTCAGCTCCCCAACTCCTGCTTCAGTTCTGCTTTTTCTCTGACCTGCTGTCCTTGATCCTGCCTCAGAGGACCTCCCATCTGCAACACCTTCTCCCTGCATAACCTAGGGCATTCCTATTTCTCTCAACCCCTTCTCCCTGCACAACCTGGGGCATTCCTATTTCTCTCAATCCCTAGATCCTTCTGTTCTGTTGTAAGGCTCCCAGCTGGAACATCTACATCTGCTGTATGTGGATGAGCTGTTCATCTTCAACCTGTTATATTACTCCTAGCCATCAGCACTTGCCTCCTACCTCCTGTCTGAGAACGGTCTGGTACTCCCAAACTTGCTTCACCTGGGTCAGGTTGGCAAGAAATAATAAATAAATAGCAGACAGGGACTTAAATATTAATTATTTACCCCAATGGGACATAAAGGATAGAAAAGGAGGATTTGTCTGAGAAAAAATGGTTATATGGTAGCCACATGTGGGGATAGTGGCTTACTTCACCACATACAGTCTGCATGTTTAAAAAAACTGTAGGGTCCCCTGAGGTATATGCTTCAGGGAAAGAAAACAGTTGAGGAAAACACCTTCTGGTTATATACTAGTATGTACTATCTTCCAGTACGCCAGCAAGTCAGAAGATATACTCAGCTTTGTTTGGGCAATACCAGCTCTGAAAGGAGCAGTGCCCGGGCAAGTGTTTGCTTCTGCATTTTTTTTCCTGTTATACTAAGACATCCTTGTCCTCAAAAGCCTTCTCCTGTGATGGTCAGCAGGAGATAAATACAAGGCAAGAAAGGAAAAGGCTCTGAGGACTTTCCTCCCTCTGCTGTTCCAGTCATTAGAGCAGTGCCTTCCTTGAGCCCTTTTGCTTTCACAAGAGAGCCCAAAGAAATAATGCTCAAGTTACCCTTTTTTGGCTGACCTTGGGGCTTCCATTTGCAGGTTTCCTTCTTTTCTTGGCCAGAATGGTTTTCCTCATTGCTGTTTCTTCATTAACTGACCTGCCCTACCAAGTGCTGAACATTTGTGGGCAATGAAAGTTGAGGACCCTGACAACAGCACACCCAGAATGTCTTCCTGAGAGTTTTGCTAAGACAAAGATGTCGCTGACATTACTAAGCTGGTGGTAAACACCACCTATGGATACTGCAAATTTCTCATCAAGCTTGAGCTTTTACACTCATAACTACAAAGAGAGAGGCAATTCGCTTTGCAGAGTGCTTTTAGTGACACATGCTAAGCCAAACATATGCACACCCAGGTAGGTTTTAAGTCTTACTGGATCATTAAGCCAGCTATTAGATCATCTAGTACCACTGGTTATGTAACAGAAAGGAATTGTTAGAATATTTATCCTGCAAAGGCACCAGCTGAATCTCTTCCTCTGCGGCAGTGTAAGTGTTGATCAAGCCTGCAGCAGTGACAGAAAGTGATAGGTGAGCATCTCGGCAGTTTGCAGGCAAAATTAAGGTTCAGAAGTTCTTCATGGGATGCATCAAATAAATTAATCATATCCTCAATTTCCATGTCTAAATTCTGTCATGAAATTGCACAGCTCTCCCATGGATCCACCGTCATTGCTGTCAATCTTTAGTTAATTAATCTTTTAAAATTAATCTTCTGTAACTAATCATTTCAATGAATAACGAGGTGATTGTGCTACTGAAAAATACTAAGGCACCTGGAACTGGCACAACGTTTTGAAGCAGATTTTTAAACTTTACTAGAGCCTGTTGGCCAGGAAGAAAGATTACAAAGACAAAGCAACTTAGAGAAAACCAACACATATATCCATTGGGAATGTTATGCTCCATCCCAGTCTCATTTCATCTTACTCCTGAATAAATGTTTTGAGAATGGGAAAAAGCCTTAGAAATTTAGGGGTGGTTTGAGATACCATAACACTAACAGACACAGAGACTGAACAGTGCTCTTGTATTCAAGTGCCGTGCTTCCCTCAGAATAATCTCACTCAGTCTGTGTTTGAGCACCATTGGATCATGAAGATTTCATACCCTTCATGCCCACAGCAATCTGCATTAACAACCTAAGAACACATTTTATCCCATTTGTACATAGGCACTAAGTAAAAATGCACAAGGGAAGCACTTACAAGCAAAATCAAAAAACAGTTTGGGGTGAGAACAGCCTAACCCCCTGGAATGAGAGCCAGGAACAAGAAGCACTTTCTCTTTCAAGTGTTCTAGCTGGAAAGGCAGAAGCAGAGAATGTTGTTCCTCTAGTAATCATTTCAGCTCTAGTCTTTCAACCTTGACCACAGAAGAAAGGGCAATGAGAGAAAAATCAAGCCAATCTATTTCTCCCTTGGTAAATGACTTACTCATTAATGTTATAGTGGAAATAGCTGAGATTGTTTACAAAGCTTCAGCACTACAGATTAGAGTTTTTAAAAAAAACAGGTTCTGTTTCCTAAAAGAAGCACAGTTTTGTGGCATTTGGCCAACATTTTCAGGATTAGGTGGCTGATGGTAAGCACTTAATACCAGGGACCTGCTTTTCAGAGCTGCTGATTGTCACACAAACCTCATCTATGTCTGTAATTTGCTGTGCCTCTTGCCATTTGTGGAAATCAGACTATTTATCCATATACATCAACACTGAATGTGGGTCTCTGACCCAAGGCACGTGAGTCTGAAGGGGTTTTTCTTGTGACTTCATGCCTGATGGGAACCAGGTGTACCTTTCTCCTCCACAGGTATGTTCATTCCCTGACCTTGCTAGTTTACTCCCCAAACTTATTGAAAATGACTGCAGTTAGTGAAATGTAAAGGTGGTACCACAAACCTACACCAAGGGCTCCAGCCATCCAAAACACATGCTATGTGACTACTTGAATATTCAGAGCTGCTTTGCAAAAGCAAATAGTAATACAATGTCATTAATGATGGAAGATATTAGCTACCACTTTCAGACTTTGAGAGTAGCTGGCCCCCAGAGCTCCTGAAGTCCATCAGCTATTTAAATGAGCACAGCAACATTTCCTTTACAGCCACTGCATATCAAAGAATTCCAGGCTTTCAGTGTATGCATACAATAACTGTGATCTCCTGCATCCATAGTATCATCTCTGTTGTAAACTACGGTTGTGCAACTGCTCACAAAGTCTTCATTCTGTTCAAAGGTTTTCCTTTATGACTGAATCCTGCTTTTCTTGAGCATTCATAGCATATATTTCTGATAACACATAACTCTTTCTGCATCTTTTCAGCCCCTTGACCTATTGCATTTTGTTCACTATAATAGCAGTAATCAGCATTATTTCAAGTTGTTTTCCTCCTCCACTTCATATGCTCTTCACAGCCTATCTTACCAGAGTGGCTCAAGGGAGCCACTGTCTCTGAGGGAACACAGCCAGGACATGCAGACAAATGGGTTTAGGAGAATCACTCTGCATGAACTCTTAAATTGACTGCAGCTAGTAGTTTCATACTGTAATGATGATTAACACATGGCTTCTTGTCTCTTGAAACAAGCACAGCAATGCCTGAAGGAAATATGATCTACTAACACCTACTTTCACTCTATTCTCATACAGAAAAGCAGGGCTTGAATGCTCAGAAACATCTATTGCAAAAGACTCTTGGGACTTCATGCCACAGAGGATGTCACTAAATTAATATGAATTAAAATGACAGACTTAGAAAACATACATAAAATATATTTCTCAGTCAAATAAATATTTCCTTAACTGATCAGTTGACAAATGCAGTCATAACAAATCCTTCATGAGACAGCTATCCCATAAAGACTATTCCCGCTCCTTGGGATTTCAGTCTTTTTCAACATTGAATACCTACGAGATGATACTAAATCTTCTATAACTGGTTAGAACTTGTGTGGAGTGTTGTGTCTTATTTATGTACATGTGAATTTTTTTGTGAAGAAGCAGATCCAGTTGAGGAAAGTTCAGTGCTGTTACAGTGGCATAAGAGACTAGCTCAAAATTAATAAACACTTTGAAAAGATAAAATGATGCAAGTACAAAGCACTCTGTAAACATCTTTTAATCCTCAGATGTTCCTGCTCCAGTTTCCCCTCCCCGCTTTATAAACTAGGCTGTCCAAGGCCACACAACAAGCCAATAGCTGAGCCAAGATAGACTTCTAATGCTTTAATTCCAGTTCTGAAGCCCCAGTGTTTCTCTCTTTCTTTATACTTCACCTATCTTTTCACTGTGACTACTACTCAAATCCCTCCTTTTATTGAAGAATATGAAAGAATAGGTTATTGAAACCTTTTGACACTTGTGCCTTGCAAGTCTAGTCCTGGGATGCCAAGGAGCTTTGCAGAACCCAGAGCTTTACAGTTTTGCAGTCTCCATAGTTCAAAGTAACTGTAATCCCAGCAGACATCAGATGTTAGTTTCTATTGCCATATCCCATACTGGCATCTGAATTCATACAAATTCTATCCCCTTAGCAACAATTTTATTTTGTCCATAGACTTGCTGGGAGACAAGCAATGGTAGGAAGAACAGACTCCCAAAAACCAAGTAAGCAGTAAAACTAATAAAACTGCCAGAGAGGCAACTACAGTATTTGGAGAGATGTCTAGGTTCACGGTCTGTTATCTTCAAAGACAAAGTGACTTGATTGTTTGTGTTCCTTCATCATAGCAACAACTTCCTTTCCTCCCATCCCGGCAATGGCATCTCACATCCTCCCTGTCTGTAAAACACATCCCTGCCTCTAGCATTCTGCTGGTGAAGAATTCTGCTTTCCTGATTGATTGCCAGCCAAGACTACTCAGATGCAAGTGAGGGTGATTCAGGGTTTTGGATAAACAGTCTTAAAAGTTCCTGCATACCTGAACCTGAGCCAGATTCCTGCAGTAACATTGCTCACTAGAGCTAGCTACCATCTCTAGATCCCAAACAACATTTGAACTAAACCCTCCTGAAAGAACATCAGTGTTGAGTTACACCATTAGTCCAAATAGTGGTGAGCAATCTCTAACTTTGAGTCTTTGGTAACAGATAATAAGGCTTCACACTTCTTGTCTGTATTTGTAATATAGACTTTTTGTTTAATATACTTTGTCCTACTCCATGTATCAATGACACATATTTTGATAAATGAAAAGCACTAACATGCTGCCTTTTGATGAAGTACCTGGTTGTTTTACTAAATCATCCATCTGGTTTCAGTTTAGCCTGTATATCAAAGACTCCTTTAATTCTAACCACATAAGCAGAGAAATAAAGAAGATGATTGCTTTTGTTATACTTGGAGGTGATCACAAGCTGTATCAAGTCCCTAGCTTATTTGCTGCATTTCCTTCCTCCACTGTTCTTTTCCCTTTTTTCCTCAAAATCTCTACCTAAAGTACAGTTATTGCACATTTCAGATAGTCAGGGGGAAAACTCTTTGTGCTCCTTCTGTGGTCCCAAGCTAGAAAAAACTTTTCAGCATGTGCCTATCCCATAGGCATGAGTAGAACATGTTTTCTAGAGGAAACTCTTTTACAGGGCAGAGAACCCACCATGCTTGGTGTAATCACTGTTGCACGAGCACAACATGAGAAAACCGCGTACAGCCTGGGAAAGCAGTGTGGCAAACACAGGAGGCTAGAAGCAGGCATTCAGCCAGAGCTGGGCTTGCCCAAATTTTTCTGAAAGGTTTACAAGTGAAAGGCAGTACAAGGCAAGGCCAAGTATGCTGACAGGATCTTCTTAGATGGTGTTTGCATTAGACAGGGATTTTGATTTATATTTCAAAACAGGCTGTTCAGATCTGGGAGTTTCAAAGTCCATCATGGCTGGCTGTCAGAAGTCAATAAAATGAAGACAAAGTGTTATCATCAGAGGTGTAGGATCTTCTGCTATTCTCCTGAAGATTTTGTAACCTCACTTTAAAAATTCACCACCTTTGTGGCACTGTACTGTGTCAGTTGACTGAGTAGAGCATGAGAACAGTGTCAATGAGTCTGCTCAACTCCCAACAGATTGTGAGGCTTTTCAAAAATACTTTGTGCTTCTTTTCCCCATTTCCATTTGCCTGTGAGTAAAGTATGTGAAGATTAGTACTGCAGAATACATTTATCTGAAGGGGGAGAGTGAAGTTTTCAAAGATACTGTGGTGATCCTCCCCACAGGTGCACAAACCGGACTTACACGTGTACCTATCTCATATGGAAAACTTATGCATCTACATCACAGCAGTAGCTTTATCAGCTCCTGGAGCTAAAGAAAAAGCAAGTCTTTTGGACAGCATGAGATTTAAATTTTTTTTAAAATTGATGTATTTATTCTCAAATGATGTAATTTATTATGTATAGGAAATAATTTATTCCAAATTAAAAACTCTTCAAAAGTGGCATGAGAGGGGAGTCACTTCCAGAGTTAATGCTGAAGGAGCACTGGCAACCAGAAGCTCATTTAATAAAAACTGGAGACTTCACACAGTTTGAGATACCTTCTCTTTTGCTGTTGAATGACGGACAAAAACAAGGTAAGTGACTCACTATCACTGAAACTAAAGGAAAGATTAATACACGTTAATACTTTATTCAGCTATTATCCAGGAAAGGTTGTTTCCCGACAAAGAAATTGGCCTTTTGTGTTCATAATGTCCTAACAATGCTAACAGATACCACCTGTATGCAGAAGAAGGAACTGAGATCCATTGCTGAAAATTTCATTTGTTGGTATCAATCTACTGAAGAAGGTTGTTCAAAATTATAGTTCTGAAGGTGAAAGAAAATGTCATAAAATCCCAGCAGTTTTGGTGCCTGGGCTGTGCATAAGTACAATTCTTCAAAAAGATCATATTCAAACCTTGTAGAATGCAGAAATGTTAAATATTTTCTCAGGTGACTATGAGGACTTAAAAAATACCATCAGCATTCCTTGCAGCAGGTATGTCTCAGGCTATGTAAAAATAATTTAAACTCCTCTCAAGATAATACAGGACATAACATCTAAATTTTATTTCATAGTCTTCTACTGCACTTGCTAAAAGGCCAGATTTGCCTTGAAGTCAGCAGAAATTCAACATGTCATGAACATATTCAGCAGTACGGCATAGGCACCTGAGCCATATGAAAGGCACTGATAGCCAAAACAAGCATAAGAAACACAGTTGGTAAAGCACCACGAGTACTCAGGTGTCCAGGGGCCTGCCTGCCCTAGAGAAACCACATCAATGTTCTACCAGCCCATCTGAAGGCTACCTTGGGCCCATGTATGAAAGAGCTTCCATCAGTTACTGGGGAAGCAAGATTCACCACAATTCACCATGGGGTTTTAAAGGGGTAGAAAGTGATTAATGTTAGAAGATGATTAATCTTAGCATAAGCATACTCAGATACTGGCTGGATGCAACCGACTGCATCCAGGCTGGCAACAGCTGCTCCCCCAGCCTGGTTTGTCAAATTGCACAGAGAAGCTTGTGCGAATCAGGAGCACACGCTGAAGTGCTTCTTTCCTTTGTTATTTCTCCACAGGGAGAAAGAAATGTATTGGACCTTGGAAGGGAAGGAGGAATGCCAAATATCTCACACTCTCAGCCTCTCAGCCTGCGTCAGTCTTTTTAAAAAAAAAAAAAAAAAAAAATCAGGGGTACTTTATAAAACAGCTTGAACTGTAACAGAGGAAGGAATGAATTTGAGATCCCATGGGTAACTCCTGGAAAGACTGCTGTTGGCTCACATCCATCTCCCAAACAACTCAGATTACTGACCATGATCTGAAGGACTTTTTTTGTTGTTCTTCTATCAAATTTATTCCTTCAGTCTCCATCTTGAAAATCATAGATATAAGGACTCTGGATACCTCTTCAGGACTTCAGTCATTGTCCGTTCTCTCTGATGAAATCACAACATCTGATTTTGGTTTTGATTTCTAAGTGGATTAATTTAAATGAATTACTAAACACAGCCTTGTGGCCCTAACTTCATATCCACCCAAGTACCTCAGCAAGCTCCATGGACTTTGGTCTTGATGGTATATTCATCTAATACAGGTGAGAATGCATCAGAATGCATCAGAAATAGCGTGGCCAGCAGGGACAGGGAAGGGATCTTACCCCTGTACTCGGCACTGGTGAGGCCGCACCTCAATTACTGTGTTCAGTTCTGGGCCCCTCAGAACAAAAAGGACATTGAATTACTTGAGCGTGTCCAGAGAAGGGCAACGAAGCTGGTGAAGGGTCTGGAGCACATGTCGTACGAGGAGCGGCTGAGGGAACTGGGGTTGTTTAGTCTGAAGAAGAGGAGGCTGAGGGGAGATCTCATCGCCCTCTACAACTACCTGAAAGGAGGTTGCAGAGAGCTGGGGATGAATCTCTTTAACCAAATAGCAAGTGATAGGACGAGAGGTAATGGCCTCAAGTTGCGCCAGGGAAGGTTTAGACTAGATATTAGGAAACATTTCTTTACAGAACATGTTGTTAGGTGTTGGAATGGGCTGCCCAGGGAGATGGTGGAGTCCCCATCCCTGGAGGTGTTCAAGAGTAGGGTCGACATAGCACTGAGGGATATGGTGTAGTTGGGAACTGTCATTGTTAGGTCAATGGTTGGACTGGATGATCTTCAAGGTCTTTTCCAACCTAGACGATTCTGTGATTCTGTGAGAGTGAGTTTTATTCCTTGCCTTCAATAAAAGCCATCCGATTCTTGAAAACTATGTCAAAAAACTCACACTCTAGACATGTTCTTTGCCCTCACACATTTAACTAACACAGTAATAGTAGCCATGTAAATAAGTTGTGCATTCAACCACATGGTATAAATATTCCAATGAGAACAGGTTAATAAGTTTTCCAAATAAACTTCCCCCTTTTGTTGAGGCTAAAAAACCTTCTTGTGTTTTTAGGGATTTAAAATAAAAAAGGTCATCTTCTCCTCCATTGCCTTGCCTCTCTGCAGATAGACTACTGGCACCTCCCTGCACATTGGGTGCATGTTTACTATGAGAAGTGTTGTAGAAGTTCCTTACTGTCCTCTCAAGGAAGGTGTTGGAGGACCAGCACAGGCACACAGAGCAGCTGTGTAATCTCCATGCAGGAGGTATTCAAGACTCAACCAGAAGTAACCTCAGTGACTTGGTGTAGTGGCATAACCTAGTCTTTGCATAAGAGGTTGAACTAGGCAGTATCAGAGATCCCTTCCAACTCTTTAAGATTCACTGTTTTTGCAGTTTCAGTTACAGCTGTCCCTGAGGTATGCCCTTTACAGTTGACAGGTGCCCATCACAATGAAAACCTTGTGCAACAATAATACTTAGAGATGGGGAAAAACTCATTCTTGCAATCTAAAGACAGCAAGATAAGGCATGAAATTGAATGAATTCTTCCCTTCTTTCCAACTTCAGCTTTTAAAATGGATTTGTTTCCCTGAAGGAGAAGAAAAATCTGGAAGTGAGAAGTAGCCAAATTCTTCATAGCTTCCTTCTGTCCTAACTTCCCAAGCAACTTTCTGAGAGTACAAATGGTGAAATGCTTTCTCACTTGGCAAGTTCTTCTCATCATTTCCCCTAGGCAGTGCTCCTGCGTGTACCCACAATGCCTCTTCGTCTCCTTTCAGGTGGAGATCCCAAATATTCTAGATAATTATGTGACAGAAAATAAGGCAGCAAATCATGATTCTGACAAGTGAGCAGGAGTACTCTTGTCTTCAAATGTTTCTCTGCCCTTGTTCAGAAGAGATGTGGCTGAGCGGACCCCACATGGTGACCACCCCCAGGCACTGCAAGGAAACTCCTCTGCTCTCAAACAGGAAGAATCATCTGTTTTAAACAGCACTTACATTCATTAATTCCCCTCTGCAATTTCTTTTTTTAAATCAAGCTATTTTCAAAAGGCTTCTTTTACTTTGACCATCATGTTAAACAAAGTTCTCCACGTGAGCAAACTGTCTTATAGAGACAATGTTTTTCAAATGGGTAAACCCAAATTAAACATTTAATTCATAGTGAAACATTGAAGCAAATCACCCTGTTTTCTGAAAAGCTCTCAGGAGCTTAACCCATATAGGATAAAAGAAATTAATGGAGCAACTTTTTATTTAAGTGCTCCATTTTCAGAATTTGGGCTCTTAAGTTTGGGCTTGTATTTTTACTTAAATTAAAAGAAATCTGAAATGCCAAGAGATGTTGCACACTTGCTAATGAAAAGTGGTCCAGAACAATTTGTCCTGCTCTACCACACTATGACATGTTTTAGTAATTTCATGGTTTTTCTTTGTTAAAAGCTATATATAATTAGATGTAAAATACAAATATTAATCCACAAATCTCTTTGCAGGTATTTAAAAAATACCACAAATCATTATCTTGTATTAGTATGAGCCCAATTTTGCTGCCCATAGTAGAAGTACTGGGTTGCATAAAAATCTGCTGCCCCCATGAGCACTACATGTTCCTCCAATCTATTTGCAGCAGTTAGAAATGGTGAGCCCTGCATGTGCTCCAGCCACTGTGTTCTCACCACCTGAGAGTCAGGTAATTTAAGTCCTGTTTTATTCTTCTCTTTCTACAGAAGAATCCTTAACTCTGGGTTCATTCATCAGGGAGAAGCTTCACTGGTTGCAATGCAACTCTGAAAAAGGGGGTTTCATTCACCTCCAACTATTAGACTGAGTTCTCTGCTAAGATCAAAGGTATCTACCTGGTTGATGCAAATCCACTTCCGTGAAGAAGACAATTTCATTTGGTCAAATGTCATCTAAAAGTATTGGGAGACCTTTAAGAGACAGCAGCCTAATTCAGCAAAGCACCTAAGCACAGCCCCAGGAGCTGTGTCAAATCTGGGGAGCACGTGTCACGATGCGTACCCCACCACCCGCTCGGTGGCTGCAGGCTGGTGGCAGAGCTGGGAGGTGGGATTTACATGGTAACACAGCTGCTCCCACTCACATCCTAGTAAGTGAGTTCAGAGCCATACTCAGAAGTGATTTAAGGTTCGACTCCAGCCCTTTCCGACACAGCCATGAGCGGGTATGGAAACACCTTCCCTCTCAACGAGTCTCTGGGGGTGATAGCACCCAGCAGAGAGAAGAGCAAACAGCAAGAGGCAGTGAGCATCCGAGCAAGCTTCTTGACTCTTACCAAAGTCTATCAGCAATGATGCTAACTGTTGGCATTACTGAAACGGGTCTTGTGCCAGACTCAGTTGCTGAACTGTATCAAAATAGTGAAACAGGGGCCTTAAGGAAATAAGTGCTCAAACCCAACATAAGCAACCAATTTACTCTTATTTTTTGAGGAGAAAAAAAAAAAAACACTATGGCTTGTTATTTTTAGAGGTGGATCTGAATTCAAGCCTCACATCACAGTAACGGATCTCAATGATGACATGCTGTCCAGACACACAGTTGTAGCATTTAATAAATCCATAAGCACAACCATATCTGGTTGTTATTTCAGGCTGGGATCTGCCTTTGCTGTTAGGATAGCACCTCTAAATCTTTTCTATCTGGAAATTACTTTGAATTAAAAATATTTGAAGAGTTAAAAATGCAATCAGCAGAGTAATAATTAAAAAGCATAAGCAAAATGGAAGGAATAAAATTAAAGTTCTCCTTCTCTGATATGAAAGAAGGTCTCCAGGAGTATTTTTCTCATTGAAGAAAGGGGCGGGAGATTATCAATTAAGAAGGATGCTGATAGCAAATTTAGTAGAGACCAGTGCCACAGCATATTGCTCTCCTCATCCTCCTCCCTCTAGCCTGACTCAACAAGGGCAGCTGCTAATCCTTTCATTTTTAGCACAATGCAAACCTTTCTCTGTTCACTAATCCATCACCACATCAGCAGCATCAGCTGATGTGTGGCCCCTTTCTCCTACAACTGCAAACCCCAGTAGTCTCTGCCAGTATGCCTGATCCTGTATACATCTCCTGCCTAAAACCCAGTGCCATGAAAGGTTTGTGGGATGAACAAAATACTGCCCCTTGAATGGTGCCTCAGGAGAATTTAGGCAGCCTGCGTTTTAGTTTGTTTTCTTTAAAAGTCAGTTTAGTCGAATAGAGCTCAGATTTACAGGACAAAGGGGGAGAAAAAACCCTTCTAACACTGTCATTAATCTCACTGTAGTGGTGGAAAGAAATTCCATTTGTGTTCCTAGGGAGGGTCTTTGCTTTATGATCCAGCAAAGGCTGGATGCTACAAGGCCACTTGAACTTGTGCCAAATTCAATAAAGACCCACAGCAGTGGAAAACAAAGTCATTTAATTCTACAATTAACTAAACTTCTACTATAAATTATAGGGATATACCCTACAAACAATTAAATCCACAGCTTTGGCACTTAGACTCCATATGAATTTGAGTCCGCCTAAATTTGTTATAATTGGTGGTAACATGCAAAGCAGGAAGAGATGTACAGTCCAGCAAAAATAGCCTTTCTTTGGCCTTCATTCATCTTAAGGCTCTTTTGCACCATTTTAGTTATGTAGAGGGCTGAATACTGATATAAATTATGCGAGGAAGGACACCTTAATGAAACCAAAGAAGGTACACTTAACACAAGCTGCATGCAAGAGTAGGTATATTCCAAACTAGTTTAAAAAAAACCAACAAACAACCAAAAACCAGAACAACACCAAATGACACTCTGCACCTGGTGCAAGGATATTTATATACAAGGCCTCACATCCATTTCTTTGGTCCTGAGAAATTGTGGGACACCTTGAATTAGATGTTATATAATACAGGTCATAAAGCACAGCATATAATTCACACAACATTTTAAAAGCATTTGAATCTGGAAATCCTGTGTGATGTCAATAACATGTAAGAGTCATTTATCCTTTACAAAGAATGAAAAATACATTTAAAAATAAATTTACTTTTATTCAGGAATAATAGCCTCTGTCCTACATCCAGAATATGGATCTTTCCTGCATCACCCATTACATTTTCCTCTGAGGAGAAGGTGAGCAGCTCTCTAGACAGAAAATATCTCCTCTTGTGGTTGCAAACAGCTTGCTCAGAAGCAGCAAGACTGATGCTGCTGCTGCACACAGGCAAGTACATGGGCTGTAGACACATCCCTGAATGTACACAAGGTAGTGCAAAGCAATTGGACGCTGCTTCTGCATCTGCAACCCCTAGAGGATATGGTATCAAAAGTGGGATTTGACCTTTGCTACTGATGGGGATGCATCAACTGGGGAGGATTACTCAGCTTCAGGAACAGCGTACTACATATTGCTGCAAGTTGCCCTGCACTATGGTGTGTATCAAAGTGGTTTTATTATTATTTGAAAAAACAAAACAAAGAAACAAACAAAAACACAAACAAAAAAACACTCACCAAGAAAGTGTGCAAAAGTATCCAGGAGTTGAATAATATGAGCTCTGGGGTAGGACACAGTAGTCAGGAACAAAACAATCTCAGGAGGCAACTTAATAATGGAATTGGCTTCTGCATTAGGTCAGAGTTGCTACAAACTTCACCTATCTGTGAAGCAGAGTCTGATTTGTTACTTTAGTTCACCTTTATCCAGTAAGCCAAAGGAAAGAGGAGTACAGAGCATGTAGATGTAAAAAAATCCTGGCTCTTGCTTTGGAAGAAACAGGAAACAAAATTACATTATCTGAGGAACATCCTACAGCATGATTTTTGCAAGGCAGTCAGATTCAGCTATCAGCAATACAGAGCACTACCCCATTAACAGAACGAAAATGCTCTTATCACAGTTTCACCTTCACAGTCCAGCTTGCTGTGCTAGCAACCGAAAAATAAGAAGTAACTCATTGAGAAAGCTCTATAAAAGGTCATAACAATAATGTAGAAGGTGGTGTAGTACAGCAGGTGTTTGCAAATGTGGAATTATATCTACAAGCAAAGTGCCATCTGCTGAAGAGTTTGTACAGTAAAGTTTGCCTTGATACCCTCAGGCTACATAGAAACTGCACACTGCAGGACCTTACCACCTTGTCACCTCAGACTGCATGTATGACAGAAAATACCATGCTGCCCTCCAGTCTGCAGAGTGAAGGGGCTTCCCCATGGAGGAGGAGGAGGAGGGAGGGTACCCACCAGGCCTTGTCCTGTCACTGCAGGGAGAGGTGTCCAGCACACACACCTGGACTCAGGAGCCAGTACAAGGCTGAGGATCAGATTAAAATCTGAATGCTTGTTAAACGCCTGTTCAAATAATCTTGCACAGAGCCTGGTACCCGTGGGCAGAAGGGAGGAAACTCTTCAGTGACCCCATGGGATGATATCCATCTCTGGCACAGGAAAGTGACCCCAGTACTATATTTGCTGTGCAGGGAAAGTGAAGGCAGCCCTGGACAGAGATACACACTAAATACAAAATGGCTTTCTCAAGTCCCCTTTAAAAAAAGTTTCATTGCTCTTCTTCAAAAATTAAAAAAAAAAAAAAAAAAATTCAGATTTTTGTTGCTTATATGGCACATCTGCCCAGTAACATGAGAAGCTTTGCCCACTGGTGTAGGGCTGCACCTACCTGCCCATTCTGCATCTGAAAAGCCTCCTTCTACTGGCAAATGCACACCAATGGAGGCATTTCCCTAAATAACAAAAGCAAGAAAATTCTGCCTCTTCTAGCTAACAAGGAGATGAAATATCCATGAGTTTAGGACTTACAATTGATCAGCGTTTTTTAAAGGAACCAGAAGTGTTTAACATATGAGCTTAAATGAATTAAGAAACAAAAGCAAATTAAAAGTGAAATTAAAATTAGTGACACAAAAGAACTGAGACTGAGCTGTGATACAAAAATATAAACAAGGTGATTCTTAACAATACACTGTTTCATGTTTCCTTTCCGGAAACATCTTTTTCTTTTTTAAAACCAGCATTAGTAGGAACATATTGTCTCGGTAAATAACATTTGTTACTTTTCTCTTTCCCCCACTCCCTTCCCACCCAGATATATGCTTATAAAGCGAAAGTGATTACAACAAATTCAGTGTCCAGACATGAGAAGATGTTGCAGTGAACACAGACCACCCACTGACTTAATCTGCTTTGTTTTTTTGGTCCTGAATTTTTGCAGATTTTCCACTGCCCTTGCTAATGAAAAACATAAGCCTTTTCTTTTTTAAAAAAAAAAAAAAAATAAATACAAAAAAGCAACATGCAGGGACAGGTCAAGAATTTGTTAGACTCCAGAAAATCCAAGACATCATACCACACGTTTTGCCTTTCCCCTCAATCAGTGTGCCATTGGTCAGAGCATCCTCCTTTCTTTTCCACTCATATTGTAGCTTAAAAATCCAGACTGGTTTCCCTCTTAGTTTGTCCTGACAAGACTGCTAGACACTGACCACCTTAGCTTGCCTTTTTCATACAGAAGTTATCTCTATTAAAAGTAAACTACAAAGGTAAAACAGTAGTGAAATTAGCCCAGAAACACAGCAGCTTTGTTGTGGTTTCATGAATCAAAGCCTTTACAGAGCTTTCTCCCCAGGGTCCACAAATTCTCTAAAATTTCCTGATTTGGCACAACAGCTTGCATAGCACAGATTGGCTTGGGTGCTATCACACAGAGCTATGTTCTTGGAGGGGTAGGCAAATGGGAGCATACTGCTCACAGGAACAACAGAAAAAGAGACAGTTTAAACTATATTTTGCTGTTGGAAAAAAAAAGAATATAGCTAAACTGCTTCTGAGTCTCCGCAGAGTTAACATAGTAGCTTTACTGTTCACTTCCAAAGGTTGCCTTCTTCCTGCTGAGGAGCTTTCTGCCACATATCTGTCCAGTCTAGTTATTTTTCCCAGATAGTTTTTGTCAGATTAGGTTAATTATTAACCCAAATCACAAAAACAACCCCAGCACAAAATCCTTTTATTTTAATTGCAAACTGGGTACATTACCGACAAATGCTGAACAAGCTTAATCTACCATAAACAGTAGTCATGTGTTAACATTTACACAGCTTTTGTCAGCAGTACTTCAGAAAAACACACACAAATGGGGATCACTTCATCCTTCACTAAACTTAATCGATTTGGAATTGTTAAATGTTATATGGTGATGGTTTGTAAAGCGAACGGCAGAGCACGACTTCAGTGAAGTACAGAAACCAGGAAAAAAAACCTATTTTAAGAAGGTCAGGTGTAAACACAGACAAATATGTCCAGAACCACAGAATAGACCTCTTATAATCAGTGACATGTAAGTTTTACTGACAGCAAATGATCAGGGGCTTTGATTTTCTTCTTCACTTCAGAGGCTTCACTGCCACATCTTATTTTACCAGTAGATAAACTTCTACCTCAGGGAAAGCCCAGTCCCATAGCTGAAACCTGACAGCTTGGATGCTAGATATCCGGCCTGTAAATACATTTATTTAGCCTTATTTGAACTGTGTGGAGATCTTTACATGATAATCTGTCTGTAAAAGATACTATGCATTTTAGTCTTAAACCAGCTGTTTAATTTTCCTTCCTTGACTTATTACTGTATTGCCTACTGTAATTCTGAAGGTTCCACTGGAAAAGGGTTGATTTCTCACAGAAAAATACAAGCTAAACATCTGAAAAAGAAAAAAACAAAAAAACCCCAAAAAAACCCAAACACCAACACAGAGACTACATCCTCAGTACAAAATTACAGAAGCAAGCATTCTGAATACTGTATTATTGGGACCACTTGTTACAGCAACTAGGTTTAAGAATCAGAGCTGGATGAGCAATTTTTACTTCTGCACTAACACTGGGTTTGGAGTTTTTTGGGAGTTTGGGGGGTTTTGGTAGTTTGTTTCTTTGTTTTTTTCCAATAAAAATGTTCTCATTATTCTTCCTGTTGTGTTCCCCAAAAGTTTAATGTAGACAGCTTTTAGCTTAGCTGTTGTCAACAGCAGCACATAGAGATGAACCTGGTGGCAGGTTTCAGTGAAACACCAGCAGTCAGGACACGCTCTCGTGATGTGTGTGCACACACTGAAGCTCGCAGGGGCCTGTTTTCAAGGCAACAGGGGCTGCCTCAAGTATCTAATACAGCAGATGTTAGGGAAATAGCTAAAAGACCCTTGACAATAGACACCAAACCATAATTTAATAACACAAGAGAAATTAATATTCTGGACTCCTGGCAAGAAGATACTTTCTCATTGTAGGTAATAGCTCACTTAAGGCCACTAATTCAAGGCCTTGCCCAACTACAAAATCCAGCTAACCAGAAAGTTTAAATTAGCTTTCTTACATCTCCTGGGTAAACCCTCTCTGCACCCGTGCCAAAACACACTACTCTCCTCTGCAGTCCTAGCAATCCTTCACCGTAGGCATTTCCTCTGCAGCTCCTTGCAGTGCCATGCACATAGATGCCAAATGATCAGAGGCAGAATACATAAAAGTGTCAGGCTGCGTCTTCCGCGAATTTGGAGAAAGCTGTTAGCCCTGCCTCAGCACTGCTGCTCCCCCCCTTCCTCCCCCTTGATCAAAAAAGAGCCAAAAAGGAAGAAATATTTCCAGGGTCCAACCTGAGCTTCTGTCACTGAGGTCTGATGCGTTTCTGCCTGGTCAGCCCCTAATTACACATGTCCCTGTCAGGGACATGCTGCAATGCCTGGAGTGCTGTCCTTCCATGGAGACAGCAAACCGAAGCTGGTGTGGGAATTTAGCAGCTGCCCAGAGGACAGATAACAACAGGATGTCATTGATCCTCGGCGGCAGGGTTGGAGGTCTTGCCAAAGCAGTTACAGGCCAAAATTAGTTACCGGGTAATGGTTCTTTAGTGATTCAAGCGAAAGTAGTTGTGGCCTCAGCCAAAGTGTGGAGAAGCGTTCCCGTGGCACTAAGGCACTAATTAGCACCGCCACTGGATGGCTCCATGCAGGTCACAGCTGGGTCTGGATCACACGGTGAATTACCCCATCCCGCTAATGACACCAGTGTTAATGAAGTGAAAGTTTGTTCCCATGGAAAGGTTAAGTCAGAAATTACTGCCTTATCTGATGCAAATACAACAGGGAATGGAGGCTCTGCCCCCTCCATTAATGTCAGCCAGTGTGTGCTGAGAGAGGGAAAGCAGAAGCCATCCCAGAAGCTGGACCCTCTGCTCCCTGGGCCCTTATCCGGATCGCTTTTGAAATTAGTCCTTAATCTCCAAAGGGCATGATTTTTATCCTAGAGTATAGGAGCAAGTAGATAACAAGCAGCGTGTGGGAGTAGTAGTGACTGCATAGCAAAGGTATAAGATTTGGTGCCACTGTCAAAACACAAAAACACATACTGAGCTTTCTGGCTTGCTTACCGCAGTGTGTCTGAGTGCGGATGAGAGCAAGGTTGGGTGTGTTTTTCACCACATTAGAAGGGCTACAGGAAAAGTTTCTCTTTTCACAATATGATTTCCTTAAAAACAAATTAAATTCTTCGTGTGTTGGCTGTATATAAACATATTACAGGAAAAAAACCACACACCACTACTTCCATTCTACATTAAGCTTATTCACAATCTCATTTATGGGTCTTCAAAAATTTAGCTTTGTTTAATTTCTAAAGAAATCAAACTCCCCATTTACCCCCAATCATTTCAAAACATTAAAGTTCATGGGTGCCCAAGAGTACCCACAGTAGTAATGTAGATGTTCTTGTTTGATGACCTGGGGAGAAGACAGAAAAGAGAAGAGAAACTCTTGAGGACTTCCCAGTTTGGGAGAAAGTGCAAATCTAGAGCAGCTAGGCAGATAACCAGAGCAGATGAAGTCCAAGTCTAGATTAGGCAGTGGGAGTGGCAGCTGTGCTGATACCATGGGATGGGGCAGCACTGCTGGTGGTGGGCAGGCTAACGAATCCTGGCCAGAAGGCGGCTGAACACTACACCCTGCTCAGGAGGCCCACATCGGTTTCATTTCAGTAAAAGCCTTAACTTTCTTCAGACTTATTTATTTATTTATTAAACTTCTTAAGATTTTACTTGGCAGAGGGAAAAAGGGTCTGCAACATTTCCCAGTAGGGTAACTTTAAGCCATCAGTGAAATTTGATATGTGTTCTTAATCTTCAAGACTTCTGTTGACATCACAAGCTGGGGAAGTGGAGCCAAAAATCGGGGGAGCTGAAGTTTGGATTACATGAAGTACGCTCTTTTTGTTTTTCTTTCTAAGCTATTATTGCTTTTAGTCCAAAACTAAAGAATTAAAAGAATTTTAAGGGGATGTGGAGTTGCATCTCTAAATAATGATGGTCTGGATTTAAAGTCAGTCCAAAAGCAAAGACAGAATTAACAAGGAAGGCAGAGGTATAGAGCTGAACCAGGAAGAGTGCAAGCTTCATGTAAAAGAAGTACTTGGGCCAAATAAAAGGGATGAGATCCTGCAAGGGTTAAGACAGCCTAAGCAAAGCCATTCCTTCTCCATGACTCCAAAGGAGCAGGGAATACACAAGATGAGGGAGAACAGCCCTGCTTTATTGCAAAAGTGCTGCTTGTACAATACAACGCTACTGTCCATGGCAGCACCAGCTCCAGTAGTGCAACAGCCTGAATGGTCACAACCTCCACCCTCCTGCATGGTCTGGAGAGCCCCAGGCCTCCAGGCAACACAGCTCCACGCAAGAAGGTGACGGGCTGGAGGTGAGCTCCCTGCCCTGGGCCAGGCCCCGGGCTGCCATCCCAGAGAGATGTGCAGTCCTGTGGCCATTGTCCTGGACTGCAGCTCTGTGGATTAGCCTCTGCCTAAGCTAGGGCTCTGGGACTCCAGTTACTGGGCTGAGGTGGGGGGTCCCCAAATCCATTTTTAGGGGGGGATTTATCCTAGTTGGACCAACCTCTTAAAAAGCTGAGGAGCCTGCTGTGCACTGTGAGCAAGCAACAGAGCACTGGGAGTCCAATCCTGCTCTTACTGTTGTCAAATGAGAGTTTTACTGATGACTGCAGTGGGGCCAGGATGTCATCCTCACAGCCAAGCAGAGGCAACAAGACAAAAAAAGGCAAACCTCTCAATCCTAAATAAAACAGCAGGTCAGATTATACATTTCCAAACAGAAGACACTGAAATCAAGGGTTTGAAATGTTAGTTGCCAATTTTGGATGTAGTTCTTTCCAACTTTGACATATCAACTTCCAGTAAGGTTATAGATCTCTGGATCCTTTTAAATAGGTTGGGGCAAGTTAGCACCTTCACATTGCTTGTTCTCAAAGAGGTTAGATAAGACACTTCTAACTTGGGGAGTGAGGAAAAAGTTAACAGCAGGAATAGCTTTCCATATTTTCACATTGTTTACCTCCAACCTTAAACACACAGAAGTTATGTTTCCTGGAAGCTCGTAGAGGAAAAACATGATACTGCAGCCTGAAACACACCTTCAGCTCACAGGCCAAGCGCATTCTGCTTGTTCACAGAAACAGATGTCCTCACTGCCTTGCCAGGTTTGAAGGAGACGTGCACAGAGCCTGGAAATCAGTAAATGCCACAAAAAAACAAAGCTCAGTTTTACAGGCCTGATTTCAATTTACTGACATGCTACTTAATGCCTCTCTCAGAAGAGCTCATCAAATATTTTAAAGAGAGCACAAATTCCTTTCATTACTTTCACAGAATAAAACCTACAGAAAACAAACCCTATCAGAGTGGCAGAGGGCAGGCCTGTGCCATTAAGTGTTTAGACTTTGCTAAATGTCCCATTCTTGCTACATTTGTCACTTATACAGTCAAGTGATTGACCTCAGACAGCACTGTATGCAAACTTTAACCAAGGGTTAAAACAACCGTATCTAATCACAGGTAACTGAAGACTTTTCTGACTACTCAAGTAAAAGTCTGGGCAGAAGCCTATTATGGTTGTCCTCAGTGCTTGCAAGATAGAGAAACATAAAAAGCAAGCAAAACTCCCTGAAACCAATAACACCTACTGAGAAAAGGTTTCTCCTATTACAGAAGTGATCATACTCACTTTTTTCTCACTGTTAAGCCTGAAGATGACTATTCACCTTTTTAGGCAATCGTATGGGGTCAAATGGGGGTAACAGAGGCTGAAAAACAGAAGCTAATGTTAGCACTGTATATTTTTATGACCTTTGGTGTGTTTACAGAATACAGAAGCTATTGTCTGGAAGACTTTCACATCTCTCTGTGTTGAAGGGCAGGGAGCTGGGAAAGAGGATTATGAACAGTGCTATGCCGATGCATGAAAACCAGAGCCAGCATCCCAGAAATGGTGGATTACTGACCCCCACCCTAACACTTCACCCCAAGCCACTTTAAGAGCAGACAAGAATTGCAAAATACACACCAGCATGTGACAATGAATGGGAAAGCAACCTTACTTTTACAAATAAGTCAACAAAATCATTCTTAGTCCTCTGCTGAAATTTTGTACATAGCTTTGGAGCCCACACAATTCCATTATTTCATATTCTGGACAGCTCCTGGTAAATACAAGATAAAACAATATATACAATAGTGCTTCTGTTGCAGCAGCCCAGTTTTAACAGAAAACGTTCCTATAGAGAAGCCTTTCCTTTTCCTTGGCTGTAGAGGTTCCTCATCACTTAATTTGCCATCAGCCACATCCAATGCTAACTGAATGAGGAAGTGTTGCTTTTGCAAGCTTTTTGGACACAGGTGTGGTAACTGGATGCTCAACCTGGTGCAGTCCTATTTTGATGAAAAAGTATTCTCAGATCATGAAGAGGCCCCATAAACATGGAAGAGACAGATTTATACTTGTTTGTAGGTTCTATATTATTCTAGCCATCTAAGAGATATGTATGTAGCTTAAGCAAACTATCTTCCTCCTCCTACATACAGCAATCCCAAGACACTTCAATGACTGCCTTCTTTTCTGTCTTAGCTACTTGGACGGGAAACTTCTGAATGCAAGGAGGGTGTTTTTTGGTTGAGGGTTTTTTTTTGTCAGAGTGTTTGTACAGCAGATTTCCCAGCTGCACTTAACTGAACATGATACCTCCAGATAACATCACTACATTATGACCATTGCTGCTGCTATGTAAAAACCCCATCTTTTTTCCACATGCTGCAGTACTCCTGTCAAAACCATGACTCGAATGATTTCAGAATCCAGAAAATCTCCTGATCATCAACTCAAAACTACCTTTCCACTGAGGTTTTCCTGCTTTTTATACTGTGCATGTCAAGCAGATGATACTGGCTTAAGGACCTCAAAACTAGAAATAAACTAAAAAACAGCACATTAACCTTCATTGTATGAATTAGTAGAGTGATCAAAGCATCGAGAAAAAAAGGACAAGAGTAAAATCCACGGCTGATTTATCTTGCAGGAAAATGTCAGTGATCAGTAATGTCCCTCTAACTTCAGAACAATTACTGCCTGCTAGTACTGTGCATCCACAGCCTCTAACAGCAGAGAGTCTCAGACGCAGACCCCCGCAGGGCTCCCCGTGACTGCACACCAGCGGCAGCCAGTGTGACCCGCCTCCCACAGAACAAGGGGAGGCTGTTTTGGGTTATCTCTTTCCTCTGACACCTTCAGCTTTCTGTTTTTCAGAAAACCCTGCAGAGACAAACCCTCTTCTATCCCTAGTTCCTCTCCATTTTGTAAATGCCCTCCCCAGTTCTATACAAATTATATATGCTCTAAAAAAATCATTTGCCTGCTCAGAATCTGCTCAATAGATAGGCATGTGTGGACAGGAGTTCATAGACTAGAAACAGCAGGCTACTAGTGACCATGGACAAGTTGCACTGATAAAACTCTGCCAAAGAAACTGTTACAGCCTTTGGCTCCTCCACCAGCTTGCACCACTTCACATGGCAACAGAAAAAAAGTCTCACTGCAACCTGTGCTGCTTCCCTTCTGATTTTACTCTAAGAAGTATCCATTGCTGGGGGAAAAGAAAGCCACAGGTAAGCTTTTTGCACTCCATAGCAGCCCACTTTCCTGCAAATCCCTGACTTCTGACTAATATCTCAGACTCTGCAAAGGCCATAATTCATTCTGTGAATATCAGAGCATTCTTAAATTTTTGGTATTCAAATGAACAACTTTCCTTTGCATTGTTTCAGACCATACCAGTGCTGGAAAAAAAGAACATTAGGGAGAAAAAGAGTGGATATTGGGTTTGGAAAAGTCTGTCTGAGAAGGGGAATTCATAGATTTTTTTCCCAAACTTGAATGTTCCCAGGAGCCACCTTGTAACGTGGTATCTCTGCTCTGAACAGGTTAGCAAGATGGTTGGAGGGGAGGGAGGATGTAAACACCTTACAAATGCCCAGGCACTCTTGCAGGACACTCACGGTGTGCTTAGAAAGGAACTGTCACCCCATTTCACATTGTTCATATCATTAACTTTTTTCATATTTCTTCCAGGCCTTCACGCACCATCACATGTGCATATCCCACATATCTCATCAGCTACATGGGCATAGGGAGACTCAGCTGTGTAACAGGTCTCCAGAGTTCCTCCAGAGTCAACCTGGGGTCACCAGTAGGCAGGAGGAGCTGAAGCATCCCACCAAATATTCCTCAACTGGTGGTCAGAGGTGGCACTTGAGTCACAAGGGAATTGTTTTCTCTCTCCTCCTAATGAGCTCTACTTCTCAGTGTCACTTAGAAGGAGCCTTCCTTGAGCTGGGGACTGGAGTTATTACCACCTCCCATCCCTGGTAAAGTTAGCTCAGAGGAGGGGGCCAGAACATATTTAGGCTGTGCTACTAGCTTGCCAAGCTCTTTTAGCTGTTGACATGCAAAGGCTGCTCTAGGAAGGACTCTGGATGCAAAGGTCTGATCATATAAACCACCATCAACCAGAGTGACTGATAATAATGCAAGAATACCACAACTTTCCACAGCTGGATTTTTAGCACAGACCATAAGCCAGCAGTTTTGACATCCTGGGATCTAACTCTTACATGCTCTGGTTTTAGCAGCATCCTGGCTTGCCAGATCTGTGGTTGTATCATTTTTTGAAAAGGTTGCTTGTTATGGGAGTAGAAACAGACAAAGGAGTCTGAGACCTAAAGAGCAGCCAGATTGACAAAATCAGTTCACATTTCATTGTTATTTAAACTCTAGTAAATCCAGCCCTAAGAATAAGGGCAATCTGGATGAAATCCAGTAGATTCTTTGACCTGACTCAATAGTGCTGTACTGGAAGCTGAGACAGGGAGAAAAGGCTTTAAGTGATGTTTGCATCCTCTCCATCCTTGAGCTGACCCGGCACAGCTGTAGGACTTGGACATGCTTGACCAACTCAAAGGGCTGTTTTCAAAGAGAGCATTGGAGCACTCCTATCATGACACTGCACAATCCATCCATACACAGCCTTGTGACAGCATAGGGACCTCCAGCTCTTCTTTTGTGCCATCCAGGCTCAAAGCATTAGTGCACCAACATACAAAGTAAACCTTTGAGCATCCTCCCTTCTGAGTGGGAGTGTTGAAGTCCTCCTTACAGCCTTCTGTCAGGTACATCTCCCAACCTTTGCAGTGTTTCCTCTCTCACCTCTAGCCCTCAGTCCTTCTTCCCCCATCAAACCTGGTTTAAAACCCTTCTTCCTAAGTTAACAACTCTGTTGGCAATGTTTTGAATTAGTTTAGTTAAGACTGCTGGATGTGGGCATTTTGAATGTACACTGACTGATTAAAAACAAGTACGCTCTCATTTACACTGTTTTATACTTTCAAAAAACACCTTCAAGCTGCTAATGGGCAGTTAGTTTGTCAAACCTTCACCCCCCACAACTGTATCTTTAAGGACTTGAGAATTTTTTTCCCCATGCAGTAGTGGTTGTTCAAAAACATTTATAAATTAAAAATATATACATATTTGAAGGTTTTTACTAGAGCTGAATAATGCTTGAAACATTGGAAAACAAAAGGTTTGGGACTTTTTTTTAAAACTCAAAACCCAAACCAGACATTTTAAAAGAAATTTACTAAAATAAACTTTCCAACTACATTTTTATAGTCAACATAAATGTTTATAGGAAATGTAACACTGAAATTGTAAAGAACAAATTATTCCTAAAATGACCGGAACAGCCATCCTTTTACATTCTTAAATAATAATGTATTGCCAGCAAACTCATGTGATCACCAGAAATAACTATAATAGATCTCTAGCTCAATTTGGCCTGGAAAGCAGCACATACCTTTCCAATCAGTAATTCATGAATGTCACCCCGTGTTTCCAGTATGCATGGCCACAGGGCAGCCCTTCTCTCCCTTCCCTGTTGCTAAGGCACACTAGTATTAACCAGTACACTTTCTGGTTGCCTGAGCACAGCCAGACTACCAGCTATGTCCCAGACTGAGTGAGTCCATTTGAAAATATTTGTCTTTAGTCTTGTCAGTGTTGCACAAGGGCCATAACAGCATAGATAAGACCTGCCACACAAGGAAATAGTTATAGAAATGTCATACTCTTGCCTTCAGTGTTCCATATGCGTGTTTGGGCATCATCTTGTAACTTCCTGGAATACTGGAGAGTTTCCACTTACCAAAGTCTTCTTTATCCCATGACCCATTACAGGGACTGGAGGCCCCTAATATAACAGATGATCCCTCCCAATTTTATTCACAGCAATGAGAAGGAAATAAAATTTCATCTTGTCTTTTAACATACTCTCTCAGTGAACTGGCATTGTGTGTTCTTCAAGGTGATAGTTATTAACCAGTTGCCTGTTGAATCCCACCAGGATTGGCATATTTTTTCACTTTCTGAAGGACCAATATTTTCTAGCAGTCCCAGAGCAATTTTGAACTTTGTTGCCTTAGAGTACTTCTTCAGAGATGCATTTCTTTCTCAAAAGAAGTAAGGATAAACCATAATATGAATCGCTTTGCAGACTCTTACTAATATTTTGGTCAGGTTGCCCACACCAAAATATCAGCCCACAGATAGGCAGAAATTCCAGTTGCTGGAAGCTGGCTATATACTCCTACAGCGGTATGGGGATCACTGGATGCTCAAAGCAAGCACCTCATGATGTACATGACTGCTCTGTGCAGACAAAAAGGCAGATTAGCCTGGCCCCAGTCAGCATGAGTATGACATATCATAGGGAATGCCAGCCCCCCTGAAAAATCCTTTGAGGGCTATAAGAAGGATAGGCTAGTGGTCCTGGGGAACACTCCACCCTTGAGTCACAAGAGAAGGAGGACAAGAAATGGGATGCATCAGTACCATAATGACAACCACCCTTGCTGTGACCTACTGGCACAGGATCAGAGAAGCAAATGATGGAAGGAGAGGGATTTCTATTTTCAGTCCAACAGACCAAGTCTGTTTTCTCATGTCCGAAGTGGGAGGTTTGATGTTTTGTAAAAAACAGTTCCAACATCACAAGGCACTTTCTCTGGCTTGTAGGTTCAAAGGAAAAATGTGACCGGCCAGGATCAAAAGCCTTATTCAGTCATGGCTGATAAGCATGTGCGTTATGTCACCTGTCCTGTAAATAGGGCCCTTCGCCTTTCAGAGCACTTTGTAGCTGTGGGACCACCTACAGCAGGAGAGGTAGGACAGTCCACCTCCCTGTTTACTATAGAAATAAAGAATAATGAGAATCTGTAACTGAAGGTACCTACGAAATCTATTTTAGCCCAAGCTTTGTGTTCTTTCAATAGGCCAAGGAAGCCTTATCAGGTTAGTTGTATCAAGCTCACAAAGCCTTATAACAGGTTAGTTATTATAGTGATACAGTAACAGCAATTTCACTTTTTTTACTGATATTTCCTTCATCCTTTCCCTTAATTTTTCATCTTCTCGTCCTTCTTTCCCTCCATTACATCAAATTCTTTTTTAGTAAAATGTTTAAAGTTACTTATGTTTCTAAAAGTGCAGATTGTTACATTCTTTTTTCAGCTAACTGGAGCTATGTTAGAGTTTAAATGCCTCTTACACAATGCTTGATCTCATCATTCCCAAGAAAAGAAAATCTTTCCAGTTTTAATGAAGGAGAACCATTGTGCACAAAGCAGATGACTAGTACTGAGAATACTTGATTGTCTTCCAGCTTCTGCCATGTGCTTCTTGGGTGTTTTCCAGGAATTCATTTTACTTTGCTGTGCCTCAGTTCCCCATGTATGAAACAAAATAACATTATCCAACAGCATCATATAGGTACCAGATATATCATTACTGCTAAACCAAAGAAAACATTCACAATTTGGTTTCGTGGTTCTAACACCCTAAAAATAAACAACTAACATATACTTCTTCCATCAGAAAATAAAACACATAAATGAACTTCCTCCACAGCATCATTTTTACACATGGGAAAAAGAACTGCATTTATAAACTGAAAGGAGTAGACACAATGCGAGAAATCACAATGTAAGAAATCCCAGCAGAGATAGTTTGATCACAGGGATCTTTAGCACCGGGAGCGATCTTTACATACACAAATGAAGTCTGTATAATCGCTGTGCTTTGTTACTCGAATAGGGACTAGGGGAATCTGCTTCCCCGGGGACCTCTAGAGAAAGAAAGCATTACTTCCCACTGAAACAAACTAAAGTCACTAACAAAAAAATCCCGTGATAGAAACAACAGATAAGTCACTTAACTAATCTGGCAATTAAAAAAAAAAAAAAAAAGAAAAGAAAAAGGAAGATGCTTCCTGAAGAATTTGAGCCTCCTTAGAGACAGAAAAAAAGCTGGATGCCATATACAGTTTTACAGAACATATCTACCACTGTTTACTACCCTCTTGCTCCAGGGCAGCTAAAAGGTTCATGTTAGGAGCAGCATTCAAAAAATATTTAGCTTTTTTTAGAATGGACTTTCTGTGATCGAAAATTTCCTTTATATGGGATACATCTTCTGTCAAATTGGCTAATACTTCACATATTCAGAGAACAGCCATAAGTTTCAAGTTACTTTGAATTCATGGAAAAAATATCACCATATGGGGGAAAAAAGTAATGTTTCCATGAGAAAGCATAATGTGCAATTTCCTGTAATAGACTGCTCTTTGAGACGCAGCAGAAGATAGTGGCTCTCTCCAGCATTCACTAGGCTGCTACAAATGTAAAGATGAAGTATGCAGAAGCACAGAAGTCATCACTGTATTATTACACACTTCCTACGGAGAACTGGACGTGAACAATGCTTGTGCCACCTGGGGCAACCAGAGCTATCCCCTGATGTTTCCTTTTTTGGGGTGCTGGTGTGATCCGCACACTCCAGGCCTTCTGGGGAGCCTGGGGGCCTCCACCGCTGGGCCTCCACCGGCCCTCTCGTCTTCTGGCAGAGACATAATTCTGCAAAAATGGGCTGTGAGGACGGCTCAGCACATTAACTGCTCAGAGCCCAGTCCAGGGTTTGCGAGCTACCTCCCCTCCTCTAACAGGTTAGAGTGCATGAGGGATGCAAAAGAAAAAGAGGATTCCTCATTTAAAATAAAGAAGGGGGTGAAGCATGCGAGGCGTCTGTCCGGGGCTGCGTCTGCCTGCCCTTCAGGTGCAGGGAGCCCCTCAGAGCACCGTCAGCACCCTCCGACTCCAAGTGCTTTTTCAGCGCGGGAGGTTTCAGCCGGGCGGCGGCGCGTTGCGGGTCAGCGCTGCCCCCCAGCGCCGGGCGCCCGCCTGCGCGCAGCCCCTCCCAGCCCGGCACCCTTCCCTCCCTCCATCCCTCCCTCCCTCCGTCTGTCTGCCTGCCTCGACTCGACGAGAGGCTGCTCTGAAATCATACCACGTCTTTCCTGGGATCATATCTATCGGTACAGTTATATATAGATCTATATGCTCATAGATCTATCTATACATATTCTATGAATATAGATATATATATTCATAGACCTATATTCATTCTATGACTATATCTACAGAAATATATATTTTCATATTTCTATTTTTATATATGTGTGCATGTGTGTATATATATAGACTCAACTGCGCAAGTAAATGTTTAAATTTGTCCCATAGAAAAGCGCCTTTCCGCACACACAATCCATTGGCACTTTGTTTGTATTGATATCAGCACAGGGAACAAACAGTAAAACAATAAATATATGAGGGTAAAGTGCCAGACTTGATGAAGAAACACTTATAATTCAAACAATTCTCATAGATAGGAAAATGAGGGTCCCTAAGCAATGAAGATGGTGTTTTACATCCTCATTTCACTTTCACAGCTGAATTCCAGATCAACAGGGAACATCCTGCTCTGTAAATGTGTGCGCTCTCTCTCTCCCCTCTATCCCCTGGTGCTCTTCTCCTAAGGTTTTATGATTATTTTTATTCTGAACTTTCCATAAGATAGGGCTTGACCTTTTATACACAGTAAGAAAGCCATAATTAAATCTTGACATCCCCTTCAGCTAGGGGCTTGTGTTCCTGAGTCACATTTTCCTCCATAAAACACTTGGAAGACTTCTGAAACCGTCCTGTAATGCTTCCCAACAAATAATTGTGTGACTTCTGCTGGAAACAGCGGAAGTGCACTGCTAGGAATTGCCTCGTGCCTTCTCTGGGTCCATAGCCACCCTCCAGGAAAATCCCATTAATGATCACAACTGGATGTCAAACAGCTGGAAACACAGTCACTTTGGAGTACATGGGTGAAGTTTTCACTTGTAGATTAACACCAGTTTAACACTTTTTTACATATCTATCTGCCAAAATTTACAGAGGTTGCCACCTTGTTAAGACCACAGAGGAAAGTGTCCATGGTAGGATGGGGGTGACCTGGGGGAGGGCAAATGGTAAAACAGAGAGTCCTACAGTGGCAAGTGACTACTACTGTTTTTCAAAGATGGCCTAAAGTTAGGATTTACCTTCATTATTTTAAATATAATCACCTTATGCTCTCCCTAGACAGGATTAATCCAAGATTCGCCATGCCTTGGCTGGGTTCCAGTGCCTCCAACGCAGAACTGCACCCCCACCACCTCCGCAGGAGAGTTAGTCTGCCAAAATTTTCCCTGGGTCTTCAGCAAGCTCTCACACCAGATCTTAAGGATGACTCAGTGAACAATCCTTACCTCTCCTACACCCCCTGACAAAAAGGAAACCAATCCAGAGGCCTAAATAAGGAAGATAAAAATCTCAGAAACCACGCAGCAATACAACATCACAGAAAACACAGACACTTCAAAAAAATAAAAGAGCTGCAAGAGAAGGAGTCATGCAAAGTGTTACGCAAGGCATAATGTAGAAAAGCTAAGCTGCTTCAGAAAGAGGACAGGTTCTCTGTGAACAGGCAGAGCATATGGTACCTTCCTTTTGATTTAACTAGGGCAAAGAACACAACTTCAGGGATACCTCAAACTTGTTGTTTTAATTAAGAGTTGAAATGACAAAGTATATGGACAACTGCTTGGATTTCATACAGTAATTTGTAAGTTCCTACATCATTAACTGCATCAAAACAAGGACATGTAACTTTTATGTTGTGTTATGTATTTTAAAATAAACATATCAGGGTTAGACAGCTGTTATTATTTATGCACTTCCTAGCATATTTATTAATTTTGAGTGTGTTCTAATATCTTGACCAGAACTTTTGATGTTTTGACTTCATCCAGATAAGTATAAAAATGCCCTGGTGTATGTGTTGTCCAAATACAGGAAAAGAATTTTCCTAGTCATGCTAAGCATCCTGGCATACACTGTACTCTCACAAGAAGCATGGATCAACAGAAAGACTGGCTTTATTGCTTTCTTTTTAAAATAAAATAATTTCCTAATATTTTCTTAGCTGCCTAAGCACATTGGGTACTCTAATACAAAGCAAAAGCATTTTAAACTTTGAATGGTGCCTCTTTGTTACAGTAACAACTTATCTAAAGCAGGATTTGGGATTTTGTTATTAAAGAGCTGCAGCAGAGTCACCCTAGAGACAGTCATGGTCTGCCACAGTTCGGCAAGACAATACCCTAATCCCTTGGACTTCAAGCTAATTTTGGAAATCGCCCTGGCATTCATAATGCAGCACTTTGTCTTCACATATCCATTTTCTGCTGCAGCTAGCAGTAGTTAATAATTTTTGACACTCCATCACCCTAGCAGTTGTTTTATTTTGGTTTTGATACTGCCTGTGGAAAATGTGACTTTTTAAAGTAAAAAGAAAGAAGAAAAAAGAGAAGAACCAAGTACTGAACAATGAGAGACTTTGCCCTCATGTGAAGGCAGCTCGGCCAGCATGGAAATAGATGGACTAGCAGATGTGAAATCAAGGGAGGCTTTCCGGTGATTGCTGAATCATTTCTTCCTTTGTTATCGCTGCAGGGCTTCCTGTCAGCAAGTCAATAGTGCATTCAGGACACCGCTAAAAGGCCAGATCCTATTCACTGAGGAGCCCCAATTAGCCATGTGATGTCAGAGGACCTTTTCACATCTAACACAGTAACATTGTACCAGAATAAAGGTTATCCACTTCCAAAGGTGAAGGAGTGAAAGCAGACGGGAGCACACCCATGTATCACTTTTGGGGGCTATAACAGATTTTTACAGTGTGCATATCAAGCTTTGTTCTGTTCTTCCCTTTTCCTCCATCAGATAAGCATTATTCAACGGGATTTTCTTGTTGTTTTTATTGCAAAGGAACAGAACATAAGTTACAAGCAGGCCCTTTAGGGGAATGAATACACAAGTTTTATTGAGAATAAAATGGATTGAATTCCCACGTGTAACAGACACCCTGTCTTTGGGGTTATTGGATGAGGATCTCCAGGTAACCAAGACTGAAAACCCATTCTGCCTTATTCGGTGTAAGCTGCCTGAATCCAGCAGCACAGGCAGAGAAAAAGATGGGTAGGTGCTCTGGCTTTAGGACTACAGATAAAACCAGGCAGGCATTACGTGCAGTTTTCACTGATAGCTCGACTTTGGCAGAAAGACTCAGTTACACAGGACTAACTACAGCAGTCACCTCTGCCTCTTACCCCAGCACAGGTCCCTACCCCAGGGCAGCCTGCAGCAACAGAGGTCTGACACCTCTACCCAACGCTGTCCTGGGGGGAGCCTGGCCCCCATCAGAGACAGCCACACACCAAATGAAAAGTGTAGATTTGTAACTAAACATCCAACTCTTACTATTCCTAGAGTGACTTTTGGTGACAACTTACTCTCATTTTTTTTTCCCCCCGTGAGAAAAAGAAACCAGCTCTCAAGATGACAAACCTCCAGCATAACTGTGTGTTAAAAATGAAGAACGAAGACAGAAAAGGCACTTTCCACCCTTGAAACAAGGGCCTCAAGCAAAAGATATCCACCCCCACCACAATCAGTAATCCCAGTGAAGTACTGGGAAGAGAGAGAGCTGTTTGGGGTTTTGGGGGTTTTTTTTTCTTGCTTGTTTGGGTTTTTGAGGGGTTTTGTTTTGTTTTTTTGTTTGTTTTTTAAGGGAAAAAGAATTAAAGGAAGATACACACAATATTTGTTCTGCAGGGAACCCTTTCAACTTCAATAAAAACAACATCATAATATGACAGGTTAAGGCTCCGACAGGTTAGTACTTGCAAGGTGACCTATTATTTTATTTGGGAGGTTGCATAGCTATTGCCCATAATGCTCCAATTTCTTTATTGTGCTGGGCTAAGATCTCTTCTGCTCAATCCATGTACCACATAGCGATAAACCCTGCCAGGACAGAATAACTCCCTGGGGCTTACTTACGATGCTACATTAGAAGACCAGATGATGGTGAATAGAATACACGGTTTATTAATCTCTTCCTGCCTGTTCCAAAGCATGCATCTTATTTCAAATGATGCATCCAGGAACAGAGGACTTTCATTCTCAATTAATAACAACAAAGAAAACCCACCTGTGCTGGCAAAAATCTTTCAGTGATTATATGAACTACTGAGTCTGCATAAACTGGAACTGAACAATAAAATGCACAAAAGAAAACATTGGTGATGTTTTATATAAAGCTGGGTATAGAAAATCTGCAGTGAAAAGGGAATAGCACTGCTTTTGAAAATACCTGTATCCAAAGCTCAAACTCTATACGGAGTTTGTCCATGTAATGCATATTATAGCTGTAGCTGTATTCCAAAAGGAGATAACTGAAGCAAGGACTACACAGCTTCTTTTTTTTTTTTTTTATTACCAAGACTACATTTGATATCCATTTAAATAGTTATACTTCAGTTATCATTTTTTGCTTGAATTAAGCTAGTTTCTCTAAACTTCTCCTGTGTTGTTGTAAAAGGAACAAGCTTTAGAAAACTCTTTTCTCTTAGGATATTATTAATAGCAGGAATAATTAACAAATAGATATTGTTTTATAGGTTTAATTAATAGAGCACAGGTGCTCTAGGAACAATACTGACAGTTTAAGCAACTTAGAAAAGCTAGATAATGAAAAGCTAGACATAGATTAAGTATATGTTAAATAGAACATTTTGAGTCTTTTCTCAGAAGTATAAAAGTGAATTATGATGAAGATTGTTCAGAAGATAAGTAACCATGATGACCGAAGACTGCATCAGTGAACAGTGGTGTCTGAAGAGGAATTAGAATGGCACGATAGGAACTAGCCAAAACTGTGGAATACAATGGACTTTTGAAATTGATGATGATTTAAGAGCTGAAAGTTCCTGGAAAATCACCAAAGACTCTTTGTATTGTATGTTGTATCATATATAGAGAGGGCGTTTTTTGTTAGCTGTTGCCACTCACAGAGACAATGGCCCAACTCTGAGTTGTTAATAAAGCAAGCCTGGAGATACCCACAGTCTGGTGAAATCCTTTAACATTGTAATGAACTAACTAGCTCTGTGAGAATATTAATTACTTCCTACATCACACTTCCAGTATTTTCATTGAGATTTGGAAGCAAAAGTAAAAAACAACCCAAGACTCCCAGCAAGTATAATCTCACAGGTAATAGAATTCGGAAGCATTCAGCTAGGTTAAAGATAGTATTGCCTTTGAAGATAAGTCAATATTTTCATGTGAAATGCTGTATTTTACATCAGGGAGGGATAGGATTTTTGAGTTAATTTATATTCTTCTTAACACATGGATTACCATAAACTTCAGGTCTTAAAGTTTCATTACTTACAACTTCAGACAGTCCCATCTCAGCTTTTAGAGATGATTAAACATGACAAGGACACAGCACGCACAGGCAGCTTGAACAAAGCAAACTAATAAAAAACCCCTGGATGTTACAATAAAAGTCTGCTATGGCATATCAAGTCACTACAGGTATCTAAATTGAACATACTAACTAGATTCTTTTTTTACTTACTACACAAACCACAGACCAATTAAACTACACAGTAAAAAAATTAGGTAGCACATGTTTTTTTCTTTTTGTACCTTGAATATGATTTTTTTCCCTAGACAATCTTAGCACTTCCCTTTTCTTGCTCATTTTTCTAGCATAGCTCTATATTCATAAACCATTAATCTACTTTCTTCTTTTACATCAGTCTTCGAGATAGAAAATTCATTTTGATCAGTGACAAGCAAGAAGGCTACCTAGCAGCACAGTATAGAAGACTACCAATAATACAGTAGCTCTAAACATTACTGTCATTTTTTCTCTACAAGACTTACACACTAACATTTTCTTAAGCATAACCACAGCATAATTTCCTGCATCTTCAGATCTAACACCTTTCAGGTAGAGGTAGACAAGCTATAGCTTTTATTAGTAGTAACACACACATCAGAACCCCTCAGCTTTAAAACCTCAGAATGAGGCCTTTGACTTTGAGCATCTAAAAGAAAAGATAAAACTTACAAACAAATCAAACCCTCTAATCTCCTCACATTAAATAACAATGCCTTCTTCTAATAGCTTACCATTTAAAATAAGCAATCATCTCACTAAACCAAACTATCCCTTCTCTAAGTAGGTTTTTGTCACCTATCTCTTTTATTCCCATCAAGAAGATTAAGTTATCTATTTAAGGTGGGTTTTTTTTACAATGCCACTTAGAAGACATGAGAAGCACTAAAACAAGGTAGCTCTTGTACTCATCTGCTCTTTAAATACCTGTAAAACATATGGTATGTGTTTTAGTTATAATGAAAACAGAGTAGCTCTTTTTGTTGCTGTAATATTCCTTTATAAATATGTTAATGGTTTAAAGTACTTCAATTTAAAAGAACATTTAAAGCCCTGATATTTTTATTACATGCTCAACACCTGCTGCAGAATTTATGTTGCACTTTGCTAGTTTACTATCCAATGGTGCTCAAGAATGCAAGTGGAACTGAAATAGAAAAACAATCTACTTCTGCTCTTTGCTCTCTCCCACCGTTGTTACCTCATGGTAGGGAAAGCTGAACTTTGTGTAAAACTTGTCTCCAAGAGCTGTAGCTTACAGCCTGCCATACTAAGGTCAATCAGCACTTAATATGCAGTGTTACAAACTACTATGCCAAAAGATGCTTATTTGTGGCTCAGTAGTACTTTCCCAAAGGCTGGGATGAATAATCAGGGTGGAATTATTTCTGTTGAGTTAAGCATGCTCATGAGTCAATGAGGTGGTTGACCAACATCACTGAAGTGAGTAAAGTATGTCAAGTGTTTTCAGTGAAACAGGTGCTGTTAGTAATCCATGTGCCTGAGGTGAGGAAAGTGCTTCATCTGCTTTGGGTGTCAAGATGGTGACACAGGTGGGGTTTTTTTAAGTTGTCTTCTGAGATATAGCAAGACACAAATTTTAGTCTTCCATAGACATTACTATGTACATAAATTATGTAGAGTGAGAAAAGGATTTTTTTCTCATGGGAACTCAGGTAGAATGCAAGCTCCTCTTTTGTTTCTTGTGGATAGGGAAGATGTGATTCACTTTTCTTTATTCTACCTTCTACTAAGGAAGCTATTGTACTACTGTGATAGACTGGGAGGAGAAAGATATATGTGAAATTGTACTCAAAAGGACAGGGGGGAAAAAAAAAGGCCTTTACTACAGGTATCAAAACCAAAGCATTCAAACAGAAAAATAGTTCTGGCTGAGCTTTTCTACATGTTACTTTTCTTTTTAACATAAGCTGTATTTGTGATTATGTGGCTATGTTGCAATTTTTTGGGTGTTTATCTCTCTAGAACCAAGGCACTACAGTTCCTCTTGTTCTGGAACAACCAATGCACCCTCTCCTGTTTTCCCGTACTTAATGGTAAATACTGATGTGTTTGTGGCAGAGGGAAATGCTGTGTGACTGGATAAATATCACTCCTTGCAGAGTGGTGTTCATCTGCTAGTATTGGGTATTAATTGTTTTATTCCAGGAGAGACTTTTCTTTCAGGTAAGCACTCAGCCTTTTTAGGGAACTGGTAGAGAAGAGAATAAGAAAAAAGATAAATACCTAGCAGGGACACAGTGATCATCCTGTAGTGTGTTCTTAACATCTTAGGTGTAGCTTTCAATTAAGGCTTTTGTTAAAACAATGCTTTTGTCTTGAAGCAATATTTATGGTATACCTCAATTTTCAGTCAGGCTTCTTGCTCAGGAGGAAGAACTCTTCATTATGTTCCTTGCATATGAACAGATTAAATCCATCTGTTTTCTTTTTGTGTGTAATTATCATTTTTACCTCCATGGAAAAACTGATGTTGTATTTCTCTTCTCCTCAAAACCAAATTCAAAAACTAGCATTAACAGTGTAGTTTGAAGTCCAGTTAGGGCTCTTTCTAGTCTGGAAATAAAAGGTGTTACATTGTGGTTTCGGGAGTCATGTTTTAGGAGAGGGATTGTATAGCTAGTAATGATGCTTAAAATAAATGTGTAGGACTATTTCAAGGTTATGCAATTTAGCCATGTAAATAATAACTGTAAAATGAACGCAAGCCATCTTTATTCCCTTGGCGCGGTGAATTTTACATACAAGTGGTCTCTGGAGGGAAACAATGCAGAATTAGTGATCTGAATAGTATGATTTTTTTTGTAGGTTTGTTTTGTTTGTTTTTAACTACAGTCTAATTAGTATTGACTTGCTTTCTGAAGTTCTTCTACTGTAGCATTTTCTTCTTTCCACTCTTCTTCAGTTTTCCCTCAAATCTGAGAGTCCACATCTAGTTCAGGTAATACAGAAAGAATGATAACTCACTGCAGATGAAAACTTAGTCCTAACTTCTTGGTAAGCAAACTCTGTGTGAAGGATTGACTGGCAAATTGCCAAAATTTTAAGGTAAAGAAAATGTGTACAATTGCATTTATTGTACCTTCCTTATTAGAGGAATGGTCATTGCTTGTTTTAGTATCACTAGCAACAGAAGCATGAAATTTAGCTTTGCCCATGACTGATTCCTTGTGTTGCAGGTCTAGCTAATCTTTTCTTAAATAGATTTGAAGAGAAGTCCTGGGGAATTGTCAACATCAGTTACAGTCACGCAGAGTCTGATCCTATAATTGGATGCCACTTTGTTCATTTATGTAAAACTTTAGAGGACTGCTCAGGTCCATGGACTCAAGCAGACAATTTGATGTTAAATTTGAGAAGAATTACTGCACTGACTTATTAGGGCCAAATTTTGTATTAAATGCTTTTTCTTTAATTTTTCTTTCTTTGTCCAGAGAGCATTCTAGACAGACAACCATGTTGAGTTAGAGACATATTGTACTTCCTTTTCTCTTTCAAAAGTTTGTTCAACAAAAGATTCAGAAATCAGGTTGATAGTAATTATAACTTACAGGTACTACAGCATGTCTGGCAGATCTGATTGCCATATATTACCTTTTTACTAGTTGATAAATATGTAACTGTGAATTTAATTATTTTGGGAGTATTTTTGGACAGTAACATAATCTTGTTTCCTTTTTATGGTTGCCTATCATACCATTTGTTATTAATTATTCTTTTTGTTATTTTTATTACTGTTGTCAGTTTTCTAGCACTGGCTAAAACTTGTTGGGTTTTTAACATACACAGAACATGGGTTTTTCTTTTTTATTGTACTCAGATCATCATTTGCCACACTGCCATGAGACACTGTCAGGCGGAAATGACTAGTGCCTGAGTTCCATTTGTTAGAATTACTGCTTTAATTACAGGATTGTCAGACCTTATTAAGCAAATACAGGTGCTACAGCTGACAGACCTTATACCTGTGGTTATCATGCATTCTATCTACGTATAGCCTCAGCCTGGTTACGTTATATTACAGATTCAGCCCTATCTGATGCTAAATCAGGGTATTCAGAGTTGTATAAAACAGCCTGAAAATTCACCAGCGCTAAGGACTAGAAGCTTTGAGAGGCCAAAACTAAGACTGGAGTTTTGTCTCTATGCTGAGTGAGAAGCAGTCATTATCCTAGTCCTTAGGTAGCCTGTGACTGAACCAGAGATCTCAGAATGTGAGAAAAATCAAAGAGGAGGGAACTAAGGCATTAAAATTAAGAAACAGAATGGGTTTATAGAGGCATTAATGGACTGTCAGGTTCCCATTTTGTATCTACTTATACTTTGTATCATTTCTCAATAAATGACTAGGAGAAGATATTGCAGGGTATCTCTAGCAGAGGTGGTTCACAACTTGCATTTATTTCAGCAGTGCTCTGTATGAACACAGTGACTGATGGACAAAAGCTGAGTTTACAAGTTCTGGTCCTCAGCATGCAAAGCACTCTGGGTGTGATCTTGTTGTCAAGCCAAAGCAAATGCATGCAGGAATACCTAAACTGAATAAAAACAAGTAAAAACAGTAGCTGAAGTGCAAATTTCTTGCTGGTAATCTGGCTTTTGTTTTGATGTGGCATATATAATTAGCATAACAGAGCAGTATGCAAGTAAAGTCAATCTTTTATTAGTCTAGATCTTTAGCAGAACGGTGATTCTTTTTTTTTTTTTTTTTCCCCTTTTAAATCACTTCCACGTGTGGGAAATGAAAGGGGGAGATAGAAGGGCTTTCTGAAAAAATAAATATGTTTAGCTGGCCTGCTAATGTTGAACCAACCACCTTTTTTCAGCTGCATTGTTAAAGCCATGCCATTGGACAGGATGTACTGATTTTTGGGAGAGTGGAGTGTGAAGGATGGTCGACACCTGAGGGCGAACAGGGAGGTCCAATCTTCCAGATTTTTATTGCAGAGTGCTGTGGGAAAGCATCGCATGGAGCTGCTGGCTCCTGACTGCAGCCAAAGTTGCTCTGAGTGGTATGTGTGTGGAGGGGTTTATCTGGGCAGGGAAAGAAGGAATACCAGGGGCAGGTATGCAGAGGGGAAGGGAACCGCATTTCCCTCCAGGAAAAAGACCTGTGAAGAAACTGTCTGCCCGAGGGCGTGCTCCTTCCCGCTCCCCCGGGCCGGGCCGCTCCAGACCCGCCGGCCGTCCGCGTGCCTGCTGCCCCGCGCCGCCACCAGGTGGCGCCATTGCGCCGCGCGGGAGCCGGCGCGAGCCGGGCGGCCAGCCCTGCCGCCCTCCCTCCCGGGTCTCGCGGGGGCGAGGTGGGTCTGGGCCCTCGGGGGCTGGGGCGGGGGGTGCTCCGCTCTGAGGAAGGCGTGGGAAAATGCTGTGTCTCCGAGGGGAAGCGCCGGGGTCAGGCAGCCCGCTGTAAGCACCGTCTTGAACCATGAGCAAGGCGACGGCCCGACGATCGCCGCTTTTGGGGCCGCCAAGCGCTGAGCTGGCTCTCGGGGACTGCCTCCAGGGGCTGGCTTCTAGTCTCTCAGGAAGAAAGAAAAAAAAAAAAAGAGAAAAGATAAAAAAGTCTGCAGGGCTCTAAATGCAGTCTAGGCCCAGAGCTAGAACACAATAATGCCTTTTACCAGCAGCTTTCCCACTTCTAAAACTGCCATCAGAGTTGCTCCTGTTAGCAGCTGGATGTCCAAGGCTGGGCGCTGGCTGAGTTATCCGCCACAGTGGCTCTTGATCAAGCTCCACAGAATTGTATCTCTTTCTTGAGGCTTTTGGATAAAAGCTTTGATGGTAAAGAAGTGTGACAAAGTTGAGAAGCAACTACAGGCTGTGACCCAAAAAAGTCTGGAGCCAGGAGTGCAGGGCTTTGTAAACCATTTAACCTGCAAGGTGGCAACTGCTGGTTGGTGCAAATTGCCCTTTAGGGTTGCTGTCTTAATGCATTTAGTAAATATTCTCAGCATGCTAAGAAAACTGAGGCTCAGGAAAGCTTTTCTCAGAAACAACTCAATATCTCTTATCTGAAGAAAATAATAAATCTTAGTACTTCTCTGTATATGGATTTTAATACAGCAAAACCAAGTCAAGATAGCATTTGAAAACATCTTTAAACTCAGGCAAAAGTTGTTACTATTTTATTCTTTTTAAATTATTTATGCTGTTTGTCAACTTTCTGTATTTCACTTATTATCACCAGAGTGGTTTTAGATCAGACATTCAGGAGACAGATATTTCTGCAGATTGTAGGTTAGCTTCTTGTCAGTTTAATTATACCTGAATAGATGCATATGAAGCTGAAATGATGAATCTGGTCATGAGTGAATGCAGGTCTTTTGGCCAGTAGGGTACATATCATTTTTCTGGTTATGTAAGAATATTTTAAATGATATAATCTTGTTTTGTGAATTTTGCAGAGTAAGCATAAGACTGAGAAGTATCACCTGGCTTGTAGCAGTTCATTCCACCAGTGGCTGGGCTCTGGTCTGGAGAGATAAACTTTACTTTTCCTTTTTACATCTTGTTCTGGGGGAATTCAGTGAGGTGTGACTTGAAAGCATTATTGTAACATCGCTTTGCTGTTAAGCTGAAAAGCTCCGCCAGGGTATCCAAACCTTGCCTCTGCTGTGCCCTACTGCTTCTGAATGCATCATTTAGCAACTTCTGAGTGATTTGGGCTAGCTCTATCACTGCTTAATGAGAGCAATTCTTCGACTAATGCATGCACATCAAGAACAGATCTGATGATACAAAATGTTCTTGGATGTTCCTGTTGTAGTACTATTACCTAGGCAAAATAATCTTTCAGTTAAGACCGAAGAGTGAACTAGTGCTAGTTCCTTAAGGCTCACCCTTAAAGAGAATGACCACCATAAAATACATCAAGCTTGACAAGACGGTTTCTACTGTGTTGTTTTTCAAAAAACCTTTGTGAACAGTCCAGATCTTACAGCTGCAAAGCCTTAAAAAAGCTGACAAAGAGCTTCTGAATACCTTGTTCCAGAAGTTCTGATCAATGTAAGCTCTACTTGCTATTACTTAGTAAAAACAATCACAATTATTTGATTACACTAAGAACAAGTCTTATAACAAGTGAATATAGTTTCTCGGTGTTTACATCCTTGTAGCAGTAATATTTTTCACCTGTGCCTTTGTAGTTTTATATGGAATTGAAAGGCTATATAGGCCATATACTTCTCATTATCTTATGTTAAGGCTATAAATGCGTTTAAGAAGTATAAGTTTTAAGAGCCTGAGTGTTGAAGGTGGAGCATACTTAGGGATATCAAGCATGGCAAAGCATACCTTGTTGGCAAAAGGTATTTACTTAAAAAGGCTAGGTGGATTACAAGTTGTCCTGTATCAAAACTAAAGCAAACAGAGTGGTTCGGACTATACTGAAGTAGATATCAGTGTTCCTACAGAGGCAGTATGTCTTTTGCTCTCTGTCGCCAACAATGTACCCGATTCCACTAGCTCAGGTACCAGCAGCCAATGTGCTGTTTCCAGTATTATTTTATGCAGTCCTGGGGTTAATGCTCACAAGAGGGTGTTTTTTCTACAGCTTGTGTTTGGGCAAGCACAGTCTTGGACTGGGAAACTGTAGCAATTGCATAAGTTGGGGGTTTTTTTGTTTGTTTGTTAAAGTGAGTTGTTTTCAAAATGAGTTATATATTAAACCATATTGGAGGGTTTTCTCCTCCAAATGATAGATAGATTACCATGGGAAAATGCAACTTTGTACCTGTTTCAATGTATGAACAACAACAAAAAAGGTTGTTCCTTTATCTTGGCTTTAAAACTAGAGAATGAAAACTTCCCTGAACTTCACAGAATACTTCACCCATTTTCTGGTAACAGCCTCTCTTCCCTGCTCTGAGATCAGAGCCTCTGGTGAGCCAGAGAAGGAAATGAACTGAAGTATCACACCGGTTTAACTAGACTGTTTTGGGGACCAGTCAGATCTAGGAGGTATATTCTTGCTTTTGTTCTTGACAACTTTAAAGACACACCTGGTAACATTACTGCTAAGCTCTGCTGGACCCGAGCCAACTAACTCCCAAGTCTGTCATCATCCTGAGCTGAATTCTGAATCCAGGGATCTGCATCTGCAGAGTTGAGTAGTGCAGATGCATGGGAGGAGCTAACTTCCCCCTGATGGCCTGCAAGCCTTTGGGAAGTGCAGTGCTGGCACACCTGAATAACTGTGTCTGTGTCAGCTCAACCCAGATGAGTATAGTAGCTCTGAGAGAGCAATGCCTGTGCTACAGTTTAGGTGGTGTTGTACAGAGCCACACAGTACTTGTGATTTGCCCAGTTTCTAATTATCCTTCATAATCAAGAGCTGCAATTATATTGACACACACACGTGTGTATATATATATATATGTAGTTACTGAGAATCAAATAAGCACCATGTTCAGAGTGTTAAGAGTAACTATACTCAAGTGGCAACCATTTCCCTCCCTGGATGGAGTTTATAAATATTTTTGCTAGTTACTGTCTTGCACTGGTTATTGGCCAAGAGATAACAAAGATGTGAAAGGAGTGTGTGTCTGTGGACTCCTGGATCTTTTGGATAGGTGAAGGTTTAAGAGGTATTTCTAGACATTATTAACCACTTGACTTTAGTGGACAAAGATTTCTGCACATACTGAAGGTGTCTATTCCTTCCTGTCAAGCTGTATGTGTGCCACACTATCATCTCCTGATACATCAGGGATGCTGCTTATTCTTACACCTACACTTTCAAAAGAGGAGGATACCTGGTTGACCTGCATACCCTGTGATTTTTTTAAATACCTGCTGAGCAATTTTATTAAATGCTTGTATTGTCTTTTTAGGCTTGGACAGGTAAGTCTTATCCTTGGAGGAGGAAGAAAGGGATTTGCTGTCATTCCTTCTGTTTAGTTCTGATCTACTGGTCTTACTGATGGTCTAACTAATGGCAAAAACTAGTAAACATATGCTCATGCCTTGCTTGAAGCATACTGATGGTATTGTCTAATAACATTCAAAAAGGATGATAGTTTTCTCATGCTTGTTTTATCCCAACCATATATGTTTTAATTGAATTAAGTAATTTTTATTGGGACATCTGGAGAGAAATCTGACTGTTGACATGGAACTAACTGCTATGCCAGGAATATATACTATTTAAAAACACAGTTAATAGTGTAAATAGCAAATATTGTCATTCTAGTATGGGTTTTCAGTAAACACATTGGAATGGGAATATAAAAGGATAAAGAAAGTATAGCTATGCAAGTTTCTTCTGCAAAAATTGTAAGTAGCCAGTGATTTGTTTTCCAGGATTTTCCTTATCACCCCAAGTAAAGTGGCAGTTATTCAAATTTAAAATTCCTTGCACATTTATGCTGTCCAACACCTTGTGTGTGTATATGTAATCATCTGTATTCTGCTCGTTTTCATTTAACTTTTCTAGTGCAAGGCTTTCATTCAGATTGACTTGTTCTTCTGTAAAGCACAAGCATGTTTTTGGAAGAAAACAGATTTTCTGTATAGTCTGTGCCACCAGAGAGTTCTGGTATCTCTCCTATTGCTGTGTGAATTGCTAATGAACTGAGCCTCACTGTCCAAGATCTAACAGAGGAAGTAAATGAAAGGAAATCATTTACTTCGCTAACTGGAATTACTGTTTACTGAAAGGTAATGGAAGAGATAAGAATTCCATCTTTTTAGACAAAAAAAGTGCAATTGATATGACTGTAATGAGGTTATAACTTGCCAGAAAAGAACTTCTGAAACTGGAAAATCAGGCTTAACAGCTGAACATGATGAGAAAACTGTCCATGTGATAAGAAGGTATATTTCATCTCTGGGGACTTTCTTCCTCAAATGTTTTTTCTCAGTAGTCGATTAGGCATTGCAGACAGTCAGGTTTAATCAGTATGAAATAAATCTTGGCTGTTCCTTCATTTCTGTCTTCTACAGATTGTGACTTTGGTAGCTATCAGAATAGAGATGCATGTGTGAGTCTGGACCAACCACTGCAGAAAAATTTATCCAGTTTAATATATATCTGTGGCAAAGGCCTATGCCTAGGACATCTGTCTATGTAAATTTTTCTAAGGTAATGAATGTGATAGTCTATGTCACATTTGTTAAGCTTGAAGGAAATAAAAAGAAAAGCTTGAACAAAAATTGCTCATTTTCCTACGTTGTTTGCTTGAGACAGTGAAGAGAGAAATGATGGAAATTACTCTTAGTGTAATGTACTCACTTTTGTTATGCTCTGTAATGAGACTGTCTTAGCAGACTGGGAGAAAGAACTCTGGTTTCGCAGCCTTATCATTGCAAGTTGGAGATTTGGTATGTATGGGCAGGGTAGAGAACGTAACATGATGTGGAGGAATGATCCAAATTGCTGGTCAAGGTCTGTATGTCAAAGGGAACATGGGAACATGAGCCAGCTGGTAAACACCTTTTTCCTTTTTTTTTTTTTTTTTAATTAAAAAGTATTCTCAGTCCATCTCCAATGTTCTCACTTCTGGCTTTTTGACCCTAGGTTTGCTTGTTGCTCTACAAACAGCATCACCCCAAATAACAGTCTTTTGCTGTTTATAATGTCTGACATTTATCAATGAATCCTCCTTGAATTTTCCTTTAAACACTTAAGTATATCTTTGAAAGTTTTACTTTTTAGTACTGGAAATGAACTCAAGAAGATTTCAATACATACATTTATATATATATATATATCTATTGAAAAACTATTCATAATTTTGTTTTAGTTTGAGCTTCCCTCAAGAAAGAAATGGATATGCTTGTAGTTGGAATTGGCCAAAAAATATTTATGTCTTTTACCATATTTGCAAGCTGAGATCATAAGGATGTTCTATCCTTGTTGTTCTGCTGTTACATTAAAATGAGATAAGCATGCTGTACTTGCTGCTGCAAAACCACTGTCTGACCTTTATTCTAAAAGAACTGTCTTGTTAGGAGCAGAACTAAATGGTGACTATGCAGCTATAGGAAACAATGATCACTCTACCTTGTAATTGTACACTATAATCAGAAACAGGATGGCACAAAGTTCAAACTTCAAGATTAGAACGTCATACAGAATAAGAAAGCATTAGAAAATGCTTCCTGGCTGAACTTATTTTAGTGATGTTGGAAATACCACAGTAGGTGTGACTTGTATTAGCAGCACACTTGCACCAGGTTATTCAAAACTCTTATAAGCAAGTCTCAAAAATGTTACTTGAAGGTAATTTCTAAGTCTTTCTTCTGCTTTCCTGATAAAAGCAGTTCTCTTTGAAATCAACACAGACTTACAGAGTGTGCATCTAAGAGCAGAAGCTGGCCTGTAAATTAAAGCTTCAATTGCATTTGAATGTGTTTTTCCAATAAAGTAGTCTTGAGGTGATTTCTGTGGTGTTGAGTCTGACACCATAATGCTAGGATAAGCACAAGATATTTGGAGTAAGTCAAGCTTGACCAGAAGGAACTGTGTAGTAAACTAACTGGGGTTCCCAGTTATCAGGGTATCATGAGGAACATGTAGGTACAAATACAATGATTCAAAATTTCTCTTACAGTCTCTGAAATTTGTAAGTACTAGGAAAAAAAGCACTCCTTATGTGAACACACGTCTAACAAATTCAGAAAAAGTTCAACAGAAAATTATTTCTATACTTTTAGTTACAAAATAAGAGCTTTTATAATGGTTATAGTGAAGGAGGAATGGCAACTGAAAATGCAAATGAATGATGATGAGGTAGAGTTAGTGAAGAAGGACAGAGGAGAGAAATGTGCTAAAGTTCAGTCAAAAATGTAAGCAGCTCTTTGAAAACGCACTGAAAAATTAAGCAGAGACTGGCACTGTGCATAGAGGATGGCTTGTAGCTGTGCATTCAAAAAAAAGTATGGAGAAAGCTACTGCAAACAAAACTTAGTGACATCCTCTTACCTGAAGCTACAAATGGCTAATAATAGATCTATTTTGCTCTGTTCTCTGTACCTAGTGCAACACCAGCTCTCCCTCGTGACACTTGCATGTGGTTTTGAATCTAACACTTGCATGTGGTTTCTTCTGCTGAGAGGAAACAACAGGGAATTACTCACTTGGATGGAGGATTTCTTAAGGGCATTTGCCAGTATGACAGTTGTTTGATCTATTAAGTCTGTATTTGGACTTGTCAGAAGAAGGAAAAAGGCAAGCATGCCTATTTTACATTCTCTTATGGAAAAAACTCACTAAATAGCAGATTAAAGATCTGTACGGTCTTGCTTTTCTTTCAGAATTGCAAAGCTAGGTGTCTGCATCCTCACAGGAAATGTGCCCATCATTGCAAATCCCACATGTAATTCACTGACATGTTGAAAAGCAAGTGGGATTTTATTTGCAAAATTGAAGTTTCTGGTATGAGTTTCGGCAGTTGGGCAGAGCATTGGAACCACAGAAAGTTTGTGTTGCACCGCAAGCTGTCGCTCATTCTGCTCCACAAACAATGAGAAATCTCCCAGCTTCGCAATGTTATGAGTAATAGTGCAAGTCATTGAATTAGACAGTCTCATGGGGCAAGGTGGCCTTGCCCCAGAATGAGACGGTGTTTCTGAATTAATACTGTTTTGATATTACCTCATTTGTATGTTTGTTTAATTTAGAACATTTAGTTACATTTGGAGATGTATTACAGTATTCATTCTGTAGGCTATTTCCTATTCTTGGATGATAGCTGGCTCCTCATAAGATCAGGGATGTGCTGTGCTCCTATGCTGTTTTTTACTGCTGGAATTAAATAGGGTTGTTAAAAGGCTTTGTTACCTAAACTCTTTAAGTGGTAAATATATTTGTTTAAATGTTTATTACAGACATACAGCAAACATGCTAAATATGGGGGGAGGACATCTTAGTTTTAAATTCAGGCACTGTGCTTTTGAGGTCAAGGCTTTGTGCATATATCTCTAAGTGTAAATCCTACCCCTCCTTCTCTGGTTTCTCCTTTATTCACTCTTCCCCTTCTTTCACTGGAATAATTTATGCTTCTGGAATACATGTTCTGGAAAAGCAACTGCGTAGGAGTTTTGTGGTCACTTTGAGGCCAATTTCAAAATAGTTTTTGCAAAGCTTTTTCTTGCACAGTGTGGTATTCCATCCATTTTAATATGGAAAACTAGACTTGCTTCAATTTCACCTAAAAGGAAAGCTACCAGATCCTGGAGGATTGTAACTACAGTATTTCAGTAAGTTTTCCATATGAGTACAAAGCCAAAAGTTTTACCGATTACTCTTGTAACACAATGAATCCCATTGAATGAGCCTCCACAATAATCTGAGCAGAGTTGTCTCTTCACATTTTATGTACTCTTAATTCCCACAGGAAAAGAAAAAACAAGAGAGAAACAGAGGCCTTGCCCTTCCTGGTAAGCATAGTGTGCTTCTCTTAAATCATCTGTGAAGGGGCGCTGGTTCTGGCAGAAGACTGCCAGAAGGTTGCACTGAGATATGCAGTTCATACAGTAAAAGTGTTAACTCAGCTTGGAAGGGACCTCAGGAACTCTCTAGTCCAACCTCAGGCTCACAGCAGGGTCAGCTGTGAGATGTCAGTGGGTTATTCAGGTCTTTATCCCATGGGACCTTGGAAAGGGATGGAGACTGCACAGCTTCTCTGGGGAACCCGCTTCACTGCTTGGCCATCTTCACAATGGAAGCGGTTTTCCTTTGCTTGTGTCAGAAGGTCCCCTGCTTTAATTTAAGACCACTGCCTCTTGATCTCCTGCTGTGTACTTCTGTTAAAGAGCCTTGTTCTGTTGTTTCAGAATGATCAAAAATGTTAAGGACACTTATTCAGCCACTTTACTTTGCAGGTATTAGCTGCCACTGGGTGCCCTCCCTACTCCGTGGCTATCTTGTTTTCAGTCTGAACAGACCCAGTCCTCTCATCCTCTCCTAACATTTGCTCTAGCCTCCTGACCCTCTTGGTGGCCTGATACTGCAACAACAGTGATTGCCAGAGATGGGCTCTTTCTCTAAGTAAGCCGGTTGGTGAGAAAAACTTCCAATTCTGTTTGTAACAAGACTTAATAATCTCTCTTGTGTTTCTGTAAAAATGGAGCTGTAGGATTCCAGGTCTGCCTCAAATGCTGGTCTTATAAATTAAGATAAGTTACCCTGTTTGTTGCATAAAGCCCGCTTCAGTTTGGACGTTGCTGACTCTGGCTGTTAGTGGGAATGTTTGCTGTCCATGAAGAGCCCTTGTGGCTCTGGTCTGAGGGGTGTTTGTGAGGACAGGAGGGTCTATCCAGAGCGTGGCCTAGAGTCTTGACTGGAAAATAATGAAATGCAATTCAGATTGGAGCCTAATTTATGCTGTCATAGCTCTGCTGTGTTGGTACGAGTTGAAAGAACATAAAAACAGCAGCTAAAGACAAACCTAAGGTTTCATCCTCAACGCTTCTGAGCTCCTTGAGGCTCTGCCTCATGAAGGTGAGTCACGTGGCAGCCTTTGTGTTTGAGGGAAGAAAAATCTATGCCCTGGAAGCAAGTCCTCCTGTTTGATACAGCGGTTGCTGCTGTGATTTCTCAGTTGAGGGAGGTGTTCTTGCTTCAGGGAGAGGCAGATGCTGTGCCAGGCTGGCATGGTGGCAGGTGATGCAGGTAGTGCTGCTGTTCACCAGGAAGAGGACAGTCAGAAACTTAACCTGGGAATATGCCCTGGGTGATGAAACAGTAATGCCTTAACGCCTGGGGTTGGATTTGGAGACTTTTTGGTGTCAGGTTGTCAAGCTGTAATATTCATGTAGTGAGTGCACTGGGACTTGTGATTGATTTGCATTATGATTTCGGTGTTTTTCTCCTTTCTTCTTGATAAATAATATTATTTGCTAATTGCTTGTGATTTTTTTAATTTTTCTTCCTTCTGTATCCCACTGATCCTCTTCCCTGTTGTTTTCCTTCAAGCCTGCGTGCTGTCCGCCGTGCGCTGTGCAGGGAGGTGAGGCTCTGGCGGGCGAGGCATGAGGAGGCAAGCGGCCGCCTCTGCCGGTGTCCGGCCTTCAGCTGGCAACGGCCACAACGGTGCCCCGAGAGCTCCTGGATTTGCCCCCGGTGACGAAACACGGCGCCGTTTAACACCTTGTTCCCGTAACCCTTCCCTTCACACCCGCTGGCAGGGCCGGACCGGGCCCGCTGCGTCAGGGCGGGCGCTGGGGAGGAGGAGGAGGAGGAGGAGGAGGAGGGGGCGGGGGGCGGGCGGGCCGCCATCCCGGCAGCGCCTCAGTGGCGCGGCCCGGCGGGCGGGCGGGCGCTGCCCGGCAGGTGGCGCTGTAGCCGCCTGCGCCCCTCTCGGCTCCTCTCGGAGCGGCGCCGCCAGGAGCCCCCGTGTGTCCGCCATATTGGCGCCCGCGCCGCAGCCGCCGCGCGTTGTTCCTCCATCTCCTGCCGGCGCGGCCGAGCGGAGCCGAGCGGGGGAGGGGACGTCGGCGCCGCCGGGCGGGAAGCGGGGCGAGGAGGCCGCGCGCTGCCGGGAGGAGACGGAAACGAGCGGCGCCCGCGTCCCTCCGCGCCCGCCCCCTGCGCCACCCGCCATGGCGAGGAGGCCCGGCGGCCCCTGAGCGCGGCGCACACGCACACACAGACCGAGACTAACCCCCTCCCGGCCGCGGCCCGGCCCGGCCCGGGCGCCATCAGCGGAGAGAAGCCGCCTGGCTCCCGCCTCCGCCGCGACATGGAGGCCGTGAAAGCCTTTAACAGCGAGGTGTGTAACCCACCCCCCCCACCCCCCCCCTTCTTCCCCTCGGGGTCGGGGAGCGGGCGGGGCCCCGGCGCCCGCCGCCTTCCCTGCCCCCTCCCGCTGCGCGCGCCTCGCCGCGGGGAGGGGGCGGGAACCGGGGGGGGCCGCGGCGGGTGGGGGGGGCAGAGGTGGGGGAGCGCTCCCGCAGGCAGCCCGAGTGCTCCCCCCCCGCCCCTTGTCGGGCGGGAGCGGGCCGTTGTCGCTGTCCCTGGGAAACGGGAGGGGGGAGAGGGTAATGGAGGCACCCCCCCACACACACACTCCTCCTCCCGCCGTCAGGCTGGGGGAGACTGAGCGGAGAAGAATGGATGTGGCGGCGGGCTGAGGGGAGAGGAGGCAGCGGGAGGAGGCCGCGGTGGGGGAGGCCGCTTTCCTGCGCCTGGCGTGCGGTGGGGCGGGTGATGCCCGGCCAACTTCACGCAGCGTCGGGGGGGGGGGGTTTCCTGCATCGCCAGGCGCGGGGCCTGCGCGCTTCCCCGCGACCCTTGCCTCTTCTCCCACCCTCTTCCTCCTCGCTTGTTAAACGCGCGCCCGCTCTTAACGCCTCGTGGAGCTGTGTTTTCAGTCTGGGGATGGGAATACAAAGGCCTGGAGACACGTCTCTCTGTTCGAGAACAGTATATTCGCAGTGGTCAGGATGGATGGAAACAGACATTCCTGCGTGCTGCACGGAGCTCAGGTTCTGCACCAAAGCACTGTGCTGAGAGTGGGCTACGGCACCCACAAACACACGCTTACAGGCTCAGGTACTGATACAGCACCTGGCTTCCCTTTTGTGCCGGTAGTTAATGTTTGGTTTATTGCAAGATAGTTCTTCTGGCAATGTCGCTTTGTTCATCTTCATTGCGAGAGTTTGTGTCATTTATATTTTAAAGTTAAGGTAAAAGCAAGGGAAATAAATACCTGCTTTCTTCATAGGAAGTCATACGTCGTAAAGAATAGATTTTTGGTTATATTAACCGTAGAAAGTATCAGCTCTGGTTACAATGTATACCTCTATGCACACATATTGGAGCTTCGGGTTGCCCTCTTGCTACCCCCAGTGGGGATGTAGTAGGGTTTTAATGATCTGAAATAGTACAGTGCTGGTTTGGGTTCTTAAAATGTTAATTTGATTTGTAGTGGAACAACGTGCCAACCATGTTGTTTCTACAAGTCACAATAAGATAGGTTTTTAAAATGGACAGGTACTTCTGATAACTCAAGAGCAATTGAACAGCCGTAACTGATGTGCAATTCTAGGCATTGCACTTTATGCATCTCGAATTCTTAAGTAGAAGAAGACACATTGTGGCCGCTAGAAGGAAAGCAAATACTAGAAACTATTTTTTTCCTATTTTATTATTTGATTGGCTTATGTGCTGTATTGTTTAGTGGGGAAAAGGAGGAGTCTAGTCACAAGAACTGAAGAACATAAGTAGATTAGAACCTTTTTCTCACATACACCTACTAGTGTGAGCAAAAGTCTTCACTTTCATATTGAAAAACAACTTCTGGCTGACTTGCTGAGCACTCAGGTATAAGTACTGTAAAAATAACTCGCGAGACTTAAGGTGAGAACCGTACTGAAGAGCAGAGCTTTAGAATATGCCTTAAATCTTCTGAATACTTGAAAAACAGTAAACTTTGGGTTGTCAGAAAAGAAAATGCAAAAGATCAGGCAATGACGTTTTAACCAACTTATTTCCTATGGTATAAATACACAGCATCTATGAATAGACTTATTTTTGTGACTTCTCTTTCAGTTTTGTTTTAACTTGTATCTCTCTGTATTTGAATGCTGGACTACACTGATAAGAAGATTTTAAAGATGCTATGACTAAACCCCTGATCCTGGAAGTAATTGGTGCAAGACTTGCTACATTTGGAGAATCCGAAGTGTCATTGCTAGGCACTCTGACATCTCTGTACCCAGTGCAGAACTTGACTTTAACTTAACTTTCAATCATTGTCTCTGGTCTAACAGACCTATAAACATTTTGGATTTTAGAACTGTGAAATGATTAATAAATATTTAAAGGAGCTGAAGTGTATGAGTCCGTAGATTGTAGTCTGTGCTGTACCCAAATGTTTTTGATTAACTTACAGAATATTTCTACTTCACATCTAAAAATCCTTTTCTTTGTTTACATTATGTTTTAAGGTCATATTATATTCCAGAAACGATGTCAGAGTTCTGTTATAGAGATTTTTGGCTTAAAATAGATGTAAATTAAATTTAGCAGTAGATGGGATAGACTAAATTGTACAAAAACTTTTACCATACTTTCTCTTAAACAGTTTGCATTCAGCTAATAATTTTACAACAGTTTAGGTAACATACTGGTGAAATCCAGATGACATTTTAGAAAGAACGTTCCAAATACCTTTAAACACTTAAGTCTGCAGGTTGAGTACTTCTGGGGTTGGGGTTTTTTTTTTTTGGTTGGTTGGGCTTTTTTAAATGAAGGAGTTGTGTTTGGATTCTGCAGTGAAGCTAAAATAAAGGCAGCTGTCCATCTAGGTAGTATAGCTTACTCCAAATGTGTGTGTGAGCTGAGCAATATCTTCTATTAGCTATCTGATGTGATAGTCAGAATTGAAGTAGTTAATATAGGCTTGTTGTTAATTTGATTAGAAAGAAATATTTCAAGTTTATTTGAACTCTGACTACTGGAAGTAATGCCAGCTGTGGTGGAAAGCTGTTCAGTGTCTAGTGATGATACGTGACATTGTCAGTGCTGTACCTAGTCGTGTATATATAAAATTAGTCCTAACATTTAAAGTCTTGGAAAAGATTAAATTTAAGATGGTCAGTATTGTTTTCATGTAATGGTTGATGTTTTACTATTTGATTAAAAGTGCTTGGCAACTGAAAAATAGAATACTATACAACTGACTTAGTATATTGTTGAGGTAATTGGCAGTGTTTTATACCACACAGTTTATCATTTGCTACAGTTGACATCATGAAGGCTAACCATTGCAGAGTCATTTTCCTCCAGGTCTCAATTCAGGCCCTGAGTTTTTTTTCTGAAAAACATAACCTCAAAGTCAAGGACAGGTCTTGACAGAAAAAAATGACTGAAATGTTTCCAATTCTTTATACATTCTATAAAATGTATTTTGTCAAAAAGGAATTGAAATGAACTAGAGACAAGCATGCGTACCATCACAGTTCCAGCACTCAGATGGTAATGTTTTAGTTGCAGACTTCTCTAGTTAAAACTCAGTCTTTGTTAGTATACTGAGTTTTGACTATATACTAAATTTGTTATGTTTGCTGTCATCTTCAAATCTAGCCATTCTCACATTGGTTTTAGGTACTGTACCTGAAGTTGGTTTTGGGTGCTAGACTCTCAAGAGTTTTCTTGCAATACTTGTCCTTCTTGCAGTGTCAATCTTTGTATGTCCAAATTATTTTTCACATTATAATGGGAAGAATGTGTGCAGACAAGTCTGAAAGGAGATCAGAGGATGCTTTAATTCTGAAACACATTTGATTCTTTATTTATTTTGATATGAATCTGTAAAATAAATATAAATAATTCTACAGACATAAATAGCAGTAGGACTGAAATTTATTTTAGGGGAAAGGGAGATCACAAATTAGTTTTAAGTACAACACAATACTTTTGTTTAGCCATGTTAACTGTATTTTTAAGTATTAAACAACAGGAATCTTGGAAGGACATTTATTTAAGTTTTAAAGGGAAAATTCGGCTTAGATGCTTGTTTCTTTAAAAATTGCAATAGTAAGTCACTGATCTAATTCAATTAAACATAGCATTTCTATTAATTTAAAGTTTCTCAATAACTTTAGTCACGTACCAGCTTCGTTAAGTCTTGTTGTCCATGATGCTGCCCTTACAGATTTTTTTGTATGCTCTTTATTTAAAAACAAAACAAAAAAATGCATAAGCTATGCACATTTTGGTGAAATCATTGAAAATTACAATACTTTATAAGTTGCCAAAACTGGCATCTGCAGGTTTGAACTACAGCCATTTAGAAGGTTAGCAGTGGTCAGACCTACTTAGGACAGTTTGATAGCCAAAAAAAAAATCCAAAAATGTACCTAGTTGTAGATTTTACATTGTTGGATCCGGTGAACAATAGTTTTTATCATCCAGTGCTACAAATTTGAGCTGAAATGTAGTGGAAAAATTACAGGTTTTATATTTGTCAGGCAACATAATATATTATGATACTGGAGAGGCAATTGTGAAAAGGACAATCTTACATTTAAAAAAAGAGAAAAACAGTAAGACAAAGCTTCTCCCTTGAAGCCCAGGAACAAGTAAGTCATGTGTCTTCTGATCCCTTTCAGAAATGCCACTTTCATTTGAGCATGTTTTGTATAAAAAGTTTAATGACTCTTCTCTGTACAGTTGGATGCTGATCTTTTCATATACAAGGGAATTGAATGGAAAACTGTCATCATGGAGATGTACAGAAATACGCTCTGTCTTAGTGTTTCAAGATAAGGGTGGGCATAAAGTGCTGTAAGATTAAGGTAGTGATTACAGCTTGCTTAAAGAGTGATGTGGGTTCCTATGCCTTTTCTCTTGTTAATCTAAATGTCTTCTAGGGTATGAGACTCGCAATTAAAACTTCCACCGCGTTGCTAGGTTGGGGTTCAGCTGTTACTAACAATGAAAATTGTTGTCCTTGCGTAGCTTGTCATAAAGTAGAGTCACAATGAGCTTTTGGTGTGCAGAATGGTTGAGAGCCACATAAGATGATAAGAAGCAGTTCATTGCCTGTTAGATTTGCACTTCATTGTCTGTTGGTCACCTTTATCATGATGTTTCTTTAGAAGGTATGTTTTAAGTGGCAGTGGGGAACAGTTCAGTCGATTACTATTTCAGAAATGTGACCCTTGGAAATAACCCACATTGTAATTACTGAGCATTGGAGTATAGGTGTACAGAAGTGTAACTCAAATATTCTATTTTAGACTACTTTATTTAAATGGCATATTCTAAGTCACCAAGGCGGCTTTTTCACAAAAGAATGCCAGTTGATGTTAAAAAAAGCTGAATGGTATGCCTCATGAAGATGCTAAATAGAGATTGATGCTGAATAGCTGGCAAGAGTGAAAAAAAGGATGCTCTTTGAAATGGGGAGCCAGAGCTTTGATTAGTGCAAATAGTGATAGTAGCAGTTGTTACGTATGAGGAATGGTCAAAGGGCATGTAAGCTAATCCCTGACAAGGTATTTTTCTTAGTTTCTGCAGCACATTTCACATTGGCTGAAGCCTGAAACACTAGAGAGCTTTTTTCCTAGCTGCTGAGAAAATGAAAAAAACTTGTGTCTGTTTCCTCCTCATTCTCACTCTTGTTTTACCAGTCATAAAAAAAGTACAGCCATCTTTCATATCCTCTACTGTTTTGAAGGATTGTGCAACTATATGTTTAAAGTTTTCTTCTTCTTTGTTTATCTGATACCGGTCTGATATTCATATATGGTCTGATATTCATAAATTTTGTTGTAGCAAATTGGGGTGAAAGCTTTTGGGTTACCTCTGTTCTTATTTCTCAGAAGAAAAAGTTAACTTGGTGATATCTGTATGTGCATGTGGACACACATATGTCTGAAAAAATTGTCTCTGTTTTCCATTCTTAACCTCTGGGGTGGATGTGAAAAAGGTCTTCAGTATTATTTTGCTTTATAGTCCCATAGTGCTTCTCAGAGAAAAAACACCAAATCTTTATAAACTGCATGAATTCCCTTAAGATACAGCAAAATATTTAAGGATTTGTTAATTTTCCTTTTGCTGTCAGGAACACTAAGAGCAGTATCGGTGAAATGCAAATATTTCACTCTTTTGCATCCCAGCAAGAGTTGAACTTTGCTGGCTCTCAACTATTTGCTTTTTGTTGAAAGGGCATAGGGAAAGAAAGCCCTTTTCTCTCCAAGATACAGCAAATATTAAATTGATGTTCACCTGATTAAATGTCTCCATGTGTGCTGTATAAATATTTGCAGTTTTAATATCACATTTTCAAAGACTGGTCTGACCTTAGACTTGCACCAGTCACAGAATCTTGACTTCTGGCCTTGTAAAGACATGATCATGCACGCTGTGTTTAAGGCCCAGAATGTTAGGGGTTTGGTTTTTTGTGCCTGTCTTGCTCAAGGACCTCATTTCTTTCATGAAGTAGTATAGGCTGGACATTGATTATATTTCTGCCTTGTATATATACACTTTACATATCTTCTTAATCTGTGGTCTAGATTAGATCCCTGTGAGCCTGGGAGGGTAATGTAGATCTCTGGATTCTGCTAACACTCTTGAGTGGTAACTGGATAGTTACGAGTATTGATCCTGCTTGCCACTCATTTAGAGAGCAGAGAACCATTTTGTAGTTTAAATCAAATGCACTTCTGAACTCTCATGACTTCAGATCCTTTGATTTTTACCTACTCGCTAAGACCATGCCTAGGGCTACAATCTTTGGCAAAGTACTTGAAATTATCTTAACTCGTCTTATTTGAGTTTGCCATCAGCAGTCTGTTTTCCTGTGGCAGTTGTATAAGTCTAGTAATCCAAATGGCTTTCTTACAGAAAAAAGAGCAGGTCTTAAAATACGATCTAGACACTTGATTACTTTCATGAGGACTTTTTTCGCTTAGGAAGAGGCCCACTTTTTTTCTCATCTGTAAAATTGGTTCATCATTCTACCTCTGGACACCCACCAAGATACTTATCCCGAGTGGCTGATTCAGCTTTGGTTAGAGCCCACGTTCCTGGTCTCCACAACTGCTGGTGTAACTCCACTGTGAGGCCTGGGACAATGGTGTGCAACCCTCTGTTCATGTGCGTATCCAGAGTTCAGTGAGCTTGGCATTGAACTCGATAAACAATGTTAGTCCTTGTTCCTGTATCAGAACTTTTCATTAATTGCAGGTGCGCTTCTTTCTTTCAATTTCTTCGCTCCTTTGGAGCTACTTTTCTGCAGTATTTCTCTGGGAGCACTGACAGTGGCAGCAGTCAGCTAGGTAATTTTATTAACCTTATTTAGCAGCTGCTTCTACATTGTAGGCTATGTGTTGTTAAGGGAAAAAGGATCTTCAGCTACTGCTGTACTAGTTTTTGTCTTCACCTGTACTTGCCACTTCTACTGACCAAAAGGAGACTTTTTTAAAATAGAGTTTTGAAAGGGATTGTTAAAATTTAGAGGATTTAAGAGGAAATGAGTGCTTTGCTACCATGATCCTCTGTCAGACTTATCCCCACCATAAATGTGTATTTCTTGTAACAGCCTGCTCTTTGTGCTGTTATGCTTTTGGCAAATAAGCTACCATTTGTGCAAAAATGGCAACTATGGATATACATAGTTTTTTCAAGATTTTTCAAGAGTTTGCCTACAGAGTTTGCCTGGTTTTACTGGGTACAGTTTTTGATTGTATGGGACTTTTTTTTTTAAGTTCCAAATGAGTAGTATTGGATTGCTATCCTTTCTCCTAGCTTTATGATTATACAAGCGGGTAGCTGATAGGCATTTTTCTGATGCTTTGACATTCAGAAATGTAATGCCTGTGTTTAATAAAATACAAATGTGGAAGGTAAGACCTGGCACCTTTGTTATTGTGCTTGCTGTTGATGGTTTCTGAGGGTCGGCAGAGAGTGCTCTGGTTCCTGTTTACAATGAGGGCACAAAAGCTGTGTAAAAGTGGAGAGACAGAGCTGAGAGCCGGGAGGCAGTAGTAGCGATGGATGGTGGCTGAGCAGTAAAACAGTGTAGGCTAGCAACAGCTGAGAGATTGAAGGCACCTGTTTTGGTAACCTTGAGCTTGTTTATTATCAAGTTCTGTCTATAACATTAGTCTTGAAAGAGTGGAGTAAATATTCTTTTATAAACACTGATGACAGCTGCACAAGGTGTTTTATGCAAGGCAATGAACAGCTGTCCTACATGTTTGAATTGGAATTTTTAATTGAAATAGCATGCATTTTTGAGAAAGATATTTTAGAAGATCTGTATTCTTGTGGTGTTTGGCCTAGGGTTCAAAGTTTCCAAATACTTGTTCATTTGGAGTCAAGTGGTTAGGGTTTCCTTGGTTTTTTGGTTTTCTGGTTTTAGTATTTATTAGTTACTTTCAAAAGCTAAAGTAGAGTTAATTATGTGCATCCTTTGCTTTCCATACCTATTATTCTATAGCTCATTTTTTTCTTTAAAGAAGTACAAAATACTGTAAATTGCTGCTCACTATAAAATTGTTAGTTTAAAAATCTTGGCCTCATGGTGTGACTTTATGGAGCTCTCCTGATGGATAATTTAGAAATCAGTACAATAGATAAAAATGCAATTCTCATACTTTGATATTGATGTGACTGCAGTTTTAGAAAGAGAAATAATTATACTTATGAATGTCTTTGGATTTTCCAGAGGTTAAGTCTGAAGAGCTTAGAATGTATTAACCAGGTTGTTGGAAGCCTAGGGAAAGATCTGATCAGACTGTTTTTTCAGAATACTGAATCTCCTATACATATTAACAAAACAAAGCTGGTTGATGAGAAAAGTCATAGGTTCTTCTCTGAATCTGCTTTAAATTACAGCTTCAGCTAACACGTTGATCTTTATAGCTTGGTAACCAGGTATTCAGTAGTAGCCACTACTTTCTAATTTTCAGAAAAGTGAAGTGGAACACTTAACAGTAAAGGAGGAACATTTATATAACATATATATTGGTTGGAGAAATCCAACCGACTATAAACCATAATTTAAAAAAAAAAAAAATAAATCATGGAGTTTCATTGTGAATGCAGGGGATTTTAAACCATATCTGAAGGAGAAAACATTTTGAAATCAATAAGAGAGGACAGCTTTTGTTGTAAGCCCTAAAAACAGTTGGCAGAGAAAACGTGTGAGTCTTTGATTTTCATGTTTTGTATCTCACATATATTTTGTATCTCACAATTGCAGAGGTGTGATTGTATTTAGACTTTTCTAAGGCATTTAACTCCATACTGTGCCACACTTTACCAAACCAGTGTGTTGCAACAAGAACAAGGGGCACTTCTCCACTGCGGGCAGCCCACAAGCTCACCTCTGGAAATCTACAGAGACTGACATTGTGCCTGAAGCTGATCTTCCTGCTGGTGATCTAGAATTAGCTATAAAATCATGATAAAAACTTACTGATGGAAATTAGCCATATGGTAGGAATGATGAGAAAATGACAGAAAGTGAAATACCCCTGTTATATCCCTTATTTCTTACGTGGTATGCTTTCAGAGATCATCTGGACTTTTTGATCAATTTTTACTTTCTGTTGCTGGGAGTTTGGGCATTGGTAAAGTGCTCAGTCTTGCCTACCTATTTTATGTGGTCCACTTAGGTTTTTCTAAGCTTTTTGTTCCTATGCAGGAAACATCCTAAGTTACTATGAAGAGAAAAAGGGGAATTGTATTTTATGGCTTGTAAAGGGCTAGGAGCAAATGAAGTATGTTCTAGAGGCTATTCTGAACTAAACATCTGTTTCCTAGTTGCATGCAATTCAGGAGACTAGAGTTGAATTCAGGTGGTTTCTTTAAATTCCAGTTTCATGTTCATAGTCTATTTGTACAAAGCAGACTACCAACAGAACTCATTTCTTTGAAAGTAATAATGAAGAGGGTTTAGAGGAAATTGTAAATGGGCTGTTGTAATATGCCTTTTGGCCCAAATAGATGAAAACAAAAATGGAATTTTGTTGTTCCATCTCAAACTGTTCAGATTCAGTAAGTTTGAAAGTCATAATTGTGCTTCCTCAAAATGAAAGGTGTGGGAGAAGGACTGAGCAAAGGTGGTGATGGTAACACCTGCCTTCTTCATGCACTGAAATGTGATGGACTGGAGAGACTGCTGTATTACCTTTGCATCCTATTTCACTTAATTGCTTATACACTCAGTTAGGATGAATATTCAGATGTTCTCTTTAAACATAAACATATGTGAAGAGTGGTGTATAATACAACTGACGTGTAGGGGGTAAGCTTTTTGTGTGAGTGTTCTCAGTTGCTTTTAAATTTTTTATAAATCAATTAAGTGCAACAGTAAAAGGAACACACACATGGGGATACTAAGCATATTGACTATTATGTTTGTTAATTTAAGCCACATGCACTTCAAGTGTTTGAAAACAGTTAAGATAGTTGCTGCTGAGTTGCAGCCCTCTCTTGTTTTGAGCTTTTTTTAATGTTGGATTTTGGCAACTCCTGTTGTCTTGGTTGATTACTAGAGGAAAAGAACTTTTAATTTTTTTCCCCTCTAAACTGAAATACCTTATGCAGAATGGAGCATCTACCATTCTGGTCATCCTATATGCCCATCTTTGGTATATATTTTAACATTTCTGTGCAGCGCAGAGAGCAACAAGGTGCTGATTTGGTTTAAATAGTAGCTCTCACTGGTAGGTCTTAGTCAGCATCAAGTAGAAATCCTATTCACTGAGGGATGGGATCATGTAATTTAAGCAACTTTTCCTAGAGGTTGAATTTCAGGAGAGTGTGTGAAATGCAACATAGTAGAAATTTGTTGATTCTGTCCTTTTTTTTTAAAGCATTAACTGACAATACTCTTTTCTTGTTCTTTGCAGTGTGGTGATATAAATATTTGGTAAGCAATTCAGTGACTATTTTTGTATATACAATTGGATTTGATTTATTTTAATGCTATTGAAATGTGGAAGAGATTAACCTAATTTGTTAAGGTAATATGTAAGACTTGACTTCTAAGTATTTATTTTGTCTTTTGCACATCGAAATTTCAGACATTTATTATTATGGATGATGTCTGGTTAGTGTTGTGTCCTGGTAGCAGCCAGAGAAAACTGTGAAAATGTTTCAGTAGAGTTACAGGTAATTGATATACCTGTCACTGCTTCTGGGCATCATCTCATATTTAAGAGATTGGTCTGAATGGTAGAGTATCAGTATCAAAATGTTTATTTCCTTAGTTGCTGCAACAGTGTAACATTGTACGTATGAATATTTGTTCCTTTGGATCACGAGACCAGAAGTACTCATAGCTTTCAAGCCTTCTAGTGGCAAAATTAGTCTTACATGAGAAATGATTTGCTAGCCACACTTCTCTTGCCTTTGTAAGATGTGGCCAGAGGTATGAAAAAGGATATATTACTAACAAAGCTGTATTTTAATACTTTGTTCTAATTTTTATTCAGAATTTTGGTAGGGAAACGGCTGTCTGGGTTTCTTGCCTGTTGAGTAAGAGTGGTGAAAGGTCTTGGAATTAAGCACTGGGCTTTGTAGAAGCATAGTAGGCCATTGCCTTCTGTGGAGATGCAATAACTTGCTCTGTAAGCAACTGACCATCCACAGAGGATGTTTCATGTGCATGTTGCCTGGTCTTCATGTGAGAAACCTGAGACCATAGCTTAGCTTTGTGTACTATACTGCCTTGTAAATGACAGCTGTTTACAATAGAATTAACATTTTACAGATATTTACAATAGAATTAACTTTTTAAGCACTTCTTGAGTTACAGTTGTAATGATAAAAATATTGTTTGCATTACTGAACAATCAAAATTTGAAATATGCTGATGAATTCCAAGACTTTCAGTAATCCTTCTCCTGAAGACCACTTTTCTTAACAGAATTAAAAAAAAAAAAAAAGAGCAGAAATTCAATGCTTTATCTATGACATCAACCTGCTCTTTTGCCTTTCCCCTATTGTCAATGTATAATTTATATAACTCATTAAATCTTTGAGCAAGCCCATGTTTTTTTCTCCAGTTTGGAAATAGGACTTAGTTTATTTAAAATGATGTTGGGTAAAGGGAGTATAAGTAATGCTGTTAAGCCTAACTTGTATATACACTGGAATACTGCCTTTTACCTAGTTTCTTAGCTCTCAGCACCATTGCTTTTCGCTGCTCAAATCATGACATTGTTATATCAGAAGAAAATACAAAAATGGGACTATAATTGTCTTTATTTGCCAGCCTGGTCCTTTCTTGGATATGATACTTTAATGTACGTTTATTAGGTAAATCTATGTAACTTGTTGCATTTGGAACCTGTTACTTCTGAAGGAGATGCACAAGGAAATTACTCTCTTCATTGTCCAACAAATCCATACAAAATCCTTGTAAAGACAGTTTCCCATCTATTTCCAGATAATATTGGTTGACTGCAGTGGAGAGAGTGGTATGGAAGAAATGCTTGTTTCAGGACATGATACTAAAAAATGGGTCTTAAGGCTTTTTGTTTGTTTTCAATGAATGTAAGAACAGAAAATGTATTTTAATTGGAAGTGATGAGAAGCAGCAGAATTTGAATTTGTTTGAAACAATACACAGGTGAATATCTGTTGTATTTAGGGTGAGAATAAAATTGGTAAGAGAGAAATCCCCTTGCATTCTAGCCAGTCCTGAGAGATTAGAGGGGCTAGGGGTGACTGGACTTATCTCTTCATAGGTATGCCAACTGGGGCTGTAACTATAGGTCTGACCTGGATGCCCGAACAGCCCGTATGCTGTAGGTCCAGTTGCATTCAAAATAAGCCATCAGATTCACAAATAGTGTGGATCAGTGGCTGTCACTATAGGTCTGACCCAGCCCAAACGCCCATATACTGTAAGTCTGGTTGCATTCAAGAGAAGCAGTCAGATTCACGAACAGTACGGTTTATTTTTATGCAACATCTACAGATTCTTTAAGATTGCCTACAATAAATGCACAAACTGCAGGTTGGCTATATAGCACTACACAAAAGAAAAACGATTGCAATCACTCACACTTAGTTCCCAGTTATGTACTTGGCATAGCGAGAAAATCTTACCAAAAGGCGTCCCTTCGGGCGGGGGTGGGTGGGTGGCGAGAGCACAAACCTGTCGATCTGTCCCTCCGATTTGGTGTTGGATTATTGTCCCTCCAAGTTAGGTAACAACTTGGGGTAGTATTTATCTTAGTTTGTATGTGTGAGTGGGTGGGACTGTAGTCAAGCCATTATCTTTTGAGTAATGACACAGCACGTTCTTTGGTGCCAGGGGTACAGCTGTTTTTTGTGGGGAAAAAAGGGAGGATGAGAAACAAGGTCGGCTCGATGCGAGGAGTGCGGCTGGGTTTTTGTGAGAAAAAAGGGAGGATGAGGAACGAGGCCAGCAGGCTACTGCAAAAATCATCCCTTAAGAGAAAAAAGTAGAGCAGGAAATAAATCTGTCCTTGAAATGAGTGAAAGAATGGGACTGCACGGCCTACACCCCGCTTTGCATTCCTCCTTGGCGCCATGACAAACGCACATCACTGGACCTCCATCCCGTCCTGTGCTTGCTCTGGGCATCCTGTGTCAAGGAAATGTGTGTTTTACAGATTTCTCACTGTTTTGCTTTTCTCACGTTTCCAACACCTAACAATATCATAAAATGAAGAAGAATTGGTGTGACTCTTATGAAAGAAAATAACATGTTATGTATGTATAAGAGTTCTTTGAGAGAACTAGCAAGCACGTGAACAGGGAAGAACCAGGTGATGTTACTTGAATTTCCCGAGAGCAGTTGAGAAGGTCCATCCCCAGAAGTTTGAAAAGACGTTGAATTGCTGTGCAGAGTGCATCCTTACATTGATAGATGACTGCTAAGAGGGGAGATAGGGGAGAAGTTCATGTGTAGAAATAAATTGCCTTTTTTCATGGTGGAATCTTATGTGGGTTTGTGCTGGGAATTCATGCTTTTCAATGTATTCATAAATGCTGTGGAAAAGAAGTAGAATAATGAGGCAAAAAAGTTTGCTGAGAGTGTTCAGTATCAGCATCCTGAATAACTTAAGGTCTAGCCATGAACGATTGCAAAAGGACATTGCTGTACTGTTAGATGGCACCCTAAAATGTGGTAATGCAGGCTGCGGAGATAGTATGAAACAGACAACACCTGCTTTATGCACACAGTGATGGTCACTGAAATGATATAATTTGGTAATTAATAAGATCTTGCAACTGAAATGAAAATGCCTGTTCCAAGTTCAGCAGTAGTCAAAATATCAATCGGAATCCTGGAAATTAGGAAGGAAATAGAGACTCGTTATACTGCCATTACATCTTTATCTTATGCCATGTGCAGTCTAGTTTGCACCTCATAGGACTGTGTTGGCAGAACTCATGGACAGAGAGGGGCAGAAGGGATAATCAAAGGAATGGAGCAGGTCTGTATGAGAAATTAGTAAATATTAATATTCTTTTTGGGCTGGAACAAAGATGACTGGAAGATGATGAGATAGGAGTCTGTAGTACTGGTGATACAGAAGAGTGAAATCAGTTTTTTCTAATGCATAAGCTAGGTAAACCCAGTGTCACCAATGAGCACAGGTTCAAATCAAGCAAAACGAGCTTCTTTGCACAGGTTTTGTTTAAACTGTGTGCCTTTGCCAAAAGATGTTGGGCATGCTAAAGTTTTACATGTATTAAAAAATGAAAAAAATTGAATTCCATATGTGGAGGGAATTCAGAGATTTTATGAAAAAGATCAATTGGTGCTGTCTCAGGAATCACTGAGCTGTGGGTTGCTGGTGACTAAAATAATATGCAGAGAAAGTATCACTGAAAGGGCAGCTGTGTATTACCTTCCATAAACATCAACTCTTGAATGCTGTTTCTGTTGGTTTTCTCTGACCTAGTGGTATGCATCAGTAAATAAGACATTTTCTACCATGCCCTAGCTCCAAGAAAAGGAGGAGTGATTAGGAGAGAAGAAAAAAAAGAAAAAGAAAAAAAAAAGAGAAAGTAAAAATAAATTATTATGAGAAGACAGAAGGATGTTAAGAATAAAAACAATTTAGAAAGAGGGAACCAGAGAGGGACAGAGAAAAGCAGACTTGATAGCAACCATCACTTCTTGGTGGGGTCTGAGTAGGAGTGGGTGCTCTGCAGTGATGCTCAGCCCAGAGGCATGGTTAGGGAGCTTGAAACAGTTGCCAGGTCTCTGTTGTCAAACATCCTGCTCTTCCTGACACTCAAAATGGCCAAGCTGACTAGAGGTGGGTGAAATTTGACAAGAACATCCCAAGACTTGGTGAGGCTTTGGATGTGGAGGGTAAATAAAAAAGGGAGTGTATATGCAATTTCAGGAGATTTTGGAGAAACTGGAGAAGGAACCTGGCATATTTGCTGTCTATATGATGAGAGGGTCTTCCTCTCGCCACTGAATGGGCATGAGTCCCACGACCACACCCGAGGACCAGGACCACATTCCTGTTAAGCAGTAGATTGATTAACAATATAAGCTACCATGCTGGGGGTTTTTCACCTTCCTATGGCAGTAAGTCATGCTACTGAATGTTTTGGTGTGACACAAGGCCAACAAGCTGGGGAAGTGAAGCACAGATGGATAGGGGAAGTTTTTTGAGGCATGACTTCAAGGTGAATTGGTTAGCCGTTACGCACACTACTAAAGAGAGGGGAGAGGAATTACTGATAGTTTGGATGATGTGATGCAGGTTTGACCCTCTGTGTGTCTGTCACATTTCTGTACAGTTGTGTTAGGATGAGAACTTACAAAATAGCCACATTTATTTTTACAAAGCAGTTTAGAGATAGTCTTATAAAACCAGAACAAAAATCCACCCTTAAAACAATCTGTTACTTTGATCATCTTGAAGACTTTCAGTGCTGTCTGTCTTAATAAGCTGTTGTGTTCTTACCTGGCCATTTGGCTGGCATCTGATCCTTACTTTGTAAGATCATTACCCTGGGAATTGCTTGCATTGAGACAGAATTTGGTGATAAGTATATCTTTGTGGACTCATTTTGTCCCCGAAGTGCCATTCAGATTCAAGGATTCCCTTTAAGGATTTCCTGTGATTTATATTCAGTGTTAATCAAACATGCATACTTCTATCAAAGGTTTATTGATTATCCCCCACCTAATTATCAAAATGGTGATGTGCATAGAGCATGGCTCAATGGAATCATCGTACAGCAAAGCAGTAAAACAACTTCCCCCCACAACGATTCACTGCAAATTAATCAGGTGTTTTCTTTGACTATAAATGGGTTAGGAAGATTAATGTTCATTTGTGTTTTGTAGTTTCCAGTATTGTTTGCAATGTTTGGAGCTGAGCATGTTCACTCATCTAGAGTACTTGAGATAGGCAGCTCAGTCTTGTCCACATCTTTCTAGAATAATCTGATAGAACATTACATTTTCATTGACGTTGCAATCAAATGTATACTACTATTAAATGTACTGAGTTGAAAAATCACTGGCACTTTTCACAGTAACTTGAAAATGTTCTCTTTACTTTTGCTATGCTTTTTCTCACAGAGGAAAATAAAATTATTCCCAAAAGGTCATACGGGAATCCTGCATTTAATGTTCTTTCTAACTTGATTATTTAACACTTGTTTTTTCAAAAACTGAGCCAACGGTTTGGAAATTGTTTCTCTTACCAGTACAGTCAGACTCCTCATGACTTGTCTATGATTGTGTTAGACTTCCCCCCGCACCCTGCTGCCACATGAAATTCTGTAGAAGTTTAGTCTTTGTTCCTTCTTAACAGCTGTGTTCTTTGGAAGTAAATGATTTGTTTTCTTCAGTATCAAACATGCAGTTTCTTTCTGTTGTTCAGTTTTTGGGTGTGATAATGCCATCTACCTTTAGAGAGGGAATGTCTCACCTTCACTTTCCTGGCTGATGTGCCATAATTCAAGAATGGACAGTACAAAACAAAGTTTTGTATAATTTTGTAATGGATTTTTATAGTTTTTTTTTTTTATCAAGGTTTAACTTTTCAGTGTATTCAAATCAGTTAGTCTTACTGAAGCATCATTTTCCCAAATGTTACGTTTGTGGTGACTTTTCTCAGGAGAGCCTTTGTGTCAGAATGACCCTTGGGTGAATACACAGCTCTTTGCAGCAGTGCTCTTTTCCTGGCAAATACCAGTAGACTGTTTTTCCCCCTTAGATATTAGGATAGGTGGGAGATGAATATTGGTTTTGTTTAGATTAGCATATGCTTTTTAGTTTCTGGTGCAAAATCAATTACTAAATGAAAGGGAAAAATAAATTGATCCAACAACATGTGAGGTGGTTTTTGAATTGGATTTTGATTTGTGTGTATATCATCAACTGGTGATAGATGTGCAGTGTTGAGAGAAATTTTTATTCTCTTAGAATACATTTTAAAAAGAGACTCCAAACTGTAGTGCTCACTACAGCAGTGCACATGTTTCTGTACTTAATGGTTTTTCACATGAGAAGTGATGCAAATGCTTTCACTATGCAAGTCCTTCCAACTGTGAATTTATGAAAATAAGAGAAAACAGGTTTCATTGGCGGTCAGATATCATAGAATAATATACCCCTTTGGGTTGAAAGGGACCTTAAAGATCATCTAGCTCCAACCCCCCTGCCATGGGCAGGAACACCTTCCACTAGACCAGGTTGCTCAAAGCCCCGTCCAGCCTGGCCTGGAACAATTCCAGGGAGGGGGCATCCACCACTTCTCTGGGCAACCTGTTCCAGTGTCTCACCACCCTCACAGTAAAGAATTTCTTCCTTACATCGAATTGAAATCTACCCTCTTTCAGTTTAAAGCCATTACCCCTTGTCCTATCACTACACTCCCTGATAAAGAGACCCTCCCCATCTTTCCTGTAGGCCTACTTTAAGGACTGGAAGGCTGCTATAATATCTGGCAATAGTGATCAGATGCTTAAAGAAATATGGATCAGTTTTTGGGCAAGTGTTTTATGAGAGTTGATGTTTATCCAGCAAAGCAGGTAAATGGCTAGTGAATGAAATTGGGCAGATTTTTTTCTTAATTCATGGAATCATATGGTAGCTCAGCTGTAAAGCATGGGGTTTTTTAAGTTTGAATAATGGTTTGTGTGTTTACTCCTTTGCTTGCTTCTTCTAGCTTGTATTGTAAATGTGCCTAGCGTGCTTCAAAACCTTTGAAATTTCTCCTGGTTTTGTCTGCCACTTGAAGACTGCAGTGTCTCGCTTTTGACCCTCTTAAATGAACTGTATTTCTATTGCAGAAAAAATGCAGCTGCCTGATGTGATAAGGCTCAAACTTCATTTGAATAACTTCTTTTAAACTGAGAGCTGTATTTTATACTAGCACACAGATAGCTGACTGTATTTTATACAGTTATATAAAAGAGTGGGTGTGTTTCATTATGGTATGTGGGCACAGACTTAGCAAGTTGGTGATAACAGTCCAGGAGTGAGTCAGGTCCTTTCCGAGGCACAATAGAGCTGCCCTCCCAGGCCAAGGAAAACCACGTTGGGCAGTGTGGAGCCACATCCACCAGTCTGGCTCTCACTTGGTCCCTGCTCATCTCATTTGGTATACTCCTCCACTCCCATCCTTCCCAGTTGATCTCCACTACTCAGATTGTATTGATATCTGCCATCCCCTCGGTAATCCTGTTTGCGGGTTGAAGAGTCCTAGCCACTTTTGTTCTCCACTTAAAAGCTTCTCTATAGTTTTCGTTATCCATAATTATTTCTTGCCAGCCTTTGAGATTAGAGGGGAGGGCAAAAATTCCAGAAGTACTGAGAGGTTGAGAGTGCCCTGTAGGTTAGTAGTTGCCTAAATAATGTTGTGGTTCTACAAGTCCATTTGCTGCATTTACTACTGAGATTTTTCTGGTTTACTGTTGAGTTGATGCTTTCAAAGAAATGTCTCATGTATCAGCAGATCCCATTCCTGAATGGCAATAGTCAGCTTCAAAGCCAGTGTCCACTACTTCATGTGTACTCATGCTTAATTTGTCTGTCTTTTTATTACTCATGAGCATCACTGATGTTCCTCTGCAGTTTTTGATAGTCCAACTTTGTCCTATCCAGGATACATGTGACAGCACAGACACAGTCCCCAGCATAAGTCCTCTATTGGGACTTCCCTCTACTATAAACAAAATGACTGTTTATTCAGATTGTTTTCTGGCTGTCTTTAAGGAATGATTGGTCAGGTTATTTGTCATGCAAGGGCCTGTTTTGGAGAGCTTAGTTTCTTGGAGCTGTTTGTGAGAGATCTTTCTTAAATGTCTTTTGGTACTCCAGGTGGAGTGTGATCATTGAGTCTTTCTGAGAAGGACAAGAGACTGGGATGTGGTTTTTCCTTAAAATAGCTGCATGGAATTATCTGTGCACTCACTAATTCTTTTCTTTGAGTAATTTAAACAAGTTTTTTCTGGTACAAACATTGAACCTAACTGATCTGTTGTGTCCTAGTTCTGCCCTTGAACCTTTGTCAGAAATTCATGTTGCTTTTTCCTGTCTTAGAGCTAAAAGATTAAGACTGTTTTAAGTGAGAATTCCCAAATCACAACTAGGTCTTTCATTCTTGAGTTCTGTTCTAGCACTTCATTATTTTTCACATTGTGAGCTTGTTCTTTACCTTCTTAAAAACACACTTGAGGGGGATTCTGGTATGGGAAGTCTCCACAGTTTTTTCTCAGTGTGTAGATCTAAAAAGAGAAGGGGAGGGTTCTTTTTCTGTAGGGCTTCATCTCCCATGAGTCCTCCTTTACATGCTGATTGTCTTCTGGCCATGGAAGAGCACTCTAATAGATCTGCTATTCCTTTTCTGTTCTGAAAAGGGCTTATTTTTATGCTTTTTGCTGTTTCTCAAACTTGGATGCTGTATTTTTTCACATGTACATTACCTGTGAGAGCTTATGAGAGAGCTTTTAGAGCTGTTAGAGCTTTTTTTCCCCCTCCCTTTTTGGATACCATTTCAGATTTTCTGAAATATATCATTTTACTTCAGATAGTTTCCCTGACTTTACTATTTAGCCATGTTGCTGTTTTTTCATAGTTTGTTTAAAGGCTTCTTGTATATGAGGACAAGCAGTTATCTTCTGCCAGTGAGCATGAATGCCTTACAGAAACATGATCAAGAAATAATTATAGCAAACCTTTGGCTAAGCATTTGTACAAAAGGTCATACAGAAAAAAATGAGCCAGAGTATAAGCATAAGTTTTAAAAGCAAAAATAATACAAATATTTTTAGCTTTTTATTTTCATATTTTATAATCCTGAATAAACTGCACTTATTTTTCTTTAACTAGATTTCAAGAATATCTGATTTCTTTAAGTGCCTACTGTCTTAAAAATCATCTATGCTAGATGAAAAAACAAAGTCTTCATTACTAGAGAGGCAACTAAGTCTTGCTTCTCTACCAGCTTAGCAGTAGAGCAGATGGGTTTGATGGATGGACTATTGGATGGATAAGGAGTTGGCAGGATGGCCGCATCCAAAGAGTTGCAGTTAATGGCTCAGTAACCAAATGGAGATCTGTAACAATTGGTGTCCCTCAGGAGATCCACATTGGGACCAATACTATTTAATATCTATTTAATATCTTTATTAATGACGTAGACAGTGGAATTGAGTGTACCCTCAACAAGTTTACAGATCACACCAAACTGAGTGGTGTAGTGCATATGCTTGAGGGAAGGGATGCTATCCAGAGGGACCTTGACAGGCTTGAGGAGAGGGTCCACATGAACTGCATGAAGTTTGACATGGCCAAGTGCGAGGTCCTCCTGCACCTGGGTCAGGGCAATCACCAGCATCAGTACAGGCTGAGGGACGAATGGATTGGGAGCAGCTCTGAGGAGAAGAACTTTGGGATGTTGGTAAATGGAAAATTGGACATGAGCCAGCACTGTGTGCTTGCAGCCCATAAAGCCACTTGTATCCTGGGCTGTGTCAAAAGAAGTGTGACCAGCAGGTCAAGGGAGGTGATTCTTCTCCTCTGTTCTGCTCTTGGGAGACCCCACCTGGATACTGCATCCAATTCTGGGGTCGTCAGCACAGGACAGACATGGACGTGTTGGAGCAGGTCCAGCAGAGGGCCATGAAAATGATGAAAGGGCTGAAGCGCGTCTCCATATACACAGGCTGAGAGAGTTGGGGTTGTTGAGCCTGGAGAAGAGAAGGCTTCAGGGAAACCTTATTGAGGCCTGTCAGTATTTAAAGGGGGCTTATAAGATGAAGAGAGACTTTTTACCAGGGCCTGTAGTGATAGGGCAAGGTGTAACAGTTTTAAACTAAGAGAGAGTAGGTTTAGATTAGATGTAAGGGAGAAATTGTTTATGATGAGGGTGGTGAGACACTGGAACAGGTTGCCAGAGGAGTTGTGGATGCCCCCTCCCTGGAAGTGTTCCAGGCCAGGCTGGACGGGGCTTTGAGCAACCTGATCTGGTGAAAGGTGTCCCTGCCCATGGCAGGGGGTTAGAAGTAGGTGGTATTTAAAGGTCCTTTCTGACCCAAATCATTTTATGATTCTAAGTGGACAGGGTTTCCTGCTTGACTATTATAAATGTAATGTATGAATTTGCTGAAGATAGAGCGAAGAACGTGTGCTGTCAGGAGGTGTTCAGGAAGATGTTTGTGCGTGTTAGGATATCTGTATTCAGAAAAGTGGGTGGGTTTTTTGGCCCTCTTTCGTATGGATTAAACTACGCTGGGGATGCCTATGTTTTCTGTAGTTATATTCTGTTTAATACTTACAGATTGAGTTAAGAAATTTTAAGAAATGTCACATTTCTTGAGTTTGTAAGCAAAACTTAATATTAATTTTTTCAAAACCAAAAAGCAAGTGTTGCATTAAATGTTGCAAAATTGGAGGTAGATACTTCACACTGGGCCCTCACTTTGTCCCAAATACAAATGCTGCTGCTTCGGGTTTCTGCCATGCACTGATAGACCTAAATGACCAGTTTTCCAAGTGAATGTACTTTTCAAAACAAAATGTATCTATAGAAAGTTAAAGGCTTCTTAAAGACAATTAAGGAAAAATAATTCAGAAGAATGATATTTTTCTTGACTTCTTCCAGGGACTAAATTTGGGATTTGTGTTTTCCTTTAAACTGCTGTTAAAACAGGTGTGTCCATTGTCCAAAAAGCCTATCTCTACGGAAGTATATTCTTAATTTTGCTGTTTATTTTGGTTCATTTTTTCTTTTTTCAGCTTGAATTATCTGTCCTTAAACTTGATGCTAAATTGGGCTCTCTCCTACCTGTTAGAAAGTAATGGGATGCTAGCAACAGATCTGATCCTGTTGGGTTTTGGCATATTCTGGAAGTGTGGTACCAAGATACCTGATTGCATGCTGCTGGTGCTTCAGAATCAATTTTGTGCAACTCTTTGTGTTTCCCAGCACTGTGTTGTAGCTTACTTGATGCTTTGAACCACTCTGTTCCCTTGTTTTTTTCTGGTAATTTCAAAGTTGATGAACTGGTCAGGTGTGGTCCCAGTTTATCTATGTGAGTCAGCAGTTCTGCCTCCTCATAGCTGTGTATGTCATAGGTGAAGGAGCTACTGTTCCTATCTCTTCCGGGTCTGTTTTCAGATTGGCAGGGTGGCTGCTGGGATCTAGGCTGATGCCACATTCGCTGCGAATTGATTTTACTTGTATTTTGGGCTTTGAGAGTGCTGATCAGGAATACCCAAACTGAGTCTGCTAAGGCACTGCCTGAGTGCAAGCAAAATGTTTCTGGCACTGTAGTGGCCCCAGAAGTAGTTTAGCTGTAGTTGTACATCATACAGCCAAGGCAGTAGCCAGGAGGAGTGACCCACAGTCTGGTAAATCACCTGTGTGTAACTGGAAGTTGAGCACTGAACTATGAGTATAAAACAGAGAAGAAACTGATGGGAGGTTCTTGATTTTCTGTCCCTCCTCTCCCTTTCCCTCGTGGTGATGAAAAGCATTTATGTATTTGGATTCTAGAAGCTTCTTGTGGTGTAAGAAGTGCATAAGTAATTCAGAATATTTTGCAACAGCAATTAGCATTAGTGAGAAGTAGTAACAGTTGTTTTAAAAATGGATGTCTAGCTGTGAACTGGCTATAATTTCACTGTTTCAATGGAAATCCTTTCAAGCTGAGAAACCGATACTTATGCTTGGACAAACCAATTTTTTTCATATTGTCTTTAGATAGTTATGCAAAGTTTTACTTAAAACTGGTTTTGACAGGAGAGGATAGAAGAAAGTATCTCATGTATGCAGGGAGAAGAAATCCTGTTGTGGAAACTGAAATACAACTGAAGAATACCTACGTACTAGCTTCAGAGCGATAAATTATTGAATTACGTTTTCTGAGCTAGCCATTTTCTGAAAGTTGAATGAATCTTAGGAAGTTAAAGATACTCTTAATATCTTTATGGATATCAATCTAGTTCAATATATTGTATTGCTCAGGATGTGTAGTAGGAGGGGAGAGTAGTCTTTTGGCTTTGGTTCTGTTTCAAAGACCATTTTATGGAAAAACTGATTCTTCCTGTCTTTAGGAAGGAAGTAAAAAACTGTCTGTGGATGGTCATTCCAATTATCAGGGCTCTATTTTTGAGCTAATATACTTCTAAACATGTATGTTCTAGACAAAAATACAATGCAAGTTAAGTCCTTAAAACTGTTTTGGCATTTTGTATCTGGTCTTTTTATGTATGGCAGCAACAAATCCTAGACAGACCTCTGTTAACACCTAGGTTTGAAGGAGAAGAGAGCAGCATTTTGTTCAAAGCCATATATTGTGAATGATCGAAGATTTTCACAGCAAATAAATAGCCTTGGATGATGGAGTCCTGACTCAGTGTGAAGGAAGGAGTTGTTTCCAATTACCACTTATCAGTCATAGCTATGAAGTTAGTTAATGTACAGTTCTCACTATGCAGCAAACTTCTGATGAGTATCTGTCATGCTGGATTGCTTCTGCTAGGAGATGCGTGTACAAGTAAAAAGAATAGTTATTACTGCATCCTGGGAGAAAATTGTTGCAAAACTCCACTACTTGTATACTGTGGCTGTTTTGGTGGTTAGACATTCATGAAGTTACAAAGCTGTGTTAGAATTGAGAACTCAGATGGATTTTTGCTTAAGCATTTGTAATACTAGTGATATATTATTTCTTGAATTAATGCAGTGAATATATATGAAGTCTATCTTTTTCCAAATCTGCTGTTTTAAGTGATAAAATTGCTACACGCTCTTTCTCACTGGGATGGATTTTTTTGCTTAATGGAAAATAAAAATATTTGATTCAGTAGGCCTATGATGGTCAATATAGTAAGTTTTTGGTTAAGCATCTGTTATGCTCCCATAAAGGTAGTTAAGTGTATTAAATTTTTTGCCCTAGAAGAAAAAACTTAATGAGAGCTAACATGTTTGCATATCATATGTATTTCCTTTGTAACTTCACCTGCAGGTGTCTGCTGTATTTAGTGCTAGTAAAACTAGGTGTATAGTGACCATTGCAAAGAAAAACCTGTTATCTTTTAAGCATTTTGGATCTTACATTATATTTTATTGGACCTTTTAATTTTTTCTTAAATGGGGATGCCTTTTCTTGTGTAATATATATTTAAAACTTGATGAAAATTAAAAGTGGCATTTTCTTGTGGAAAAATAATATATTTTTATACTGCTTAAAACTGCAGAATATATTTCTGATAACTTTTTTTTTTTGCAGTTGTACTCGCTAAATGATTATAAGCCACCCATTTCTAAAGCTAAAATGACACAGATCACCAAGGCAGCAATCAAGGCTATAAAGGTAAGAAATTGGCTGACATCTTTTGACTTCCTTTCCATTTTGCATCTGCATCAGAATAACTGAATAGCTTAAAGAACTTGCTGCAAAACTTTCCACCTCTCTTGTTCTGTGTGGTTTCCAAGTTATGATCAAATGTAGTGATGGGATTTTCAGGAGCACAACAGAAGCCTTAGTTTGTTGTGTGACTTTCATTTGCTGGTTGTTGTATGCGAGAGAGAATTACACCAACTTGATTCTTCAATCAGGTCTGAATGACACAGTTTATTTCCTCAGTTTAAAAAGGAAACACTGACATTTCCTGAGAATAGATGAATAAATATAAAACTATAATTCTGCACACACCACACCCCTGCCCAAAACAAGATATGTTGGCCTTTGGATCAATACAGTTGTTTAAGTTTTATCTCATTTTTATAAATTCCTAGACTACCTTTTCATGGTGGTGTTCATTGATTCTATTTTTGATGTTGCTTAGATATGAATTGTACTTAAGTTTTAGCATTAGTACACTAATTAAAGACTTTCTTGCCACAAAGTAAAACTAATTGCCAAACAGCAATGGAGCAGCAGAAAATAGCACTGAAAATAAGTGAAGGAAAGAAGTATGCCGTTAGTGTTAAGCATTAGAACAAATGGAAACTCAGTGAAAGCTGGACAGGTGGAAAAGAGGATAGGGTAAAAGCTAAAAGCCATAAACTTATGCTCTTCCTACCTATGTTCTTCTGCTGGGAATGCAGATACATTTTCATATGATGAAATCTGTCCATATTGGGATTTTGTGTAATTTGGAGAGAGAGCAATTTGATGACAGAAGAGTGAAATTCACTGGCTTGCTTAAATATGAGAAGTCTATATAAATTAGAGTCTGTGTTTCAGTATAATGAAAATGCTGAAAACTTGTATTGAACATAAACGAGTAGTAAATGATAGTAAATGATTCTATAAATTAAACAATTAATTGATACCAAAATGTTTTATCATGTATTTAACTTGGAAATCCTGCTTCCACTCTTATAATTTCAATAACAACATTTAATTTTGTAGAGCAGTTATTGAGATGATGTAGAGCCATTGTGATGACACGTGAGATTAAAAAAAAACAAAAAAACAAAAAAACCCCAAAAAAAACCCCACCAAAAAACAAACAGGCCAATTTTAAAGAAAAAGTATTCAGTAGATGTTATAAGGTCTTCCTATACTCATGTTTTTAGGTTATTAAAGTGAACACTTGGAAAATAAATAAAATACAGAGAAGTGCTATGCTTAGTAACACTAGGCTAACATCTTCAGTCATGTACAATGAAATAATGTTTTTGAATGAACAATTACATTATTCTCTTAGCTCTCACTAAATAAGTACACGTTATTTTCAAAAAATCCAGTGTAAAAAAACCTTCAGAAGGCGAGAAAAAGTGAGATTAGCTTTTTTTATATGCTGTTAAATGTTTTAAGGAAGACAGCACACTCAGCTGTAGATCTTGGATTGCTGGTTAATCAACCAAGGTTTCTAATTCTGGTTTTACAATGAATACTGCATGACTTGAACAAGTATAAGCATCTCAAGACTTTCTCCTCTGTTGAAATACTGTTTTATTTTCCAGTTCTACAAGCATGTTGTACAGAGTGTTGAGAAATTCATTCAAAAGGTAAGTCAGTCACAGGTATTTTGTTAGCACTGAGAAAAATTTTGAATTACAGAGTATTGAAGACGACTGGGTTTTGGGTATACATATGGATTAATATTTTTATGACACGTTAGTTTATTTCAGTTTTTAGTCACGTTCAATTTCTGCTAATAATCAGTAGGTGACCATAACCCATGATGCAGAAAGACAAATACTTTGTCTCTGTTTTGTAGTTATGATATACTTTGATCTGAATGACTGTGGATACTGTCTTAGGACTACTCCTCTATATGCGTTCATTTAATGTTAAAAGAGGCTGTCAGTGTAGCCCATGTGAACTGCTAACAACAAAAGAATTGACAGTGGTTTGGTGAGTGACAGTTGCTTTTGTTTTTCTGCTAGGTTTTCCCATAGATTTTAAAGCTGAAGGAAAGATGACCATTCAGCCTCTTTTGTGGATCATGAGATGTAGCATTTCAGTCAGTGGTTCCTGCTAGTAATTTAAAACAAAAAATATTTATATGGCTAGACTGGAATTATGTTTTGTGAAGATGCAGTGTTAATTTACAAATTCTGAATAACAAAGAATTTCATAGAGTTTTGTTTTCTTGTAACAGTTAATTATTCTTGGGTAAAACTTGGATATTTTATGTCCAGTGGGAAATGCATGGATTCCAATTTCTGAGTCTTTCCTCCTTGTCTGCATTGTACTTGATTGTTCAGTTGATCTTTTAGGTACTGAATTTCTTCTCTTTTTGTAAATAGGAGTAAATTGTGATCAAAATGCATTTTTATTTTGACAAACAAGCTAGAGAAGTTACTCTGTTAATAGTGCAATGTTGGATGCAATTTGTCTTTTGTCCATTTTACGAAGCAGTCTAGATTGTTCTGTGTCAGTAACCTGGTTTTCTCATTACCTTTTATTCCTTGGCGCCCTGTGTATGATGCAGTGCCTTTTGGCAGTGGTTGGACAGTGTAAACAGGGTTCAGCTTCTTGTCTCAGAACAGTTCATGAATGAATTATTTAGGTACTAGAATGCCAGTCCTATATGGAAAAGGTGTCATATGTATGTTTCATGGCACTAGTAAAGACTAGTAGGATACTTTACCATCACTGCTGGTGTTTTGTCAAGTAGTTGTCTTTTGGGTCATTGCCTTTGACTTCTTTCCATCTCTAAGAAAAAGGATCGATATCTTCCGATCCCTGTTTAATACTACATGTGGCCATAGGAGGATGAGAGCAGGTGTACATCTTCCCCATCTCTGATCAGTAGCACTTTGCAGTTTCATGTCCCCAAATTAATCCTCATTGCCTGAGTTCCAAATACTGCTTTTTAGTTGCAGTGACTGTGATTGGCAATTCTGAATTCAGAGGCACGAGAGAAGATTTATCCTCTGAATGGTAGTTTGTCAGGAACTGGACAGGTTGTTCATGACCCTTCCACAAGCTGCTAAGAATATGGGTTATCTTCGCACATTTGTGGTTGGTGTCTAGTACTACTTGATAAGGGAGTTTTGCTCTGTTCGTTGGTGCTTAGAGAAGGCAGATATATATTGTTATGGATGACCTTGTCAATGATCACTCTGGGTTAGATGTTTCCCTTCGGGCTTGATGTGTCTTTTTCAGTATTTCATGAACTATTTAGTGAAACATGCAAATTATTACTAACATCAAATAGTTCTTATTTTAGTAGAATCAGAGGTAAGTAGATGAAAGCACTTCTCTAGCCATTTGATATTTATGGACGTAAGTTTTATGTTTGGAAGATAATTGGATTATTTTTCTGGAAGCAATCACTTCAAGTTAAAGCTCAAAGCTACTGAATTTTCCATTAAAATCAGCCATAAACTTGTCCAGAGTGATGTCAGTGCTATCTCAATTAGTTTACTGTTGATTCTTTCATACTCCCAATATTTTCTTTCCTCAAAATTAATTTCATGAGGTTACTGAAACTTCAGGTGAAATAATTGTCCGTGACATTCTTTGTTTTATGACACTTAACTCACTGCTCTGTTGTTGGTTTTGTTGGCTGTTTTATTCTCTGACAAGATGTCACTTCGGGGTCAAATGACCATATTCCATATATGTAAGGATATTCCACTGTGAGAGCAAGACTTGAATAATTTCTTTGAGTAATCAAATTATCTTATTGCTTAGACTCACTAGGAAAGTAAGTGAATGTGTACTGTGTAAAAAAAAAAAAAAAAAAAAAAAAAACAAAACAAAAAAAAAAACCAAACAAAAAAAAACCAAAAAAAAAAACTTACCTCAGATTGGGGATATGCAGACTCACTGCCCCAGGTGTCATGCTTGTTTAATTTTTTATTTCTATTTTATTTTCCTCTTTCATCATCTGTATTGCTATATTACTTATAATCTTTTCTTGCTTTCTGCATGTGCCATGTTTTTAAACACTCCACCTAGCATATTTGCTGAGTTTTCTTATTAAATATCTGTGTTTTTACTAATTTCGTTATTGTGAAAAGTCATATATGTGTCTGTTCTGTATGCAGAATACTCTTTGGTAACAATTTTGCTAAAATTTGAGTAGTTAGAATACACTGAAGTGGTTCTCTGAAGACAGTGTATTATATGCAATTAGCTTTTAATTTCATAATTTTAATAATGTACATTTATTCTTAAAAGGACACATTCCTAAAAATAAAGAATGCCATACTTAAAAACACTGGACCATGTTTAGAGCCTAAATAAATGATTTATTAAGGTTGCAATTGCTAGCAAATCAGCACTTTTCAAAACAGGACGTTTGTATCCAAGCTATGATAAAATTAGTAGTCTGAAGAGTTTGTTTGGCACTGTATTAGAGATAATGAATTTAGTGTGTTACATAGTATCTTTACAGACTATCTGGGCCAGAGAGGGGATGGGCGTACTTTCCCATGTTTTCCGTAGTACCTTGTGCGATAAGTGTGTACAACCAATATTCATGAAGTGAATCCATGTTGTAGTACATTCTGGTGATGACTTATCACTTATGACTTCTGTACTACTTTTCATTCTGTCTTAAAACTGGTTGTGCTAGTCTGGTACAATTACTTTGCAATTAAAAGTCAAAAAATTGAGCTTTAATTGTGAAGTAAGTAAAATTACCGAAGTAATTAGTATTGTAGTTAGCAGGCATGCTTTATAAATACAATGCTGTTTGTAAATGCAAGTTTTCCACCGTTTTAAAATAAGTATCAGTGGTAGATTCTCAGCCAAACAGATGTCCACATAAATATGTTCTTGTTCTGGTGGGAGCAGGATATACCACATGCTACTTACAACAATGTAAAATAAAGTAAACAAATGTTAACTTTAATGTTGACTTTGATAATAAAGGAGGACAAAAATATTTTGAATTGTATTTACAGCCAGTCCCAATGTACTATTAAGAATTTGGTCATGATTTATGCTGTTCTCTTAAAGTAGGTGCATGCATTTAAAAAGAGTATGTGGTTCATGTGCTAATTTTTAAATAGATATATTCTAAAAATATTTTTTTAGTGGTAGTAATTTGATTTTAAACCATTTGCGGATTTGCAGAATACATATAAATGTGATAATTCAAACATTAAAGGTTAGCTATTTTTGAGAGTTTCATTTTTCAGGATAATTCATTAAATAGAGAACATTTTGGTAATACTTCGACCCATTTAAAGTTAGAGAGGACTGTTCATACTTAATCTGCCATTAAGGGGTTTTGGTATTTTTCACGTATGCACATTTTAAATTATTATTCTTTGTAGTGTAAACCAGAATACAAGGTACCTGGTCTGTATGTCATTGACTCCATTGTAAGACAGTCCCGGCATCAGTTTGGACAAGAAAAGGATGTGTTTGCTCCAAGATTCAGCAATAACATCATCAGCACTTTCCAGAACTTGTACCGTTGTCCTGGGGATGACAAGGTAAGCCACTCATCATAGTTTTTTTTCTAATTGAAACAATCTTTAGTATGTTATCTATAAAGAACAAAGATTTTGATCTCACTTTTTGTTTGCTAGGGTGGATCTAATTATAGACTTACACATTTATATGTATTTCTTTTAATTTTGCTTCTCTGAATAGGGATAGGGGAAGACACATCCAGTTAGATTAATTGAAATTTCGAAAAGGTTTTCAGGAAGACTGGAGTCACTTTGAGTTCATGTATTTTGATGGGAAAAAAATTAAGTGGGCATTTGGTAGGATAGGGAGTTGTAGTCAGTCCTTTATTGTCCTCTTCCCCTCTTCAGTGAGAAAATGAATGAGCAGGTTTCTTATAGTGTCAAGGAATAAATAATCTTTCTTGGTAGCAGTAACTTCAGTACAAACTAGTGTGTTGTGGACTGAAGGAGCAATAGAAAAACAGCAAACTATTTTGGAAGTTACTTTTCCTTTGATACTGAATCTACCAACAGCTGAATAAGGCCTAACTTGAACAGTTTGACCCAATAGTTCAGCTGTTCCCTTGGACCATAGTAGTCAAGATCACTATCAAGCTATCTTTAAAATAGGTTGGCTGGAAATAGCAGAGGGCGCAGGCAGCTTAATTTCCTTCATACTTGTCACTGATTTTACAATCGCTAAAGTTTCTTATTTAATTGAAAAATTACAAAAAGATCTGAAATGCTAAAGGATTTAGCCCTTAATTCCACATAAATTTGTGTAATAGTCATTAAGTCAAGTAGTGAGGCAGGACATTGCAGGAAGAGAAAGGTTCTTATTTGAATAGTTGCATGCCATCCTACAACTGTATTTTTCAACCAAAGATCTGAAAACCCAAGACATCCATGAAAGGTTATTAAGGCAAGTTCAACCATTGCATGTCTTTCGTAGTTGTTTTAGGATTCCTGCTTTTTTAGAGGAGTTAGGACCTCTGCAGGTAAATATGTTGGGATCTGGAAATTTTAAGTGGTTGAAAAACTCTGCTATGGATGTGTTTTTACTTCTGCAGCTGAGTTCTGAGGTGCTGCTGAAGAAGTTGTTTAAGTGAAATGACATTTTTCCAGTCTGGTTTTAGGTGGTTTGCATGATCAACTTGAGCTGCTTCAGTGTTTCACATACACATAGGCATGAAAGTTAGCTTATGTATTTCTTCATTTAGGTGTATTCCTTAAGCAGTATTAGTTTGTTTTGTTTAATCATTTAGCTTACTACTCTGGAAACTATATTAACATGGAAATAGTCTGACTTGTTGAAGAAGGAGAGCTGGCACAAGGATGGGCGCAAGTACTCAGTTTGTGTCTGACTTTAAGAAAATATAGTAAACTTATTGCAGGGTAAGAAATAGTGCCACTTACTCTGTGATATTTCAATGCATGGCAACTAATGTATCCCATTAGAAGTGTTTGATGTGAGGAGGAATAGTAAAACATAGTCTGATTATGGTCTGTAAAGCTCCTGTTAGTTCATTTCTAGGATATTTTTCACTTCAGGGAAAATGTATTTTGCAGTCTGAAGTCTTGCTGCTATGTTGCACATGGATTCAGTATTATAGGAACGTCTTTGTGCTGTGAAAGTTATTACCATATACCTGACCCAGCAGAAAATTGTGCTGTCAAAGATACCAAGGTTATGTACCTGTTTTCTAGCATTTTGGTGTTTAATCTGATGAAAAGGCATAACGGAGAAACACAACTGTTTGTTTTGTTTTTTGAAAAATAAGTAGAAGTATAGTAGCATTTCATTTAAAGTAGCAAAAAACCACCCACTGATTCCATCATCTGGCTCAGCCATGGAAAATGCAAGGGGGAGGTAGATACTAAGGCGCAGAAGTAGTTTTAAATTCCTATTCTGGATAGAAGAGGGAAGTTAGAGCCCATGATGGACTTGTGAGGGACTGCCTTATGAAACAAACTTTCGAAGTAGGAAGGCTCTCATACTGTAATGCTGAATGGGAACCCTTCAGAGATTTCTTTAAAGGAACACTAAACTGTATCTTCCATGGAGTGAAAATTCAGCACTTGTCTCTATTAAATTTAAGTACCCGCCTGGAATTCTGGGCAGACAGACTTTTTTTTCTTCTCCTGTTTAAACACCGTGGTTAAGTACTCCATGTTCATGTTTTATAGAGTTTAAATAATTAAACCATCTTCATGACAGCAAACAAACTATGAAAAACTTTCTGTTCTTTGTAATACAACTAACTTTTTTTCAAATAAGCAAGGTGTCTTTTTCTGTCGCATACATTACTATCCAACTTTTCAAGATCAAGCAAAATCTTGTCTCTGAGTACAAGTGAAGCTTAGAAAAGATTTGGAAGCAGATTAAAACAGTGAAATAGAAATGTATTTGCAAACTGAACAATGAGTTACATCTGATGGAGTTGTATGAAGTTTTAATTTCAATTTTTTTCCTTCTCCATGATCCACATTTTTAATATTACTATGTAATTTCAGTAGACAGAGAATTGTGTTCCAGTTTAAATTCCTCATTTCGTCAAGAGAGCTTGCAAAATATCAAGCTACTTTCCTAATAAAAGTATTTAGGAGTCTTACTAGTATGTGTCCATTTTTCAGTTGGCATAAGTAATTTTGTTGCATAGATAGATCAGAATTGCATTCACATATGTTGACTATGAAAGTTTAGGAGACTAATAATTCCTTGCTTTAATTACTAGTAATGCTTTAAAATGTTTCCTTAAAGTAATTTTCTTTCTATACTGTCTTCTAAGAGTAAAGATATAAAAGTGTTAGAGTTTTAGTTTTGTTCTACTGTATTTTCTGTTGAGAGAAGACTGTCACTATGTGCATAGTGTCTCTACTGTTGCCTAAGCATCTTACATAGGTCAGCCTCAGGTTCATAGTTTAGACATCTTTGGTGTGACCCAGTATAACTGTTCCTATGGTTCTTACTGTTTGTAAACCAAAAGCTGCTTCCATCTAGACAGATTGACATTACTTGTTAAGAATTCCGTAACTGAAAATAACAAGAAAGATAAGCATGACTCAGATCTCTTGTTATCCTTTCTTCATTTTAGAGTAAAATTGTTAGAGTGTTAAATTTATGGCAGAAGAATAATGTGTTCAAGAGTGAAATTATTCAGCCTCTCTTGGATATGGCTGCAGGAATTCCTCCTCCAGTTGTGACCCCTGTCTTGCCCAGCACTACAGCTGCTATGAGCAACAATACCCCAGGTAAACAAATACAGGTTAAAGTCATACTTTGAATCATAACACTTGTGTCAGTTTTGGTATGTTGGCTGTTAATGTGCTGAAAAATCTCACTGGTGTCCTTTAGACAAATCAAATGAATTCTAGAAAGAAATATATTATAGCCAGTGTCCAGATTAGGGAAGTAGCAAAGCCAAGGGGCAGCCTCTTGTGTTTACTTTCCAACTGCGTATTATAAACATATTTAGATTGAGTAACAGTGCAGTAAGACCTAGTTTTTCACTCAAAAGTCAAAAAAGTAGATCACTGACAGAGTTAAAAACCTAACACAGCACTTAATACAATCTTTGTTAATTAGTGGTGCAACAGTTGAGAGAAATGATACATTGATATCTTTTTGCTGCCCACAGGATTGAGCCTGCTGAATCATGTCAGACAGTGGTCATTTACTTTGGTGGCCAACAGGCAGTGATTTTGAGTGGAAAAAAACATATTGACAACATAAGCTGTAGCCAGTGACATACTTCGCTCTCCTGCGAATCTGAAGTCTGTGGGCCAGAGAACATGCTGGAGAATCATGTGGGCAAAAAACTGCTCATGGAGCATGTCCCAAGTTAACAAACACTAATATTATTAGACATGCAGACTTGATCATTTTGTGCTCTAAGGCATCTTCCTTACATAGGTGGATGGTGGGAAACTGGCTTTTCAACCTTTTTCATTTTGTGGAGATTTTTTCATTCAAGATTGGAACGTATGGGAAATTTTACATATAGAAATTTGGGGTTGGCACCTGCCTTTTGCTGATCCCATGCTGAGAAGCAGGGAGGTGGACAAATCCACCTTATTTTTCATGGTGTCTGTAAATATGTGATTGGATTTACTGCATCTTCTATATCAATAGTTTTTATTTTCACTAGTTTGATTACTTTAAATTGTTGAAGTCATAGATTTAATGCTTTTCTGAATTCTGATGCAAATTGTCTTTTAAAACAGTATTCCTAGTCACTCACTTCTAGTGTTCGCCAGTGTATCTCTACTTCTGAGCTAAAAGCAGGAGTATTTTCAGGGTTGGAGGATTATTCTGGATTATGGCATGAATCTTATTAACAGATTGCTGATTTCGTCTCAGTGTTCCACTTGGAGAGAAAAAAAAAAGAAGGATAAAAAGTCAATCCTCATGAATTCAGCTGCTGCAGGTTGAAATTTTTAGTAGAATCGTTAAGGCTCCTCCTGAGGATAAGGTGCAAGTCCAGTAAATTCTGGACTAGCAGATGGTTCTGAGTAGATTGCTAACAACTACCATTTGGTATATATTGTTTCCAGTAAATCGTTTGGATTGCTGTGTGAAACCTATTTATTTTGCATTTGTCAGTGTTTTTGTCAGTAGTTACCATAGCTCAATAGCAGAAAGAGCTGTGAACTATGCTTCAAGAAAGTAACCCTGCTACTTGTGGAATGTTGATGTAAGTCTGTGTTATTTCTGTGTGCTCTGTGTGTGTCAGAAAAATAGTTTAAATTGGTGTTAATATGGTGCTTTCTCAGTATTTAATAACTGGTTTTGATGTCCTAGGAAGGTTATAGTATCTTTATGATTTCTTACAATACAGAAATCTTTGCTGTAGAAAATAAATAGGAATGTTCGTGTCCGCTTTATAATTTCTTTTTACAGCAGGTTGTTTTTTTTTTCCCATCTCTAACATTAAAATATTCTGGCATATTGGATTTTCTCTTTTTTTAGGAACACCTGTGACTCCAGTTACTCCAGCCAATGTGGTGCAGAGTTTACCTGATCCTTGGGTATCTCAGATTGCTAATACAGATACCCTTGCTGCTGTTGCACAGATTCTACAGAGTCCTCAAGGCCAACAGGTGAATCTTTTGTAGACAGTTACACTGTACACTGTTTGATACTTTGTGTCTTTAAGGTACACTTAAGGAATACTGCTTTCATGAGTATCTCTGTCTTGTGTCCAGTATCCATGTTAACTATCCCATGAGGGTTGTTAATCACAAGGAAGTTCTAACCAAAACTTCCTGTTACCTTTTGTAACCAACCCTGTTTGTTCCTTAACATTATCACAGAATGTGACTTCAGATAAAATGGTCTGTAATACATACTTTTCTATATAATATTGTAGATTACTAAATCGAGACCAGCATTAAGATTTCATAGATACAGGTATAAAAGAGAGTGCCAGTTTAAGCATATTTCTCTGATGGATGCCGCAAGAAGCGAAACATTATACAGAATTATATAATGAGAATGTGCTCATGCTGGAAGTGCATTGTGTGTTGATTCTTTTCTTTATCTTTCCATCAGCTAAATACAGTTTTTATTTTGCAGCATTCAAAAATAAGGTCTTAGAAGTGACTGTGTTCTTCAGTTTCTAAATGCTCAACTCCAAAAAAGTGGCTTGATGTGCACCATACATTGAATTGCCCGTCCCTTTAACCTGCAGCCACATAAGTTGAGCTCACACAGTCAGCTTTCTGCAAAAATGTAGATCACTGTTTTTCAGTTTATGCTAGAACTCTGGCACCAGTATAACTTTGGCATTACAATTTTTATTTAGACTGAGGAATGGGATGCTTTACCTGCTGGGGTACTAAACAAATATTCCATACATATGAATGAGAAGCAGTCACCAGTGAGCTGTTATGAAGCACCGATACTGACAATAACAACAATTTTACTTAGTGAGACTGTTTTACAGTGTTCAGCTAAGCAGAGTTGTCTGTTCATAAGTCAAGCAAAGGGAGTATTTTCATCTGATTACACTGAAAGAAGTTGATGGGTCTCTGAAAAGCAGAACAAAATGAGTTTGTGGGATACTTTGTGAAATTGGAGGAAACGGTGGAATGGCTCTTAAGGAAGGGATGTGAAATGAGAATGGGAAATATATGGAAAGTCAGTAACATAATTTTAAAGATTATTACCTAGAGAGCATTCTAAAAAAAAAAAAGGAGGACGAAGCAAAAGAAAAATATTATGAAGATGAGCAGGGAATTAGAGTTTTAAAGACAGCAGATCACAAAGAAATAACTTTTGGATGTTTAGCTTGAAATGGTAAAGTGAGGAAGAGAATGGATTCTGGAAGAGGGATAAGGTGGTTTTAAGCAGAAATGTGGAGACAGAGTACCCAATAAATACGTACATGCAGATCTCTAGGATTGGTAGATGAAGTGCAACTGTTCTTCAAGCTACACTACCCCCCACCCCCCAAGCTCCAAAGTCCTTGATTTCATCTTAAGATTGTGTTTTATGGATGAGAACGCATGCAGGTAAATTGAGAGTCTAGACATAAAAGAGGGCAGAGTAAGAAGGATGCGACCCACAAGAACGTGAAAACAGCTAGAATGGTGATCACCTAGGATATTCCCACTCTAGGACTTCCATCTCTGCTTCTTCAGTTTGATTCCTTCCTGCTCAGAGCAACGCACGAGGTGGACCAGCCATATTTGCTCATCTTTTGTGGATCGGCCAAGAAAGGAGGGGGGAGCTCTTCAGCTTTGCCTATTGCAGTAGTCAGTGAAAGCTCTTGGTGAGGTAGAGCAATAATTGAAGCATTTTCAGAGGCTCTGCTGTATATGTATAACTGTTTTTTAAAGAATAGGAAGAGTTGTTTCACACTATCAGAAGGTAGCTCTAAAACAATCTTGAAAAAGGATCATACATTTTTGATGTATTGTGGAAAAGAAGATCAACCTAATCAGATTATGCAGAGTTTCTAGTGAGCCCTAGGGAGAAGGGAGGGATTGAACCCTATAAGAGTTCATTGGTTAACCTCATGAGGAGATGGAATATGAATGTAAAGATAATCAGGGTCTTCTGTCAGAATAGTTCGAACTACCTGGATTTGCTCAACTTTTTTTCCAGAAATACCCAAAGGTGATGCTCCAGGGGTTTACCTTATGGAAGGTCAAAGGACTCTTTCCTCTAACTCCATGGTATTTCAGGAGGGCTCCTTTCCATAGCGATAATATTTTTTCCTTTCATGTTAAGGTAACTCTGTACAATTTTATGGGGGCATCTGTATTCAACAGATGAATAGATCTGCACATGAAAAAGCCTTTTATTTCCTCATTGGAACAGCTCCTTTTAAAAAATTATATACAAATAGGAAGTTGTAGTAAGGAAAACAAGATACACCAGGCGATTGGACTGTACCTTTGTTCTAAAAAAACTATGGAAGATACTCTGTTTTTCTACTCTAGATTTAAAGGAAGAGACTCTTAGGGTATCCTGATACACTCTGAAATTTCTTAGGTCTATTCACTACACTTTTGAAAGTTCCTTCTCTGATAATACTTAGTACTCCTTGCAGTATGGATCGAGACATCTCCTGGGTTGAAGAGTGGAGTTGTTTAATTGAAACAATCCCCAAATGATTTTTAAATAGTATTTGAAACACAACGCTATTTTTCCAAAATATTTTTTCAACATCTGTCTTTTGGCATTACCCATACTTTGTTTTTACTGTAACATACTTTGTTGTTACTGTACGTCTGTTGCCCCAGAGCTGCTGCTTCTGGTTCAACATTACATCTAAGCTATTTTTATCCTAAGATAGTGTTATACAGAGCCCAGAGTCTGTGCTATTGCAGGAAGGCAAATTATATTCCCAGTTCTTGCTTAATTTGCTTTTTATGTTTTGTTAACATAGCAAGGGAATTGCATTCTATCAGTGCAAACCTGAGTTTCAGCATGAGGTTTTTCCTTGTGACTAATGCAGAGACACTAGTGCAAGCTCTTCATATTGACATGTTGCATCAGCTTAAAGTGGAGCTTGCAACAGTGCAGTTATTCTCTCTACACAAATGTTACAACATACAGATTTTCCTAATATGGGTGGGCCCTTAGGAAGCTGGAGTAGGCTAACAGATTTTTTTCAGGTGAGGAGGAATCAAACTGGAGAAACAGAAGAGGGGGAACCTTAGAAAGCAGGAAATCCTGAGTGGTGACTGGTCATCATGACAACCTGTCAGAGCAAGTTAGGAGGAAGAATCATCTGCATGTCTTATCAGCCACAGAAAACAAATTAGCCAGTAAGTGGGAACAAAATTTGCCATAAATGAAAACAAATTAAGATGAAATAATAGCCATAGGTTAGATGATACTGCATTCCTGAGGTTTCTTTTTCCTAACTGGAAGGGGAAAAGACTAGTTTATTTTTTGGTTTTTGCTCTTTAAAAAATGGTCTTGTTTAATGCATTTGTTACCTTTTCTCTTTTAGCTTCAGCAGTTGATACAGACACTGCAGATACAGCAGCAGAAACCTCAGCCTTCACTACTTCAAGCTCTGGATGCTGGTCTTGTCGTTCAGTTACAGGCCCTCACAGCACAACTTACAGCTGCAGCAGCTGCTGCTAACACACTTAATCCACTGGAACAGAGTGTCTCTTTTAATAAGGTAGAAGTAGAATAATAGAAATTTGAAGAAATACTTACTTTTAAAATATATTGGAGTCATCTTTCGGATTTTATGGTTTGACTTTAGAGATTTTTAAAACACATGAATATACTATAAAGAGTAAAACGTGGTTCAACTTCTAATTTTCTTGCATTATAAATGCCAAGAAAACTTCTAACCTCAGCCACAAAGTGATAGTAAGTGAAGAAATAAGTTTATGACTGTAGTTAAAACTAGTCGCATGACACTTCTTAAAGGATGTCAAAACATAAAAAACAAATCCTGTAGGTAAAGAAACTTCATGTGTGTTGCAACATATGTGCCTATCTTTAAAAAAAAACCTAACAAAAACCAGAATGCAGGAATTTAAGAAGACTAACATAGTTAAATGCCAGGGAGCAATAACCGTGCTGGCAGTTACAGTAGTAGTAGTATAATGTTGATAGAATAAAAAAGGAAGAACATGGTACTCAGAGATTAAAAAATAAATAAATCTTGTTCCCTTATCTTTGGAAGAAACAGCTTGTGACTAGATAATCTCTATAGGATTGTCCTGGAGTGAATAAATAGTAAGAATAAGGAAGTCAAAGAAGCAAAAAAGCTTTTTTTTTTCCCTCCTAACCCAGATAATCTGTTTTTCAGGCAATCAGCTGCTCAGAACTTGACAAGTGCTGAGTTTAAATTAGGACAATTTATCTTATATTTCTAGAATTTGCTTAGCTAAACTCAAATCTCTGGAATAATAGAGAATTGTCATTACTAATGAAGTAATGCAGCTGTAAAAGTAAGTCAGGAAAAAATGGCCTGTACTCATGCTGTATCACAGCTTCAACCATCAACTCCAGTAGGGTATAATCTCAGGGAATGAATGCATCAGTTAATAGGGACTGCCTTAATATTTAGATACAAAAAATAATTAAGGATATGATGTTGTATTGTGGTTTTATTTCACAGACTTCAATTCCAGCATTTATGTAGATAGGTGTACTCATAGGTATGACTGTCTTAAATGTTGGACAACTTACCTGGAGCAAATTGAAGGAACTGGCATTCTGATGAGATGCTTATATACCTTGAGTGAGTTCAGCCAGATGCTCTTTAGTTAGCTTATGCCACTAATAGTATGCAGGAGTCTTGTTGTCATGAAAGTTGACAGCAGAGTGAATGTATATGATTGTTATTTCTGGGACCTTGAAGGGGTGATTGTTTGTGGAAGGAATTCTTGTGGCAGTGTGCTAATTTACAAGCTTTCAGTTGTGTAGATTTGTCTTTGTAAGATGTGGAAGAGTTGTGTTTGTAGTATGTGATCTATCAGTACCTCAGCTCTGGATTATACCAGTAGTGTTAGATTACAATGCATCTCAAATTCCTTCTTCAGTGTTCTATAGCATCTCTGTGAATGAACTGATAACATATGTCTTGTTAACCCATTGAGGCTTTTACTCAAAGGTTATTTAGGCTGCTTTGCAGAAATAGCATTCCCTTTTAGAATTTTTTTCTTTTTAAAATAGAACATTGGTGCTACCATACCTATTTTCTCCTTTTTATGAAGTTTGAGGATTTCTGGATCTAGGTATCATAGAAAAGTACATATTAATATGTATGTATTAATGGGCAATCCTATTTTTGCAATGATAAGTTTTGGGGATAATAATTTTCCTTGCTTTTTTTGCTGGTTTCTCAGCACCAATATCACCTGCAACCCAAGTCCCACTTCTCAATAGCTGAAGACCATGAATCATGATATAGTTCTATTTATTAGACTCTCTACTTCCATTTTATTATATAAATAATTCTATATTTTTTTACTAAACATGTTAGCCTTAATAAAAAAAGTGTTAAAAAGGCAATATTTATTTTTATTGGAAGCATCAAACTAAACCCAGTGTTTTAGTTTGAATCAGGAACATGCTTTTGAGGTGTATCCTTTAAATGTTTACATGTACCACACATCATTTCACATTGCAGAGCAATCTTGAGTGCATAAAGTAGATTCATTTGGATTTAGCTAAAGCAAAAGATATGCTGCAACTGCTAATGAACACTGAGTTCGCAGGGCCAGCCTGGAGGTGCTTCAGACTAGCTAGTAACAAAATTCAAATAGCATGTCCAAATAAAATAAAAAATATAAACCATATTTTTAAAAGGAAAATTATGGGATATGCTTTGTTTCCGATAACAAATCTTGGTCTTTGTAGTGATCTTCCAGGATGCTCTGAAGTTCTAAAGTTTTTGTATGCATTTTAGAAAGCTTGCAGTAGTTCTGTCTTTAACACAAAATGCCTCAATTGCAGGTAACAATACTGTTAAGAGATACAAGTATCAAAACCCAAGGTGTGGGAACAGTACAATAAGCAGCGATTAACAGCCTTTGAGTACCATACATACAGTTGCTTAATCTCTGGGGCTCTGGTCTTTATGTGAAAATAAGTTGTTAACAAGTATACTTATAACAACAGAGCATGAACCAGGAGAGTGCCCTGGCTGGCAGCAAAAGGGGCCAACATATTGGGATGTGTGGAGTATAGCCAGGTGGCTGATGGAAGTGATTGTCCCATCTATTCTAGACTGCATCTAGAGTAGTATCACATTCAGTTTTGTTGCCCCTGCCCCCGTACAGGAAAGACATTGACAAACTGGAAGGAGTTTGTCAGGGCTGGGATACTCACCCTCTGAGGGACTGGAGCTGGTTCAGTCTGGGGCAGAGGCAGCTTTGGGGGAGACCTAACAACAGCCCTCCCTAGCACCTATGGGAAGGTTGGCAAGAAGGTGAAGCCAGGCTCTTCACAGCATGACATAGTGGCAGGACTATAGACAACAGACAGAAATGGAAATTTAAAGAGTTCAGAGTGGCTACAAGGAAAACTTTTTTCCCATGAGGATAGTCAAGCACTGGAATAGGTTGCTTGGAAAGATTGTGCAGTCTCGGTTGTTGGAAACAGAGACGTTTCTAAGACTTAACTGGATAAAGCCCTGAGTGACCTGATCTGAGCTCACAGCTAAGCTTTTTGTGAGCAGAAAGTTGGACTTGAGACCTACTGAGTTCCCTTTCAACCTGGACTGTCCTGTGATCTTTAGATTTATGAAGAATGGGACAGAAGAGATACTGTCATCTAGTGGAAATTGATGAAGTATTCTTACCTGAGGTACAGTGACCAATCCTGAACATCTTAAGCTGCAGCAGCAAAATTAGAGAATCTGGCAATTTCTGAAAGTAATAATTAGAAATATTGAGTAGTTTCTGTAGAAGATACTGAACAGACTTGTGATGAAGTTTAGCGAATGGACGATGCGACCATGATGCGGATATAGAAATACTTAGGTGGTTGAAGGGAGTGTCCAAAAGGCAACTGTTCTGAGTTGGCAGACATAAAAAAAGGACAGCTTTTATGACAAACAGTAAGCATCATGATCCAAAGAAAACTGTAAAGCTTAGTTCTCATTCCATGATACAATGATGGTGAATTGGATAACAAATACAAATAATGCAGGAAAATATTTCTGATGAATACCTAAGTATCCATCTTTTTTAAAAAATCGCTATTTTTAATAAATCTGGCAGTTCTTCCAATCCTTTGCTTTCAAGCTCTTCTGTCTCCATAGTATCTTGTGGTAATAAATTGCCCAAATTAATATGCATTATGTGAAAAATTCCTTTCTTATGTCACATCAAATGTGTGTGTCTTGTAATCTTGATACATGACTGTATCCTTGTGTTATGGTAAAGAAAGATTTTTGATCACATTTCCTATAAATTTATGTTCTTTTTATTTTAAGTTCTAAAGAGAATATCCTGATCCTTAAGAAGAATTTTGTTTCCTTTAGAATAAAAAGCTTTTTTCATGTCTTTAATCATTCCCATTGCTTTTTCTGAACATACTCTCTTAGATAATTAAAGTAACAGGTGTAGCATTTATGGAAAGTTCTATAATTTTACATGCACATTTGTGGTCAGTTAACCTAGGTATCCTAATATTTAATTTGTTTTAATCTCTATCGCTTTATTGTAGAGAGTATTCTGTTACAATTTATCTAAAAATCAAGATATTGCAGTTTAGATTTTTCCTTTTAAAATCTACTATGTTATTTAAAACAAATTTAAACCAAAATCATGTTGCATATTTGCATATCTTGGCTGGAAGTTCTTTGGTTTTCTCTGGCCCCAGTTTAATGAAATTTTTTTGCATATCATAAATTGTTGACTACTTTCCATTTATTCCTTTTCTCATATCAAATAGTACATATTCTGTTATCTTCCTTTTTACTTTGTCATGATGGAAGATGCATGACAATAATATTTTAAAGATGAGACTGGTTGTTTTTCTAAAATGCATATTTTTTTCAGAGCAGCAGCATTTTGCAAATATTTTACTTGAAAATATTCTAACAATACAAAAAAAATTAAAAAAGGCAGCCACCTTGTTTTAAATGGGTTAGATGTGTATGGTGAAAGTTATTCTGGATTTTACTATCTCATCTCACATAAGCTTGATGATCTGTGTTTCTGCTGTGTTTTCTCAGATATATTCAGTCCTGCTTTCATATATATTAGATTATTTCATTGGGAGAAGAGTTCTAAAAATTCTTGATTGATCAGTCTCTTAGCTTATGCTTTGTTCTTGCTGGACTCCTGTAATTGAGAGTAAATAGAGCATCCTGAGAAAGCAAATGGACTTCTGAATCGTCATGGCTTGTTACTGGAGACATTTTTGCCTTGGTATTTCAAAATGACTGCCCTGTTCTCATCCTCTTGATTTTTATTTTTTTTTTCTTCTGGTTTTGACCAGGGTTTGAGAAGAAGTTATGGAGGTTTGTAGTACAGCATTAACTGTGCTTTTCAGAAAACTTCCAAGGTGTAAATATGCAGGGGCATGGCTTTCATAGCATTGCTCTCTCAATACATAGTTACTGAAAAAAAGACAATCTCAGTGACAGATAATGATCTGTTGCTTCACACTTGATCTTTAGTTTTGTGTTCAAGAAAGTGAAATGCTACTGAAATGCTTCTGGGCTGTTTAAAAATGAATAAACAAAACTTTTTTGTTCAGCAGAACTACAGCATAGACATCTTTGCAGATAATACAGGAAGTTTATCCAAGTTTTTCTTTTTTCCTGTTCAATACTTTTTATCCCTCTAGAGGCTTATTCCTCTTACATTATAACTGCTTGCTTTGATTTTTTTTTTTTTGCAGACTGCATGAGAAGTTGTTTTCAAGGAACAGTATATTTGAAGGAATTTAGGTTGTCTAAATGACACGTGTGTGTGAAAATACAGTAATTCTTTGCGAAGTAATCAAGCTGTAGGTCTTCTCTTGATATGGGCAGAGCAGTTTGCTGATGCCAAAGGATTGAATAGTTGACCTCTTCATAGTAATTTCTTCTAATCAAAGGTACCATTACATAAAATTAATCTTTATTTAAGCCTTCCTACAAACTAGCTATTATTTACTGTGGAAAGAACATGTAGTTATAGTTGTAACAGCAGCCAGAGCTCAAGAAAGGCATTGGCAAGATTTGGTATTTGATGCATTCAAGAGTTTGGTAGCAATAGCAGTACAACATTTAATTTTCGATTCAGGTTATTTGCCAAAGTTATTTAAAGTTGAGCAGTAAGGGCATTTTTCTTTTGAAAAGTAAATATACATAAAGGGACATACAAGGAGTACTCAGTAATGCTTATTTTGCTTTCTCCTAGAAGCTGATGGACAGGTTTGACTTTGGGGAAGAATCTGAACAAAATGAAGAGCCTAAAAAGGAAACTCCCACATCCCAACTGTAAGATCAAGCTATGTTTCTTATGGAAAATGCTAAAATTTATCTGATGCTAGTTAAGCACTAGGATTAAATAGTAAGGAAAGTGTTTCTTTCAGAGCATAAGTATACTAAAACAGTAGGAAGAGAAAAGACAGTTTACTAAAGTAATGAAACATATACATTTAAAAATACTTTATAAGTTTGTGTGTCAGAAGTTTTGTTGACTTCATCTCAAAGTTAGAATGTTCTTCACTTTGTTAGTTATATTCATTGCGTTAATGTGATAATGATGATAACAGAAGGTGGCTCCAGCTACATTGTCTTCATTATTTTACATTTTTAGTTAAACTTGAAACTTGCTTGTGAAGACATGTTTATCAACTGTTTAAACCAAGACAAAAACTGTTGTGGGTTTTTTTTTTGATTTAAATTGTTTCATTTTAGGCCTTTAGTATCAGAATCTGTGAACAACTCACTTTTTCACCAACTAGCTGAACAGCTACAGCAACAAAATTTAGAACATCTCAGACAACAGCTTCTGGAGCAACAGCAGCCTCAAAAGGTAAGAACTCCATCTTGTGGCTGTCATAAGAATTATGTTCTCCACTGATGATAAAAATTCATACTCCAGGACAAAAAAATTGTCTTGTTATTGACACTTCTCTTAGAATGAAATCATCTAACAGAAGCTTTCAGAGTAAGTGGAATAAGCAGAAGAAAGTGCTTAAAGCAGAAAAAAACCCCAAATATAACCACCAATTGTGTGGGGTGTACACTTTGCTTATCTTGGGGAAGAGTACTCTTTAGCTGAGTTACAGACTGACTGTGTTTATATGGGGGAAAAAAAACTTTTTCCCTGCTGTCAGAAAGAAGGTGAGCACTGAAGTGATTATGCTCCTGTCTGTGAAGGAGAGCAGCGTGCAAACTGCTGCTGCAGAACCATCAAGAGGACGGAATAGAGATTGCAGATAACTTTAATTTACCCTCCCAAGCTTTAAGTCCTGGCTAATAAATGTCTCATTCTGTTGAAGAATCTGAGCTGAGGAATAGAGTCGTGTATTTCCTGAGAAATGATTAAGAACCGATGCTCAAGACAACCCAAGATTCCTTCTTTACTATGTGAATTGGGTCCTCTCTACATTGAAGTAAATTAGTTTATTTCTTCTGAAATTAGTCCTCGTTATTTAGCAGCTCTTTTCCCCTCCTCATCCCGATTCCTGATCCCATTAGAAAAAAACCCAAAAGTTTGTTCTGTCTTGATACCGACCACATATGAAGTGGATTTTCTGTGAAGTATTTGGATCTAGTTTTACAGTAAAACAGAAGTTCTAGATTGAAAGAAAATCTAAGGGACCACAAACGTAACAAACATCTGTTGGGGATTTTCGTTTAACCTATGCAAAGGTGCAGTCACTCAGCTTTCAATCAAGAATGCCATTTGAGTTTTGAAATTGTGGCTTTGAGTTTTTAATTGTTTAGAAGAGTAAATTGATTTTTACTAGATACTGTTTTCTTATTCTACTGCTTTATTTTACTATGTTTTATTTTCATTTCTCATTTAAGTGCAGTAACTGAGAAAGTTTGTACAACATAGCCACAGACTCAATAGTTTTTGATGTTGGTGGATATCTAGCAATTTCTGGCTTTAAATAATGAAAAGACATTGTAAAGGAATATAGCTTTGAAGAGTGCATCTGTTTTAGGAGTTTCTGATGCCATGTATCTAAAAGTAACTAATTTGAAAACAAAAGTGCTGAATGCCAACGTTATTGTAAAATAAGCAGAATTACAGTTTAAATTAATTTCACATGGAATTAAGTTACAGTACATTTATACACCCTTTATTATTTGATATTCTATTCCAAGTCCAGAAGTTGTTTTCCTTCAGGTCAGCTCAGCTTCCTGTCTAGTCAATATGGAGATAAAGTTTTATTTTCACCTTGATAGCAGCTAAGAGGCACAAACTTCCACTGGAACTACAGTGTAATGACTGCACTGTGCTACAAGAAAGATTTTTCTTTAATTTCATGTTTAATCATCAGTGAGAAAGATTAAGAGAAGGAAAAATAAAACACAAAAAATTATTAAGCATCTGATTAGGAGCAGAGGGAGACAAGGAGAGAATAGAAGACAGACAAAAGGAGCAACAAGAAACGTAGGGATTGATATCAAGAAAGAGATTGTTGAAGAATAATTAACTAAAAGGAAAATGAGATGAAATAGATAATGTTAGAAGGAAAATACATTGAATGAATTACAGTAGAATTTTTTTTTTTTCTGGAAATTGTGATTATAAGCTGTAAAAATATGAAGCAAAAAAACCTTGGTACTACATGTCATTCTGCTAACTTTCTACCATTCTCCTGACAGAATATCTAGCATTTGTTTAATTAAAGTGAAAATGTAATGAGAATCACTGTAATGTTTACCTGCAATATTGAATTATAAGTTTAAAATTACTTTTCAAAATTGTACTGATAGCATTTCTGAGTATTTTCATTGTATTTACTGTTATTTCTTGAATTTCTTCCATATCTTACAGATATTTATTCCAAATCTGTACTTTCAATCCAATGTTTAGGTCATTATAGTTTTTTCTATAGCAAATCAACAATACCTTTAGTATTTTACATTTTTTCTTAATTTTGGTAGGTCTTGTAATTGACATACTGACATAAATGACTCAACACCCTCCCTTATCTTGTAGCAATTACTTGACTTAAATTGTGCACTGTAAGAAAGTTTGGAGTTAAATGTAATTTTTTTAAACTAGTTCAACTGGTACTACAAATATTTCCATTATGTTAATAACAAAATATAATTTATTAATGGGTGTGCATGGGTGACCAATGGGTATCTTTCAGTGTCACTGTACATATGACTGCCATCACTGTTGTTTGTTCTGTGAGTTTTTGTTTTCAAGCCAGCCAAATCAAGCAACAAATAGTGTACTTTGTTTTTTTGATTCAGCAAATAGTAATTTTTTATAGTCAGGAATATTAATTATTTCAAAGTTTTGTATTTAAGAAGGATACAAAAAAAGGTATGGAATGGAGTGACATCTAGTTCAGCTTTCACATTAATGGGAAGTGTGAAAATAAGAGAAACTTGATAAATAGTTTTTCAGAGATATTTGAACAGTTGTTTCATGTAGTATTACGTTTTGACACAGTAAGCATTTTGAATTATGAGGCTTTTAACGATATATTTTTTATTTAGGCAAGCCCTGAGGAGAATCAAGAAGGAAATTTTGGTTCAGAGCACTCTGCTTCACCGTCACAAGGGAGTAGTCAGCAGCAGTTTTTAGAAGTGGAAACGAATGTAGATGATTCAATGGATATTCAACAACAGGTAGAACCTATATTAAATTTGATTACAGAAGTTGAAAGGAAAACGTATGCTAAGATGATTTCAAAATGAGTAATATGGATGTATGCTTTAGTATAGTCATATATATTGTGAGTATATTTATTAAATCTTATTCAACATCTTTTACATCTGATCTCAGGACATGGATATAGATGAAGGACAGGATGTTGCTGAAGAAGAGATTTTTGAACAAGAGGAAAAGAAATCAGCTGTTCGTTCAAGATCAAGAACTCGTTCAAGATCTCGTTCAAGGTTTTATAATTAACTTGTATTAAGTAAATGAAGGTTTTCTGAAACAAAGTTGCAGTTTGTGACTATCATTCCCAATTCTGTATTTTCCAAAATTGTCATGAGCAGTTTTTGGTAATGAAAAAAAATATTCATTTAATACTGTGTGTTAGATGCAGACTTTCTGTATGACAGTTCATTTTGCATATTTGTAGTCTACTTTAATTTTTTTAAAGACCTCTTCAGGTAACAAACATAACTAACACTAGCAGCTGGTCATGTTTTCTGTGCCAGAAAAACAGATACGTTATGGAACTCTTTGAATGTTTTTTGTTTTGTTTCAAGCTCAAGGTGTATTTTTTGTTCCTCACACTAATGGCATTAAGTTTATTTCCTGAAACAGTTTAAGTGAATATAACAGAAATGTCTGTATCCTGCTTAAAGTTTGTAGTTAAAAGACAACTATATTAGAATTTAATTTTTTTAACTCAGCATACTGAAATTAAGTGTTTTATAGGTCACCAAGAAAACGAAGGTCTAGATCACGGTCTGGTTCTCGTAAGCGTAAACACAGAAAACGTTCACGCTCAAGATCAAGAGAAAGGAAGAGAAAGTCATCTCGGTCATATTCCAGTGAAAGAAGAGCTAGGGAAAGGGAAAAAGAACGTCAGAAAAAGGGATTGCCTCCTATACGGTCAAAAACACTAAGTGGTAAGTGGCACCCGCTTACTGTTTTAATAATGCAGTATTAAAGGGAAAAAAGGCTTTGTTTTCCACTGAAGGAACAAGATTTAGCTTGAGTACTGTCACAAAATACAGTAACTGTAACATTTTTCGTACGTTTGTTTTCTTATGTTTCTTAACCACTTAGGCAGGTACATCATTTCATCTTAGAGGAAAGCAAGTGATTTTACTTTTGAACAGAGGGTGGCAAGGGCTGTCCCTAAGTTATAATCTACTTTCTCTTTAATGCTGTCTTCTGTGGGGCATTTGAAGATGGTCAGTGCTCGATCTGAAAATTGGTGTGCTGATAAGACATTTAAGTATGATATGCTTTGGACACTTTGCTGAATATTTTAAATAGAGGCCAGTTTTGTTAAACTTTTAGAGTGCTTTTTAAATAGCTTTTCCCAGGAACATAGACCCAAGGCAGGTGGAAATGTGAAATAAGTAATTTGCTATCATAAGATAGACCATAATGGCTGCATCTTAAGAAAGCATCCAAAACCCAACTGGATTTCAGCTTCTGCGGTGTACTGCTGTGCACTGCTGTCATTTACATACTAAATTCACATACTAAAAAGAAGGAAGGTAGCAGGGAGAAGAGCTTTCTCCACACAGTTGCTTAAATCAAAGGGAATGTATTTTGAGATGAGTGCTAGAAACAGGGAAATTAGGTATAAGTCATCTGCTACTGTGTTGGTATATCCCATTGCTGCTGTTAGCAGGACTCTGGATTCTTGGGATGCATAATTGTACTTAATTTATTTTTGTAATAAACTTGTGTTCCCGAATTTAACTCTGTTTAGATAGTCTATACACAGTTTCTGATGTAGTTTTGCATTTATTTTGTGTTTTTACGCTATATCATTTATCTAACAAGTTAAGCAGTTCAAAATTCATTTTTGTAAAGGAAAGAGTGTTCTGTACACATTAATATTTTACATCATTCCAAGGTGGCTTTAAACTCAGGACTGTACTACAGTTTAGATGTATATTTTTTTCTTCTCTAGCTTTTCACATGAAAAGAGGCAAATCAGTTTTATGGTGTAGATTTCTCCCCAGCAGGGAGCTATAATCAGAATGGATGGGAACTGGGAGGCAGGGATTTTAAGTAACCGGATGAACAACGACAGCAGTTGAGGTCCTGTGAAGTGACCTGGCTCATGGAAAGGAAATATTAAGGCGGCTAAGTGAAGTGTGGAAACTTTTGGGGGGGTAAATAAATAAATAGGTAATTCACCAGACAAGCATTTTACTTCATGAAATTTTTTCAGTGACAGCCACTGTTAGCACTTTCTGAGGTCTGAAGAATTGTTTCATAGAGCTTAACACCATGAGAAACAAAACAGCCATCTACAAGCACGTGAGGAACAAGTTTTGCCCAAGAGAAATCTTAAGGCTAGTCATTCTCAGTACTGCTGTCAACTGAAAATGTCAGTTGACAGAGGAATGCACAACACTGGTATCCAGTTTGGTGCACCAAGATTGGTACAGGAAGGATGTGTGATATATCAAGATGATGATGAAGAAAGAATATTTCCTTGATTCAGGATAGGGCAGGCCTAAGAGATTCAGGTTATCTGGTTTTGTTCTGCCTTAAATCCTTTAAGATCCTGAGTGGATTACTCAGGGGAGTAAGATATTTGAGGAAAACCACCAATATTGGCCTAATCTGATTTAGAACACCCTGTGTTAAGTTGAAATAACTGCTATGAGTTTGTCATGGCTTGCACACATAGATTGGGTAATATTTGGGAGACAAAAGAATTGGAACCATGTATATATGGGGGGAGGAAGTTTTAGCTCATGTCAGTGAGTGTTTGTATTTGGTGAGGGGAGTGGGGGTAGGCATTTGGGAGTCAAATTGCAGGAATCTGGGCTTGTGGTGGCATTGACAAGAGTCAGAAGTATCATGGACATCTTCAGCTCAGTGGTGGGCCTCAGCCAGGTCTGTTTTTCTGGCACGGTTCCCCAAGGTAAAGTGAAAGTACAGTTTCCGTTTCTTTCAGGTGAAAACGCAGTGCATAATTCTGCAGTTAAGTTCCTTCTGTAATACACTTCAAGCCAGTTAGAACTTAGTCTTCATTAAAACTGACTTTGAATCCTACAGGAATGTTTTTATGGAACATGGAATAGAAATGATTTTTTTCTGAAGTAATTTCTACTGCAATTCCTTAGCTAATTATTACAGAATTTTATTTTTCATTTAAAACAACATTTTGTTTAGAAGAAAAATGAACACTTGTACTGAGTATCTGTTTGGTGTCTTTAACATTTTTGTTAATGTACTTAATCTCTATATAGTAAGTAATAGATTTACTATTCTTGCTTTTTGATGAGTGGTCTCTGTGTAATTCTAAAGTCTTTTATATCCATGCTATAGAGTATTTTATAAACTAACATTCTAGTGTTTTGATTGACGTGAATGTCTCTCTTGACAGTTTGCAGTACTACTCTTTGGGTAGGTCAAGTAGACAAGAAGGCTACACAGCAAGATTTAACTAACTTGTTTGAAGAATTTGGACAAATAGAGTCAATTAATGTAAGTAAGCATGTTATCACGCATTTTCAGGGATTACAGACTAGCAATTTAAACATGCTTATTCCTCTGAATTCCTTTTAGCAGCTTAAGCTAGTATTTAGGAGACTTTTTTGTCACTGTTAAAAAACTGGCTGTGATACTTGCTTGTTGGTTTCCATGTACTGTCTTTTGAAGTACTAAAGACAGTACACTTCATGGTAAAATGGCTTTTCCCAAGCACTAACGGTTTACACCATTTTTTAAAGCAGGATCTTAATAAACAAGAAGTTATGTCTTTTCTCTTTTTGTGATGTGGCATGGGGCGGGTATAATTTTTCCTTGAACTAATGGACACAAACTTATCTGTATCCACACTTGTTCTTGGTTATGTTCCATACAAAGGGTTCCTTAAGTGGAATCAGTGTGGATAAAACATTTAGAAGAAAAGAAATTGTACTGTAAACAAGTGTTTAGTCTAAGAAATGACAATTAAAGATTCTTACAATTGGATCTATTTCTCATGATTTAGAGCAATTTAGATTTAGATGCTGAGTCGTACTTCAGTGTTGCCTATAATTCAGCTTCAAGAGAAAGTATTTTTCTCCTAAAATAACATATTTACATGAGAGAAATTTTGATATTTGTCTCTTGCTCCAGCAGTTTTAAAGTGCTTCTCATGCAATTTCATTCAATTTGGATAATATTTTTACTATTTTTCCTACCGTATTAATACAGTTTTTGTGGCATTTCAGAGTCTTTTAAAAAGTTTCACAAGTCAAAAAAGCCCCATAGTCTGACATAAACCTCATTTTGATTTGCAGGGACTAGCAATTAAGAAAGTTCAAAGGAGATTAATGTAACAGCCATAATGTCCCAGTGTCTCTTACATTTCAGAGGCAAACCATATTGTAAATAGTTCATGCTACGCATTCCATGAAGCTTTAAGTACCTAGGCTAACATAGTTGTATATCTTAAACATATTTTTGTAAGAACTGCATTAAAATCTGCCATCTTAAATATTTTTGTTGTTATGTTACTGTGTGCTCCTACACAACATAAAAGCACACCTATATTTTTGACTAAAATAAGCAGTTGTCATGCGTAATTTGCAAACTTTGAAAGATCCCATGCCACATCATACTTTTCTTTCCTAAATAAAACATCAAAAAGCTAGTGGAAATGACACTTCAGGAATGAGGGCTCTACCTTTCAAAAATGCTAGATATTTTTAATCACTAGTTTGTGCCTCTGTGAAAGGTTGTTGCTCAGCTTGTGGTGAATTTGGAGTGCTGCTTTTCTGCAGTTGTCATAGCATAGCTCCCAGTTCTTGTCTGCTCCGTGATGTTCAAATATTTCATGTAATTTTTAGCACCCATTCTTCAGCTTGCTGCTGCTTCTTGAAAATAACCGAGTACCCTGCCAATATCACTCTTGTTTTGCTGATGCTCAAAATTGTTACTAGTACTGATTAAGGTAACAGTTGTTTACAGTGTAAGCCTTTCTACTGGTATTCACTTAGTGTAGTTATGTAATCTGAAGTGCTGGTTTTCCTACTTTAAGACCGTTGCTTTTTTTCCATAGATGATTCCCCCAAGAGGTTGTGCTTATGTTTGTATGGTTCATAGACAAGATGCTTATCGTGCTCTTCAGAAACTTAGTTCTGGGTCCTATAAAATAGGATCTAAAATTATTAAGGTAAGTTGATTTTAATCTAAGGATGCTGTCCATTTCACATACAGTACAGTCTTTAATATGATTTGTCATTTAGGAGCTGTTCATTCCAATGTACAGTATGGAGAAGAATGAAGCAATAAGGTGTAAATTGTTTTCTTTCCTCTCTGTGTGAAATGCAGCTTTTAACAAGATTTGCATTACAAAGAGAGTAAAATGAAATTATGACTTGATACTTGTATGTGCTAGTGGTAAGAGTACGAGACTGTAAACAACTTAAGTCCTGTACCTGACCATGTGGATCACTTAATATTAAATTTGATAGTATTCTTATAGAGCTAAATATATGATTAAATGCTGTGGGGTTTTTTTCTACCTTCTTTGATGGTTTAGGATGAGTCCTTGAAGTACTGTGTTTAATTTCCCCATATATATGTTAGAACTAACGTGGAAAAAATTTTAAGCTTTTTGATGTAATCAATCTTCCACATACCTGTGCAAAGGCCAAGTAAACTTCCTACAAGTTCATTTAAAATTAAGAACTTATTGAAGTTTTAATAAATAGAGACACTGGAGATTGATCTGCAGTGACAGAAAAATGAAGGAAATTATCTGAAATATTCTGTTCACAGGTTATATAATTTAACCGGATTATCTGGTTGGGTTTTATTTTCAGATTGCCTGGGCTTTGAATAAAGGTGTCAAAACAGAATACAAGCAATTCTGGGATGTGGATCTGGGAGTTTCATATATTCCTTGGGAGAAAGTAAAATTGGATGATTTGGAGGGCTTTGCTGAAGGTGGCATGATTGACCAGGAAACAGTAAATACAGGTACAGACATTAATAGGATTCTGATAGTTAGAAAATGTGTTTATTTTGATAATTGCAAATCCTCAGAAAGTTTATTGGTTTAGGTAAAACATACTCTTTTTCAATTTACTTAAATTATACCAGCTACTTGCTTACAATATAAATGGCACTGTAATAATGAAATCCAGATTGTCTTTGTAGATGAGTAGTTGATTGTCACGATAATGAGGAATTAGTGACAAAGGTGAATTAATTTAAGCAAGTGAATAAAGGTTAGCATTTTTTTTAAAGTTATGAATTTGCTGTGTACTCATTTCTAAGTTTGTAAAATATTAATTTGCATAGTAATTATGATCTGCTTGTGATTGTGAAAAGTCTTATAATCATGTTTAAGACTTAAGTTGTAACTTGTCCAAATAGGCACAGCTTAGCTGCACCTTAAGGTATTTCCTCCATAAAGATGAATAGACAGGAAAGTGGGTAATGTTAGACCTTACTCTGAAATGCAGAGGTTTGTTAATTGAGAGGTTTGTTAGGTTTGTAAAAGACTGATGAGTACTGTGTTTTCTTGAAATGGATCTAGCACCAAATGACTGGACTATACTGAAGTAAACAGTAGATTAAGACTGTTTTATAATAGCGACAATGATTTTTCAGTTCAAAATGCAGTCTTGCTTTGAGTAAAAATTGAATATAAATGGCACAACAATTAAAACATGGAACATTATTGAAATACATTCATTATGTTATACTTGAAATACAAAACTTTTTGAGGAAGTGGCAGAAGGAAGAAATGGGGGTTGGAGTGAGGTTTGTTTAACATGAGGATTCTTTGTCATTGTACAGTAGCCAGCTGATAACACAGATATGTTGGCAAACACCAGTTTTCAGAAAACTGGAGCATACTCTGTATTACAAATTATTAACAGAATGATTGGTGAAAAAACTCTGCAAGTTCTGAAAAATCAGATTGTAAACAGGCATAATTAAACAGATGATTAAAGATATTTTGCATTCTTCAAAATATATAATAAATAATTGCACTTGCTTCTTTTCATAATAAGTTTGAGGGTCATTTGTAATGAATCTATACACCCAGATTAAAATTTATGTTTTAAGGAGGAAGAGGACTTTTTAGTATTTAAATAAAAATAACCTACTAATTACTTTTTTTTTAAAGAATGGGAAACAGCCAGAAGCTCAGAAGCTGCTAAAGAAAATACTCAAACTACACAGAGTGCTGCAGTTGATAAGAGTACAGTTATTACAACGCAGACAGAAGCTTACACACAACCAGTCACTATGCTGCAGGTTTGTATGGGTCTGAGTTTGCAAAAACCCCAGAAAACTGGAGGACAAAGTTTTTATTCAGTACAGATAAACTTTGATGCTGAGTTAAAGTATTTAAATAAAAAATACTTAATTTCTGTGTGCATGTGTGTTTATTTCTGAAATATTTTAGAGTAGAATCAGTTGCAATGGATAAGCTTTTGTTTCATGCGCAGCATATCCCAAACTTGTGTACAAACTCAAATGAAGGCTTAAATGCTAAAGACTGAGCAATTGTAAAAAACCAAAACAAAACCCTAAAAAATAATTAAAAAATTAGTGGCATGTTAGTTTTTTAAGGAGAAATTAAAATGAGCTTACAGAAAGTATTTTGCTTATAGAGCAAAGCATCTTTCTGTAAGCTAAGAAATGCAGTAATCTTTTTTTCACTTGTTCTTGTTTCTTCTCTACCTATGTGCTTTTCCCCATATCAGCTTTGAATATAAGTTTAATTATTTTCTCAGTAATTTGGGGCAGGATTTCATAGGGGACATGGTTATTCAAGTAGTGTGCTGTTGCGCTCTCTATGCAGTAATTCATGAGTCTTTGATTCTCTGCTGGATTTTTTTTTTTTCTCCTAAAACATCCAGTCATTAACAAGGTATTGTGGAAGGCTAGGAGAATACAGTGTCTTTTTTCTTGAGCATACTACGCTACACATGTTTATAAAGTATAAATACAAATGCTGTTTGTCAAACTCTTTAAATCCTTATTATAATGACCCATATGAAATTGTAAAATGAGAAGCAGTTCCTTAATGCAAAATTTTTTGTATTCATATTACTATTTTGTCTTTCCTAACATATATAGACATTTCCAATACTTGAGCTGAGATAAAATTACTATGACAGTTAAAATATTTGCATTTCCTTGCATTGAATTTTGAGCTTTTTTCTTTTCACAAAAATTGTCTTCAGTCTTCTTATTTCAACTGTCTCCTAGTGTATGCTGTGATCAGTATATATTTAATTATACATGTATATAGCTTTTATCCTGTCACTAATTACTTGTAATTATGTTGCACTGTATCAAAGCATGTAGCTCGAACAGAGGTTTGAGAAATGTTAAGTAATTTTCAGGATTTTGTCAGGATTATTGGTCTGTTACATACACTAAACTCAACTTTCCAGTGCTGTTCTAAAATACGTAAATTTTTCTAATGAGAATAGAATCACTGTTTCCTAAGTGCTCTGAAATTGCTGCACTATCTACATTTTCCTTGTTTTTCTCTCTCTCCTTTTCTGCATTCACTTCTTTCCCATGAGTAAATTTTTATTCTTGAATAAGTGTAGTGTTTAACTGTGTATTTTTCTGTTCTTTTTAGAATAAAGAAAAGATAGCATAGGATTCTTCCAGTGTCCTTGTTTACCTGTAGTGTAGGTACCATTTCAGAATGCAATCTAATTCTTCAGGGTGTTCAGAATATATACAAGCCTTTGGTACATTTAATGCTTAACATGAATTGCAGTCAGATCGGTTCATCCCTCTTTTAATGTCACTGAATACTGTTAAGTATTGAAGTTGCTTGTTTTTTCTTCCCATGAAAAAAGATTCCAGTAGCTCCAGCTGTGCCTGCTGTTAGCTTGGTTCCACCTGCATTTCCCGTCACAATGTCTGTCCCTCCTCCTGGTTATAGCGCAATTCCTCCTCCACCCTTCTTGCGAGCAAGTTTCAACCCTTCACAGCCACCTCCAGGTAAGTTAGTAAAAATGAAGTTAAGTATGTAACGAGTATACTCAGTTTGTGTGCTGCTATGTACATCACGCTTTGTGTAGTTTTCTGTCAGCTAGTGGTTACTGTCTGAGACAACTGACCTTTGAATCCTTAACTTTAATCTAGTATGAGATTTCTCATGTCTAACTTGACAGAATACACTGGTAAAATAATATTGAGAATAGTAATTACAGCAGAATTTTATTTGAACTTTGATAAAAATGAAAATTTAAAAATCTTAAGAATAATCTGCTTGCTTTGGAAAATTTTGAAACTCTGAATTTTCTTCTTTGGATATTGTTGCCAGAAATCACTTCTAAAGATGCACATGCAGATCATCTACAGTAAAGATGGGGCTGTTTTTGAAAACAATAACCACTGCTGCCTTTTCCCATACATTTGTCGTTTGCTAGTCTTCAGTGATGCAGCTTTTCAGGATGAATAATGTAGGCAAGCTTTTATTGTAAAACTTTATTTGCTTACCTTGTAATAATTTGTCATTTTTTTTCCATACAGGTTATATGCCTCCCCCAGTTCCACCTGTGGTTCCACCACCTGTTGTCCCGCCACCTGTTGTCCCACCAGTTGTCCCAACACGTAAGTTTGATTCTTCTAATAGTTGTTTGTGTGTTATGAAAAGCTTAGTTGTTATACTACTTGTTATTTAATCAAAAGCAAGTTAATTCTGTGTAATGGAAAACAGCAACACAGAAGTTGTTGTTCAGCTGGTTTAAGCAGGTAGTGAGAAAAAGATTTACAGAGCTTTTCAAGTTGACTGAAAAATTACAGCTACCGTGGAGTTACTGAAAAAAAAAACCATGGCAAATTAATTATTTATTATTTGTGTGCATAGTTCAATATTTGAACCTAGCTGTACCAGATGTATGTTATTTGAGCTATTTGGTGTTAGTCACTGAATAATTTATAATTTTGTTTAGCCTTTTAAGTGAATTCATTTAATGTTTAAAAATATCTGTTAAAGAGTACTGATTTCTTAGGTTGCCTGCAGTTCATGGTCTCTACAAAAAAATATTACGGTGCTGATTGAGGATAAGAAATTACTATCAAAAACTGTAACACTTAGGGTAATCAATTTCACTTATTCTGATTTATCAGCCTGACCTCTGCCAAACTAATCTTGAAGGCTTGAATATATGATTACTGTGGTACACTTCTGTTGTTTCTCTGCAGCTTTAGTACAGCCTCCATTACCAATTGCACAAGAGACGATGAAGGATGTTCCTTTTACTAGCCTTGTTCTACCAGTTGGCACAGTTACTAGCAATCTAGCTACTCCAACGTTATCTGCTGGAAGTGTTTTTAATCCTCTGCCAATCAACAAACCAGAATCGGATGAAAAGGGATCACATCTTACAGACCTTCAGATTTCTTCCAGTGAAAACAATAGATCTGGTACGAAATGTCTTTATTGTGTGATATGATTGCATACAGGAAACAGCATACCTCTGAGGGTTTTTTTGCAGATCCTAGTCCATTGCACTAGTAAATACAGAGTAGGACTTTTAGGCTGGGTGTCATTTTCAGTTTGTTGGAGGAGTGGTGGGAGCCATCTTTGTCATCATCTGATCATTGATTTCTAGCAGCTTATGCTCAGGGATGTTTTCTTTGTAGACTCGGGAAGTAAAGCTGAGACTGGGAGCCCTTTAGAAAACTCCTTAAAAGTGCATTCTTACTACACGAGTGACAATGGAAAGGAGCAGGAGAGGGTAGGATAGTAAACATGTATAGAATTGTATCAAAGATTTTAATACTTCCCTTGCATAAATTGGGTGATGGCTGTGGGGTTTGCAATTGTAAGCTGCTGTACATTCTTTGCTATGTAGAGATGTTAACTTCTGTGGCATAATGTCTCTTTATCACTAATGTGATTAGAGGGATGTATGTTCATTATAGAAACTGAGACCTTGTCAGCAGTATCATCACTGAATGCATTGACTAAATATGGATTAAACTACATTTTGTTTTGAATGCTATGTGTTACACTGGCATTTTCTGTTAACTGTTGTTCTTGTTGCTGCATTTTAGTGCAAACTGATGTCTCAAGTAGCTCTGGACTTGGAGTGCAGCCACCCAGCGTCTCAAGCAGTTCTGGGCTTACTGGAGAAGGGCAGCCACCCAGTGTCTCAAGTAGCTCTGGACTTGCAGGGGGAGTACAGCCACCCAGTGTTTCAAGCAGCTCTGGACTTGTAGGAGGAGTGCAGCCACCAACTGTTTCAAGCAGTTCTGGTCTTGCAGGAGGAGTGCAGCTACCTACTGTTTCCAGTAGCTCTTCTCTTGCTGGCGGAGTTCAGCCAACCAGCGTCTCAAGTAGCTCTGGACTTATGGCTGGAGTGCAACCACCAAATGTCTCAAGTAGCTCAGGGCTTCTAGCTGGAGTGCATCCACCCAGTGTCTCAAACAGCCCTGGCCTTCTGACAGGAATGCAGCCACCCAATGTCTCAAGCAGCTCAGGAGTTTTGGCAGGAGTACAGCCACCGAGTGTCTCAAGCAACTCTGGGCTGCTTATAATGCCACCACCCAATGTTTCAAGTAGTTCTGGACTTATGGGAGTGCCACCACCAAATATTTCAAGTAGTTCTGGACTTCTGGCAATGCAGCATCCAGCTGGGGTTCAAAACATGCCTCATTTAAATATTAGTAGTCAAAGGATGCCAGGAATGCCTCTCATAGATATCCGTCCAGGCCTAATGCCCCATTCGCCTGGACCAAGGTTTCCATTAATGCAGCCAGGAATGCCACCGCAGCGTACCATTCCTCCTCCAGCAATCCTTGATCCATCTCTTCACCCACCACCTCGAGGTCCTTTTCCTCCAGGAGATATTTTTAATCAAACAGAAAGACCTTTTGGAACACCAGGAAGACAAAATATTGATAGCATTTCTAACCCAGAGAAAAGACTACCACTTGGAGGCGATAACATTCAGCAGGAAGGAGACAGAGATTATCGCTTCCCTCCAGTGGAAAACCGAGATAATCTTAACAGACCATCTGCAGTGGATGTCAGAGATTCTGTTGGACGACCACCAGTTGATCCAAGAGAGGGTATAGGAAGGCCTCCAGTAGATGGAAGAGAACACTTTGCAAGACCACATGTAGACATGAGAGAAAATTTTGGAAGACCAGGTATAGATAACCTTGGTCGAAGAGAGCATTTTGGTTTCAATTCAGACAAGCACTGGGGACAGAGAGGAGATTATGATGAAAGAGAGCACCACGCCTTCCCTGTTTATGGTGGCCCTAAAGGCTTCCATGAAGACAGAGAGCGGTTTCGGCATGTAAACTATAGGTTTGATAGTAGAAGTGGTCCCAATTGGAATAGAGGATTTGAACAAGATGCTCACAGAGATTTTGATGACCGCCGAAGACCCTGGGAAAGACAGAGGGATAGGGATGACAGAGATTTTAATTTTTGCAGAGAAATTAATGGGAACAGGTTTGGAAGAGACAGAATGTCAAACAACTGGATCCCCCCTCCACATCCACGGGTTTTTGAATATTTTGATGGGGCCACTTCCCAACGCAAAGCTGAGAATATGCCCCAGGTAAACGGTGAAAATACAGAGACAGAAAGTCAGCCACCAACTGCACAGGTGCAGGACGATCCAGAACTTTATGAAAAACTGTCATCTTCCGTCGAGATAAACAAAGAGAAGAGTGACACAGAAGCTGATATAGAAAGTGAACCAGTGGTAGAAAGCACAGAAACTGAGGGGACATAATCATCACTCAGTAGGTAAAAGATACCTTTTGTAAAGTTGTCATCTCTCTGTAATAGATAAATGGCTGACTGGACCGTAGCAGTTCACTTTTGTCTGCCAGAATTAAGTTAATCTGATGTTCATGTTCATCTTTCACTTAAATAACTGTACAACTGACTTGTATAGAACACTGTTCTTAATTTGAACATGGTAGGTAAACATTTTTTTTTTTATTTCTCTGATAAAGCATAAACTTCCCCCCACTTGCTTTTAATTTCACAAAGATAAAATAACAGCTTGTCAAACAAAGACTTCCTATGGAAGAAAATGGATTTTTTTAGATACTACCCTTAGGTTGGCTATCGAAATTGTTATACTTGAAAACAGGTGCTGGTGTATCTTGTCCGTGTTTTTAGGCTGCTGCAGAATTTTAAAGTATAGACAAAGCTGTGATATCTTATGTTCCTACAATTCGGCAGAAAAAGAAATGGCCCATGTTATTTAAGGAGCATAACACAGAGATTAAAAGTGGTTTTGTAAAATCTACACTATAGTCTCTGTTTTCTCTAAAGTAAGTGTTTGTGATTTGTTCCTCGTACTGCAGTGGGTTTAAAAAAATGAAAAAGTACATTTTAATGTTGGGTGCATTTTGTTTTTAGATGCCAATAAAGCATATTTGTTTGATAACAGTGTTCTAGGTATTGTATTTTTTTAAAAACCTGCAAGCTCTAAAAACTTGGAATCAGCTATGATATGTGCTTAGCTAGTTGTTGCAAAAGGTTTATATTACTTTTGTAAGACCAATGCAACAGTTATATGTGCAAGAAGCGTATGGTTTTTACATCGAAAATCATGCAGTCATATTAGTTGATGTAAATAACATATGTATGTAAATATTTGTGTAACCTGTTTGTAGATACCACTTTTTCTGTGCGTGCCTGTGTATGTGCACACACTCACAGAATACTGTAGACAGTTCAATAAAATTGAAGTGAAATTAGGTTGTAAAAATTTGCCTTTCACCTTCTTTAGGTAGTAAGATAACAAAACTTATTTCACTGCAATACTGTCAAGCTTATGTTTACCGTCTCATGCTCCTTGTTATGATGTTCTTACTACTTCTAGAAGGTGGAACATGATATACTGTAAGAATATACAGTAGGATTTTAGCTTACTTTTTAAAATGCAGATATGCATGAAGCCAAAACTTAAGCAAATATTTGCATTGTCTTATTTTGTAATATATTTGGTATTCTGGATAGGTAGTGGTAGTGTCACAGTACTTTGTGGTTATTTGTTTTTAGTGACTCAAAGTCCAGAAATGTTGCACGAAAAGTAAAAGCTGTTGTTGGTCTAAAAACCCTACATGTTTTTAACAGAAATAAGGGGGGGCTTTGTGTTTTGATGGCTTAATATTGAAGTAGAACCTCCTGTTAAATTGTTGAGATTAATTGGCTGCTTAGGTAAATTAGTAGCTCTATCCTCTCCTGTTTCACCTACTTCGCTGCTCGTGTATCCATCAAATTGCTGATGAAAGATTAGGCTATAGGATAATGCTAGATTTTCAGTTTGTTCCATTTAAGTGCATTTCATCAACTTCTTTCAACATAACTTTTGTTAAAATTCTGTGTCTGAAAGCATCCTTTGACTCAGTTTTGAGAAAGTTGTTTTTCTCTTACATAACAGGATCCAAGGGTAGATTCTGTTACATGAACGCCCCTTTGGTAGAAGAAACATTTTTAGCTCAGATGAGAATTTTGATCTTTATCATTAGAGCGTTAACATGCAAGTTTTAATTCCCCTTCTGCTTCCCCCAAAGGGATGAAAGTATGAGAATGTCACACAAGTGTAAAGCATAAGCATGCCTTTGAATGTAGAAGCAAGTTACGCATGTGTGTGTTGCCCTCTCCCTCTGGGAGGTGGGGTATTTTTTCATGCTGTGTCATGGTTCAGTTTTTCAATTACAGGGACTTTTATTCTGGATAGTAAACAAACTGTCAGCTTAATGAAAGAGTGGACTTGAATGAATGATTCGTTATCTACTGTGCAAGTAGTAGTCATTAGGATGTAGTGAGGTATGCATTAAATAACTATTGCTTTGTAATAGACCTTGCTGATGTGTTTATTACCAGAACGTGTCTCGGGAGTTGAGATGAACAATGTTTAAGGTAAAAGTACCTTCATGGGCAGACTCTGGCTCAAAGAACTTGACTGATGCTACTGCACCACTTACTAGTAGTATTCTGGTCAGGCAGATATGGGTGGGTGAAAGTCCAAACTCACAAAATAGCTGTAAGGATACTTTTCAAACTTAAAGTATTTTCTTAATTTCATTTTTATATGTGCAGTTTGAAAAAGCTTCAGTCATAGACGACAAATACTCAGAATCAAACACATATTGGCAGTAGCTTTCCTTTTCAAACATTTTGTTAAATGCCTCTTTAAAAATGAAAGTTAAGCTGGTTTTGTTTTTTTAAGCTTGGACTGGCAGTATGCTAAATTGCTCAGAGTATGATGGTTTAGGTAAATTACGAGGTCAGAGATGTTAAACAATTTGGTTGGTAGTGGTATAAAACAATGTATTAATTTTTTCACCTTTGTTAACATATTTCAAGCATTAATAAATCGGCTACTGTATATATGTGTTATACCATCAATTTCTAACAACTTTTTTATTTTTTTGTAGAATAAAAGTTTGTTGTAGTCTTCAGTTGCATCATTTTTACAGCTAGAACTGTTCTATTTCTTACTTTAATAATGTAGCGTGCAGACAAATATTACCAAAATAGCTGTATTCAGAAACTCAGAAGGGACTTAATATTACCAAAACAGTATGGTTTCTTTATCTTGTCAGTAGGAAGTTTCAAATCTTTCAGAGTTGAGTGAAGACTTCCCTTTCTCACTGTAGATTAAGCCAACAACATGCACTGAAAGGAGCTGTCCTGAGATTCAGACCAGTTCCTTGATATGGTTCACAGTAGTGACATGTAATTTTTGCTGATGCAAAGAAAGGAGTGAGGATGGGACAGAAAGAAGATGGGGCCAGGCATTTGGGCAGCAGTTCTGGCTTCTGCCTGTTTAAAGCTTGCTCTAGTGATTAAAGGTGTCGATTCTAGCAACTGAAGATGATGATCTACTATTTACTTAAGTAACATACATATTGAAAAATATTTCAGGTAGCTTTGCAGGCAACACAATACATTTAGGCGTGCACATTTCCTTGAGAACTTTATGCATCAGTAAGTTGGTTTATGTATTTATTACCTTTTTTAACAGCCTGTGATTCTGATCTTTCATTGTACTGTATTTGAGCAGAATGCTATGTCCGTAAAGATTACAAATGTGAAACATAGCCTTCATTTGCTATAAGGACTTGGTTTCTTTGCTGAAGCCTTTTTCTGTGAAATGTTGGTACACTTTCATTTTATATGTAGTGCTTCACATTGTTATTACAAACTCAAGGGAATAGATTCTGTTAGACTCCTTTGCTTCAGTAGAGTACAATACCATTCTTCGAGCCATTTCAGTGATTTAAATGGCTTTATTTATGAAGTTAAGGTACTCTTACCCTGAATAAGGCAAGACAGGAATACTGTAATCAAGCCTGTAGTGTGGCATGCACAGGCATTACTTACACAGTTGGAAAATTATCAAATAAATTGTCTATAGAAGGTATTTATAAAATAAGCCAATTTATTGTAGAATTCTCTCAAAATACAGTGTCAGCAGTTTTGAACAAGCGTAAGGGAACATTATGCCGGTCAACACTTAAAGTACTCATTTTCTTCATGTCATGTTCCCCTAACTCAAATCTTTGGTTCATTTGATTTGAAACTGGTAAAAATGAATCCCAAATTTCATTCTTTGAATTCTCAGTAATGTATTTAAAAATAACATCATAATAAGGGTGACTTTTTTGTCTCTTGATAATGAGAGCGGGACAGATACACTTGTTCACAGGAGTCATAAAGGCTAACTAGGACAATTTTTTGTTAATTCAGGTAGTGAAAGGATCTTTCCCTTGTTGACAGCTATTGCTGACTGAATTTTACATTAGTCACAGTTTCCTTTCAAGTGCTGAGCTTTCAGAAGTAAGCATGTGCTGTGAAACCATCTACTTGTGTAGATGAGAGATTGATTTAAAAGGCATAAAGGCAGGGTATTCTTTTTTAATTTGAAGTGGTTTATTTGAACAAGAATGGCAAAAGCATCTTTCCGCCATGTTGCTTTACTGCATTCATTCACATCAGCAGAAACTTTGCAGTGGCAAAGAGAATATCATATTGCAAGACTTTCTTAATTATAACTGACATGTTTCTCTTTGAAGGGTCGTCTTAGTGATGTTATTCACTCCGCTTAGTCTGTACAAGTTCTCTGGCTACTCAATAAACATTTGGAATTTTATTAATGTATGTACATGATATTTCATAGTTCAGAAGTCAAGTAGAGCTACTGAAAAATAAATGACATCTCTTTAATAACTTCCAGCAGAGGTGTATAGGATCTGAAAGGTGATTCTTGTCAGTGATGGGATAGTATGAAAGTCTGTTAATAGGGTTTTTGATGAAGTTGGTAAGCTGTAAAATTCTTGTATTCCTTTCTATCTTGCACAAACTTGATAGAAAAGGGTAGTCTCATTGAATACTCTTAGTATCTTTTAGATGCTCTGCTACCAAAGATTAGAGGAAGGGAAGTACTAGTGGACTATGTACTCCTAAAAATGAAGAGGTGGTTAAGATATGTTGTGCAGTTGAAGATGAATGTATTTTGTCTTTTTAAGAAGTTTAAAATGCACGTTTCAGCACTCGCATAGTAACAGTGATATTAGTGGAGTCACTGGTTCATTAATCTTATTCTGCACTTTGTAATTTTTCTTTTAAAGTTAACTCACTAATGCTAATTTTCTCTTCTTCCTATCAGATGAAAACATACTAATGCCCTCAGACAAGGGACTATTTTGTGCTTTATTAAAAAAAAAGTCTCATCAGAAAGTATTTTAACCTGTAGATAGGTTAGTTGAACATTTTTTCCTTTCTGATTTAATGCTGCAATTTTCCTCTTGAATTATTTTCTGTATGCATATCTGTGTTATAATGGATATGTGTTCACATTAGCATGTATCAAGCTTTCTGTTGAAATGCAGACAAATGGTGAGATTCTTTAAGGTAGATGACTTGGTGTGTTTCTAAAACTAGGGTAAACTTCACAGCCATTTTGATTTGTATACTGGAGCATTATAATTGTGTTGGAGTGTTATACTTGTGTGCAAGGCAGAGCAAAAAATCCTTAATAGGTGAAGAGTATTAAATGGTTATATGTAACTCAGATGTAGATTGGTAGGATTTGGATAGGCCCTAGATGCAGAGACTTTGGATCTGAATGTCACTTCCACACTAAAGGAGAGACCATATTATAATTACATCTGGGAAAATAAGAAATGTAGCCTTTTCTTGATAACAGCAGGAATTAAGTAGAAATAATCTAAGTGTTTAAAACTCCTTTCTAAAAATCCATCTTTGTCTAGACAAAGGAAGCTCCTCCATTGTCACTTTAGTTGATCAAAGGAAAAAATTTAGATTTATGCTGTTTCTGAGGTAATCAGATCTCATTCAGCAATGCAGTGAAATGCAGTGTGCCTTAAGTTTTTTCCCTCTGAAAAGGAGCATATATTTAAAACTTGAGACAAAAGCATGGACAAAATCAATAAATTTTTGTCTGTAGAAATTGAAATGTAATTTTGGGTTCAGTGATTTTCTTCAGGTAAATCTTTGTCATTTCAGTGGTGCAAATACATAAATACTAAATGGACACTCAACTTCAAAAATTTTACTTGAAAGTTATACTAGTCTGTCCAGTTCATTTTTCATTTATTTTCACATGCTTGCAATACATTATTTTGTCAAGTGGTGCCATCACAGAGTTCCTCTTACCACAAATTAGAAATACCTTTGAATTATGTAATTGACTTATTTAAATCTAGGACAATCATAAGTCTTTCTCTTGGAACTCACGGATTTCTTGTACAGTATGACTACCAATATAGCTAATTCACTATTGAGAACCTTACTGTGAGCTATCAGTGATTAAAAGTAAAATACTGAAACCAAATTGAAATGCTTGCTGATTAATTTGGAATTTTGTATTCATTAAAAGCAAAATAATAGCATCTTCTCAAATTTCATGTTGATTAAAAAATTCACCATATTAAGAATATGAACTTGATGGGCTGTAGTTCTGTGAAGTGATAAATGAGGCACCCGTTATTTTCATTAAAATGTAAAACCTTGAAGTGATTAGGATAGATGCTATTTATACAAAATATTGCAATGTAATCTTCAAGTTTTGTGTGCATACTGTCTGCAGTTTCTGTGTGTACACTTTATACATGCTTTACACCTTCAATCCTCATTGAATGATCAGAACCACTATGGAAAAACAGGAAGGTGGCATGAAATGGCAAATTCTAGCAGACACCAAAAATGCTGTACAGGTTGGATCTGTATGTAAACTAGTGGATAGATAATGTTGTTTCAGAGGCAATAGCCTGTTAGCCTAATTTGAAATCAGATAAAACCTCAGTTACAAAGCATGAATAAACCTTTTTTTTAGATTTAATAAAAGTTAATGCACATGTTCTGATCAAATATTCACTAATTAACAAGCAAGCATCCAAAGATTTTAAGTAGTCCTGAGCATTTTTCTTAATGTTACTTGTACCTTAATTACAAACAAGCCCCAACAAAACTGAAAAAAACCCTCAAACCCAAAACAAAACAAACAAACAAAAAAACCCCTGAAAAAGACCCCAAGGTTCTTGGAGAAATAACTTGATACAAATCATAACATACCTATTTGGGTATTTTAAAGTAGTAGATAATGTAGAACCTAGGTGTAAAAGCATGATGAAGAACTACCTTGTAAGGAACGTGCTGAACCAAGGTGTTGGTGTAAAATCCAAGATTTTTTTTTTTCTTGTTTATGTTACCTCCCAGTCCAAATACTGATCTTGTTTGGGGTTCCACTCTAAACACTGATTAGAGGATATTCTGATTAATGCGTATGTAGTTTGTCTAATATCTAATACATCATATGTGTTACATGATTGTAATACAGACACAGACAGTTGAAGTGGTGTTTGGGGCAAAACCATCAGAGAAATCCAGAGGAGATTACCAAATTGTGTGAATCACCAATCTGAAACATTGCTGTTGAGGAATGTCTACTTAGTACAGAGATAATTACCAATTACTCTTAAGTATCTCAGCAGTTAAAAGGGTGCATTTCACAATAGTATCCTGGTTTGGAAAATCCTAGCTACAGTATAATTTGCTTTCTGCTATCTGTAGAAAATAGAGTTTTCTTGATGAAAATTACTACTTTACCTTTCATGTTGTTTCTAGAGACTTTAAAATAATGCTGCTTCTGTCTCAGTCCTAAACCAGTATGTGATATACAGCGTCACTTTACCTGTTTACCTGTGGGACACTGCTGTTGGCTTCATTGGATCCAGAATTTCAAATGCTTTGTTTTGTGTGTCTCCGCTGCTTCTTCAGCGGCCTTTAGAAAAGTAGGTGGTAGATTATCTGGTTGTAGTTTCATTGATTTTTCTACTGCTTTTAAGCCCAAAGACTTCTAGGGGATAATTCTTTTTCATTTCAAATCCTGTTCCCCATAAGTGTTTATGAGCAGGCAGCCCTAATAAAGATTGTTCTGAGATTCTGAGAGTATGGTGGAACAGATTGTACAACATGTCTGAAACAAAAATTGCAAGTGCTGTATTTGTCTAGTCCTGTGCTAGGAAATTAATGGAGTAAAAGAAAGCAAGCAAATTAAAGCTGGTTAAACATATTGGTCTTCTCTTTTGACTCTCCCAAAATGATCATACTTTCTAAGTAGATTTTTTTTCTTCACTGCAGCACATAGAGCAGCCCTGTAATTACATGGTCAATGTTCTTTGTTTAGAATCCATTATGCTCTCTAGCTTTCTTCTCCCCATCTGCTTTACTGCTTTTTTGAAAGGTTGTATTTTATTTAAATAGCATTTTTTTCTTCAAGTGATTTAAAGAAAAATTAATGCACTAGGTTAATAAAGTTTTATTTAATTTTAGAATGCGCTGCCTAAATCTCCTCAATAAGTTTCCTTCTCCAACGAAAAGTTCTTACATTTCTGTATTAACTAGAATAGAAATAAGAATGGATGACATGTAAAAAAAGAAATAAAATTTTTATCCAAAATCACATATTTTTGTCATTATAGTGTGGTTCCAGCATGTCAAGAACGTAACTAAAATGACATTTTTCACACCACCTAGCAGTTTATGCTGTCTGATATGAAACTTGAAAAGTTACATACAAGGTAGAGCAACCTCAGGAGCTGTGCCACACAACACTTGCACAATGTCTTGCATTTCCCTTCTCCATTCCTTACATTGTCACCAGATATTTTAATCTTTCTTACAGTGAAGAAATTTAACCAACAAATTGTCTAAAAATGATGAAGAATTTCTCTTTTCCCAACTTTGAGAATTAATTTGTTATAAAAGTCTCTCATCTTGATACAGAAAAGCAAGCAAACATAAATCCAAAAGGAAAAAATATGTGAAAGCAATTTTCTAAACATTTCTAGCATTTTATGGGTAAGAAAATAAGACTCAAGGAAAGTCTACTAGAGAACTGGAAAGGTTTTAATTCATGGTTTGTTTTACCATCTGATTGGCTTTTTCTGAAAGCCATCTATTTGAAAATGATATTTTCTTAGAGATCCTTCCCAAGAAATTTCACTGTTGTTCTTTTGTCTCATTAAATTCTTTCAAAATTGGGACCTATTAAGCATCTTCTAATACAGCTTTGAAATTGTCTAGCATTGACTTGAGCTACATACCACAAGATACACAATACATTAGGATTTATTATTGACTATTGATGTATGTGTATATATCCATTTTATAGAAGCTTCTGGAAAGCTTAGTCACAGTATTTACAGTCTACACCATGTGAAAGGAAACACAAAGTACAGTATGAACTCTTCCTCTTGCTGTACATGTTACACTCATGGTGTACTTGAAGCCAACACATCTTTATTTTGTCTTCCACTTTTGCTGTGTCAAAGGAGTCAAAGCTAGACATGGGTGTGTTCACATGTAGATGTAAGTGCACATCATCTTTGAAAATCAGGTGAATATTAAACTTAAATATTAAGTTAGGGTTCTAAATTTAGCTTGCTCTGAAAATTTGGTTGGTTATACCAGATTTTTACACCATTTGGTGGTTAGGATCTTATTTTTTAAGTGAAACAAAATATTGCTGCGTATATGGGAAAGATTCAGTCTTGTTCGTGATCTCTTTTGTTATGTGAGAGTATAAAGTTCCCAGCCTTATACTGTAGAAGATGGTGCTTTGGTGGACTGTGACAGACAAAGCCTTAATTACTTTGGCACCTGGCTGAAAGAAACACCTACCACAAGTTTTTGTTGTGGGCTATGAGGTACTGCATGGAGTGCAAACGTGTGCAGGCAAGCTGCTGTGCCTTACAGGTTCACAGGCGGATGCTGGAGGGGGAACTTGTCTTGAGCCATATAGACACAAGGCTCCCACTCACCTGGGGATCAAGGTTTTCTGCCTGAGCCCCAATAACAGTATTACTACAGCAGGCAACAGAATAGTCTTCTTATACTGAACTTTGTCACATGGTTAATATTTATAAATAGGGGAAATATTTAAACTAAGTTGTTTTGTGAGTTAATCATTGCTGGCAAGTCAGATTTGTGAACCAGGTGCTCTCCTTGAATGGAACCCTGCTACAAGCAAGAAAGATGAGAGATGGTTAAACTGCTGTAGGTGCTTGTTTGGATTGTTCTGAAGCAGAATTGTATCCAAAGATGACATAGGCATGTGATTCCTACTTCCAGGTCTTACTTTCTGGGAAAAGGCCAAGAGTTAAATTCTGAAACTTTCCAGGGATCAGACCTTCTGAAATACTAGCTGTCAGTGGATACCTCAAATGCACTATTCACTTGCATTTGTTTTCCCGTTCCTTATGTGGTCTTCACCATGCTTGGTATCAACAGCTGGCACAGAAGTGCTACATCCCATTGTCATCACTGTTCCTAACCAAGATGTTCTTAGGTCTACTCCAGTGGTCTTTTGAAACTTTCTGATGCCATTTTTCTCCATTTCTAAGGAGTTTGAAATAGGAAATTTGGTACGTTTTCTTTTGGCACAAAATCTCTACTGGAGTGACAAAATAACTTCCCCAGTTTGTATTTTGACACTCATTTCCTTGGCAAAAGCTCTTTGCAGCTAGCATTTCAAAGCTGGTTATTATAGCATGGTTTCCAGTGTCTTCAATCCGAAGTTTTGATGAGTTTTGAAGGAACAGTTTCCACATACGCTTGCTATTCCTTTATGCTTTCCCCACCTATATAAAGCAGTGGTGTCCAGCCAGCCACTGCAACCTACTTTCTCACCTTCTTAAGAGGGAAGGCCCAGTGTGTTCTCAAAAGATACTGGCAACTTCTGTGAAGAGTAGCTCCTCAGAGTATGTGCAGCGCGAGGAGCAGACAAAAAGAGCGAGTCTGCCTTACCAGGACACCTGATTGAGTTTTTGAACCCCTTTTTGCAGCAAGCCCCTGGATATAGGAAGACAAGAATAGCAGCTGGATGACTTGCTCCCCTGGTTAACTATCATCTGTACTGGGGCTTGGGGACCTTATATGAGTTACAAGGCCAGCAGCTGGCTATCCCTTTTGTGAAGTGTGGCTAGTTCTGACATACTTATTCCAAATGCTTGAAATACCAAAGAAAGCTCTAAACCCTGTGGTAGCCCATGAAGTATGCAGATACTGTGTATTGCTAGGTCTTGTCTGTGACATGAGGCAAACGCTCCCTTCCACATGTGCCTTTTTCTGTCTCTTCTTTAAAAACAAAACACTATTGCTCTTTCACTAATTCTCTCCTACATAAAACAGAGCTAGTTGAATGCAACTGTGGTGAGAGGAGTTGCATATCCCCTGCTCACAGTAGTTGATGTGTGGAGTACAGGATCCTTACCATCACTACCATTAAACTTGTTGTTTTCAGGTGGTGATTAAATCTTTCCTGCATCACAGTATTTCTATTTAAAAACGTCTAAGTTCTGGCTGTACAGACTGCAGTATAAGAAATTTGAATTAGTTTTTTTTTTATTCTTTTACCTTTTATCCTGTATTCTTTATTCCTGTATCTCTGTACATTGATTCTATGTGCAGTGTTCCGTGAAAAAAAATTTTAGTAGTTTATTAACTTTCTTCTGCATTTATTTCCATCTGAGCGTATCACAACATAATGGATGAGAGAAGGATGCAAAAATGAGCAGCCAAGCAACAGCAGAATAGCACAGGAACTGGGAAATCTGTTCTAGCAGGACTGTGGAATGACTTGTGTGCAGGAACAGGAGAGATCTTTGAAGCTCAATCACCTTACCTGTAGTTAACAATGTAGTATCTTATTCTGCACTCTAAAATGATGAACACTTTTCTAATCAAATTCATAGGCAGTAGCAAGCTGTCACATGGCAGGGCATCCTGGGATTTTTCTTTCAAGAGATCCTGGTTTTGTGAAAATTAAACAGTATCGATGCTCCTCTCACAAAGGTGCAAAATGTTGCATATTCTATAACATTTTCTAAGAACTTACTGATTTTGTTAGTGATGCAACGAACTTGAGATTTTATATTCTGTTCTTTAGTGTTTTAGTACTGATTAAATACATTTTTAGAAGTGTCAGCAGTGACTGAAGGGCGATTACTGTGGTTTTGAAGAATTGTGAAGTTAAAGGATTTGTGAGGGATATTCAGTGAGGTTACTGGGGTTTATGTGTGTTTTCACTCGGTTATAAAGTAGAATTGGTGCCTAATTAGCTGGCTGCTGTTGAGGGTTGACACTGTTGGGCATTTTGTTTTGCTTTAGGTTTTGGTAATTTCAAACGTGCAAGAGTTTGGGTTATGTCAGCATTACAGACCATGGAGGTTCACGGGTAACCCTGTGAACAGTCAAGAGGAGCCTTGTAAACTAAGGAGAAATTATCGTTACAAGCCGTGATGTTTGTAAAAGCTATGTTGAAGGAAAAAAAGTGATTCTGAAAAGAAGAAATGCTCAATCCTATGTTTATGAGAGTAGGGTGTCTGTCTTAGTTTGGAAACTGTAATGAAAAACAGCTGAAAAAGCTGGTAGGAAGATATCTGGATTACTTTAAAAGTAATCACTGACTTCAGTTTCTTTGCTAAGATCTTTGATTAGTCTATTTGACTTGTTCTCTTGAAAAATAACACAATACTGAAAACTAACCAAATGCTTATTTTAAAGTCTTTTTGAAAAACGCAAGTAGACTCAAGAAGCAACAGTAGAAACACAGGGCCGGTAATTTGCAATCTGTAATGAATATCTGTGAGCAAGGGACACTGCCCAATAATTAATTTTCTTTTTGTAATTTCAAAATAAAAAGTTTTTGCAAGTATTTATTTTAATTTTTGAAAGTGATTTTGGTATCTCTTTTTACTGTTGCTTTCAGTTAGGATGGCTTTTCTTCCGTGGATTTTGCTTCTAATTTATTAAATTTATTTCCTGAGACATGGTTGCTTGCTGCTGTGAAACCAGCAGAGGGTGCACAGAACATACTTGGTTGTAGCTGTTTCTTCACAGTCCACTGTGTTGTTGATATATGGAAACCAGATGTCCTCTTAAGGCCTATTCAGGTGAGGTACCGTATGACAAATAGGATTCTCAAAATAATTCACTGTTGTGGTTCAGTGCACTGTTTTCCATCTGGTTCGTGCATGTACATGCTAACAGGGGGTAAGTTTTTCCTTCCGTTGCATGCAGGCTCAGGGTAATGTAAAAGTTCCTACACACCTGGCCTTTAAGCACCTGCTATAATTAACAGGGGTTACACAGTCATAATTTTCACAGATCAAAGCCTACTTTAAAAAATATTGGTGGATCTTAGTTGTTTATCACCATGATATTTTATGAGAAGGGTCTGTGAAAGTCGATGGTTAGATATTTTTCTGCTTTTTGGACTGACCGTAACAAAAACCACTCCCGACGGTAACCTGCATTAGCACAGAGGCTCTGCTGATGGCTGCCACCTTCCCTCCCCACTCCCACAGGCTAGCATTGCCTACTAACTACCAGTTTTATCTGGCCCATTACAAAATAGTTCAAGGACATGGATAACTTTTAAAAGTTTGTTTCCTTTTACGAGTTCTGGGCTCCTTTTTGTCAGAGTGTTTTTAGTCTGCTTGATCCTGAAATACTTTTTATTTTATCCATCAGAGAAACATGGTCAGGAGAGCTCGGTTAAGAAATGTAGCTGAGGGAATCTGCTTTTCATTATCTGTAGAATATTAATTTTTTTGCATGTAGAAATTCTCAATTTAACTACTTTTTAGTAAGTTTTATTATGCTGAGGACTCTTTTTTTTTTCTTTTCCTACCATGTAATGTGTCATGTCTGGAAGGGGAGCAGCCAAGTATGCCTCTGGAAAGAACTGGGTATAGAGCTTTTACCTAAAACCATCTGCTCTAGTGCTGGGGGTTAGGGATTGAGATGCTTTGTAGATTTGTCACAGCTTTTAGTAAGAAGATTTTGATGCTATCATCTTTTGTACATTATTCCCCTATATTTACATAGACCCTCAATGGGATCAGTTTTCTTTGTAGAGTAATGTTCATGGACTTGCATGTATTTAGATTAATATATCTGATCCTTTTCCGGACATGATTATAGGAATATTCTAACCCAGTAAAGTATTGATAAAACTTGTTTTCAGATTAGGAATGTTGTAAATATGTTCATACATTTTTGATGTTTCTGGATAATGTGACTGTGGTGAGTGATAAGGTTCAGCAGATAGGTACTTCCATCATTTTTAGGCTGCTCGTGTTGTTTTATTATCAGCTGTGTAGGAAGTCAGTGTACTGACAGGTAATCAAGTACTACTCTGGAGGAGATTGGCAGCTCTCAGTAACAGACCCCCTTCAAATCCTGTCTCTCCCACAGGGAATGCAGTGTCTAATTGCTAGTACAATTGGTTTGAAGTGTAATGTTATTTGTACCAACTTATTGTTGTCTCATTTTTACCAATTTGCAATGGTTGGAGGAGGGGTGATGAAACGAGGTTTGCATCTAAAGGAACAAGTGATTTGAGGTCTGCTTTGCTTTACTAAAATCTTTATCTAATTTGTAATAAAATTAGTTTGAGGTCAGCTGAGATTTGCCTTTATGAGAATGTTGTACTACATTGGTTTCCATAGTCCAGTGTTACCTTTAGTATGTTGGAATGCTACTTGGATTTCGCATTTCATTTTTTTCACAGGGCTTTGTACTCAATGCATCAAGAGCAGTCCGTGAGTTTACTCTTACAATGCTGAAATGTGAAAGGAAATGCCAGAAAACTAGAGATTTTAATGTGTTGTGAGTGACTAATTTCTTACTTATCTTTCTGTTAAGATCTTCAGTGGTTCTTCTCTGAAGTTCTAATTCTTTCTGGGTTTTTTTTTCCCCCATACTACAGTGAATATCTTCTCACTCTGTTCAAGAACAATGTGATTGTAGTATTCTCTGCAGCTACAGAGTATGGATTAAATTATGTTCTTTATTGTGAATGAAAGGAAGGAAGTAAAGGAGAATCTGGTTTTACACCTCTTTGGGCTTCTAGAGTATGAATGCACTTTCAGCTCTTACATGGGCATGAAGTCTTGTCAAATACGGATTCAATAAGGTGTTTTTTAAAACAGTTGCTTAAAAATACCCAAGATAGTAGATTTTTTTTCATTGAGTCTATTAACAGAAATCTTAATTTGTCCCAAAGAGCAGGAAAGAGGATTTTTGCAGTTGTATTTATATCAGCAAAGAAAGAAACTTCTGTAAGGGCTTTTCCTCTTGTTAGAATCAGCTGTGTGAAGGAGGTGCAAAGAGTACTTTCCATGCAGCAATACCCAGATTTGATCCGGTAGAAGTTATGCTATTTAGTTGCTGCTTGATTTACCTTTATCAGGGTAGTGCAGTAAGTCCAGCACGCACATCTGAACAGATGTCCCTGTGTATGGCGCTAAGGGTAGCAGCTGTGTCATAACCTCATACTGTCGCTTGTCCATCTTGGATTCTTCTTTACCATCTGGCCACTGTGTTACTGAGGGCATGTCAGTACAGTAAAATCTCACGTGGTCCATTCCTCCTCCTCCTGTGAGTTCCACTTCTGCACTCCTCTTGTAGTAGTGAGAAGGAAGTCTCCCAGCTTGCAGATTTCCTAGATCAGGCTATCCAGCTCCTGCTGGACAGAAGAGAACCAGCATTTGAATGTTTAGTGAATAGTGACTGGAGAAGTGGCAAGGGGGATGGGTTTGAAGAGAGCTTGGGTGGAGATGCACAGCAGCAACACGCATAACAGGAGAGCATAAAGGCCGCTCTCCAGAGCGGAGTCGGGGAAGTAAGGAAATGGATGGACTTTTGTACAGTCACTTTGTTCATGTGGCAGATGAAGGAATACCAAAGAAAAGATGAAGGATGTACCAAAGAAAACTTTATTGCCTGTGTAAAGCTAAAGACAAACTTCATTGCATAGGTGGCTACAAAGTGAATGGAAATTTGATTAGCTCTTCAAATACTGTTTACAATTAATGACTGTACATAGATTCAAAGGATGAGAATTGAGGAAAATGAACAATTATCACCTTGAAAATAAGATACATAATATTTATAATTCTCTTAGATATAAGAAGTCAAGATCTGAGTATGTATTAAACTATATAATTGCTAAACAAATTTACGTTGATATACTATATCCTCTCAGCAAAAAGTATAATGGTTCTATTTAATTCCAAATCAGTATGTTTAGGTGGTTGTTTTAGTAAGAGTGAACCTAGCTACAGGAAAAAAAAAACAAACACAAAATATACAAATGGAAAACAAGACTAAATAAATTATCAAAATACTCTTCTTTTTACTGATTTAAATAACTTAAAAACAAAAATGAAAATAATTTAAACTTAAACAGACTTTCTAAGGTAATTTTAGTTTTCCATGTTTTGCACTGCCACTGTAAATGCTAGTGCTAAGGTTCCCTGGCCCCCACATCAGGTCACAGCATCAGGAGGAGCACCTGCAGCTCAGCGGCTGCTTTCCTGCTCTGTGTGCTTGTGCTGTGGATATGGCTGCTCAGCAGGTCTGTCACCCATGTTTGATATGTGGGCTCTCCTGGGAAACCGCAAGTTGCCATAGTGGTGGGGTGGGAAGGAATGAGGAAGTAATCTGTCCACCTCTTTGCTGGCCAAGTAAGTGCGGGTGCAGAAAGTTCTCATTCCTGTCAGAGCAAAATGCAAGCTTTCCCTGGGGTTTTTCAGGAGAGGGTGTACTACTCAGTGAATAGTATCAATTTCCAAAGGTTAGCTTTCTTAAAGATAACTCAAATATCAAGAAAATACTTTTTTCACATGCTCATGTCATTAGGTTATGAGCCACCCACCCACCCTACTGTTGCTTATCTGCCAGTGGGCATGCCTGCAACAAAGCCCCAGCAGGTTGATCTTTCCCAAAGGAGATTCTCTGAAACACAAAATCTCAGACTTGTCCTGCTGAGAAACAGCTCTCCTGGCTTCTAGACAAACCTTGAAAAAACTGCTGCTTCTCATTTTATTTTACAGCCCTCCTGTCTTTCTTTTAAGATGCTTATAAAAACGTGAGAGACCCAGGAGAAATAATAGTATCATTTGGAAGGAGTCAACTTATTGTTATATCCAATTCTCAATTTCCAGTACGGCAGACTTTTTACTGCATAGAAAAGGGATGAGATTTTGAGAGCAGGAACTATATATGTCTTCTATAAAACATTCATATTTTACACTGTTATTCTGCAAGTTTGAGCTTGCATGTGAAAGTATGAAAGGAACTGCCAGAGAAAAGGGTCTGCATTACTGGGGTTTTTGTGGTTATCAGGGCATCACAGTTCCCCATAGGTGCTCCAGGCATGTTCTATATCCCTAACAAAAATGTATTATTCTAAAGTATACCTTAAACGTTCAACACTTGACACAACCAGAGGTCACCATGGAGAGCAAGGCTTAGTTATTATAGAAATTGTTCCCAGACTGGGGAGATGTCTACCTCACCTGTTTCCCAAATTCCTGCTTGATGTGAAATGAAGCACTCAGTAATTTCCTGTGACGCATGGGGCCATCAGCTCTGGTGTTGAGAGCAGATGCTTGTCCTGCTCAGCCAGCCCCCTGAGACAGTGAGGAAGGCACCCCTCAAAATGGCCAGAGAGCCGAGTCCAACCTGTTGACTCTGCCTAATGATCAGTACCTGTCCGTACTCATTTCAAGAGAGTATAAAGTTAGTTTTAATAGTAGGAAAAAAATAAACCACCCAAATATATAAACAGATAGATAGGAAAATAAGCTTGTAGTAGAATTTAGTCAAAATGAAGTATTTATGGTTAGATTAGATTCTCCTCTAGTAAAGATGGTTTGGAAATTATTAGACCATTCTGTGTCAGGGGACAGGTCGATGAATTTAAGAAAACTTATGACCAGTTCCTGCCAGTTCAAATAACACTGCTATTACAGAGCAGATAGCATGTTTGTTTCCTTTTATATTATGTGTAAGCTGATGGTGGATGGGATGGATGTTGTTTTGGTAGCTATTGATTGCACAGTTGCTTTGTGCATCTAAGGTTTCAATAGTGACCAGCTGAAAGCAATAATTAAACATTACTTAAATATGGTATATAATTTAAAGCTCTCCTGCCGCCTTTTGTACACTTTTATTTCATCCCTGACAGTTTTCAGGATCAAACCACATTTGAAGAGGTTGAAGGGCAATGCCGACAAAAAGAGCATAAAAATATGTCCATTGGAGATATGATCAGCTGTGAGTGCTCATTTAGACACTCAGCAGGGCTTTAATTGTTATAATAATAAATGCCTTTGATTTCTCACTAATACTTTGAAAAGTGGATTGAACTGCTTCTACCATTGATTGTGCCGTTTGTTTTAACCACTCCTTTTTATGATTAATACGAAATTTAAGAATCTAGATACTAATCCAGCAAAGCACATAAAATGTGACTACTCTGATTAGAATAACTGGAATTTCTTACGTGCTTAAATTCAAACACACGTGTGTGCATAGTTGCAGTAGTGCCTACATGAAAAGGGGTAAATAAGGCAAATATGGAGAAACAGAAAATAATGTAAACAACACTTGTAAATAATGAAAGATGAGTTTAAATACAATACTTATGTAAATTTGATAATTTGCTTAGTTGGTGTAAGCATGATTAATAGAGCAGTGACAAGCTTTAAAGTCTAATATGTTAAAACACACCACTAGTTTGTCCTTTTGTTCAGTTCACGCTTCTGTTTCTCAGATTTCTATTTTCCATACATTGTGGTTCAAGGTAGATGAGCTTGTGAGACTCTTTGTGTGTGCCGTTTTTCTAATGAAACCATTTTTTCTATGCTAGAATGTGCAATGCTATTCAGATTTTTAAAAAAACTGACTTTTCATCAAACTGGCTTGATTTCCCTAAGTTTTATATTAAGGTAGGAAAATGTTATGCAGAAACTATCCTCCCACCAGTGAGCTCTTACTTGATGGAGTTACTTTTGGCGAATTTCAATATACTTCACATAAAGGAGTTTAATCCTCTGAAATACTCTGTGCATTATCTTTCACAAATCATTCCTTGAGATTCTTCTTCCTTCAATCTGCTTTCAGCAGCATTTCACATTTTCAATAGAAGCAAAAGGCAGATTTTTCATTAGCACTGTGAGATATGATACCTTCCTGGCTTTTAATTAGGTTTTAATAAAGCAAGTATGTTTTCCAGGCTGCAGGATTTTTAACTGAGACAGATTTTAGTAATTTTTTTATTTATGTGTATTAAACCATATTTTAATACCTACAAATGAGTGTCTATTAGCCTGGATATTGTCTGAGTGGATAGCTTGTCGCCAAGATCCTTGAAGTTTTAATTATCATCTTCCTGGTGTCTGACTGCTTTTAGTCCAGTATGATATTTAGCTTGACTCTTTTAAACAGACTAAAATTTACAGCACTTTTAAGTCCTTATTGGACAGTCAAAATATAGATGTAAATAGTTATGCATCCTTAATTTGTCTCATCTGCTTTTATATGAACTTTGAAACTGTATTATTGAATTACTGCACTGTTTAAACAAAAGAAGACTCAAACAAAGACATGATTTGTATGGAAGTTAAGTTTCATAACAGAAGTGCCAGGACCAGACTTGGGCCCTACTGCCACTACTGGTAATGGGAAGTTTTGTGATGCCTTCTCATTTAACATCCTGCATGTTTTCAGGGAGATTTTGACTTAACTGTTTAAGAAAGACGTTGATGCTTTCATGTAATTTGGGAGGTTACAGGCAACTTTTCTGTCCTTGGAAGCTCATGTTTCTTTTCTGTATCCTCAGTCCATAGTTATCATAGTTTCTTCACTATTTATGTCACCATAAATGTCTGTAATAATTGTTCAACTTGCAGCAATCTAAAAATGGCATGAAAAAGGAATATTTAATAAATTCATAGCATTTAGCTGGTGCCGGCGTTCAGTGGAGAGACTGAAGTAGATGCCCAATAGGGCAATCTTACAAAATGAAGAAAACCGGGCGTTTTCTGGAAATCAGTAATGTTCCACTTAGCTACATCATTTTATAGAGAACTCACCTTCAGAATTATTCTTCATGAATCATCATTACCCATGGAAATGCAGTCTGCAGAGGCTCTAGAGTGACTGAGGAATCAAAGGAGGAAATAATTCTTATGAGTGTTGCTTTGTTGGTTGTTTCTAGAATTACAGGTGCACCCCCAGCGGTGGTTAAGTGTGAAAACAGCTGTTAGATGATTTTCAAAGGGCATTAGGCAATCAAATGTTAATGTTACCTCAGTACACTTGAAAATGAATAGAACGTAATCAGGATGTCGTGTTACAAGCATTTCTGTATCAGTATTGTACTATTTTTTTTATATTGTTTTTTTTCCCTGCAGGGACCATTAAAACATTCAAATCTGAATTCCTGTAAACTGTACAGTCTCCTTAGTTGTCTACATTTGTAAGTAAAAACTAATGTAATTATAGTAATTCTGACATCATACCAGGAAAATCATTTAAATCATCATTAAAAATGGTTGAAGTATGAACTTTTTTTTTTATTCTAACCTGAGGAAGTTTTTCAGAAAGCTGTTAGGCTTGACAGGAAAGTAGAAGGAACAACTGAGTTATTGACAGGATCCATTTAATCTCATTTATCCATGAATTTGATTTTCCCAGGGTAAGAGCTATAGTCTGCGTTGTCATGTGAGGTCTCAGCGTACACAGTACATTATTCAGTCTTTACAAGTGATCAAACATAAGAGTAGGCTTTTGGCTGTGTTTGCATTGCTCTTCATTTTATTTTATTTTTAATGGAGAGTAGTTTGTTTTTATCCATAATTTTGTTTAAGGTTAAAACACTGACAAGAAAAGTGGAAATGTTTCGTTCTGCATTCCTATTGCACACGGTGTAGTTGGGAAAATGGATTTGCTCCACTGGGGAGGCTTCAAATCAAGGCAGGGTGCTTTACGCCAGCTGCGCTGTAGTGCAGGGTGTGTGACTGCAGTACAGGGAAAAACCCATGGAGGGGCCTCCAGCAGCGTACCCCAACAGTGCCTTCTGGCAGTGCAGCCTCTTCCTCTGTGAATTGATGACCCCTTCATGCCAGTTTACATGTGGATTTGTTTTGGAAAATCCCTGTTAACTTAAGATGCATTCTATGCTTCCTAACAAAAAAAAATAATAATATTAGTAGCAAGAGACCTGTTGTGAATCCACCAGTGTACAGGGTGAAGGCACTCTGAGGGTCTGCACACTCAGGAATTGCCCTTCTTTGAGGGGATAGGACCTTTCATGCCCTTTTTCCCTGATCTTTACTCCTCAGACTCTTCTAAAGGTGGCAAAACTTGAGGGCTTCACCCCAGATGAAGGCTGTCCTCCCCTCACCCTGTTATATGGGGGTTTCTGAAACTGTTTTCCCAACCAGCCATGAACAGCAGCCCTGCTGGTGGCTCAGGGTGCTGGCCCCTGCAGTACGCTGGCCTTGCATGGCAGAGCAGCTTGCCCACCCCGGCAGAGATTCGGCACCAGCAGCTGCCAGCTGTGCCACCATCGCAGGAATCGCAACAGCACAAGCTCTGGGCGCGACACTGCGTTTCCTCTGCATGCCATTTGCCTTCCGTAGGCTGCCATCTTCATGACCAGTCTGATCCCTGCCAGGCATCGCTACAGCCTCAGCCCTGCCTGTTTCTTTTAAAGCTTGTTCAACTTATTTCTCCAATGGCTGCACAGCAGTGTATACCTAATTACTCTGTATCAGTCCCTATAGACCAATGAAAAGGGCTGTTGGTAGCAAAGGTGGAGTAAATGAAGTTACTACTGGGCATGAGCATGTTGAACAAGTAAAAGTGTGCAGTGGAGCCTGAGTGGGTGCGCTTTGCTGCTTCCAGCCAATTGAATTAATTAGCTAAATGGGTCTTTGGGAGATGCATCCCTTGTCCTGCAGGCTCCCTCCTTCCTGCAGGCATCGCAAGACAAATGACAGTTGTGCACATTGTGGTACTTAGTCTGTGATGGAAAGCTCTGATTTGTTTCTGTGGCCAAACATGAGGCATAAGGCTGGATGGGATCTCACACGGGATCACCTGGGCTGTTCCCCTGCTTTGGGGAGGATCACACATACCTCTCCTCATCTTGACAGGTGTTTGTCTCAACTGTTCACATCACTTCCTGTGGCAGCATTATTTGTAATACCTGTAGATAATCAGCTGCTGGGCTGATCGTCCTTGTGTTAGAAGGCTTTTCTCTGCAAGTGCATAATAAGTCTTGTCTGCCGCATGATGGACACGGAGAGCAGTCACTGTCCTCATAACAAACTTTTACATGTTTTAAATATGTTATCATGTCTTCTCTTAGTCTTTGCTTTTTTTAGACTACAAAATATAATTCTCTCAACCTTCCCTTGTTCTACATCTGTTAACATTTTTTGTGGTTTTTACCTGGACTGCCTCCAACTGTCTCCTTCCTCCAACAGCCCAGTAGGCAGAGCTGGACACAGTAATGCAGTCAGGGCCTTGCCACTGCTGGTAAGGGAAAAATAATTACTTGATATGCTTACAGTATTACTGTGAATATATATCAGGCTGCCTTTTTCTGCAACTGGATATCATCCTGATTTATAATTTGCTTATAGATAGTTATAGCTCCCCTGCAGATCCTTTTTGCAGTACAATTGCCTAGCAAATCTCCTTTCTATACTCGCACACTTGAATTATCCTTCTGTGGTAATTTGCACTTCTCTTTTGAGCATCTAATGCATTAATTTCAGAACATTTATCCAAATAACTGTGATCATGGTGAATTCTAATCCAATCTTGTAAAGTGCTTGCAACCTCACCCAGTTTTATATCAGATATTACAAATCTCTTTTATCACCAACATACAAGATCCTCAAATACACAAAGCATCAGAATTACAACTATCTTGTTTTGAGAAACCTGATGAAAGGTCTTTGGTTGTGCCCACCTCTCTGGTGAGCAAGCAGCAGTTCTGTTGTAGGATGTAATTAAACTTTTCTGTTTGTCACTGTGCTGTCATACGATGACCTGAGGTAACCAACATTTCAGCCACCAAAGGCCACACTCAGATGTTAAATTAGCCTGTGCTGAGCTCCAGGTGATGGCAGCAGTATTCTATCGGGCAGAGCTTATTTTGAATTAGCAAGGTTGTTCTATGCTGCATTTCTTTTTCTAACACATTTACAGGTTGTTTTTTTTTCCATCTATTTAATATTCTTTCTTTTCCCTGTGTCTTTGCATGGTGAATTCTTTGTAGGTCTCCCAACATGCTAAGCTGTGTGTACTTACTGATACCTTTTGAATTACTCCTTTGGGGCTTTAAGGTAATTAAATATCTCCTAGTATAGCATACTGCTCACTTACTCTGCACTAGGTTAATTTGCTGCTGTGCCTTCAGCGCTGCCCTTCTGTAAACTTGTTTTCTAATCTGAACTCTTCCCCCTTTGGATTGCCTTTGCCTGGGGGTGTCCTGGATTAGTCTCTGGAGCTGGTTGAGGCTGCAATCCTAGAACCTCCCCCAGTATTTGTCTGCTTTTCCTTTCCTAGGAATCATGAAATCTCTTTATTTATAATCACTTTCATCTGACTTTCTTTTCATCACTAAATACTTAACAGTTCTACAAAACTAAAGTTAAAGCTAGAACACCACCACCAGTGCAGTGTCTTTTATTGCTTTATGGCCTGCCAGATTACTACTTCAGCAAATACTTGAGTATCTTTTTCTCCAGGAGAAATAAAAGAGGTGTTTAATACCAAACTTTGTCTGTATCCTAATTTTGAAAGCCTTTTGAGTTTTTGTGTGCTCTTATGGATGATTTCTTCCATCCAGGAAGCCAACAGAAGACTGTTTCAGAGGTTGTCTTCACTCCTTGAAGTAGCCAGGGGAATATTTTTCTGAGCTAGTAATCTAACCCTTTCTGCAAAGCAATTGCAATGAAAAAACACAGCATCCTCTGACCTCGGAAGTGTAACATTGTTTTAAAATATATTCTGCAGCTTTCAAAAATACATCTGGAAGAAACTTCATGAAAAAGCTACAAGGGGTTCTGTGCCTCATCAATATAATGGTAACCACAAAGAGATGAGGTATAACAAGCGACAACCTTACCCTTGTGACAGGTAGTCAACATGCAGCGTCATAAATACAATCTTTCCTGAGCAGCAAAGCAGATCTATGTCTGACAGGAACTTCTACAACCTATATGAATGTAAAAAAAGAGGTGAACAATGTAAATCCTATATTGGTAAACACCCAAAGAGGGCATTGATCTCAAAGTGAAAACTTTATGATTGATCTGTCTCTTATGGGCCAAACTGCAACCCTACATCTGCAGCCTTTTTTCCTTTAGGAAAGGATTTATGTGGTTCAGCTATTTGAGCATGTTTCTTGTTTCCTTTGTTTAAAAAATGTTCTGTAATAGTTATTTCAGACCTCTGTAAATGGATGACAAGTAGCCACATTTTAGTTAAACCAGAACTTTCTTTATAGCCATTTCTTACCCTGCTATCAGTGCTATTTCAGTAGTTCTGTGGGTAACAACAACATTTTTCTTTACTTTGGAGGCTTCAAATATTAGAATTATTTTAGGGGAGTGGTTTTGGATTCAGTTTGTATTCGTACTGATAGGTTATATATCATGGGTATTATATAATGCCTGTAATTTAAGACTCCACAAAGAAAACAAAACATTTATTATATTCTGAGGCATTTTCAGGGAGTGAATAACTGTGATTAACTGAATAGGCCATTAGCTACCACTATTACTCTGCTCAAATGCAGCTGAAATAGCATTTCTTTAGTGGTAAAAATATTTGGCAGCACTGCACTTGTAAAAAAAAAAAAAAAAAAGACAAACCAAAAAAACACCCTTTACAAATGACAGTTTTGGAAAGTCCTCTCCATTCTTAGGAATCTCCAAAGAAGTTGTATTTAAAGGCACCAGACTCAATTTTCCTAGCCTGAAACTGTTCAAGAAATATAATAAGTATATATTTTAGATGAATATTATATTTCACCAATCTTATACTCACATATGTAGAAATTCAATAATTAAAGTAGCTACAGGGATAAAGTTTTCTGTGGCTTGATTAAGCCTTCTCACTCAGTTATCTCCATTATATTGTACTTACTTATTTCTGGTCAGAGGCATTTGTTCTCCACAGTACATATGTTTTTCCAAATATTTATATCACTGCAGAAACATGTTCTACAATTAGAGAAAAATATTTACTTGTTCATTTTATAATAGCAGAATTACTAATGAAGTACCGATAGTAAGATTTTCTATTAGTGGTATGAGCCAAAGAGCACAACCTAGCAGTTAATAAGTTAATTACCATCTTTTTATTTCTGTGGTTTTTTTAAAAAATGCTATTTTGGCATTGAGATTGTTCATTTTAGTACATCTTGAACATCTATCGCAATACCTTGTTTTATTTACTAAAAGCTTTGCTTACAGTAAAGGAATTTTCCTTTGGGCTGAATTTTTGTTCAAAAGAAGAAACAGAATATGTCTTCAAGGTCAAGTTAAGGGGCTTCAGATTATTTTTGAATTTAATATTTTTGACATCTTAATCTGATTAGAAACCAACTGTCCTCTGAAGTTTCTTTTATCTTCCTCTGCCTCAAACAACTTGTTAATATATTTTCATGCTTTGCATAATGTCAGATCTCTTTAGAAATGCTACTGGTAGTTACAGTAAGAACAGATTATAAGAATTAGGAAGAATATTTCTGGTTTAAATCCTTTGGTGGACAGGAATGATATGAATTTGGCTATGTTGCTCTCTGGAGATCCTTGGCAACCAGAGCAGGCTGCGTTCCTCCACTGACTGGAGCTGATGAATAACTTTCTGTAGATTGGGTGGTCTGTGATGGAGCTGAGGAACAAAGACTCTACCTCTAGTGATTCTCTTTTTTTGACAAAAATATTGTCTCTGCACAACTGAAGTTAAATTTTACTTTAATTTTTCTATTTGAAACAATAGTGTCTACTGACAATAGTATGTTTGAAAAACGTAAAGATTTTTAAGGACCTAATATTGAATGCCCAACAACTTTCGGAACTTCAGATTTTAGAAGTGCACATGTGCAAAAGAATCATACCAAGCAAATGCAACTACCATTGTTTAAAAACAGATCAAAGACTTTGTCAGAGTTAATGGAGAAGAACAGTGGTGATGGAGGTCTTTCTGTGTTGACATGAAGAGTGCCTGGGTCTATATTTTAGAAGAGAAAGGTGGGCTCAGTAGCTGGTAAAATAATAAATTCTCTTGTCTTCTCCATTAAGATTCCTTTTGGTTCTTGCACTAGTGTGAATAATACTGGTTACTTAAGTATTTTGCTAATTACAATAATTAATTATACAGAACTATTTCAGTTAGTTTTTGTTAAAAAGGTTATTTAGGCATTCTAAAATGTCTAAAATGCAATATGAGTGAATGTAGAAACAAAATCTACTCAACAGTTCATCCAGTTAAACCTTCAGTATGGATTTAATAGTAAGTCACTGAGATACCATGGCTGGTATAACAGCAACCAATAGTCTTCAACATGTGCAAGAGCCTTGCCTCTGCCTTGAATATCTTTCATCCCATAATGATTATCTGAGGCATTTTTTATATGTTGTGGAATTTCATTGGGATAACTGAAATGAATGCACAGTAACACCAATATAGATTCAATCAATGTTTTTAGAATTTGCAGAAACAGCTGACTAGAAAATCGAGTTAATGACCTGAAAGAAAATTACTTCCAGGAAGAGTATCTTCTGCTTACTTAATGCTGGATGAATCTACCATCAATACAGAGACATTTACAGAATAACAAGACTATGGGAGAAACAGGCATTCTGTTTACATAATTTATAAATTTTAATTAAAGGTGCCAAAATATTTTTAGTGCCAGGCCCTACAAGACAGAATGAGCACTGGAATTATGGGCTTTCTGATCAACAGCTGCTAAGGTCACAGAGAAACCACAAGTAATGACAGATTATAACTTGCACATAAAGTTATGTAAGGCATTATTTAAAGTTAAATATAAATAATTACAGTTAAATGTAGACTGATATTTTCAAGCAACTTTCAGGATCTTTAAGAGAAGCTCTAGGTTGCAATGCTCACCTTTCATGGCTATTCATACATTTCTAATTCACTGGGGAGGTGATTCCTGCACTGCAGCTATTGGAAATTATATTTCCAGTGCAGAGTTGGAACTGCGAAGGGCACGTGGGAAGGAAGCTGATGGTCTCCACTGCGTGGCTAAATCCAGACAGAAGACACAATTCTTAAGACAGTAGAGGGGCATGTAGTCACTGCAAACACATTCATTCTGCAGATTGGTAAAACCCTAGCAGGCAACTGCAGATCCTTTCATCAGGTAACTGCAGTACCTTTCATCCAAAGGAGATGCTGAAAGACCGGCGTGAAATCCAGCAACACAAATATAAAGTCAGACATTTAAAGAAATAAACACAGTTTCTGCAACTACTTTTTGGAGACAGTAAAATGAGGGAGAACCAAAGTATGTTTATTAGTTGTGAGATGTGTCTGAGCCATTGGTGTAATACAGCTGTGTGGGAAAAAAAAAAAGCTAAAATGCCATCTTAGAACATATCAACCAAGGTATCTCCAGTAGAGACAGTGAAGTTATCAGTGCCTTTATTGTAGAATCATAGAATCATTTAGTTGAAAAAAGACCTTTAAGATGATGATGTCCAAGTGTTAACCTAACACTGCCAAGTCCATCACTAAACCATGTCCTTAAGCACCACATCTATGCCTCCAGGGATGGTGACTCAACCACTTCCCCAGGCAAACTGTTCCAGTGCTTAATAACCCTTTCTGTGAAGAAATTTTTCCTAATACACAATCTAAACCTCCCCTTCCTTCAAAGGAAACTTGAGACCGTTTCCTCTTGTCCTATCACTTGTTACTTGGAAGAAGAGACTGACACCCACCTCACTACAGCATCCTTTCAGGTAGTTGTAGAGAGAGATAAGGTCTCCCCTGAGCCTCTTTTTCTCCAGACTAAACAACGCCAATTCTCTCAGCTGCTACTCGTAAGACTTGTGCTCTAGACCCTTCACCAGCTTCATTGCCCTTCTTTGAATGCACTCCAGCACTTCAATGTCTTTCTTGTAGTGAGAGACCCAAAACTGAACACAGTATTCAAGGTGCAGCCTCATCAGTGCTGAGTATGGGGTAAGATCACTTCCCTGTCCCTGCTGGCCACGCTATTTCTGATACAAATCAGGATGCTGTTGGTGGTCTTGGCCACCTGGACACACTTCTGGCGCATATTCAGCCAGCTGTTGACTAACACTCCCAGGTCCATTTCCACCAGGCAGCTTTCCAGCCACTCTTCCCCAAGCCTGTAGCGTTGCACAGGGTTGTTGCGACCCAAGTGCAGGACCCGTCACTTCACCGTGTTGAACCTCATACAGTTGGCCTCATCCCATCAATCCAGTTTGTCCAGATCCCTCTGTAGAGCCTTCCTACCCTCAAGGAGATCAACACTCCCACTCAACTTGGTGTTATCTGCAAACTTACCGAGGGTGCACTTGATCCCCTCGTCCAGATCATTGTTAAAGATATTAAACAGAAGAGGCCCCAGTACTGAGCCCTGGGGAGCACCACTTGTGATCAGCCACCAACTGAATTTAACTCCATTCACCAGCACTCTTTGGGCCCGTCCATCCAGCCAGTTTTTTACCCATTGAAGAGTATGGCCATCTAAGCCATGAGCAGCCAGATTGTCCAGGAGAACTCTGTGGGAAGTGGTATCAGAGGCTTAACTGAAGTCTAGGTAGACAACATCCACAGCATTTCCTTCACCCACTAAGCAAGTCACCTTGTCATAGAAGGAGATCAGGTTTGTCAAGCAGGACCTGCCTTTCATAAACCCATGATGACTGGGCCTGATTGCCTGGTTGTCCTGTACATGTCGCATGATGACACTCAAGATGATCTACTCCATAACCTTGCCTGGCACCAAGCTCAGACTGACAGGCCTGTAGTTCCCCAGATCCTCCTTCAGCCCTTCTTATAGATGGGAACCACATTTGCTAACCTCCAGTCCACTGGGATCTCCCCGGTTAGCCACGACTGCTGATAAATGATTGAAAGTGGCTTGGTGAGCACTTATGCCAGCTCCCTCAGTAGCCTTGGGTGGATCCCATCCAGCCCCATAGACTTGTGTATGTAGCAGGTCACTAACCATTTCCCCTTGGACTATGTGGGTTTCATTCTGCTCCCTATCCCTGTCTTCCAGCTCAGGGCACTGGGTACCCTGAGAACAACTACTATTAAAGACTGAGGCAAAGAAGGAAGGCATTGAGTACCTCAGCCTTTTCCTCATCCTTTGTCACTATGTTTCCCCCTGCATCCAATAAAGTATGGAGATTCTCCTTAGCCCTCCTTTTGTTGCTAATGTATTTACAGAAACATTTTTTGTTGTCTTTTACAGCAGTAGCCAGATTAAGTTCTAGTTGGGATTTGGCCCTTCTAATTTTCTTCCTGCATAACTTCACAACATCCTTGTAGTCCTCCTGAGTTGCCTGCCTCTTCTTCCAAAGGTCATATGCTCTCCTTTTTTTTTCTGCGTTCCAGCCAAAGATCTCTGTTCAGACAGGCCAGTCTTATTCCCTGATGGCTCACCTTTTGGCACATGGGGACAGCCTGTTCCTGTGCCTTTATGATATCCTTCTTGAAGAATGTCCAGCTTTCCTGGATTCCTTTGCCCCTCAGGACTGCCTCCCAAGGGACTCTGCCAATGAGGCTCCTAAACAGGCCTTTGTAGGATAAAGTATGTAAGTCTCATTACCCATGCTCAAGAAATATTAAATCAGACTGGAAGAGACTCAGAGGCAGGCTAGGGAAAGAGTAGGAAAACTTAGAAGCAAGAGGATGCTAACAGATGTTGACTTAACCTAGTAAAAGGAAGCCTGGGAAAGAGACTGTGATCATGGTCTCTCTAACTGCCTTCAAGTAGTGCACACCTGAAAAAACAGAAAATCTGCTTATAGTAGACCCAAACCCCAGGGATAGAAATTGGTCATGAATAAATGTAAGCTGCAAATTAGAAAAAAAATATTCTAGTCATCAGAGCAATGAATTTCTGGAAAAGCAAGCAAGAAGATGTTAAAAAATAAAAAAAAAACCCTCAACTTTTAGGACAGAACTTGGCCAGTTAATGGAAAGGAATAGGAGGAGCCTGCACGCTGAGACCTTTCTGTCTTCTGTTCCCCTGTTTTGTACCCCTCCTATTCCACATAGCAAAGGACTGTGGACAGTTTTGTATGCTCCTGAGATTGCCTTCGCAAACCAGATGCTCGTAGGTACTCAGTAAGGTGGGATGCAATAGTAAAAAAGCAAGAAGACACATCAGCTGTGAGAAGAAAAATCTAGGTTTGTTGTTTGTCTCGGGATCTCTGCCAGTCATTGGTGTGATACAGAATCACAGAATCATCTAGGTTGGGAAAGACCTTGAAGATCATTTAGTCCAACCATTAACCTAACACTGACAGCCCTGGCAAATGCTTAGAGAGGTGTAAGAGCGTAAAGTCTATTTCAGGGTAGGGATGCTGATTTGTGTTTCAGCTTTCTTCCTCCATGTTGTTGGAAGCTCAGCCATCAGTTACTGCTTTGAAACAGTACAGGGAGCTGTTCTGTACCGCTGGCAAACGATTTGTTAGCAGATTCCAGCTGATATTCAGTGATTGTGCAATGACTTTTTATCTACGTTGTCCCAGTGTGACCAGTTACAGGAATGCACCAGCCCCGCAACTGGGAGGCAGTGGCACCCAACCTGCCTGTCAGGCGAGAGAGGTGCCAGCAGTGAGCACTCCCCCTCCCCACTGGCTCACGCTGGGGGAAAGCAGCAGTTTGGGACAAATTACATTCACCTGGACCCTGGCAGCAAGCAGCTTCCTAAATCAGTCACAGCCACCCATAGGCTGCCCAGGCTTCTGCAAGGCGAAGAGGTCCAGGTTAGTGTAAGGTTTATCCCGCAGGACTGTCGCAGCACGGGCACAGGTGTGCTGTTGGCTCCTGGCTCTCCCGTGGGACGTGTGGCTGTGTGGTGGGGATGCTCTCGCTATGTGTACCGGCTCTCGGCACCACCCGACTCAGTGAGCCTCTTCTCGCTGCTTCAGCACAGCGTGGAAGAGTTCACTTGAACTGTCCCTGCTGTGTTTATGGATGTGCCTTTGCCTTGAAGCAAAGTGTTCCCACAGTCAAGCCCAGTTGAGGAGAGATTAAGGCTGCTCTTCATTAGCACCTTAAGTGTTGTTTGCAGTTTACAGCTCACACTCTCTGCCATACTGTAGCCACTCGGATGAGCACTGTTTGGCTTGAATGTAGATGAAGTGTTCTAGCAAGTATGTCAAGAGTTGGCTCGTGGTCAAGATCCAGTCACGTAACTGTGTAGACATCCCCCAAAACAAACGTAAATCTTTGTCTCCCTCGTGGCAAGGCAGAGCAGGATAACTGCTTTAGCCTGCAAAGCTGGAAGACAGCAAATTTGGATGTTCCTTGTCTTGCAAATGTCAAACATTCAAAAATTGTGGCTTTAAAACTTATGAGACTGGCTTTAAAATCTTGAAATCTTAAAATTAAGGCTCTGGAAATCCCTTTTATTTTGTCTTCTGTTTTTCTCAGCCTCTTCTGAACCTATCAGCACCTAAAATCACATTTTGCACCTTTTCTTTGCATCTATGAGCATAAAAAATAAACTAAAAGGTGAAAACTCAGATTCTCACATGAGCAGCTCTCTTCAGAAGGAGAAGCTTTATCGAAAAACAGCACGTCATGGAGCTCACAAGAAACTCTCCAGAGTTGACAACACTGGATTTGATAAAGCCAAGGACTGAGTTTGGCCAGAGTTTGCACAGCTTGCAATGAGGATATAGTTTGGATTACAGAATTCTTGCTGAATGAGGAGATGTATGGAGTGAAAAAAAACAGACATAGGTTACCTGAAAGGAGAGGAAGAAAGTGAAGAGGTTAGAGGTGGCTACAGTTGTTGGCTTGTGCAGGGTAGTACATGCATTTTCAGTCACACATCAGGGAAACTGCTGCAAGGCTGAGAAACTCCTGCTCCAGCGCAGAACTCACCCACTCACAGGCTGGGTCCCAGCCTGTATTTTGGAGAACTGGCAACTGGATTATCACATGGTACCCTAATCAGATTTTACCTACAGAATGCAGTGTGTCACTGGACTGTTCATTTCTAACTGATACCACATACACCACCATATTCAATGCAGAAAAGCTTCTAAAGTTAAGCAGATTTTGAAATCATGTTATATAGCATTTTTTCTAATGATTTTAAATTGTTTTAAAGAATAGTATATACTACTGTGTCTGCCTAGTCTAGGATTTTCTCATATTTTAAACTGTTTTATGTGATTGTTAAACTGGCAGATCCTTGTTAGTTTTAAAATATATTTCTAAATAAATTCTTGAAAAGTTTAGAGATTTTGTTATCCATTGTAATTAATTGTAATTTGAATTTAGCACATTGTAGCTTCCATTTATCCTTATATCCCTGATATCTTTATGATATCAAGACTCTTAGATGTATTCTAATACTTCTGCTTAACGTTTACCTGTTAATTTGTTTAAAAAAAACAAACTATAAGAATCTTTTTGTATACAGGTACAGAAATAATACAGATATTGAACATTACTAATTTTTTTTCCCAAAAAAACCCTTAGATCGAGTGATATAAAGCACCATCATAATTTTCAAATTTCCTACTGCCTCTTTAGCTATAACACCAAAATATATAAATAACATCACATGATGTTCCAAATATTATTATTACCTTGATATAGTCTACTCTAACATCAGGGCCAGGACTTGATAATTTAATTCAAGTATATACAATCATCAACATTTCCGTACTGTACAGGCTAACACATTTGACTTCAAGGAACAAACAGATTGAGGTATTTCATTATCAGTAGTCTACTCTCTGCCCATAAACTTCCACTGAAATTTAAAGGCAGTTAAATTATATAGGTTTTATGCTGCTTGCTAACATCAGGAAAAGTTTTTCATTTGCTATTAATCTCTATTTGGTAACTTCAGTCTTAATTACACTGGGTGTTAGTAATTTTCCCTCTGTCAATCAACACACAAACATTACACTGTTTTATATACAGACTTCTATTTCTGCTTTTGAAAAAAATGCCTGGGACTCATCTCACTTAACTTTTCCTTGCAAAACATTTATGCTGCAAAGCTGACTGTTTTGTCTCTGTAGTATAGAGCAAGTGCTATATAGTGGGGGTGGGACACCCACACACCTCTCACAGCTGCTCCTGCAGCTTGTGTTAGACACTTAGGCGAGCATGGGACAAATTCTCCTCCCATCATTGACTGGCTCTAGATAACTCTGGCTGGGTCCGTGACATTTATCATGGGTTTGCTTGCCTAAACAGTAGTGACTAGTGCCATTAAAGATGTCCTGATGGTTCCCTTGCTAATGAGGCAGGAAACCTTTAGGGCATCTGAAGAGGCATGAGACACCTAAGCATAGTCCCATCCTTGGGTACCAAACCCAGGTGAGATGAGTGGCCCCCCACCCCATTCCACATGACTGGAGTGTCTCCCCTACATGCTGTTTGAGGTGTAAGAAGAGATCTTGTGCGCATTGGAACTGTATCTCTGTGTGCAACTTCCGCCACCACAGAAAAGCAGCAGTCACTTAACAAAAAAATGCCGTGGATGTTTCAAAAACATGCAGCAGTATTATACAAGGATTTTGGACCACTGTAGAATTACTGCAGAGGCATTGTCTTTATTTCCAGCCTAGATGGTTTCAGGTCACGCTAATGTCAACCCGTCCACTTTGTCTCTTTTTCCCACAGATGGGGTGCACCTATGACATTATATGTCCAGCTTTGCTTCATGCGTCACAGGGTTTGGCTGTGCTCAGCCTGGCCTGCCCTTGGGCCTGTGAGACATGTCCCACTGTGGTGGCAGGACCCAGCCAGTGCCAACAGGCCAATGCCTCTCCTCTTCCTCCCTTTTCCCTGGAGGAATATAATCAGATCCGTGTTTCTGGGTTGGGAAGCTCACTCAGGTGACCTCATATGCAGGTTTCAGTGGTCTTGGAGAAACGAAGCAGTATCCTATCTGCATTAGAGCTCAGGGCTCTTCAAAGCACATGCAGCCCATTCCCGTGTCATAGGCAAGATCTGCATGTCCACACAGAGACAGGACACTTCAACCACTGAGCGGGATGGTGCAGTCCCCCTTGTCCCCCTTTCTCTGTCAGGAGATGACTGTGTTGTGATGCCAGTGCACAGAAAGCAGGGTTCACCCCTTAGCAGTTCACCTTTCCTTGCCTGCAAAATAGACAAGCTGAGTAGATTTCATTTCTGGATCGCAAAGAGAACGATGATGATCTTTTAAGAGAGAAGTCACCATGGCACATACATCTTTCCATGTCAACAGGGTTATCAGTTCTTCTGCTCCTGAGCAAGCTGCTCCCTGGGTTTTCTCTCATCTGTGTTTCTGACTGAGCAGTTTGTCTGTTGTTTCCTTTCATGGTTAGCAAAATCTTTATCCCAGGGAATGTCAGAAATCCTAGCCCTGACTGACAAAAAGATGAAGGAAGTTTTGGTATCTGGATTCTACAATTCTCGGTGAGGTCTCTTAAATCTTTATAATTTAAAATCCCTAGAGCTGTTCTCAGAGAGGCGTAGACATCTGGTTAATCTCATCCTCAGGACTTTTGATTTCCCATAACAAGCGAGTTTTTTGTGGGAATCCTACAGCCTCGGCAGTCAGCGGGCTGTACGTCACGAGCGGTCCTAGGTCAGGCTGGCTCACCCATCCTTCCTTTTGCTATTTATTTCTTTTCCACTGAAGAAAGTATTTGTGTGTACTCTGTATGCTGCTGTCTCTTTGTAACCACATATTTTTCAGAGGAAAGTCAGTCTCTCTCTTCTTGTCATTGGAAATCCAATGGGATATATCCCTAAATACCAAATCAAATCAAATGTCTTGTTAATTGAAGGTGGGCTTTGTGTTGTATTTACTGACTAGTTTGTATTTCAACTTCTGCTAGTCTCCAATTCTTCCAGTCCAGAGCTGAAAATAAAATATTGTACATCACTGGGAAGGAACTGGGGGCTCTGCCTCCACCTCAGGAAGCAAGTTATTTCACTTTTGTGAGTAGCTCAGATAGCATAAACAATATATCATAGAGTGAGAAGCAAAATGGTCTGCCAAATAACCCAAATTAGGTAAGAAGAGTGATATGTGCCTTCTGTATTTGTGGAGTTGGCTTGTATCTCCATAAAAATTAATGTAAATGGTAATCTTTTCTTTGAAAGGCTCAGCATGATCAGTCCTGTTGGTGTTAGCAGTTCTCATTCAGTATGTTTCTGATCAAGAACTTACGCAAGATAAGTAGTAAACAGTAATTCTGTAACTTGGAGTTTTGTGAAGCTGTGCAACTGATTTATTTCCAAAGGAGGTATTGTAGTGTCTTTGTTGCTTTCTCAGTAGAGGTTTCCACCGAACAAAACTCAATTTTAAGAGGCTTTGAAAGACTTCCATTAAGCCTAAATTGAACAATATACCAGTAGAGCACATACTTCATAAAAGCAGCTATATGGATGTAAAACCAGTTGTCAGCAAGACTGTATTCTCACTTGAAATCTTTTCTCCATAATGCTTTCATTTCTGAAGTGTATAAAATACTTCATTTTAAAAGATATTTACTAGTATTATCTGCTTTATCTGAACAAGACTATACAGCAAAATATTTCAGTTGTTATTATTCTCATGTGTGCTAGGGAAACTGGACTAGAATAAATTATTATTATGTGAGTGCATAAATGATTTGGAAATCATACAGAGAAAGTAGTTCTCAATGATACACTATTAAGTGCAGTTCTGCAAGTGTTTTCCCTTGTTCTAGTACTATTTGGTTTTCTCACTGACAGCTTGGATGAACGCTTAGAAAGTATGCTTAATAAATTCATAGAGCAGAACAAGCATGTTGGAAGCAAGGCAGTTGAAGATGACCTTGATAAAGTAGCGAAGTAGCCTATAAAATATTCAGCTTTCCAGCATTTAAATTAGAGCAAATGCAGAACTGTACATACAGCTTGACATAATCAGCTGCATGTAAATACAGATGGAAAACAACTGGGCAAGCAGCAGTTCTGCAGAACAGACCCGGTGTCGTGATGATCCCAGGCTGAACATGCACCAGTGATGTTGTGCTACTGCAAACAAGGCCAGTGCCATTGTGGGCTGTAGGAAGGGGAGTAATAAAGCATAAAATGTAATTATTTTGCTCTACTCAGCACTGATAAGGTCTCAGTGGATGAGCTTTACCCATTTGCGGGAACTACAGCTCAGATAGGATCCAATGAGATCAAACTGGGCTCAAAGATATAAAACACATGGGCCTTCAAGGAAAGGTTGAAGGGTTGTTTAGTCTAGAAATGAGAGGAGTAAAGGAAGACATGACAGCAGCCTTCGTACAGCAATGGGTGACTCTAAAGAGGATGGGATTTAGCTGTCGTGTATGCTGCCCATACAGGAAAGCAATAATAAGCTTAGATCTCAACAAGGATGATTTAACATAAGCATCAGGAAAAAAATGTAAGTGGCAAGGAAAAGTGGAGCCCTGGAATAGGTTGTTTAGGGGGAATTCATGGAAATTTCAGCCTTGGCTTTAAAAATACGTTAGACAAACATCAGCAGGCATGGCACAGGTCAGGGATGAGTGAAGAGATCTCTCAGACTACCTGTTAGCCCTATTCCTTTAGTGATTTCTATCCGTGTGATAATGATAAGAATAATAATTACGCATGCAAAGAGTACTTTGGATATCTCCACAAAATTTCAGGCTATGTAACAAAACCCTTAATATTAATTCTGGAATTTATTGCATGACTTCTGTATTTACATTAGATTGAAGGAATTATACTTTTCCTAATTTTGCCTGTGTCAGTATTGATTGAAAATTAATAGGGTCTGATGACTTTGTGAATTGTCTTTGTGAAATAAATAAGTGAATATAGTGAGATACCTGTGGTAGGATACAAAGCACTCGATACTAGCCATAAGAAAGTTTGGTCTTTAGTCTACTTATAGTCCATGGAAAAAAAGGTGGATACCTTCTAGAGATTACCAAAAGAGTGGGTGAATCACCTGCCAGAAGTACTTCTGCCTCTCTTTCTACCTATTCTGCAGCAAATATATATTGGAGGCGTATTCTTGGTCTTTCCTTTTCTCAGTTTGTGATACTAAAAATTTGGTTTTCTGAGAACCAAAGTGCCTGGACTTCACAGAGGACTATCTGGAAAAATTATAATTGGCAGGAAATCAGAGTAGATAATCTAGTGGTCTTTTGTCACCCTTTGTTCTGTGAAGCCCATTCAGTGAGGCACTTATGAAGGATTTATAGTTGTTATGATTAATAGTTGTTATCAATACATAATGGACATGACCAATACGTGTTAGAGGTAGTTCTACACCAAACTTACGTAAGCCACTTATTAATCTGTTGGATTCTTACTTGTTAATTGTTTATTAATCCTCTAAATTGTTTACACTGTATCTTGTATACAGTGTGTGTGAGAGACAATACAACAATTTTAGCTTTCTTTAGCTCCTCTATAAAAAACAGTTCTTTACAGAGATAATATTTTAATGACGATTTTAAAGCACTAAGCCACTGGACACTGAAACAGAAAATTAATAATATTTTTAAAATAATGGTATGTTTAATCCTGGATAATACTTTAGGAACCATGCAGTATGAAACACCTTTCTCCCTCATAAACATCCTGTAGCTAACAGAGAGACTGGAAACTTTATCCCAAATCTGTATTTATGAAACATTTGCTATTGCCTAGTAAAAAAAAAAAAAAGGTCTCATTTATAGGGCTTTTTAAAAATTGGAATTACACTCCAGCAACCAGTGATGACTAGTTATTGTTCCTTTTGTCAACAGGCAAGATGAAGGAGGTTCTGGCAGCTTACCATGTCCCGGGCTCTGCAGAGTTAAGCGAGAAGTGCGCCCATGTTCTAGCGTGCATCACATCGCATCTTGGGTCTGAAGTGCCAGAAGGATCCCAGCGCTGCAGACTGAGACGGCTCTGAGCACCTCAGTACCCTGTTTCTGACAGAACCCAGGGATGGCAAACTTACATACCAGTATTACCTGTCTGGGGCAGGTTTAATTTTATAAATTAAAACCATAAACTCTATGAGTTTCTAGACCATATTTGTGCTGTTGATGATGATCTGCTCAGATGAACAGTTTTGCGTCCATCGGAGAGACAGGTTCTTCTGCTGGACCAGAAGATGACATTGGACTGTATATTGTAACTAACACCATTTGTAGCATCTCCTAGTGCAAATAAATGAAGAACAGGTTGCAAGAAAATCCTGTAGGGAATAAGACATGCTTTGTTTTGATCTACAAATTTTAAAAAAATGTTTTGTTTTTCTAAAGATAACCACTTTTACATAACACTATGTGTGCAGTCTATGTGCAGCTCTTCACTGTGGCTATCTATATTCCAGAGATGATGAATTCCTTGTGAGACACCTGAACCTTTTTAGATTTGTGATGAATCCTTAAATTATGAGAGTACCATGAAAAACTAGAAGGGAAAAGTTACAGAGCTTTTATTTGACTAGATGTCTCCAGTTACTTCCTGTTAGTGTCCTGAAAGGAGGAGGAAAGCGCAGGAAGTAGAAATGAAATACAAAAAAATACATTGCATTTCTTTTTTGGGATATGCACCTATCCAAATGTGTGTTTGAGCTAATAGCCAAGGCGAGAGAAACAGCTAAGTTAGCTGAGCCCTCACATGAAAGGTCTGCATTTTTGGGCAGTATTTGCTAATTTTGTCTCTTGAATAGCTATAGAAAAGAAGGAATATGTATATGCCCCACCATATGTGAAAAGGACATACTTGCCGTTTATTTATTTTTGCTCTTTCAAAAATTAAAGTGCCAGTTATTTGGAATGCTGTAGTCTGTGGTCTCTTTACATTTGTTTAGTGAGATCTTTTCAGCAAGATCATTCCCATTACGGTGTAACTGCATGGTGACCACAGCTTTGGGCCTGTATAATAAAGATCTAAATTGAAAATTTTGTTTCTCATCGTTTTCTCTACCTTTATGTTGTATCTGCAAGACTTTGATTAGAATCCTGCTTATTGCTGATCACTGTTTAGAAGAAAATTTGGCAAAAAATGTTAGAGAGGAAGGTATTTGTATGGTTGGACCTTGTTCTTTGTATCATTATTTACAACAGGTTAAAGGGCAGAGGGATACAAAATGTTAGCAAATCAATAGTGATGCTTAAATTCAATTTGCACACGAGGCCCCAGGGCAATAAGGAGATCAGGCTCTTTGAATCCTGCATTTAAGGCCATCCTAAAGTATTTGACATCTGGTCTCTATTAATTAGTAATCCTGGAAAGGTATGGGAGGAAAAAGCTGCAGAAAAGCTGAACCTAAGCTGGCTTTGATTTGCTCTGTGTGATATATTGTACTCAACATATGTACATCAAATTTAGACTCTTTTTCTCTCCTCCTTCTTATTTTCTTCTTCAAAGACAAAATTTTAAACTCTAAAAATGTTCTTCATGTAGCAATTAGGTTTGTGTGAGCAAAGACTGCACACTGCATTTCAAAAATGAATGTGTTCCTGACAAGGCTACCCTAGCCATGCTGCATTTACAGTCAGGGTTTTGTTCCACTGACGCTATGGTTAGCTTTAGCAAACATCTGAGTTCATGCCCCCAGAGCATCCCTGACCTTTGAGACCCTACTAGTCAGGTGCCGCTGTTATCCTGCATCTTACTTAGTTGCATACGGATGGCAGAGTGCTTACCACTGTGAAGTCCATACCAGTGCCTTCAAGCATGAATGGAGGCAGACAGCAGTGTCTCAGTGCAGTTTCCTGATCACTTGAAGCTAATCTAAAGCTGTGCTCCTCACAAGGGGCAGTCCTGGCTTCCCCTTCTGCCCCGCTCACACCCTCCCACTGCCTGCCTTGAAAAGCTGCACACCTATGAGGCTTCCTGGTCTGACTGAAAACATGCCCGTGTAAAAGTTTAACTCTTGTGCCAGCTCTGACATCAGGGAGAGGGTGAGAACAAACACCTTTTTATCAGCAGTTTAGTTTTAGATTGGCTTACACCGATGGAGGAACCATGCCTGCAGGTCCCTCTATCAATTAACTAGTCTTATTACCTAAACTTTCTATTTAAGCACATTGCTTTCTTATAGCTAAAAAGTAGTCCTTGATTCAGTAACACTGCAAAGAAAATAAAGCACTGGAAATGAGTTAAATGCATAGAAAAAAATAATAACCTTTAAAATTGCCTGTACAATGGCAGTATTTGAAGTACAAGAAAAATACATTGCCATGAAAGAAATACATTCTTGCCATTCAAATTACTCTGAAGACCAAAACTTTTTCAGAAAAACAGAAGTGAAAGCTGTGTGCCATAGCAGTACCAGGGCACTGTAAGCCTCCTCTGCTAGCAAACCTTAATAAGGTATATGCTCAGTATGTGGCCAGCTGGACCCACCAGAACTGTAGATGCTTGAGCTTGACCATGACATCATTTGAATTTGAATGTCAAAACGAATTGCCCCAAGAGGCAGGGCCTGTTTTAGGGAAATGGCTTTTTGTCTGTGCAGTACCAGTACTGGGGGGCTGCTGGAAGCTTGACTGTCCTGTTGGGTGAACTTTTCTGATGAGATGTGTGACAAGTTGTCCATCTGTTGAAGAAGTGGTTAAAAAAACAAAGCACAACAAAATAGGCAAACCTCCCGGCACTTTGGTAAGGGCAGAGGTTGGAGCTTTTTGTTCTTTGGATGAATCCCCCTTTGAGAAGCCTCCCCATGCTTTTCCTCGGCATCTGGACAAGCCCTTCTTTGTGAAGGGACATGAATATGGAGAGACCTGCAGTGCACCCGTCTCTTCAGTCAGCTTCAAAGGAAAGTTTCAAAAGTCAGTTTCTAGCAACTTTAAACATCTGAATCAGGGCAACGCTGGCTTTACAAACAGTATTAGCTGACTTTGATGACTTGGAGCAATTCAGTATTTGCACAATTAGAACAAATACTTAATGTGGACTATGTGGCTTAGCAGGCAAGAGTGTTGGTTTTGCTGACTGAATGTAATATGTGAATATGTGGTTCACATTCAAATAAGATAGTCGTAAGTCATTTCCTTAGCAGACAATAATCCATTCCAAGAATAAGAACATCTGTTCAGGGCCCAGACCTGAAATAAATAGTAGGTTTAGAGAGAGGTCTTTTGTCCACTGTTGTTTGGGTATTAGAAACAGTTGACTCTTCAGGTCACAGCTTGGATTTAGGTGACATTGTATGTGCATGTCTCTGCTACAGCTGACCACACCAGATCTTACCTGCAACTGCAGTTCTGTTCCTATTGCCAGTCTGCATTGCTGTGACAGCACAGGCTTTTGCAAATACCAGCTTGCTCCAGATTGCTTACAGTTACATTCCCTTGGTTTTGAACTATGTGTGTATGTACATGCTGCTGTTGATTCATACTGTTCATACAAGGGAAATCCCAACAGCTGGCTATTGAATTGTCATTTATTTGTTAGTTATTACTCAAAAAAGCCCAAGTTTTTGAGAAACTTTGCCCATATTTCATAAGCAATTATCTATCTTATTTTTTAAATTCTCTGTTGCAACCTTCATATAGAAATCTCCAAATACTTGTCAAATACTAAATAAGGGAGTCTCTCAGAAGTTTCCAGGGCACCTACATTTTATTCTAATGTATAAGTAGATAAACCAAGTCACTGCTAAGTAACTTCACTGATATTTCACAAGAAGTTGCTGCACTGCAATCAACAATAAATAAAATTAATGATAACCTTGTAAGGAAGCCAACATCTTAAAAAGGTATTAGCATGTTTTTTCTCACTCCCTGTTGTGTTTACCTTCTATGCAAAGAGAGCTCCTCTGTCAGCAGCTTCACTTCACCTCAGCTTCTCCAAGAGCTCTGTACCCGTTCCCTCCCCATCTTGCAAGAAACAAATAGGTTGTATTACTCCATATGATAACCTTAACTGCCTCCTGGAAATCTCTGTGAAGGGTCATCTTCATACTTTGTTTTGGGCTAGTTCTTGGCCAATTTCAAGGCTGTCTTCTCTGACTTGGCTGGCACCTTTTCCTCCTAACGATAAAAGATGTTCTTGAGGTCATGTCTGGTTTTGAAGTTAGTCATTCCAGATGAAGTCAGAGGGAGAGTGTATGCTCCTGGATACATTATAAAGGAGAGTTTCTGTGGTGTGTCACTGGGCTCTGCACAAGGCCCTCCATAGGTGGTGATGTGCAGCTGCTCTGGGTGTCGCATACGAGTTGCAGACTTAATGAAATACTATCAGTTATGAGTTTATTTTACAGATGTTGTCACTGTTTTCTTAAACCTCAGGGCAGGGCTGGAAGTTGAAGTGATGGGCAGTATTACCAACACTCATAAAGTCTGATAGCAAACCTGACTGGGAAAACCCCATCCGTACAAAGAACTTCCCGTGCTATTACTTTGGTTAAAAGAGGAATGGTAGCCAGGTACTCTCTCACAAACAAACTTACATAATGAACTGGTGAAGTCAGAAAATTGCAAAGCAGCACTGAAAATGGAGAACGTGCTGTTAACACCAGTTCTGCTTTTCTCCAAGGCTCCCTATTGCCAGAACTTTAAAAGACTTTCTACCGTTTTGTTACTACCGCTAAGAATAAGCAGAAAACAGTTTGATCAACTTCAAAAGAAAAACCAGTGTAAAAAGAAGTTTCCACCTTCCAGCTTACAGGGAAACAGGTAGATTCAGTATTAACTCAAACAGCTGAATTAAATGTTCCTGACTAGAAGCAGGAGGCAGCAGTTGCTGCTGGCTGCGGGAGCTGTGCCCTGCCTGACCGTCCTGCGGGGAGCTGCAGCCAGAGCTGCTGTGAGGCAGAAGGCACTGCCCACCCAGGGCCCTGCAAGGCACATTTCATGGCAGATGAGCTTCGACAGGAGAGGGAAAGCTTTTCCTAGCTCTCTGTTACTCCTGGGGACAGCACAGCCGTCGTAGTGATAACAGGCAATGAATGGGAACTGCACTGAACCTAGATGTACTGGTGATATGCTGACATTTTAAAAGCAATAATTAATTATTGTACTGAATTCTCAAGGAGCGTGGTGAATTCACTGTCAGTGGGAATACTTAAGTTGAGCTTCATAACCATTCCCAGGGTGCTGATGTCCCAGTGTAGACAGAAGCGTTGACAGGGGGCCTGTTGCTGATGTGCTCTGTGGAGGATCAGAAAGACCTCAGACCTGTTGATCAGAATGACCCTGAGCTCTCTGTTACCTAATCCCAGACACCTTTCACAGCTACTACCCTCACTTTACTCTAGTATTCACTTAGTGTGTATGCACTGGAGAGTTCATGCTCCATCTCCATGAGAAGTTGGAAGAGTAGAGCTCTCACCATCAGTGGATGTCAGAAAAATGGCAATGTCATTTGCACCTGTAGTAGCCAAATATGATATTTTCCTTGAAATCCCAAATAGGTAAGTTCAGACTGAACAAAATAAAGCCCCTGACTTATTTAGGCACAAAGCTTCCTATTAAATCCAGTTAAACTGGAAAATTAGGAACTAAATATTCTAAACTGTGTTACCTATCACCTTCAGTAAAATTTTGGAAGCTAGCCAAAATCAGAAGAGTGTTTACTTGTTTGTGTACAAGATGCTTTGTTTTGAAAAATAGCCAAAAATATAGGTGAGATCCAGATCAGATTCTTATTACAAAAGTGCTATAAAACATTTCTGTTAGTCTTGCTTTTGCTGCGTCATTGAAGTGTCCTGTGCGATAGATTTGGATGGTTTCAGGAATTACCCTCCCAATAACCTTATTTATAGCAGATTTTATCTGGTGGATTTCTAATCAATAACCTCCATGAGGCCCAGACTAGGAGGTTTATTTTGGTTTTGTTATTATTCTTTGTCAACAAAAGAACTGCAAAATGAAAGTCAGAACATAAAAGTGAGTCCAGGTAAGATAAGGCAGAGATCTTCATGGTTTCCATCTGGGAGACCCTGTCTGATGCCACGTGTATCCCCCACTCCCCAGCAGTGGGTATATTAAACAACTGATTAGTGCTGTCCTGAGTTTTCTCTGATGAAAGCCCTGCCCTGCACAAAATCATCCTTGATGCTACATGGCCGTTGTGAGGTGCTAAGCACCTTGGCTTTCTTTAGCTTGGGTAGGAACTGAAGAACTTGCAGACCTGAAGGAATAGGGTCTCTGAAGAAGTCAAACCACAAGTTGGCAGAGATGGGACCTGTCATTTATGTTTGCCAAAAGAGCACAGCAGGGGAGGCAGGAGCGGCCTCTTGCATAAATAAAACTATCCCCACAGAGTTTGAACAATTATTGTCATCTGTATCTGGAAGACACTCAAAGGAAATAAAACATCTTTTTTTTTTTTTTTTTTCTGTTATAGAGCCTGTAGTCTGTGCATCAGCCAGTGCTTTTTCTATGGGCATTCTCACAGCCTCCCTGTGTTTACCACAGAAAGACTTGTTAGCATAGCCTTGAAATTGTCATCATTTCTCCACTCAGTATTGCAGCTTAACTTCGCATAACTGATTTCAAGTACTGTTACAATAAGAAGAGCATGGAATTTACTTAGCTGTTAAGGTAATCTCCAAAGAGAAGGATATTCATTCCTATTCCAGCTCCATGTCTCAGGCAGTTTTAGAATCAGCTTCTGCATGGAGTATTGGAGCAGTGATTCATCATTAAGGGCAATCCATCCCATCCCATCTCCAGGCCAGAATATTAGATTTCCCAAACGTCAGTGTTTATAAAATATAGCTAGTGATGAGGCTCCAATTTTTGTCCTGTCATTGTTTTTTTCTATGTTTGTTTTTAAGATTTTCCAGCCCAGACACAGTGATTTTTTTTATTCTTTATTCATAGATGTAAATTCAGGAGCTCCAGAAGCACTAAATAACATATATTGGGTGATGAATCAAAGCAGTCTAGGAAAGCATCATGTGCTGTGGCGGAGGCAATCAATAGGAGAACCTATATATAGCAAATTGGTTATGTAATGAATTGCTTTACAGGTCCTGGGCCCTTCTTGTATGTAATCACTTAGTTATCTTTTCCTGTAACAGTACAGAGTATGTGCCTACACTGTTTTGTAGGATGTATTTGTGCTAAGAAGTACAGACTGAATTCCTGTAATGCAATTGCCCCTTGAAGTCCACGGCAAAACTTGCACAAACTTCTGTAGGACCAAGGTTTGGTTCAGGATAGTAAACACATATCAGCACACAGCAGAGGCACAAACTGCTATGCAGAAAAATCGCAGTTCTTTGCCACATATGGAAGCTCTTGTCTACATCATGATGACATCCCTGTGTAACTGAACTTCCTGCAAGCCAGTGTAGACATAGAAATGCAAGGGAGAAAAGAGTGTCCTGGATGATGAAGATACCTGTGTCATGTGAGTCTGTTCAGTAACGCAGCAGGTTCTTTCCCCAGTTAAGTCAAGGGGAATCAATTAGTCCTAAATATTCAAGGCTAGCAACAACTGAACCCAAAAGAAACAAGAAGCAAGCATAGAAATACAGAGTGGCACAATGCTTTTTTCTGAAATAATGCTATTTCTAATCTTTGAAAAACCCAAAAGGAAAATTCATTTACCATCTTAAATAAGTTTCTAGCAGTTCCCGGGGCACGCTAGACCCAACAAGAGCTCTCTTGTTCCTAAGGTTCCTGGTCTTTAGTAAAGAACAGTGTAAAATCATGGAAACACATGAAGACCAGCTGAAAGATTAAGGCTCTTAAGCAGCAGTAGCACTTCAAATGATAAATGCTGCCATTAGGGTTTGGAAAGGCCACTTCAAAGTCAGTGGCATGTTTACCTGCCTTGGTCCCCTGTAGGTCCTTCCTCCCCTCCTTGCTGTGTTTCTATCTGCGCACAGGAAAGGTAAAACCATGCTCTGAGTCATGGTCATGCAATGAAGTTGAAGTCAATGACCAGTTTTGCTTCATTAAAGCTATAATGAGTGTTGTTGATCCTGGAAATGTTGGTCTCTGCTTTGTGGCAAAGCTGTGTACATCCTTAAAGAGCAACTGGCTACAGCAGAGCCAGTGTGAGTGTGTGGCCACCTTTGATCTTTTGATGCGCACTCCTAGCAGAACAGCTGCCATGTTCCAGGGTTAGTCAAGGAGGAACATCTGAGGTCACAGCTCCAGCAGCACAGCAAAACGTTCTGATGTAGACAGCTGGGAAGTGTGGGTCATACATCTTTCAAATGCAGATGAATAGGGCCTTGTAATAAAGCTTAACTTCAGTCTTAGGCTTTTCAGATTACTAAACTGTATCAAAAACACAGATTCTTTGCTGTTCCCTTTGCTACCAAGTGTCCAGCTACATATAATTCCAGCCAGCCTAACTGTTTTCATCCATCTTCTTAGAAAGTCCAGGTTGTTAGGACCCATTTCATATTTATTTCAGAATATCTTTTTAAGTATCACACATGCTTCAAGTATGCTTTTCAATGGCAGCTTTACGTTCTTATGGGTGAGGACTGTCACTCGGGTTTAAGTGCAGCACTCTGCCACATTTGGTACTTTGTATCCGCAAGGTCTTTCCAGGGCAGCTGGTGGCCCCCTGCCCCAGTCAGGGGCAGGGTGGTGGAGCTCATCTTCCTCTCCCAGCCACAGCACTTGCCACCCTTTCCTCTGCGGTCCCCTCCGCTGGGCCCAGGAGCAGGCGACATGTGCCGAGGGGCTTGCCAAGAGTTGAAGGGCTGAAGCAGAACCCGGGAGCTGGGTCGTTGCCACTGCAGATTCCAGACGGGAGGGATCTTTGGCAGCGTTCCTGGGTCTCCACATGAAGGCAAAGGGAGCCAATTGCTAGCTAAATGAAATTATAAATTCAGTCGAAGTTTAGACAAGACAGAGTAACCGATTGCATTCCTTGGGAAACTTGAATAAAAACACCTCTCAAAAGAGCTCTTACTCAAAAGCAAGGGCTGTTTGCCCAAGTACATGTTCCTTCTGGCCGATGTTAAATCCAGTGCATTTTTTTCCCTCCCGTGCGCTGTTCAATCTTTTCATCCTTTTTTTTTTTTCCCCGCAGCTACCACGGGGGGGAGCCCTTGGCCAGCGGCTGCCGCCGCCCGGGGCCGGGGCCGGGGCCGGGGTCGCCTCCGCCCGGGTAGCCGAGGGACGCCCGGGGGACTTGCGGGCTGAAGGGGTCCTTCTCGGTCATTTCTGTCCGTCTTCGCAGAACTGTGCTTTCCCACTCGACACTGTTTCAAATAAACGAGAAAAATACAGTCTGGGGAGGAGGGGTGGGTTTCCTAACCGGTTTTGTGCTTCAGAGGGCTGGGGTGGACACCGGCAGGTTTACTGCTTTCGTGCTCCTGTCCGATCACCCCTTTCCCCTATTATTTGAGGAAGTCTTTCATTCAGCAACAGGGAGAAAAAAAAATGTCGAAGGAATAAACAGAAAAATGTCATTTTGAGTCTGGGCCTATATTTTACAGCCCATTCCATCATTACTTTCATGGGAAATTACATATTTTCCTGCAGTGACCATTATCAGTTTTATTGCAGAAATTTTCTACATTCCTCAGGATTCAGCTGCAGTTGAGCCCATCTGCAGGCTGCCCAGCGGAAAGAAAACACCCGCACATGTCTCTGCACACTGAAGCTGGGCCTGGGGATTAGCAGCTCACTAAGAGATCAGCTTTTATGCCTGGGCGCTGGGGTGTTCGCAGCACTTGCTGCTTCAACCAGCCTTTGTGGCTGGCCGTGGAGGAATGGCTCAATGCAGAGGCCAAGCCAAAAAGCAGGTAAACTAGCCCCCAGCTTTCCATAGCCATACCTGGGAGCCCTGTCAGCTGGCTTCAAGCTCCATCTCGACTTTAGGAGCCAAAACTGATAGGGGAGCTTGCTGGTGTGAGCACAGCAACAAAGGTTCTTTCTAGCAGGACAGTTTAGCCCAAGCAGAGCTGTGCACGAAAAGGACTGCTACCATTTCCATTGCCTCTGAGCAGCATGGCCAGAACTGACTTGGCATCGTGCTGCGCAGATGTAGCTTGACCAAAGATCCTGTTTTGACCATGGATCTTCATATGACAAGACAGTGAAACGTAGCTGGCCAGTAAAGAGTTGAAATGACCTTTGGGGTGTTTTGTAAAGGAAGCCTGAGAAGGGATGCGAAGCCAAATCCTTCACCCATCAGCTCTCTGAGATGCCACAAAATTATGCTGTGGTTACAGAGTGCACAAACACTTACGGAGCATTTGAGAATGAGCAAAGATGCTCCCTGAAGGGAGGGCTATGGATGTGTGTAGAGAACTTTTATTGTGTCCTTACTGTTTGTGTGAAGAGTCAGAGGTGGGGAGCTGGGAGGGGAGTTACTGTACACAGCTGTTTGCACTGGAAAAGGGAAAAGCATCTCATCTTCACACAGCCTGAGGACCTTCATGCTTGGAGAAGTAGAAGTCAGTGTGAATATTCAAACTGGGCAGGCTGTAATGTGAGCAGTGAAAAAGTGCTGCAGTCAGGCAGAGACAGGAATGTAGGTCCCTGGCATACTGGTTAGCAACTGTCTGTGTTTTCAGGCAAGATTCAATCCAAAAATGGATTGAAATAACAGACCATCCAATTTGATTGTAGCAGGAGATGACAGAGACACAGAAAAGCAGATGAGATCTATTATAACTCAGTCAAACTAGAAGGGAATACTGACATCTCCTCCATCAGGTGGGGCGTTTCTTGTCCCAGATAGAAAGCTTTTACCTTTGGCACTAAACCTGAAAGACCCAGAAACACCAACCTGCTGAAGCCAAAGCAGCTAAGCCTAGGTTAAACAGCTAGCAGAAATGCCTAGTTGGAGCAGAGGTGTCAGCCAGGGTAGTAATACTCATTCACTTGGACAGATTTGCCTTTTCTTCCATTTAATCAGTGGCTCTGTCTGCTTTGCTTTGTGTTCCTCGGCAGCTGTAGCACTCACTTCCCACACCGAGCAGTGAGGGACAGGACAAGGAGCGAGAAATACAGTGGTCTCCTTCGTGCCTTAGCAAGAGCAAGACCTTGCCTCGTCTCGTGTTCCTTCCTCTTTGCCCTCTTCAACACACTTCTCTTTCCAGCCTATTGTACCATCTTCTTTTGCCGGGCTCCTGCTCCTCCATCTTTATACCCGATCCCCACATTTAAAGCTTTTTGAATTTAAATTGGCCTTCCCCTCTCTCCAGAAACAGCTTTTCTCTGTCTCCTCATTTGTGGGCCTGTGGGTCAACTCCAAGAAGGACTCACGAGTATGGATTCTTTGGTTGCTTTCCATAGCTCTTGTACAACTAGATGGCTTTCAGAATACACATGTATTGTGCTCAGTGTAAAAAAACCATCTCTTTGATCAGTGAAAACAGAGCCTCTGTGACTGCCAGGCCAGCTCTGTGTCTTTTATTGCGTGTCGTAGTAGAGGGATGTCTGCAAGCAGATAGGCAAGAAGGCAGGTTCAATGGATTTTCAGCTGTGAAAATATATCAGCAGTCTCCCTCAGGCCCAGGAAGATTGAGGACAGCCACAGAGCAAGTTCTCTTCACATGGGTGAAACCCCTCAAGCTCCCTAGAGCTCAGCCTGGCAGTGCAGGAGCACCCTAGGGGTAGGGGTTTCCTTTTACCTGATCCTCATCTACTTTTGCAGGCCCAGCACTGGTTTGAAACTGGTGGCCCCAGCATGGCTGTGCCTTACTAAGCTCCACATGGACTTTCTTGAAGGCTTTGTGTCACCAGAAGGTGCCCACAGCCCCCTTCGAGGCAGAAGGAAAGGATTATACGCGTCATTAACAGGCCGTGTTTACACAGAAAAAATAAAACTCCTCAAAGAACGTGACGTATGTACACAGGGAGGTCAGTTGCCTTTTTTAAAACACAGTGACACACTTGAAGGCTACCAGATTCTGCAGCTCTTACATGGTATGCGAACAGTGAATTTTTTCATACTTTTCAACATTTGCCTGTGTCTGATTTTAATTAAAAACAGATTGAGAAGCTGGGGGGAAAAAAAATAAAAAAGCAACCAGAATTAGGAATTACAAAGCCAAACACAAACCCTCTGACAATTGTCGCTGCTTGGGGTTACAACATATGCAGAAGATGGCAAAACCGCTGTCAGTGAATCACTGTGGAATGCATTGATTTGTTTAACTCCTCAGGAGTCGTGACATGACTCATTCCCAACCTGGAGACCAAAGGGAGGTTTTGAAGGGAAAATGTCGGATAAAGCAGGCTCGTTGCAAAAGAACAAGGACAGTTTTAATTCTAGCCTTTGAGATCTGAGTCATTAACACTCTGCAACGTGATTGCAAAACATGGCTGTCCCCATTTGGTAACGTCGGGTGCTCGTGTTTAGTGGCGCAAACTGGCTACATGTGGGCTGGACAACGCGGAGCTGGACCTTATTTCTGTCACTGACAAGTGCTTTCTAATATTTGGATGTGTTTTTTCATACAGTTTTGAAAACCCAGTTTTGAAATCAGTGTGACTAATTTACAGACAGAGTCCTAGAGCCGTTAGGTGCTGTAAAAGATATTACTCAAAAGGCAGCATCCTTCTTTTCCAGTGGAGATTTGTCAAGCATTGCATCTGATTCACATGGGAAAAGAAATTTTGACCGTATGAGTCACTTCAGTCTTTGGATACTTAACAAAATGTACGGTGTGATTTGATGCATGACTAACACGTTTGTGTACTTAAGAGTCTGTGGATGCTAATGGAAGTTACAGAGCCATATCTAGAAAAGAAGACACTTCAGAGTATACCGGTTCATTAACTTTCATCTATACATAATCAGCTGCTGTTTTATAGTTCTAAAAAATTCCTTAATGCTCTGTATGTTTTAGGACTGTATTTTAAAAGTCCCCCACAGCAGGTCTTTGTTTAAACGTCCCACTCATCTACCATTAACCAACTCATTGTATTTTATTTCAGTTCATTTGCAAAGCCTGCACTCTATCTAATTAACACAAATTTTGTTGCTTGCTGGGAGCTTCCCTTCTCTGACCTGTCGCTCCCAAATACGTTCATGAGAAATTACAGCCTCCCTTTGTTAATAGCATTTGCGAAGTGACCTTTATTCTCTCTGGACACCTTCATTATTCACAGGTAGTTACTAAGTAACCCATACAAATGCTACAGGCGGTGCATCTCCTATTAAGAGTTGCGCTCTCTGGCTATTCAGCATTGGTGTGTGGGCCTGAGGGCCCGAGCCCTCTGGTATTGGTTCTACCCTTCGTTTGAAAAGGATGCTCGTGAACCAAACTTCTTGAAACTTTTTAATTATCAGGGATTTTCTAATGACAAGCCGGGCTTGCAATAGCAAGAAAAAATGTAGAGAAAAGTCCTTATGTTCGTCATTCTCTTTAACCAGCTGTTTGCAAGAAATAAGTGAAATATATTTCTTGATGGACTTTTTTTATTTTCCCCAATTAGCATATGATCTATATTCCTACTGGTCTTCCTTCCTAATGGATGAAATGAATAAAAAATTCTTTAGAAAAAGAGGTGAACTTATTTTTTTAATTTCAGGTAAAACTGAAACTGAAGTTTTTAATAATTTAAACAAAACAATTAGTTGCATTTTTAATTAATATAACCATGAAAATTAGCATTAAGTAATTTCAATCCACTCTAACTGTGGATTTCCATTGTGAGAATTCATACTAAGAATTGCTCACGTTCAGCTTAGTGAAACTTCGTGAATATTTTCATTTACAACTGGTAGCAGGTGGAAACACATTGCTATTGAATTTTCTTATTCTTTGAATGAGTGGTTATTGCTACTATTTAAGAGTTTTTTAATACATTTTTTAGGTCTCTGATGTATATTCTCTTGACTCCTTTCCTTTCCTGCTTTTGGCTGTGTTTTGCACAGGCACCGTCGTGATGTTTGAACACCCATCACATTGCTTTGGCACTGCACTGTAATGAGGTATGCATGCAGAATGGACTAGAAATGAATTTTGAGCTCTGGGTTCAAGCTCATCTCAGTTGATATAAGTAACATTATCTTTGTCTCATCCTTCTGCTGTTAGCACTGAGCAGAGTCATCACATCATGAAGGAGCCAGGAGAACCAAAAATACCTTCTGACTCTGTCTTGGATCAAATATAGTGTCACTCCAGTCCTGTGATGAATTTAAAGCAGTCCCAGTAGTGATGCCAGGCAGTGACTCCAGTACCTAATTCTGCACCGAACAGAGAAATGGTGTAACAGAAAAAGAAAAAGAAACTTTCAACCAGTCTGCCCCAAGACAGAAAGCATTTTCAATGATCCGACCCAAAAGAAAGGAATGAGGGCTCTCTGTCAAGTCTGCAGTGCTGTGCCCATGGCATGCAAAAGTCCCTTCTCAGCCAATGATGACCCGTTTAGGTGGTCAGCATTAACGCATTAGCAGAAGGATTTGCTAGCCAGTATTACTTGAGCCAGTCAAAAACTTTTGCCTGTCGATCTGTCTGCCTTTAAACAAGAACGAAGTCCAAATGCATGTAACAAAGGAGACACTGAGCCCATCATCTTCTGAAAACACATGCTATGAACACAGACCCTGTGTCAGCCCTCAGCGCTGTCCTAGTGCTAAACCCTCCTTGGTAACATTGCAGAAAACCTGTTCTTTTCACATTTTATTTGTCATGCTATTATAATTGTTGCTCCATGGAGTAACACTGGAACATTGCCCTTCCTTTCCCAGAAACAGTACAGATCTGTACATTGGTGTTGCAACTGCATCAGTCATAAATTGGCTGCTAGGCAGTGTTACAAATGCCAGGTGTATTGTAGTATTTTTCGCCTACAAGGCAGTGCAATTATCAAACACCAATTTGGGATTATTCTGTTTCCCCACGAAAGGTGACATTGGTGCTACTCTGCACTCGTCAGGATTTCAACATCACCTTGGCTTCTGCCAGCAGCTGCTCAGTGCTGTCCCTTGCAAGGCTGCCGACTCCTGCGGCAGGCATGGGAGGGCTGACGGTGGCTGCAGGTCCTGCTGGGATCAAGCTCTGTAACAGCGATGTCAAACTGCTGAACCTAATTGAAGGGGAAGACGTGTTGATTTAGAAGCAGTGCAGACAGTGTTGCATTTTCAAGGAGCTCTTAAGCGCTGAGTCCTTTGGGAGCCAGCTGTGGAGCTGTGGTCTGGATGCAGGCCCTGGCATACTGCAGACATTGAATAGGGATAGGTTTACTTTGTGCTAATGTATCTTTACCCCTGGTAAAAAGTTCCAGCAAATATTTGTTTCGTGTTTATTTTGTTGCTAATGTGTTTTGGGAAAGCAAGTTTATTCATATATCCATGCTCTGGCTTTACTTGACATCTTGACTGGTGGTTTTCATTTTCCTTAAACTGCCCCAACCTACTGTACTCTTTGAAATAAATGGACAAAAAAAGGCAGAAGTGTGTGTCGAGAAAAGAGGGTAGAAATTGTGGTTGGTTCAGTGAGGTGGCAAAGCCTGTCTGAGATGAAGGGAACCTCTTACTGCTGCACCAGTTCTGCTGGAAAGACACAATAGCATTTGATATCGAGAAGCCTCGTGTGGAAATTTGAGCTATCAGCCTACAGACTTTCTGGCAACAGAGTTTCTTTTTTTCCTGAAAGCAGTCTGGTGTCTGATATCTGCAACCAGCTGGTGTGACTGTACTCCATCCTGTTTCTGATTTAAAAATATACCACTTGCCACCCCATGGACCAAGGGCAGGAGCTGACAATGCTCCCAGTATGTCTTGCTATCAGACTGGACAGTCACCCCAGGTGCTCAGGGGACACCTCTGTTTCCATGAACATTAATTTCTTTGCAGTGGTCAGGACTGCCAAGTAGCAGGTCAGAGGGAATGCCATTGCAGTAGTGCATTTGTGGGATTTCTCTGGGATGTGTTTCACCTTGGTTAAAATGAAGGGCAACTTTTTGTCAAAGGACACAACTGCATTTCACACCAGACATCTGAGTAACTATAGCAGAGTGACACACGGTGACAAGAGTTAAAGTCCAGACAGGAGATCATAGTGATGAGCTTTCCATCTTGCAGAAGAAACCTCAGTGGGCTATCCTGTCACCATAGGCTGACCAGTTGTCACAACAGCTCTTTGTTTTTCAGGCAAAAGTATTTAAGAAAATGAAATCTTATGGCCTTACTGTGGACTGATACAGAAGCAGAAGTACTTCCCTTGCATGTAATCCTGAAGTGTGTCACTGTGTGATGTAGAGCCACCCCATTACTCACTTTGTGAACCTTGCAAAATTTTGGACTTTTGGTGTATGACTCATTCATCATACCTCTAAGTCTGTTCTAGCACAGGCAGAGGGTATGTGAGAGGCTAATGGAAAACCAGAGCTTTTAATTGTCAAGGTTTAAAATGCAGGGTCAAAAGGTGCTGCCAATGGTGAAAGACTGCATTTGTGTCATCATGCCAGTATGCTGATCCATCAGTGCTGGAGCATGTGGGATACCTGTGTGACAGCTTTCACAAAGTCATACATCAAATTATGGGCACACGCAAGTGCCTTTGGAAAAATGGCTTTTGAAAAACTCTTTTTCCCTTGGCTACACATTCAAATTCAGTGAATGGATCACTGTAGATAAAAAAATAGGTAAATAAAATAGGGTGGAGTAGTGTAAAATTGGAAAAAGTACTGCATAGCGTGTTCAGGGTGATGGTTTATAGTGCAGCAGGTAGACAAACACCTCTCCTTGATCTTCTCCTCTCCCATTCACTGTTACAGTGCTGTGGCGTGGTAAGAAGCTGTAACAACCTGGTCATTTATAAAATTTTTTCAAAAGAATGGAACTGTACTTGTCAGGAAAAGCAAGTCAGTCGAGCAGAATTTTGTCAAAAGCAAATGTTACTGTTTGGGGAAAAAGATAGAATTTGGCTTTGTGTCAGGCTCTAGAGCCTTAAGGGGAGAGAAAAGCCAGTGTTCATTTTTAATTTCTTCCACTTTCAACCTGAAAGAATGGTGAGAAAAGTGGGTAACTGTGTGTCCTGGGGAAGCTAACCCAAGGGCATCTTATTAGCTCCTGTTCAGAAGATATAAACAGCCAAGGCAGAGGAAGAGTGTATGAACATCACACCAGTGAAGTCCACAAGAACAATGCCAGAAGGACCTGAGATCATTCTGGCCAGCTTGACATTTACTTGCTTCTAGCTCCTGTTTTAAATGATGCTACTGAGAACATGGATTTAAAGTGCATTCCGAAACCAAGGGAGACGAACAATAAAAAAATTACATATAGCAAGTGCAATGTGAGAAGTCCAGTGACTAAGTAGTGAAATTGTCTCACCACAAAACCAAAGCTAGCCACTTGAGCCTTGCTAGCTGAGTGTGAAAGGTTTCCCCAGCGGGCCCTGATGTGGGTATCTGGGCCACCAGCGGTAGCGCGATACAATGCTTTGACAGTACCGGTTTCTTTTGTTTCGTGAGCTACAAAAACTGTTCCTTGACCACCAGGGCCTGGAAAACAGATAGGTGAGGATGGACATTTGTTTCTTACAGTGTGTAAAATGTGTCTGCGTAAAACTTACAGCCTCTATTTGTTCTCCTGCCATGAGACTTCAGGAGGTTTGGAAACCCCAGTTTGCATATGCACTTCTGATACTGTGAATCCCAATATGGATCTGCTCCTGATACAAATAAAATGAGTATAGAACTGATCATTATTCTTACACCAAATACTGCAAGGTCAGTGTCTGTGAATGAGTCCATTTTCTTGATATCCTATGCAACAGCCAGACTGTCCCAGTGATCCAGACTGATCGAGGAGCATTAATTTGCATTTCCTGAGGATGCAGCCCACCAAACAATAGAAATGTCAGTAACTGCAGAATTTTTATCAGTCCAATATATAATAGCAACAGATAATTGTTTCAGATAACAGATAACTATGGGCTAAAAGAGTTGTACACCTGGTCTGTTACTACACCTTATAGACTTTTCCTCATAATTTACACTTGAGTTGTCAACAACAACAAATGGTCTTCAGACTTTACATGATAGTATTTGGTAAAGACTGTATCAACGAAGGGCTACTAAATTGCAGAATCATAACAATTTATCTCTCTCACATTCTCTTGACTCTTGTCTACCATTTGCTAATCCATCACTATTCTTTACATCCTAGTCCTTTCTGTTGCTGCAAATGATCCCTGACTAAAAGTATAAGAAGAGGCAAAGTTAATGTTTTCCTTCATTTGATCGCTACTCTTCTGAATGTGATTTTTCTCTTTCAGTGGGTGGTTCTGTAGCACCAAATTTAGGCTGGTGAAATATGCATACACATAACATCCTGAGCTCATTCCTAGTGGTAGGACCCAGAGACCTAAGCGGAATACAGGGCCTTTTATATCTAGGTCATCAGTGTGCAAATAAGTAGGTCAGTAAGGACTGGAAGTAGGTTACCCATTTGTTATGTGGGGTGAGGGGTGCCGATCCACTTCTTGGGTATGTTTCTAGCGAATAATAAAATAGCATCCCAACTGACATTGACATTGACTGGTGTCCCCCCTGGCGATGTCCACAGAGATGCCATGAAATAAATAGACAGGGAAACAAAACTACCCTGTCACATGGGAGAGGGCACACCCAGGTCTCGGCGCAGGCATATTGGGAGAGCAGCATGTAGCCTGGCTGGTGAAGCTTTCACTTTTCCATCCATTCTGTGCCTGATTAATGGACAGAAAAAGGACTTCACTTTCCAGGGCTTTATTCTGACACATTTCATCAGCACTATCACTTGAGAATACGTATAAGACAAATAGTTTTATCCTATTATGTCAGAACAAATTGCAGCCTGCAGGCCTGATTCTCTGCTCCATTATGCCAGTTTTACGCTGGTGCAGTTTTGCTGAGCACTGATGAGCTCCACCAGACTAAAACCAGCATGACAGCATGAAGATGCAGGGTCTTCATCTTCTAGAGGATGGAAGATAAAGCTCCAAGGCCCTGCTGCATTAATAGCAGTGCTCCTAGGTACAGCCTTGATGAAAAGTTGAGCCAGATACTGCACTTTGAAGCTAGGTCACTTCTACGCCAAGGAACAATAAGATGTGGTCATAGTATCTGTGCAGTAGTTGTGTTACAGCAGGTCCTGGTTTAGCTCCAGTAGGTTTCTATGGCGTGGCCCTGGGAGGCACTGGTTGCAAGAGGAATTGTTGACTTGTTCCCACAGCTGTACTGGGCTGATGGCAATTTATAGCAATGTCCCCCCTCATCTCTTTGTCTGTTTACGTCTCAGCTCCTGATAAAAGCATTTCGCAAAGTGTTTGGAAGAAGGTACTTCTGCACTTTCCATTCTGTGGTTTCTTTGTAAAAAAACAGCTGCTCAGAGTGAGGGGGAGAGGAAGCAAGAGAATGCAAAGCAGATGCCATGTAGTGCTTTGTAAGAGCAAAGATTCTTGCAAACTACTACCAGTTGTTTTTTTATTAGGGTCCTCAGAAGCACCTGAGGATGAGAAATGTCTAGATTTTCAAATCTGGTCCCCAGTTTGTCCTGGTTTCCTATGTTCCTCCAGGCTGGCCCCATGCAGTTTGAAGAAGGAGAAGGAAATGGTCAGACCATTTCCCACCCACCTGGCTTAATGTAGTTTCTTTGCTCATCTTTCAGTGTGCTTTCTCCTCATCCAGGCTGATTTGGATATAAAATCAAACTGAAATGGGGGGGAGGGGAGTGAAGCCATACATTAGTCCAAATATATAGACAGATTATGTATGTTCTCTTTGCCTCTCTGGGAATAAAGTCTGTGTTTATATTCCAGCTTTTAACTTAATTATTTTTAAGTACAAATGCATGTGACCTCTAAGCCTTTCAACACCTTCAATGAGCCCCAGCTTGCCCATGAAGTCTTCTGTGACAGTTTGACAACAGGAGTAACAGAGCAACACATGCAGAAGGGGGGAATGGCAGATGCCATGTTAAGCAAAGACAAAATATAAATGACTACAGTGATCTCAGCTCTTTAAAAAATATGCTGAAATGAAACTAGAGTGCTTTTAGGTATCTTCTGATAGGTATTTCTTTAGTACCCACCCCTGTAATATCTGATTACTCCCTTGCTCTCTCTGCTTTGTCCTAGCCGTATCTTAGGGCTGCAGAGCCCTTATAAACATCAAGAGCACTACTATTATCTGCAGTTTCCTGGGTGCAGCATAACATGTGATTCAAGAACATCCTTCCTCTCCACTTCCCATCTCCCTAGATAACAGCACTCTGCAGAATTCACTTCAGTTACTATTCAGTGCTTCCAAAAACCCTGCTCTTTCCTTTGCTGTGAGCTGGAGAGTGCTGGCATGTGTAACTTAGTGTGATTCCCTTCGATTTTATGAATTATCTGTTGGCTTTGTTGTGCACAGTTCTTGCATAGCAGGAAAAAAACCCAACAAACAAGAACTCACCCAAATGTAAGATAAGAGAGTAACTGAGCATGGTGCTTGGAAATGGCTTGATTTTTATCGGGGAAAAAAGCATTCTCAGAAATCTCAGTTAAGCAGCAGCATGTGTCAGTCCCTTTAAGGCCTTTCCATAGGAATAGATATTATATTCTATAATATATGTATATAAAATAGATTTGAGGACAAATAGTTGCTATTTAGTTCCAGATAGAAAATTTCAGAGTACTTAAATAGATTATGTTCCCAAATTCACTGTAAGGTAGGTAAGCAACATGAATCTCACCACCTTTTTACTCTTCATTTGCTGTGTGCTTGCTGACTCAGGGAGGCATGAGCTACATCTATACTAGTAAATTAATGCCCAGGACCACTCTCTGGACTGAAGCCAACCGTGTGTATATTCTTAAACTATCTTGCCCTCCATAACAGGATGAGTGCATCCAAACTGCCTATGGGGAGTGATACTTGGCTTTTCCTAACTGTGTCCAGAGATAGTCTGGGAGGCAAAACTGTGCTGGTTATGGCTCAAATGATTTAACAAAGTCAAGCTCAAATCCCAGCAACCAACTGCAGTCAAGTGTTCCCTGCCACCATTTAACTTAGCCGTATAGATACATCCAGAGAGAGCTTGTGACACAAGACACAGCAGAGGTCCTGAATCCCAGTTCTTCTTTCCATGGCCTGAGACTTCAGGGACAATGTAGATTTTAAAGATCTGTGCACTGCAGATCTTGGTGTCTACTCAGAGCCAGGAAAGCAGATCTTAGGAAAAGACAGTGAGCCAAAAATATGGTGCCACATAGCCCAACAAGATGTATGCATGTGGCTTTAGCTATAAATCAGATTATTCTTGTACTTAAGCAGCTAAATTCACCATCACTAATGTGTAAAAAGAGCATTGTGTTGACACATTTGCAAGAAAATGTGAGTCACATTTCACTTATACTTGCATTTCTATGTAGCCCTTTCACAGTACTCCTGCTCTAGGCAGAACTTCCTATGGTTAGTCATCCAATTCAAACTAATTATCATGGCAACAGAAGTTTTCTGAGTGCTTGCAGAGAAAGCAATGACTTTTCAGGGGCCGTTTGCTGTCATGACATTTTGGGGGAGACAACAAAACATATGGAAAAGAGGAAAAAGAGACAGACTGTAAGGAAAAAACTAGGGAAATGCTTTGATTGCAGAGGAAGTTGGCTAGTCAAAGGGTCCTTATCTGTGTACGATACCATTTATTTTCCAGTTAATTTGGGATATTGGTTATTGGATAGCAAGGCAATTGTGAAGAAGGCTTCCTAGCAGGCGGTACTGTTTTTATGGCCCATTAAGCTGTTGCCGAATAACCATAGAGTGCATTAAATCAGGACCTTTAGCAGAGCTCTGCAAGGCAGAGTTGCATCCTCACATGTATATATTTCATACACTTACACCCCGCCCTTTTGCATTAAAGTCATTTGTGCATGCGATTTCCTTGTATTGAAGAAAGAGTATATATTAAGCATGCACTTAGCTAAGGGAAGGGCAGCAATATTGCGAGTCAGCACAGGCGAACCTCAGTAGGCAAGCAAGACTTTGAACTTCCAGCAGCCATTTCAAGTCAGAATTATGAAACAAAAAAAAAGACTTTGGACACTCCTTATGCAGTTTTACAAGGTGAGCGAATGAGCAAGGGATCTGATGTACACACAATCATGCCTACACATTTCTCTACCACCATGCAATAATTCATTGGAAATCCACAGATTTTTTTGTTTTTTAATTGTTGGTACCCTCATAGGGTCTATGAGTAATAAGAATTGACCAAGAATAATGAAGTTACTGAACAAGCATGTGCATACCAGGACAACAGAAAAAATCCTAGCTAAGCAAAGAAAGTTCTAGATTATGTTTTCATTAAAGTCAGTTTTTCTACATCCTTCTGGTGGGCTATACAGTATATTGCTTGTGCAAAAAATGGAACTGATTCCAACCACCGAGATCAGTAATGCTAGGTATCAGCTTCTCTTTACACCATTTCTGAGTTAGCTCCATCTCTGTCCAATCACATATTGGCATGACTTTTTTATACTGGTTATGGGGGTAAATGATACAGTTGGGAAGGACCTTCTCTGTTATTGATGTGGCAAAACTCTTTCTCAGAAACCTACTGTGTGATCACAAATTGCATGCAAATCTTGGAGGTCTTTATTTGTAGGTGGTCTGGAGCTTAGATAACACTTTGCAACAATGTCTTCTTGAGGCTTGGAAAAATCCCAATCACTTAGTCTCAGTAATTGCATTTGTAAAGAAAGGTTGATTGTATTCACCTAGTAGCTTCAAGAGTGTCCTGACGACTGGTTATTCAATGTTTGCAAAAGGATCTGATAATGAAATATGCTCCAGGCTGCTTGTATCCCATGCATAAAGCATTAGATTGTCTTAATACAGCATTAAAAGGCTGCCTATCTCCGGGGACTGTTCCTCTAGATGTAATGCACACCTGTAAAATGAATGCCCAGAAAGCACAATTAGACTCCGTGGATTTTATAACTGCCTCGAATGCACATGGTCCCCCCAGCAGTGAGAAAAAGTAAAGGCTCTCAGTAGGCAGAAATAGGTGGGGGTGTTGTATATTTGTTTCCTACTCCTTGGCATCTCTTACCCTCTGTGTTTTTTCTCCAGAAATACTCAGAGGTTGTGGCTGGGGTCTTCTGGAGACAAAACTTACCAGCCTTTGCTGTTCTCAGTTCAGAGACTGTACCCTTGAGGAGGCTGGCGCTGACACACTTGGTGTTTCAGTTATTGCTTCAAGATGTCCAATGTCAAACCAAACTTTGCTCATGTGTGGAAAATGTGTTCAAATCAGTTAACTCCTCCTGAAACCATTCAGAACCATGCAGAGGGTGGTTCTTGGGAAAAAAAACAAAACACAACACCCAACATATCTTAATATTTTTTTATATATCTCTCTTAGTATTTATATATCTTAATATTTATATGTTTATATGTGTATGTATTTATTAACAATCCTCTTAAGAAATGAACAGAAGGAAAGCCTAACTTTTATAATGAAGTGAGTAATATACACTCATGTGACAGATAGTTTATTTTCACTATGTGAGTCTGAGAGAGCAGGGGGAAAAAGCAAAAACCCCAAAGGGCCTAAACTGCTCCTGGGTTTTGAACTCAAGCCAATGTATAATATTTAAGGCTAGTGCCTTTCAAGAGATTCCAAAGCGCATACAAGATGGAAAATGAAATATGCAGTCAAATCTTGACAGTTTTTTTCAACAATGCAGTTACTAGCTGCAGTGATGAGGCTGTGGTCCATAGCAAGGAGGATTTTGCTGGAATTCTGCAAGGGAATGCATCTGAAGCAGCTGGAGGAGAGAAGTCGTTTGTCCTAGTGGGTTATTTTCTGGGTCTCTGCAGTACCATCCCTATAAACTTGTGTCATATTTTCCTACATTCCTTCCCACTTCCCAAAACAGTATGAGCAGCTCCTTTTTGTGTCTCCATTACCTCCACATCCCTGTATCCACCAACAGCTCCCTCAGGTCAATTCTCCACTACCTCCAGCTCCTTCACAAGTCTTCTACGTTTATTTATTCCAGCAGCTGAGCAGAAAGCAGTGTGTTTTGTGGCTTTTTCAGAAGCCATGCAGAAATTGCTGTTTAGGCAGCCACCTACATTTGTGCTAATTGGCCAACTGCTTCTCCAAAATCCCTTCAGAGCAAACAAACCAAATGGCGATGACTGCCTTTCCATCACCAGCAGCATTAATGTGGCCCTTCTCTATCTCCTGATCAGATTTACACTAAATGTGAGCACTAAATCCCCACTAAATTGGGATCTCTTTCACTACATTTGTTTGAAACTGGTTAAAGTTCTAAAGGAATTAGAGGGAGCAGCAATGATGAAGAGGAAAACTGATGGGCAGGCAGATAGACAGCAGTTCACATAAGTCTTGTTTCCTTAGGAATCAGACAGAAAGCAAATTAGAAATGTTAAAAAAAAAAACCCCATCTTGCTTGTGCTTTGTGGTTAACAGATCTGGTTTTTATGCTGTTGTTGCTATGGGTTCACTGTTATTGTGTACTTCATAATATAATAGTACCAAAGAGGGTTAGTGCCAAGAGATAAGACGTAGGTCTGTTGTCACATCAACTTCCATGCAGTCCAAGGGATATGATGCTGTGCTCTAATTAATACTGACTTCAAACCCCTCAATCTCAAATTAACATGCTCAACGAACTTGTGGTTAAGAGAAAGAGAAGGAATGTGTGCTGGTCAGCCCTGGCCTGTGTGAACCACCAGCAAGATCCAGTTCTGCTAAATCCAGAAATTTTTCTACTCAGCATCATCTTACCATAGTCTGTTCTTCCTTCCTGCTCCCAAAAAGGAGCAAAAAGGAGGCCAAGTTCTCCTCTCATTCACACAGTCCAGACTCACCAGTAAAAAACATCCCACGTAGACTTGTCCTTGCTTTGTCCTCTGTCTCCAAAAGCCCTGTATGCTTGGCTTCAGCCCTCCCTCTCTCTGGCCAGACATTGTACTTATCTACTGTCCCTCTGGGTGTGCTTGGTGCTCACCAAGCCCTGGGTGGAGCACAGCAGCAGAGACCTGCCTCCTTACTGGCAAGCCCTCAAAGTGGCCTGGAATGCTCACTCAGCCTTGGGGTATCTCTGCTGGAATGCCAAAGATGGGCAATGTTCATTTCTACCACATCAGGAGGACAACCAAGCTGTGCCTTTATGGCAATGATGATCTTCTCAGAAAGGGGAGAAAAACTCACTTCTCCCAGAGGAAATTCTTTCAAATCCTTCTCTCTGTGTCGGGATATGTTTGCTGTCTGTGAATATGTGAGAAGGAAAACACCAGAAAAGAAATTTAATCTAGAATACATTACTTAGTCAAGAAGAAATAAATACGAACTGATAATGAATGCCTGTAACCTGGTTATTCAAAGGTTTCTAACTGACAGAGGAATGAGGTAATGAATGATTAGAACAGCAAAGGAGACAAAAACCTGGTAAATTAAGCTCAGTGAACATAAGAGGAAGACAAAAGGCAGTTGCCTACCAAAGGTCTGTGTCTGACGACCTAGCAGTACATTCTCTCCTAAACTCTTGGGTACTGCTGTCATACCAGCTCCTCCTCCTGACTCAGATGCTGAAGGTCCAATTAGCTGGCAAGTGTGGGCTGTGAATCATTCCATGTAAAACTACCCCCTTCATGTGGAGACTGATGTGCAAAAAGGATCACAATGTCACCTAACGCAAGTGGTCAGTGCCATCAAGTGTCATCTCTGCCATGTTCACAGGGCCTTCATTTGTGGTCCCAAGTGTGATCCACTGCTGCTGCTCAGGATATGCTCTAATTACAGCATTGGCTGTGGCTTCCAGCTTGCTCCTATTTTCCTAGCAAACACTCCTATTTCAACCCACTGTCAGCCCTTGTCTCCATCCAGATCCTTCCTCTAGGAAGTCCATGTGGTGACAAAAACTCCATCAAACTTTCCACCAGAATTATCCACATGTCCCCCTCTTCCTCTGAAAATCAAAAAGGAAAGAGGCATTCAGATTTAATGGTGATGAAAACCCCTATAAACCCCCTAAGAAGGAAGGGGAAAAAACTAAACCAGCTAGTCGGTCTTTTGCCAGCCCTCAAAAGGCCTCAAATGACATCTACAGTGTGAACCTAAAATGGAGGACGAGGAAAATTTGGTCTCTGCCTTAATTCTGGATCGCCTGCTGTAAATCATTAAAAGTCAGATTCGTGGGTCACACACAACTAGACCCTTGTTGTTGTGCTCCATGATTATCTGCTAGCCCTTCAAAGCAACAGCACAGACTAGCACAACCCTTTTAAAGGCTCTGTTCCTCATCAGGATTTAATTATGAAAAATCTGCCTGCTGCAGAAATTTGTGGTCTGGGATTCAGTGGTACAGGCTTATTATGTAAAGGGATACCGTCCTGCCTCTCAGACATGTAGTGCTGACCCTTTTCTCTGCTCAAGCACTCTTCTGGAGCAACTGCTGGCAGACAGAAGAAATAAGTCACTGCTGGGCAGCTCCATGAGTCCAAATGCTACAGTACATAGGAAAGAGCAATAGGATAATTTTCCTGTTCCAGGAAGAAGTTCAGTCATGTATACTAGGTTAAGCTAGGACACGTGGCATATCTAGAAGTCCTTTAATATGTGCAGTCTTATATCTCTCAACCCATGTCTATCTGGCCAGGGTGGGGTTTCATTTTTTTTACTTTTCTAAGTAACCATTAGCTTTTGAGATGCACACAGCCTTCTATTTCGCATGTACAAGTGGTCAGAGTTTGCATGACACTTTTCCTACTTTCTGCACTTCACTTGCTAATAAGGTTCAGAGGGAGTTAGTGCTTGGATAAGAGGCCTCCAGAGAAACTTGGTGTGTGTGCATTGAGGCTTATGTTGGCAGTTTAGGGCTGGACTCCAGATGACATCTTGGTTCAGGACACCATGTAGGCACATGCTTTGGTCTATTAAAACCTGGAACCTAATTAGAACACGTGCTTTTTTTTTGAGCCAGCAGTGAATCAATGTAAAAACCAAGCCACAACTGCCTGGCTCTGTCATGACTGTGAATGCTGGGACAGACAGGAAGGGGGAACGAAAACCATGAAAATGAGTGATAATATTATACGTTTTTACTGTGCCTCAAAGTTCATGTCAAAAATCTGGGCCAGATAGTATTAATTGTATAAAGAAGTTGTTCTAGTCAGTTTGCAAAGCCATGTCTACAAGAAGAAAGAAATTTTTAAGAAAGCATTGATTATGCATTTTAAACTAATATGCTAAACATGGTTTGGCACCTATTGAGGACTCAAAGGAAAACTAATCTGCAACATTAATCATATGGTTGCTTATATGCTTTCTTTACAGATAATAAATACAGCTCTGACATTGCAAAAAGAAAGTACAAATGCAAAAGTTCCTTTAAGCAGCATGCTTGTTTTATAAAGTTAATGTATAAAAAAATACCATTTTAGAGTATAATAAATCTGCCCCCTCATTCTGTTTGGAGTCATGTCTGCTGCTACCAAGGGAGAAAGGGGAGATTACCATTTTCTTTTTTCTAGCAGTAAGGAGCTAATGAATTCACAGGAGAACTGGATTTATATACTGCCCGCTGTAACAACAGCAATCAATAGAAGGAGAAAAAAAGACCAGAATGAGCACAGAAACTAAATGCTGACACCCAAATTTAAGTGATGGAGAGCACGGTCCCTTTTAGGAGCTGTCTTGCAGGTTGGCATGTGCTAATACAATAAGGCAAGTGGAGAGTCTGTAAACATCCTGCCGTGGAAGATAAGATATGTTGTGACTGCGGTATCTTTTGTACCAGTGATGGTATCACTGCCAGCAGAAGGGTTGGTTAGGAGAGGGGCTATGTCAGCAGTCCTGGCAGTTATGCCACTTCTGACTTGAAAAATGATAATGTCCAAATGTGATAAAAGCTTGAGAAAGATTTTGATATGAAGTCCCACCAGTCATCTCCCCATAAATGCTTTGAGAATGTAAGTATGTGCTAAAACCCGAAGTTTTGGTATCTCTAAGTGAAATTGATATCTCTAAGTGAAATTAGCATCTTGAAGGAGCTGAGAGGGGCCTGCCTTTGTCTCACACACAGGGAGCTTTTAAGTAGAGCTTTTGGAAACTGTGAAATTAGGCACGGCTTTGTGTTTTCCAGAGGCTGCCATTTCCTTATATTCCCCCTCCGTTGGTGCCTAAGAGGCAAACAGCCTTCACCAGAGGATGCACTCACATAATGGTCATTTTTGAAAAGAAAATGTTCCTCTTTGAGCTTAAGATGAATCTGATTTAATTCAATATAAAACTGCATTGGCTTTACAGGTTTCAGACAAGGGCTTCTGAGGGTTATTTGACATGCCAGAAAAACCCTAGCATCCCAGACTGGTCTTGGAGTGCCAGTTTGTTGGAAGAATTTGACCAGGGTGTTTTCTGTGCAGGCAACAGGGGTTTGAGGAGAGAAGGACCTGACAGGCTTGGTGAGCCTCTCCTGCCCGAGGGAGGGCACGCCAGCTTGGGGGTGTCGTGCAGGAGTGTCCCTGAGAGGCTCCACGCACCGCACACTTCGCTCTGCATTACTCCCTGACTGTCCTGGCTGGTGCAATGGCTAAAGGACAGAGAAAACGCTTTTGTTCTTGTATTGTTTGCATGCATTAACAGCCAGGGGCTCTGAAATAATACATACCGCTGGTAAGCTAAGCCATGCACGCAGCAGGGTGAGTGCAGGGGAGGAGGGGTTGTGCTTGCAGGACCTGCAACAGACTTTAGACAAAGTTCAGCAGAAATTAGCCTGTGTATTGATTATTTTCAAGAGCACAATGTCATTGTTTTCATTTGCACTGCCAATGCAAAGAAATGGCTTTGTCTTGCAGTGATATAGTCCTGGATACCTAGTCACGTGGAAAATACTCGCTGAGAATAATGCCACGGCCATGAACCTTGTCTGAGGTCAGTCTCAGGATTGGTAAAGTTACTTATCCTTTGCAGTAGTTTTATTAGTGTGGCTAATTTTGTTAATATGCCAGCATAATCAATAGTTCCAATACAACTTTTTAATGTACCTTTGTTAATACAGGTGCATAAAGGCCAGCCAGTAGAGGGGGCAGAGAAGCCAAAACGTTGGCTTGGTTATGTATCGGACATAGGCTTTTTCCCTAAGTGTGTTTGTGTGTGTGTGTGCATGCAAAGAGTAGAGGAGAAACATTTTCATATTCTTTAATTCACCTTTACTAATTTACCCTCAGTGAAAACATGTTCTGTCTTAATTACAGACAAATACTCTTAGAGACTGTGTTTCATCAACTGTATTGAAAGAAAGTGTATTTGCAGAAGATATATAGCATTGGCCATCTGATGATTTGCATCATATATATAATTTTCCAATAACAGAACTAGAAATTGTCTGTGTGCTTCCATACTGTATTGACGAGAAGAGCAGGAGGGATAGAAGGGATCCCAAACGTTTAAGGAGTCTCAGGCTCCTGACTGGCAGAATACTGTGAGTTTATGAGTTGAAATTTAGGGAATGGCCAGCTCCAGAGTCTGCACTCCTTGTGCTGGGGATGTGGGGGTCCCAGAAGCCCCCATGGGAACAGGCAGCGGTTGACCAAACGATGACCAGCCACCACGGCCAAATGGAACACGGACGGCTGCTGGAGAGCAGAGAACAAAAGTAAAGCACATGCCCAGAAGCCAGACATGCAGGGAGGTCGTGAGGGGACAGATAAAGGATTTAACTACTTAAAAGGGAGAGAAAGAGACACTTGGAGGACAAACAGGAACACCAACCACCAAGAGAAAATCCACGCAAGCACTGACTCAGTCAGACATGCTGCTCCAAGGGAGAAGGATTAAAGCAGTTAAGATCGCAGAAACATCTAACACAACGGTTCCTTGAGAGGGAAAACCAGGAATACAGGGGGCAAAGGGGCAACTGAATACTCTTACAAAAATAGCACTTTATTGTGTACCTTGGGAACCTGGTGTGCACAAGGAACAGCCACAGATGGTGTTCACTAAAGCCTACTTAGCTAGCACACCACCGAGTGAAGGCCCATCGGAAGTCCTTTGGTAATCTCACATGAGAATTATGCTCTGAACAGCAAACTTTGGGCCCACTTAAGGAACCAAACTGCCTTAAAAGACCACAGTGTTTCTATCCCTATCTTGATTTTGGCCCGTCTCTATCTTTTTTCCTGCCAAATTCCCATTTACTTTAACAGATGTTTTGCTTGAGTGAATCATGAGGTAAGGACTGGGCCTGAGACTGCAAAACATCGTAATATGTGAGTCTGCAAGGGACATACTATTTTGTGATGTTTTCAGCAATTTTAATGGTGGTCTTAAGAGTGAATGTACAGTATGTAGCATTTGATGGTAACACTACCTTTAAATATTTGTGACAGCAGATGCAAGTTTCTGGTATGACTCTTGCACCTTTTTTGATAATGTAAAGATAATGACTTTGCAAAAGTAGAGATTTTCCTCCCTGGAGTACACTACAAACTGGATTTTCTACTAATATGAGCTTACCATAAACATAATCTATTACAGCAGAACAAAGGTGCTGGGCTCAGTGGGGCATAATGCCTCCATCACCACTTTTGCAGTGCTACCAACACCACAGGTATTAGTATTTTTAATGATATTCGGTTTGCTTTTAAATCCCTGGTTCCTGAGGTCATTTGAAAATGAGACAATTTCAAGCTTCCATTTAGTTTTAAAAATAAGTAGTTAGCTCTCAGGCCTGTGAAAACTAAATTGGAAACACAACCCTGGCATGATCCTGAAAGTTCAAGAGCTAGCTGTTGAAGAACAAATAGTTTTTAAGGGCTTCCATATGACTTTTCATATGACTTGCAGTACTGCCACTGATTGTTTCCAACAGCTCTCCATGGGTCTGTTCTGCTCCATCTCCTGCTTGGCGCATAGAGCCAACACCATGGACACCAGATGAAAGTCTGTCCCTCAAGTCTTTATTGAGGGGTGTTGCATGTAGGCAAAGCAATTCTCTAGTTACAGGCATATGAAGGAGAAAAGCCATCCCCAGGGAGGAGAAGGTGATCTGAAACACCCCAATCCCAAATTAAGTGTCCTAATTATGTAAGAGAGACCCCTGTCCATGGAGACATTGGTTAAACCAGAACATGGTGCAGACAGCTCCTCTGCATAACCTTCAGCAGACTCTTTCCATCCTGTGTTGGAAAGTTAGCTAATTTTTTCTGAATGATTACCTTAAACACAATGAAAGAGCCTGATTTTTGAACGATACTTGCCTGATACTTCCCCCGCCCCTCCCAATAAGAAATGCTTATTCTAGTTTTGCAATGTTCCTCTGCTTCCTTCCATCAGTAATGATGACCAAGTATGTTCCTAGTTCCCTAGATAGTACATCTTGCTTAAATGGTCTCTGCAAGATCAGTAGGAAAAAGCATACCAGTGGGAGATGCCACTCATTTTAGTCTTAAAACTTGTGCTTTATATTTAAAGAATTTACAGCCACTGTACAGATTTCTTCATGGAAATGCCATAATCACAATTGGCTAAGCTAGTCTGTAGGGCAGGGGTGCTGTCCGTATCCCTCACTAACAATACACTGAGGTGTCCCACTGTGCAGAGGTATTTTTTTCTGACAGAAAGGACTTGTTTGGCCAGAAGAGTCTCTTCTTTCCTGGCAGACTATGATTCTGATGACTCCATCTCTCACTAGATTACATAAATGAAATTGCAAGCATGAAGACAGCAGAAAACTCCAACCAACAGAGTATATTGTCTAAGAAGCTAAGCCTGCCATGAACATATGTCCTCTGCTTCTTACTTCAGCCTCTCATAGAGATTCACTTCCTCTCAGTTTTGCTACTCTGATGGAATGGACCTCTCTGCAGATGGGGTATAGCCTGCATGAGGAGGAGACAAAACTTTAAGGGCTGGCTGTGGCATGAACTAGCTGAGGAGCAAAGGACCACCACGATGTTCACCATGCTGCTCTCCATTGCAAAGAACATTTTTTGATCTGGTCTTTTGATGAGAAATACATTGTTCCTTTACAGTCTTGCATTTCTCCTGTTACGTATGCTGGATGAGCAGTGAGGAGTGGGGCAAATGCAGTCAGGTCTCGTTGCAGGATTAGAACTCACAGATGACAGTAGGGCAGATAAATATGAATTTCAGCAGGTATTTTTTTAAACTGAAGATCAGTAAACAAACCCAAATCAAACCAAACAAAAATTGTCAGGGGAAAAAAACCCCAACTGACCATCCCAAAATAAAGCCCTTCTCCCCAAGCTCATAACTGCCCTGGGGAGAGAATGACAGGGCTACCAACATAACAAAGGTTAATTATGTAATATAGCATGCAAGTGACCTGTGCTTGCACAGTGCAATAACAGTAATAAATGCATCAGAAGAACCAAACACAGCAGAGAGTTGCAGATGGGGTGCCTGCTCCTCTGTGCTCTCCCGACCCGGCTGCGCAGGGCCCTGTCCCAGCTTTCCTACGGAGCTGCAGGAATTGCAGCTGTGCAGCCAGAGCCCTCCGTTCTGCGGGAGCCGCTCTCCGAAGAGCTCTCCCAGGTGGTTTCTCTTCTATTAAAAAACGTGCGTGGGGAAAAACCCGGGAGGTGTGAGGATCCTCTTGGGTTTAATTTCTCTTGCTGCTGTATTAACCGGGTGGGTGACTTGCAGTAAGTTTGTAAATAAACGACGACTAAAGCCCTGGAGGCCCTGCTCGGGCAAGCGGAGGAGGGTGGGGTGGCAACGCCTGGGCCCTGCACCCTGTGCTTGCCCTTGCAGGGACCCGGCGGGTACAGGTGAGCACCCCCAGCCCCTCCCGGGCGCGCACAGCTGCCAGCCCGCCAGCCTCGCTGTTTGCCGGGCCGTTCCTGCAGCCTCCGCCGCTCGGCCCCGACGTGCGACCGCCCCGCGGAGCCGGCCCGGCTCGGCGGAACGGCGGGGCGGGGTCAGGCCGCGCCCCGGGCCGCCGCCGCCACCGCCCCCGACGGGCGGGAGGGAGGGGCGGAGGGGGCGGGCGGGGGAAGCGCCGCCGTCGGTGCGAGGAGCGAAGTAGGGGCAGAAACTTCTCCGCCGGGAGCGCCGCGGAGACAAAGTCCCCGGGGCTGCGGCGCTCCGCACCCGCGGACAGGTAAGGCGGGGGGCGGCGGCGGGCTTGTCAGTCCCCGGCAGGAGCTACCGTGTGTCTGGCTGTCTTCGTGTGGTGAAACCTGTCCGCCGCTGTTCATCTCTGCGGCTGGGAGCGGGCGGCTCCGCGGCCGCGGGACGGGGTCTGGCCGCCGCCCGGCTCCGCGGGCTCCTGGCGCCCCGTCCGGCGGGTCCCGGCGCCCCCGAGGCTGAGCCGCGTCCTGCCCGGCTCGGCGGGGCGCGGCCGCTCCGGCCCCCGGCGCCGCCGAACAAAGAGGCGCGGGCGCGCACGGCTCCGCGCCCCGCGCAGGGCTGGGCGGGGGAGCCGGCCCCGTGCCGCCGGAGGGGGCGCGCCTGGGGGGCTGCCGGTGGGGCGGCAGCGGCGGGGGGTGGGCTGCCGGCCGCCGGGATCCCCGGTCCCGGGCGCCTACCCGCCCCCCCCCCCGCCCCAGTTGCCGCGGCCGGTGCCCGTCGGCGGCGGGCGGGAGGCCGGGTATCCCCCGGAGCCCCCGCAGCCGGTCTGGCGGCTGCCCCACGCCTGTGCCCGGGCCCGGCTCTTGATGAGCGTTTGCTGGGGAACCGTGCTCCGTCAGAGGCAGTCGTGGCAACACGGGGCTCAGCTGCTTGGGAAAATACGGGAGAAAATTTGAGCAAAATGAAAAGATTTGCTGTCACAGATGTTGGTTTAAAGATGATCGGAGGGGTGAGCTTCCACAGTAAGAGGTGAAAAGGGAAATTATGTAGTGAACAATGACAATTTCCAAAGATTAGGTTTGTGGAAATAGTTTTAAGTCTGGTGAAGATGGTTTGATGCTTTTTGTACCGAGTTTTAATAACATGGAGTAAATTTTGCCTTTTTATGTGTCCGCAGGGCTCTTGTCAGTTCCCAAGAGGGCTGCATGTATGAATCCAAGGGTGCCATGCCGGGTTCCCTACACACCCAGAACTCCCCCTGAAATTAATTTAACGTTTTGTTTTGAGTTAACAGCGGGATTAATGGTCATTTTCTTTAATCAGCTTTCAGTAAAGCTATACAAGAAAATCCCCCTGGAACCGTTGGGATCTTTGTATATGCAAAGAATGTGAAAGGAAATCAGTACTTTCTGTGACCTTTTTTTATCTAACTTAACTTACAATAATGTGCTTTTATGTTTTTGGCACGAGTGAAACTTACAATCCTGCAAATATTTATGTATTTGGGTTTACTTCCGTGACTGGTCCCTGTGGGAGGCATCGGCTGGTCCCAGAGAGGCTTGCACTCTGTAGTTGGGGGAAATACAGATGTCTTGCTGTGGGTGCTTTTGCATGAGGATGAGCTGCTGTGGTCCCATTGCACCCTCTCCCTTACACCAGTTCATCTGACCCTCTGGGAGCCAGCGTAGCAAAAACCTAACCCAGCCCCAGAGTTTTTTTGCAGCTTTGGCTTCCCAGAGGAGGATCTGGGAGAGCTGCTGAGCCCCAGTGCCATGGGGAGAGGGCTGGGAGATGCAAGGGGAGGACCACCCTTAGCACTCCACTGTCAGTGACTGTCAGGTGAGCGTAGTGGAGCTGAAGCTACAGTGTCAGGATATGGTTGTACTTTAGGTGGCATAACCTGGTGTCGCCCTGGCAACCCCTGCCTACTTCTGCCTCTTTTCCCCGTCCTACCAGCATGAATGCTTATGCTGTCCTGTGGTGAACTGGATCTAGGCACTGAGCAAAAAACAGATTTCATTTCAACCTGGATCATTTCCATGATTTGGTTCACTAGGGGGTAAAAGAAGAGGAAAGAGGGTGTGGAGAAGGTAGGGCTGCTTTTTTAAGCTGGCAAAACTTGGTATTGCTGCCAAAACTGCTTGTGGAGCTGCAGTGTGGCTGTAGGTGATCCCAGCTGCCTTTCCCCCTCCCTGCCTCCCCGGGAGCCTGTTCAGTGATTCTGCATATAGCCTCGGGAGCCTTCCCTCCCTGAGTAAAAATGAGTCTTTGCAAATTAATCCATTAAGCGTAATAGAGTAGTTTGTAGCAAAAACATGAAGCAAGCGCCCAAGTGTTTGCGTAATTGTTGCTTTGGACAACAGTAAACACTTGTTTAGCACAGCACAACTTGATAGCACAGCACAACGTGCAGGGTTTTATAAAAAGTGTGTGGGTTTGTAAGCGCTTACTGTTTTTTGCTGTTCTTCACAATGTGTCTGTCTAGCACTTAATGCACAGGGTGGGCCAGAAGTTTTACTGGCTGTCATGACACTTGTAGTCATAAGTAATTATCACATGGGCTTGTGACAGGAATGGGTGCTGATCAGCTGGGTGAAATAAACAGCGTGTGTTTCTCAGTCGCAGAGCTGGTTGAAAAATAGAAACTGGTTCCCAGCGTAAGGCAGCAAAGTCTTTGCTGCAGCAGAAGATGGGGAATCTGTCCTTCCCTTCCTGGCTACACCATCCCAACACTCAGGTCACTGATCAGGCTGAAAATTAGTGCTCAGAATTGAAAAAAACATCAGTATATTGACCGAATTGCTCCTGTTTCAACACTTGTAACAGTGTGGTCTAAAGACAGGAGGTGGAAATCCATGGCCAGAGATAGAGGGTGCTCTGCGACCACCCCTGGCCTTGTAGTGGCAGTGTAGTTTTAGATTGTGTTGGTAGTGCAGTTACTCCTTCCATTCCCCTTATTGTAGTCCCTTGAAGAACTGTCAAAAGGTGTTCATTTGGTGCTCGGGTCCTGGAGAGCACTCACTGTCTCATGTTAGATCCCTACTGTAAGTATTCTGACTGTCTGGAAGTATTAACTCTTGCTGCAAGTGCAACTGATAGTTAGTTTTTAATACTTGTTGCTTACAGAAGAGAGGTAGGCCATATGTTTGCGTGCAGAGCTTGACGGTATTGATTTATGGCGTTTGGGCAGTCTTCCCCTTGGGTCATGGTGCAGCTTGTCATGGGGCTGACTGTGAGTTGGTGAAGGGCTGTTTTTTGTTTGTTTTTAACAGCAGATGTGCTTCCAAAATCTGCATTTGTTAGCCAGATCTGAGCTCTTCCATGCTCCGCTGATGGTGTTACCACCAAGCACTGCTGAAGACCTCACTGAATCACCTTCAGTGAGATGCCTCCAGAGGGTGATGTGGGTGCCCTGCCCACTAACCGCACCAGTGAGCTGCCTATGCTGTCTGCTTGCATTTTCAGTGACAAATTCAACTTGGACCTTGTGTTTGATCATGCATAGGCACATTAATAAGGATCCTTCATGCTGCTGTGGAACACCCTTATAGATTGGCAGGATTGCCATGCCATTTAGAGCCAAAGGTGAGATTCTTGTAGTGCCAGAGTGAAGTGCATTGCTTCTGAAAATGGAATAATAATAATATAATGATAATGGAGGAGAAAACGTGCAACTGTTTCTGTGTATACTCTCAAATTCTCTGTGGTTATTTTTTTTTCTCCTCTAAAAAGTAAATGGCAGCGTCACAAAATAAAGCACTGGAAAAGTTTGGACAAATGCTACCAATGAGATTATATAATACAATAGCGAAGGAATTTATTATGAAGCCTGTTCTTGATTCAAAGATGAAAGATTTTCCTTGGTGGATTGTGGATAGTTTATAGCTTCCTCTCCCCTCCCAAAAGCGCATGTGTCGTATTGTATAACTGCAGGAGTATATGCTTACTCCTCTTAGCAAATGGTTTGTGAGGCCTTTAACAGCAGTTGTAAAGCTTGTAGTTTGTTGCTTGGGATAGCATAGCTGAAAATAGGTTTTACTGTTGTGGTAATTCAAATATGAGCGTTTTTTTGGACTTTGTTTCTATTTCTTGTGGACCATGATTAAGTGTTGGAGTGTCTAGATTTAGAAGTGCTTCTATGGTCTATAGATGTTGAGATAACAATTTCCTAGGTGATCTCACTGTCTCCTTTCTCTCTTTAGAACTGTCTGTTTCTTTCTTTATTTTAAAATCAATTATTTGAAAAAGAGTAATAAAGTAAGAGTAATAAATAGGTTGCCTGTGTTTTTATCACATTTGCCACTGAATCAAATAGGCTGTGATGTGTAGCTTGCAAAATAAATAGGTGATATTGAAAAGCCCTAAAAGTTTTGAGGTCATGGGGAAGATCACAGCAAAGGAAGCAAGTTTGCTTTGCTTTAGATGTAATCCTTATCACTCATCTTTAATTTTTCATTCCTTTCATGGTTTGTCTAGTTTGGTTTTTCTTCTTTGGTATAGAGTTTCTTATTTCTAGGATGTATGCGCTTATATCCCAAATATCAGGGAAGCATGTTTTTCTGCAAACAAAAGTGGTATCATTTAAGGGATGAAGGGTGAGAATAAAACCCTCACCAGGTGCTCACCTGATGAGTAAACAGTGTCTTCTCTGTTGTGGGCACTCAGTACCTTGCTGTTGGGACTGGGTCAGCTTGTGCCTGGGAACAGCGGCATGGAAGAGCACTCTGGCTCCTCTTTGCTCATCTGTGAGCTCCTTTCCCCAGTGTGATACTGTGACTGTGCCTGGGTCAGAGAGCCGTGGGGTTATGCAGTCGCATGCTGCTCACGTGTCTGTAGCCTGTCAAACTCCATGGTAATGAAGGAGCGCTGCTGCAACATGCCAGCGTGCCAGTGAGCCAACGAGAGTCTTGATTTTTGAAGGTACCAGAAGGCCCCTTGGCTGCCTTGTTGCCTGGTTGTGCTGCATCGTTTGCTAATGTGGTTTCTTACTTGCCGGCCTGCATCTTAATGGAGTTCTTCAACCACGCTAACTGATTGTGATAACTTTTGCCTGTCTAGACAGGGCCTTACTGTGTCTGATTAGATCCCAGCCTTGTGGCGTGCATCGCTGCCTGTTTCTTATAAATGCAATGAAGGAGAAAAAAAAGTGCATGTTAATAGTGCTTAGTCTGTTTTTTTGCTTTGCAGTGTTAGTATAAAATGTTTATAGATGTTTACTTTTTGCCTGGAGGAAAATAGTTTTAGTCAAATGTCTCTAGGATGCAATTTAGAAGTGAACTTCTTATCTCCAGTTAGGAAGGAGAAGACAAATGTTCTCTTTGAGGATATTAATTGGGGCTCCACTGAAGTCAGTTGCAGAAGTTTGTTGCTAACTGAAGTCAGCAACTTTTTGTCATATGGGCAAACTAATTAATTTCTCTGAATACTTAATAAATATTAAAAGCAAGAAAACTGTTCTTGCTGCTTATTTTTCTTCCTTACTGCATTTTTGGAAGCGAAATATATTGAATTTAACTTTGTCACTCTCAGTATTTAAGCACTGTAGAGGAAAGGTTGTATAAAATAGTTTTCTACTATAATAAAAAAAAATTATTGGTATCGGGTTTTAGAGAAACCAATCTTTACAAAGATAGGGTTTGGGTTAACTTTGGGGTGGTGATAGGGTCTGTCTTGTCTTTTTCTTCCATGCCTTTCCCAGAAAAAGAGAGATTCAGATTTTAAAGTCTCTTAATTAAAAAAGAAAAACTGTTTTGGGAGAAGAAATGAACTTTCTAGTTTTGATTCAAAAAGTAAATCAGAAGGTAGTACAAATGTGCATGCTTTTCGGTAGCTCTTATTAGTGTTTTATACTCTGTATCATGGTAACAACTGCTTCCGTTTTCCTTGTGCTGTTAGGATGGATTTAGACTTAGAGAAGAAAGGAAACACATCAGAGAAGTTAGCAGACCCTTCTGGTGTCTCACAGGAATGGGAAGTAAGACTACATTTTTTGGAGCTGGGAAAAGCAGTCACTGCTTGGCTTGTGTGCGGTGCCTGCCCAGAGGAAATTCCTACTTTATAGCGAGACAGTGGCCAAGGACTAGAGCATATTATTCTAATTAAATCATTTTGATTGCATCATTGTCATTCAGAAAGCTCTGTGCATCTTCTCTGAGTATAAAAATGAGAGTTATAGACGTATTCTGCAGGGACACTGTGTTACATGCCAAAATGTCTTCTTCAGTTGATGCTTTAAAGTTTAAATTGCTGATCTGTTTTGATATTAGTCACTTGAAAAACCTCTTAAAAACTGTATTGCTTCAGATGGAGGAGACATGTTTATGTGCATTAACCATATGTGGAATTGGTTTCCTTTATGAAGCACCATGATATTAATAAAATAGCTTTTAAAAGGAAACATTAAATGCAGCTCTATAAAGATAGGACATTCACCTCTCATTCTAGTTCAAGAAACCAGCCTACCGCAGAAAGACTGAGTCCCAGCTCTGGAGCTGATGTTGGTGTAGCTGTGCTTCCACCACAGAGCGTTCCTTTAGGCCAGTTGGGGCAAATTTTATCTTGACTGCCCATAGATGCAACCTGCCCATAGATCACAGAGAGATCACTCTTTAATGTGGTAGTGGTACCAATAATTACTGTATAATTGTTGTGATTTCTGATAGAACTATATCGCAATTTTAGTGTAAGATATTTGGCAGTGTTAATTCCCTATAATTAACTTGTGTGATCATCGTATATGACATATCATCATATATGACAGCAGAAAGAAGAGAAACTTGAACCATTAAGATACCATTGTTTGGAATACAAAGCTTGTTAAGTAATTATGAACTTTCAAGCTTTACCAACTGACTGCAAGGCATCTTGTTTGAAAAAAGAAACTTAAAATAATTTACTCTTTTTCTGTGGTTTTAAATCACCAGGAATTTTTTATTTAAACTAAAATATTTTGTATATAGTCACCTTTATCAGATCTCAAGGGGGAAAATATTTGCTTAAAGATGTTCAAGTTTTCAGATAAGTAACACATTGCTTAGTTTCAGGCATTTCAGTCTAAACTAATGAAGTTGAAATCATCAATGAATACATGCCTGTGTCGGGTTTGACTTGGTCTTAATGTGAGCTGTCTAAAATCGTTCTCATTCTGTTACAGGGGGTCTTATTAATTTGATCATCACACTTCTTCCATTCAAGATGCGTGCAGGCTGGTGTTCACCTCCACCGGGGCTCACCAGAAGGCATAATTGGATCCAGTTCGAAGGGATTCCCCTTCCATGAGCTTTTGTTTCCTGTTGCCAAACAAATTAATTGTCTGGCTCTGTAGTCCCCTCTAGTTGCCTACTGTATTCAGCTGGCTGGTGAAAAAATAGGGTATATGGGAGATGCCTGCCCTTGCTTTTTATTCTCCATGTTACCTTAAACTCAACATCAGCTTTTCAGGAAAGTGATAAAAAAGGGAAGGAAATTCCTAGGCTACGGTATACATACAAGCAAGAGGGCATATTGTCATTGGGAGTCCAGTGAAGTTTTTTTAACACTTTGATTCTCAAAAATGACAGCAGTTAATTATTTCTGTAGGAGGAATACATTTGCTCATTTACCTGCATCACACTTTTTGCATGCAGGCTTTGAAGTTCCAGTTGTGATAGTAGTGGTGCTAAAGCCAGAAACCAATGGTGGAACAGATACAGTGCTGCTTGTTTGAGATTCATTTTCACTGACAAAATAAATCAATGTCACCTGACAACAGTGGTTTCAGTATAGCTATTTATCCACATAACTGTGGTCTCCGTTTGGCATGCTGTACCATAAAATCCTTTGTATATGGAAAAATGTTAAATGGTGCTAAGCGCTATTATGCTCTTTCATTATCACAAAGCACAAATAGCACCTGACAAGGTAAGTTATTATAAATAACTATAAGGTTGGTTTGTTTTGTTTTAAATAGTGTAATTACTCATGCTGACTTTTGTTTTTTAAACTCTCTCTTTGTCTGGGTTTTCATGACCTCATGTTCATAGTCTTGCTATGAATCTTTCCCCTCCTGTGGTAGTTTCTATTTGGTGAGAGTATCATTTTTATTGCTGAAAGTAAAAAAACTTTGCCTTAACTAAGTGCATTGGGCTCATGGAGTTCTGAATTAGGGGACAATTTTTAAGTTGTATCACAATCTGGTAGTTAACAGTAGTAAAGGGAAATATCTACACGACACTCACAATACTCTCCTCTCTGTAAGGTTTATCTAATGCCAGTAATGCATTGGACATTCCATAAAAGAAGATGCTGCTAGCAGGCAGCTTAATCTAGAAATATCTACCAAGGATAATATAGATTGCAGTTAGTAATCGGGATTGAACAGGGTTTTGGCATGTCATATCATGACTGTGATTTTTATTTTTTGTAATTACTCTGTAGGCTTCTGGTTTTCTCTGCATCTGTGACTTACTGGTCTCAAGTAGGTCAAGGTCAACACAACATTACTAAGATTATTAAGATTCATCTTATGACTGGCAAAGTGATAAAACTGTTATTTTTAAATTTGCAATCAAGTTGATATTTCAGGGACGTAAGACGACGTGAACTTTAATTCTTGGCAATCGCAGTGTAGGCTACTGATGTGTGTTGACACACCCTTCTTGTTGAGCAGATTTGTTGTAGTTGTCATCTTATTGCTAATAGCTCTCAAATTCTTCGCAGTAGTCCTGTCCTACCTTTGCTGTCATTATGAGCAACCAGTTCCTAGGCTGGTAGCAGGAAGGGAAATTGTATGGTAGTGGGCAACTAAGTGTTATATCAGCTACTTGAAAGTGTGCAATAGATAGCCGTGAGGCTTAATTAACAGCTACAATTGCACCATTGGGGAGTATCTGTGTGTACAGAGGAGTCTTGCAGTCTGCTCGGGCTTGCCTTGATTATTTTACTGGGCATTGTGGACACTTGAACCCCAGCAAAAATATTGTGTGTCTGATGACTTCTCCAGAATCAACTCCTTAATAGCCATCACAAATACTTAAATGCAATGTGTCTTCCTAAGGACCAAGTCGGAGGAGGTTTAAATTCAGATGATGAAATCTGTGTTTTATTTTTTACTTTCTTTCTGTTTGGTCCAAACAGAAGTAGTAAAAAGGAGAGCTGTGCTGCTTTTTCCATTATTGAGAGAGAGACTTCACCAGAGCACCTATGTGAAGCCTATCTGAAATAAAGTCAGTCCGTATTGGTTGCTTTTAAAACACTGACCCAGGGACATCCTTTCATCAGTAGTGAAGGCTTTACCTACCATCTATTATTATGAACAAAACTACTTCTTTTTTTGTTGTTGTCTGTGGTACTGACATGAACCTAAAACAGCAGTGACGAAAGGAATATAGAACAAAATAGGAAACTTTGGACCAGTGCTCATGTACTGCTTTATTTGCTGAGGCAGATCTCGGGCATCACTTACTTGCAGAGTGTTTCTTCAGTAATGAAAAGTGACTGTTAGTGTTTTCTACCTTTCTAAGGTGGTGAAGTCTGCTTCATTTTGTAAGATAGTAGAAGGCCCTCAGAAGAAAGTTACCAGATGCATGTATTGTTGTGCACCTCTACAGGAAGGTTAAACGACAGTATTATCATCATTCCTAATTCTAATCATGATTATCATTCCTAATGTAGGAAGAGAAAGATTTGAGTGTTATAGTAGCATAATTGATGTTTGACGATTAATGATAGCATCCGTAAAGTAATTCTTTCCGAAGCGCTGTGCTTTTTCGTAATGCTACCAAACCTGGGTCTTTGAGGAATGTTGTCCTTCACCTTTTTTCTCTATTGGGAGATACCTTCTAGACATCACCTTTCTCCCCTCTATTTCTTTTGGATCCTGACAGCTTCTACATTTGGTCATGGAAAAGACATTTCCCATAGCAGAGAACTACATTAGAAAAACAAATCACCGAACGGTTGCGGTTCTCTTGTTTGACAGTTTATGGAGCAAATGCTGGCTATGCACCATTTAGCATTCTCCAAGACAAAGTACCCACACAGTGCTGCCAATTTCATTAGAGAGCTACACCAGCTACTTTTAAAATTTGGTCCTGTTTACATAGGAATTTCAGTTTTACTACCATACCCATCAAAAGGTTATTGTCTGCACACAGAGAGTCACTGTTTTTAGCAAATCTGCCTATAAATCTAAGTAACCAGTAATTAAATGGAAGTCTGAATACCAGGCAAGGAATAAAACTGAGGGTCTCCCTGTGGATTACGAAGTTATGCTTAGCATGGACTGGTTTTAAGCACCAATCAGCCAAAAAAATACTGTAATTCATCATTAGGACCTACTTTTCCAAGAAACCAAAAGTTAAATTTCAACAAAAGGCGAGAGATGACTCAAGGAACAAAATGGTCACCACGAAGTGTTAATTTCTTTTTCCTCTCAAAGAAAGGTAGCTGGAATTGGTGCTGCTTTTCCAGTTCATGACACACATTGGAATAAAAGCTGGGTGCCTGGGGATGGTCTTGGGAAAAGTATGCCCAAAAGCATTGGTGTTTTCTCAGTTACAGCATCAGCCTCACACTGGTCCTCCATGTCTGTCTGCTTTCTCCCTTCACTCCCATTTCCATAGCCTGAGATCCACAACAGGACCTCAGCAGGTTGAGAAGCAGGGTACAGAGTTCACATACTATACACATGAATTATATGTCCACAGTGTATCAGGCTTTGCCAGAATCTGTCTACAGCCAAGACATAATGTATAGCAACACTTTTTTAATGAGGAACATGCATCTGTTACACGTTTAGCAGAGGATATTTCTGGAGCAGTGTTAAGAAAATATGCTTTGGTTTTACAGTCCCATAACCCTCTGTCTGTCTGTAGAGATGTCATTTTTGTGTCAAAGACCAGACGCAAGGGCTTTCAAAGGCTGTAAGTCTTATAGCTGGATAGAAGCCTGGCAGCCCTACCCACTGTAAACATGGTGTAAGTCTCATTGTCCCTTCTTCCTCTCCCCCACCCAACCCACTAAACAGATGTGCTGTTCGGAGGGTTGAGGAAGTATTTCCAAAGAAACACTTGAATAAAATTGCTGTTTTATTTAAGAAGTCTTGCGCAAATGTGTAAATTCCTAATTTTCAGTAGGAAAGCTGTTGTAAAACAGTGTAATTCAAAGCTAAAGTCAAGTGTATTGGTTTAGTTAGACTCTCATTTCAACACTTTTCATTGCCTTCAGGTGAAAAACTTTGTTTCTGTGTCAAAACAGTGACACTGGAGTCAAAAACTGGCCGGAAATGCTTTTTGTTAGATTGATAATGCAGGTAATGGGTATGAATGGCCCCAAGATTGAAGTCTAGGCTTGAAGACAAAGCTGTGAGTGTGACGGCAGCTCCCTCTGCTTGTTGTGGTGAAGGGAGCTGGGAATGAATTCTGCCTGTGTTCTGAGTCAGCACGAAGCACTGTGAACGTTGCCATCAAGTACCAAGCCCAAGGTAATAGCACAGAACTAAAGGTGATGTCCCTGCGGCTCCTCAGAGTTTATTAGTTTGGCCCAGAGCCATGCTAAGTGTTCAAAAGGCTTATGGTTATCTCTGAGTGTGGGCAGGGATTCCTTGTGTCTGTTCAGAACAAGTTTGAACCTGTCGGCATCATAGCCTATAGACGTACCCTGTGAATCTGCATCTTTGATGAAAGGAAGCTGGCATCGTTCGGTATCTTGCCTCTCTTTGACTGCCTTTAAGTTTAATTGATTTTTTTTTTTAACATGCTAAGTTTGCCTCACTGTGTAGAAACATTAAAAGAGGAAGAAGCAATTAGTTCCTGATTTGGTGGCCGTCTGAGTCCAAAACACCAAATGATCTCTTCTGGACTGTGTCACTTTCTTCATCAAGCCATGTTTTTTGAGCCCTGTACCCACAGACTTAGTAGTCTTCAGTATAAACCTGCTTGGAAGCAGTGTTTCCAGGTGGGAAGATTAGGAGAAGGAAAGCTTTTGAACTGATGCAATCAATCCCTTCCCCATATACAACCAAGGGCTCCTTTGTTTCCTCTGCTGCCTTGGTCTTGCTTGGAGAGAGCTTTTGGAGAAACATACAATGGTATAAGCATTTTTTCTGGTGTCTGTGTCTAGCCATTTTGTGCTTCAGGCCCTGTCTGCTTCAGCTGTGCTTGGATGGCATGCCAGATGACCTGAAGAGGAAGAAATGCCAAGGAGACCTCCTTAGCTGTACAGTGGAAGGTTACATTGAGGGAATGGTGTCTTGGAGCAAGTTACAGACAGAGGCATCATCCTCATCAGGACTACTAGTCACGGGCATGTTGTTGAAGCCAAGAATCAGATGATGCAGAATTTGCATCTGCTCGGGATTTCCATGGCTCTTGTCAGCTAAACAGCTGCAGAGAAGACCCCTAACAGAGTGATGCCACTGAAGGTTTTCCTATTAAGCATCCTACTTGGATGACTTACATGAAGCAGCCATCTCCATGGTGTCAAGAAGAAAGAGTTTTACTTGACTTAGTTACCTAGGTCCTTGGTTTAACAGTTTATCATTGTAACAGTATATTGTTAGGTAGCAGAAGGCATACTGCTGTACATGGAGAACAGGATGGAAGATGTGTTCTTCCTCTCCCTAAGAGGTGTTGAGGGTGAATCCCCCTTCTAATCTTTTCATGGTTTGTGTACAACTTTTACAGATCACTTCTCTGCAAATTTCCCTATGGCATCTCCCACCTCTGGGATTACTCTTCGTGGAGAAGTCAGTGCATATGTGAGTAGTGGGCAAGCATTGCCTGCACAGTAGGCAGCAGGAAAAGTTAGGATGAACCACTGCTGACTGAAACAAAGGTTTGTTTTAAAATAGGGGGAACTTCCTCGCCCAAACCTCCAAAACATGTCATTGAAATTTGTCTTCAGAAGATTAACAAGGGAGTGGTGATTAAGTGTAATTCTCACTGTCCTCCTGTCTCCCACCCAGAGCGAGAGGACTAGGAGGAGGTGTGTGGAGGGCTTGTGTCAACAGTGCTAGTGACTGCCATATGGTCTTGGGGGGCAGAAAGGATCTCTGGGAGAAAACTAAGTCATTTACGTGGGCTGGTGATGTGTCCATGTGAGGAATGGGTCATCCTTGCGCCAGTTGCATTGAAGTAGGAAGGTGCTGTAGAGGTGAAGGTGGTGGCTCCTGCACCTTGCTGCCTGGGCTGAGGAAGGCACCCTGAACCTGTCAGCCTTGATCAGGCAACACCACCTTCCCCTGGTCTTCCCCATCCAGGTCTGTGACTTGGGCTGCTCCCCTTGCTGGAGGGAGAGCATCTTTGTCCATCAGGAGTTGCAGTGATGGCCTGGTTTCTTCCCAGGCTTTGGTTATGACTTTGCATGATGTGGCCAGGGAGCAGTCCAGTGCTGCATCGCGTTGGGGGTGCGCTGCCAAATCTGGAAAGCGCCCTTTGTGCAACACCTTGTGCCCTTTGGTGCTGCTGGGGTGGCTAGTGGCCAGGCCTCTGTCTAGCCCTTAGGCAACAGGGCTGGTTGCCCTTCCTTGGTGCTGCAGGTCACCCTCCAGTATTGAGAGCTTCCCTGGCCAGCTCCCTCCTCCCATGGCTTCCCTGCCTCCTGGCCCAGGTGTCTGTCAGGTCTCATACCCCTCACCCCCAGCTGGCACCAGGTAATTGAGCTGTTCAACTTCTTCTCTAGCAGCAAAATAGGTCAAAGTGTGTTCAGGATGCTGTTTCAGTATATATCAGAATACCTTGCAATATTTTGCTCTACTAAATATTTTAAGGCTTTTACGCTTTGGCGTGTGTCAGGATAAAAGTAAGTATAGGACTATCAGACTTTCCCCGCAGGACAAAAATTCCATTTTCCAACCACCTCTAATTATTTCCATTCTGCTGTCTGGAAAGGATCTGGAGACAATTTAGGAAGCCAATTTACAATTGACTCCTGAGCTTCCTTAGATGTGCAGCCAGTGGCATGTGATCAATAAGAAATCTCATGCTCAATGATTTTGATGCTCATGGAAGGACCTTGAGACCATGAAACTATGCCTGCGTCCTGCTTACCTGTATGTGCAACTTTTGTAGCTGAAATGGACCAAACTGCCCACTTGTTGAAGAGCGTTGTGCCATGGAGGAAGTCACGAAGGACCGTTAAAAATGTGAAAAGGGTAGCTGTGCTCTGTGAAGACCTTTGTTGGCATGCTGTTGCCTGCTTCCTTCCCATGGGAGCTTGGTGACCTTCCATCTTCTGCGCCCAGCAAAGGTATCTCTAGGCAGTGGTGGGGCACGCTGCCAGCTGCTGCGGTCCTAAGGGTGCCTGTGAGTAGCATCTGTAGTAGTTCCCAGCAATGAAAGGGGGTACCGGGAGGGGTACATGTGCACCTCAGGCACTGAGCTACCACTGCTCCCAGACTCTGTCTGGTCCCTGCTCTGTGGATGGATCCAGATTTTTCTTTGGCTTTTCTTACATACCAGGGCTGCATACATCATCCTGCATGCCTCTAATCCTATTAGGCCTGTGTTTATCTGGGGTTAGGATTTGTCACTAATGAGTGTGTTGAGGTTAGTAATTTTCAATTACACTTTTCTAACTCTCAATTAAAAAGGTGGTTGACTTTTATATGGAGAATTTAAAAATTCTTATTTTTCATTTAGGCTGGCTGCAGATTGTAAAATCGGGACTTGTGTGTACAGAATTAACATTCTTAAGAAATATTGTAAAAAGTGTTCTTCATGGTTAACATTTAGAATTTTATTTTAAGATTTTATGTGCTTTATGCTATACTGGCAAATTGAAAAAATATTGGATCCTTATATGGAGAACCAACAATTTCCCACAGCCCTGCTTTTACAGTGCTGAACGGATTTCATTTTGTGTGTGATTTTTCCCAGTTGCCAACTGACTACATCATACAGTTTTTTTGGCTTATTCTTTCTGTCTTATGACCATCAGCAGATATTTTGAGTAGCATATTATAAAGCCACAGATCCTTTTTGCTTCCTTGGATTTTGCCTGTTACCACTGGTAATGGAAAAGATTTTATTAATTTTGTGGCGTCAGTAAGCATTTCAGACAAGGCTTCCAGAGAGCCTTTGTGCATGACCCCAGCACTCAGCACTGGTTGCCCTCTGCATTGGCAAAGGAGGGATGTGTCTGACAGCCTCCAGTGCGTTCTTCAAAAGTAGTGCAAGATCACCCTGGAGGGGCATGAGGAAAAAGATTGGTACTTGTAAACAGTTCAAGATGCTCTGCAAATCCTTGATGATCTAAGTGTTGAAGAGATGGAGCTGAATTTGAGGCGTATTGTTGAAGTAGAGAATAACTGGAGGAAGGAGAAGATGGGACCAGGCATAGGGGTTGACAGTAGAGGTTGTAAAGACATGGAATATTCTTGCACAGCAAACAGCAAACTAGTGTTTTATGGAAACATAGACTGACCACCAGAAATTGAGTTATAGAAATTAGGGAGGGGATAACACTGCTGGTCTGCTGCAGTTGTTGTAGGGCTACATCTGGATTATTGCCTTCAGTTCTGGGCACTGCAGCAGCAGGGAGGAATATAATATATAAAAACTGTTACGCAGTTCACAGCAGTCTAAAAATTTATGGTGTTTAGGATATTGTGTGCATTTTGGAGAGATTTTGTAAGAGAGTAACAAATGATTGCATACTGAAGGATGATTCAAGTGGAGTAAACTAAGATGTGAACATGGGATAGCTTAATTTAATGGTTGTGGGGAGAGAGCTAACATACTAATTGGCATACTGGAAAGCTATAACCCTTGTGCAGAAGGGGCTGTTACTTAAGACACTGTGAGGGATTACAAATGGTATAAATTGGAAGTAGTAAGCTTAGTAGCAAGTTTAATCTGAATAAAAGGAAGAGCATCTTCACAGTCAGATCTCGCAAGTAGTTGAGCATTTATTTGGGGAAAGGATGGGAGCCCTGTCCCTTGAGATGTTTAAATTTAGGCCACGCAGGACATCAAAATATGCATTGCTGGGTGGCAGCCCTTCACTGTCAGGATGAGGATTGGCTGCAGTATTTGGCCATCAGCAATATTGTTATGATGAAATATTTCCTGGAATGACACACAGGGGGTTTAGCACCATAAAACATTTGGGGTTTTGTTGGTGTAGTGCTTGAGGTGAAAATATCTCTGGTGAATTGTCACTGTCAAGTCTCTGAGCCAACGTTTTTATTAGAGAATATGTCCTGCAGGATCTCCACGTGCACAGTTATTTGTGAGGAAAGAATGTCACCCAAGGCCAATACTGATAGATCATTCACTAAACCTTGTATTGTAAATGGCAGTGTGTATTGAGGGCTGAGAGCAAGTGTAAAGGGTGGCTTTTATCGCTGCTTTCAAATTTGCCTTTAGTCAATTACTTCTGTGCTCTTGCACTTTATGAACCATGAATCCCAGTTGTACGGGAGAGGAGATATTAATTGCCATTCACTGAATTCAGACCGAGACAATTCTTGATCAATGGCTACTTCTTACTTGTATAAAACTGGTGTAGAAATTAAGACATTCAGCCTGGCAGCTATGAATAGGGCTGAAGCATCACAAAAAGTGTCCAGGTTATGTAAATAACTTACCTTTTACTGCTTTTTCCCCATCACAAGATCATAATAAAAGATTCTTCCAGTTTCTGAGCTGTGCTTGACCAATAAGCCCATTTAAACATTTTGTTTCTTTTAAAACAATTTAGTTTTGAACAGTTCTTTATTTCCTCTGATCCACACGCCGTCATTGTCTTTATTTCTTGCAGTATTTCATGTTTCACTGTTATAGGGAAGACAGTCTCACAAATAAAACATGTTTGGTAAACACTTCAGGCATCTGTGTTTTGTATCTCAAGATGGGAGCTTGACATTAACTTTTTGTTCACTTGTATTCTCTATATCCTCTTAAGATAGGAGGTTCTTAATTGTTGCAGTTATCTTCCTCAGCCCAAGACCTTTTTATGGGGAACTTTTATGCTTTGCTGACGGCTTTTTCCACTCATTTCTATGGATTTCTTTGTAGAATTGCTTAGTTGAGGTTGTTAGTAGGAGCTGAATTCATAATACATCGTTTACCATATTGCACTTAGTATTACAGTACAAAGTGTAATTGATAATTCATTCATCATTGTTTTGAGTAAAGTTTTTTCTGTTTATTATATGTATTATTGTGCTTATTATTGCATGTATTATTGATATACACACATCTATAATACTTATAGGTATATATTATATAAAATCTTGCAGAGAAAAGATAGGAATGATTACATGGTGTCCTCAAAAGGTCACAGGAAGTTTATGGGGGAGCCGTGTCAGTAAAGGTACAGCAAAAGTTCTTGCTACTGTATCTTATCCTGGTTCCATGCTTTCTGGGCTGGTTTTGGAGTAGGAGCCATAATCTGTGAAGCTTTAAGTGCTAAACCCTGAAAAGCTCCAAGTTTGTGGTTTAGCCATGTGGACTCTTCGCTGTCACATGGATAATAGACATTCCCTTTTGCATTCCCCGCATAGAAAGCAAGTCAACTGGAAGCATGTTTGTACTAAGCCACATCAGAGTTCTCCTCTGAATTAGGGCTATATAATCGGTCCTTTAAGAGTAAATTTGTACAAAAAGGTCAGGATTTTTTTTTCTGTTAGTTCAGACATAATTTGACAGCTCTAGTTTCACCCCTATTAAATTTACTGTTTTGTTTCATCTGAATGAATTGGAGTGCAGTTAATTTGTATGCATCTTCATATACCACTAAAAACTTCCATATGGAATTTAGATTAGATAAAGTTCCAGGAAATGAGAATGAACCTTAGATGTGAATGACTGTAAACATGCTTAAAGAGTCATTCTGTAAGAACTAAATAATGTTTAGTTAATTCTGATTTTTTTTTTCTTTCATAGAACGCAGCAAACAGTTTGAGTCCTAAAATCCAGATGCATATCATTGCGATGCTTTGCTGGCTTGTAGTAATTCATGAGCTGTGTTACTTTATGTAGCAAAGCAATAGGTGCTATGCAAAAAAAATCAACAAAACAGAATCTCCAACAGCCAGAAAACTCTGGAGAAGTTTTTTAGTAGGTGAGGATTTTGTGTCCTAGCTGATTTGGAGTAGGAAGTGATGCTTTTGACTCTAGGTCACCGCTCTAAAGGCAGGGTGCCAATTCTCTGGAGTTCTTGCTGTGGTAAAGCCTCTTGGTCCATCGTCCTTCAGCAAGTGAATGTTGGCGCTCTCTGCCTGTCCACATGGTAACACTGCTCTTTCTGATGCATCCTTTTATGTTTTTAATTATAATAGTGACTTTAGTTGAATGAAAGTATTGGTTGTTCCAGTGAGCCCAGTATATACACAGTGCTAAATGTGACTATTTCCAGTGATTTAGATGGTAGCAGACTTGTGCCTGGGATTATGTCCATATTTACCAGTTTCCCTGGTTTAAAGCTCATGTGACAGAAGAATATCAGCTTGTTATCCAGTTTAGCAGTCCCATTTGGTTTTATACTTATTTTGCAAAAAGAAACACGTTTCACCTCAAGCGTTTTGTTGTTCTTGTGGTTGTTGATAGGTTTGTTTTTACTTTTGCAGGCAAATAAGTATTGTAATTAGAGTAGACCCCTTCTTTGCTTTCTGTTTCCAAGGAACGTATTAAACATATTAATCTCCCAAAGCTGTTAATCTAGTCCATCAAGCTTTCCTGATGCATCCTTTCTTTTCTTGATGGTGGATGTATTTTTTGGTATTTGTTGTTAAAGCTGCATGCAGTTTTATGATTCTTTGAAACCACTAAGACAGTGGCTCTCTTTGTATTACAAAGTCCATTCTGCGAATGGTTGGAATGAGGTCTGGTACAAACCTCCTCATTATATTTTAAGGTTTTAACAGTTTTATATTACACTACATATTTACCTTTTTCTGAAGTGCAAAACTGTAGAGGGGGAAAATTTCTGAATTACGAACTATGTTCTTAATGCTTCATAAATGTCAGTAAAGACAGGTTGTGAAGTGTATGTGGCATGATCATGTCAACAAGGCTGGGCTTTTTTTTTTGTTTGTTTGTTTCGGGGGTTTTGGTGGATTCGTTAGCACTTCCTCAAGTAGAATTCTGCAAGTTACGTCTCGGAAATTAGTCTAAACTTGTCAAGTAACAAAGTAATCTCTTCAAAAGTAACTTGCCAATCAAGGTATACTACATTGACTATTTTAATAATTAGAATTGATTAAATATTGAAATCATCCTAGGAATAAAGGGTCAGTAATAGGATGCAAAATTTTCAAGGTGTTTCTGGAGAGTAAACAGTGAAGTAGCCCAGCAGCAGTAGCAGTACTGGATGGGTCACAGATTGTGGCAGTTCATTCAAGATCTGCAGACCAGACAGTGCTGTCATTTTACAGATGTGCAAGCTGAGATGCAGAAAGTTAAATACAAGCTAGGCATGGCACTGTCAGAAAACATAAATGATTTAATACTACCTTGATTAGCCAAATGCAGGATAATTAGCTGGTAAATATACATTGATTATTTCCTTCATTTTCAACCCCTTCAGTTCTAGAGTGTGTGCGTGTCAGGTCACTGTCATGGAGAGGCTGAAGACCTGCCTGGTGCACGAAGCTGGTCCTTCGGATGAGACAAAAAATGTTTTAAAGGAAAAATGGAAGAGTTTTGACAAGGTGTTTGTTGTTTAATGGATGGAGAGAAACCTGTCAGAAGAAGTCACTGTAGCCAGTCATACCTGTTTGCTGTGTTTCTTAGTAGCTGTGACATTGCAGCATGTAGTGCTCTGTCTGCAGACCAGTAATCTGAACTTCATGGGACCTGCAATAAGCAAAGCTGTGAAAGACTAGTATAACTCACGTGCCGATCACACTTTTCATCCCTGTTGTTTGAGACATTTAAATGTATTCTGCTTCTCCTTTCCTGGCTGTGTTCACTCTTTGGCAGTTAAGTATTTGATGCAATAGAAGCCTACATTTATGCTAGCAGTGAAGCAGTCTGTGATGACTTCTCAGCACATCATGTTTCATTTTCTTGCTTTGGGAGTATTGCAAGCTGCTTGAATATAGATAAACTAGGAAAGCTGGCAATCTGAAACCATCATCTTTCTTTGATGTAAAGAAATTTCTATGGCTAAAATAAATGAAAATTTTCCATGTCTTCTCATAAAGGTTCAAGAAGATTACAAACTTTTTTCCTACTGTCCCCATCCACATTTTATATGTATATGTGCGATGTGTGTGGAAACTTCCCCTCTGTGACTCACATACAAGTCACTGACTTCTAGAGTACAACTTCTGTAGACTAGTTCATGGACTTCAGGATTTTGGTTTGGTGGTGGTTGTTTTTTTTTAAAATTTAATTATATTAATCCTTTTGGTTTTTTTTCTCCCTATTGCCAGCGAGATTTTTAGAAAGTCCTCTGTCCCCTGATAATCCCATCAGCTTTGGGTGGTTTCCAAAAGACCCCTGGGGACTTTTTCTGAACGTCCTCTCTTTTCTGCCCTATTGGTCATTGAAATTTCATCCCTTAAAAAAAGGAGAAAAAAAAAGAGAGAAAAAAGAAATCCATTGGAGTGCCAGCTGGTTCACTGGGCAATTTGTCAAGACTATTAAGATAACTCTTAATGGTGTTGACACCATTGCGTAAAAAACAGTGAAATGGCAGGGACTGGGGCTTGCGTCTGACTTCAGAACAAAGTGGATTTTATTACCCGGTGTGCTACATCTTTTGCAGATGATATAACTTGCTTTGTGGGAAAGGGATCATATAAAGTAGTTTTTCTCTGCTATTACAGCCTGGTGTAGAGCTCATTGAAATCAATAGAAGTCTTTCCGTCAGTCTTTTAGTGAGGGATGCCTGCAATCTTGCTAAATGCTAAATGCAACTAGCTAAATGCTGCTTATTTTTCTGTTCGTATTACGTAGAGATTATTGGATGATCAGAGCTAAGAAAAAAATGCTGAACAGTAGTAGCAGCAGTCCTGTGCCGATATGCTGGTGCTTCCACCATAGATCAGCCCGAGGGCTCTGCAGAACGAGTGACTGGTGGTTGTGCCGGGCTGCCGGGCTTTACCCAGCCCTCGGTCCCCTCCTTGCCCTCCTCCTGGCTGCTCTCCTGGTGCGCTGGCTGCGCTGCCAGCAGCAAGTTTGTTAGTCAGGGATTGGAATGCACAGGATGACTGGGGAATAGTAAAGTATAAAGAGAATTTAGGAAATGAATGGGGCCAGGATGTCTCAGACTTACATTCATTTATGTGCTACGGCGATATACATACCAAGCATAAATGCACTCTGTGTTTAAAAGGGATGAAATGGTTAAGTTCAGAATTCCTTGTGTGCTGAGTATGGTCTAGATGGTTTATAGCTGTAAGCGTGCAAAAGGTTTGCTTACAAAATTGATTTATATGTTCATTTATGTTCTTGAATATTGAGAACAGGCAAGGAATTAGCAGTGTTGCATGAGCTGCACTAGCACATTTTTCACCTTATATGGAGAATTGCCTGCCACTTATCAAGCAGGGTCAGATTTGCTGTTATTGTCACATTCCTTAAAGTTGGAAGAAATCACGTTTCTCTGACTAAAGAGTCAACTTGTAAGCTTATGGTTTTGTAGTTTGAATGCTGTTTTTTCATCCAGGGATTGTTGGGATGGGCAGCGCTTCTTCAGAAAAATAACGGCGTGCAAAATTTCACTGCTGTGTTGCAGAGTTCATTCCTCAGCTCGGGTGGAGAAACTTAGATGCTTGCAAAGGAAAATATGTTTCTGTTTGGAGTCATCTGGAGTTCCTTCTGGCTGGCTTTTCTGGTCCTGAAGAATGCAACAGGAAGGGAAGGTCTTGGGGAACGAAGGGAAAGACCTGCAAATCATGTACCCGTGGTATTTAAGGGGGGAGACCTCACTGCTTTGTGTTGTCTTTATTCCTGCTAGGGGGGCTGGTGTTTGAAGCAGCCTTTTCATGAACTTGTTTAGACAGTGATTGACAGCTGTTGGCTGTGAAGTCATTGACCTGTTGTGGAAATAGCTATGTCACAAATTCATTGTCTGAGTGTGAGGTTAAATAAGAGGAAAATATGGAAGTGGAGGTGAATCACTTATTTATTCACTGATAACTCAGATTAGAGAAACTGGAAAAAAGATTGAAAAAATACTTGCAAGATTAAGAAGGTGACAATTATAAAATTTCCTTTTGTGATAGTGTAAAAGTACAGCACAGAAGTGCCAGTGAAGGCTATGCTCACTGAAATACTTGAATTTGGAAGGTGGAAGATCACCATCAGGTCTGACTTAGTTAAGTCTTTCAAATTAAACCAAGAAATGCTTTATGTCTGCAGTATTTCTAGGATTGTGGCATTCAGTGGGGCAGTAAGTCTTGCCTACTACTGCTTCTTGGTTTTTTGGGTATGTAGACCATTATAAATTTTTAGAGTATGTGCTCCACTACTCTTGTGACTTGAGTTTGCATTGTGATTGTAGAGATTTTTCTGTGGTACTACTTGAGAAATAAAATACTTTAAAATGGTGGTGATTAGGTGCAATGATTAGAAAACCTCTTCTGCAATTGGTATTGCTGATTTCACTTTCATGCAGATCCAGAAGAGTTAACTGGAAAATGATACTCAGGTTTTTCTTGCTCCATAAAGGCAATGTTGGCTGTATTTTTTTGAATAATAATATGTAAGGAAGAATTCATGAGCCTAGGAATATTTGAAGCCAACAGAAACAAAAGGGTAGTTTATATGGCTAAATACTTTGAAAAACCAACATTTGAAACACTTAGCCAAGTGGTTGTATTGAGGTATCCCTACAATTTTGAGGGGGTAGGGCAAAAGATAAGGATTTTTATTTTCTGTTTGCTTGTTTGTGGTTTTCCCATTCTTCCCCTTTTATGGCTCTCCAGAAAAGAACCAGTTTTCTTATCATGTATGGATATAAAAGATCTTAAACTACATATATTTATTTTTAGGGCTCCACCCTTGGGCTTTGGATTTTGTGAACAGCTATTTCAGTAAATATACATCTATATGGGGAAACTGGCAAATTGAATACTGTGCAAATCTATGTTTTAAAAAAAGCAATTGCTATTATAGAAGGTAAATGATATAATAAGAAAGCCAAGTAAAAAAGATTGCATTTTTGTTTGCTACTAAGGGAATGATCAATGCTTCCTGCTGGCTTTTGCACCCTGCAATTGGAGATCCTGGCATCCAAATGGTTTAAATAATGCTAGGTTGTGTGACTGGTTGGCGCTGTATAATACTGGGACTGGGGTGACTTAAATATACAGAGTGTGGGCCAATCCTAAAGTCCTTTCTCAGGCAGAACACCCACTGAAATCACATTTAAGTGTCGTCAGTGAAAGCTTTGCCAAAGAAATCACTATGGATTTGACCCCAAAGTTATTACTACTAAATTTCATATGTAAGCCTTTCATTATTGTGTTTTTTAAGAATGGAGTACTTGAATGAATCCTGGAATTCATTATAACTTTAAGTTTTTACCAGGGTATGAGCCTCTTAAACTACGTTTCCATTGGAAAAAATATTTCCTTCTCTTGTTTTTTTACTTTTTTTGTTGGTGCTCAAAAAGAGGTAGGAAAGATACTCTATGGTTCAAATTTGGTTTACCTCAGGCAAGCAATCTACTGAGGTGCCTAAATTAGGAGCTTGGTCTTCCACTCTCTTCATGTGCACAGTGGAGAGGGTCATATCTAGAGGGGATTTTGCTCACTGTCATCTTCTGGCTGTGACTCCCCCGCCCACCCACCCTGTTAGCCTTAGGGGTGGTGTAGGGTGCACTGATTTAGGAACCCAGAGGGATGTGGTTGGTAGGCAAAGGACCTGCTGCAATTTGTGATATAAGCCATACATAATTTGTTTAAAAATTCCTTTTTAGGAGTTAGCAGGTTGATTTTTTTTTTTTTTCACCTTTCTTTTCTCTGTGTATAATGGGGGTTGGCGATAGAGCTGTGCCCTTTAGTATAGAAAATCTTGTAGTAGGACCCTTGTGAGGTCTCCAGTCTCTCTTACTCTCTTGTACGCTTTGTGTCTCTGGCTTTGGTCCCTTCCTGCAGGTTGCACGTTTCATGTTGGATCTCATGAAGTGTCTTGTGGGTCATGATGTAGATGGATGAATTATATGATCCACAGACTCTTCAGACCAGATCTCTGTAGTGCCTGACTGCTTGTGGCAGGACTGGCTGAACCAGGTGGTCCCTTCCTGGCCTCGGATTCCAAGAGAGGGATTTTCAGCACAGAAATCTGGATGTTTCATACTTTATATTGCTAAAACTGCAGTAATCCTGCCTTCCCCTGTTTAAAATACCAAGTCAACAATAACAGAAGGGGTGGGCCATTAGTGTTTTGAAGCTGTTTTAATATGCCTTTACATTTCCAACTGGATTATAGAATATTATTTATAAAATATGGTAGATAGAGATGGTAGGAGCACCTTTAAGCATGCCTCCCATATTCTAACATCATATTTTTCACCTGTGTTTAGTTCTTGCCAGCCTTCAGTCAGTCATACAAAAAATTTTCACAGTGTTTTTTTTACTGCTTCAGGCTGAAACCTCTTGGAAAGGTTTTGAACAGAAGACATCCAACTGTTTTTAAAAGAACGCATTACAGAAAATTAGAGAGGTTTGTCAACTTTATTTAGCCAGCCGTTCCTTCGAAAAGTTGTTATACCTTCAGGGAGAAGAGGGGGGAGTTAGACTGCTTTTTGCAAATTTACTAACCTACCTGAGTTGGTGAAAATTGTTATCTGCACGTGCTCATAGGAGCAGGTTAGAGTCTTGCTGATAAAATCTTCGAATACTCCCACTTCATAAAAACATGCTTCAACCTCACCAGCCTCTGTCTGTGCCTGGGGTGATGAGTATGATGGGTGGTACCAGGCCCCCAGCTGGGTAGCTCCTGTTGCCTCTGCTTTGTCAGAGGAGAAGGTATCTGGGCGTATAATAGTCTTCCAAATTCAGTAAAGCTTTATGCCAAGGCGTACTTGAGACAATAATTGAAAAGCAGTTGAAATCACTACTGTTTTACTAGTCATTATTCATGCAGTTAATTTCTGATGAAGCTGGGAGTAGAATTTGTACTCTGGTCTGTATACAACTCTCAGGAGTGCCTAGGATGGGAGGTGTGATGCCTGAAGTTTGGGAACAAAGTTTGAAAACTAACTTTCTGTCTTCTACCTTTCTTCCACCCAGATTACAGGGAGGCTCTAGTACTGCTACATTTTAGGATTTTACCGATAGTTCTTTGTTATTTTAGAGTCACAGCTCTTGGCATCATGACTTCTATAGAAGGGGGGGATATATTGATTTTATTTAAAAACAGCTAGGCATGAAAATAGTACTGGGAAGTTTTATGAAGGCTGAAATAGAACAACAAAACCAAGAATCTAATGCATGTTATCTTTAAGCTATTGAAGAAATCAGGATAACACGGATTGATGACCTGAGGCTGATGGCAAGACTAAGATCAGGTCTGAGTCATTCTGCAGGGTGGGAATGAAGTTGCTGCTGATGTCAGCATTGCTCCAGTGAGGGTCTAACGGCTTCATGTAGTTTGGGTTCCCTCCTTCTATGTTCCTCTTGTTCTTTCACATAATGGCATTGATAACTCTTGCTTCTCCCTATCTTAAGCCCTTTTAAAAAATATTCAGCTCACTCAGAAGGCACAAATTACTCCTCCTAAGTGAGAAGTGCTTTAGATCTTTGCTTTCTCAGTTGTGATCCCTGAAAGGTGCCAGGAGCTTTTCTGGAAGGGAGAGTTTATATTTGGGCAGGTGAGGTGAAAAGGGAGAGGGAAGCACTTGCCAGCCTTTAGTGTTGGCCAAGTTAGTGGGCTAAGAAGTAGCTCAGGATTGCAACAAATAGGTAATTGCTTACTGAGTATAAATGACTAGATTGTTTTTACAATCTTTCTGCTAATCTGTTGTGCTAACCACAATGACAAATGATGTTTTGTCGTCCCTCAGATTTGCATTCACATTTCACACCCAAAGACGAATGTGTTACCATGGATGTCCTAGCAACCTGCAGCAGTCATGATACACCATTTAGCATTTTCAGCCTATTCAGGCTGTTAGAATATTCTATAAGGATTGTTCCTTAGCACTAAGACTGACCGTCTCAAAGCATGCTTGCTACCACCAACAAAAATGCCACTAATTAAAACTCGTGTGAGTGGAAATGTTATCATCAGCGTCAACTTTATGCTCTTAATTTGGAAAAAACCCATATGGGTTGTAGAGTGAACTAAAACAATTGAGCAGTTCAAGATCCTGTGTTATAAAACCTTAGATAAGACTTAATCAGTGTGGTAAATTATATGTTTGTCTGCCTGGCAGCTGGAGTTAATGGTGGGTGACTTCCCAGAGAGTTTGAGTACAGAGGTAAGAAGGAGGAACTCCAGTGTTTCCCTTAAATGTTTATCTTGATGTGCTGAATTTTTCACAAACATATTTAAGAAAAAAGACAGAATTTTGGCCTGTATTTCAGGTTAATATTTTGAAGTCAGTTTTCCCCACCGTTTCTGTTGCTTTAAATGAGTTATGAATGTCCTGTTGAAAATGCAGAATTAAAATACCAGGATGTTTTCTTGTGCATGGCATAAGGTACTAAAAAACTATACAAGATGAATGTGCTAGAAAAGGGAAAATAAAGTGCTTGGAAAAATATAAGATAATGCAGTATATTCTGAAGCATTTCTTACAGCATGTTATCTGTAAAATGTTGATATCTAAGTGCTGAATTTGGTATCTACCACTAAATGTGAACCTGTTGATAATGTTGCTAGCTTTATGGAAATCTGAGGCTCACCTTTCTACATGCAACACTTCTTAGTTTTCTTTTTTAGCTTCATGGAGGGTTTCACATAAATAGCTTTTTTCTGCTAACTAATAACTCTAACTTTTTTCTGCAAAAGGTTTTCATTTCTTTTGAAGTTTTGCTTGGGAAATGAAGGGATTTTTTTATTATTATTATTTTGTGGTCCTGAACAGTAGCACCATTTGTGGGTCCTTCCTGGGGTATTCAGCCTGAGCTCTGCCAGAGAATAATGCCACTGTTACTTTAAGCCCACAGGATTGCTTTATATAGATATGGCCTGGTTTATAGTGTTGCTTTAAATACACAATAAGAGAGTTCATCTCCATTTCAGAAAAGGTTTATGACTGATCTCTGCCTGGCTAGGAATGTTTATTTTTTTGAGCTGTTCAACTGCAAAAATGTTTTGAAATTGAGTCCCAAGCTGGTAATGGGGTCTTGCTTGCAGTCTCTGTGGATCTAATCCCTTCACCACTAGAAAGCTGTGGTTTTGTGATGGCCCTCACATAGATCAGGCTCAATTCTGGTATTCCTGTGTCCTTTCCCCATCAGTTCACCCTCTGCTTAAGTCTGCATCATTGAACTGATCTATGGGTGTTGGCAAGACCGTCAGAAGCCTCAGTAAGATTTAGTTTTCGGTCCCAGTCCTTTGCAACAACATAGGCTTATCTTCTTTTCTCCATAATTTGTTGATGATGATGTGACCTTGAAATAAACAATTTTAGAAAAAAACCTTTCCACCATCAGGCACATGCCAACAGAGAAAGGCTTCACAATGGATTGATTCTGGATGTTCTTAAAATGGCATGCTGATGTAGTATCAGCTTTGTCACTTGACTTCTGCTGATGCCACATATCGGTTATGTATTAAGTTGACAGAGGTCAATGGAAGAATCCTTTCTAACCACATACCGGGAGTTCTGCGGGGCTGTGATATGTCCTGTGTGGTGGCTTGTGCTTTGGAAGTGAATAAATAATGCCAAGTACAGGAAGAAGCATACACAAGAGAAGAGATGATATGAAGCATGTAATTTAGGATGTGGAAGAGAAAGCTCTGCTCCTCCCTCCCTGCCCTGCCTATCCTGGCTGTCCAGTCTGCCCCATGTCTGCCTTCCTAATGTCACTTTCTGGTGACCAGAAGAAGGATTGGGCTGCTCCTGTACACAGAGCTGAGTCACCAACACTACCTGCCACCTTGCAGGAGACCTTCGTGGGCAAAGGTAGATGGAGCAGAAGGATTATTTGCTTGAAATCACCTGGGGATCAGCCATTCTGTCCTTGGATCTTTAGGAAGGAGATGGCCTCCTCCTTGGTCACCGGGCAGTGGACAAGGAGACGGTCATGCCATGGGGATGCTTTCTATTCATGTGTAGAGACCGGGAGGGGATTTTCATGGAAAGAGGAAAATTTGCTAGTGCTTCTTGTTGTTCAGAGCATCAGCAGACAGAATTGTGACTGTAAGGGCAGGTGAAGCATGAGCTTTACCAGACTAAGGACAGTGTGAGTTGGAGTGCAAGATACGGTTAAGGAAGGCTTACCTATTTTTCAGGGGTAAAAGAATCATGATCAGGCTGTAGGTCAGCCTGTAGCTGGAGAAAATTTGATGAGAGCTTAAAAAAGAGTGAGGAAACCTTTAAATAAGGTTTTCTCTTTGGTTGTCTTCCTAGCTGGGACACTGAAACCATTTGCTGTATGGGAGTATACCTGGTTTCAGTTGTGGTATATATGTAACACTCCGTACATTCCTGTCAAGCATCAGCATCATCTTTCATTGCTTGCCTGAGCCAACTAATTCATGACTGCAGTTCTTTGGCAGGGCTTTGCAAATGCATATTGAACCTCCAGCCTGGGTTTATTTTGTAAAAACACAATAATTCAAAAAAAAAAAGTAGATGGCTATGAAATCCAAGGCAAGAAAATGTGAGACTTCCTAAAGAATAAAGTAAAATAAAAAGTACCTCAGAAATTTAATACTGAAAGTTTGGTGGTTGTTGTTTTGTTGTGGGTTTTTGCTTTTTTTTTTTGAAGTTGAATAAAGAGGAAAGCAGTTTAATGCAGAACTAATGAATACACATTTCTCTGGGGTGGAGTGATCTCTGTTCAGTCACACCTTCTCTAGAGTAACTCAAGTGGATTAATCAATGATCATCTTTCTAATTAAACTGCTGAGTAGAGAGTTAGAGGCTTTAGATGATAATCATTAGTTTTGTGTAGAATCAGTGAATTAATGGTAAGTAATGTTAACAAGGTGTTCCTTTTTCTCATGGAATCAAAGGTTAGGAAAGAAGTCAGCACTTTTGTTCATGTGCTGCCTCTGAAATGTAAATCATCAGCAAAAATAAAAAAATACTTTCAAGTGCTTTCAGAAATACATTCTGAAAATAGCAAGAAAGATGGGGAAAGAGACACCTTGGATCATCCCAGGCATACATACCTGCTTGTCTCAGTTCTGCGTCTGACAGAGCAGTTAGGTTAGATCCTGAAACTGTGCTTGGGAATGTGAAGTTTCCTGAAACTAACACCCAGGCACAGGGAAGTGAAGTCCAGCTTTCCTTGTGCAGATGGCTTCTGCCTTCTGGGCAGAGCTGTGCACTGTGGCCCAGCCCTGCCTTGGCGGGCAGGCCGAATGGATGCACTTGGCAAATGGTCCCTTCCTGCGGACCTGGGGGTTTGCTGCCTGTAAGCAGAGCTGATGCTCAGTATGCCACCGGGCAGCTTGGCCTCCCAGGAGTTGTGCTGCTGCTTATATTGAATATATGCTGAATCTGTGTGTTCAGTACATTGGCACATTTAGGGTTGTTCAGTGGGGCTGAAAAAGTTCTGGGATTTTTCTTTTTTAATTCTGTAAGCAGGAACAGCTTTCCATGGTATTACATCTGATCTGCAGACTATTCTCAAATTTCTTCAGGGGAAAGGGGAGGGGCAGAAATCCAAGAAAACCACATACAGCAAACTGATGGACTGTTGCAGAAAGCTACAACAGGTGCCAAAGGCTGTTCACTCGGTGTTGGTTGAACATAGATGGCACAGAAGAAGTTAAAATCTCTCTCCTGTCTGATGATCAAGAGATCAGGGTCTGGATGTATGTACTGTGCATAACTATCCTGGAGAGCTGTTTGCAGTCCACTTTATAGGAGGGCACAGTGTTGTCATTATACAAGCAGCTAACCCTCCAGGGGAACCCCATGAACAAGTGTCACCTCTCTGCTTCCTTCTTTCCAGACCTGTTGAGATTTGATAGCATCTCACACCTCCCTTTTGGCATAGGAGGTGTACTACAGCTGAAACAAGTGGAGGTGTTTGTAGAGTTGTGTTCCTGAATTGCTTAGCACCTGGTCATTGTACACTGGCTTTAACCAGGTGCTATAGTTTGTACTGAAGATGTCTGGCAAACCAGAAGCAAAAAAATCCAACAGTTGATGTTTGTTCCCTATTTGTGCAAGTGGCACCTACCCTGAGTTTGTACAGCCCTTCCCAGAGAGCAGTTGTCACTTGAATGTTGCTATTGAGCATATAATGTAATTCACTCTTACTTTACATAGAAGGAAGAATACTTTACAATGCAATGGAAGGGCCCATGATATCACAGAATCACAGAATCATCTAGGTTGGAAAAGACCTTGAAGATCATCTAGTCCAACCATTAACCTAACACTGACAGTTCCCACCTACACCATATCCCTCAGCGCTATGTCAACCCGACTCTTAAACACCTCCAGGGATGGGGACTCCATCACTGCCCTGGGCAGCCCATTCCAACACCTAACAACCCGTTCTGTAAAGAAATGCTTCCTAATATCCAGTCTAAACCTTCCCTGGCACAACTTGAGGCCATTCCCTCTTGTCCTATCGCTTGTTATTTGGTGAAAGAGGCTCATCCCCAGCTCTCTGCAACCTCCTTTCAGGTAGTTGTAGAGAGCAATAAGGTCTCCCCTCAGCCTCCTCTTCTCCAGACTAAACAACCCCAGTTCCCTCAGCCGCTCCTCGTACGACATGTGCTCCAGACCCTTCACCAGCTTTGCTGCCCTTCTCTGGACATGCTTGAGTAATTCAATGTCCTTTTTGTAGTGAGGGGCCCAAAACTGAACACAGTAATCGAGGTGCGGCCTCAACAGTGCCGAGTCCAGGGGTAAGATCACTTCCCTGTCCCTGCTGGCCACGCTATTTCTGATACAGGCCAGGATGCCATTGGCCTTCTTGGCCACCTGGGCACACTGCTGGCTCATGTTCAGCCGGCTGTCAATCAACACCCCCAGGTCCCTCTCTGACTGGCAGCTCTCCAGCCACTCCTCCCCAAGCCTGTAGCGCTGCTGGGGGTTGTTGTGGCCCAAGTGCAGCACCCAGCATTTGGCCTTATTGAAACTCCTACAGTTGGCCTTAGCCCATCGCTCCAGCCTGTCCAGATCTCTCTGCAGAGCCTCCCTACCCTCGAGCAGATCAACACTCCCACCCAACTTGGTGTCATCTGCAAACTTACTGAGGGTGCACTCGATCCCCTCGTCTAGATCATCAATAAAGATGTTAAACAGGAGTGGCCCCAAAACCGAGCCCTGGGGGACACCACTCGTGACCGGCCGCCAACCGGATTTAACTCCATTCACCACAAGTCTTTTGGCCCAGCCATCCAGCCAGTTTTTTACCCAGCAAAGCCTGTGCCCATCCAAGCCTCGAGCAGCCAGTTTTGCCAGGAGAATGCTGTGGGAAATGGTGTCAAAGGCCTTGCTAAAGTCAAGGTAGACAACATCCACAGCCTTTCCATTGTACTAATGTCTTTACTTCACTGCCATATTGGCTAGCCATTTGCTGGTGTTTATTTTTGTGTACCCCCCTATTCAGCAGGAAAACGTGAGTACGAGATTAATGACAAACTGAAGTTCTGGTGCCATAGCACTTACTGCCTAATCTATTCACAGCTATGCCTACCTGTCTGTCTTTAACTAAATGGCAGAGCCTATGATGTTGGTTTTGCCATGTTTAGTACATGGAATTTTGTTGTTGTTAGCATACAGGAGGCTAGAACCTCTGCCTGGGATGTGTGAGGTTTATGGGACTGTTACTTTAGTAAAGTAGTTCTTTATCTTTTAAGTACTACTTTCTCTTTTTTACCCTTCTCCCTTTTTTTTGACACATGAAAGATTTTTTTTTCAGATGATTTTTTTCTGATTCCTTCAGAAGTGCTTTGCCCTCAGTAGAAGTTTGATGAGAATCCTTGGTATTAAAATACTTGTTTTAGGAAAGGGGAAAGAGGAGTGTTGCAAGATCATTGGTGTAAGATGCCTGTTTCCTCCTAGCCTGCTATAAAAAAGATACCTGAGAGGATAAAGCTCTATACATGTGCAGCAACATCCTACCCTTTATTTGGAGGCCTACAGATTTTCCTTATGTTAAGCCTTATTATTCAGGACTGTGCAGATATGGGGAAATGGGTATCACAGAGCTGACAGAGCATTGCTGGTAAGTTTGTATTCACCATGGCAAACTTCCTTCAACATTTGATGGACTGTTTGCAGGGGAGCATCGTGACCTCCCTGGGAGGCAGCTTGCTGGGAGTGCTGGAAGTACTTTAGAAAATCTGGCCCTCTTCCCTGGCCAGGAAGTTTTCTTCAAACAGAGCAGGATATCGTCCTTAATAAGTCTCCGAGTAAGGCCTGACTGGTAGGGAGGTCTTGATTACTTTGCCATAAATTGGTTCTTTTATATCAAAAGTAGTACACCATCTGCCTGCTATAAACGTGCTCTCATTTCTGCCCGTTCTTGCCCAGATTAAAATGTTTTAGCTGTACATTTACAAATCTGGGATGACTGAGTGTTAGTACCATGAGGTCACCGCGGCTGTAATTAGCTAACAGCCAGCTGCATTTCCACTATAGTTATGTACCAGCAAAAATCCAGGGGGGTCAGGTTTGCCCATGAGGGCAGAGATTAACTCTACACTGTTGAAATTACATGGATATACTGACATGGGTCTTGCATTTAGTGACATACTAGGTCTGTGAAGAGCTGGAAAAGTGGTTCCAGCAGGAAGGTGAAAATGCCTGAGCAGCTTTCTGTAGTGAGCTGGAACATGGGAAGGAAAAAGGCACTTCTCAGTTCAGGGATTTTGCAATCATGTGGGTGAGAGCAAGCTACTGTCCAAGTCTTTTGAGTCTTAGTTGCTGGTGTTTGGGAACTGGGTACCATGGTGAACGAAGCACTGTGTCTCTTTGAGTGGATCCATGCTGTGCCATTGTGTAGGAAAAGTACGTATGACAAAAAATACATGTTAGCATGGTAGCAGCGCTCTGACCTTTGCGACAGAAGGGATCTGTGACACATGAGTCACGGTGATGTTATCTGAACACCATCATTGTGGCACTCGCAGCGCTTGACTCTCTGTCTCTTACAGTGAGGAGGGTTTTGGTAGTCTGTGCTCTAAATGTTCTGTTTAGATAGATACATACCCTTCCCCCCCCAGCAAAGCAAGTCTCTATTTTGTATTTGGAACTTTACAAGTGGTTTTATGGTAACAACTAAGAAAAATATTACTTACACGTTGTTACTCATGTTTCCTCTTGGATGTAACTTGCAGCCTGATACTGCTCTTTACTTTGCTGGCCCACTGTTAATTTGTTACTTTTGTGTGGTGGTTTTGCAGCTTGTATTATTTGCTGTTTTGTCTGCATTTTATTTTAATGGGACAGCCTTTGGTTTTGGTGAAGTCAGTTTGGGACTTTGCCCTAATTTCACTGAGTAACCTTATGAAAAGAAAACTTCTAGTACTATGTTTCCCTGTTTGTATGCTTGACAGCTTTCGATGGAGGAGTAAGCCCTAGTTTCTATTCTACATGTTTACATGTGACATTTTAGTTGAGAATCTGTTTTGTTGTATACTGACTCCATCACCAGGCTTTTCAGTAAAATTTGCCTTTTGAAGCATGCGTATGATAAAATTCTCGTGTTAGTTTTAATTCTGTGGTATGTCAGTTTAACTGTTGTAGAAATAAGGATATTTTTATGACAAGGTGCTGTGTGCCATGAAGAAGCTGTTGAAAATCAGCCGTGCCAATTTAAACATCACAGAAAATATTGTAATACAGTCTGACACTTTGCAGCATGAAAACGACAGACTTTGTAGAGCACGGAGTGCTCCTTGCCAGCTTTTGGGAGCTCAGTTAGACACCATCTTCAGTGTATTAGCATTGAGTAAGAAGGGTGGCTGTCTTCTGTCTTACTGGTTTCAGATGGTGTGGGCAAGAGAGCAGCTGGTTATTCCGTATTGGTCTGCTCAAAAGCAGTGGCTGGCTTTTCGGAGCCTGGCTCAGCTGGTGCAAGAAAACTTCCATGGGAGATCTTTGTAGCTGATGCGCAGCTATTTTGCAGAGGTCCTGGCTGGGATTTGATAGCCTGTCTGGGCCTGGGATGTGAGAAGATTTAAATAAGAACATATGGGAACAGACCTGAAGGTGCTCCTGTGTGGACTGCAGTCCTGTTGTGATACAGGCACCATTCACAGTCCGTGCCACCACTGTAGAAAAGGAACTGTGACGTCACTGGCCCATTTCGAGCTGCCTTTCCAGGTTGCATGTTTCTCAAATGGAAACCTGAACAGCTTAACAAAAACTTCTCTTGAAGCGTGTGTTTGTAATGTGTTGCATTACCAGTTTCTAACTTCCCTTTGTATATAGAAATAAGTTTTTAGCTGCTGCGCATGAGCGGTCCGTGCAGAACACGTTAAGTGAGGTATAAATCGAGTGGAGATGTTTCTAGCTGGTTTTTTTGCATGTGAGTTGTTGGCTTTGCATGGGAGAGGTTAATGATTTAGTTGGCAGTGGTTCAGAACGAAACTTATTTCTAATGTATCTAGGGATACATGTGTTAACAAAACAGTTTTTGTTTTTCAGATTGCCAGTGCTACAGAGACAGAGACTTCCAGCAAAAAAGTCTTCAGCTCATGAAGTGGCAAGGACAGTGTTGAGAATCCACGCCTCTCCCTCCCCTCCCCCCCCATGCTTTCACCCCAGGATGCAGAGGGAAACAAGGTATGTGGAGAACAAATGAATTATGCAAGGTTTGTTTGTTTTTATTTTGTCCGTTTGTTTATTTCTGAATGTATAAGCTGGATTTTGAAACAGTTATAGGCCAAGGTCCAGATACAACAATCTAAAAATTAGTTTTAGTCCCTGGATCTTAACGTTTCATATTGGCTGGGTGCCTTTGAGGTTTTAGAGTCAACCAATAGTGAACACCAGCACTGGCCTATCTGAATTGTTTCTCTCAAGGCATTCATCCAACTCTTAATGCCTCTGACTTCAAAATAGGTTGTATTTACAAAGCTTCAGTCCAGACAAGCATCCAAATCTGTAAATAGCACAGATGCACTTTTCTATACTTAACTTAAGGAGGGAGAGGGAGGAGTTTAGGCTTTTTCCTGCCCAGCTATTAAGAGTGTTATGATGTGGTAGATGTCTGTCTATCAAAGGAGAGGAAATGGATGAGCAGTTTCTAGTGTCAGCTGCATCATTCCAGAATTAGACAGAAAATTTCTCACTGTCCCCAAAGGACAGAGCGGTGTTAAAGTTTAGTTCTGGTGATCATCAGATGTCTTTCTGCTGTAGTCACAAATCTTACGTGTGGCATATGAGAGAGAGACACCCTTTGAGGGTTTGAAAGACCTGGTGCAACTGAGCTTATGGGAGGGCAGGTTTCCTCCACTCCCTTTAGTTTTGTCATGTGAAATAAAGGGGTTGTTTTAGAGATTTTTAAAGACTTAATCATGATGTTGTATAAAAGGGTGATGAGAGTGTTTATTCAACTTTTCATTATTTTTAATTGCTTCAGCATTGTTTACTGTTATTAATTGAAGAAACCCCACATTGTTGTCGATACTATGCTATCTACTACACCATGTATGCTACTAGTTAACACAAAATCCAGATGTGTTTGAGCTTTGTAGCAGGAATCCACTGCATAACCCTGACAAAGCCACCTTGAAGGAAGTTTAAGCCTATGGGCAGTTCTGTGCATCACAAAGTCCTAGGGAGTAAGGTTGGACCTCAATGCATCCAGTTCATCCTCATTCCCCAGGAGTTTGTCTGACGCATCCACTGGCGAGGGCTGCAGTTTCAGAGGGTTTCAGTCTCATGCTGTGCTAGGACAGGATTGCTTTTCTTGCATGACAAAATACTTCAGGGCAAAATTGGGCTGAATAAACAATGGAACTCTACAAGTTTCAGGGTTTTTTTCCAACTGACATGCACCAGGCAGGTGACTCTTAGAGCTGATTGTTATACAGTATTCAAACAGTTGAAAAAAAAATAAATATATATATATAAAGTTTATTTTGTAACCCACTCATCTCTTTTAAAATCAATATATAATGGATTATTGTTATATTTTGTAATGACTTTAGAGTTGCCACTTGAAAGGAACTTAGGGCTCCAATGCCACAGAAGTAAATATGCACAAGCTCTGCATTTGCTGTTGTTTGGTTAGCAGAGTACCTGGCCCATTATTTTCTAAAACAGACAGGTTATTTTTAATACTAGCTTATACATTCAGGATATATTATAAAACAAAAACGCATTTGCAGAAGTGATCAGTGTTATGTTGAACATGATTACAACAGTCTAGAAGCACTTCTGAATTTTGGAGTTTTCCCTCCTCAAAAAGGTAAAGTAATACAAACAAACAACCTCAAAATAATCAGCTTCTAACTGATTTTGTTAAAAGGACAGCTGTGATGGTGTGCCATTGTGATTGATACAACTAGACTTATTGTTCCAGTGTTTTGTGCCATGCTGTATTGCCTCAGGTTAAAAGTGTCACTGAGATTTTATGCGCTGCAGCACTCATAAAAAGTCTTAATTTGTCACGTTAGTCAATCTGTTGGGGGCTTGGGTGGTTTTTTTTTTTTTTTGTTTTGTTTGGTCTGTATTGGTAAAAGGAAGTATTGGACCTGATTTGAAAATTTAATGAGATTTAACGTCTGATGGGGCATTGGGTCGTACAACCATCAGAGCCTGCTGGTGGTTTTTGCCATGTTTCAGTGCTGTGGGGTAGATGCACTATTTATTGCCTTGCACGTTCTTCAGCTTTTTAACAGTCAGTACATTTTGTTTCATTTTGATTGTGATCACCTACAGCTTTCCAAAAAGCATTGAAAACCCAGAGCAAGTTTGTCAGTGGAAGAAGGTGAATTTGAGAACCATGTGAAGACATGGAAGAGAAAATTATGGCATACAGATTCCTAATGATAAACATACCAAGAGCATCCTAAAATTATAAAGCAGTGTGATGCATTAAAGCATTAATTTGCATTTTGGCTAAGGCGTAGCTGCATTTTTGGACTATCCCTTTAATTCTGCTCTTTTAATTACCTGCTGACTGGTTCCTGGGGTGGAAGCAGCAGGAGCTGGGCCTGCAGCAGTTCCCTGGTGTAGTGGTTTCTATCAGACAGAGCAGTGGGATTCCTAAGGTTATTTTGAAACCTGGGGTCTCCTGCTGTAGACTAGCAGACTGACTTGAACAGGAATCTAATTAAAAAGTCCAAGATATTGAATAAAGCTCACAAGTGCCATCTGTTCAGTTTTACAACCTGAAATTACTCATTGAATTGCAGTAACAAGTTTGATTGTTCCTGCGTTTATGCTGCAGCTGAATTTTGTTACAGCAGCCAGCCCGTACAGGCAGAGTTGTGCTGACTCTGTCAGTGTTAATAACTACTTGGACTTCATTAAGTATTCCAGCAATGTATGTGCTGGAGAGGGAGAGGTGGTTTAAAACTTAATCTCATGAGGAAGGCATTGATACCCTGCAGGCCCTGTGCTGATTTATCAGCTTAGAGCATGCTTGGGAAGGGACTGGGCACTAAGAAGGTACCTGGCAAGGTGTGTTTCCCCAGTCTTTGCCAGAGTGAGCCCTTCCTGTCTGGCTGGAGTTCCCACTCGATGGAGGCACCTGGATTCTTCCCTTTGCAGGGTGGTGTGCTCTGGTTCCCCAGGTCTGTGGGCTTCTGGTTCATGCGACCAAAGAACCTGCTTGATGAGCATTGCACATAGTCTTCAAAGTGTCTCTCTGCCTTTGTCACCACTGAGAAGACAGAAGCATGGACACCCATACTACACACTGACTCAAGTGGCTCTGGAGAGTGATTTGTTGTGCATGCGTGAGGTGTGGAAAATCTGAGTTAGGAGGAGATCTGGTTGGTGTGAGATACAAACGTGCTGAAGGTGGGAAGAGTGAAGTATCTATGGGTATGTATTCACTCTGGATCTTCAATGGTGGTATAGCCTGAGTAAGATGGACACCTGATTTTTCAGAAGAGCCTCTTTTGAAGCAAAGCTGATGCATAATTGAGATAAGTAGGTCACTGTGTGCTTACTTTAATAGCTGTTTAATTATGGACCAGCATTGCTGGCATATGCACTAAGACTGTGGACTCAGATGTTCGATTAAGATATGATCATAACTCCATCTGTAGACTCTTGCAACAAATTGTTCCTAGGTTAAAGTAATTAAAAAGAAGGCTTGGTTCTTTATCTCCTTTCCAAGTGAAAGTCTTATCATGTGGTTGATTGGATGAGAAAATGCCAAACAAAAGTTTGTAGACCCAGGGGGGAAAAAACCCCCAAATTTGTAATAGAGTGATCAGGAAGCTAATCAAACTTGAGGAGAAGAATACACACCAGTGCCTTCACTTAAACCATGGAACAGAGCTATCTTAAAACCACTTTCTATAACATAAAGTTGGTACCAACAGTGTAATTCATGCAAAACAGGATTAGGGACAGGGCAGAAGGAAGCTTTGTGGCGGTTTGGGCAAGCCCCTGTGACTGATGTTCAGGCATAGTGTACAAGACGAAAAGTGCAAAAAAGGCTGAGGAAGCAGTAAAAAACGTCAGTCTACTGAGGGAAGCCTTGTGGCCTGCTGTTTAAGCTCTGTATTCAGGAAACAATTTCTTATTGACAGGCAACAGTGGATAAACTCAGTAAAACTGAGTTACTGATTTCCTAAAAAATCAATCTGGTGTATGCATTTTTTGCAGTGTAACCCTAGAAGGAATATATAAGGCCCTAAAGACTTCAAGTTGAGATAATATTCCTATCTCCAAAGCTGGCTAGCTGTAGTTACTGCCTTCCCTTATTTTCTAATTGTACATTAATTTCCATGTTGCCATGGTGTTCTCTGTCACAGCCCTTTCCTCCACTGCTCCATAGCTTGACTGCACCACTAGCAAGGATCATCAGCCTTACTAAAGATGGCACCAAAAAGTTAGGCATGCCTGATGAAGTTTAATGATGCTACCCTCCAGCCACGGGGCAGCTCTCCCTGTTAGGTATATCCATGTTGACACTTCTGTGAGCCGGCACTGCTGGCAAGATGCTGGGATGAAAGGAACGCAGTGGCACCTTTTCCCCATGGAGCTGTTGGAGTATGCTATGGGAAGGGGAGCGCAACTTCCCAGGGGAGCGCAGGGTGCTGACCTGCGTCCCCACTGGGATAACTACCTGTGTGCCCGCTCTTGCTCTGCAGCCAGCAAGAGGCAGCTTGTCCATTGTGTTGGAGAGCTCTCATCCTCTTTCGCTGTAACGCAAGGTGGCAGGGTATGTGTAGGTAGTGCAGCTGATAAGCAGTGAGCACCACCCCAGGTTTTTCCTGGTCTGTTTGGCCAGGCCTTGAGCAGAAACAGTGGTGCTTTGCATATGAGCATGGGAGCAGAAGAAGTATTTGTGTTTCTTCAAGAAGAATTTTAACTGAGCTCACTGTCAGTCAGGGGAGATCATTGTTCTCTCACCCAAGCCTTACCACTGTCATCAACAGACTACCAACATCCCTGCTCAAGGTTCTGACAGCCACTGCTTTTTGTCTGCTCAGAGATGTAGTCTCCTGCTGAGGATGAGCTCTCATTTGTGCTCCGTCTTTCCAGTGTCCTGTGAAACTTTACAGTGTGGTCTACTGATATATCATCTTCTATCCTGATATGTCAGAGGTCTTTTTTTTTCTTCTTAAAATTATGTACATCAAATGTTATCTACAGTCTTCAGCTCAATTTGCATATGGAGCTAATCTCTTGAAAACTATGTTATGCTTTCACATTGGAGAATGACAGATTTCAAAATCATTAACTGTGTAATACAGGGTAATGTTAAATAGGGTAACAAAATGGTCTTGGAAGTACAAGATCCTGAAAAGAAAATGATAGCTAGTGGATATTGAGTATCCTCACTTGAAAACAGAGTGAATGTTTCTTGTTCACATGCTCATGCCTTGCACAACCTTTGATGTCTTATAAAAGCATTGTGAACAATATTAAAAAGAAATTTGTGGGGGATTTTTTCTCTCTAAAAGACAACATTTAAGAAAATGTTGCCTCTTCATATTTGCTTAGTCCAGTCCAAATGTTGCATACATTGTTGTGACCTGAAATTTTAGTTGCTCTTCTGTCTGGCCTGTTGTTGACATTTAAAAAATACTTATTGATGGAACTGAACAAAACAGGTGTGCTAAATTTGAGATTTTTAAAAACATAATTAAAAATACTTTTTTTTTTTTTTTGTAAAAAAAGAAAACGTGATGTATAAATATTCAGTAGTTCTGGAGTTCCCTGTAGCAACACTAATCTGGTAGAAGTTCCTTCCTTCAGTGCTGCAGAATTTAGTTTTCAGATGGCTGGACCAGTAAATGTAGCCTCAGCTCATTCATTAAGGTCTTGAGTGAAAGCTCTGCTTTTCATATACTGATAGAGTTGCTGTTTAGGTTGCCCAGAAGTGGGTAGTTTGTTTATGAGTAACAGCTGTTGTTAGAGTCCAGTATCTTATGAAAGACATTTGGCCTTTAGGTATATTTCTCCCTTTGGACCTATCAAGCCATTTGATTTCCAGAAATGTTCTTCCTTTAAAGTCTCTGCAGTGTATCTGAAGAGGTGACAACATAATTGTAAAACTCCCTTTCATTTGGGACTGGAGTGGAATTTGAATGGAAACCAAATGGTGCCACCCACTTTCCTGCATCACTGATAAGGGATCTTGCACACTGGTTGCTGAGGAACTTCCCTCTAACCTGAAAAAACTAAAACCAACACACACACCGCACCGCACCCCCAGTTTTAGGAAGTGCAGTGCTCTGGATTGAGTTACTGCAAAACCGAGTTTTAATGTTGTGCATCTTTTCCTGAACAATTAAAATGCAACTGGTGTAAGAGCTGCTGTGTTGTGTTTTGCTGGGCATGAGAAAGTGGAAAGGGCAGGGCATGGTCCAAATCTATATCACAGGGACTGATAAATCAACTACCTAAGCGCTGAACCTTCATCTTGTTGGCATATCAGAAGGAGGGGCAGAAATTGTGTGGAAGATCTAAGGCATCAGAAGTGGTGATTAAAGCAATCTTATTTATTGTTTTAGTTTTATATTTCAAAGCTTTTTCTTTACCCTTTTCTGCTTTATGAGTTGGCACAATGGATGAAATTCTGTTGCTATTGAAATTAGTGGGAAGTTTGCCATCAGCTTTAATGGGACCAAGATTTCACCCACGGTGTTTTAAGATGGTTTGAGTGTTTATACAGCATGTGTGCATTTTATGATTCATTGGTTTGTAGGTAATAGTAAAAGTGTTAGGTATCTTTTTCAGTTACCTGAAGAAAATTATACTTATCTTTACAGTGGGAATTTTCACCTAGTTACTGCAAATTTTGTATTGATTTTCTCAAAACTTCCTTTTTTATGTCTACAGGAAAAGGCGTTTTTACTTGCAGACTTGACTTTCACTTAAGACAAAAATTAACAATATCTTTTGACTTTTAAGTTATACAGTAGTAAACGAATCTTATATTTCTTTGCTGCTTAGCTGATAGGCTTTAGGCATTTCACCAGCTGTGTGACCTCAATGTACTTAATGGTAGAACTGCACATGAAATCTTTTGAGGACAAGACTTCTGTCTCAAAAAACCCAAAAAATGTCATAGAATGACATGGATGTTCTCCTGATTGCTGTCTTGAAACAGCCCTACTAATTCCTCTAGTGGGTAAGGGAAAAAATGGCAAGAAATAATTACAGTTAATGTGTGTGTCAGTGTAATCTGCTTGTGTAGACCTCTGTGTATTCAAATTCATGTAGAATACTTCTGCTCTTTTTTCCTAGAAAATAATAGTATAAAGATGTCTCATATTGATTCTTAGCCTAGGACACTGATGTCAGATACGTTGTTTTTTAATATATTGTATACATATCTGCATATGTGACTTTTGTATACTTTAATTTCCTTTAAAAGGCTGTATGAAGAGTGAGTGGGAATAGTAGAATATTGAGCAATAATGAGATGGTAGTCTGAGAGATTTCTTCATTTTCTGGCTATTTTTAACTGGTAAAATTTACTTAGATGAAAAGCAGGTCTCTGTACTGTGTGTTCAGTTAAACCCTCATGAGCTATATCCTAGCATTCCTTAATGAAATCCATGTTAAAATGTTATTGAGTTCATCTGGCTTCCAGGATGTGGTCTTCTGTTGCACATTGGCAAACCTGACTGAAACACTATTATTTCTTTACATCTGTTGATATCTTGCTGTAACCTGAGTTAAGTGCTCTTGAGGGCAGGGACTGAATTTTTACTCCATCCACCACCTGATGCAGTAGAAGCTTATGTGAAGGGAATGCATGCTTTTGAGCATTAGAGCAGAATAACATGTGCTAATGGGATAGTATCTGAATGGAACTGGGGGTAGTTCATAGAATCACAGAATGATAGGATGATTTGGGTCAGAAGGGACCTCTAAAGGTCAACTAGTCCAACCCCCCCTGCAGTGGGCAGGGGCACCTTCAACTAGGTCAGGTTTTTCAGAACCCCATTGAACTTGACCTTGAATGTTTCCAGGGATGGGGCATCTACCACCTCTCTGGGCAACCTGTTCCAGAGTGTCACCACCCTCATTGTAAGAAATTTCATCCTATATCTAATCTGAATCTACTGTTCTTTAGTTTAAAATCATTACCCGTTGTCCTAGGCCCTACAGGCCTGACTAAAAAGTCTATTCCCACCTTTCTTGTAAGCCCCCTTTCATGAGGGAGACAGACAGGAGAAGATTAGAAAGTTCTGACATGAGACTTACTGTGACTTTTTTCCATGTGGCCTTCTTTTCCCGAGCCATTACTAGGGCATTCACCACACATCTTCAGCTTACTTGTTTTCACAGCCACTGCAGCTTCCCCCAATCTGTCCATAGCTACTGTAGATGAACCATGACAGTACTGAACAGTTAATACCCAATAAAGCATATTTTCAGGTGGCAAATAACTAACTATTCCATAGCTTGTTGCCTTGTTTATCCTTTTCTCCTCTCAAGACTCAGAAATCATTCTGGGAGAGGGAAGCCTTTTTGGTGCTTGTTCATTCCTTGCGTCAGCAGCATCTGGGTTGTTTCAGGAGCTCAGCAGATTTCTGCGCTAGGGTTTAGGAAATGATTGTAAGATGTCTGTGTTGGTTTATTTCCTGTGTGTCATTTCCTGTGATATTTTTACAGAATAGCTCTTTCTGTTACACAGACATAAATCACCTGCGCTATAACGCTGCCACAGAAAATGGAGCAGTAGGTTACACACACACACACACACACACACAATGACACTGTAGTGCTGTCTACTAATGCTATTAAATATACTTAATATAGTGGTAGATTTCTGGAAAATCAAGAGTGAATTCCTGTGGGAGTAACTAAATAAATTTATGGATATTTGTGTCTCATTTTGTGATAAGTCTAAATGTATTTCTGTCTTCTGAAATGCTTTTGGAACAAGTTGAATTTTTAGCTAATGTACATATCCTCTAGCTTTTACAGGCTGTAATTTCTTTAGTGTTGTCTTTGTTCTCCCCAGATATTTTTCATTTCTTCTTAAAATAATGTGAATTTAGATCAAAGTATTAGCAAATAGCACAGGATTGGCCGTATACCCAGAGTCTCAAAATCAGTATTTATCCAGACTATATATAGCTGATTGATTAAAGTGGTTTCAGGTTTTGTGCAAGTCAAGAAGCTATTTATTTGTGTTGGAATAAAAGCCATAGTGTTGAACAAAGTTTTGATTATTCACAGAAGTTGGAAATGAAAAGATATATGATTTCCAAGGCTTTTGTAGAATCAGTAAAGGAAGATTTATAGTAAAATCTAGGAGATGAAGGGTGGGTTTCCTAAGTTCTTTGGAATTCATGGGGAAAAACACAGAGAATGAAGTTGACATTTGACAATTTTTTGAGATTAATATATTGCAAGGCCAGAAGTAGTCACTGTGATCATCTAGTTTGATTTCCTGAATAACACAGGTTGCGTGACCACAATTTTTTTCTTTCTAAAGAAACATTAGTTCATATATTTTTGCTTTAAAAAAATAAAATAGGCTGCAATCCTTGATAAACTGCTTCTCAATTACTGTTTTTCTGTAATTCTCCCCAGACCTTGCTTTGCTTCTGCTGCTGCTGGTCACTGCTGAAGCCTGGTTCTCCTGTGGGGATCTGTAAGCCTAACCATCGGCCTTCCAGGTTCTTGCAGAATGTGATGAAATAAGCAATATATGATGCTTTACCAGCTGCTGCTTTTCTGCATGTATTTTGACAGACAATGTACAATGTGAAATCCTTTCCTGCTGAATTAAGTGTGCAGCCTATAGGAGAAGATGCAGCAATTGAGCTTGGGGTAGCTGAGCCCCATCCATCCCTTGGCCACTGTTCTTCCTGGAGAAGCCCTCTTGTTCATAAGCCCCTCCCTGTCTTACCCTCTCTTCCCCCACCACCCTCCACTGGGGATAACAATGCCACTTCAGCACAGCACTTCTGGATTTGTAAATGAAAAGCCCCATTGATAATATGCCTTGTGTAATTGTTTGAACATGCTTTGCCAGGCAGTAGCAGGTGGCATTCAGCAGTAAACAGCCTGATTTTTTAACTAGTTACGATAGCGGAAAATTGTAATAATTTCCCTAGACAAAGTCTTGGCATCACTGAACACTCTGGGATTTTACCATCAATGAGACCTGGGTCAGCATTCAGTCCACTGCTGGTTTGTGATTTCTCCCCTTGCCCTTGGCAACCTTGAGGAAGATTTGCCCTACTGGGACGGAGGTGGCAATCTGATTGTAGTGCTGAGGATTGCCTCCTGCAACAAACAGTTATGGTTATTGACAGTCCTGGTCAGAACCATGTCATTAGTTAAAATGTTGTGAAATTTTAAAACTAAGGATTTACAACTGAAAGGATTTACAACTGAAAGGATTTACAACTGAAAGGATTTACAACTGAAAGCATTCTCCTGGCGAAACTGGCTGCTCGAGGCTTTGCTGGGTAAAAAACTGGCTGGATGGCCGGGCCCAAAGAGTTGTGGTGAATGGAGTTAAATCCAGTTGGCGGCCGGTCACGAGTGGTGTCCCCCAGGGCTCGGTTTTGGGGCCACTCCTGTTTAACATCTTTATTGATGATCTAGATGAGGGGATCGAGTGCACCCTCAGTAAGTTTGCAGACGACACCAAGCTGGGTGGGAGTGTTGATCTGCTCGAGGGTAGGGAGGCTCTGCAGAGAGATCTGGACAGGCTGGAGCGATGGGCTAAGGCCAACTGTAGGAGTTTCAATAAGGCCAAATGCCGGGTGCTGCACTTGGGCCACAACAACCCCCAGCAGCGCTACAGGCTTGGGGAGGAGTGGCTGGAGAGCTGCCAGTCAGAGAGGGACCTGGGGGTGTTGATTGACAGCCGGCTGAACATGAGCCAGCAGTGTGCCCAGGTGGCCAAGAAGGCCAATGGCATCCTGGCCTGTATCAGAAATAGCGTGGCCAGCAGGGACAGGGAAGTGATCTTACCCCTGTACTCGGCACTGGTGAGGCTGCACCTCGATTACTGTGTTCAGTTTTGGGCCCCTCACTACAAAAAGGCCATTGAATTACTCGAGCGTGTCCAAAGAAGGGCAACAAAGCTGGTGAAGGGTCTGGAGCACATGTCGTACGAGGAGCAGCTGAGGGAACTGGGGTTGTTTAGTCTGGAGAAGAGGAGGCTGAGGGGAGACTTCATCGCCCTCTACAGCTGTCTGAAAGGAGGTTGCAGAGAGCTGGGGATGAGCCTCTTTCACCAAATAACAAGTGATAGGACAAGAGGGAATGGCCTCAAGTTGCACCAGGGAAGGTTTAGACTAGATGTCAGGAAGTATTTCTTTACAGAACGGGTTGTTAGGTGTTGGAATGGATTGCCCAGGGAGGTGGTAGAGTCCCCATCCCTGGAGGTGTTTAAGAGTAGAGTCGACATAGCGCTGAGAGATATGGTGTAGGTGGGAACTGTCAGTGTTAGGTTAATGGTTGGACTAGATGATCTTCAAGGTCTTTTCCAACCTAGATGATTCTGTGATTCTGTGTTTCTGTGATTTGGAAACCTTAGTTACAGAGTCACTGCTTCTGTCTAGGCTGTGAAAGAAAAGAGCAAGTGTTACACTGTGAAGTGGTAGCTTAGTTTTTGGCTAAAAAGTAGCAAAATACTCTGTATGTCATACAGAAAACCAACTTTGTAATGAAGATCAGGTTTTTTTAGGAAAAAAAAAGTGCAAAGCTGTACTGTCAGCTAGTGGATTTTTTTTTCCAAACACTTCTGCAAGAAGCATATGGAAAATTTATACTATGATTTTTCCCAAAATGTAGTCTAAATCTGAAAGAGCTATTTTAAAGCAAATTCAGTATTAAAAAGTTTCAAAGCCATTAGTTGTAAACTGTGCATTATTTATTTGGACATAATTGCTTTTGCCTATTTCCTGTAAAAATGGATCCAACCTGCTGACACTTGCAACAACCATTTTTTGTTTCATTTTGGCACGGTCAGTTACTGGAGGCTTTTAGCACCATTGTAAGGGATAATACGTCATTTCCCTCCCACGTTGCCTTTTTTTTCTGGCTAATTTGTCTATATATGTAATCTTCCTAAAGTGGATTGGTCTTAGATGTCCCTATACTTAGAAAGCTTTCCCTGACATCTATACAATGGCTTCCTCACTGAAAATCAAGCTGATTTATTTCTCATCTATTCTTGATGAGGCTGGCCAACAACTGATCCCAAATCTCTTTATAACAGCCTTTTATATACTGAAAGAATATTCTGCTTTCCATTTTTTATTCTTTTTTCTGAAGAGGTTTGTCCTTCCTTCTTCATTTGTTCAAACTGCCTTTCTTTTAAGTAAATGAACAAAGTAGTTCTCTATAACAACATTAATGATAGAATTATTCTTTAATCATTTAAGAAATCAAAGAATATATTTTGTTTAAAAAATTTCTGACTCATATTGTTTTGTGCCTATATCTTTTTAGTCTTAGTGTCATTCCTACTTCCTTCAAGCACACCTGAAAAAAAAAATATACACTGAAATAAATAAATAAAAGCAGCAACACAAATATTATGATTTGCATGAGGAGAAGAAATGTAAATTAATTTCCGTTTATTTTAAGGAAATTGAGCTACTCTCAAAGCTCATCACTTTTTTTTCTATCTGTTGTCATCATGATGTTTTATTCTGTGACATATTTGTAAGGTGTGCTTTTTGGTCAAATGGAAAAATGTGGACTTCATATTGGTTCTCAATTGCACCAGTGTGAAAGATACAGGATGGAGCTGTTGTTTTGGTAAAGATCAAGAACGTGTCATATGTTCAGCGAAGTTTATCACCTATATTCAGCAATGTAATGTGCAAATACACAGTAGGGATATTGCTAGCTTAAGAAAGGAAGGTGGTAGATGGATATAATTATAAAATGTTATGATGCATTTATCTGTTTAATTGGATGATGGGGCTTGTACCTGACTTCTGTACCTGTACCTGTATCTGTACCTGACTTCTACAAATCAAATCTCTCTCCTTGCACTTTTGAGAAGGAGAACTGGGGTCTTGGACCTTGTGCTGCTGTAGAGTTCCTACATGAAAATGCATTCAGATGTTTTTGGTAAGATAATAGAGCATTTGGAGATGGGCTGTGCAGTATTGGGCGCATCAGGGAGCAGCAGTGGTCTGGGGTGGGGTTTCTGTTGGCAGCTGCAGCCAATACTGAGCTCTGTCTGGGTCACCAGAGAGCAGCCAGGAGCAGTTGGAGCAGCTGCAGGAAAGGGGGTCTGTCCTGGAGTTCCCCTATGATGCTGGCACCCGCTGGAGAGCCCGTTGCAGGGGCTGAGCTGGTGGGAATATAACTCTCCCTGGAAGGCGGGGTGTCAAAATACATGAAGAGTTGTCTTTTGGTTAAGCCATTCTTACTGCCCTTAGAAAAGGGCCTGACGGCAGCCTTCTCCCAGGTTCAAGTCTCTGAAGCGGTCGGGGAAAGATCTGGTGCAAGGGGTGCAGGCAGGAAGGCGAGCAGGGCCGGGCAGGCAGCACCTTGCTCTCCACTCACCTGTATGCCGCACTTGCGTGATTGTTTACATCACCTCTGGAGTCCCTCTGCTCCTCTTGCCTAGTGGTTAGGATGCGTTTGTGCTTGTCCTTTCTATTTTCAGGGCAACAAAAAACTGGCAGTTCGGGTGTCACGGTGCATTTAGCCTCAGAGGCTATCCAGAGAGAGGGAGGCAGCTAGCTACAAATAACTTTGTTGCAGGGAAAAACTGATCTTGACTTATTGTCTGATTTCAGTGCATCCATGCTCTCTCTGTGTAATAAATAGTTCATATTCACTGCTTCATTTTGTTTTCTTTACTAAGCTGTTATAGTGGAAGAAAAGATATCTGTTCAAAGACTATTCAAAGCTAGTTTTGATGCCACAGCATAGACGGAATAAAGAAATACAACAGAAGTTGATGCTCCTGCTAGTTGGGGTGGGGAGAGGAAGTCCAAGGATGTGAGTGGGAGAAGCCCATATAAACCCGCAGGATGACAGCACGGCCATCTGGCTGTCTTGCAGGCACCGGCTCAGATGTCCTCACTTCTCCGTGTATGAGAGATTTGTAGAAGGCAACTGTAGCAGAAAATGTTACCCATATCCTAAAGGCCAGGTTGCAACAGCCGAGTGATGCTGTGAGATAAGGGTGTGGGGAGAGTAAGGCGGTTGTGATGGCTGGGGCCGTGCGGCAGAGGAGCTCAGCCCCACTCACTGCAGATGCTCCTGGGCAGCTGGCTTGAAACCAGCACCCTCAGCGGAAAGCTGCTTGAGGTGAACCAAGCGGGCATGACCTGACCTGCCACGTTGCCTCGCATGGATAACTGGATGGGTTCTGGGGACTCATTCTTGGGCTGCAGTCAGAGTGGGAAGCAGGGACTGGAGGAGCAGGTAGGGTGGCTGGCAGGGGTCGGAGGGAGCAGCTGTGTGTCAAAGAAGAGGGACTTCTGCGGGTGGAGAGTGGGGATGGAGAATAGTTGTTCAGCAGATGAAATCTGCGGCGCTAATTTGAGAGTAAGGTAAGATGGGAAGAGGAGCTGATGGAGATGAATAGCTGGAAAAAGTATCCAGGAAGCATGGGAAAGAAAATCAATACACGATCCAGTTTGTGTTTTATAATTACTTGGTGAGCAAAAAGGCAACTATGAGATTAGTCTCTGAATGAGAGAGAAAGCTTGCACATAATTTGGACAGATCAACGGCACCTCCTCATTGCTTAGGCTGTAACATACATGAATTACTACACGAGGCTATGTCCATGATGATTCTTCTAGCTGGAGAAATTATTTGAATTTTCAACTAGGCTTCTCCTTAGAGAGGTAGCTTTTGTGTAATAATGCTCATATGTGCAGATGTTTCTTATCTTCTTGAAAAAGGAAGTAGGAGAGTTATTTCAAGGCAGTCAGGATACCCTTATCTGGTGCTCTCCTTTTTTCAATTACTGCAAGATGTGCAACTTGTCACAGAAGAGGAAATGCTTATTTCCAGGAAAAGTAGCAGTTGAAAGTGTCAATGAGTATGTTATTGGGGAAAAAAAACCACTGAAACAACCTTGTAGAGTAGCTTGTATCGTCTTTTCATAGCAAGAGAGGAGGCATGCATATGTTTTCTGTAAGATTACTCAGCAGAGAACAGCTAGTATGAGCATCCAGCTATCTCTGGCACTTACTTAAAAGGGGACAAATTTGTCTCCGAAATGTCTGGGTCATTCCACTAACTGTAGCAGAAACTTGGATTACTGATTACTTTACCAAGTTAGCTCAGATCAGAGAAGATGAATCCCACCCCCCTCCTTCCTCAGTGCTGGAGGTGCTCGGTGCAGACAAGCCGTTCCGTGGGTGTCTGGGCGGCGCTTTGGCAAGGTTTGGGCTGCGTGGCAGAGCCGCATGCCATCTCCAAGTAGGAGCAAATATTGGCTCTCGTGCACTGTTTCATTGCTGCACAGATGGAGTCAAAATGGCGTTTCAGGCTGACTTCTTCATGGTTGTTTATGGCTTGTAGTGGTTTCAGGAAACGCTGCAGTATTAATGTTGCTGGGATTCTTGGATGGTGCCATTTCCGTCACTTGGGGAGCCATTGTTCTGGTGTGTGAGGGACTGCAGAGCATTTGTCTGACACAGAAACAGCACACAAACATTTGTGCTAAGACATACTGCCTTTTTTTTTTTTTAATTCTAATTTTTAATTTTCTTATGACATTTTTGCTTTGTGATCTATCACTCTGTACTTCCTACAGGTCTTAACCAGTAGTTTAATCAAAACCTTTGGTTAACACAGATACTTTTTTTTTTTCTTTATGTAAGAAAAGTTTGAAAATTTCCAAGGTGGTGTTTTCCAAGGAGTTGTTTTCACAGACCACAGCAGCTTGTTGACATGTTAGCAACAAACGTAAACCTACACAGTGGTGAGAGGGATGATTAGAAACTGATCCAGGAGGTTCATACATTTGTAGTGGATTCAGAAGAGGAAATCTCTCCCTTTTTCAGATGCAGAAAACTCATCTAGTATTACTGTGCACTGCCTTTATGCAAGTTATTCTCAGGCTAATACAATTATCAGCATTCACAGTGATAGCAAAAAACCTTCCGCCAACATTCCTGTGAAGCTGTGAATCACACTTCTGTTGAGATGCCTCTTGATAGACTGCATGAACAATGGTAGTTAGAGATATTTATGATGAGTTATAGTATAAATATGAACAGTGTGAATTATAATATGAATTATCTTTGATTTGCAGAATATGTTACATCTATTGAGCTAATGCTCATAAAGATGGGGTTACCTGCTGTATTTACAAAGAAATGGTCTTGTCCAGTTATGTGGCTGGCCTTGTTAGACCTGCTTGTTAATCAAACAGTCTTAACAACCCCTTCCAGATAGGTTAAGTAATACTCTTTTCAGTTTGCTGTTGTGGAAGCTAAATGTGATCAAAGGTGTGAACCACTGGTATTGAATCTGGTATTTGAAGCTGGGAGCTGCTTCCTGCACGGGTAGTCTTTTGAGCAAGTCTTTATTGTTCGGTGTGTGTGTTCCATTTTTGTAACTGTGGTTTCTCAAATCATGGTTCATTAAAGTGAAATTAATCTAAAAACAGGATTTAGGTAGATGTTATGTAGGTGTTGAAGGATACTGTAAGGCCTGAAATCTTCCCATTCGCTTATTCAACACAGAAGTTGTTGTGTTGGAAGGCACTCTCTGCTGCCTGTTATGGCTGCGTACTTGAGTGGGCGTGCAGGAACTGGATGTTTCTTCAGGTTTATTTTGAAACTTTGACAAGGACATCAGGAGTCTGAATAGATGCTCTTGCCTTACAGCTTTCTTCTGTGAAATACTGATCAAAGCAATAGCTTTAACTGTTGTAGGACGTACTTGCCTCTCTCTCCTTACCTCATAAGATCCTAGAGAAGGATTAAATGATGTGGTTATGGTGCTCAGAAGCACAATATTTGTTGGTATGGGCAGTGAGTCTCCAGCTCTTGTTTTTCAGAGTAGCTTGTTTCCAGGGCAGCTCCCAGGGCATTTTTGTGCAGCTTGGAGGGAGCCCAGGGTGGGCTGCTGAGTCACTCCCAGGGTGCAGAAGTGCAGGGGAGGTACTGGGGTGCAGAGGAGCAGTCCTGGCCATGGCACAATCTTACAGACTTCTCCCTTGCATTTTGCTGCAGTCAGGAATTGGACATCTGCTACTGTGGCTGTGTTGCTTTTAGGCCCAGCCTGGGGAGGTCTGCACCACAGTGACAGCTTCTGCTTTCCTTTCCCAAAGCCGCTTTAGGGTTTGTATGTTCATATAAAAGTGGTCATGGCCGTACCTGGTGTTCAGCTGGTGGCCAGCCTTGGCTCTGAGGTTACTTGCCTGCATGTGGCTTGCTTGTGTAGTTGCTTGTGCCCAGGATTGGCGTGGACTGGCTTCTGTACATTGGGAACCATGCTCCTCCTGCTGTGAGGCTGCTCAGAGTTAAACTGTAGAAGAACAGAGAGGAGGAAGGATGGGGAACGACATGAAACATATTTGTTTCAGAGACATCTAAGTTTTGGTGAAAATTGGAATGGAACATTTGTGTGAACTTAATTAAAGGGGGAAAAAATAGTATGGTTTTATTCTTACTGGAGTAGCTTGTGACGATGCCATCATGGACTCACACGTCACTAGAAGCGAACACGTAACAGGAGGAGAGTGATTGTGTGGTCCCTGCAGGCGCGGGCAGCAGGAGAATGCTGTGCGGGTTGCAGGGCTCAGTGCTGCCAAGGTCTGGAGGTGCAGCTGACTGTCTGCTGCTGCCCTTCCCTGCTGGGTGCCATCAGGCAGTCATACTCTTCTCTTACTCTTGTCTCCTCTGGCTACTCCTCAGTTCTTCCTCTCTTTCTCAGGTATGTTGGTAAAGGTTTTTGTTTTAAGCAAGTGCTTTTGTTTGCAGGCAAGGATCAAGGAGGTACTGTTGCCCTGTCTGTGTACCTACCCAAAAGTCAGCTCCAGGCAGTGTGGTGTTCTACCCCCACTTATGGGGAAAAACTCTGAGTCATGTTGAACTATCTGAATACCTGTCGATTAGAAAATAGCAACACCTTCACTGCTCAACATGAGCCTAGATGTGTGGGTCGCATCCCACATGGGTCAGGGAAAATGGCAATTTCGTCCCCCCAGCACAGAACATGCTGTTTTCTCGGGTGTATTATTTGCACTTCACAAATACTTCTCCTGCTTCGCACTGTGCAAAACAATGCTGTTTTGTTTTCATGCTTTCTTCTCTCTTGGTCAAATGTTTGTGTTTAAGACTTGATTAGTTAAAGCACTCAGGAAAATTAACTGAAGTAGAGCCTGCCTTTTTCAATGGCAAAATAAAACATGAGGCAGTTTGAGTGTTTATCTTGCTCACAAATGAAGGCTCAGATAATACTCTGCACATTGTTATTGTTTTCTTTCCTTTTACTGCTTTTTTGGGTACATCAAAAATGCCTTACTATGCAGCAGGCATCATCAAAAGCTAGCCTGACAAGCAGCCTGAAACGCTTAATGGCTTTTTAGTAGATCAGTTGAGTAATTCTAGCAGATTGCAGATCACCCTTGGACACCCGTTGTATGTATTTAAGAACTGTCTCTCCTCTGCTTCTCACCTGGCAGCTGGAAACATGTTTTGCCTCTGGCTAACTCTGCAGTCTGGCTTTTTAAAGGAGGACATCTGACACTGGAAATGTTACCTCCGTTATCATTGCTATTCATTAACTTTCAATAGTGGTAGTTGTTATCTTACAGCATTTTGTCATGGGTAACATTACCCGTCAGCCCAAACTGCCTTAGAGCAGAGTGCTCCAGTTGCTCCCCTGCCCCGGGAGGGAGGAGCAGGGGTCCCTGCAGGGTAGGCAGGAGAGAGGTTTTTCTCCTTGTAAAAACTGCGACAGGGCTTCAAAGCGAAGGCCATGTAGCCTTGTGCCTGTGTGCGCCCCTTCAGGCTTCTTGGCCTTTCCTCAGCCCACCAGGACACCGCCCAGGCTCCTGAGTGATCAGAGGAGGACGTGTTACCTCTGGTAGGAAAATGGTAGCATGCGTCCTTTAAAACAGCAAAATGAGGATTGCAATGAGGTAAATCAGTCTGGAAACTGGCCTGGCTCTAAGTGTGGTCCTAGTTCTCTGTTGCCTGCAAAATGTATGTTGTCCTTTTCCCTCCCTTTTTTTCTTGTCAAAGTCACAGACTGCATTTTTGTCCTACCAATTTATTTCAGTCTGTGGAAAAATTGAGATCTCTAGCTTTTTTGGTCCACTTAAAGAATTTATCAGACGGGGATTTTGGTGACCACCGGTCATGAAAATACTGAAACAACCTGACAAACATCTGCAGAGATTTCTGCGCTCGGTCCCTGTTGCAGGCTATAGGTAGCTATATCATCATGATTTATATATAAATATCCCCAGGATGGAGGTTTAATTTGGGGACCTGTTGAGACCTGCTGCCTCCAGCCCTTGCCAGCTGCTGGGGCAGTGGCCGGCTGGCCGGCAGTGCTGGGTCCCTGGGTGAAGCAGCTGTGCCCTCTGCTGCCGGGCTTGTGGGGCTTCACTCCCGGGATGAACCCTGAGAAAGGGCAAACCACCCGGGGCTGGTCAGGTCAGACCCTTAAAAACTCGGGGGACGGGCTGGGCTGTAAAATCTAGTTAATAAACACCCTGTTTTACTGGCAGAACAACACGCGAGACATTTAAAAATCTTCTTTATTTGCCATCCCAATTGTACTACAAGTCAGCATCACCTTTTTGGATTTTATTTTATTCTCTTTCATCCTCAGATTATTCTGCAAACGAAGAGGAAATAATTCTGACAATCATTTATTGAAGGTAGCTAATAAAACAATGGAAGGATGTAGGCTGAGGCATAAATGGGATATTGTGACAGATGTAGATGATTATTAACCAGCTGATGTTTCCGCAAAGGCTTCTAATCACAAACACAGCATGGAGTGAATCTGGGTGTATTAATAGCAAAGGTTTTATGGAAAATCTGAGTGTGGGCTTTTTCTTTAACATCCCATTTCCTGCTTTAATGGATAGAGTGTGAAGCTTTCATACAAATAATTTGGAAAAGATTATTTTGCATCTCTGACATTAAGTACATGGTACAGGCCAGGAACAACATGTTGCGGAAAGATTTCTTGAAAAGAACTCCTACAGTGATGCTGTGACTAGTGTCAAATGCTAAATTCAGTGATATAATAAAGCCAAGTGGCTGTGGTAGAGGAATATCTATTTGTGTCTATGCAACCTATGTTTTAATGTAACTTCGTAAGGAAGAGGAAGATATTATCAGAGAGGTCGTTATGCTGCAAAACTTGTGGGCTATGCTTCCAATTTTTTCCTGGCTTTCTATCAAATGTCCTCTTTATTTAGTTTTAGTCTCATATTGTCCTGTGTTATGTTTTGGGAAATATAATGCTAGGTTTCTACTATAATCACTGGGTTAGAGTTGAAATACTTTAAATGTACACCTTTCTTTCTGAGGCTTTGCTACAGCTTTGGCCTGTCACTCTCCTTTTCAGAATTCTGAGGGGGGAATAAAAAGGTTAAACAGAAATTACCCAAATAGAGCGATGAAAGCTCTATTTAACATCTTATACCACAGCTCTGCAAATATTGAGTCCTGATACCATTTGCAAGTGTAAACAGTTTGTTTGCCTTATAGCAGCTGGTATTTTTGATACGTAGAGTTGTTGCTTGCAGTGGGGATAAAATGGGTTAGAAAATGATGAGGAAGGGAAATATCATTGTACTGCTATAATACATTAAAAAGACAATATGAGTGCCAATGCATGTGTTGTTTATAATAATTTGTATTCTGCCAGTATCAGCCAATATATTTCAGACATTTTGTGACAGGAAGGGCCCCATCTTAAAATATGAAAATAAGATAAAATAATGTAAGTTTAATCAAAAGATATGGACAGGAACCAGTTTCTCCACCAGTCACCCCCAGCACTCCAGAAACGTGGTATAAAGTTTAAAGCTGAAGGGGACCAGCAGTATTGAACTCATGGTTCCTCTCGCTGCAGCGTGTGCTTTCTGTAGGAACGCTGACGGGTCTGCAACAAAGCACGGCACTTGCTGCGCATGGTCTCTCCTAGCTTTGGAGCCTGTTTTCTGGTGGCTAATAAAAAACCCCTTTATTATTCCTGATCTTAATTCTTCTCTATTTTTTTTCTTTATTTTTTCTTTCTCCCCCCCCCCCCCCCCCCTCCCCAAGCTGTTGCTCTGCTAAAGAAATCTACTTAAATTAAGCAGTCTGTGCCAAGTGAAAGCATTCAGCTATTGGTGCTTTTTGGTCTGTCTTTGAATAAACAGAGCCTTCCTGAAGGCAGGGCAGTTCCTCAGGAATTCCTTTATGGTGAATTAGGCAGGGCAGTGATGAATAACTGGGGGCAAAGGACAGTCTGAGCAGCGAACCAAATTGATTACCTAAGTCCTCAGCTAACTTCTTTAGGGCAATTTTGGATGGGCCCGGGATCTTCTAAGGCATAGGTGAAGCCTAATCTCACCCTAGGGGTCTGCTCTTGTTTTCTGCCATGTTATCTGCTGTGCCTGCATGCAGCTATAGAGGGCTGGAGCTGTGTAATGAATTAAGAGTTTGCGAGAAAGACCAGGAGCTGGCATCTTTGCACGGTCATGCTCAGGGAACCCTGGTGCACGTGAGGTGGTGGCAATAGGACATTACTGTGGCACACCAGGTAGCCCCATGTCACCGCCTGTCTGCCTCTTCACCCTCTGCTCCCTGGTGAACATGCCCCTGTGGGGCAGCCAACCCAGCTGCTGGTTTGCCATGGTGGCCTTCCCCCTTGGCACGTCCGAGATGGCTCCAGCAGGCACAGGTTTTGCCCCATGGCCATTTCCCATCCAGGTGCTCAAGGGGTCCAGGAGCTGCAGGGTCCAGCCTGCCCATGCCCCCGCTCACTCCTGCACCCCAGTGCGGAGTGTGCTCCTACCAGAGGAACACAGCAACATGATTTCACTATCCTGCCATGCTTTGGGGAGAGGTTAAAGCATCTGTCAAGAAACCTAGAAAGACCCTTTACCAATATTTTCTGTCTCCAGCAATCGTGTCATCTGCCATATCTTGTTATAGGAGAGAGCAAAGAATCATGGCATGGACTGTTGATAAGGGCGCTAGGCTTGGTAGCAGCCTAATGCGCTCCCTAGCAGCTTGAGAGACTTGTCATTCCCAGCAGTCCTCTCTTTTATTTTTTTTCTTTAACTATTTCTGGCTACTGAGGCTACCAGTGTAACAGCAGAGCATCAGGCCAGTCTGTAGGAGTGTGGATCATGATGCTCCTGTTGTATCCTGTACAAAACTAACATGCTGTCTGATCACTACCTTGAAAAGCTAAGGTGAATCAAAGGTTGTTTATTACCTGCATTTTTTCTTCCACTGTCCTTCTATCTCTTCTGAATGGTCTTTCTCAAGATTCATGTAAAATATGACCCATTGTTAGCCATCCAGTTAGGTTTGAAGAGGCCCTGGATTTAATATTGAGTACTGCACCCTGGTGAACACGTTGGGGATGTGATTGAAGGTAGAGTGAGAAAATGGAATGTGGGACTCAGGATGAGAGCAGGAGGGAGTAATGATTTCAGCCGTTTGTGTTTGCACTGCCAGCTCACTGTGCTGATAAGAAGCTACTTCAGCACCGTCTGGCATTTTCAGAGTTAGGCTGATGATGAAATTTGCTGCTTCTCATGAAAACTATACAGAGTTGCTGTGAAATAAGCTCTGAAATGGATTTAGGAGCATCCCCACTGTCATTTTCCAAAGAGCATGGACTTGGATGAGTAAGTCTTGGTTCCTGAGCTACTACAGCAGAGCAGCACTGGAAGTGGCAGCGGTCAGACTGAGGAAGTTTCCATGCAGTGCTGTAGCAGTCCCTAGGTGCACTTGGTCCTTACCTTTTCTCTGAAAGAAGAAAAATCAGAGTGCCAAACTTCAAGGGTAACTTGAGCTCACAGCCTTTAATCAAATCTTCACCTCAGTTACCTATATAGCACAGAAATTCAGTGCCTGCTGGGGGGAATAATTTTGATCTCAGATTTTTTTTTTTTTTAAATTTTTATTTTAAATGGAGTGTTCTGGTGGGAAATAGGAGGAGCAGCAGATGGAAGATACACAGGACAGCAGCTAAAGTTTCTTGGTTCCTAAGCTTACTGGTGGCAGACTGGCATGCACCGTTTAGATTTACTCTTCATTTCCAGCTTCTTGCAAGCAATTGCTACTTCCAGAGGCAAGTCTCAAGATACCAGCAAATTCTTGAAAGAGTAATTTTTTTTCTTGGAGGAAAGAGGAAGGGGAAGCATTGTGAGAAGCTATATTTCATTATCTTGGATATAGAGAAGGGAAGTGAGTTCTGACACTGGCCTCTCCCTGTTTCTGGGATTAAGTTCTCATGCTCAGTAAAAATATTTTCTGGGTCAATATGCTTCCCTCCAGTAAATATTTAACTAGCTGCATCTTCATCAGAATTAACAAGGAACTACCCTGCTATAGATGGCACATACTTATCTTGGGACTTGGTTTCTTGTTCATTCAAATTGAGCAGGAATGGTAGATGACGTTTGGAGAGATAGGAAGAGGGGAAAGGCTGGGTGGGAAATTAAGTTCATAGACTGTCCAGATTCATTTTTTTTTTCTTGTCATGACCTTATGCCGAAAGTCAGTCTGATGTGGATTCACAGGTTGCCTGGTACAGAGGTCACACATGGAAGAGTTTGTCACATGCTAAATTTTGTGTTCAGTTTCTTTGCTTCTTAGTGCTATTTGTTGGAGAAGCTTATAGAAGGAGCCTGGGAAGTTTGACTGGGCTCTGGCCAAGGAATTGCAGCTGGTCTCCTAATTACAGAAAGAGAAAATGATATACAGGCCTGTGGGGATCTGTCAGACACAGATTTATTAGGCAGGATGGAGAGGGACTTAAAGCTATTGCCTCCTCTCAGTCACCCCCTCCCCATACAGTGCACGTGCACTGAGTTTCATGATACTTTTGCAGCCATGTGAAAGTCATCATCTGGAGCACCCTTATCATCTCCCTTCTCCCTGGTTCCTGTCCAGTATGCAGCTCCTCCAGGTTCCAGTTAATGGCTGCATAATGCAGGAAATAACATGTAAAATAATTTTATCCATATAAAAATAAGGGGTTCTGCAGTTTAGGACTGCTAAGTGATAATCCGACCACCTTTGCTGTCTCCTATGCCTCCTCAGACATCAGTAAGGAAAAACAATTGCCACAGATGAAAACAAGAGAAGAACCCAAGTGTGCTAGCTGCTGGAGTACCAACTAGTTGGGATAGTTAAAAAGAATGAAAAAAAAAGTTTGTCAACAGTGAAAGTTGTTGATTTATACTGGTTTCTGCAAAGCTTAGGTCCCCAAGTTCTTAGGACATTGCCTGGGGAGGATGAGGAAGAGGGACCAGCTCATATTGGGAGTCTCTGAGCTCTTCTCTTGAAGGACTTGCATGTAACTTCCCTCATGATTTTTGAATATGGGGAAAAAAACAGTGGGGGGACCTTACAGGGAAAGTGGGCAAAAACCTGCTTGTCATTCATTTGTGCAGTTCCAGGCTTTAGCTAATGTCCCTTGGACTTCTTGCTGTCTTTTCCCCCCAACACAGCACAACCCTCTTGCGAGGACTGCAGGCAGAGGTGTGCAGTGAGGGCGCACAAGTTTTATACCATTTATCTAATACTGTCACGACTCTGGGGACACAGTTTGTCCCAAGCTAATCTGAAGAAAATTTATAGCTGGGAGTGAAATCCTGGCTCTGTGGTAAGCAACCTCATGCTAATTTTGGTTTAGCTGGTATTTCACCTTTAGGAATGTGAAAGTAAATTCATCAAAAAAAAGTGTTTTTTAAAGGGAGTAAGCATCAGTTAAGCCTTAAGCACTAGTTTAGTATACAGGACCTCAGTAGGATAAAGATGTGTTAAAAGTTAAACTTGTGCTTAAAATGCTTTTCTGAGGTTTTTTCACAAATGGAAACCTGAGTGCTCCAGTTGTTGTACTCTGGCTGCAGTATTCTGGAGTGTGTGCGCCACCCTAACATATGTTTTTCAAAGCTGGGGGAACTATTGCATGTTATGTCATTCTTCATTTCATGACACTGTTGATGCAAACCAGGACAGGAAGCTGGGTGGGATCACAATACATCACTTACATTTCTTTTCTCTTTTTTTGGTCTCTTCTTGCTCTCTGGAAGGAAAAAAGCATTAAAGCAAAAAAGAAAGAACAGACTTTGAAATCTAAGTGGATAAATGCTTCCCTTTTGAGAGAAACTGTGCATGTTTTTTCTAGTCTTCCATACAGTGTAATTCTTAAAGACAAAAAAAAATGTCAAAAATTAAAAGTAATGTTAAAAATTGTTTTGTAACTACTGTTTCCTTTTTGACCTTGCTGCTTGACTGTGATTACAGAAGAAGCTGATCAAGAGATCTCAAGAGTTGCAGCTTCCTGGGATTGTCTGTCAGAGGAATGAAGAGCAAAAGAATAACTTTCCGTTATGAAGTATGTGCCAATATATTTTAAAGTGTCCTTAAAAGACTTTTCTTTGGACATAAGTTAGTGAATTCGAGGACCCAAGAGGCCAGACCAACAAACAGATAACAGTCCTTAAGCTATTTTTTTAAAATGAAAGTCAGCAGTTCATCTCTGTAACATTTCCTGTGTAAAATACTGGCATGCCTTTTGGTGCTGGTTTGCTATTGGGGTTGTTTACATTAGGAAGCAGAGTGACCTAAAGAATTAAGCATTTCTTTGAGGAAGCATTGTTCCTTTATGGTGAATATATAAAGTCCCCCCTTCAGCAAGCAGCTGGAATCCGGCAGCGGGAGGCATTAGGATTGATCTTCTGCTTTTCCTTAACGTTCCAGTCTTCTTTTCAACTAGCACTTTACTGAGACAGCACTGTCTTGATTTATCTCAGAGCCAGGACAAAAGCGTTTCCCTCGATGACCTTGAATTTCTTCAGCCTCCTCCACCTGCTGGTTTGATATTTTGGGCTAGATGTGCTCGTCTTCCCAGGAAATGCATGGCCTGGCTGCTGAGTGGCCTTGCTTACAGTCTCTATTTGCAGTCCTTGCAGCTCAAATGGTTTGCTCCAAAAGCTGTACATGGATGAAGGGCAGCTATTATGTTCAGCAATTTTGGTTGATTTTTACTTGGAATAACAATATTTTTATTTCTTTAGACTCCGGTGGGATTACTGTCCTGTAAATGCTAGTGTACATGCTTCACTGTAAGTGAAATTGGTGCCTAGGGTATCAAGATGGAGCCCTTTAATGTTCTTTTCTCTGCTGCTGAGGTACCTCATCTGTAGTTGAGTGGTTAGCTGCATACTGAAAGTATTTGTTTTCATCTAGAAAGTGACTCATGCCCAGTTAAATTGCAAGTAGCAGCGCCACAAATTCATCACTTCCCTGGCTGTATGAATGGGTGTAAAGAGACTGTACCCTGCCCTTGGGAGTTGTGCGTGACCTTTCTTCCTCTTTTGAAAATTGAGTTTATTCTGTTCTGGAAAAATAGCAACAATAAGCATTAGTTGTCTTTTCAGGTGGATAGAAGGTGCCTCAAAGTTAAGTACTATTGCATCTAACTGCCATCTGAGGGGAACAGTCTTGGAAAAGGAGGGATTTGTGTTGCCTGCTCACGCAGTGCCTGTGTGAAGAGGCCTCTGAACGAGTGCAGCTATTGTATGAGCATGAAGCAGTAAATGGCATTTCGTCTGATTCTTATTATGCAATCACATTACCTTCATGTGTGGCCTAGGGAGGGAAGTGGGAAAGGAGGTCAGAGCGAACCAACCCACTTGCCTCCCTGGTGGTAAACCAGAGTTTTAAATGTGAACTAATTTGGGGTAGGAGAAAACCAGACCAGCATCTGATGTCTCTGACAGCAGGCTTTTGCCGTGTTCAAATCCCATACACATGTGGAAATGGGGCTTCATCAGCATGGGAGGGTTTGGAGTGAATTGTGCTGCCGTGCTGAGGGTCACCTATGTGTGGTAGTAGTGAGTGTGTTAAATTGATTTTGTACTGGGTACTAGTTGTCTTCCTAGAGCTGTGTTGGTTCTCCTTGGTTATTTGCCATGAAGAATTTTCTTCTGGAACTGAGAAGTTGTCATCATACTTACCTTTTTGCATATCACTAAGTCACATTATACCGAATCATTCTTATTTAAACATTTGTATGATTGTACCTAATTTTAGCCAATTCTTAATTTGGCACTTTAATGTGTACATTTACACATGACATTTTCATGGCTGGTTAATCTGTTAATTTTGTCAAGTTGTATTTTTTAAAAATTTGAATTATATTTAAAATGGATAAACAATGTATTTATTTTAGTTTGTGGACCAGAACATCTTCTATATGGTCGCTACAAGCAGAGAATGGAAAAAGTTTATCAAAATATGCAGTTACTTAACTGAACTAACAAAAGTTACTTAAAAAGACTCATGGAAGTGGAGCTCTGCTGCCCTCCTTCCCAGCCCCTTCCACGCCAGCCAGGTGGTCTGCTGCTGATGGAGAGAGAAGCTATAAATCATCATGCCCCTAACATTCCTGTACCCCTGTCCATAGGCACTGGAGGTGTCCTGGCCTCCAGCTCCTTATGAAAAGAGCAAATGATGATAAGTATGGAGACAACTAAGTGATACCTGGAAGGCATGTGATTTTGGCCAAAGAGGGATATATTGTGGAAGAAAAGGAGCGAGTATGACAGCAATGAGTATTTCAGGATAGAGTTGAGGAAAAAGATTAAAATTTGCCAGGTGGAAGATGTTTCTTAAAGTAAGTTAAAAGGAGGCACACTAAGGTACATGATCTGAACACCAGTGGTGGGGTTTTTTTGCTTGGTTTTTGTTTTTTTTTTTTACCTAATCTTGGCGAAATCAATTGTCTTAAGTGCTCTAGACTCCCCCACACACTCTACAGATGTTCGGTGAATACTTTATGAACACTGAGCAGTCTGTGAACTTAGTCCAGGTCTTGACAACAGTTTTATGGACTGATTAATGACCTGTGTTACTAGAGGTGCAGGTTTCCTCTTCTGTCTGCCGGTGGTGTAACTAAAACTTCCACAGATGTGGCTTTTGCAAAAAAACCCCCCACACAACCTCCCAACAACCCAGGGATGCATTCTCTTAAGGCATAGCTTCAGATGAGAAAGGAAAATGGAGAACTTTCTTCCCAAAAGCTGAAGAAGGAAGAATATATATGTTATATATTTTATAGAGTAATGACTTGCGGCTCTTAAGAACTACTTATCTTGAATGCTTAAAGCAGGGAAAAGCAGAGTAGATGCCACCCATCGAACCAACAGAGGAAGGAAAGCTGTGCTAGTTATTTTAACTCTTGGTTAGGCAAATAGGATTAGCTATGGTGGATTAAAATGATCAGATCTGAATTTTACTTTAATATAAGTAGGAGCCCAGACCATATGTCTTTGGGGAACCCCATCTGGTTTCAGGCATTTTTAGTGAGAAAATGAGACAGTTTTGATACTTCTGTCATCTGTTGTGGGGTTTTTTGGGGCAAGGGGGAAATTGCCACAGTTTCAATTTGTTCAGTTCATGAAGTTCCCGCTGGATTAATATTCTGTAAGTGAAATGTTTTGGGTTTGTTTTCCAATTTGTCAGCTTTACACTGTGTTTTCTAAAGGGACAGAGACAGCTTGAAAACTGAATACTCTAGCAAAAAAGAGACCTTAAAGTCCATCATTTCACATAGCCTTCATTGTGTTCAGAAAAATCTGGCGTGACCATTTTTTAGACAGAAATAGATCCCTCCTCTCCTCCCCCCCCCCCCCCCCCCCCCCATTCCCTAACTGACTTATGTAAGTCCTGCAAATCTTCCACATGCTCTTGAAATGCAAGTTTCTTAGTTCCCCTATGTTCCAGTGTGCTCACAGGTTCAGCCTTCAGCTAATGGTACAGAGGAAGAAGAGAAACAGATGAAACTATATGAAATAGATGAATTCAACACAGTGAAACAGCCTGGTTGTCCTTTTCTCCAGCATTTCTTTCTTTGCTTCAGAATAATTGCAGTGATTTGATTGGAGTTATTCCTGACATAAAGGTGCTGGTCAGGCATCATTATGGCGGTCTTCGTCTGTCACGCAGGTGGACTTGTAGGGTGTTACCAACCAAATTGCTTTAAAATACCACAGAAGTGTCTTTTTTTTAAACTTTATTTTAAAGAAAAAACTAGTATCCATTTAAAAGAAAAATCTTACATATGGGTTCATGGTTTAGTCAGCCAGACATGAATCCATGAGATTTTGCACTTAGTTTTGCTGAGAAGGGGTTTGCCATTTTGCAGTCTTAGCCCCTAGTTCTGCTATCAACCTGGAGCCTGTGGGATGAAGTTGCTGTTTCATCCGCCACCTCATTTGGATCCTAAATAGCTGCATCACCTCATAGAGTGCAAAATAACAATAGAAAACAGAAAAAATAATACTGAGCAAGACATGCATTATAAGGGAAAGTGAAAGGAACTGGTGTTTCTAGTCCCCAGGGAGGAGAAAGGAAAAAGCAGTACAATGGCTGAGTGGTACGAGCCGAGCACAGGAAGAAGGTTGCTGTTTATGGGCTTCCTAGGAGTACCTACATAAAGCTCGGTGTAGTATGAGAAATGCAATAATACAGAAAGAAAGGAGAAATTCATAGTTCTAAACATAAATTTGTGTATAGCAGAAGAGCCACACAACACTCTTCTCCAGGGAAATTGTATTTCCTGGTTGGTAAATGGTACTTTTGGGGTCACCAGAAATTCTGTTTCCCAGATTAACAACACAATATGGTTTTCTTAGTCCATGTTGTACATTTGCCAGAAATGCCATCCTCTGAGTCTGTGCTCTGAACTTGGGTATTTATTTAACCCGGCTTGCAGTATTTTGAAAAGACTACTCTCCCTGCCGATCATACTTGAGACAAGCTTGATTGTAACTGTTTCTTATTTTCTCAACCAATAAGAAGAAATGACAGAAGGCAAGACCAGACCTGCTGTTTCCACTCTGTTCTTGAACATAAAATGATTTAAACAGGGAACATCTCTCAAGAACCTTCTGTCTTGTGTATTCATTTATGCTGGTACAAAGCAGGAGGAAAGTGCTGCATACTGTGATGGGTCAAATTTGATGTCCAGCCTGCACCTGCAGAATAAGAGAGAGTCTTCTGTAGAGAGTACTCTGAAGGGAGCTGGATGTTCTTCAGAGGAATGAAGTTTGACTTGTAATCATGTCTTTAGGAAATGCATATGCATCCATTTGTGTTCATTTGTAACTTCTTGTGTTTAAGAGTCAAGGAGAAAAAGACATTTTGCCTGTTATTGCTAGATAACATGCTACATGCAAATAGAGCATCTACTTTCTTTCACCATCTGTAATGACCAGGTATCTACCACAGAAACATGTAGAAAGCAGGCATGAAAAAGGGCACCAAATATCTGTGAGCCAGTGAGCTATGTTTACTAGCTTTGGTTTATAATGATGTTGGGCTTCTCTCCGTGCCAAGGCGGAGGAGCTTTGGCCTCACAGGGAGCTTGGCAGCACAGCTGTTGGCCAGAAAGCTCTAGTCAGACTCCTGCCGAGGGGCTGGCCGACATTTCCATTTTCCCATTAGACTGTGGCTAGCAATTGGTGATAGGCATTTGGCTTAAAGGCTTCTCAACTGCTTCTGCCAGAAAGTGTGAAGATGAGTTTCTGTTTCTGCTCTTGTCCAAACATCCCAGAAGGCAGCCATAGGTGTGGAGCTTTGACAAATTTCTGGTCCTCTTCCTTCTCTTGCATGTTTCTGTCAGTACTTCTGAATCCTGCCTCTGCAGCAGTAACAATTTTCTTAAGCAACAGTAGCAACCCCCCGCCCCCCCCAAATCCAACCCCAAAAAACACCAAACAAGCAGTCCTCCTGTTCTTCTTTCCCTAAACTGATGAGGCTACACCTGGAGTACTGTGCCCGCTTTTGGGCTCCCCAGTACAAAAGAGAGATAGATGTACCAGAGAGAGTCCGATGAAGAGCCACAAGGATGATGAAGTGACTGGAGCACCTCTCCTATGAGGAAAGGCTGTTCAGCCTGGAGAAGAGAAGACTCAGGGGGATCTCATCAGTATGTATAAATACTTGAAGGGAAGGTGCCAAAAGAACGAAGCCAGGCTCTTTTCAATGGTGCCCAGTGACAGAACCAGAGGCAATGGGCCCAAACTGAAATACAGGAGGTTCCCTCTGAACATCAGGAAACTGTAAGGCATGACTCTTGGTTAGTTGACCATTCTTATTTACTAGTAACAGAATTGCTCATAGTTTAAATAATTTATTTCTGTGTACCTTCACAAAGTAACAAGGAACAAACTCAAAAATGTTTGCAATCTCTGCAAGGGTCACTGCTGAGTTTTCACTCTGGTTCATGTTGAAGTGTTAACTGTAGCTGTAACAGCTACGAACTATATAACTAGGATTAATCTGGTTTATTAAAAGCAATGTACTGTTGCTGCCCTATTGGTGTACTTTCACTCAGTTCTTTAGATGTTGGTGGTCCTAACAGGTGTCCCCATTAGAGAGGACTTGCTGCCTGTCAGGGATCTTGAGCACTGACAGTTTATCTTAACCTTACAAATACAGACCACCACACTGAAAATGAGGTGCTCTGCATGTGTTCCTGTGTGTGTATGTGTTCATTTATCAGTTTCATAGTTATTAACCTTAGTAGTTTGTTGTTGAAAAATGGTAAGTCACCAGAATATATTGCAGATTATTACATGGTGTTTGCTTTTTCCAAAATTTCACATTTCAAGAAAAGCATTTTATTAACCACATGATTTTTGAAAAGTTTCAAGCACATCTAATTACTAAAAGTTGCTATTTGTCCAAATTAAAATATTACACTGGAACCACTTTGAAAACGTAGAGCTGAAATGCAAACTAGACTGTGGATTTTATTTGTTCCAGAAACAATTAAGTAAAGTCTTGAGATCCAGACATTAGGTCCAGACATGAATCTTGCATTGGAAGGTTGACCAATTTATATGTTAGTGGGGGATATTTAACAAAGTTTGATTGGACCTGAAAGGTAGTGGCTGCCTAATATCTTTGATGAATAGAGAAGAGTTAAGGATTTCCTGGGGATGGCCCTGAGGTCATCTTGCATTTCACAAATACAGCCTGCAAGAAGAGGTTGCAGACTGTCTCATACATTGCAAAACTAATGCCAGCATCGATAAACTCAGTATGTAGTGAGTGTGTTGGGTGAGCAGAGTGTTCCTTTTCTGTATTTAGCACAGTTAAGCAAAATGATAATTTGCTTTATGTAAAGGTAACCTTTTCTTGATTTTAGGGGTTTTTTTGTTACTTTATTATCTCAAATTTGCAGAAAAATAAGGATGTAATAATGTGAATTTAAGCTGAGACAAGGGATATGTTTTATTATGTTGGCTCAGTGTACCTCACCAGCCCAGCATAAAGTCAAGAATACAATACCTAAAGTTAGGCATATTTTTAAGGACCATACTGAAATGAAAAGCAGATCGGTGTGGCTTCATCCTCTGGGTACTTTCACTGCTTTCGGCCTGATCCAAAGCCCACAGAAGTCAGTGGGAGCCTTTTTATTATCTGCGGTTGGCTTGGATTGGGCTCTATCTTCGTAATGCCATTATGTCAGCAGTAATATTTCAGGAAGCTGAAAGGCAGCTTGATAAGGTGGGAGAAAGCAGGCAGGACTCAGAAATTGCTGCTTCAGAGTAGACTGTTCACACAGGCTTGAGTGTTGTTTAGAAAGCGTAGAGCACTTCAGAAAAACAGATCTGCTTCTGCAAATTGCTTAGGGATACCAAAGTCAAAGAGCATCCAAACATTGCTTTGTGAGTTGCCTTTACTGCAAATAGAGTTAATGTTTCATTATATATGGAAAAATGCTATAGAATTCCCCTCTGGGCCTCACGGAAAAAGTGAACCAACAGGAACGTTAATTGTAACCCCCTTCTCAGATGCCAGGAAAGAGTCCTTGAGGCTGCCATACCCTAACAAGATATCCTGTTGAGGTCAAGAACATTTTTCTTCCCTGATCTGAGTTTTCTACCTCAGGCAAGGAGAAAGGAACTCAAATTAGTTGAGACAAAATAGGAAACAAAAAATGCCAATGCTCCGCTTGTTAATTCACATGAAACTGGGATGCATGTGGGGAAAGGCTTGTGTCTTTTCTGCAGTCTTCATGGTTGCCGGGAAGAGCCCCTTGCCCCTGTGCCTGTGAGACGGATGGCAGGAGGGTGACCATGCCTGGCCAGCTCTGCTCCAGGGGGAGTGCAGCATGCTGGAGGGGGTGCAAGTGAGCCTGGGCTGGGACCAGGGTGTGCAGAATTTCACAGTGACCCAGACATTATGAACATCTGCACATTGGGTTATTAAGGATTACATCCTTAAGTGGCTTAACTTTGAAAGCACTGAGTATGGGCAAAGAGGACCTCAGAAACCCCTGGTCCCTGATTCCCTTTTGTCCCTAAGCTGGGAATTAAGCCCAACTCTGTTGCCCTCCACGCGGCTCAGACTGGAAGTGGGAAAGGATGCCCTGTACACAGCAAGGGGAAGAGGAAATCCCTGGCCACATGACTTTGTGCAGATGGTTTTAGGCTTCTCACATAATCCTACACCTTTGTTTCTTGTGAGGGATCCCACATCTCCTTTGCCTGAGTGTAAGCATGTGTAGGAGGCTCAGTGGGGGAATCTTGTTGATTTAATTATTCCTTACATGTTGTTTGCCTGTGTATGGGACAGTTGAGCCCGTAATAATCAATCTTGCATGCTCTCCAACAGGAAAATGTTATGTATGATCTAAGCTGCATGCTGAAATGTGGTTATTGGAAATGAATTTTATGGCTGAATGGGCTAGCATCGTGTTGTTTCTTTGCTTTTTTGGGCTTTTAGTTATTTATTCACAATGTCATGCTGGCAAAATATTTTATGTCTTTTCATTTAGCTTGCTGACTTAATCTTCTGCTTCTGGAAGTGTTTATACACAGATGACAAAATATAGATTTTTCTATGTAAACTGCTGGCTTGCTTTTTGTTCATTTTAATTGAAAGGCTTATCTCTGTAGCATCTTTTTAAAGAATAGGAAAGGAATTTCCCAAACTCCTATTATATGCATTAAGGTAATTTATTTTTGCTATTTCTTATCCACATTGTGGTTGCTTAGGAACAGAAGTAATAAAATTAATTTTGAAGTCTTCTCCTTCCATTTGTCCTTCCATCAAACTGGCAATTCCCTATAGTTGTTTTGTTCCATATGGTAATCTACTAAATATTTGCATGTCTTCCCTTATAGACTTTGAATGTGTTTGTAAATCTCTTCTCACACATGTCTGTGTTTTGGTAATAGAGGTCTATTGCAGGCATTTGTAATTGCTACACTAATATGCTTTACAAAGTCTACATGAGGAACTCTGTTCAGGTGTTACAGTTTTGAAGGGATTCCAAATTTTAGAGGTCTCCTGATGCTGTGAAGAAAACAAGACAGTCCTGTTGATTGTAAGACTGTTGCGCTTTTTTCCCTGTTCAGAAAGGCTAGGATTGCATGAGATAATAACTGCTGCAGAGTGTGTTTGATTCCTGTTTAGGTAAGTGACTGAGAAATAATCCATCATAAGTAAAACTGCTGTTATTCTGCTTCCTTACTAGTAGTGTTCCCCTTCATTTCTATAGATATTGGAAGTGGGAATATCTTTGAATGATATGACTCTTTGAGTGTCATTTGTCTGTAACCTCTCATGCTGCTACATTAGTTTGTTTATACCTGCCATTTATCATATGGCAGATGAGAAGAAAAATCAATATATCAGGCTATTTTGCCTCCCCCTCCCCATAACTTCCCATACGTTGAGATGCTTACTGTTGCTCACTTAGTGTTCAGGCTTGAAACAGCATGTTTTAGATTTCTCTTTAATATAATTTACTTGTTTACTTCGTTTGGTAGGTGCAGTGCTTATCAGCAACATATCTCCTCTTTGTTTGAAGTGGGGTTTTTAAAAAATGTTGAGACATATACTGTGGTGTGTATCCTTGCGGAAGCCTGCCCTCCGTCTTTCATTGTACGGTGGGGATAATAGAAGTCTGCTTAACTCATGTGATTAAAATGGGACACATTGTGATGTTCTCCTCAATTAGCATGATCGGCTCCTGGGGAGCAAGGGAACCCTGGCTGCGGTGGTTTGCATTTTCTTCTCTAATGAGTAGAAAGAGTCTTTTGAGAATTGCTGAATAATTCAGACCATTAGGAACCTGTCAACTTAAACAAAGCCCCCTCTGACCAGAAAAATGGTTGTGAGCAGTTGGTCACCCTGGCAGATGTTGAACTTGTTCTCATTGTTTGCTCTGCTTCAGGCAAATAGCTTTGCAGCCTCTTACAGGATTTGTGCATCTCTCTGTTAAGGCGGTGGGTGCGGGTGTAATCAACACATGTTAGCCAGACTCCTAGCTTTTATACCCCAGTATTTCTTTTAGTTAATTTAATGATATTGTAATAAGCTGCTAATACTGCCATTTACTACTTTTAGTAGGTTTTCCAGCCAGCTATAATGAGAAACCACATTCAAGACTTAAAAAAAAAAGGCAGCCTCCCCCCAATTTGACTTCTTTAATATTCCTTCTGTTGTGTTAATTCCTTATTTTGCATTTTGAAGTGCTTCTCTACAAACAGGTTTAGAGGTATTGTCAGGCAGAATTTGCTGTATACTCATATTAACCTTATGATTTGAAACTTCACGAGAAACATTCATTACTTGAAACTTCCTATAAAATCATATACAGGACTACTTTAGTTAAAATTCATTATGCAACAAGATCTATTTTATATGCCTTTTGGTGCAGGCTATTGAAGCAAACACTGATTTGACACAATTTTCTTAGAAACTTTGCCATACTTATCCTTCTGTAACGTTTACTTATGTCTGCAGGTTTTTCTAACTTAATTGATGAACCAATGATCAGTAGTATAATGAAAAATTATTTAATATGTTTGGTTAGAAAGCAACGCCTTAAAGCTTCCCGCCCCCCGGCAACTGTTTGCGCTTCTGTCTTGAATGGGTGATAGCAAATAGTCAATCTTGCACAAGCAATTAGCTGGTCTGCTGGATCAGTTAATGGAACAAGCTATGTAGTAATGCAATGTGAAATAACATCTGTGCTTTATAAATATTTATGTTGTAAGATCTCCTAGTATATTCTTATGACAAATGACTTCAAATATTTTTACGTGTTTAATAGATGTGCTTTCTTCTAATGGCATGTGTGAAGGGTTCAGTTTGCATTTTTTAACCTAATGCATTCAAAAAAACCTTTCCACTCCTATTTTTGTGAGATTTGTCCCAAGTTTTAGATTTTTGTTCCTGAAAAGTAACACTCCTAAACTGAGAGCATTTTAATGCCTATCTGTTGTAGTAAAAGAAGATACAGTTACCTAGTTAACTAAAATTATGTAGTTAACTGAAATTTGTTACTGTCCATTGTGTATTGAAAAAGTGTATCACTGAAGTAGGGTGCTTGTCAAAAAACATGCATCAGTTTTGCTCTGGTGATATAGAAAGTAACATACACTGCTCAGAAGGAGTTCCCATTTGATCTTGTGTATCAGTATTTCTCTCTCACTTTGTTTTACAAAAATGAAGCTTTTACTGTGAGTTCTAAATAAAAGAAGACTATTAAAAGTATGAGCCTCTGAGGCTGTGCAGGGTGAGCCTCCCTGTAGCGGTAGCTACCACTGCTTCTGAGTGCCACCTTGGTCTCAGAGATTAACCCTTGTGAGGGCCTTGTTGGTCACGGATGTTGCAATAGCAACCTTGTCAAAACAAGCCCCCATTTTTATTGCTGACCATGACATTACATGGTGTGGGATATCATAGAATCATAGAATCATTCAGGTTGGAAAAGACCCTTGGGATCATCAAGTCCAACCATCAGCCCTACTCTACAAAGTGCTCCCCTACACCATATCCTCCAACACATCCAGGGATGGTGACTCCACCACCTCCCTGGGCAGCCTATTCCACTGTCTGACCACTCTTTTTGTGAAAATTTTTTTCCTAATGTCCAGTCTAAACCTCCCCTGTTGGAGTTTAAAGCCGTTCCCCCTTGTTCTGTCACTAATCACCTGTGAGAAGAGACCAGCACCAACCTCTCTACGATGTCCTTTTGGGTAGCTGTAGAGAGTGATGAGGTCTCCCCTCAGCCTTCTCTTCCTCAAACTGAACAGTCCCAGCTCCTTCAATCGCTCCTCATAGATCTGTTCTCCAGGCCTTTCACCAGCTTCGTTGCCCTCCTCTGCACTCGCTCCAGCACCTCGATATCTCTCTTGTATTGAGGTGCCCAAAACTGGATACAGTACTCAAGGTGTGGCCTCACCAGTGCAGAGTACAGAGGGACTATCACCTCCCTACTTCTGCTGGTCACACTATTTCTAATACAAGCCAAGTTGCCATTGGCTTTCTTGGCCACCTGGGCCCACTGCTGGCTCATGTTCAGTTGCTTGTCAATTAGAACCCCCAGATCCTTCTCTTCCACACAGCTCTCCAGCCACACCTCCCCAGGCCTGTAGCGATGCATGGGGTTGTTGTGGCCCAAGTGCAGGACCTGGCACTTGTCCTTGTTGAAGTTCATGCCGTTAACGTTGGCCCACCAATCCAACCTATCCAAGTCCCTCTGTAGTGCCTCCTTATCCTCATGCAGATTGACACTCCCGCTTAACTTGGTGTCATCTGCGAATTTACTGATAATGCACTCTATGTCCTTATCAAGATCATCAGTAAAGATGTTAAACAGAAATGGTCCCAACACCGAGCCCTGAGGAACACCACTTGTGACCGGCCGCCAGCTGGATTTAGCTCCATTGACCACCACTCTCTGGGACCGTCCATCCAGCCAGGGCTTGACCCAGCAGACCGTTCGCTCATCCAGGCCATGGGCAGCCAGTTTTTCTATGAGAATCCTATGGGGAACTGTGTCGAATGCTTTTCAAAAATCCAGGTAGATAATATCGACAGCTTTTCCCTCATCCAATAGTCAGGTCATTTTGTCATAGAAGGAGATCAGGTTTGTCAGGCAGGACCTGCCTTTCATAAACTCATGCTGACTAGGCCTGATCCCCTGGTTGTCCATTATATGACTTTTAATGGCACTCGAGATGACCTGCTCCGTGACCTTCCTTGGCACCGAGGTCAGACTGACAGATCTAGAGTTTCCTGGATCCTCCTTTCTGCCTTTCTTATAGATGGGTGTCACATTTGCCACCCTCGAGTCCAATGGGACCTCTCCAGTTAGCCATGATTTCAGGTAAATCATGGAAAGTGGCTTGGCGAGTACATCTGCCAACTCTTTCAGCACCCCTGGGTGTAACCCATCCGGTCCCACAGACTTGTGTGCATCCAAGTGGTGTAGCAGGTCTCTGACCACCTCCTCTTCAACTGTGCTGACCTCAGTCTGCTTCCCCTCCCCGTCTCCCAGCTCATGAGGCTGGGTGTCCAGGGAACAGCCAGTTCCACTGCTAAAGACTGAGGCAAAGTAGGCGTTGAGCACCTCAGCCTTTTCCTCATCCTTAGTTACCATGTTTCCCTCTGCATCCAATAAAGGAGGGAGATTTTCCCTAATCCTCCTTTTGCTATTAATGAATTTATAGAAACATTTTTTATTATCCTTAACAGCTGTAGCCGAGTTGAGCTCTAGCTAGACTTTGACTCTCCTAATGTTCTCACTGCATAACTTCACTAGATCTTTGGACCATTTGGTCCATATCCCTTTGGTCCATTGGGGTCAGCTGTCCTGGCTGTGTCCCCTCCCAGCCTCTTGCCCACCCCAGCCTACTTGCTGGCAGGGCAGAATGAGAAATGGAGAAAGCCATGATGCTGTGTCAGCACTGTTCAGCAATAGCAAAAACATTGGTGTGCTATCAACACCGTTTCGGTCACAAATCCAAAACACAGCACCATACAGGCTGCTATGAATAAAATGAACTGCATCCTAGCTAGACCCAGTGCGGGAATACTGATTGATCATTGCAGGCCAGGCTTCTCATATCCAGTGTGCTTAGTCACCTAGATTGAGGAGATGGGTTTGCTGCATACACAGTTCATGTCTTTTTCTCTCCTAATTGATTTCCCATTTTTCAGTAATGCTTCTGCCACATGTCCTGCCATCACGTGATCATACTTTATCTTTCTTCATGTAATTATACTGAAATTAGTAAGACATTAACCAAGGCACTTTGATTCCCCAACTATTCTCTAGAACTCGCTTGAAAATAGATAGCAAATAGTAAACCCATGTCTACAGTGGTGCTAAAGAACCATGTAACATAAAAATAAAGGAAAATTTCATCTTGCTCTAAACCTCAGGTGTGGTTTATCGCACGCCTTAAGTATCAGTGGGTCCTCTCTGTTTTGGATGCTGGGAAAACCCATTTGAGAGGATCATGAGCTGTGTTTGGAGAGTGTCTGGACAGCAGCCCCTCTCTGCTGAGTTGGGCAAGGGCATGCTGGCTCCCCAGATAGATGGGGATGGGGAGCATCCCTTTGATCTCTTGTATTACAGCATTTCACAGGGAGAACAGGAGTCTCTGACAGGAAGGTAGTAGCCACTTAGAGTATTGTAAGTCTCAGTGATAGCTGAGTGTATAAAATTGTTTTCATCTGCATCATTTTTCATTGCTTAACATCTATTCTGACCTATAGCCGGAGTTGTTAGACCTGTGTTGGTGCTGTCATTCAGTAAATGAAATGGCCTACTGGGATCTGTGTGCTCTGGCAAGAAAGAACGTGCTAACCATAGGTTCCTGTTTACTCTTTTCCCAAACTCCTCTGAATCAGAATTAAGTAATGAATGGCCTCAATTATTTTTGTCCTTTTCTATCTGACAAACATTTGGGGATGAGACCAGGAAGCCAAGTGTGTGAGCACTGGTTTGCAGAAAGGTGAGAAGTTCTCAGAAATTGAATTCACGTCTTCTAGAGGAATTTCATGTTGTGTAAAGTTTCCCTTCACTGCTGGTTGAATGGGAAACTGCTGCATTTCTTGTGAAGTTCCCCTTCAAGGCCAAAGATACCAAGGATGGACCTTTAGTACAGTTTAATGAGAATATTTCTCTAGCAGATGTTGCGTGATTCAGATGTTTTAGTCATGAAATTAAGAAGGCTTCGAAACTCATCTCTGGTTATTGTCTTGTTGACAATAACATGTAATTATTTTTTAGCAGCTCAGTTACACTTAGCATAGGACAACTTCCCAGCTCTCTTGAGAGCTCCATTAGAGATTTCTGATTCCAGAAACGCGATTTCCTACTTCAGACTTTTTTAATTCTTACACATATTCTGTTTTAGAGAACATGAGAACATGCTTTGGATTTCATGGGAAATCTCTGTACACATCTGTCAGTCTGTGGTTAAGCCATGATTGGCAAGATACTGAAATCTCTCCACATGTGTCCATCCAGTGCCCGTCTGTTGAGTAGCAGCTGAGAGACCTTATGGACCAGAGATTTTCACACAACTCAGCTGTATTGCTGTCAGGTGAGCCAGGCAGGAGAGGGCAAAGAGGCAAAGTGGAGAACTGGCCTTTCAGAAACAGACTGGACTGTGTCTAGGAAAAGATATTTTACAGGGATGGCATGTGTTTATAAAAGTGGGCTGACTTTAGGGAAGGAGGTGTGTTGTCATCTTAGCATGAATACTGGGGATATGTGCATTTTCTGTGTTTTTCTTAGTGGATTTCCATTGCTTAGAAAACAAAACAGTGGTGTCAATGGGATGTCTTAGCACTTCCAAAGTAAAATCTTAACATTCTTGTAGTGTAAAAGTAGTGTAAAACATAGGTTAAAATAGCTGTCTTTAATTTTGATAATACATTTATCTCCATCTATAAAAATAAGTTCTTGGCTTTAAAACATTCTATAGAACATTCTTAACATGCAACCTTCATAACATCTTTTTAATCTAGAGTGTTTATGTAGCCAACCTGCTATCCAAAGCATGACTTTTATTATTAATTCCATTACAGACTTCTCTGTGCAAACTACAGTTTGTTTTCTCTGCAAAACAGAGATGTTAAGAGCCATTAAGCTAGCAGAGACATGCATTAACACAAGCTACGGAGCTCCCTCTTACTGTACTGAAATACCTTTTAATTTCCTGTGTGACCTAGCAGTTCTCTAGAAAATTAAGATAATGACACCCTTCTCCTTCCCAGCGGTGTTGTGATGATACGTTTGTGGAAGATTGTGAGGCACATAAATATTTCACATAGTAATAAGAGATGAATCTGTTGTGTTCAACACGGAGCTTGCCTACTTCTTGTTGATCTCGAGAGAATATTTCATTATCAGGTTGTCCCAAGTTGATAACAGCAAGGCAGTGGGTGAGAAAAGGGGGGCAAAATGGATGTGGGGGTGTAACAGAGGGGGATGAGGTTTTGGGGGTGTAATAATGGAGGGCCCTCATGCTGTAACCCACGAGCTAGACTGTACTAAAGCCCTATCAGCCTGTCCTTCCTGCTTCCGAAGGAGCTCCTCAAAGAGCAAGGCAGAAGGAAGCCCCATGGTCAGGGGGAGGCACTCACAGCAGCCCTGAGATGGAGGAAGTTAAAGCTCCATGTGAGTCAAGTGGAAGTTAGAAAATTATGTCTTCAACATGTAGTGTCAGTGTGCTAAAAGTAATCAGTTAAAGGTGGAAGCAAAAATAAAAGAACCTGGGGGATATCAACTGGAGTCTTGAGACCAAACAATGAGTGTTGCTTGGCTTGTCACAAAAAGTGGGAATGCCTTGATGAAACTGGCTGATAAAAAGTGGGAGACATAGTAAATACACAGGTAGATTAGAAAGAATGTAGTAAATAGCTGAATGACCCCTAAGACTGGAATGATAAAATGCAGTGAACTTGAAGAAGGAGAAAATACAGGGTAGAGTGCTTTGCACTAATAGCAAGAATGCCTGTTGACATTTGGGTGTCACCCTCTGAAAATGAAAGAGGAAGGCAATGGACAGCTTTATTACCCTTTGCTAGAAGATTATGAGGCACTAACGTGATTCAGCTAGGTCCTAGGTTATGTCAGCCCAGGTATTTTCCATTGACTTAGGGAAGAATTACTATTATTGGACAGGGTGTTGGAGAGGCATCTTTGGGAATAGTATTTATAATTCTGAACATTCACCTTTGAGAAAGATAAATTCAACAAAATAGGTGATGATGAAAGGCTTCTGGGTTTGTTGGAGGCTAATGTTACCTAAGGAATCATTTGAACATGGTTTATTTAGTCAACTAAGATGTAGACTCGTGGGGGAAATGCAGTATTCTGTGTGAGAAGGGGAATGGGACCAGAGGCCAACTATTGCTCCTGAGAGAGACCTGGTGCTTTGACTCGTGAGCTGTCATTGCTTCCACATTAGTCCCAGGACTTGGATCTGGCCTGTTAATGAAATAGTTGGACCAAAGTAATACTAACTGAAGAGAATATAGTTGGACCAAGAATGGGAAAAAGAAAACAGTCTGCTTTTCACAGAGAGCCAATTTGTTACCAGAACAAGCAGATGTGAAGCCCCCAGACATATATTCAGGTATAGGATTAGGAGTATAGGCATAAGTCATGTACTGCTCTATTAGGTTTTACAAAAACTAACCTGTGGAACTCGCTTATGGAAAACTTAATCGAGGTCAGTAGAATTCAAAAAAGGATTTTGACCTTTGCCGTGATGAGGAGAGCAGATTCAGTGCTAATATTGTCAATCTGTGAAGTTTGAGAAGAAATCCAAGTTGATGTTTTCCAGTGGAGGAGTTAACTATAACGGCTTTGGAGATGAAATAGAATTTTGTTCCAAATTACTCCGAAGCTGTTGGGTTCTGGAGTTTGCTCTGTAATGAGACAGGGTAGTGGATGCAGTGAAATAGAGGTCCACTTTCAGGTGTCAATTCCTATGTTACTATGCAAATCGTTAGTTTGTTTCTGTGGACATAAATATTGGTTTGGGGCTTTTTTGGGTTACTAATGATTTTTATTATAGCATTCATGTGTTTCTTTTCAATTGAATACGTCATCTGCAGTGTAACTTGGCTGTATTTTCACGCTTGGCACTTGAATGTGACCCTGCAATTTTATTAGAATATTTGAATAAATGCCTTGTTTTTTGGCTGAGTTTGTTCACCAACTGTTGCTGCAATCAATGAAGTGTTGAACTTTTCTGATAATAAAGCAATTGTTTATGTGCCTAGACTACAGATTTAACAGCCTAGCTCTGTATATCAAAACTTCGGGATATCATTCACATCTAGAGAGATCCGTTTTATCAGAGGTCAGTTACTAAAAAAAAACTAATTCTCTCCATAGGATAGTATAAAACATCTGACAAAAGAAAGCAGCAAGGAAGAGAGCACCAGAGTTTGCGGTTGTATATGTGATGCCGTTGTGCAGAGTCGTTGAATGCGACTGAGAGCCGCTCTTAAGAGTGAGTTTTCATGACTACAACATTCCGGCTGTGGTTTGGGAAGTTATGTTTTTGCCAGCATCTGACACACAAGGATGTTAGGAATACCTACTCCCTCCTAGCAAGTTTAAAGAAAAAGAAAAAAAGCCAGGGAAAAACCCCAAAAGACAAAAAAAAAAAAAAAGAGAGGACCCTGGAGCTACATTCAGGCAAGTGAACTCCTCTCCATTCAGCAGCAGCATTCTGAGCAGCTTTCCTGTGGAAGCAGCCTGGCGGCTGAGGAATGTGGGGTCAGACAAGAGCCCAGTCACGGCGTATTCCCCGGCGGCTGTCCGGCATCGTGGCAGGCTGGCCCGCGTAATCGTTTCAGGCGGCCCGTGGAAAACCACCCTCTGGTTAAGTCTGCATCATGCTGTTCCACCAATGGAAAAAATTGAACGGGAGGAGGGTGTGTAGCCTGCAGACAAAAATATATCCAGCCTCGCGCAGGATCTGTTTTTAGTTCCTAACGGCTGAGCGTTTTGAAGTGTTAGGCACAGTTTCCTGGCATGCCCAGGCCAGGGAGAGTCCCTGTGTCTGCGTGTCCGTGTCCCCGCGGCAGAGCTGGGGCAGCCTGGAGGCTGAAGCCAGTGCCCTGGGGAAGGTAAGCAGGAGTGGGAAGGGGGACTCGAGCCAGGGAGGGAGATGCTGGGGGAGAGCAGTCAGTCCTCTGCTCGCCGGCTGCCGGCCACAGCTGGAGAACTGAAAGAAAAGTAGGGAAAGACTTGGGAAGCCTCTGAAAGCGGAGGGCAGAGGGGGGCTGCTGCAGCGCCAGGACTTGCAGCCCCCGTGCTGCCTCTGCTATTGCCGGCTGTGCCCGAGATGAATGGTTTTCCTCCAGAAAACAGTTCTTGGTGGTCATCTGTCAAACTCAATTGCCTGAATTGCTAAATAAACCACCACTAGGATCATTTTACAGCTCTGCTATGGCAGGGCTGGATTTTTTTTTTAAGGCAAAGTATGAGAAAGTATGTTTGAGAGTGCTACAGTTTCTGCAGTATTAAAGTGACTTTCCTAATGCAGTATGATTAATAATCCCTCTGAATCTTTTCTTTTGTATTATTCTGTCTATTCTCACTAATACTTAAAATAACTTTCAATAAATAGACAGTGTGCCCAAGCAAGAGTTATATGTTTGCGTAATGTTAAAGGAAAAAGTTTCAGTCAACACTACTACTGCTACTGAACTGGGATGGTATGGAAAACTGAAGCTTCTGCATCTGGCAGAGGTAGGTCCTGCACAGGTTTTGATCTTTCTGCATAGATTTTTAATACATAACTGTACACAAATTGTGAAAGTGCTCTGCTCTGTGGCACAGAAAAAATAAAAAAGAGGGAAATACCCAAGAAATGGAGAAGTGCTTTTTTTTTTTAAAGAGGGGTGATTAGTTGCTTGTTCAATACAACCAAAGTTTGCTACCTCATTTATGCTTGCTGATGATATGGTCAGGAGTTAATTTTGTACACTGACGACTTCATTCTGGAAATTGTGTATTTCTTTCCCTTTAGGGTGGATGATTTGATAACATTATACAATGTATAGCAAATTACTAGTTGGAGGCAAGGGGTGGGATATTTTTTATCTGATCACCTTCCACAGGAAGAGAGGATTCTCTGACTAGGGCACTCTGTAGCTGTGAAGCTGCAAAGCAAATGTTTTAGTGGGGAAACCCAATCCTCAGTGTACTTTTTTATTCTTTTAATGTGTGAGTAGCATGCCGGTACTACAGGGGTAAACGAAAGGAAGCCCTAAGATGTGTTACTGCTGTAGGGCTCTTGGCATGCAAAAATCAAGATCTGCTTTTAATTTTCCAAGGGACTGTGTCTCAAGTTTACTTCTGGTGTCCAACTCCCAGATCCTCTGTCCTCTTTAGGAACTCCCAGGGCTGAAGGTGGGAAAGCATTTACTTTGGAATTGACACCCTCAGGTGTTTATGAATGTGTAAACTGAGAAGTAGAAAAAGACTATGCCAAATGCAGCGTGGTTTCCCCCTCCTGCTTGTGAAGTGGACTGTGTAATAGGTGGCAGGCAGGGAGTCCTGCAGCCATCCCAGCCCCTGTCCCTCAGCCTGAAGCACGCTGTCTCTACCGGTTGCTACTGGAAGTTTTTCTCTGGTGCCAAGGGTTAAGAGTTGGTCCAATAGACTTGGAAAGTGTTACACTAAAAAGGGTCTTTGGGGGTTAATGTTCCTGCCTGGGATTGCTCGTCCTTGCTGCCGTTCACTTCTTCTTTTGGTAGGGTCTACAGGGCTGCCCAGAGTGCACTGTTATAAACTGTGTCCTAGTCCAAAAATAACCTCTCTCCTACCCTCTCCAAAGCTGATGTTTTGGCACCTACAGTTTTGGGTGGGTACTTGTGAGAGAATGTCCCTGTAGCTGCCTGCTGACTATGGTTGTATTTGACAGCATGAGCTGGTTTCTACTGAAGCAAACAAGAGAGGAAAAGGACAGATGTTCCTGGTGGGAATTTGGGAATCCCAGTTTGACCAGAAAGCCCCAGTCTCACCTCCTGTTGTTATCACGAGTAAGGAGGGCTGATGCAGATACCTCTTCAGGAGTTTGTCTAAGCTCAGGCAGGAAGTCTGCAGACCTGAGCTCAGTCTCTGAAGTGTTGTTCCTCCACAGCCCAGGGTGGGCAGTGAGACTGGAGCCGGGGTTTCCCTGCTTGGAGCATCTTGGCTCCTTTCAGGTGCACCATCCTCCCTGCCTGAGGCCCCAGGCCTTGAAATCCCTTGAAAGCACCACATTAATCTGCATCAGGACCTGCCAGTATGCTTACAACCAGAGTAGGTGGAGAAGAAAAGACCTTTCAGATCACAGAGTTCATTTCCCCTTCAAGGGCAGGAAATAGACCCTTTTGACATATCAACTCTTTAACTACTGCAGCTACTGCATTAAGCCAAGATATTAGCTGGCATTCCTGGTTTTTTTTAACAAGCTTAATGGCTTTTATTTAAATGGATGTGCACTTTAGCCATTGTGTATAAATTCAATAAGATTTACAAATGGTGAAATTTGTTTTTCCTGCCAAAGAAAAATAAGTCCCTAGAGATTTAGATTGTATCAGCACTGGTGTAATATGATAAGGATCTTCAGGCTTGACTGTACCCTTCCATATTGCGCTAACTTGAAAGCTATAAAGTGTAATTTAATTAAACTGCTAGTGTCTTGGGCCCAGAAGAATGAGTTGAGCAAAAGAAGGAATCATGTCCCAGGTATGGGATGTGTAATTCTGATGCAATATATCTGTGATGCAGTTTAGACCTGTTGGGATTAATGTTATTTTAAGAGAAGGAACCAGAAAAGGAGATTGTCCCTTTCTTGCTTAAACTGTGAAATTAGAAGTCTATATGCAATGTAGATACGATTTACAGCATGAAAAGAAGTGTCTGGAGTCATAATGAATACTTCATGTTTAATGGGAAAAACAATGGGTTTAATTTGATCTGTGAACTACCAAACAGTTCCTAATACAGGAGGCTGTAACTCTAAAGAGACTAATGAGTGAGTGAGGAATTCTGGCTTCAAATTGGATTTTTAAGGCAAAGTAGCTCTATTTTTTTTAAAGAAAGGCATATTTGTGGTGTTTTGGTTATTCATTCTTTGAATACAGTGGTATATAATGTAAAGTATCCTGCCAAGAATACCATGGTATAATTATTATAGTATATTTTTGTAGTAGGAATATGATTGAGATTGCAGGAATAAGAAATCTGCTTCTGATTTGTGGGAGCATGTGACCAAAGAGTGTAGTTCTAAAAAATATAATAAATTGTTTCCAGTAAGAAACTCCGCATTTAATCCAGCTACAGCATTGTGCTAACCTGCCTCCCTCATTAATTTCATGTATCTGTCCATACGCAGCAGTGCAGGAATGGGAGGGCAGGTTCACATTCTAGCATTCTCTATTACTTTCATATTAAAAACCAAAGTAGATTAAAAGTTAATTAAGACTTCTAACCTGTAATTCTGTATCCCTGTAAGAATTCACAAAGCACATTGATTCTTTGCAAAACTTATGAACACATTAGTATCTGAAAGATAGTTATATACAATTTCTAAGACTTTATAAGCCATTTAAAATGGACGGTGTTTTAAGCATTAGGTGAAAGAGAATGTAAAAGTAGTTTGAAAGAAAAAATAGGAATTGCTCTGTCAATTTAAAAAAATCACAAAAAAGCTTTTCCTGATGTAAAAAACCACTGACATAGTTGCTGTACATCAAAGCCTGCAACATTTCTAACTAGATCTGCCATTAAAAGAAGTTGATCACTTCGTATAAATGATGGGGCTTTCTGTTTCCTTTTTTATTGCTCTGAAATACTTTCAGATTCTCCATTATCCCAGCTCCACTAATCCTGATGACAGTCTCCTGTGGTGCACTTATGAACCACGCACTCAGAGCAGCTGCCTGTGTAAAGACCGTGGCGCTGCCTTTTCTCCTCTCCGTGCCTCCCCGCTCCACTGCGCACAGTCCCGCTCTGCAGCTGGGAGCCCTTACCTGCCCTTGTGGAAATACGGTTTTCAAACAGCAAAAAGCATACATGGCGCTTTCCTCTTCCTTTGTTACTAGAGAGTAGTTGATGGGATATACTCCGCCCTTTGCATATAAAGGGCCTTTGTATTGATATTTCTTATCACCACAAAGTTTGTTGAAGCTCTGCCTTTCTTTGGCAGGCATACCCATGTGGGTGGCTGTGAGGGACTGTGCCTGGTGGCAGGGACTCAAGAATTGGTCCTATGCCCTCTTGAAAGGTATCACACTGGTGCAGGTAACAATCCTCCTGTTGAAGAAGGTCTTAAGAGGTTGTGACACATGGTTGCTGTGTAAGCTACAAGTAGGAAGAAAATACTTAATCATCTTCTTTCTTGAATAATTTTTTGTCCTCTCCTCAAGGAAGGGCCTTCTGAAAAAGTTTAAACTGTGTCCTGGTATGTCGTAAGGAACTGAAAAGCTGCAGGCTCTCATTTTTAGGGGTGTGTCAGCTAGCTCTAGCTCTTACCTATTTTCTAGCTCTTACTCCAGCTCTTCTGTTAAAAGCCTTTTTCTTCTTAAAGACAGGAGGTTTTAAATTTAAGCTTTTCTGCTGTGCATAGTTATTGTTCCTGGTAACTCCAAAGAGTCTCATGAGTTCCTGCATTTCTTAATGAGTTCTCACTCAGTGGTGCTAATTTGATGGAATGATGGATCCTCATCTGGACCAATCCATATTGGGGGTTTTTTTGTTGTTGTTTTTGCCATTTTTGCACTGATGCCATGTTTAGTGAAGTGAGAATCGAGTTCCCTGTACCTCATCTGTAGATTTTCAGGGAAGCTTCAGCAGGGATTAAATGGTTTGTAGTTCACTTGCTATATATCTACCAGTGAAGGGTCGTTGTCATCAGCCATCCAAAGGAATAAAGGCATCAAAATACATCAGAGAGATAGCTTTGATGCATGTGTTCATGTCTGATGAGGGTAATTTCTTGATCCAGGCGAAAGCTTAACATTGCTAGGGCTGACATTAGTTGAACTCTTACAACAAACATTCTGGGTGGCAAGATTGTCAGTCCCAGTCAAGGAAGTCTGCTGAACCTCCCTAGGAAGATGCTACCACAATCTCTTGCCTTTTTTAACTAGTACATGGCCACTGTCCAATGCTGGCTGTGGTTGTGGAGCATTCAGTCTCCTTATGGCTCTGTGCTCACCTCCTGTCGGTCTGGAGCTTCCCATTTTCTGACCTGTAGTTTTAGAGAGTCTCAGCCTGGTTGGTGTGACTGTACTGGAAGCAGATGGGTGGCAGTAGCAAAATCATGTTTGGTGTGTGTTCCTGCTGTAGCAGATGAGACTAGCACAGGAGCCTGTCTCTTTTGGCTCAGATATCCCACTAATTCGTAATATAATAATTCCTTGTATCTCAAAAGCAAACCTAGTACTGGGATGTTATGGTTCAGTTTTGCTTGCAATATGGTTAGAGAGTCAAGCTTTTTAAACCTTTGTTTTGAGAGATTAGGACTGCGGAGGAAAGCACCTGTGCAATTGCAGAGCACTACTTGTATGTGCACTCACCTTAATCTTAAGAAAGGTGTTTTCCCCTCTAGTATTTATAAAGCAGTCTAGCTGTGGTGGTATTAATGACAGAATATAGGTGGCAGACGCCTCTCCAGAACAACTCCTGAGCTCGTGTGTTTGTTTTTCGGAGCCAAAAAAGTCTAGGGGAACCTTATGTGGAGAAGCCCCAAGGTGGGGAAATATGTTTTTAGCTCTGGGGTTATGATTTGCGTTAATTATTGGGTGTGGTGGGGATGGTGGGATTCCCAGTTTAGTATGTTTGCATAGCTGTGTTTTTTGAATGTGTCAAGGGGAACCAGGGTGAAGATTAAAAATGTCTTTTTTAGGGAATGTGGGTATAATTGAAAGCAAATAAAACTCTTAATAGTCATCTTCAGGCACAGTGAGCTGCTTTCTAAATATACTGATTATAATTGCAGAAAATATTCATAGAAGCCGGTTTTGCTTACAAGAAGTATTCATCCCTCTGCACAGGAAAGGAGAACAGCACGTTGTCGTCTGTGGTGGTAGGTTGCTGTGAGAAATATAGGGGAAACTGAACTCTGTCCCCTGCTCTGTAATTTCCAGTGCTTCCACAGTTCAAATAGTATAAAATATGTGAGTGTTTGGAGTGAGCACAGCCAGAACTTGTCCACAACTGGCCCCCCTGCCCCAGCGTCATTGCTGCCTTTGGGCACAAGTTGACTCGATCCACTCCCCCCCTCCCCGCCATTGTAATGAGCAGAAAGAAAATCGCTCCGCAGAAGTGTGAGGCAAGAGAAAGCCATTGCAGCTGATTTTCAGGGTGATGGTCTTTGTGCAGCCTCACAGATGCCCAGATTGGCTATCGCAGCGCCCGTGAATGTTTAGCCTACCATAGCTTTCTGGATGGCTGGGATGCTGAGAAAAATCCCTCAGGGCTATTTCTGTGGGATTTATTGACTGTTCTGTTGTACTGCTGACTGATTCCTGCACAGACTGAGACACTGTTTTGTAGACATTGTACCCTGAGATAAATTTATTCGTTCACCCATTATGTGACCTGTGTATTGGATCAGACACATACAATGGACCCTGTAGGAGCAGCTCGAGCCTTGACGAATTGAATGTCTATCTTCTGAGGTTCATGACAGCAGCTTGCTCACTACCCACTCTGTTAAAAGGATTACCTAACCATTGCACAATCACTATGGAGACCAGATGGTCTTTTTGCCTGTTTCTTTAGACAAATTGGGTTCAGTGTTCCCTTATGAATAGATATAAGCCCTTCAAAGCCCCCTTGTTGAATGTACTTTCTGCTCCCAGATGAAGAATTCTGAATGTAAACTCATTGCTTGTTTGTGGTCTGTACCTCTTGGATCAAGGAAGGCAGTTTTACTGGGGGTTTGTGATTTGTTCAGCAGTTTAGAGCTTAGGAAGTTTGTGTGTTGTCTTCTGTTTACCTTGAATCGAAAGCCTTTTGTTCAATCCGTGTTGCATGTGATATTTTTAAAACTATTTACATAAATGGGTGCACTTAGCAGCATAGGCAAATCAAACCCGCAAGGCAAGGGTTTGATAAATAGCAAATTGTTAGAGACAATAAGCAAGTTAAAGAGGTTTTTTTGGGTTGGGTTTTTTTTTTTTTTGAGTGTAAGATGAAATTTCTGTGGCTTATCTATTTTATCAAATATCTTTGTGGTAACAGCCATGAATATGTTTTTATAGGTCTGTAGCATCTCTAGCATGATCCAAAGGGATATATCTCTTCTAAGTAATTTATTTGCTGACGTTTTTCTAGGCTTGCTGTTGAGACTGGTTTTAGTTCTAGTTTGCAACCTTTACCTTTGTTTTTGGTAAGGTTAGCAAAATACCTAGGTTACCAGTGAATTCCTTTAAATATCTTCAAGGTTCTTATACAGTAAATAACTACAAAACAAATCATAAAGAACAAAAGTCTGCATGTTCAAATCAAGTAGTTATTCAGTTGAAATTTATGAACAGTAGCCACTGAATTTATGCAGAAAATAATATTTTTTGGGGAGTAGTGTATTAAGAATGGTTTCTAGCTAAACTGTATGTTCCAAAATTGAGCCTAAGATATTGTACAGCTTCTTTTCTGCTGAGTGTTTCAATCCCTAAACTGCTGGTGTGTTCTGTGAGATTTAGCTTCCGTCCTTTTTGTTTTGAGTTGTGGCCTTTGTGTGCCAAGTAAAGAGCCAATATGTTCAGATGGTCAGGAAGAACTTGGGTCTTGTTACCTTTGGGTGTGTGCCATGCTTGGTGCTGCCTTTTTCTTGTTTTACTGGCAGATTAACTTAAAACCAGCACAAACCTAAAGAGAGCTTGCTGGGTGGTTGGTGGAGTGAATTGTGTGGTGGCCTTTTGCTGCAAGGGTCATAGTTGGAATCCAGGCATGGGGAAGGATAAACAGATGCTGCGGGACATTGCTCTGATCAGTTTGGTCCACGTTGTAATAGATCACCACATAATCTAGCCATCTGTAATTGGTCTTCCAAAAAGAAAACTGGAGGGGTCTTAAAGTTTGCCCTAACTTGTCAGCGAGAGGGGAAAAAGGACAGAATTAGAAAATAAAACACTTACCCAAACAGTGACTTAATTGTATTAATTCAATGTCAGTTGGTAAAGTATGTTTATAAAATGTATGTCTAAAGTCCAGGAATCCCCTCAACCAGGCCTCTCTTCTCCATTTGTAACCAGCCTGATTTTTTTTTTTGGTATTCATTTTGCTTACATCTGGAGTAAGTTCTATTTGACTGAGAACCCTTTTTTGTCTTTTTGGTGTTTTCTAGGAAGTCTGCGTGCAACTCCATCCTGGTTTTGGCAAGTGTAGTGGCTGGCCACGAGGACAATGCAGAGCATGCTAACTGCTAACCGTGCCGGTATTTAAGAGTGATCCTACAGGTTTGCTCTTCATTTTATACTGTGCTTTTCATCTAGAAGTGCTAAGGACTAGAAGTAGGGAAGTTAAAACTCTAGAAGATAAGATTATTTTTTCACAATGGCTTATTTTGACAAAATTTTAATGAGGCTGCAGCATATTCTCCTAAGAGTGGTTGTCTGAGATCCGATGTGCAAAAAGGCGTAGTACTGATGGAAAAAGTTCTTTGATGTTGTTTCTGTAAATTACAAACAGTGAATATTCAATCCAAGTAACAAAAAAAACAGATCAATATTTTTTTACTTTGGGGTACACTTCATGTAGGTCCAAAATCTTCAGTCATCTCACTGGAGCAATTTGACTGCTCCAATGTGTGCCATTCACTGTGAATTCAGTAAAAAGCTGAAAAGCATTTTACTAAGTGAACTGTCGAACTGTGCCATGCAGAGTGAACATAATGCAGTTTTGTGATGTAATGGAAGATGAGGGTATTTGCTAACCAAGTTTTTTTGGGTTTTTTTTGGTGTGGGGTTTTTTTTCCTTTCTCCTTGATTGACTCCATTTAAACACGGAGTTAGAGTTTGCTGAACAGTTTATTGAGGCAGCACTTGGTTGCACAGAAACCAGTCAAGCTGAAACTGCAGTGGGCTTGTCTCCTGGCAGAAGGGTTTTCTCTGAAAGTACAGTTCACTTTACATCTAAGTTATGATTATCTTGCTGTCTCCCTTTCATTATGCCATTGTTCTTGGGAGCCAGAGATTTTGTAAGTTATAAGAAAAGGATGTTGCCAAGGGTGTGGGTGGAGAAAGGTGTTGACATGATTTCAATGGAGCTAGATTCCAGCTTTATAACAGAGGGGTAATGAGGCATGCAGAGAATAGGCTTTTCTAGCCTGCCCCTAAAATAAGTTCAGCTATGAATTTTAATGTTGTAAATGGCTATTTAATGGATTTTTGGAAACAATTGTTTCATATCATTTTTTAAAAAGGCACTTTCCTGTGTAGAGGGTAAAAATGGTCTGTTACTTTTCACTCTGTCTTCTAGCCATTGTTTCTAATGAAACTCTTCTTAATTTAGTGGAAAATGGGGAATTCAGAAAGCCAATACAGTCTTCAGTCAAAAAATCATGCTGCTGCTACAGCTGGTGCCAAGCAGAAGCCTTGCTCTCTGAAAATTCGCAGCATTCATGCTAAAGATGAAAAGTCTTGCTCTATGCATGGATGGGGACATACCAGTAGCAGCTCGAACTACAAATCGAGGTCCCTTGCCAGAAGCTGCCTTTCACACTTCAAGAATAGTCAGCCTTATTCTTCTAGACTCGGTGACACTGTGGTAAAGGTCTCTAAAAGCAATGTCCATGCCAAACACAGGACAAATGCCTCAGGGGACTACTGCCAAGGAAATAACGCGGTGTTTTTTCCCGAGAATGGTTTCCACTATATTGGCCTTCAAACTGGAAGTAATCATGCTGCCTCTCGAGAATGCAATGGACACATTTTAAATTGCTATGGAAAGAATGAGAGTTTTGCATCAACCTCCCCATCAGAGGATAGGAGAAGTCCGAAAGTTCTCATTAAAACTCTGGGGAAGCTGGATGGTTGCTTGAGGGTTGAGTTCCACAACAGCAGCAACAGCAAGGTACCGACCGAGGATTCTAGTGGACCGGTCCAGTTGCTGAGGTATTCACCTGCCTTGGAATCTAAGACGAATAACCTGCTCGATGTCAGGAGGAACTCCAGCGCAGGTTGTTCTTCAAGCCATCGTCTGTCACCTACTGATTCAAGGCTTCGATCTAGTAAAGGAAGCTCCCTCAGCTCTGAGTCTTCATGGTATGACTCTCTCTGGGGAAATGCTGGAGATATCAATGAGTTGGATGGTCCATATTTAACGAGGAGCACTCCAGATACAAGCATTCATGCCAGTTTCCCAGCAAGCGACAACAAGAAGTCTTTCAACCAAAGTTCATCTCTTTCCTCACTTCGAGATCTCTATAAGGATACAAATTTGGAAAGCACTCCTTCACCTGGAATCAGGTTGTCTGATGAATATATTGACACTCATGGTAGCCTAAGCAACCGTGTCTCATTTGCCTCAGACATTGATGTTCCCTCCAGGGTAGAGCAGGGAAGTCCTGCACATTACTCCTCTTACACACTCCCATGCAGAAAGTCCAAGCCCCTCAGTGAGGATGCATCCAAGAAGGATACGTTAAAAAACCGAATGCGACGTATCAGTGACTGGACGGGAAGTCTCTCGAGGAAGAAGAGGAAGCTGCAGGTATGTACAAATCCCAGCCTAAGTGCCTGAAAAATGGTTTGTAGATTCCTCTTATAAATGCAGTGATTGCATCATGTTTGGCTTTCTCACAGGATAATTACTTGCTGATCTCCTTTAGTAATTTGTGGAATTCTGAGAAGTATTTCATTCCTGGAGCTGTCTGAAGTGTCAACAGCAAAAAAAGATACACCTTTATGTGTGCAAAATTTCCCTTCCTCTTTTGTCAGCTTCTTAGCTAACTCCAATCTCTGCAGCCTAATTCCTCAATGAATTAGTGTTTGAAATCACTGCATTACTTAGAAAGTGACTTGGAGTTTTTAAGCCCTCTCTTTATTTCAGTTATGAAAATATGACCTAGATATCATATATATGCTATGAATCAGCCTACATATCTAAAGAATGTGGAAGGAGTAGTAGAAGGACGATGTTATAAATATCTTTGCAGGTATTCCCTATTTTTATTGTTGGCTTCACCACTCTGGTTTCACTGTCGGTCCATTTCTAGCAAGGTGAGCAACTGTAGAGTATTGAGCAGAGCTGCTGGTTCTGCCTCCACCTCCTAAGAAGGCGTTACATGGAGCACCCTCCTCCTTCCTGTGTGTCAGTTTAGTTCCAGATGGAGAAGTTTGAGTTGCCATCTGGCTTGCCAGGAGATGGTGGTGTGAAGGAGGAGATGGGAGGAGGGCAAGAGGAAGGGAAAGGATGTTTCTTTAGAAGAATTTAAGGCTAATCCCATTAACAGGAATTTAGGATGCCTGTGGTCAGGAATGAAATTCTCATCTCTATCTGTAGGCCCCAGAATTGGCTCTTTAAATGCCAGATTGTGCCTGGACTTCTGCACGAGTTCGCAAGCTGAGGTGGAGGGCAGAGGCTGGTTTTGGGTTTGGTTTGGATTTAATTTTTGTTTTTAATCTTCCCTAGCGTTTCTCATACAGGAACAGTTACTGTGCTTCCCTAAATGAAGGATCTGCTCCTTTTCAGCAACATGGGGGTGTTGGCCACTTCAGCAGTGAGCAGAGAATGAAGGGAACACCTACTTCTTCAACTTAGGCAGCAGCTAAGCAGTAGATGCTTTATGTGTCATGTAGAGCAAACGCTGTCACCCGTGTTGGAAATTCAGACGGGTATTGTGCTTAACAGGCATCTGTCATTGCAGTGTAAAACTCTGATGGACCCTTAGGCTCAGAAATGAGGTCAGCATAAGGTTTGCCAACATAAATCCTAGGTAAGGGCTACAGAACTGGGAAAATGAAAACGGAAGCCATTTATTTGGATCACTTCTTTTGTGAGTTGGTGCTCGTGTATTTTATCAGATGCTGTCTTTCCACCTTCTTACTCAGCTGTGAAAGAGAAGGCAGAAAAACTGGAATCATTGAAGAGCCTCAGTGCCTTGTGCCAGGATTCATCACCGGTTTCAACATCCATGGCTGTTCTGGATTTTACATCCAGGCTTTACATATGATCTCTGCATCCCAGATCTTTGCCATGTATTACTTAGTTATGACATTTTCAGAATGGTATTTGTGGTGCACGATTCATAGCTGTTTTGAATTCACTGTGCAGTGAACTGACTTCAGACACAGCAAGGAAATTTGGCTGGCGAGATTGCATCAAGCTTGAATCTGATTCTGGTAGAAGGAAATCAGCCCTAGCTCCAAAAATGGTGATTTCTTAGAAAAAGGCATAGGAAATAGTTAGTCATTGATTTTTATCAGACAAGTATCCAGCAACAGGAAGGATAAGAAGGGTAGTGAATGCTTTATGACTCTGCCTTCCTCACGAGGCTTGGTCAGCTCCTTTCCGCCTTGCACGGTTTGAGTAACTTGCCCTCTCTTCTGGGGGTTGCCGTGTTGTAGTTTGGTAATGATTATACTCTCACCAGGTCCTTTGGCTTAAAATGCAGAAGTACCGTGCACAGTTATGATCTGTCAGACAGTTAGTCCCTGTTCGTAGGACTGTTCATCACGGCAGTTGTAGCCTCTGTGCTTTGCTCTGAACAACGTGTCCCTTCCTCAGTACATTACTAATAACTGATTGTGAGTCACTTGGGCTGAACGTAGGTGAAAGCTGGGATATTTCCCAACAAGTATGCCTAAGCGGCAGTGCTGGTTGGGTGGATAGGTCTCTCCAGCTGCCCCAGTGGAAGCAAGTCAGCGAAGCCTCCTGCTTCACAGAGGTGCAGGACCAGGAGGGACAGTCTTGGGATATTGAGGCTAGTCCCTTGCCACTAAAAAGGCAGTGGAGTTTAATCCCCTTCGTGAACAAATTGCAGCTTAAAATCAGGTGGGCTTTTCCCCATCTTGAAGGCTGTTTCCAAACCCTCTTACTCTGATGCTTGCTAATTTGCAGAGTAAATATAGTCCCAGCCAGTTTGTTCTGATGCCAGTATTGTCCACTGCATTAGTTATCCCTCCCTATTATTTAATCTGTTATGATTTATTTAAAGGGAGAAATGGTATCTTTTCTCAGTCCGCATTTTTGGGGCTACGCAGATTCTTTTTGGTCTCCTGTTTTAAGATAGGAAGTCTGTTTCCTTTTCGTTCTGGCACCCTTCCTCTGCACCTGTTTTAAATCATCCATAAACAGATTTGGATATGGGATATTCCAGAGGAGCCCTCGGCTGTGCCCTGAATAGTGACTTGGATGTTTCCTTATGTCTGACTTGATCTGATACTTGATCTGATATATCCTGGAATTGAGTTTGCCTTTCTAATAATGGTCTCACATCAAGACTTGCAGTCATTCTGTGCCATGACCCAGCTTTCATTGCACAAGAGTGTCCTAATGAATTCCCTCAATGCATCGCTGCTATTCTACTGCATAGCATGTCCTAATTTAGTTTAATCCGTGCTGAAACAGCACTGAGGAGATGCTGTATCACAATACACTATGTATGAACAGCAAGGCATATGTGATGCATGTGAAACCTGTGGAAAGAATTTAGGCAGACTCGTTGCGTAGTTGGCCACTGCTAAAGGTGGTGGTGTAAACTCAGTGTGCAACTGTATAACATGGAGAAAATGAGCAAATGCTGTGTAAAATGAAAATCCATCCACCAGAAACAGCTGCTGCAGACAGGTTCTTCAATGGGAATAATTTCTGAAATTTCCTGACTTTATAAGCCACAGACCTGAAGTGTCGTATAAAGAGAATTTAAAAGAAAAGTACATTGAGACAATCTCTTTATTTGGCTTGAAAACTGGTATTAGATTCTACTTTCAGCTTGGGTCCTAATGAATTTAGCAGGCTGAGTCGTTTCCTGCACCGTTCTTTACAGCTAATTATTACATACGTCATTTTGTCTAATTGGTATCTTAGTTAGCCACTTTATCTTTTTGCATTATCTATAACTATTCCAGGGTATATCTCGGACATTGAGACATCTGCTTGAATGCAGCTGAGCAGGAGCAGTGGGAGTTTTCTATCATCACTAGATGCAACAGAGAGAAAATGAGCAGAAAGTTGCCTGGCAGGAAAGCCACCACCAGCAGGGGTTTGGGTCAGACCTTTTCAGCAGTGACCAGATCCTGCTACAGTGACAGCCTCCCTGAGGACCAGCAGAGACTCTGTGACTGTGCCAGTTCTGTTCTTTAAAAAAAATAAAATACAAGTGATGTCATGGTGAAGTGTATATATTAATTTTGAATCCTGTGTCCATTTGCTCTGCTCTCGTACTTCCTCATTTCTACCCTTTCTGTGTGCATGGAGAAAATATAGGATGTGGTTAGTGTCTGTTCATGGACAGGTTGTATCCCACCCTTTTCCTTAATGCTTGTTGTTCCAGTAGTGGCCCTTCACAGTAGACACATTCTTATGTCTGCATTTCATGTTGTTTTCCTTAGTAGTGCTTTGGGACTCAAAGAAATACATATTCTTAATAAACTGTTAAAGTTTTCTGGAGGACACTGGCCGTTCCTGGAGAACAGTCAAACAATTAAAATACAGGATTTTGGCACACATGTACAGAGACAGTAATTAAAAAGAAGGTGGAGAAAGCTTCCAGTATCCCACTGAACTGCAGATGGCCAGCGCAGTTGTACAATCATGTTGTATGGTCGCTTTGTGGGCATAAACACATTACACGTGTGATTATTTCTCCCCCCCCCGCCCCGATTTCCCTCCCTTTACTGTATAAAAAGCAGAACTGTTGATGCTGAGGGAGTTACTCTTGGAGAATGCTGATTAACACTCTGCAATAAGATTTGAGGAAGGTGCTCCATTACCAAGAGAATTGGATCCTTGTCACCAGACAGTGATCTGAAAAGCCAGACTTGAACTTCAATGTACCATAAGGGAACGTGGGGTTTAGTTCAAGTTGTTTTTTGTGAGGCCATGACCAGCAGTGTCCTGCTGCTTGAGAAGTGGCTTGTCTGGCAATGCTTGGGAGGGCGTGCTCACTGTTGCTCTTGGCTGCACACTGGAGGTCCTGATGCTGTCAAAACACAGCACAGCTTTTCTGCTGCAGTTTTGAAGAGCATCAAGTAGGAAGCAAAGGAACAAAAAAGTAGTTGCTTTCAAAGCTGCTGGTGAGAGCAGCTCACAGGAGACCAAGGTTTATTTACTTTATTCATGTACAGAAGTCTGGGAGCAAATAAATGCTTTTAGAGAGGCAGTCTAAACTTGAAAGTATAATAGCTTTATTATTACTGAGGGTAATAGCTTTACTTCTTGAATTGTTTATAGCCATCTTTTCTCTTCCCTCACACTTACGCTGAAAAAGGCAGCAGGTTTTTTTGTGTTGTATGTTTTTAAACCTTGGTTGCTTTCAAATAGTATCATCAACACTTGAGTTGGGAAGACAAAAAATGGTTTCTTATGATGGATGGTGTGGTTCTCAACAGTGAAGTTAGCCTGAGGAGTCTCTGTCTCGAGTAGTATGAAAATCCCTGTCCGTCACTGGAGCCCGGGAGAATTGGGAGCAGTCAGCACATTACTGGGAAAGGCTTAAGAAAGAAAAGGCCTAATCTGCCAACGAGGTCCCATGTCAACAAGCAGTGGCAAGAAATGGGCCTACGTTAGCATACATATCACAAGGCACAGTTGAAGTCATACCATCAGGCCTGAGTATTTAAAGTAAAATTGGCCAGCCCTCTCAATACAAGGGATGAAGTTGCACAATGCAATTAGGAGAAAGGCCCATTGGTGCTTGATGAGATAGTCAAGCTCTCAGGGGGTTCTAGCAAGTCAGAAAATACACACCTCTGCAGTCTGGAACTAGATTCGTGCAAGTCAGCAAGCATGTCTTTCTTTTTTTAATTTGCGTCTTCTGTTAGATTAGGTTTTTGTCAATTGGTCAATACTAACAAGCTTAAAATATCCTCAACTTTTGACCTTTTTTATGTTGGTTAAGCACAGTTTATATAACAAATAGAAAGTGAAGGTAAAATCAGCCTAGCTGTGCTGAAGCTATATGTAGCTGCCTCTCACAAATGGGGTGTCACCAAAGTATTGAAAACCCTGTAATAATAAAGAAACTTGCTGTGATACTGTTTCTGCTTGTACTCATACAGATGTGTAGGCAGTGGTGCCTGGGTTTCAGCCGAAGGATGTTGTTGTCTCCTGGAGTCCCTCAGGTTTCAGCCAGTAGAAGCCCCAATAGTTACTAGTGATTTTGGAGATTACTTGCAGGTGTCTGAGTTACCAAAGCTCACAGACCTAATGGTTAGGGTTTAATGGGGTTCTGCTGAGAAAACCATGAGTGGTGGCACTGACGATGTCAGTGACTGCCAAGGCAAAGCTTATGGCGGAAAGAGGTGGCCCTTGATGAAGGAACTGGCTGTGGCTAAAGATAAAACAAATTTAAATGCCAAATGAGGTGTGCCTTTTCATCGTAGCTCTGGTGGCTGATCACTGACATATTCCTTTTTTGCACAGGAGCCAAAGTGTAGAGATGGGAGCGAATACTTTGACAGCAGAATGGACAACTTCACCACGGACACGCTGGCACCATCGCAGCTCTCTACTTTGCTGTGGTCACCTGGCTCCAGCCACGTCCTGTCCCAGAGAAGTGAGTCCACCAATGCGGTCAGCAGTGATGCCCTGAGGCAGAACATTTATGAAAACTTTATGCGGGAGCTGGAGATGAGCAGGACGAACCTGGAGAACACTGAGACCTCATCGGAAACAGAGGACTCCAGTGGCGAGTCCCTCAGCTCCTTGGAGCAGCTGGATTTGTTGTATGAGAAGGAGCAAGGAGTGGTGCGCAAAGCAGGGTGGCTGTTCTTCAAACCCCTGGTGACCCTGCAGAAGGAGAAGAAGCTGGAGCTGGTCACGCGGCGGAAGTGGAAGCAGTACTGGGTCACACTCAAAGGTAAACCACCGCATTGCTCCTTCAGCTTGGCAGCAGCAGTTGTTTCCATTGTGTCTCAGCAACTTTTCATTCATGACAGTTTCTCTTAGCAGGTTTAGGGGGATCAGAAATTCATGCCTAACTTTACACAGTCTATCTCCATGCTTGAAGTGGAGCATGTGCCTGAGCAGCCCACTGAATTGAGGTGGTGCTCATATCTTTGGTATTGCACGTGCAGCCTTGCGTCTCATAACATAGCAGGAGTTGTTTTTTTCTGACTTCTCAGTTTCTGTACTCATACAAGACTGGGGGTTTATAAGATGCTTTTGGACGTTTGGAGATCAAAGACCAAATTGAACCGAAACTGAGAAGAATACAGAAGTTACACCTCTCTTGGGAGGATTCAAAATCTAAGGATCAGGAGAAGTCCCTGGTGCCCAGTTCCCTGTTCCTTGGACTCTGCCATGAGGTTTACTTACAGCTGGGGTAAATTAGTGTTGAAATGTTCAGTTCATTTCCAGTGCTTCAGGTGGCAACATAACAAAGAGGTGAACTCCCTGGACTAGAGTGTTTACCCAGAAAAGTGTGCAGTTCAGGGCAGAGGAGGCTGAAGCAGCAACAGGGGAAGCCCTGCGGTGCCTGAGGCTTAGCTGCCACAGACCACTCCCAGGGCTCACCAGTGTCCCTCCTTTGCCTTTCACTTTGCCCACTCCCCACAATACCAACCCCTTCTGGCTTTTGGCATGCCCACCTTCCCATCTCCCCTGACTGCTCCTGCTGTGAAACAGGCCTGTGGGAAGGCAATCCCCTTTAAAGGGACTGCTGCTGGTGGGCTGTGGTGTGATTGCTGTGCTCAGCGCTGCTCTTACAGTGCATGTTGATGGCTCAGAGTAATCGAGCAGGTAGGTGTGCCACAAGAAGTGTATGGGTGTCAGGAAGTGTGAGAAGGAAAATAACATATATTGTGGGGAGGAAGAGGAATTTAATGGGTAAGTTCATAGGCTTTTTTTTTTTTTTTTTGAACTGCATCCAAAGGATTTGCCTTTCAGTAAATATAATGCTAAGTTAATGAGTAAGGAAATGATCAAACTTAATAATTTCCTAGCATATCTGGGTCTGGAGGAGAGAAAATAACAACTTTCCCACAGGTTGCCCTTTTCAAAATTCTGCATGGGTATAGACCTGAAGAAAAATGAACAGCAAACAGCAAGTGCTGGGAATGTTGTCCTTGATAGTGCTGATTTCAAAGAAGTAAACTCACAAGAATGTAGCAATTCTGCCTAATAATTCAGAGACCTGTTATCAAGGGATCAAAATGTAGGCAGTATTAACAGTTTGAATCACTTATCCTGATCACTGGATAGCACGATTCATGGTTAGAAGCAGTGTATACAAAGGAAAAAACAGTATCTGAATTCCACCCTTATTGTATGTGTTTGCGTTATGAAGTATACATATGAGTTTGATCTGCCTCTTCTAAAATTCAAGTAGTTTCTAAACAATACTATCAAAACTCCCAACTAAAGTACATTATATACTAGGAATTCATGCATTTCTGCAATAATGAAGCTCTGGAAAGGAATTTAGGTGCTTCGTGTTCAGTCCTTTGCTATAAAATTGGCTTATTGGTGACCTTGAATAAGTCACATCCCTTCTTGCTACCTGAATTTACCCAGCTATAAAAAAGGAATAATAAAATTATTTGTAAAAAAATTTATTAATTTCTAACATTATAAGAAGTATTAGATACTACACTTTTTACTTTGGGTGGGTGATATGTCTGCATTCGTGGTGCCGAAACTCTTCCGTTTTGTTAACTGTTTTAAATATGCATTCCTCATTTCCTTGATCTCGTACCTTTATTGTCTGTGGAGACTTCTGCTGCCAAAATAAACTTGCCTGTCTGGATATCAAGGCATAGTTCTGTTTTCATAATATGCTATATCAAGATCAAGGTGCTTGCTTTGGTTCTCCTTATACAGGGTTTTGAATAAATCTGTATTTAATTTGTTCTTGAAGTTTAAATAACCAAGTTATTTTAAAATATGACTTAAAATAGCAACATATGCAAATGGAGAACAGCATGTTTCTTTGCACTCTGTTGAGATGTGTTTAATTATAAATATGCAGAAGGCTTATAACCATCTGGTTACCTGCCAGACTTCAAAGTATACATGTCCTGAGGCCTCTGCTCTGCTTTCAGGGCCACCAAGACCCGAACTTGAATAGTAACCATTTAACAAGAGGAATTCTCTTTTTCATCTGTCCTGTCTAATTAGTTTATTTTAATGAGGGAAATTGCTTTTCCACTGCCCTCCCTCTTCAGTTCAAGTTTTGATTAAAATACTCGGACAGTAATCAGTCCCAGTGGGTCTGTCAGAGTCGATGAAACTAGCTGCTTCCAGGAATCACTTGGCCGAAGATATACCTGGGGTGTCATATACCTGACACGCATGTGCACCCTTCAGAAATTTTTATTTATGTACATATAAACTGTCAGGATAAAAAAATGATGTATCTTTAGTTACCTTTTTGATAACACATAGGGGAAATATGGGAGTTTAAAATAGAACATAATTTACACTCTCCTAAAATGCAGAAGTAGAAGTGGTTGTAGAGTCCTGCTGTTGCTGCCGAATACAAGAGGGGACTTGGTTTTATTGTTTTAGTTTGCCCTGTTATGTTGAAATGATGGCAGAAGTGCCATGCCTGATATGGAGAGTGTGACAAACTGTATCCTTCTTTTCCAACTGCAGAGATCTCCAAGTGTTTCTGTGTCATAAAGAAGGTCAGGGGAAAGGGTAGGACCAACTTCATAGGATCTGCTCTTACCCTAAATATTCTGCCAGACACTCTGGACAGTAATAGGAAAAAGTGCACTTAAGTAGTATAGAGGCATTTCTATTTATTGGATTCCTTCCATTGGCGGCTTTTCAGTTGTGAAATAATTTGGTCAGTAACCTCTGATACCTATTTCCCTTTTTTTGTAGCTGTTGTACATTCTTTGGCGCTGGAGAATGTGATGAAATCCCTCTGATGGTTCTCACTTTTCATACACCGTAGATTTGAACCAGTGTATTCCACAGCGAATCTGTCCCATAAACTCTAGTAGGCCCAGCTTTCCCTTTTATCAGACAGAAGAATCCAAAAATCCTGATTTTGGTTCTGATTTCAGATTTGACCTTTGAGGAAGCTCCCCTCGAATGTACATAACTTTGGATGATGTGTCTGGGATTTTTAATACAGTGTTAAGTGGAAATGTTGGAGAATTACTAAAATAAAGGTTGAACTCTGTTTTTACTTAAGTATTTTAAAAGCATCCACAGAGGAAACATTTCTGTTTTGCAGGTTTTGCTATGTCCCCTTGATATGCACTTCCTAGGCATATTTGCATGTGCATACGTGCACACAGTGTGTCACACAGAAAAACACCAACAGCCTGAAATCAACAAGTCAACCCAAAATCTCAGTTTTGGTGCTGCCCTGTGTTGTGGTGCCTCTTTGATTTGAAGGAAAAACAGCAACAAAAAGCGGGCTAAAGGGATGACAATCCTGTAGCTCTAGCAAACTCAATCCTTGTATAGGTTGAATTTCAGGTCCTACTGAATATGTATAGGGCTTACAGCTCTAATATATTCATGGATTACTAGGCCCTAAGGGACCACTGTGATCATTTAGTCTGATGTCCTATGTAATGCAGCCATAGGTCTTCTCTAAATTAATTCCTGAATGAATTTGAACATATCTTTTGGAGAAGGCTTGCCTTGCTGGAGAATCCACCATCAGCCTCAAATTTTTCTAACTGCTTAGGTTATCCTCAGTTTTCAAAATATATTTATAGTATCTGGTCTTAGTTCTTCCAGGTTAAACATTCAGTCATAGTATAGTATTAATTTATCTTCCAAGATAAAAAAAAAAAAAAAATTATTAAACTGCCGTTTCCCAGGGGTGAAAGCGAGGTTTATTTACTTATTGTCTCTGGATGCACAACTAGCCTAAGAAATTCTTGAGAAATCTAGTTTATAACTAGATTATTTTAGTAATGCAGTTCAGTCTGTGATCCCTTGAACAGGGAAATCGATGCATCTCAGTAGGTGGTGGATTGTAACATGGGGCAGGAATGAAAGGCTGGCGGGGTTGGAGGGGACGGGCGCTTCTTGAGCCAGCTTCACTGCCAAAGGCGACATGGCAGTGTAGTCATACTGCTGGGGACTGGAATCAAGTCTCCTCTGCTGCCCTCCAGAAGTAATTCCTCTTGTTACACTCAGGACTGTCATCGTCAAGGATGAAGTTTGTTTTCTGGATGCAAATTCCGTACCTTAGATGTTACACTATCTATGGGACTGAACATGCTCAAACTCAGCCCCTTTAAACTGTTTTAAATTATTCAGAATTGTCTGCAGTTTGCAGGTAGATTCAAGGAAATCTGGTTTAAATTTGAGAAATTTAATCACTGTGTTGTTTGAAGACAAAAGTTTCTGCAAATCTTTTCAACAAATACAAAGATTTCTTAGGTGGCTGTTATGAGAGAATCAATTCAATTTAATAAAAAACCACAAAGGCCGATTTAACTAAGCAGGAATTAATCTTTTCTACGTGCTTTAACATTTTAATAGGCTGATTTTATTTATAGAATCACAGAATGGTTTGGGTTGGAAGGGACCTTTAAAGATATCTAGTCCAACCCTGCTGCCATGGACAGGGACATCTTTTACTAGGTCAGGTTAGTCAAACGCCATCCAATCTGACCTTAAACACCTCCATATTGAAGTATCCTGTTTTATTTTCTAAGTCCATGGATGTTTGCTGTGTCCGTATTAGATATCTGTGGCAACTTTTCATTGGCAAATTTATCGTTAACTTTGCCTATTTTCCAGTTTAGAATATCTTCCATTTTTCTCTATTTCAAAAGAGGAGCAGAACTGATGTTCCTCATCATTGCAGGGACTCTTAATTCACAAAAGCATTAAGAGAACTGAAATGGGAGATCCAGAACTTACTTTTTCCTTATGTTTTTTTGTCTCTGAACTGCAAAGGTTGTACTCTGCTGTTTTATGAGACCTATGGAAGGAACTCAATGGAGCAGAGCAGTTTGCCTCGATATGCCCTGTTTGCAGAAGACAGTATAGTTCAGTCTGTTCCAGAACATCCCAAGAAGGAAAATGTGTTCTGTCTCAGCAATTCTTTTGGAGATGTCTACCTATTTCAGGTAACAGTATGCATATGTAACTTTGTGGTTGTTTCCATTTTAGCATGTGTTTGTGAGTATGCACATGCATGTATATGATTGTATGTACACATGCACACATACACATCATGCTTGTGCCTTTGACTTAAAAATAATAACATAATTACACTAATACATTATACTATTATAATATTGATTTAAGTGTATGATATGACTTCAGGTATATGATATTACACCAGTTGGCTCAGTCAGTTATGGTTCAGAAATAAAAAGAACAGAGATCACAAATCTGCAAGACACTTTTGGTACCTGATTGTTACAAGCTTCTAGAAAAGCAGCTTTATTATTAACTTTTTGACATCTTAGCATTCCACCCTTACAGAATGGTGTGCACAACCCTGAATCTGCTGGCCTCAAAGAGAGTTTGTTTGAGCAAGATGTTCAAAAAAGAAGGCTAAAAATAATCTAAAGATCTTGGCTGCTTAACTGCTCCACTGGAAATGTTAATAAAGAACAGTATTATGTGGAACTGCCTGCATAGAAACATGTTGATTCATAGGCACACATGTAAATATCTCCAGAGACACTTTGTACAGATGTATTCTTTTACCTTGTTGTCCTCTCTCCATTAACTTGGCAAACTTGGCACTAAGTTGGCAAACACCTCTCCTCAGACCTTACATGTAAAATCTTCTTTGTTTATGTGTTACTCACAGAAGAGGAGGTTTATCTTTTAAACCTGGTGGGTTTTACCTTAATTAATTTGAGGGACAAAGGATGCAAGTCACGTCCTTCCCACAGCCTGTAGGGCTGTATTGCGCTCTTGGAGCTCTCAGAAGATGAAGTTTGGAGGTATGTCATGATGGAGTGCAGGAAAAGCTCACACTTGCTTTATTTGCACAGTTTTAAAGATAAAAGCTTATTTCACTCATTTTAAGATAAAGTGCCTAAGATCACAGTGAACCTATCAAGCACTTCATGTCCTAGAGCTGCTGATTTTTTTTCTTTTTTTTCCCCTCTTGTCTGCTCACAATGTTGTGCTGTTGATTTGTTTCACAGGCGACAAGCCAGACGGATCTGGAAAACTGGGTTACTGCCATACATTCAGCCTGTGCTTCTCTCTTTGCAAAGAAGCTTGGGAAAGAGGACACCATTAGACTGCTGAAAAATCAAACCAAGAGTCTCTTCCAGAAGATTGACATGGATGGCAAGATGAAAAAGATGGCAGAGTTGCAGCTCTCAATTGTTAGCGATCCAAAAAACAGAAAGGCCATAGAGAATCAGGTACTGGAAAAAATGCTTTTGCAGGAGCATATTTATCATTATTTCTTGCTTTGGGCTTGTCTGTCAGTGCTTTCTAGGCCTGAGCATAATTGTCTTGGGCATAGCTGGTATGGTAGTTGTAATTATTGCCAGGTTTCTACAGCAATCCAGAGCAGTGCGGGAGGTAGGCTCCTCAAACCTGAGGATCAGACCGATCTGTTTTATGAGCACAAAGCTATTTCTTTTCTCTTCTGGAAAAATGTAATCAATTTTCACTGTTTTATGATATACTTAGCCGTTAATAATATCTAGTTGTTATATGGCATACCACAGAATATACAGTATGTTCTGTGAATAATTTAATTTATTATTGAATTGCAGTAGAGATTTAGGAATGCATGCTTAGCAATACTGTTCTGCATCTTAAGACAGGACGTGAAGAATACTTTATCCAAGTAAAATTGGAGGAAGGACTGAGGGAGACAAAACCACGTGCTTCACTTGAAATTTAGCCGTGACTTGAAGGCCAGGATCCACTAGGTTTCTTAAAAACTCCTGTAGGAGTCTAAATGGGAACAAGAAGTCAAGACTGGAGTTTTCCATCCTAGGTGAAAAAGTACTGCCATGAGTACCACTGGAGCATTATACCAGTATCAGTTCAAAGAAAAGGGGGACACTTAGTCACTAACAGCACTTCTTGTAACACTCTCTGGTTGTGTGCTGGGAATTTTTTGTCAGTATACGCTCAGACCCATCACTGCTTGATGAGCAGCTAGAACTGTTCCTCAGTGAAAAGGGTCATCTTGCTGTATGTACAGTGGTGCATAAACATCAAGCCTTACTCTGCTCTCACTTTTAGCATGTGAACCAGGAATCACTCCAGTGATACTTAGGGAAGTACATCTTGAGGTATTGACATCTTGCCCATGTCTCCAGTTTTGCAGGCAGCTACTGGCAAAAGATGCTTTAATTAGACATGTTTAGTGTTCAGGCAAAGACCTCACTACCCAGGCCCTCTTGTGTACTAAACTTGTCTAGTAGTGCAGCCTAATAGGTCTGTGGACTGAGGTTGCTTTATCTTTTATTTTATTAGGCCATGAACAGAAGACATCTGATAATTTGAATGTTTTGACTGGTATTTGAGAGCCCATCCCTACCTGCCTTTCCAGTCAGAGTAGCTATTGCTCTCTCATTACTTTAGGCTGCATATTGTGGCCTCTTGAGTAGCAACAGAAGATTATTTCCTTTGATCCAATACAGCATAATTATGTTTCTTTGGTTAGTGGAACACTTTTAGTTTCAGGAATTTGATGCTTATAGTATTTAAAATTCATACTATACTGGTTTGAACTTGAAGAGCAGACTGGTTGATACTGACTTCACTGTCAAGCTCTTGTAGCACACTTCAGTCTGAAGCTATATGAGCAGAGTCCAAAAAGTATGCAGGTTTGTGTAAGGATTTGTGGTACAGATGTTCATAAGCCCTTTGAGTGCTCAGATATTCATAATTTATTTCTAGGTCACTTTATTTCATGGTCCAAAGCCTAGTGAGTTGAATGGAGAAGGAAAAACATTAAGCATCCTTTTATTGAAGTAGGTTTTGAGACCCAGAAGAATATACAGATTTCTAGAGATGTCTAGTGCTTGTAACATGTGATGCACTGAGGAAAAATTCTGATGTATATTTATTTATAAATAATTAATTTAGCCCTTTCCCCATTAGATACTGATGCTAGTAGTTTATTTAGTCAGCTGAAGAGTATCAATGATGCTCTCTTAATATGTGCTAATTAGATGTTCTGTCCTTGAAGAGCTGCTGTTTGTTTTCCAGCTCAGTCCATGGAATAAGTTGGCTGCATTCTGCTGGAACTGAAATTGATCACTAGGGCTACAGAAGATTTATTCATGTTAATCTTTGTCTTCGACTGTCTTAAAACATGACTTTGCCTCTTGAATGAGGGCAAACCAGTGAGACAAAGAGTGAGATGGATCATGTGCAAACATCCACTAGTTAACAAACAATAAATTTATAATGAGCCTTTTCTCCAGTCTTGATCCCTTTGATCTCTATAAAATCTCTCCTTACAATTGCTGAAGGTTTGCTGGCAAAGTCACTTCAGAGAAAAGTCAATAGATAACTTGGTTTCCTAATCTTTTGATTTGATGTCTCAGAGACTGGCTTTTGCAAAGGAAGGAAAAAAATCGATGTAATTAGTAACCGATAATTCTTAATATATTTAGTAAGCTAACAATTTTGAAAAAAACATTATTCCCAAGGGAGAAGTTTGCATATATATATATATATCAGTTGTTTAGTAACTGTGGTTGTTTAGTTGTCTTTTGCCCACTTTGAGTAAGAAGAGGAATATAAATTCTGGTGGTGTTTTCAATCATGTGGCAGTTATATTTCCTCCATTATGAAGTATATTGTATTGCCAATACTGTAGTTTATAAGTATGCCCTGCATCCTGTGCTGGAAAACTTTACTAGTGATATATTTTGAGAAGTTAGTGAAAATAGTGTGACTGACTTCAGAAGGACCACAGTGGTTTCTTACGTAGAAAGATGAGGCACAGTCTTATTTCCACTGGGGAATTATCTTGGAAACTGTGATTTCTATAGGCTGTCTCCTTTTCCTTCCTATTCCTCAGAAAAGCAACCACCACTTTCTATTTTCTTTCACATCTGTGTTGATTTAAAACCAATACTTCTCTGCTGAAGACTTAGTATTTCATGGGGTTTTACAAGCAAGCAAAACCTTTTCTTGTTTCACAGTTACTATCACCTGAAAGGCATTTGCAGTAAGGAAACCTGGACTTCTAAAATTGCTATAGATATTGTAATGTACATATATGTTTCTTTTTGGTGTCCAGCAAATGGACTGGAGAAGCTTATCTGGTACTATCTTTTAAATTTTGTGGATTTGCAGGCTAGCAATTGATAAAGCTAGCACTAAACAGAAGAAGCGCAAACAAAAAAATGACAAGGAAAATGTTGGTTTTCTAGAGAAATTATTGTTTTAGAGATTTGATGCTATCGAACTGGTTGAGAAATGTCTTCAGCCTTGTGGCCTAGACCAGGGATTCTCTCTATCTGGGTTTACTGGTCCAATAATAATAATACTAGGCTTAATAACTGTTTAAGAGAAAATGGCAGCCCTTCACACAGCTATTGGTATCATTGGGCAGTTTAGAAGAGATCAGTGAAGCATCTGTGAGAGCAGTGTACATATAGCAGCCAGTCCCAGTAGGCCACTGGTGGCATGGCTGGAAATCCCAAGTCTGCACATACTACCTACAGCCAAGTACATTTATATTACTATATGCAATAAATATGTTGTGGGTGGTGGTATTCCCCCAGGGTGTAACTTTTCCCCTAAACTGAAGAGAATTAGGACAAAAGGTAGTAAGTTTGAAAATCCCCTGGTGCCGAGATGCATTTCAAAGCCTGTCTTTAAAAAAATTTTAGTTTTCTTAGCTGTTTAACTTGCTAGAGAAATCAGTGTTTGCTGTGAATATGGAGCCCTGTCTAACTGCTACTGAAGTTAGTGAAAGGGATTATAAACATTTATTTGGAGTTCTTTTAACAAAATATTGCACATTAAGTCCAAAGTGTGACTGTCTGTGCCTGTAGAACTGGTTTTAATGAAACGGAAAATCTACCTCACAGTGAGGGCACTGCAGCTCTGGGTGTACTTCTTTGTGTACTTTGTATATAAATCTATTCTGTTGTCTCACTTTAGAACAATAATATGAATAATAGTTGCTTGAAAGCCTTCTGGGTTTTTCTCTTCAAATTTTAATATGTTAGTATAATCATGTTTTCCAAGCTGTTCAGAGGTTTCTGATGTGATTGATATTTTCTGTGTTATTATACTTAACTTAGTTATCAGATGGAGTATGAACATAGGTATTTACTTGCAGGCACTGAAATGATGAGGCATTAATAAAAAGAACAGGCACATGCTTGGAGATATTTTTTATGGAAGTTTTCATATGTGTCCTCCAGCTTAAAGTAGTTTATCTGTTGCCATAAAAAAATGAGGGGATCATTAATGTGGTGGTCTGTTTACTCTGGGTAGTCACTAAATCTATTAGTACCTTTCTTCCCTGGCTTTTTACACAGAGCATAACTTCATTACTTTTTTTTTGTTTAAAATGTACCGGACTCTTTCTCTTTTCTCTCACATTTATAGGAAAATAATTGGAATAGTTTGGGGAATTTTGTTCTTCAGGCTCCCCAAATTTCATGTCTTTATTTTCTATAAAGCATCTGATGAAATACTGTCTGACAATCAGATGGAAACTCACAATAACAACACTCAAAGAAAATCTTTTCAAGGAACTTTGCTAGCACTTGCCAGTTTTGCCGCACACAAATTCGTCTTGAATTTCAATACACAGTTACTGTTCTTTCTTCCATACCCTCTTAAACCAAAAAACATTATCTGAACTTGTTAGAACAGATCTTCAGTTTGGGTGGTCTTTGAACTGGCTAGAGCAGAGCTCTGCTTTCCGAGATGTTCAGTATTATTTCTTTTCAGGTGTCACTCTTCAGTGTAGGATGGTCCCTCCCTATAACATTAGCAAAATCCTTCTCGTTAGTAGTAGTAGACTGTCACTAAGGAATGAAGTGAGTAGGAAGCCAGAAAGTTAGGGAAGGTCATCTCCGTTCTCCTCACTGCTGTAATTACTGTGTTGCAGATGGGTGAATTTCCATCTTTGTTTCACAAAGATTTAGTATAAAATAATGAAAAAGGAATAAACTATTACTGAACGTGGAGTTGTGTAGCATTATCTCATACAATGAAGCTGGTGGGGGAGTGTATGCAGAAAGGGCTGGTGTTGTTTTTTGGGGAGGGTCAGTTGGATAATAAGATTCAGTGGCTTTCTTAATTGCATCCCTAACTAGAGACATACATGTGGTACTGCCAGTTTCAATCAGATTATTGACAAGAATGTGAATTGGGTACATGTGGGTGCACTTTTATGCTATCAGGAGTATTGAGAATAACATTTTCTCTGTCTGTGTTGGTTAAAAATGAGGAAAATTCTGTCCTTCCTAAACAAGGAGAAAAATGACATAAAAAAACCTGTTGTCTTGTTACTTCATGAAGTTTTCTTAACCATTTTTTAAGTCACTAGGCAGAATGAAGAATAAAGTGTATTGCTAACTGCACATCATTGTTGTTGTACTCTATTATGTTCCCTTTTTTATTTCTTCGAGCTGAAAATTATTACAGTATCTCTGTAGTGTCCTTTAAAGTAATGGAATTTCTGGGAGAGGGATGTTTTTGCTTCTTTGAGTTCTCTTTAGGAAGTAATGACAATAAAAATCTTTTCCTTGTCCCCAGAAACCAAGTGACTCATTTATCCAGATGGGTACAATATGAATTGTGTCTGAGAACCAGGGACTGGAATGCAAAGAGTTTGGTGCTGTTTGTAATGTGGTTGAAAAACTGTTCATGTAAAACAGCAGCAGAAGTTTCTTTTAAATCCATAGAGTTCCCTACATCAGCTTGCAGAGACACTTTCTGTCTGGGAAGAAGATGTTGCATAGGGGAAAATTCTGAATGTTTTACTGCTATAGATAGTGAATTGTGTCAGCAAGGAACTCGTGTTTCTATATGGTATAAGAACTATTACTAAATCCAATCAGTTTTAAAGGCTTAAGCACTGAGAGAAGGCCCTCCTCCATGTGCATCTTTTCTTTTGTGCTGCCTTAAGTGCAACACCGGTATTTTGTTATCAGGTGAGCTGTCTGGGAAGTTTCTTCCATCCTTCCTCTAGGTCTTGAAGTATTGCTACCTTGAGTTTATATGTGTTGTTTCTGGCACTACTTTCCACCATTCACATAGTGGTTTGGGTTTTATTACATTGAGCTGCTCTTAACTTTGTACAGAACAGGTATTTCAGAATGAGACAATCCTTCCCCAGCGCCCTAAAAGATGCTGTTTGCACTGTAGTACAAGAAGGGCGAGGAGCCAAGGTCCATCCCTGAGCCATGCTGTTGGTGCTGCCTTTGCTGGGACTGTCCTGGCCCTCTCTTTTACAGTCTGCAAACCCTAAGCATGTTCGAGTGAAGGTGGAGGTGCTACTAGAAATGTCACCTGCAGAGAGAACTGTATAGCACATAGGAACTATGGATCCCCGTGTCATCTGCTGGAAATCACTGGTCTGTATTGTCTGGTCTCAATGTATTTACTTTAGAGTTTACCTATAGAAAACCTAGCAGGGTTATTGAATTAATAGAGACCTTCTTCCAAGCATCTTCCTTTAGCTCATCTGTTAGTGTGATTTTAAAATGTAATTAATTTACAATTGTTTCTTAGTGTCCAAAAGATTTTTCACTAACCTGGAGAACAGTTGGCTATTTATGTTGTGAAAATGATCATTGCTGCTAAAGTACCGCCAAAAGTAGCACGCTGATGTTCCTTTGTATGTTAAGGCTTAAAAACTCTTCCTGAGCTGTCTCTCACGAAAAAGCTCATCCCCTCACTTAGCACTCCCCACGAAATTACTGTCTTGTCCCTGCACCAGGCTTTCTTGCATGAGTTCTCCTGGTGGTCCAGGCTAAATAATTCATGGCCCTAATTCTTAAGGCTTCCCACATTTTACTCCTTCTATCTGTCTGCCACAGCCTTCTTTTTCTATCTACCTTAAGGGGATCCTCTTAGGCTGAATACATTTATGTGAGTGGCCCCTCCTTGCCTTTCTCCCAGGCTCTCTCATGCTGCCACTGAACCCAGAAATCCTTGCCTAACATTTGACTGTGCTGAGAATGACATCCTCCCTTTACTCTAAGAAAAGCCTTTAGCACTTTTTGTAGAAATTCACATGGAGGTTTTGAAACAGTGACTGAAAGAGGATAATTTTTGGATGCCCCAGACGCTGTAGCTGGTGGTGCAGACAAACACAACAGCTGAGCAGGTCATGTGGGGAGTGTTTCATGTGTACTTGCTTGTTCTAGTGAGCCTCACATTGGGCGATATCTCTTATTTCTTTGTGGACTCACTTCATTCTGCTGTTAGCCTTTGTCACCCATTGCCACTCTCACAGCTGGCTGGTGCCTCCACTTTTCCCGTTTGCTTTCAAGCAGATTTCAAAAGGGCTGTTTTGTCTGTGCATGATGAAGTTAAGTCCTTGAGCCATCTTTCAGGCAGTCCTCCCACGTGGGACAGAGATTTGCCTCACACAATAGCAGAATAAGGGTTGCAGCAGCTAGTCTTCAGGCTGTAAATTTAACTTCACGGACCAGGTCATACTGCGCTTTGAAGTTGTTGCTTTTTTATTTGTGTGCTTCCCCTGTTTAGTCTTCAAGAATATAAATCTTTAGGAAGAATTATCATAGTTTAAAAGGCTTAGACAAATAGCAGCTGCTATTGGTTCGTAGTCTCCAATTGGTTCCAGACTTCCCTGGTTTTGATAAGACTACAAGACAATCCCAGAAATTCCCTGCCTACAGCTTTTGCTAATGCCATTAAATGTAACATCATGATTACGAATGCTTTTGGAGCTGATTAGCTAGCATCCTGTGTGACTGATAAACACTGTAATTTAATTATTTCTTCAGAATGTCCTCCTGTTGTACCCCACTCCCCCTTCTCAGATTATTTTTATTTTAAAATGCAACTTTGTACAAATGTTTAATGGGGATCTTGAAGACTGCCTCAGAAACACAAGGATGCCTGTGTCCAGCTCAATGGGGACAGGATGCTTCATTCCAGCAGTGCCCAGAACAAGCCTTACTCTGTTCCCAAGCTATTCAAAGTTGGCTTGGCTCTGTACCCATGGAGGTGTCATCTCAAAGGGAAGGACTTCACCTGAGCTTGTAGCTTTTGGCTTTGTGAAAAGCTGACAACCATGTTTTCATTCTAATTGGGTGTTAACACAGAGAAGGAGCTCATCACAAAATCTTCTATTGGAGTCATCCCATGCGTAAAGTACTGGCAAGCAGAAAAATCCTGTGAGGGGTGTCTGAGAGCACAAAGAAAGGAAAACAAAGGTCAATGATCAAATAAACCAAAGAAAAAATGATTATTCTTTCTGAGGCGCAAAGGATATATGTTTTGAATGTCTGCAGTAAGAGATTAGATGAGGCATCTTGGTTATGTGTATGTCTGTGTCCTTTTTCTCTGGAGTTTTGGGAATTGCTGTCATGATAAGCTTTTGTAAATTCTATCTTTTGTTTTAGTCATTCCATGAAAGATTTTTTTTTTTAGTGTACTGTAAATTAAAAGTTTGCATTTGGAGATAAACAAAATATTATATTGTCTTCCCTTTCTTCACCCTACCTGCCAAATAAGATTACCTCTTGTTTCCAGAAACATAGCTATAACTGATGCCACAGTTTGTGAGCACATGTGTAAGGAAGCCAGACTAGGTAAGGTCTCTGACAGTTGTATTACAAGCCCTTGCACTATTTTGTTAACAGGGCCTTTTTCGTCCTTTTATTGCTCACTTCTTCATTGTTGAAAGTAAGCGGCAAGATACTTGTTTAGTTCTTGTGATATTTAGCAGCATTATAAGGAAACTGAACTGATTTTGCTTCTAGATGAGCCTGCAGGTCATAGCTCACCTGAGATTTTTATTATATTTATCAGCTTGTTTTCTGAGTCACAAAGGTGCTTGTCCCAACCTTGGCTAATCTCAATGTAAGGTGATAATATCCTGTGGGCACAGGGACAGGCAGGGTGTGACAGTGAAAAATATGAAGTCAATGCATGTTAGAGAAAATGTGATGAACTTTCTCTGCAGCCATAAACTACCTGTTGATCAACCAACATGCAGTGATTGGGGCCGACACTGGAAGATGAGCATTATCAGGGGATTTTAACAGTCTTCAGTACATGAACTTGGTGTACATTAACCTAATGGACCTGCTTTCTGCCTTCCCATGTGTGAATGTGCCTACTCTATTAAACATAGCTACCTTTTTATTTGTACCATTTATTGTATTAATGTATATTGTACACTGTGGGGTAGATTTTAGCTGCAACTACCAATCTGTAAATTGGGGAAATGAAAAGCAAAATTTCACTTTTGTGCAGTGCATAAGACTACATGTTTGTGTAGATGAGTGTGTATCTACAGAAATACTTAAGATGTCACATGAGCCTTTGATTCAGAACTCTATTTGTCTAGTAAATATTTGAGTCTCTTCACTTTCCTAATTTTACATTGAAACTCGGTTAAGCTGTCTGTTACATCTGCATGTACCTGTGTTAGGTATGTTTAAAAGTTGCATGAAGAGTATGTATACATTCTTGCTTTTGGTCCAGTGGCTTGTATTGGGCATATATAGCTCATTTTTGCAGTTTGCCTGAGTGTGAGTATGTCTTAACCTATTAGTCAGACAAAAAAACCGCACATGCTTGTGTTGCCCATACTGTCTCCAGTTTACAGTTAGAGAGGCCAGAGGACGATAGTAAAGAATGAGCAGAACCTATCTGTAGCTATTTTGCTTTGCACAGTCCATTAGCATAGCCACGCCGCTTTGCTTTCAGCCAGCCAGCTATACAATCTAACCTTGTAAAAATGAAGGAAACAAAAGTACTCTCCAAAAAGGCGGGGGGGGGGGGGGGGGGGGAGTCTTTGTGAACCACAGGGTTGTGTTTTTATGTAACTGCTTTTGTGGCTGTCAAACTACCCGAAGTTCATGGTATGTTCATCTTGTCAGTATGCATTTAAGACCACCAGCTTTGTTTTATTTCAAGCCATCTTTTGGGTTGATGTAACACAATATGACTGAATGCGTTTTGGCAGGGAATAGCTAATCTAATCCATATACTACCAGATGAAAGTAATTTACTATGGGTTTGGGGAAGAGCTTGAATTTTCAGTGCAGCCCACAAAGACATTTTTCCCCTTTTAATTGTCCCTTTTTATATCTAAACAGATCCAGCAATGGGAACAGAATCTGGAAAAATTTAACATGGACCTTTTCCGAATGCGATGTTACCTAGCCAGTTTGCAAGGTGGGGAGCTCCCAAACCCAAAGAGCCTTTTGGCTGCTGCCAGTCGTCCTTCAAAATTGGCACTGGGGAGGCTCGGTATTTTCTCTGTCTCATCCTTCCATGCACTGGTAAGTCCAAATGCACTTTTCATGGGTGTGGTCATGGCACAGCCCTCGTTAATATTTTACTTAAATGTGGAATTGTGCTGCATTGCTCAGACAGCCCTGTTCCCTTCTCACCCTTTCTGCCTGTTCCTTGACTGCAAATAAATTTTCTTCTACAGACAGACTTTGAAACCATGAGGATATGGCCATGACTTTTTTTGGTCCCTGAGGACTCCAAAACTGAGTACTTCTGACCTATACCTAAAAAAAGAAACAAACCAAAAAATTCTTCAGATGTAAATGAGTTATTGTGTTGGAATCTTGTCATGGGGATTTCACCTCCCCTGAGTTAAGAGTTTTAAGTCTGTGGGAGCTAAGTCACTTAGAGTGAAAAGAGCCTAACACTGAAATTTCCAAAAGTGATTCAGGTCCTCCTGGGCTGAGCTGATCTTTTTTGGAGGTCCTTGATGGCTCCATTTTTCAGAAACAGTTTGATACCGTCCTGAAGAGGAAGTGTTTTTAGAATAGGCTAGAACAAGAGAAAAACCAAAATTAGAAGTCACTTTTTAAGAACTGTGGGCTGTGTTTGCAAAGAAGAATGAGGGAGATCCTCAGCTGCTGTAAGCTGTCGTCACCCTGTTGGCTTCAAGAGAAGTACGGCAGTAGCAGGTTCGCCTCTGCTTTTTAACCTTGGCAGGGCTGTGAGGCTGTTTTTTTCAGAGAGGGGTGGACCACATTTGCTGCATGAGAAGTCAGTCTGAATAGCAGTCCTGAAAGTCCTGTCGGGGAATGTGTTTCTCTCTGCCACTCTTTTTATCTGTGTGGTGTGTTGTTGCTTGTTAATAACTCAGTGCCATAGCACGTTTATCTCCTATGTTTGGCAATTCTGAGTCTTTCTTCCTCTAGCAATTTCATATCTGAATGATAGGTTATCATTCTTCTTCAGAGCCTTTTCATTAACTTCTTTTCTTTTACAGAGCAATATTTTCTCAATTTCTCCCTTGCTATGACCTTCTGATTTTTCCCCATGACAAAACAATTACACTATCATGCCATTGGAATACCAAAACAAGCATCACCTCTGAAAGTTTAAAACATTATCCTTGCACCTTGGCATATTACATTAAGGTGAACTGAAGTAACTCTCACTTGATGCCTCAATTTGAAATAACTGTCAATATTTTGCTTTTATGAAAGTGACATAGGAAGGCCTGTCTCTGTGTTTAAATAGATCTGCTCCAGGGATGAAGCTGCTCTCAGGAAACGTACGCTATCTCTGTCACAAAGGGTCCGAAATAAGAAGGGTTTATTTTCTTCACTAAAAGGACTGGACACGTTGGCAAGAAAAGGAAAAGAAAAGCGACCTTCTGTAACTCAGGTAAGATCTTATCTGCTGAGGAGAGCATAGAATGGCTTGTTTCTGCTGAGGCTGATCCTGCAAGGTGCTGTTGGTGCATGGGGTAGGAGACGTCTGTCCATCAAACCTGCATTTGCAATTTCAGTAATGTAGCAGACTTGCAATGGGAACATCACTTATGAAGCGTATATATCTAATTTTGGGTTTCTTTGTGATAAATAAAATTGGTGAGAAGTTTTGGCCCAGTGGGTTAGTCAGCAGCACAAGACCATAAGGTTTGAATTTCTAACAAAACTTGTCTTCTGGCACATTGCAAACTGTTTGGAAGTAAATGTTTCTTTGGAAATAGCCTCTATGCACAGTCCTTAACAGTGTGCCCTGGCTTAGTACTGGCATTCTGAAGTACTATTGCAATTTAATATGGAGTAACACTGGTGAGTCTTAAAGGGAAAAAGAGGAGAGACTGCTGCATGTCTTTGGCATGGCATCTCAAAGCAACACATGCTGCTTGGAAGTACATTTTAGCCAACAGGAGAAGACTGCTGTCATGCAGGAGGCCAGCTGTAGGCATAGGCAGCAGACTAATAAAGCCATACCAGTTTACACCAGCTGAAGACTTGGCACAGGTTTGATGTGCCGGGGCAGCCTGGCCCTGGAGAGGGGGGCTGTGCTGATGTGTGCCCCTGCTGAAGGGCTGCATTGCTGATGAAACTACAGCATCTCACAGGGTCTTTTTCTCTTTGTGAAACTAATGGCCTGTGCGTGTATTGAGTGTAAACCCCACACTTCAGGAGTCTGTATTTTCTCAATAAAAGCACAGTTAAACGTGAAACAAAAGTTCGCTGCCTTATCCCTGAAACAAAGGTAAATAACAGCAGAGACACTTCCTTGATGGTGAGGCAGAAAGCATAGAAGTGGACCCACACTCAAAACATTACTGTTTTCACTTGCCTTTGCCGTGTCTGCTGTTTCTTCTGCAAAGCAGTATTTCATGCATTGTTCATTAGGTGGCTTTGTTCCTATTGTTCCCCAGCCCTTGTATTTTGATTTTATTAGTGAAAAATCTATGATCGGCACTTGAAAATCAGCTGTTCTTGCATGTCTAGTAATCTGCTTGTGGAATATTTAAACAAGCCTATCTGTACGCATACTGCAGTGGTCCCAGAGTTGATGCAATAGATTTAATGTTGCAAAGTAACATGTCAGGATTTTCTGGTCTAGTGGTTTGTATTTTTAATAGGTAGATATTTATCTATGTGTTACACTGGGATGAAGCTTCTTGGGGTGACTTTTTACATCGTGAAGTTCTGTAAGAATAGAACTCAAATCTGTTTTACAAAAGAGGAAACTGAAGGAGATACTTTCTCTGGGTATCCTTTTCACATAATTTCCCCTGTGTTCCCCAGGAGGTGATGCTGGTCTGTGAGTCCTGCAGCTCTATTTCTTTATTAATAAGAGGCCTGAGGGAAGGGATTTTATGCCCCTTAGCTCCGTTCCCAGTGGACCCGATATCTCGCACTTTTTTTGACTGGGTAATACGTCCTCCTGTATGCTTTATAGCCTGTGAAGGGGATTCTGCAGAGCTCAGGGATGGGGAATTTTATTTCCGTGGCAAGGAGAGGAGGCTCCTGCTGCCCTCCCAGTGCTTTTCTGTGCATGGAGGAGGAAGTCCTGGTGCAGGTAGAGGTGTCCCCAGCATGTCCTCACCCTCCTTATTCCAAACCTTGCAACCAGCTGGACCAAGAACACGTTCCATTTTAATCTGTGAGCTGAGGTTCTTGATTTTTTTTTTTTTAATTAAACATCCTACAATAAAATTAAGGAAATGTAAATTCTGAGTGTTGCATATGAATAACACTGGGTTGTGACTCATACCCATAAAAGTGAGAAATTTTTAAGGGCATGGCTTGAAACCTGACCCATGAACCTAGAAGGTGGCTAAAAAGGAAGCCATGTCTTTGCTCAGACTTGTGTGTATGCACATAATTGTATATCAAAATCAGAATAGGCCTGAGGCTGCCTTTCTTGTCATCTCTTTCAGCCCACTGGGAAACTGGGTTAAGCAGAGAAGTAGAGCTCATTTCTCTGTGCATTGTGCTGTGATGTCTGTGTCAAACAATATGTTAAAAATGTCTTGCTTGCTTGGATTTTATTAAAGTTCGTTTGACTGGAGCTGGTATATTTTAATCTGTTGTACCCTAGCTTCAAAATTACATGGTATATTCTTGAACACTGTTGTGTCAGAGAAATTTTTAATTTTATCTTAAGTTTAATTTTGAGGTACTAATTAAAAAAAAAAAGGTTCAGAGTTTCTACGCTGGGAGGCTTTTGTAAACATTAGTGAAGTGGCGCTCAGCCTTTTACAAATCAGTTAATAAAACTGCACTGTAGCAGATGGGGGATGTCTAGGCTTACATTATCCTCAGTTTCTTAAATGCTTATCTGCTTTCTTGTGTCTAAATGATAAACCGTTTTGAGAAATCATAAACAATAAAATACTTTGATTATGTCTATGGGTGAGACAAGGAAGAGGAAGTTCAGAAGTGGTGCCCTTTATTTGCACTGGCAGATATCGTATGAAATTTTAAGAGAGAGTTTGTTGTTGTCTCAGATTATCCAAAAGGCTTTTGCTAGTACAAAAAAAAAAAAAATTAAAAAGAAAAATCTAAACAAAAAAGCTCAGATGTAAGTTTGATATAGTCCTGATTTGTTGACTGCAGAAGGATTAAAAAAATGCTATTTATATTTGCACTTCAGGAAGGTAATGTTATTAGCTGTAAATCTCAACATCATGTATAAACTGTATAGGTCTATCTGTGCTTTTAAACAACCCTTATCACCAAAATATCTGATTGTATCCATAGCCATTTATTGGATTTTTAAAAATTTCACTAGTACGCCCAACACCTTTGTGAGATACTGGTAGTTAAGCTTTCAAAACAGATGGGGAACATGTCTCAGTTTATGCTTTCATCACTGCCAGAGCAGATGCAGTAGTCAGCTATTTTAATAGTGTGGGTTTTGGGTCAAGTATGCCTTTAAAGCTAAGCTAAAAGTTTTTGTCGATAGTGTCAAACTAACTGCTTGGTTAGAAGAGATGAAGAACTATAGGGTAAGAAGTTTTAGAAAACAGCAACTATGATTTGAAATATTTCCTTTAAATCATGAGATTTGTAGCTGTAGCTAACAGTATCCCGAAGGGTGAAGCTATAACTTCCAGCATAGTATAAGATTTAAAAGTAAATTGCTTTAGTTTTATTGCTAAACAGTAGATAGGAAAAAACAAGGACATGAATGCTTTTGTACATTTGAATGTGAGTGTGCATGTAGCCTGAAAGAGAAAACTTGCTCAAATTTCTTTATAGAGGAAGATTTATATTTCTTTGATACTTCTAGTCAGAATAAAGTGACAAAAAGTTCAAAAAGATCCCTGGGGTTTAGCAAGTTGATAGATATTTATTAATTTAGTTTTCAGCTTTATTTTTTCAAAGGATTTACAATACAGGTAAGAAATAAAAGGTTTTATTTGTTTAACCTATTTATTTATCTGTAATATTTTAATTTTTTTAATAGATTTTTGATTCAGCTGGAGGACATGGATTTGCTGGTGTCCAGAATTCAGCCAACTCTGCTGAGGTAAGATATTCCTGTCCTTATTCTGCACCATCTTGTTTTCAAATTCTTGAATATATTTCAGTAAGTCTATGATGCGGCTGGTTCAGAAACCCCACAGAGGTTCATAAAATGCACTTAGTGTTAGATGGCAGGAATATAATTCTTCTAATAAAACCACTTCAATGTAAGTTTCTGATCATGCATGGTAGCCTTTTTTAAAAAAAGAAAAAAAATCCCTAGAAGCTTCTTCACAGCACTAATCCTTACAGTGTCCAAGAGATTTGGAACTGAGCTTGTTTGAAAGCATCTTTCACAGTATGGTGAAACCCAAGGTATATTTTTCCCCTTTGCCTACTTCAACAGAACCTGTGTATTTTGAGTATAAAGGCAAATAAAGTCTAATTAAGGTCTGTGGAGCATACTAGCAGAGAAATGAGCATTAATATATAGTTGGAGATTGCCCAAGTAAAGGAAGAGGAAGTGGCATCCCCCCAACAGCATTACCTAGTAAATAGCTGTGGCTGATGTCCTCAGTGCCCAGGAGGAGAGCTACTGCTCGTCCCTGCCTGGCATGAGTCATGATCCTTCTTAGCTCCCCGGGGATAACGTTGCCATGCCCAGGTCTGGAAACAAAGCAGGATGCTCCAAAATCCGTAACTGCATAAACGTAGGACCACTGAGTGTTTTCTGTATACTGAGGGGCTTACATAGACAGAATCCTTCTCCCTCAGTAGGCTTGTGCAGACTCCAAATAAAAAATTCAAATTAAGTCTTAGGCACAGGGTTTCTGGACTTTGTTTTCTGTATGGTGTAGCTGGATTTCTTCAATGGCAACATGTGCCAGACTCAAAGGGGTATTTGTCTTCCCATCTCTAACGCCTGTCCCTTTTCCTCCTTTGTTCCCTGAACCAGATATTCCCTCATTCCAGTTTAAAACTTGAAAGAAGACTTTAAAAAAAATCATACTACAGTACTGTTCCCTTTCAGCTGAGTGTGTGTACCAGGTATTAGACAAAAAGTCAAAATCTGTATTTAAAATGAAATGCTGCTCTTGAAAGTGATCAACTATAATGAAGAGCTGTAATGAATCTCGTGAGGAAGGTTTGGACAAAGTTCATGATTTCTCATAGGTTTTTATGTTGGGTTTTTTTGCATCATTATGTGCTACATGGTTTATTTTCTCATGACGTGCATTCATTTAATGGGTAGATAAGAAAGAAATATGTAATTATGCAGAAGTTATACCACTGACAGCGGCATCTCCCACTGACAGCAGCTAATCCTATAACACTGTTTTGCTTCCTGAAAATATCTTCACATTTTGTCTGTTCTTTGAAGAAGTATATTGAAACACCTGAATTCCTTAGTTGTCCACTCGTTATTTCCTGGGGTGGGAAAGTATTTAAACCAAATTACCCCTCTCTTTTCAAAATAAATTATAATTATGAGGGATTTCTGGGGGAAATGATCTCCTGTAGAGAACACTTACAAATTCCTCCAGAATGTACTATTGATGTGGTGTGAGATGGCATCCGTTTCCCACCTCAGAAACAGCAAACACAATTTGTTCCTGTCCAATCCTGTTAAAACTCGGAAAGGTTTGGTCCCTCCTAAAACTGAGAAGAAGCAAAATCTCCTGTGTGCACCCCCTGAAAGTTTCTCTCAAAAGGCTGTGACACCAGTCCCTCAGTTTAACACCGACCCCCTTGGGGTTGGTAGGTCAACGGTGCTGCCTTGTGCAGTGGGGTCTGCTGTGGGTCTCCTGTCCTAACAAGAGCGTTTGCTCTTCCTGAACCTTTGTGAGGAGACAGAGAAAGTTTTTGAAGGTGCCAGGGAGCAGTCAGAATGAAGTCCCCTCCCTTTGGTGCCATGTCAGGGAAGTGATGACATCTGGCTTCTTGACCCAGCTCTGGGTAAAAGCAGCTTTCTCCAAATTCAGGCAGGGGCTTGCAGCCCTGCTCCCCAGGACTGTCAGGGGGGCAACGTCACCGCAGATTTTAGGCCAGACTTACAAAGTTTAGCAGGGTTGTGTTTCAAGTCTAGAAAATACCCCAATTTAGGTCCTGAAGCAGAGCTCTGGAACACAACCTTATTTCTAGAAAAACATTATTATTATTATTATCATCTCAACATTATTTCTCAAACCTTTTTTTTAATGGGATTTTAAAATATAGTGTGGGCACTTTTAAGATCTTGACATTTTGATGAGTCATACAACAACTCAGAAATGATTCATCATAACTCTGTAAACCGTTACTTTGGCATCAGCCTGGTTTCACTGGCTGCTTTCAAATGAAAAACAAAAACAGCATCAAAACTTTTATAAAATGCTACCTGCGGAGTGCAGCGAATGACGAATAGTGAAGTCTGCCAGGGAGGCTGTATTTTCGCTGAAAAGGATGCTAAAACCAGAGGCAAACAGTGGGAGGAAATTATGAAGTAACCTATTGGTCCTGCAGCAGCCCTGTGGCACAACGTGTGACAGTCTGCAAATCCTGGCGCCTATTTCTGGAAAATTGGATGGGTTGTTATAATTTTATGTGGCAATGAATGAATGAACTATTGTAGAATTAGTCACTGCAGGCATAACAGGAAAAAAAAAATCCCTTTTCATGTCAGATTTTCTGAGATGGAAAATATGGGTGAAGCAACAGTACCTTGACTGCAGTTAAGGAACATAGTCATGTTTAATAACAGAGGCGAGTTTATCTCAAGGCGTATGCTTGAGCACCAGCGTACGTGGCAAGGAAAGGGAAGTATCACACATTGGCTGCAGAACTTTCTGTCCTGTCTTAAAAGCTTCCGGAAAAAATGTAGCTTTAATCCCATTTCTCATCACCTTAATCCTCTATGTTTTGGGGTTTGGTTTTTTTGCATCACCTTAATCCTCTGTTGTTTCGGGGTTTGGTTTTTTTTTGATCTCTGGCAATAGTGAGATCTATTTCAGTTACACAGATTTGAAGAATTGCTGTTGCAGTGCAGTAAACCTCTTTGGTAGTTACAAACCTCTGAGCTTCTGGGAGCATCTCCCTAGCTGAGGCAACATAGCTTCGGTTTTCACCGGAAGAAGCCGCTGGAGAATTCGGTCTGATTCATTCCTGCTAAACTCTTGCAGCCTGCCTGCCTTGCCCTTTCTCCTTTCTGTTATTTACACTGTGGAAGGAGGTCAGCATTTATTCCCAGGCACTTGATTTAGTGCTTTCTGAGAGGACCACGCTTCTATGGGAATTATCTTCTTCAACAGCACCAGTTGCTGTTGAAGAGCAGTCTGAAACCACAGCCACCGAGGGGAAGCTTCACCTGGTGTAGATTTCATCACTTCATTAATTGCAGTAGCATAACAGGATTCCTGTTATGTATAGTAGTTACTGGATTTTAGTAGGATTTCCATGGACCTGTGTTAATTGAAATTTCGTTTTCAGCTAGTTAAAAGGGACAGTTGAGCAAGAGATACAGGATTTGTGAATGCCATTAGTTCATTAACATTATTCTGCCAAAACCAGTGTTAGTCTGGCGTAAAATTTTTATTGTGCCATACTCTGGGTCGGCTGCAACCTGAATTTCTGCATTGTTTGGTAATTACCTGGATAGGATTGCTTACTACATCATTTTCACAGCCACAGTTGTTATTTGGGAAAAAAAAAAATATTGGTCTCTATGTTGCTACTGATAGATTGTTGTCAATAACTTTGCTGCGTGCAGCATGGGAAGCAGTCTCTGTGCAGTGATCTTACTGCAGCTTTTAATTGCAGTGCACCCCTGTGCTTGTGTCCCTGCAGAGCCAGGAGGAAGAACTGCATAATCAAGGGACTTTATATAGGCAACAACACCCCACCCCTGCCCGTGACCCAAACAAACAAACAGAAATGCAAAGAGAAAGCATCAGGGAGGTAGGCACTCCTAAGAACAGACGTATCTTAAGATATGTCTTGGGTGGCAGTTCTGCTGCTTTACAAGGTTATTGTCCCTTTCCAGTGACTGCAAGGGGAATTGAGGGACCCTATCTGCGTAAACCGAAATGCCTTTATGTGGGTACTTCAGTGACGTGCTGAATAGGCAGACCCAAATACATAGGTGAAACTCCAAATTCTGAGCAGCTCTCAGTGTTTTTCTTCTCCTTGTGTGGCTTCCTTTGAAACATGGAGCCTGAAGTGCAGTACAGGAAAAAGTGTGAAAATGAAGTGTGAGAAAGCAACAGGGAATTTATTCAGGGTGGATGTTGTTAATTGATCTAGTGGAGTGGCTTTGGAGTGAATGTGAAGCAAAATGGTAAACAGGCAAATACCCTATGCTACCTCTGAAACAATACCTTCTTAAAACTGTGAGTAGGAACACTTTATTCCTGCTTTAGTCCTTTATTATGTTATGGCAAGCCTTGCTCCACAGTGCTCTCTGCTGGAAGTTTACTATATTATAATTTTCTGTCAAAATTGCAGTAATTCCGTTTTTTTTGCATTTGTTAATTAGGTAAAATTGTAGAGGTCAGTTCTTCTTAAGAATTTATTCCCACTGCAATATAATATCAGGTAGCTACATATTTTCACTTCGAGTTAAATCGACAATTAATGTAAGATAAAGGCATAAAAGCCCATCCCATAATGGGAATGCAGAGGGAGTGCAATCTGTTCTCAAGAAAATCAAGTCTTCAACAGTGAATGAGAGCAGGTAACTGAACTCTGTCCCTGTCTTGCCATGGGGAAATACAGAGTACCATGTCTAAATACATATCCACTGCAAACTGCCAATGTAATTGTACTTTGGGGTTTTTTTACAACATCCACATATGTTGTATGTTTCTCCCTTGTTTCCAGCATCAAGTTGATGACTTTTTGAATGTCTACTGCTCAGTGCCAGAGAGCATTCAGAAGGAGAGTGCTTGGGAGACACAGACGTATGTTCACTTCTGTGATGGCCAGGGAGTGGCACTGACCCTCAAGCCAGAGCACAGGGTGGAAGATGTTTTGTCTTTGGCGTGCAAGGTACTCACTTTTCATGTATGATTGCACCTTGTTAATAGCTGTGGACTTGAGAAAGAATGTAATACATCAGAGGATGCCTAAATTGTGAGAGTGTAATACCAGCATCTCTCTGTCACTGTATTAAGGTACATTGCTCTGTTTCCTTTAGTTGTGTTATTTATGTATTGTAGCCAAGGTAGCAGCGTTTTCAAGAAGCGTTGCTTGAGACAGCGCGCAGTGAATACTTAAAGAGTGGTGATGGTTTACCAGGTAGTCAGCCCCTGAGAAATCTCAGCACATGTCCATTCTGTGTTGTTGCTGCAGTGAACCTAGTTCTGTACAAGTTAATCACAGAGAGTAATGGGGACTGGTTGAGTTAATGCCGGGAGATTAAGACATTTAAGACTGCTGTGACAAAGGTTATCATATGTGTTTGCTTCTTAAAGAACCCTTTTAAGCTTTTAATTAAATACCATCTCTACTTAATTTCAAAGAGTGCATTCTCTTCTGAAAGTTAGTGCCAGTGATTTGAAAGGAATTGCTATAAATCTTGGGACAGAAAACTGAGTCACAGGTAGAAGGTAAAGTAGAAATACCAATTTTAACTATAGACAAAAGACCAGCACCTCTAGAACATCTCAACGTACCTAGCACCTTTGTCTCTACATGTGTCAGTGCTTGAATTTAGCTCTAACTTTGTAGTGCAAGGCACTTAAATTATGCAAACAAGCTTTTTGGAAAAACTAACTTTTTACTCCCAAGTTCTGCTTTCTGACAACTGGTAAATATAGTTTATTTACCTCATTAGTAAAGGGAAAAAACAGGAAAAAAAGGAGCCCTGCTCTGTACAAAATCCAGCTGTAGCTTTTGGCATAGGTTAGTGTGAACTTCCAGGTGAGCTCATTCAACTGGCTTAGAAGTTAATGAATTTTCAGACTTCTAATGGAGAAAAGGACCCAATTTAATGGCTCTTTGCACCTGGTACTGTTGTAAACAAACAAAAAATTATTAAATTACACAAATTTTTAAGAATCCAGGGTGAGCTATAGTTTTTAAATCAAAATAAGCACACTGAATTAGCCAAGTCACAATGCATCTCCATGGCATCACTGAGAAGAAATTATCTTCCTGTTGCTTTCTCTGATGGAGACTGAATCCTAGAGAAACAGTTTAATGCCTGGCTTTACTTTTTAAAAGTTGACTGTACCTAGTCAGGCTAAAGGGATTGTCTGAGACATTATTTGACCACGAGATGGCACGATAGAGCTGAAACATTTGGAAGTGGTTACAGTAAAATGCAAGACCCCTGAAAGAGGAAATAAAATTTATAAACGTTACATTAAGTTGAAAAGGAAATTCCTTACCTCTCTTACTCTATCATTCCAAAATATTTGTAATTGTAAAGCTGACTTTTAATTTTCATTGTCTGTATCGCATGAAAACTTAGTTTTAAGTTATTTGATTTTTTCTTAAATGGTTTTCTGTTTTATTTTTTCTTTCTATTCTGTGTGTAAAGCTTTTCATAAGCATTCTCTAATGCTGAATACTTTCTGCTCATCTATCCTGGTTCTTTTCCTTCTTACACTTTCATTCTGCTCTGGTGAGTGTAAGGAATCTTTCTTCTTAACAGAACATGTTTGAATGTTATGTGTATAAGCATAAAGTTCAAAGGGGTTGGTTTTGTGGGGTTTTTTTCCCTTCATTCATCCTTTATGGGGTTTATACTTTTCTCATTTCTGTTTTCCATCTGAGGCTTTTGGATAACACGTAGAGAAAAAAATGTGGTGTTGAATACAATTGTTCAGGATACAGAACACATGTAACTTGTAAACTGTTACACATAATAAAATGTTAAGGTAATTGCTAGATACTCAGTAGATTTGGATTTTGTAAGCTACAGAGATGCATTAAAGAGGTTAAATAACTTTCAGGGAGACAGTCATTCCTCCTCTTTTAGAAATGTTGCTTCCTCCTGTTTTAGAAATGTTGCTCCATTAATATGCTAAATTGAAATGTTTTGTGCAGTGGTCTCACCAGCATCCTGATTTTCAGGGAGACTCCCGTCAGCAGCTCAACACTTTCAGGCTAATATCCTTTAGGAATATTCCAATTTCCCTTTGACTTCCTGTTGAGACAGGATTTTTGTTTTGACCTCATGTGGCAAAAAAAAATAGCTGAAACTCTCTGATCATAGATGAAACCCAGCAATAAAAATAAAATTCAATAAAGGCAAATCCTTAGGGAACCTGCTTCGCATCTCATCCTCTCTTCTTAAAGCCCATACATGCATATACATTTTGTCCATCAGAAGAAAAAGTTGCTGAGCAGAACTGAGTCACTAAAATTAGTGACTGAAAAAGATGGTTGTGAGCGTAAGTTCAAAAGGACAGAAAATGGTTATGATACCTTTGGGAACATATAGCAGTGCTCAGATAATCTAATAGCCAAGACATAGTGTTTATGAAAGAAATTGGGAGGATCGTAAGGGAAAATGGAAATTGCACTTGAAACCTTGTCTTCTAAGTAATGCAGCTAGTTTTGTTTATACCACAAAAATAGTTAGGAAATGACTTGTTGAGGATGGCTTTTGCATGATTTCTAACAAGCTTTTTCTGTGTGTGTCACATCTTTGTCTTCTGGGATTCTGGAAATAAATAAAAATTCCAAACCCCATTCTCTTTATTCCTTAGATGAAACAGCTGGAGCCAAGACACTATGGCCTACAACTCAGAAGACTCGTTGATGAAAATACTGAATATTGTGCTCCTGAACCATATGAATACATAGTAGACCAGGAAAGTGTGACTCCTTTTAGATAAAGCTCCATGATGTCTGTAGCTACAGTTGTATTATCACCTATGGATATGTGTGATTTAGATCTAAAATAAGGTTTTAAAGCTGTTCCTGGATTGCATTCTGCCATCCTCATTCACACAGTCTATGCCTATGCAGACATTTGGGTGGTTAGGCCCTGCAAACACTCTCTTCAAGAACCATTTAAGTGGGGCTTCTGGTACAAAAGCAAAGTGTCAGTCTCTACTCCAGGCTGGGTTTTCTATCTTTAGCGTACTCTGCATTTAGTCCCACTGATACCGGTGACGTTTGCACAGTAACACAGTTCTCTGTAAAGACAGCAAGTTTTGGCTCTTTATTGATGCAAAGAATATTGTGCTTATTTCTCATGCTGTACCACTGGATTTTGATGCTTGCAGTTTCTATGCGGTTTCATAATTTGATGACTTCTGTTATGTTTTTTTTTCAACAGGTGTATGATGAAATAGAAATTTGTCCATTAAATGTTTATCACGTCCATCTTACAAAGACTGAAAACATAAGTGATTTTGGTAAGCTCTCAGGAATTTTTCTTTTTATTTTATCATTGCTTACTTTCTCTCTTCAGGACTTTTCTGTCCCTGAGAACAGGTAGAGCCATCCTTGATCGCTCAAAAGTCTGAGTCTGCAAAGGACTCAAGGCATTATAAAAAAGACCCAAACTGGTTGTTTTACACTGGCAAGCTCATTTCTTATGTTTGGAAAGGGTCCACTTTATAATCTGCTGCTCTGGACAAATAATTCAAGCACGGAATTGTCAGAAGACAAATGTCCTTTGCCAGGATTGATACAATTGATCTCAGTCAGGCCATGATCAAGGTCTGCCCTTTTGGTTTTTGTTAGTGGGATCCTCTGTTGGCACAGTATCAACAGAGGGTACTTTGATACAAATTCTGACAGGCTTTTTATCCGTGGGAGGCAGTTATGCCTAAGAATAATTACGTACCTTGCAAAGATACCTTTGTAAGGCAGATCTGTGCTGTTCTTTAGCTGCAAGTCTGGTGGTGTAAAGTATTCCTTTCTGGGCTGTCTCACTCACTGGGATTGGTGGATTTGCTGCTTTATAGTTTTGGTTTCCAATTTTTGAATCTGTTTAAGACACCTCTATGTCTGATGGACACACTGCACAACTCTTACCGTAATGATTAGCTGTGTTATTGAAATGTCATATGGGGCTGAGGTAGAAACTGGTTTTTTGAAATGTAATTTGGTGTTTTTTTACAGCACAGCATGACATTTACTGGAAGTTGAAAAGTCCTATTAACTTTCTGAGAAACAATGTAATAATTTTTCTATGCTCCATGGGTGTGTTCTCAAGAGAAGCATCCTCCCTCTGTGTAGAGTCTACTAAATACACAAAATAAAAGGAAAGGGTTCTGAGAAGGTTTGTTTCATTTAAACCTCTTTTACTTCAGGCTTTGCTGTCACAGCGCAAGTTGATGAACATCAGCATCTCACCCGTATATATGTAAGTGATGTCCTCCCTGATGGACTGGCATACAAGGAAGGTATTGTATCATATTTATGTTTAATACTGTACTTCATTATCTTTTTTAAGTCCCAAAACATGAAGGAGCTTTAGTACTGCTGTCTGAAGTGGTTCTTGGTTACTATTCATAGTTTTCTATCCTGAAGACGATGGGAAGTATGTGATATTAGGAAAGATAATGTACACAGAGTGACTGAATTATCCTTTCACCTTTGGAGACAAAGTCTGTGTTCAGCCATCTAATCAGGTGCTTTTGCACAGAGGAACAGGCTGGAGAAAGAGTTCATCTCACACTTCCACTTCTGTGGGCAATGAAAAGTAGCCTCTCTCCCCCACATAGTTTTCTGCATGCGTTTCTGTGAGTGCCTTCTCTACTGTGCTGCTCAGAAATCGTGCTTCTCTTCATCAGCACAGCAGGATCAGATGCATTCTGCTCTCTGAAAAGCAGAGAGACAAACCCAGAAAAATGGAGACAGTTTCATTTGCTACCTGACGGTAATGACCACTTGACTGTTGCTGACCTTGAAAGGCAGCGGTTGCCGCTGTTTAAAGACTCCATCCGCTGTTGTTCCAGTTTTGCATGAATGATTTGATCTGTGTGACTAGTGCCTTGTTCTTCCCAGATAATAAGTGTTATAGTGCTGTACACTGGTGGTATCTGAGTCGTGAGAGGTGCCTCTATTCTAATCTTAAAAGTTGTGCTGCCCTCCCACCCACCAAATTCTGTAGTATCTTTAGAAAGAAACAACTCGATTGCTGTACTATGTGTAGCACCTATCAGAGTAAGCATGAGGTCCATCTACATAATTATAGCACAAATAAAGCTGCTGTTGATTCTAATGGACTTGTGGTAGGATTAGGCTATTTGAATTAAAACTGCAAAAATAAAAGGTGTATCAGCATAAGGTTTGGTTTGTGACCCATTAAGTTTATATTCCCTCTTTTTTTTTTTTTTTTTTTTATTTCTTTCCTTTCACATGTTCCTAGGGCTCAGAGTAGATAATGAAATCCTGAGCATAAATGGAGAGGCTGTGTCTGATCTTGACCTCAGGCAGATGGAGGAGTTGTTTTCAGAGAGAAGCGTAATGCTCACTCTGAGAATGAACCATTGTGGGACCCAGCAACCCTTATGTGCGTCCTGGTCAGATGGCGACATTTCCAGGGACCCAAAGAGTTTGTTACCCCCTCCAAACCAGTCACAGCTCCTGGAAGAGTTTCTAGATAACTTCAGAAAGAACACAGCAAATGGTAAGAGGTTGACAGTCCTCTTTCACGTCCCTTCCAATATCGCTGTTTTTTAAAACTCAATTATGTTTAAAAATCTGTGCTTGCCTTACTGAGAAACCCAAGTACAAATTGTTCAAGTTCCATTTATGCTCCATATCTGTCTGTTATTTTATTATTTTCTAGAAAGTAGAAATGGAACAGAATATGATAATTTCTGCAGGGAAATGATACTGTTTTAATCTGTTTAGCTGCACCATCCAGTATTATCAAGCACTCTCTTAACTATATTGTGTGTCATCTTGGGTACCTCCAATACATCCATTTCCCAGGCACAGGTGGTTGAAATGATGTGATGGCTTTCCGAGGCAGAAGTATTGTTCTGTGTTTACCGTGCTTTACATATGGTAAAGTACTGCATACATTAAGGGTACCTTAAATGCAATAATCATCATCAGCGCAGAAAGGAGTCATTTAGCTCTGCTCCCACCCAGTGATATTATCATGTTCCTGATGGATACAGCTGCTCACTGTGTAGAAGAAAACATATGAAAACAGCTTTCGTAGGGATTGTTTTGCTACTACCTGTTCATATTTCTTATTCAATGTAATACCACTGTATTAAGTATTGCATGGAGGACATACCCTAACAGCACTGTGTCAGGGTGAGATCCTGATGGATTTCCATATGAGGAGCATCAGGCAGGAAAGGTGCCAAAACCCTACGTGGTAAGGACTGCTCCTGGATGACACCACAGCCCCTCAGCCCCAGGGAAGCTGCCAGTGCTCACTGCTCGGTTGCCTTTTCAGCTGGAAATAGGAGGTGGCACATGGAGGGGCACTGCCATACTGGGTGGAGGAGAGCCGTGGTCACCCTTCCATTCCTTTAGCTGATCTTACTTTACATGAAAAGTACATCTTGTGATACCAGAATACTTGTAAACGCCTGTCTGAAATAGAAAGTACGTGGGGATTTGCTCCCCTTCCTTCCCACGCCTTGACTATTTTTCAAACAAGATGGAAGCAAATTTAAGTCTAGTTCCTTGAGTGTAAAAGGTGCAGTTTCCTCACTGCACCTCTGGGGGATGCTAGTAAAATTCTGCAGAAGAGGTAGCCGGGGTGCACTGCTGTGCGAGGAGAGCAGCAAGAGTACAAAAAGATATCGCTGATTTTTGTATATAATTACGGTGGCAAGTGTTTTCTGATTGGAATTTTTTCGTAATTAAAAATGGGAGAAGAAAAAGAATCACATAGGAGAAGTTGTTAGAATGGATTTAATTATAAAGCAGTTTTATTAGGTCATCTTTTGAAATTAAAAGAAATCTGAATACAAGATTTGTGATACAGTAAGTAGCATCTCTCTCAGGGGCCTTACTTCAATTTAAAATGCCATTAAATTGACTAGTGGCACATAAAAGTTAGTGCCATAAAACAAAAATTATGATAGAGCTAATTAATTACATAATTATACCAGGGCTATCATTCAGCTTGTTGGCTTGATATCATAGGCCAGCATTACCTGGAGTATTCAGTATAATAAATGTATGTGTCCATTCACTAGATTCCTCATTCCTCCGGGATAAATTTGCAACCTGTGCAAATATTCCATTATAATAGGAAATTACTGGAGTATGTATTATATTCTAAGCACTAGTGGATAAAGGGACATAGTATATTTGCTTTTCTGCTTAAAAGCATCTAAGGAAGATTTATTTTATTCTGAAAGGGAACAAATAGTTCTAAATTAAGCTTCAGGAGAAGGACTTTCATGTTTATTGAATTCAGTGCTTAGTGTGTGATCACCTGATTGGATTCAAATGGAAACTGAAGTGGTATTTGAATTAATAGATAATCATAAAGGGATTAACTGTTCTATGTGCTGTTACTCAGGAATTGAGTAAGATTTTTAGATAAGAGAGGGGATATTTAATGATCTGAGCAGGGATTTGGAGGCCAGAGACTCTTACATTCACATCCAGTGTTTAATACTGTTCTGTCTCCTTTGGTAGAGTTGAGGGAGTTTTCAAAAATAATTTGACATATGCATGTCCGTGTTAAGCCTGTTCTTCCAGGGCAGCACCTTTGAAAGTTGTTTAGTGCCAGCAGAGGGGGACCTCTTTCAAAAATCAAGCACAATTTGGTCCAAGGTACATACCTGGAGTTAAAAACCTTAATGTTTTTATAAATTAACTAACTCTATTTATCTCTCTAGAGTACTGTGAGGATTAATGAACTAAAATTAACGAAGTGCTTGGAAAATGAAAATTCTCAGCACTGAGTCATGTGGTAATAGCCTGCCTGGTGCTTGGTGACAACCACCAGGCAAAAGCAAAACAGAATTTACTTTAAATACTTCGTATAACTTGGGTGGTAATAGTTGGTCCACATTTGTTTACAGTTTTGTAACTGCTTAGCATAACTTTGATGAATGCCTTTTCCTATGTATTCTGCCATGTTGAGGATACCCAGTTATACCTTGTGGCAAACTTTGGCAGCCTATACTGCACAGAAGAGAAGTGATTGACTTTCTCCAAAGCCACTAACTCTGCCACTCCTAAAAATCATTCCCAGGACATTTTCTGTGAGAGTGATTCATTTGCTCCAGGAGGTTGCTATACCCTTGTAGCTGTGTTTGGACCTGCTGTGGTCATATCATTTGATCTCCCACATGGCAATGCTATGTGCTAGCTGCTTAGTTGCTTGGCTAGTAATAAGCTTATCCTGGAAAAGAAATGAGATGAAATACTTTTAAAAAATGCACTCATGAATGTGGAAAACCAAATAACAGAGCAACTAAATTTGCTTCAAGCTCCAGTGCTAAGGAAATTAAACAAATATTTGTGTAGAATTAAAAAATGAGGGAATTGGACTGGAATTCTTACAACTGTGGAGGAAAAAAATGCCTCATTTTAAGATGGCATGGATATTTGAGGAATAAACAACAGAGAAGGCATGAGAATTGAAAACTGTATATTTAGTGCAACCCTGTGTGGGTTAATGGTATATCTATAGAGTGCTGAGGCAGGAGGTAGAAGTATTAGTAGGTGTGAAAACCCATTGCAGTATGCGAGTTGCTGTCAGAGTTGGGCAATTATCTTTTTTCCCCAGCAAGTGGGTTTTTGCCAAAAAAGCTGTCATTTCTGGTTAGCTGACACTGTTGAAATCAACCTTAATTTGTAAATAGATCTCTGTGATTAAAAGGGAATAAAAAAAAAAAGAAGTAAGTGGGGGATGGCAGTTTGGATATGCTTTAACAAGTTTCCATGAAGAAACATTTTCATCTGGAAGGGTGAGAGAACTAACTGGGAAAGAAATCATTAAAAAAAAGAAAATAAAAAAAATAAAGATGAACATACTCTTCCTTTGCTCCCCATTGTACTCCTCATCTTTGGGTAGGGCACTTACCTTCTGTGTGGGGTCTGGGTTTCTGTCTGGCCCATCTTTCTAGAGGTGTGGCCCCAGGAGCCGTGAAGAAGGCTTGGGTGCTGCTGACAAGGGGGAGGCTTGCTCCTCCTCCTCCTCCTCCTCCTCCTCTTCCTCCCCTGCACCGCCTTAGCCCTACCTTCCAGCCCCATAGCACTCATCCCACCCCTGTGCTGTCAGTGGCACTTGCTGGAGCCTTTGATGAAGCTAATTAAGGAGAAAACCTTTTTTTCCCTTCCTCCTGCAAACACAGTGAGTTGAACCGGCGGGTGCAGAGGTCTGACAAGGGCCAGAGCCAGGTAAGGAGGAGGAGGAGGAGGAGTGGCAAGCAGGCAGGTGCCAGGGGAGACCTGGTTGCAAGGAGAGCTACTGTCAGAGGCACTAAGCTCTCTTCCAGCCGACCTTCCTGCAGAGCACCTCTCTAGCCGTTTTGGAGCATGGGTTTTGCCCTCAGCTTTCCCACCTCTTGCGCTGATCCCCGGTCAGCAGCGTGGGCTGGGTCATGCCGGTTTGAGTCGCTCCTGATGAAGCTGTTTCACGTTGTATAAAGCATGGCTGGAGTCAGCAAGTCAGGCTTTGTGCTGTCTGACAAGTAGCTGGGATGTGTGTTGGAGAGGAGCAATTAGATTTCAACTCCTGATCTGCTAAACGCTGAGGTATTTTTGCAAAATGCAGCCACTTCAGGAGGACTATCAGTTTTGGAACCCTCACATAGGAAGTGGCTCTTCTGTTTCCCAAGATGTGAGCCACCTCTGATTTTAATCTCAGTAAGCATGCACCATGCACAGAAGCAAAGCACATCAGTCAGCCACAAGTTTAATTTTGATATGACTAAATTATTTTTAAAAATGTGGTTGTAATAATAATTGGTTTGGATTCAATTCAAAGGTACTTTCTGCTTCAAACACGCTTCACTAGATGGTTAGATGCCGCTGCAAAGTGTAATTGCAACTCACAGCTTCTCCAGAAAACTTTGCTCCATTCAGTTTTGTCAGATACCACTGAGTTGAAGGAGGAAAAGGGAGACTAGAGGTTGGCTCTGCAGCCAGCTGGCTGTATGCATTGTCGCTACACATGCCTCTCCAGATAGCACTCCCTGTATTCTCTTCCAGCCCCAACCCACCCTGAATATCAGAAAGACCAGTGTGTCCCTCTTAAGAAAAGAGATAAAGTCAGGAAGATGTGAAACAAAGTGGTCTGTAGCCTCCAGCAGCTGGGTGCTGTGCCTGGAGCGCTGGCTCAGACCACTCTGCTTGTTGCTGTTTGCCCATAGTTTTTAAGCATTTCGTAAGCTTCTTTTAATGTAATGTTCAAAGCATTTCGTAAACAAAAGTAAAACTAAAACTTAACTGAAAACATTTCTGAAATAACTTCTACTTTTAGTTCTTCCCAAATCAGGTCTTGTTTGTTTGCCTAGTTGCTGTTTTGACATTTAAATTCTCTTCTTCCTGCTATAGGACATGGCCTTCATTGCGATGCATGTGTGAGAAGTCAAAGAAATTTATTTTTATTCTTTCACAGGAAACCCTTTTGAGCGCAGAAGAGGTGAATATTGCTTCTTAGCTTGTTGAGTCCCAAGGACACCCACAGTCCTGTTAGAAGCAGGCCTTGGTCTGTGTTAGTTGTGCAGGTCTGCACACATCGCTCCCTCTTGCCTGGTGGATCTAATACCAGATATCTGATGGTTTTGCATGGTGTGAGGCAACACACTAGAAAAGCAGTGCCTCTTTTTACACAGACATGTAGTTGTCTATGCAGCATGACTGCTTATCTGCCTGAAGATCGGTGATTCTGCTGGGTTTTCTTTTTTTTTTTAATTCATTACCCAATTTGCTTCAGCAGGAAGCCCCATAGATGTGAATAGATGTGATAGAACAGGTAGTGGCTGTTCATCAAAGCGAGCTCAGAGGTGAGGTGTGTGTTTACAGTAGTCTTGTACAACCATGGTAGGTTGACTCCTGCTCCAGCCGTTTATGTGCCATTAATGTAAGTGTCTTTATACCACGCTCTTGCGAGTCACCAGGAGAAGACTAGATCTGACCTGTGCCTCTATACCTGGGACTGTAGCAGTGTAGAGGTTAATTTGAAGAAAGCGTTTGCCTCTTCAGAACCTGGATCCATAGGAGCACTTGTTGCCTACTGCGTGTTTTGCAATACAGAGTGTTTCCCAAGAGTGGTGGTTTAATGAGCTCTTGCTGGCACTTGACAAACTGTCCTGTTGGCTTCCTGCTAGATGTGTATGCTGCAAATTAAAAGATTGTTTATGCTATAAAATGGGACAGCCTTGCCTTAAATGCTCTTCGTTGTGCTTTTCTACTGAAAGGGTGTTCTGTTCTGCGTTGCTACATGCTGCTATGATTTAATTTCTGTGAAGTCAGTGGGCCAAATTGTTTTTTCCTGGTGTAAACTCCATTAAACCCTGTGGAGCTGCACCTTCTGGCTCAGTGACAATATGCAGGCATAAATCATGACATTGCCCATCCTACTGAATTCTGTAGAGTGACAATATGGACAGCAAGGAGATTTATTAATGATGATAAAGTTAGAGACACCCACATACAGACCAGTGCCTTAGGCATAATTTAAAACACATCAAACAGCAGATGTTCTGTGTTTCACAGAGGTAAGTTGAGTAATTATAAAAACTGTTGAAGCTAGCCACAAATTCTTGCTAAACTATTAAGTACCTTTTTTTCCCCCTTTTTCCTTTCTGTTTTCATTACTTTTGTGCCTATAAATCTGAGATGGAGAAGAAAATGTACCACTAAGGTGGTACACTTGGTACCTTGACAGGGCCAGCTCCATTTGCTTTCCAAATCTCCTTGGTGCAAATGACCTCTGAGAATGGCCAAAGCTGTCCGATGTGAGCAATCCCGCAGTAGCAGCAGAAACCAGGAGAGGAGCCACTGACAGCACTCCTGCATGTCCAGCAGCCTCAGCCTGGAAGACATAATGGCAGCAGTGGGCTGCAGCCTTTGCTGAGACTTGTAGAGAGGATGGTGGCCACCCAACATGGGCTCTGCTGTGTCTTCCTCCTCCACACCACAGCCACACATCTCCAGCTGTTGAACTGGAATAGAAGGGTGATGCACTAGCTACAACTAACGTTGGCCTCCAGAAAGAATGCATCTAAGAAGTGCATTTGTTATGCATTTAGGAAACAAATGTATTTCAGTAACAGTTTGAGAAGCCAGTATGAATTGTTAAGCATAAAAGTGAAAAGCCTGAACAGCTGTGTGACTGGCAGATACTTGGACAGAGAAAGTTTAGGAAGTTAAATAACCCTATAAAACATACCATTGACATGCAGGGACTAATCAGGCATTGCTACAGAAGTGCAGGCAGCTATTTCCTATTATGTTGCTAATTTGTATCTCCTATTGATTACTGAATTAGCAAATGAATCAAATTACTTTGCTTCAGGATGAACAGTTAACCCACAAAGAAACTCCCAAGGGATCTAAAGGACGCCGCTACAGCTTCAAAATGGATGTTTCTGCAGATATTTAGAAAAAAAGAAAAGAGAGCATAAAAAGAGAGCATAAAGCAGCCTACAGAAAGTCACACTTGCAGAAGTAGGTGGCTGACTGGAGCTAAGCCACTGTTCAGCATGTGGCCCAACATGTCTTAAGCAAGCTGTATGATACAAGAATATTTGCATGAACATACTGGCTTTTTCTAAATATGAAAATGTGGAGTGTTTAAAGAAGAAGCATCACTTTCCTCACTGAAGGATGACAACAAAGGAGAGAGACTTGTCATGCTTGAGCATTTCAGACCCTGGCCAGAAGTATGAGTTTCTCTTTGTCTAGGCAGTATCAGATCTGCAAAAAGCAGCAGCCTGGTTGCATCTGTCCTTCAGGAAGCATGTAGAGCAGCTTCTGATGTCTCATAGTTTGTTCCCTGAAGCCAAAACATATGGATGAGAGGGGCCATGAAGGGAACCTGTAACTTTTGTCTTGTTTGATAACAGTCTTGTCAGCGACAGACATCTAATAATTCTGTGTTGAAGAACCCTATGTAGGAAGACTGATGTTATGACAGCTGTATGCTAATTTTTCTTTCCAGATTTAACATCTTGAATGAATTCCTAAATGAAGTTTCTAGCTACACCAAAGAGTCATTTGTTACAGCCTTGAAGCTGTTGAGAGCGTACCTTCCAGCCAGTCCCAAAATAAGTTACAAAATGCCTAGGACAGCAACAAGTGATAAAAGCCAAAATACCTTGCAGAGATTAAATAATTTCTGAATTACTAAAATCCAGTACATTTTATTTGTTTTTTCTCTAACATGTTTAGTTTTAGTTTTCTAGAAACTAAAGTTACTTGTATTAGTAGACTCTAGTCATGTTAATTTAGCAATGAGAATTTGAGATAGTTGGTATCTGAATTAGGTCAAAGGCTTTCAGAAGAACTTGAAAATTTTCTAGGCAAAAAAAGAGGAGGGGTTTCTGAATTGGTAATGAATTTAGTATTTCACTGTCTTTCTAACTGTTGGTTAAAGCAGCATGAAAGCTGTAAACCACTGTACAGTTAATAACCACAGTTACTGCCTGCAAATTGTTTTGAATTTACTCCAGCATTGGAGTGTGAATGCTTAAGTAGTAATACTTGCCTGTGAGTACCAGCTGTGGGGAAACAACTGAACTGGCACTGTGCCATAGTTAAAAACTTACATAAATTCCAGTTAAAATTACTGAACTGAGCTAACATGAACACTCCCATAATTCTGGAAAACTTGGTTGGAGATTAATAAGAATCTGAATTTAGGGTCCGTGGTACCTCAGTCGTTTGCTCAGATTCATAGAGAACCCCAGTGAAGATGAGAGGTGAATCAAACTGCATTGGCTTTCAGCTTGAAGTGGTGGAGGATATGATGTGTTTCAATAGATATTTTTCATCTGTGGCTGCACCTGCCTTCCCTTAGATCTGTTTCCTTAATGCAGAAGCTACCTGGAGACAGCTTTTGGTCTAGAAATCAAATGTGGCTGTAAATACTCTTCATGAATAAGTTCAGTGTGTAGCAGCCATTTTTCATATGTCAAGGCTTGTACTGAAAGGACATAAGAGTGCAAAAAAATACTTACTTATTTGTTTATTTATTTGCTGCTGTGACATACAGAGGAAATAGATCAACATCTTGAGGTAAAGTAGGACCTTTCAGTGCAGTTTTCCTAGGTGGAAATCAGCTCTCCACATGTCACTTGAGCTGGACCATTCTTGTGTTATGGGCTCTGGATTTTTTTCAGCTGACTTACCACCAAATTTATAATCACCCTTCTCTGGCCAAAGAGGATTTAGAGAAGAAAACCTGCTCTTGTATGAAGGCCTTAAAGAACTGTATGCCTCCAAACACCTCCTGATGTTTCCAGACCTGGGCCTTCATGATGGAAACCCTGGATCAATTCTAATGTCCTCTTGTATCACAGCTTTGCTAAACCTATCTGGCTTTATCCCCACACCTCATCTTCTAGACCCTCCTCACTTCTAGTAACAGTTTCTCCAGTGCAAATGATTGTTCTGGGACAGTTAATTAATCTTGCATGGGAGTTTGTCTTCTCCTCCTAGAACTCTCTTGCTTTTCTCGTTTCTGACCACAGTTAATATTCTCTTCACAACCTAGACAGAAATTTAAAGGACTGCAGATATTGCATGAGCTCTGTCCTGGATGCCAGCTGCTGGGTGCCCCTTCCATGTTGATCCCAGGGGATAACATGAGCTAAAGAACTGAAAGACCTCATCCTCACATAAGCAAGACATATGAGTTATTCATAACTGAACTAGTGAACCCAGAACCCTTCATATCTCTCTGGTGAAACTTGGATGCTTTCTTTAACAGAGATTGTGAGAATGTCTCTTGAAAGCCATTCAATAAATTCCTTTGGATCAACTGTTACTTTTTGAAAGATATTCTTGAAGTCTTTCAGAAAGGAAAAGGATACAGAAGGAAATGCTTATATACCTATTTTTTAACTTCAAAACTACTTACAAAAGAGTAAGTATACTGTTGTTGAAAACCTGAAATATATTTAGTTGTATTGAACCAAAAGAAATAAGCACATGTGTGCTACTTGCCAGGCTGAACCGTTTAACTGAAGTTATGAGTACTAGTCTCCAAGGGAGCATTTTTCGAGTTCACCAGGCAGATATTTCTCTTCTCCAGGCAATGCTGGAATGCCTCATCTACCACTCCCTGTTTTTCAGTAAGTCTGAAGGCATTAAGACCACCAAGGCTTTGTACCTTTATGAGAGTTGGCTCAGACTTTAGTATTATTTGCACCAGGGATTTTGGAAATATTTGTTATCTTCACTTGGAAGCTTATTTTTCTCTTGATAGTTACATTGGCTAGAAGAATATGGGAACTGCAAGCTTATCATAATTAACTGATCAGTCTGGAGAATTCACACAACAATGAAAAATGCAGCTTTCCATACACCTGGCTTAACTTTATTACCCAAATGTAATATCTCATTTCCATCTAAACCATGCAGCCATGTTATGGAAACTCTCTGTAATGAAGAGAGGGAGAATATCTTACATGCTGAAGATTGGCTGTGTTGTGTTTTATTGGCAGTTTCTAGAGCATTTGGGAATTAGTGAAAATATTGAATACATTCTTTTCTAGTGGATAGACTGGACCTCCTATAATTCCTCATAATTACAGATCCTAATTTTTTTCAAGCTAAAATTCATATTAATATTCTCAGAAATAAGTTGATGCCTGCTTTATTGCTGTTTTGCAACATCTGTCTGAAATCATTGGACAATACCAGTGTTTCAAAATGCTGATCTGAGGTCGGGGTATGTGCTTTTACAGACTAGACAAAGCCCATCATAATTGCTTGAAGCTCTGTGTGTGTGTGTTGCCATATCTGAAGCATATAACTACTGCGGATTAAAAACCGCAGCAGAGAAGATGGGAAGTGGGAGCCCCATTTCCCTCTCAAGTGCCAGAGAACTACAAACAAGAGAAAGATCAGTTTGTAGAAGAGTAACCACTAGAGTTAATGATGAACATCTGAGCTAGAATCGGTAAGCGACTGGGGTATAGGACAGCTGTCAGGGCTTCTTCACCAATATGGACTTGTGATACAAGCATTCTTTTAGTCATAAACACTCTTTGCCAGGATCTTTACACACCAGCACTAATGAAATTTGAAGTATTTTTTTGTGCTTTACTGAACAGAGGCTTCTGGCAACTGCATTTAGGCATCTGTGTAATATTTGTGCTACGTTGGTGACAGAGGAACCTAGGATGGGAAGGAATTTCCAGACTCAGTGAATCCAGTCCTCTGCTAGTCAGGGCTTTCAGCAACCCTACTGATACGTTTATCATATTCCATTTTAAAACAGGATAGACTGTTTGCATTCTTTGCTCGCAGGTAAGCCTGCTCCAGAAATTTGTTCATATGATGGTTGAAAGCCAGTCTTCTCATTGCCAGCATAGACATATTCCTGGCCAGTGTTATAACTGATCAGTATCTGCTGGCCTTGACCATTGCTTAAGCAGCTCTAGCTCAAAACTACATTTTGTTAACCCCTTCTCCATACTTTCACACTTTTCTTCCTTTCATGTTTCCAACTGATGAGCCACAGCTTATTTAAGAAATTGTTCTTACTGGTCCCTGAAATTTAGTTCTGTGTGATTTCATTCTGGGACTGTGGCTCCATCTTCAAGGTCATCATGCATCTCCTTTCTGCATCTCTAGTCATGCTTTTAGTTAATACTGTGTATTAACTTGGAATGATTTGAGTATTTAATCAGAGTACTTCCTATTGTACTTTCTTTGCTGAGACAAATAATGAAAATACCGGGTAAAATTGGTCCCTAAACCCACCTTGGACAAAATCTACCATTAGCCTCTCCCAGGCCTAGAAGTTTATTCAGACTGATCTATTGTTATCTTTACCTGCTAGCCAGTTCTGCCTTGTTTTAATTTCTATCCTTTTTGTTTTAGCTAATAATTTCCCTTGGGATAGTATATGGTTTCTTTTTTTCTTTTTTTTTTTTTAAACTAAGTTTCCAGAAGGTTGGACATATCCTATGTTCTTTGCCTTTAAAAACATCTTTTATCAAAGGCAGATGTCAGGTTAATTTGACACAGTCTGTTTACACATACTGTATGTATATAATTTTACATTTATTTCCACATTTTAAATTTTTCTTTCCTTGAATTGATTGTGAAAGCCTTAGGTTACTACGTAGGTCACAGATCTGTGGTTTTCTGTGTTACTTTTCCCCAACATTCTCATTCTTTCTTTAAACATAGCTATTGCTTGTTATTCACCAGCTTCATAGCATCATCCTCTTTTCCCCATCAGTTGAATCATTTATTAAAATCCGTTCTCTTGAGTTTAAATTTCATTCGCCAGGTTTTAAATGTTGAGAGCTAAAGGAAGTTTAATCCTCTGCTGAGTTGCCTGAGTGCAACTCAGTTTGCACCCACCTCAGATGCGATCATTTTCTAGTCATTAATTGCTATCCTGCCTCATTCTTCCCTGTTGCAAACAGACAGATTTTGGTCTAGGTCAGTTGCGTCCTATGGGACTAGCTTTGCCATGAGCTCTAGAGTCTGAATCTATTTGCTGTAGTGAATGTTTGGTGATACAGTAAGTGGATCAGGTGGAGCTGGAGATACCAGGGAAGACTCACAGATACTAGCTGTTAATCAACCATCTTACCATAGCTGAGACAGACCCAGGTTCACTTTCCTCGCCTGAATCTGACAGAGCAGGAGACTTCATCTTTCTCTCCTACATCATGGATGAATATCCTGGTGTCATGCTACTTCTTTTTGCTCTGTGGTGTCTCTTTCTCAGCATTTTGACAAAAATAAAATAGCATAGTGTAAAAGGACATGGTTTCATTCTGATACAAAGCAAACTGTTTTTGCAATCTTAGATACGTTGCAGAATGGAAACCAAATTTTCCATAGTGTAGTCGCTATATTTTTACCGAGGTCAAGACTGCCTGTGCCTGTCAGAGTGCTTCTTTACTTCCTGAGGATAGTTACCAAGTGATGCACAGAACTGCTGCTCCTGCTAGATCTGAAAATTATCCCCTGCAGTGGTCTTAGTTAGTCTTGGAGTGAGAGACTTGAGTACATTTAATTTTGCTGTGTTGTCATCTTGTGTAGAGCTTGAAGGAATTTTTTGTTCAATTTATTGTTGTCAGTAGAGTGGCAGGTGGAAACACACCCTCTTGCTGTAGTTTGAGAAAGGGGGTGGTTACACCACCTACATAGTGCTTGACATTTGATAACACTTGACATGCTTGTGATGATTATTTAGCATTTTTTGAAATTGGTGAGAAAAATCTAAACCAGAACAACTTCTGAAGTGTTAGGAAAAAAAGAATTATAAAAGGAAGGAGCCTCAGTTCCTACTTTTTCTTCTGGTAATTTTGCCTTTGCAGTGAGCAACTAAAGTGGTAAGAGCAATGCAGACTAGAAAGTAATTAAGGCTTCTTCGTTAATTAAACAGAAAAAAAGAGATAAGTGACATTTGCATTTGTTGATGGCTTCTTTATGGTAAATGAATTGCCGGATGGTCGATGTTGATGTTTTCCTGTTGATTTCCTTTGGTTTCTTGGCTGGGATTGTAGCACAGATTATTATTGTCTCACACATCTGCTAGAGGATGTGTTTCCATTGTACCTCACCACTCACAATAACATGTGAATAACTTCCATATTGACCACTTGTATGTGTATCACCACACATGGTGGCGACGTGGGAAGAGACATTCCTGTAGGCGTACAGAGCTCTTGAATATACTGTATGTGTTTGTTTTTCTCACCGACTGTCCCATCTGTGTGCTCTGTGCCTACTTTTAATTGAATGATGAGTAGCGAGGAGCATGACTTCGGAAGTATGCTTTCTTTCAGGTTTTATGGTTACATTATAATTTCTCTTGAATGATTGTGAGTCATGTATCTGCCTGCCACTGAGGCACAGCATTGCAGGAGTAATGGCATTCTTTTTTGGTGATGCTGTTGGTAGCTGAAGGTGCTGAGCAGGCTCTTAGTACTTGATTGTTCATTGCTAGAAACCAAGCTAATAGTTTGGTGTGCAGTTAAGCTTTTCACATAATGGCATTTTCCCCCTGTGCTTTCCTGAGCATTTTATCATTTATCTGAGGTTGCTACTCTTCTTCTTTGCAACAAGCTGACGATATTGGGTTTGTGTGGCAAGGTTTTGCTAGGGGCGGGGCTACAGGGGTGGCTTCTGTGAGAACCTGCCAGAAGCTTCCTCTAAGTCCGACAGAGCCAATGCCAGCCGGCTCCAAGACGGACTCGCTGCTAGCCAAGGCCAAGCCCATCAGTGATGGTGGTAGCACCTCTGTGATAACATATTTAAGAAGGGGGAAGAATCGTGCGTGATTGCAGCAGAAGAGAGGAGTGAGAATATGTGAGGGAAACAACCCTGCAGACACCAAGGTCAGTGAATAAGGAGGGAGAGGAGGTGCTCCAGGAACCAGAGCAGAGATTCCCCTGCAGCCCATGGTGAAGACCATGGTGAGGCAGGCTGTCCCCCTATCTACAGCCCATGGAGGTTAGCGGTGGAGCAGATCTCCACCTGCAGCCCATGGAGGACCCACGGTGGGTGAATGTACCCGAAGGAGGCTGTGACCCTGTGGGAAGCCCACGGTGGAGCAGGCTCCTGGCAGGACCTGTAGACCTGTGGAGAAATGAGCCCACACTGGAGCAGGTTTGCTGACAGGACTTGTGACCCCGTAGGGGAGCCACGCTGGAGCAGTCTGCTCCTGAAGGACTGCACCCTGTGGAAGGGACCCACGATGAAGAAATTTGTGGAGGACTGTCTCCCATGGGAGGGACCCCACACTGGAACAAGGGAAGAGTATGAGGAGTCCTCCCCCTGAGGAGGAAGGAGTGGCAGAAACCACACATGATGAACTGACCTCAACTTCCATTCCCCATCTGCCTGTGCCGGTAGAGGGGAGGAGGTAGAGAAATTGGGAGTAAAGTTAAGCCCAGGAAGAAGGGAGGGTGATGTTTTAAAGATTTATTTTATTTCTCATTATCCTACTCTAATTTGATTGGTAATAAATTAAACTAATCTCCCCAAGTCAAATCTGTTTTACGGGTGATGGTAATTGCTGAGTGATCTCTTCCTGTCCTTAAATCGACCCATGAACCTTTTGATATATTTTTTGATATCTCCCCTGTCCAGATGAGGAGGGGAGTGATAGAGCTGCTTTGGTGGGCACCTGGCATCCAGCTAGGGTCAACCCACCACACTGACTTTGTATTTTAGTGTCTGGAGACACTTCTGTTTGCTAGATCAGAAGAAGGTATCTACTTAAGAGGTTCCTGTCTTTCCCAGATGGAAGTGATACACATTTCAACTCACTATGCATGAGTGTGTGTGTGTGTGTGTGTGTGTGCGCGTAAACAGGACAGAGAGACATGCTGCAGTAGAGATAAATTATGTTGAAAGATTTAAACCAAGTTTTGTTTAACCCAATGTGATCAGTCCCTTTTTTTCTTCCAGACAGGTTTATCACAAGTATGTCAATAGAATAAATCAAATGTACTACTGTAATGGAGCTGTAAAGGCAGACTTAGTCATGGTATACTCACCATTACTATGCTGGAAAGCCTCTCAAGTGGTGTTTCCAGCAAAGTAGTCCATGTTTTCTTTAACAAGTCAGTAATGTAATTGTAGTAAGGTAAGTAACATTAAAGGTAGTTTTCTAAAAATAATATTAATTAAAACAAATAAATTGCCAGGAAGTGATGATTTGACCTCACATTTGGGTTATTTTTAGGAATGTGTATCTCCTTGCATACTTTTCTGTGCTCATTCCCAGCAAAGGTCCAGAACATTATGAACTGGAACGATTTTGTACTCACAGATCTGTAACATTGCTCTTAGTTCTATGCATACACCCTACAGTTTTATTGCTAGTTTTTCCTGAAAGGATAGTGGTTACCTAGCCTGTAAGATAACAGTTTTGCATTACTACTTTTGAACATCTTTGTTAATATGAATTTCATTGTAGAGCTAAATCCAAATTTGAATGTTTAAAGAAAATAAATTTTGTATGGTTTGGCTTGTTACTCTGCTTTCATTCATTACTAGAAGCAGAGAGAATTTCAGTATTAAACTTGCTGCTGTGTTTATGTCCTTAGACTTTGCATTTGAAATTACCTGTTCTCTAAGGTAATACTTACTTCCTTTGCCCCTTGATTTGTTTTTTTTTTTAGCTATGCAGCTGATGTTAATGCCTGTATGCTCTTTGGGAATAGCTTGATGGTTTGTAGGAGCAGATCCAAAGGAAGTACTTCCACAGTAAAAGAAGGAAGGGGAGACAGGATATGGACGCTCAACTGTTCAACAAGCCATACGTGCTTCTTTCCTTCCCTCCCCCTGTTAGTTTGGCATACAGCATGCAGTAGGATGTCGTTTTTCACCTTGGGTCCTTCCCATGTAACTTTTTTTAGTTTTTACTATTTAAAATAACATTTACAGTTTCTTACCCTAACTACCATCAGCAACACATTCTGGCAGTAGAAAATGCTGTAAAAATGGGCAAGGCTATATAGACCTGCCTCTGACAATCCTATAGACTACAAAGGAAAAGCAAAGATGAGGGTGAGGGGAGGAAACAATAGATCATCTGGACAAAATGATATAATATTCTGTTTGCCTACTTTAGATGTTGTTATCCTGATTTCTGTTCATGTTGTCTGCTGATTGTTTTACCTTACTTTCCTCTTCCTATATTTATGCTTTCTCTTCACTGCTTGCGTAGATTAGTTTTACTTCCTGTTTTGTAAAGGACAAATATGTTTAAGGTCACTTTGTAGAATCAGGGGAAGGACATAGGTTTTTTTTCTTTCTCATTAGATAGCTACCTGAGATCAATAGATCTTATATACCACTGCAACATCTATCTCTGGTGCATGTTGTTTGGAGATATGAGAGAGAAGTGCATTAAAACCAAGAAGGAAAGTAAAAAGAGCACAAGTGGGAAACAATGGGAAATAATATCCTCGGTATCGCCTCACCCCTGTGAAAATATTATTTCAAAGGCAGTTTGAGTTTTAGGGGTTGGCTTACCTTTTGTGTACCCAGGAGTTGACAGTGGTGGAAGTCAATAGGCTTTCATGTGCACCCATATACAGAAGAGAGACTCAAAATTACTTTAAAAGTCCAGAGGGCAGAGAAAATTATTTGGGCTCGGGGGAGGAAGAGGGGTAAAAGCATAATAAATTAAATAAACAAGCAGACCCCTTGTTAAGTTCTTAAAGAAGATGGGTGGCTGTTTGGTGGAGTTGTGTAAAATACGTTTTTTCTGCAAAGGTGGTAACTGTTGGGGTATTGCATGTTATGTAGGCTCTGAGATATCAAGAGCCACACTTGACTCCAGGAGGAATAGATAAAAAACTTCAGGGGAGAAAAGCGATGGGACCTTGGTTCTGCAAGGATAGGGAAATGACAAACTAGTCAAGTCTTTAGCATCTGGATGGAAAGTGTCAGCGTCGATGCTAAGCTTGGCACAGGCACCTTAATAGCATATGGAAAAATAAAGTATCAAGATGACATCATGCTGAGTTATTTGCATCTTTCTCTCTGGCTTTCCTGTGGAGTCTGTCTGCTGTGTTTTGTCTTCCTGGGAAGGCTCTCATGGGCTATAAGGTGCTCTTTTGGGCCTGAAATTCCCATTTCCCTCCCTGCTTCAGTCCATGTTTGTCCGTTCTTGCTGAGAGGAGCTGGTCCTGCTCTGCAAGGACAGGACAACAGCAACACCTGGGCGGAGAGATACTGTTGTCCTTCACAATTTAATTATTGCTAGCTCTCATGATTGAACTGCGAGATGAGTGATATTTGTTTTAATTACTACCTCAGTTGGAGTTGGTGATTAAATGAGAATCTCAGCTTTCACTTAAAAATAAATCTCCAGCATTTGTAGGTGTTGAGAGAGAGTTTGAAAATGTGGTAATGTGGTGTGAATTATACCCTAGAGGCTTAAAGGCTAGGAAGCAAAGCAGCAAATTAAGAAAAAACCTCTTTATTTTATTACTGTTTATCATCCGAGGTTGCTAAAAATCCTCTTTTTTTTTTTTTTTGGTGGCTGTTTTACAGTTTTCAGCTACTTGGATTCATAATACTATAGAACAAAAATCACTTCTTCACTTCTAAGAGTTTTAATTAGAACTTCCACATAAACATCTCTGCAGATTTTAAGCAGCCAATTCAGAAAATGTAAAGAGAAAAAAACATCATTTTTATATGAATGTTCAGCATTGTTGGATAGATCTTGAATTTACACACATACATGTCATTGAAAGCTACAGTCTGTCAATAAGTAGAGCAGGGCAATGCCTCCTCTGGTTTTTGCATTGTCCCAGCTACTATGTACATGGGCTCCAAACTTAGTAAAATTGGTAAACTATTAGTAACAAGAAGGGATTTTGTCCGTATTATGAACTGTGGTGTTTGTTCCAAGGCAAAATTGTCTTTTCTTCTTAAATCTTTAAGGAATTCAGGACTAAGTCATGTTGAACAATAGTGTGCTCATTCAAGGAGAACTAGTGAGTGCATTTAATTATCCTGACTGGTTGTCTCAGCACAGAGTGTGCTGATTATAGATAATGCTACCTTCAAAAGCATGCTGTTAGCAAGAGCGTTGGGTTTATTTTGGTAGATCAAATATGTGTGTTGCTTCAGATGGTCTTAGATGTCCAGCTGCTGTTTTGAAAGCATAATTTCCAGGCATAGTTGTTCCTTACTTTGACCTCTTCGTGTTATTTTCTGGGGGCTGGGGAGGATTGCAAATTTTGTATTCCTTCTCTTCCCCTATAGTAATTCTACTAGACACTGAAAGTATTTGCAGATAAAAGCAAATACTTTTCCTGTTCCTGTCCTATAATCCTCTAATTTATTTATTTGTTTTCTTTTGAATGTAGATTTTAGTAATGTGCCTGATGTCACATCCAGCTTGAAAAGGAGCAGTACTGATGGCACTCTGGACCAAGTACCACACAGGGAGAAGCCTGATCCACCTTTCAGGGTAAGAACATTGACATAACAATTTTATGAATGAAAAGACAGTGTTGTAGCATTAACACTCTGCATTTTGTGGGAAAGGATTTAACTTATAGGACTACTTTGGAAAATTATTTATGCATATTAGCTGTACTTAGTGTTTTATTATTTTGAGGCCATGCTGACAGGTCAGCATTTATGGCACAGCCGCTGCATCTCCAAAAGCAGTGTGATGGGGGCAAATGGCAAACAGGTGGAAACTTGTCAAATTAATCTTTCTGTGTTGCTTGAACCCAGTTCTGCAGAGAACAGTAAAGCTGCTACAGCTTTCTAACTGTTTCAGTTTGGTTCATATTTGGTTTTTGCTGATACTTCTAGAGCTTGTTGTTAAGATTGCAGTGACCATAGCAACATTTGCTTAACATCACTAGTTTTAGACTGGACTGCAGACTTGGAGAAGCGCAGTGTTTCAGAGCCAGTGATTCCCACTCTAATTTGGAGAACTTTTATATGTCTGCAGTTACTGTTTGTCTTCAGCTAGAATAATGGATGCTCAGATCTTCTCTCAGTCAGGACGTTGGAAGTTGAGGCAGGAGCCCCCAGAATTAGTGTCCACCTTCAAATGCATTGGTCTTTGAAGACTTTCTTTTGGTCCATTTTGCTCTGAGTCAGTCAAATTGCAACCTGTGTCCAACTCAAGTGTGTATTGTTTCGAATCCCTCACTGCTAGCATGGGTAGTGTTGGTGGCCATGATTTTACTAGGCATTGCCATTCTGACAACAGAAATGGTTTTGTTACTTCTGTTGATGAGTTGGTTGTATCTCCAAGCAAATTTGTGCTAACGCTTGCATTACACTCTTGCATAACAGTAATCATAGAATCACAGAATGGTTTGGGTTGGAAGGGACCTTAAAGATCATCTACTTCCAACTCCCCTGCTTTCCACTAGACCAGGTTGCTTAAAGCCCCGTCCAACCTGGCCTTGAACACTTCCAGGGAGGGGGCAGCCACAACTTCTCTGGGCAACCTGTTCCAGTGCCTCACCACCCTCACAGTAAAGAATTTCTTGCTTATATCTAATCTATATCTACCCTTTCAGTTTAAAACCATTACCCCTCATTCGATCACTACACTCCCTGATAAAGAGTCCCTCCCCATCTTTCCTGTAGCCCCCTTTAAGTACTGGAAGGCTACTATAAGGTCTCTCCAGAGTCTTCTCTTCTCCAGGCTGAACAATCCCAACTCTCTCAGCCTGTCCTCACAGGGGAGGTGCTCCAGCCCACCAATTATCTTCATGGCACTCCTGTCGACCCACTCGAGCAGGTCCATGTCCTTCTTATGTTGGGGGGCCCCAGAGCTGGGCACAATACTCCAGGTGGGGTCTTACGAGAGCAGAGGGGCAGAATCACCTCCCTTGATCTGCTGGTCACGCTTCTTTAGATGCAGCGCAGGATACGGTTGGCTTTCTGGGCTGCGAGTGCACATTGCTGGCTCATAGTCAGTTTTCCATCCATTAATACCCACAAGCCCTTCTCTGCAGGGCTGCTCTCAATCCACTCATCACCCAGTCTGTATTTGTGCTTGGGATTGACCCGACCCATGTGCAGGACCTTGTACTTGGCCTTGTTGAACTTCATGAGGTTTGCACGGTCCCACCTCTCAAGCCTGTCCAGGTCCCTCTGGATGGCACATCCCTTCCCTCCAGTGTGTCAACTGCACCACACAGCTTGGTGTCATTGGCAAACCTGCTGAGGGTGCACTCAGTCCCACTGTCCATGTGGCCAACAAAGATGTTAAACAGTGCCAGTCCCAAAACTGACCTCTGAGGAACACCACTCATCACTGCTCTCCACTTGGACATCGAGCCGTTGACTTCAACTCTTTGAGTGCGACCATCCAGCCAATTCCTTATCCACTGAGTGGTCCATCCATCAAATCCATGTCTTTCCAGTTTAGAGACAAGGATGTTGTGTGGGACAGTGTCAAAACAGTGAAGTTAGAGTTTTTGAGGTTCTGGAATATATTACTGTCTTGTATTAGATTGTATGAAGAATTGTTAGAGGTAAGGCAGAACATAAGAACTCAGAAGAACGGAAGAGGGAAGATATATTGTGTCTCTAGCCATACCTACTGAGAGGAGCTGATCCTCTCTTACTTTTGGAATTACTTTGTAATCTGCTTCAGTCTAATATAGGTGACTTTATGCAGTTTCCCTAGAGAGTAGGGAGAAGCCCAGTGATTGTGGGCCCATCTCTTGCTGCACAGGGGATTCCCACAGAGATAATCCATATCCTGTGTAACACATTGCTTATGCTCCCAAAAAGTCTTTGCAACCAGACAAGAATAAACTGGATTTTTCTTCCTCTAGGGCACATTGTTCCTTTGGAAGGAATTGTGTGGATTTCTCTACTGTCCTTTTTTAGGGCTTCTGCAGTGTTTTAGGGGCAGGGATCTTTGAGGGAGCACAGCAGATGTGACCCCAAGGCTTAGGATGCCTCGGTGGCCAGCTGTACCAGCAGGCTGGTGCTTGGTTGGGTTCCACCAGGTGCCTCAGGGTGCCTTGCTTGCCCAAGGGTACACGCTGCCTGCCGTGCACTTGTCCCCATCCTGCTGGAGGGGAGGAAATTCTGGGGCATCAGCTTTTGCAGAAAAACAAAGCCAATCCTGATCATCTGTGTCAAATACACCAGATGACAGAAAATTACAGAGGATTCAGGAGGTTTTAAATACACAGAGAACAGTTCATGTACACTAGTTGTTGTTCTGAATGCTCAAAATTTGCTCCAATGCTCTAAATTATGTGCTGCAATTAAAGCTCAAAATAGAGGGGAAAACAGACAGGTCTGCTCCCTGCCTTCTCTCCAGCCTCAAATCTGTCACGTCTAGCAGTATTAATGGCTTGTGCACAATTTGATGGAGTAACTGCCCATGCCATATTGCAGTTCATTTCTTGGGTTGGCATTCAGGTCTTCTAGTGTAATTTTAAAAATTATCTGAAGCTGTCCTAGTTTTGTAGGTATAAGGGGGGAAATGGCTTGGCAATCAGAGGCAGTCTGACTTGAACTGCAGCTGTAAACGAGTCTGTGACAGCTCTACAGTTTCTGCAAATGGTTTGTAATTGATTGCTGTCTTTCTGTTGGAGGGTGCCTATTACTGTCACAGCTTTTTGTCTGACCCTTTTGATTTCTCCAGTAGATGTAGAATTAAAAAAAATCAAACCTCACAGTAAATTTAGGTAGTATATATTGTATGTGCTTTTGTGATAGGGTATAAAAGGAATTAAAATTATTTCTGTTTTTATAGCTGTGATTTGGGACTGCTCACCAGATAAACAATAGCTATTGCTAATAAAAGCTAGTTTGAGGAAATTGTGCAGCCTCAGAAAGCATAGCATCTGGATTTGGGTTTGTTTTTTTCTTTTCCCCTTTGCCTTCTGTTTCCTGCATGTGCTAACTTGACCCACGCCTGTGGGAGAGCAGTAGCGCAGACACCTCAGCAGTAGGCAATGTCACAGAAGTATGGGGGAGAGGAGATCTGTCAGCATAGCTCTGTGGAGAAGACGTTGGTGGCGTTAAGAGGTTCTGAGCAGAGCCTGGAACAACAGGCAGTTTGGGATTATTTCAGGGGAAAGAAAGCTAAGGATGCTCACTTCCCAGTTGACAGCAACTCTAGATGTAATTACTTGGCTCTGAGGGAACAGACTCCTTTGAAGTTTGGTTGATTTTTGTCCCAAAACATGTAAGTAAATAAAAAACAGTGTTAAAGATTTGGATTTAATGGTTGCATGTCTGATTTCTAGATTTTGTGTTTCTCATTTGGAGCATTTTTGGGTTTTTTTCACTATTATTTTCTTCATCTCATACCAAGCTAAGGTTAAGCATCATCTTAACTGAAAGTACCTTGAGGCATTTCTGAAATACCTTGTAATCTCAGAGGAATAAGGTTTTTGTTGCATGTGTACTACATTCAAACATGTGTTCATTCAGTCAGTCATTCATTCATTTTTTGTAGTCTGAGAAATGAATGAATTTAGAATTGTGTGTTTGTCTTTCATCTGAGAGCTAACAAATGAATTAGAAGGGCAATAGAAGATTGTTTCATTCCAGAAATGGAATCCATTCCTTAAGTTATAAAATAGCATTAAAATCACATGGACATCAAGAACCATCTATTCCAGATGCTCATTAGTTTTGTCATCTTTGTATTATCTGGGATGCCCTATTTATACCTTTAATACCTTTAACTTTATTTTCTATTTTATTTAACAAGGATAGATGTTATACTTCTAACACATTCTTCTGCAGTACATTTTCAAACTATGTTAAAATACTGTTTATGTGACAGTGGCATGTTGTCCTTGCAATTGTTGGTTCTGGAGTATGTAGGCGTACTGTTGACAGAAGAATAGAGGTCCTCAGAAAATCTGGGAATTGAGTATGCCTGTCAGTGCAATTAGGTTTAGTTGTGTTTAATCATTTTGAGAACTAATTGTCTGTGTTCCCAGTTCTTAGTTAAATCCTGGTATGTTGACAGTTGCCAAGAATGAAGCTCTCCGTACATCAAAGTAGCACAAAGCTGAATAAATAAAAAATGCAACTTTTCCTTTAAGTACTTGTGATTTCTAATTGCAAGCTGTATTGGTTAGAAAGGTTTTCACTAGCCCATGGTTTCATTCAAGATGAAGTTTAGTAGTCTGTTTCTAACTTACTTATCTTTACTTTGAATTTTCAATATATTAAAAATATCCTTTTATGAAAGATGAACATAGCTAAAAGGTGAAATTTTACCATATAAGTAACTACTATTCTAAGGTCTCTTGTAAGACTGCTGTGATCTCACTTTAAGTTGCTCTGAATCTTTTGAGTATCATCAGAGATAAGTATTTCTGAAATCATATTAAATTTTAACAGACGGAAAGAAGGAACTGCATATAAATGCATGTGTGAGATATTTCACAGATCATAAGAAAAAACCTTAGAGTAAACGCTGTGCAAATATTTCACATAACTTCATTATATTCTTAGCTGTATCTTAAAGTTATTTAAGAAACTTAAACAGTAAAAATAGCTAGTGTGGTGCTTTGTGATCATGGTAAAAATAGTCAATGAGTGCAGAATGGTTTTATGCTGGCATCTTCAAAAATTAACATTGCAGATGCAGAAACGGAAGCTACTGTGATGAGAAACTTTGAATGTTAACAAGAATTTGCTTTCTAAAGAATGGCCAACTGGTTTGATTTTGTAATGCATTTGAAGTGGTGCTATATTTCTTTCAAAGAATGAAGTAAAATTGATTCTGGGAATAAGTTGGGTGTAGAGACCTACAGAAATTGCCTTTGCTTTGCTGTTGACTATTAAAATAGTCAATCTATTCCCAGAACGGCTTATTGATCATACATCAGTATGTGTATATGAGGGCAAGTATATCCCCATCACCTCTTAATAAAAAATAAATAAAAAATACTACACCCTGCAGAGGGAGAAAACTAGCTTTTTTTCTTGAGAATACCATTCTTAATGCAATGAACAGAAATTATGGTTAAAAATCCCTGAGGACCTTTCCCTAGCATGGGCTGCCTTATCTTAGCTCAACTCACTCCTCCTCCGCTCCTGTTTGACAACCATGTTCATTTTCCCTCCATCTGGTGAGGAAATGAAGAACTTGCGACAGGTCTGGTCAGCAGAGCGCATGGCACCTTTGGCAAACACAAATCTGCATCTCCTGCAGGATGGAGCATTTTCATCAAATGCTTTCAGCTTTTTATAGGGATGAGAGGCAGATCAGTATCATGGTCCTACTTGAAATGTCAATATTTATAGATACAGGGGAATAAAGAAAGTAGAAAAATTATGCACTTGTGCGTTTCAAAAGTCTGCTTTTGGATGCTCAAGTTTCCTATGTGATGTCAAATCATCCCTCCAGTGCTTTTGAAGCTTGTGTATTCTGTTTATTGTGATGCCAGTTGTGGACAGTTCTCCATTTGCCGGAGAGGAGCTTTTGCAAGTGCAGTGAGAAGCAGACGTTTCCATGAACTCTGCATGTCTGGGACCATGGTGAGAAATCGGGTTTTTGGTCTCCCTGCATACAGTCCCACTTCTCGTGCTCAAGGAGCCAACATGCAAACGTGCCTAACTTCGATAACTGTTGAGGTTTTTCTTCCAACCCGTCTAAACTGTATGTGCAATTGAGCAGCTGCTTTGCATGTCAGGTGGTGCCCGAGTGGTGTGAATGCAGACTGAGACTGGGTCAGAAAGCAGACCCATCTTCCCACATCTGTGTCATCCAACTGCCACAACAAGCTTCCCAAAACAGTGCCTTCAATGGATGCGAAATACATGTGTCATGATTTCAAAAAGTAAATCCTTGTGTTACCTGTTAGCTGATTTCACACGGCTATTTCTGTAATGAAAATTGGTGAGTATTGTAAACAGTTTGCTCCATTTGTAGTTTTGGCCTCTTGTATATACAGCATAGCCATGTACTGGAGGGATTGTTTTCCTAAGTTGAAGAAATTAATATTTTGTATTCAAACTGTCTAAAACTGATTTTGAAACCTCTTCATTAGAAGTAGCATTAAAACCATCAACATCTCATGCAGATAGAGTAATTTAAGGGTAAAAATCATGAGGTACTATATACATTCAGGTCTAGGTTCAAACCTGAATGAAAGAACGTGTATCCTGTTGCTTTTCTGTCTGAATGCTCAAATGTTAAAGAAAAAAGTGTAGTTTGGTTTTGGGGAGAGGAAGGGGGCAACTGCGACAGTTGCCGTGGAATAGTAGAGGTGAAAGCAGTTAGTAATCATTACTCATGTAGTCCAATCCCAGCAGAAAATTAATGCAGTTGTTCAATGTTTATGGATGATTTGAATGGTATTTCATCTTCCAGAAGAAAGCAAGTGGATGCTAGAAATGATGTATTCCTCTGATTTGTAACCTAGAAAACATTGTACAAGCATGTGATCTGTAGCACATGTGCTGTGGGATAGTTCAGGGCACCCCTATTCAGGACACAGCCAACAGCCTTCACTTGACGTTGTCAGTAAGTGTAATCCTATATGTTCAGTTGTGGTGGTTCATTTATTTATTCTGATCTGGTGATGACACTCACTCTCAGAGATGAGATAGGGATCATCAGTCTGAATGTGAGTATATAAGCAGTGGATGATTGTCTTTTAGTGTATAAATGTCAAGAAATGTTTATTCTTCCCCATCAAAGTTAAACAGTTTCCTAGTATGACTTTTCAGTGAGACAGTTAAAAGATTTACCAAAATATACTGGATTGGAAGGATTATTCTCAATGATATTGTGCATGAAACATAAAAACTAACAAGCACAAACATTGTGATTGCATTTAGGATGGTGTGGCAGTGTATGTATGTGTGTTAACGTGTCTGGTAGAGTCCAGAGCCATATTTCTCTCCATTCGATGTAAGTGGCAGGCATCCTTTCTTGCTAGTCAGTTAGTGACCCCTACACCCAAAACATCCCCAAAGAAACATTAACATTGAAATAAAACTGTGGAAAATCTAAAAAAAAAAAAAAAAAAAAAGTGTGTGAGAGTAATTCTGTTAAGCAAAGACTGTAAAAATCAAAAATCTTGGAAGGCGAATGTTATTACTGATCAAGTAAACACCAATTGTTGAGCTACATTGAAAGAAAGCCAAGCAGAAATGACCAGAAGCTCAACAGAGGTCCCTCTGGGAAAAGTAAAAAAATAAGAGGAAGAAAAAACTACTGGTATGCCCATATGCCCCTAAACCTATTTCTTGAATGGAGGCAATTCCAGTTAAATGATGTTCATGGTGATAGCTTCTCATTAGCTCTATTTTGCATTGCTCAGGCAGTTCCCACTTTCACAGCATGTCATTAATTGCAGGAGAGCTGCCTGCCTGAAGGTTTACGCTGCATCCAGAGGACATTAAGGAGCTCTCCTTTATTTTAATTGTGAGAACTTCTCTTTAGCAATTGATGAGATCCAAAAGCTTGGGGAGTAGTCTGCAATTAACATCCTTTTTTCTGTTTTTTGTAGGAAGGGGATTAACAATGTAGTACTCTCAAAATCATGTGTACTCCTCTGCAATCCAAGTGTCATTTCCTTCCAGATGTGAGATGCATTTAGGGAGTCTAAGAGCTAACATGGGAAAATAGCATGTTCCTTAGCAGTGGTTTTCCTTGATTCAGTTGTGCCTGGAGGGGACAGTTCCGCATCAAAAGTGCGATAGAAACCTGTGGGGAGCTCTGCTAATTACTGTGCTTCCCTTGCAGACAGCCCAGCCTGTGGTGAGCCCAACCAGAGTTGCTGGGTCCAGCAGTGTGGAGCCGTGGCCGGACCCCTGCTGTCATCATGTGCCTTTTGAGAAGGGTATCAGTGATATAAGTGAAATTGTAGCCTGTTTGAAGTCTGTAAGACTTTTGCTAATTCAGTATTTTATTCCATCCCTCAGAGAAGGCACCAAAACAGATAGACTATAGATTACAGAAGGCTTACTGTAAACCTACCAGTTAGTGCTTGCTACTGACCCCAGTCCTGGATTTCTCTTTCTTGTATTGATCCTGCAGTTCTTTAAATGCAGCAGAGCCACCCTATAGATGGCCCAAAATTCAAACACAACAGTTGCCTGTGTTGGCTAACATGGTGAGGAGCCTTGAAGTCATAGAGCTTAAAGCATGAAAGGTGCTATATCTAGAGTGAACCTGTAACCAGACATTAGGTCAAGCTGTAGATGGAGACCTGTGTGCATAGTTAACTTGTAGGGAGGCACAAGAATGGCAAGAAAGAAGACCAAAGGAAGACTCTGCAGACGTGTGAACTTGTGTTGCTCTGTTTTGTGCTATTACATTGAGTTACTGGAGTTTGGGGTGAGAGGTGGTATTTGTTGTCTTTCCTCAGACTGAAAGAACATCCTCTCAAAAGTACTGTGACAGTTGTCAGTGTAAAAAGTGCAGATGGTTTTGATTGGGAGAAGAAATTGTGTTGTGTTGGCATTTGCAAATGAAAGAAGCCGGTGGGAGGTGACTTATAATGCAGCTTTTCTTTGTAGTCTTCTGGGAAAAATCCACGAGGCTTACCTGTAGGTGAAAATAGAAGCATATGACAACAGTCCTGGTTCACTGCAACAGGATACTGTGTCTCTGGAGATGCTTGTGACTTGACCGATGAAAGGCAGGAAGCTGCCTGGGAGTCCACCACCCTGGGCCTCCAAAGGCAACCCTAGTCACCTGCAGCACAGGATATGACGGCAGCATTTCACTTTGCAATGAAAGGCAGAGATATCTAATCACACTTCTGACAGACCCCGGGAACTGAGCCAGCTGTAGATTATTTGGTGGGTTTTTTTAAGACTGAGATACTGTTCAGTTACTGTGCTGGCAGTAACACACCTCTTTTTTCTTTGTGATGCAGAAGCATTTAAACAGAATTTTGGTGCACACTGAAGTATGTGATGTGCCCAGCAGGACCCATCACATGATGGTCATCATCACATAGGACACAACATTACTTTAAAGTAGCTCAAAGTTGCAATACAGGATTTCAGAGAAATACTGCATCCTGGGTACCATCATATACTTCAGCTAGACTTTGATTCCTATTTTGTGCTGTCAGGAACACGTAAAGCCAAAGGTAGACCTGGAATTTCAGCCAAAACTGAAAAAATCTGCTACCTGCAGCAGATAGCAAAATCAAAGATAACAAAAAGAATACCTGAAAGAAAGGCAGAGGGAGGAAATTAAAGAAAGTAAGGGATCAGTTGAGTCAGATGCATGGGGAAGTTCCAACAGATTTTCATGTTTTGTTCCTTGTTGTCCATAGCACTCTGTGCCTCTGTCTTACTTGTTAACATATGTGGGCAGACATAGACCTTTACTCACATGGTGATTTTTTCCTTCTGAGATTTCCTTCAGAGACAGCAGAATCTTTCTGTAGTGCCTAAACAAAATGCTGCTGAAACCAGGGGAGAGTTGGTATGGAGTTCAGAGGGTCTGTATTTGTCTTTACAGGGGGGTTATTGCATCTTTTAACATTTGGAGCACAATATGCCTGCTACTAACAAGCAGAGGTAAGGGTTGCCCTCTCTGCCTCTAAAGAAGGCACAATGCAAAAATATATTGTGAAAGATTAATGCAACTGCAAAGATAATGTCTCAGTGGTTGCCATAGTTTCTAATTCAGCACTTGAGAAAAGTTTTTGCATTCAGCACTGAACACTTTGGGTGAGAATGTTACAAACAATATTTAAGATGCTTGAAATTACAAATTAAACAAGAATTAATTTTAAGCATTTGGAATGTTAACTAATTTTTTTTAGCACTGGAATTAAAGCAAATGAAGGCATTTAAAAAACATGTTATTATAATAAGAGTGATAGAAAAATATTTAGAAAAATCATCCACTCACATTTATAAAAGTAAAAAATAGAGTCCCTCTAGATCACTGTAGCGATCTGGAGACCAGCTGAATTATGCCTGAGCTTGTAGTGCTTGGAGACCACTAATGTCACAGAGCTTCTGTTAGTCCAGGATATGTATGTACATATTGTATATTTATATACACACACAGATATCTAAAAAGTAGGTGTTGTGTATCCAAATTATGCTTCTGTTTCACTGCTGGTCCAGACTGATGTTACAAAGTAGCCCACAAGTGTTAAGAATTGTCCTAGAGGCAAGCTGCTGTTTTGTTTTGAAGTATATACAGAGAGCACAAAATTAGCCTTTTACCTTCATGCATTACGGGCAAAAGCAGGATGGGAAATGAACTCGATGCAGATAAGTGCACCTAGATGTACTGGGACAATAGAGGGAAGCCTGTATTACAAAGGATGTTACTGTTATGGTAACTATCAAGCCTGGTGCCACTAAAATGGAAAGATGAAAACCAGATGTCTGTAAAGGGAATGTGTGTTACTCAAAACACACAGGAACTAACAACAAGGCTGTGTAATTTTTCCAGTCATCTTACAAATATTTCAAGGTGATTGATTATTTTACATGTAAATTTTACATAGGAGGCATGTTCTTGAAAAGGGCTTGAGTGTTTGTTGTGTGCTTCTGGAGAAGAAAGGCTAAAGAAAATGCTTTCATTCATTTGGTTTATTTTAGTTTGCATTTTTCACTTTTTGATTTATCCAAGTCTCTCAATAAGAGTTGGAAGGATTGCTAAAACATCGTGTTTTTTTTTTTTCTAATGAATACACATTTAAAAAGAGCTGTTAATTGGTAACATCTTTTAGCTGACATATGGCTAGCTAATAACTCAGGCTTAATTAGCAAATCTGGGGAAGAATAACTTCCTAATATGGAATTAAAAAGGCCTGTCATTGTTTTTCATCAAGATTGATGATACTGCTTGGACATGAAATTTAGCATGGTCCCAATGGATGAGCTGTGTTTTAACACATATCTATTACAAAAACAGAGCTTGAAATTGCCATGACTCGTGCTGATAGAAAACGAAGAAACAGTATCTTTCCAGAAAGTATAGTTATAATCATAACTGTGGATCTGATGACCTGACCTGTGTTATTTTTAAAATGCCATATGTGGTACTGTAAACGTTTAATTTTCACAGACTAGTGATTTTTTTTTTTTTTTTCTTCAGACTTGCTCTGTGGATCCCTAGGGTCTGTGGACTACTGCAGAGGCAACCACTAATGGTGGATAAGAAAAGTAGCCTTGTACCTGCTACACAGTAGTCCATATAATTGGATGTTTAAACCAGTCTGTGTGTCCACTGAAAAATGAAATATTAGGGAGCCAGCAAAACCTCTCTCACTCCTTCAAGACCATTCCTTCAGTTTTCTGTTCTATAGTCTTCTCACAGAGTGTATCTGATATCTGTCTCCAAAATAAAGAAAGGGCATAGTCCATCAGCTAAACAAGAGGTTATGCTGCGAGCCTTATCACCAGTGTGTTGTTTCAGGGCTCCAGCTTCGTTGTTCCTCTGATAGGCGGCTGCTTGGCAACTGAGCTGTACAGTTTGGCAAATGCTGAGCTGTCAAGTTGCGCTAATTATTTGGAAAGAGATGGATGTAAGTTTAATTGCAGTAATTAAAGGAGAAGGCTGCGTTATTCCCTTGTATGAAGGTGAATATCCTTGAAGCCTCTGAAGCAGCATACTCATAACTAAGGATATAGTACCCAGGCCTGGTGTATCATTTGGGTTCAAGAAAAGGGTTTACTAGAGGGCAATAGGCGGTGGCAAGGGCCGTGTTGAATGAAGCCTGATAGCTCAACTTCATTGCACACTAACAGTGCTGACATAGAGGGAACATGGGAGTTACTGTGTTTTATTATGCCACTGGTATAGTTCTCCTTATATTAATTAATTGCTTGTCAGTCTTGTAACTCTTCAGCTCAGTGGTGTCATGTTTTATAATGTTTTATTTAAAGTTACATTGTTTTTAGAATAATCTATCTGTAGACCTGATTGGTTTTGTGTAAATATATCAACATGGGGACTTTTACTTTCAAGCCTGAATTTATTACTGAGCACAGTTTAAATTTCTTTTTATTGATGCAATTACAACTAAAAAGTTCAAACAAAGGACAAGCACAATGATGTAAAGAAATCATGCAGAGAGCTGCCTATTTGTTTTTCATTTTATCATAGTAAGAGTATTTGTATGCCACACCATTTAGCAGCGTATATCCTTGACAGAGCATCAGTACCATTGATAATTCATGTTGACCTTCAGGGCAGTCAGCACCCCCTAGATATTTTTAGGTATTTGGCTAATTTTCTCAAAGCACCTGATGTTTTGTTTATGCAGTAAATCTCACAGGCACAGAGGCAGGTACATTTCTGTGGATCTAAAACCCATCTTCCCTTGCCATAACTGCACTTTGTCCTGCATTCACTATGTCAAGCTATTTATAAAAAAATCTTCTCATCCGGCACATTTTCCCTGCATTTGTAGTAATAAAGGGAGACATGGCAGGTCAGTTTGCGCTCTCGTACGCTGCTTAGCCCCGTTACACTGGGACGTTGACAGCATCTTTGATTTTCGTTAATCGGCACAAAAGAGAAACTTGTGCGGCTGAGCTTAGAGAGAAGGTGTGTTCGTGGGGGATCTCAACATCCACAGCTTCCTTCCGAGGGGCCTTTTCCTTTGGCAAAGTTTATATTCACGAGCCACAATGCCCGCCTTCAGGAGGAGTAAAACCAGAGCTAAGAGTTTAGCGTTGGCTCGCAAAACCCAGCAGCAGGCAGCAGCAGCTTACGGCTCCCTGCACAGGATGTTTTCTGTGGTGAGTTCTGCAGCGGCGCGGGTTAAGCTGGGGGGGTGCTGCTTGATTTGGCTAAGGTAAGTGACGGGGCTGCACGAGCATGCCAGGCTGTCTGTGCTTGATAAATAGCGACTGTCCCAGCATTAGTAATCAAATAATGGATTCTGGTAACATGTAGTCAGTGGGTGAGTTTATACCAGTACGCTGCATGGGAAAAGGTTTGGGCTTTTTGAAGTCAGGGGGAGGGAAGGATGGGTTGGTTGCCTGCGCTGTTTGCTGCTGGGCTCAAGCAAATAGTTATTTCTTGTGTCTGTCAGAGAAAGGACTAAGTCATGACCCAGATTTTAACAAGAAGTGGAATGGTTTTAACAAGATTCTTCATGGAAATTTGGAAATAACTGCACCATGAATGCTTTAGCTATTTCTCTGTTTTTTCACAAATAATTTAGGATTGTGAAAACAGGAAAAAAATAAGAGCTACAATCAAGTTACTGCTGGGGGAGTGTAAGAAGGCTGTTAATATATTACATAGGTAATAGCCTTCTGCATTAAAAATTGACAACATCAGGATAAGGACATGGGGAAGGAAAGAATGACAGTATTTTCACTGAATCAGGTTTTAATATTACCTGATAAGAGTCTCCTTTTTGTGACCTGGGCTGTCAGGGTTCCTCTCTCTTTGTTTTCCTGATGCTCTCATCTTCACATTCTGTATGGACAGGATTTAACATTCCATGATGGAAATGTCTTCTGCTTTGCCTTTGACTTTGGTATGCGCTGGGCCAGGAGACTGATTTTAGAGAAGCTGAGCACAGCATCTGTGAACTTAGTGGGAGCTGCTGGTCCTCAGGACCTGGTCAATGTAGGCTCTTGGGCCTAGATCCCTGCTGCATGACTTGGTTTATAACTAGCATTTCAGTCAAGTACCTAAGTCACCAGCAGTTCTTCCTTTGTACCCAAGGAGAAGGATGGGCATGTCTCTCTGTGTGGCAAATGAGAGGGAAGATTTGCCACCATGCAATTCATATTAATAGCTCAGGTGGGTTGTATCTTAGCTGTTTTACACAGCTGAATGTTCAGCCTTCTTTCAGGCCTTTATCTGTGCTGTCAGGAAGGAGTTACTAGGTCATCAACCCTTCCTCTTACTGTACTTGTGATTTTTAAATGAGGCTGGTGACGCTTACTTGCATTACCGGAACAGTCTGACTTTGCTAATGTAAATCTCCCTGAAATTGGGAAATTCTGACTCAAAGACAAAAGTTCATCATTAATTCCTCCCCTGTTGACTGGTCTGTTGTTGTCTGGTAGGGCAGCTTCTCGTAACATGGAGTAGAGGGGTTGCTTCTCCCTCCTTAAAGCATAACTCTAACTACACTTGGCTTATTGCTACGAAGGATCTGAGTGGACACTTGAAAAAAAATGCCTTCCTTTAGCAATGTTTTAAACAATTTAATTAAAAGACATGCAAGAGACACACTGAAACCAAACAGACCCCTAAAATTTCAGCAGTGTCAGTCAGGAACAGTTTCATGTTCTGAGTGGCCTTGAACTTGGGGAAAAAAGGAGAAGGACCAGAAGATAAGTGATGACTGATGCTACTACTTGATTTTAGCTTCTGTTGCCTGAAGCTGAGTGGCAGTCTTGCCCAGATACATGTGGTGAAAATCCCACAAGGTGTTTTTCAGTAAAACTCTGCTGACATTTTTCACTCTTGATAAACAATTTAGAGGAGTGCATGTACTGTATTGCTGTGTAACATAAGGCAACTTTCTTCAGTGGTCTTTAAGGAAGCTAAGGCCTGCAACTTTCTAGCCTTTTATATTGCTGGTTACAAAGTACTTCCCACTCTGAGCATGACAGAGAAGTCCACAGAGTGATGGACCTACAAAAAAAGACAGCTGTTAGCCCTGCCTTTGTTCTGGAGGGAAGCATCTTCTAACACAAAGGAAAAGTGATGGATATCTCCAAAAGCTTTCCTTTTTCACAGAGTGAGAGATGTAAAGAGGTTTCTGGCCAGTTGTTCATTTCTCAAAATCCCAATTAATTGTATTTCTTCTGCTGACTGGTGCATTCAGTCTTCCTGGAAATACATACATCAGGCAGAGCTGAGCTGTTAGCTGTTTGTTTTCAGAGGGTACAAGACTGATCTGTTTCTGCAGGATGTTTTCTGAGCATGTTTCCTCTTCAGATAAGGAATTCAAAGGATTGGTAATCACCCCATAAATGTGGTCAGTCTCCTGCACAAGGGTACAGAAATCTGCAAACTCATCAAAGGGACATGCATGGTTTTAACCCCTCCAGGAGTCTTTCTTAGGCTGTAGAGTTTTCTAAGCCTACTCAAAATATTCATTTCCATCACTTTTTCAAACAAACCCCAACCGACTGACAGAGTACACGAGGTGTATAAATGAAGGTAAAATAAACAGCAGTGAGCTGAGACACTGTAACACTAATTGACCTTGTGCAGCATTTATGCTCAATCAGTATCATTCAGCAGAAAGTCACAGGGTAGCCATGAAATTGTTGTGCTAATGCTTAACCGCTGCTGATTAATGTCTTCTGCTCTCTCACCGATTAATTTTATGGAGATTTTTAAGTCTGGTGGGAATAGCACAGCCTCAGATGATGATGTGCTCGTCTGCAAGGAGCAAAGAAAATCTCTTAAGAGGTTCTTTGCAAGTATCCTTTTGTTCAGTTTAGAGGAATAATCTCTAATATTCCTTATCAGGAGTATTATTGAAAATGGGGTGTGCTTCATCTCCATCTGACAAGCTGAGCACCACTGTGGTGGTTGACTGCTGTGGGTCAAGCTGACAACTATGTGGACTAGAACTTTCCCTTCTAAGGTTACATTCACAGGAAATACTCCCAGCGAAAGGATGTGGAACCTAAGTATGAGGCATAAACACAGTGATGAGAAAGGTTTCTCAAGGCTGCTTCTACACATCCTTCTGTTTTCTTAGAAGCCAAGAGAGTATGGGACAGGAGGGTGCTTCCCCTGACTGCTAGGTCTGTAGAAGGGTTTATACAGCTTTGTTGGAAAATCTGTGAAAATGGCCAATAAAACAGTACAGTGCTGCTTAACTTCATTCTCCCTGGAATGCAAGTATTTGTTTTTTCTATAAACCCTGCATAAGCTCTAGTTGCCTTTCCCAACTCTAGCACTGTTAGTCTAAGTTTTTGGATTTTGAGCCTTATCTGTGCTGTTCAGTGCCAAAGGTAAGCTGAAGCTGCTTGCAGTCACCTATACATGTTGCTGAAAGTGGCATATATAAGCTCAAGTGATGGATTTTGGAGAGAGTTTGTTGCTTCCCCTGTATGCTCTCCTCAGCTTTTCTCTGCACTCAGCTATCTTGCAGCCTTGTCCATGGTCAGTCATCTGGGCATTTCTTTTCACCAGTGTAACTGTTTTTATTCTGATGAGCTGCACACTATAAAGGTTGACATAAATAATTTTTTTACCATTTGCTAAGTACAGACAGTCTTCGCCTTGTGCAAGTAAAAGAAGCTGTGTGCTTGAAGAGTTTACCAGATGTATCTAAGAGTCAAATCTGCCTGTGTTTGCCATTGCAGTGTCATTGTCAGAGCACATTCAGGGTTAATTCCCTCCTTAATTCAAGATTATGGTGGGTGTATGTAGTATCAACTTGGGGCTCCTCTTGAGACTTCTTGGCTTAAGGGCACTGGACTGCCAGACTCTGCTTTGACATCCAGAGTGCTCAGGTGGCTTTGAAATCCCAGCTGCAATCAGTAACAGGGCATAGGCTGGGCCTCTCCTGCCCACACATAAAAGATATAAAAGGGGATGTTCTTGGGGGTTCTCACCAGAGCCTTTCTAGAAGAGATCTGTTTTTAACAGCAAAAATAATACTGAGCGGGACATTGTTTGGTGTGGGAGGCAGAAAATAGCATCCAGAGCAGTGTGGAAAAAAGGTGGAGACCCTGACCTGGGTGGTAAGGGAGTTTTGGGAAGAAATGTGAAGCAAGAACAGTTTTTATTCCTCTCTACTTACTTGTTATTATGAAGTTTCTCATGAATACTGGGCTCTTAGTCGAGAACCTAAGGTACACTTTGTGGTTTCGCTGGCAAATGGGTTCCTGCATCTTCTATGGTTCATGCAATGTGTAGGAGTTAATGTGAAATACTTCTGTCCTGTGATCAAGTACCATTTCATTCTTGCTTTGACCCAGATGTAAATACAACAGTGGGCACAAAGAGTGAGAATGAGGTCTGGATATTGCACAGTCTGGAAGCCTCCCATAAAGGGAGGGATAGAGAGACCAAGACCACTGGAAAGGACAAGAGCCTATGAGCAGCACTGCAGGACAAGGGCAATATTTTTAATGCCAGACTTGCAAACACGAAGTGCTTACATCTTCAGGAACATACTAAAGTTTATAAAAATCGCTACTTGTTGGCAGTATGGCAGAGAGGTAATCCTGTGCCTTGGGCTTAGGCCAGTTATGCGGAACAATCTCGACACCAAAATTATGTTGCTTAGGTGCTCAAATAGTATTTATGTTGAGGAGCGTCATCTATTTCCATATGCTTTCTTATCCAGTGGTTCTTGGTGGCAGATGCAGCTCTGGCCCCAGAACTGAAGGGGATAGAGAACATGTCTGCCTGACCTATGTGTGAAGGCAGTTGAAGAGGAATAGAGGACTTCTAACTCCTTCTTGTAAAACTGTGCCTGATGATGATGTATGACTTGCTCTCAATAGGCTGTCTCATATCCTTGATCTAGTGTCCTTGATCAGGCATCAGGTTGATGTAAATCAAGCTGCCCACGCGCACCTTGGGCTGTAGAGAGCATAAAATCTGAGTCATTTTGATACAAATAAAAAACTTTCTGACATCAGAAACAAACCAAAACTCAAGTACTTTGGCATTCAGCTATTTAGAAGTTGCTTTAAAATACACCCTCCCCCCCATTTCCTAAATTAAGTTGTGATTTATTTCTAAAACACTGATGGATTTTAGTGGCACAGAGTAACTATGATTTTTAAAAGTATTCCATCAGTGTGCAGCTCTAATTCCCACAAAGACCATTCAATTTACTTTGCATTTTGTTGAATCCTAATAAATGTTGTAACTATAAAATGTATCTAAATTCCATAGTCCTGCAAGCTGTCATTGTACAGAATTGTGGAAGATGGTTGCACATATTAGTGAAGAAAGTAACTTAATTTTTTTTAGACTAGTGGCATTGTTCAAAACTAGGGGCTGGGAAGCTACAGAGTAATATAGACTACATGACAAATATTTAACATTTTAACATTTATTTCCATCATATAGGTGTGAGGGATGTACCTATGTTTTGTCACATGAATGGCTCAGATTTAATATTGCTAGTGCTTTTAGCCTCCACCTTACATAAGGCTTTGTATAGCTTGGTTCAGTTTCAGAATAACTTTTGCATTTGCTTATTTGATGACGTAGTATGCTTGTGAACTAAGCTACAGAGATAATCAGGAGATCCAAAAAGGACCACTTGAAACAGCGCGTGGAATAAATTCGTACAGATTAAGACAGTTCTGAAATGCACTCATGTCCTGATTTCTTCACTGAAACAAGACTTCCACTTCAAGTAAGGCAGCATTCACGTAGTCCTCATTTGAACACATTCACTAAATAGAAAATAATATATAGCACAGCATATGCAACTCTCTGGTGTCTTAGAGAGTGTCTGAAAGAAGAAGCACTGCAGAAGAATTATTTCATGTAGTATAAAGGGGTGGATACCAATAGCTATTGAAGTAGAATTGTCTAATGGTAGTGATAATCTAGCTTTCAGGAAAACATCATATAAGAAAGAGAACAGTGAAATAATTTTTAAATTAAGCATTAAAGATTATTGCCTGCAGAAGTTGATGGTCATGCAAAAGCAAACTACACAACCATTTCATAGTGTCAGAAAAATCTCTCTCTCTTCCATCTTTGGATGGAAGACTAATTGTTCCATCTCCAATTCCTACCTTGCTTGAAAATTTTTTAAGGTTTTTTGATGTTTATCATTCTTCTAAAGAATCTGAAAGATTTAGGTTTCCATTTGCTCTTTTTGAAAGCAAAAAATCTTGATATGTAGTTGTGTCCTTGGAGAGAAAGCATCTAAACATCTTTTGACAACCCAGGGCATTGGAATCTGAACCCTCAGCTCCAAGTCTCATTGTTTGAAAACACATACAACACAATATAGGTAGCAAATGACAAATAAAACAGTTATTCTGGATCCTTAAAAGATGTTTATCTACTAATTCTTTCTATTTCGATGCAGTGAGTATTGCAAAATAAGAGAGATGGAAACCAGTGTGATGGTAGTGTCATAAGAAGCAAGTATCTGATACATCCAAGTGCTCTCTCATCTTTTGCATCCCACAGGCTTGTATCTGAAAACTGAAAATAATTTGCACTGGAAAATCACTAGAAAATTTTCATTTCATTTTACTATTGTGATCTGGATCTGCTGTAAATTGAAGCTGTTCAAAGCTATCAGGAAGCATATCTGACAAAAGTCAGTGGCGTACTCTGGCCCCCAAATTTGTAACAAGAGCAAGATCTGAGGAATTTAAAAATAATTGTAGTACAGCTTGTATTCTAAAACATCAGTGCTTGTCTCTTTCTTCTCATTTAACAGAGCGCAGAACAGATCAGTTCACTGTGCCGAAACTTCCAAGAAGTCCAGGCAAGTGGTATGGAAGGACAGAAGGACAACCAGGATCCACCTCCACGGCCACTGGCTCGCCACCTTTCTGATGCAGATAGACTGAGAAAAGTCATCCAAGAACTTATGGACACTGAGAAGTCTTATGTCAAGGTAAAAAATATAATCTGGCTAGCTACAGCCCTGTTTTTGAGGCTGACCATGATTTGTGGATGGTATTAACATATTTCATGCTTACCTTTATATAACTGGCCCTCTACAAGGGCCATAACCTACAAAGTCTGTTTATCTAATTGTGCCTGTTGTTTTCAACAGGCTTGCTCCTGTAATAGAGACTATAGGATTTGTTCTAGTAGCTTTAGTTCTAGTCAATTTGTATTTATATCGGAGAGTGGTAATTTGTGGGGAGTAGATACCTGCAATATGTTAACATAGGGGTTTTCCAGGGGATGTTTCCATAGTTTCCAAGATGAAAATAAATCTGGTAGAGAAACAGAATAGAGTCTCCTACAAATTAGAAAAAAAGTTTAAATGTGGAAAATAGTGCATAATTATTTTTGAATCAGCAAAGCTAAAAGGCACAGCTCCAGTTGGTTGTAGCATCACACGTATGTTATTTCTCCTCTGACTGATAAGATCCTAATTTGTTAGATGTATGTCTCTTCAAAACATGAAAACATTGCTTTCACTGACCTTCAGCAAGGAGGAATCACCTACTTTACTGGTTCTCAAAACACATACTTACAGATATCGGTACTTGCTGCAATAATGTATATGGAAAAGAAGAGAAAACGCTTTCAGTCTGTTGTTGTTAGTACATCCACCAATGCACTAATACAGCCATGTGCTGTAAAGGTTGAGGAGGCTTTACAGAACACGAACCCCCATATATATGTCCAGCTAGTGTTTCTCATAGAGGAATCGCTTGAACAAAGGTATGACCATGGAGGTCACTGCCATGTGTGAAATTTTGCACCGGGCAAAATCCTGTCAGGCTGCACATACTTGTTACAGCGTTCTCAGGGAGATGCTTGTTACTCCTTCTCCATAAGAATTTCTGCCATGTCTCTTCTCAGGGTCGGAGAGCCCTGCAGTGGGCCCCAGGCCTGCCATCACGCTTTGGTGGGGGATAGTAAGTCTTCCAAAGTGCCAACAATTCTTTGAAGAAATGACTGAAAAAGCCCCTAATTACATCCCCCCAACAACATAACTGAACACGTTAATAGCTAATAGGATTTTAAAATGTTACATGTCCTTCTGAATATTACTACTGATGTTTAAATGAGTGGCTATTTGATGCTGTTCATATACATGGACTCTTTAGAAAGCTGTCATCTGTAACATTTTTTTCCTCATGCTATACTAATATATAATTTCTTATAATCAAGCTGTAAAGCCTTGAAGATGAAACAAAAACATTACACTGAAAGAAATTTGTGTCTAATCTAGCAATCACTTTAACGCTAACAACACGCAGGTGATTTTGTTACAGAAAAGAAATTGTATCCCTAGTTGATTCCCAGAAATTACCCCTATCCTGCAGTTGTTGTATAAAGAACAGTTTCAAATTGTTACATAAAAAGTGAATGAGTTCTGTTTCTTGCAGGACTTGAGCTGCCTCTTCGAGCTATACTTGGAACCCCTTCAAAATGAAACCTTCCTTACCCAGGATGAGGTGAGGAAATAACTGAAAGATGTGCTTTTCATTCTTTTATGGGTTAAGATCTTGGCATGGGGGTTTTTCATTGCTCAGAGCATGACAGAAAAAGCAAACAATGAACATAACAATAGGAATTACACCAGTCAGTGCCTTTCTGTCTGGTGCATGCGCCACTTCTTTTTTTAAATGGTAATTGTTCTTCTGACTTAACTCCTAAGAAATCTTTGCTTTTTTGTAAGGGTTTTTTTATAAAACCCATTAGAAAAGTATTAACGAAGACATTACTGGCCTTTGCAACCTCTTCGTGTGTCACATCTCCTTAGTGGACTATTTTCACAAGACCACTGTTAGGTGCATGGAGGGCTGTACTTCATAGCCTGATGCTTTTCACACAGATGGAGTCCTTGTTTGGCAGCCTGCCAGAAATGCTGGATTTCCAGAAGGTGTTTTTGGAGACCCTTGAAGATGGAATATCTTCTTCCTCGGATTTTAATACACTGGAAACACCATCCCAGTTCCGGGTAAATATTTTGTCATTTAATACTTTGTAGTGTGCCTGCAAATGTTTGTGAAAATCTGGCTTTAAGAACTCTAAGTGTAGGGGTGCTTTTGTTTGAAGCTTTACTTTGGATTACAGACAACTATTCAGCAGTGAAAGATTAGTGCTATTTTTCATGGTTTTAGCTTCCTCTTTCCCATGGCAGAAGATGCAACATGGAAGATGCAGCGTAGACTGAGTATGCTGTAAACTATCAATGCTTACGATGCAGAACTCCTTTGTAGAAAGGTTATTGTCACTGGACTGAATTCTGCCCTACCCTGTGCTCCTCCCCACTGTGCCCAGTTCACCTGCTACAGATCAGGAGCTTTTTTTCCTGTTAAATGCCACATGAGTTGCTCATGTTGTGAGGTCCAAGAAGAGGGCCTACAAAGTGTAAACGGCTGTAGACTATGCCCTCACTGTGCCATCTTGCTCAGGGTAGCACCACTCAGTACCTGCCCTAACTGTAAGAAGTAGATTTCCCAGAGATGGTGTCACTGTCATAGAACCAGGGGAAACTGCTGGCAGGTGTCCCAGACACTTGGTGCCTTTTGTGGAGCAAACATTGATTAAAAAGAGGGGAGAGGGCTGCTCTTCTCCTCCCCCTCCTCCTCCTTCACTACTCCTCTTCCTTATCTTTACTTTGGGAAGCATTTTTCTAAAAACATCTCCCTTGTGATTCAGTCCCTCCCACATCTTCACAACCTCCCCTTCATCCAAGAGCATCAGAGGTGCCCTGTAATTACCACCTGCCTGAAAAATGAAAAATAGTTGGAAAGCAATCCTCTGTGTTTGTTTTACAGTTCCTTCTGGCTTTGGCACTTCTGTGCCTTGCTTCCTATTGCTCATGTTTTTTCCCAGCACAAGATACCCTGTTATATTGTTGATTTTCGTTCCTGTGCTGCCTGAAAGATACAGTAAGACAGAGTGTCTGCAGTGGTGTTACCTGCTAAGAGAGAATGGAGACAATTACAGGCTTTGCCTAAATAGGCTGAAGTTTGTGCCCAGAGAAATACAGAAACATTCTGGAATACTACCAATAGTATATTAATGATTTTTTTATATATATATATATATACACACACATATATAGGACAGGTGTAGAAAGATAGCAAATAATCACAGTGTTGAGCCTCTGTGTTATGTGCCTGAACATTTATTTAGGATTCCAGTAATGAAGTAATATTTTGATTGTGTTGATTTCAGAAATTGCTGTTTTCTCTTGGAGGCTCCTTTCTGTATTATGCTGACCACTTTAAACTGTACAGTGGCTTCTGCGCAAACCACATCAAAGTTCAGAAAGTTCTTGAGAGAGGTAATTTATTGTCTTCATTATTGTAATTCATGTGCATGAATTTAAACTGCAGTGAACTGCCGTAACAAATCTCATCAACTTGCAGAGAGTACTGGTACAAAGCAAGGGCCAACCGGGTATGTTTCAACAGGAATAGTTAAGATTTGCAGTTCTGCTGGAGTATGATATAGAACTGAAGGGATAAGATTCCTTTTGTAACATCCAGGCAGTAGCCTGAATTGCTACAGAAACCTTCTTCCACAAGTTTGTGCCCTCTGCAGATCCAGTTCATACTCCAAAAAGAAGCAACAAATGGGAGAGTAAGTTACGAGTTACTTCCTCTGCCATCACTTTATTAATTTGATGCAGAAGAAATCTGTAGCGCAGTGGAAAAATTACATTGAGGAATAATGTCACCTTGATATAATTGTTCTCTTACCCCTTATGTATGTTATTTAATGCAGGAAATTATTATGAAATTAAATGTGTAAACTGCTTTGTAAACCATCTATTGAAAAGGGTGAGGCTTTTGGTGCTGGTTACAAGTTGCAGTTCTGTGCTTTCAAATTATTGTAGCTTCTATGACTTCCACGTTCAATTGACCAACTCTTTTATTTACATCTAGCCAAAACAGATAGTGCCTTTAAAGCCTTTCTGGATGCTCGAAATCCCACAAAGCAACATTCTTCTACACTGGAGTCCTATCTCATAAAGCCTGTTCAGAGAGTGCTGAAATACCCACTGCTTTTAAAAGAGCTGGTGTCTCTGACAGACAATGAGAGCGAGGAGCACTATCATTTGACAGGTAACTTCTTCCTTTCTTCTACAGGAATTAACATGAGTTAAGTTTTATTTCCAGCCCTTTCTGAAGATGCAGGTAGCCATTTTGGTAGATGTCGCAGAATTAATCAAAACCTAGAGAGAATTTCCTCCCTCTCCTTAAAAATAATGAGTAGGTTTTTTGTGCTTTTAGCAAAAAGTCCTACTTGGTATGTCCAAGTCCCTTTGAGAAGAAGATATGCCCAGGATTTGTTATGACAAATACGACTGGGGTCTTTCTCCTCAATTCTTGCACAGGAGCATCTCAGGTCATAGTGCTGATTTTTTTTTTTCCTCCACTTGGGAAACACTGACCAAAGCTCCATCTTGTGGTGGTTACTCAGTTCTTAAAATGTATCAACGTTTAACAAAGCCACAGAAGAAAATTTTAGTTTTTTGAGGTTTGGCTGTGACTCTCGCTTACGTAGGAGAGATCTGTGTCAAAGCTTTGCAGTCTTCCCACGTAGAAAGACTTGTCTGTCCAATATATATTAGAGTTGATTGTTTTTCTAGGTTTGCATGCTTGGGACTTCACCCTGGCAAATTCTAGTTCAAGTTTGTCAGCACCTGGTGGATGAAAGTCTAGAGATTCATTTCATGGATTGATTGTCATTTTAACAAAATACATTCAGGCAAAATACACTGTCAGCAAAAAGTCAGGAGGCTGTTACTGACTTAAAAGGGAGCTTCTAATACGGTTTCCATGCCCTTACAACCAAGGTGGGGACTTACTTGCAGGTCAGGATGGATGCCAAACTGCTAAAAGGCTGCACTGTTAAGAGCTGGCAGGACTGGAGAAACTAAGCGCCCTTCTCCAACTCCTTTCTGAATTAACACACAAAAGTCAAATGAAATCTAGTGTCATTCTTGCTTATAAAACAAAATGTAAGCAAAACCTGACTACCAGCATTTAATTTCATGGGTACAATCCATGAGGAACTTGTACAACCTAGCACTGTATTTCTTTGTCTATTCTGTGGTGAGCCATATGCAATTTGTTTCTATTAAAGCTTATCAGATGACTTATCCTAGTAGGGGTGTAGATTAGAGATCCTAGTGGTCCTAGATATACAAGATGTAAAACCTAACTGGGTTTAGTATCATATTGATAGGAGTATTCATATATTTGGGGGCTCATCACTGGAATGCATATTGCAGCCTTTTCAGGCACTTAAGACACCAGACAAGCATTTTTCACCTACTCTGATCAGGAAGCATACCTTCTACTGTTGCTGTGAGAGCACTGGTATAAAGCTAGAATTCTGTTCACCAAACCTTGGGAATGCTGTGTCATTTTGCCTGCCTCAAGTGGTATTCAATAAAAAATGACATCTTCAGAAAATACAATTGAATTACATAGCTGTCTATGAAATTTTTAAACCTTATAGAAGCGCTGAAGGCAATGGAAAAAGTAGCAAGTCACATCAATGAGATGCAGAAGATATATGAAGATTATGGCACTGTATTTGACCAACTGGTTGCAGATCAAAGTGGAACAGAGAAGGAGGTGAGAGAAAGAGCAACATGTTTTATTCACTTCTGAAGCATTATCCCACTTGCCGTTGAATGTTTTATCTCTTCCTGAGGTAATTTTGGGAACTTATTTGTGTTGGGCTTCCTCCATTCTCCTTTAATATTTTGACTTCCATTTCATATCTGCCTGTCAAATTTCTTTTTGTCAGTAGGTTACAGTAAAATTTTCAGACAGCTGCCAGAGCCGCCTTCTGGACTGACAGGAATTACAAGCAGGAGTAGACATAATTCTTTGTAGGAAAAATCCTCCTTTTCTCAAACGTTGCAGAGATCATCTGTGCCCCAGGGCATTCAGACTTTATGCTATAGAGTTCTTAAGTTCTTAGATATTTTTTCACCCGTATAAATGAAAATGGCAATTTGAGGGATTTCACATTAAGGTCTGCTATTCTCATTCTCTACACTTGCAGCTCTGAGGCATCCATGGGCATTTGTCAGAGCAAAAACCATTAGTTAAACAGACTGTGTGCACACATCTCCCAGAACTGGGGCAGCAAGGTCTCAACTTCTCTATTTACATCAAACGATTACTAAGCAGATCAAATCCATAAAGGTGAAAGTCAGATATGAGAGATACCAACTCATTTGTTTTATTTCCTCCTAGTAAAAGCCAAATCACCACTGTGGGCTACCTGGTTTCCCATCATTTATGGGGAAACAAAACTTGACAGCCTGGGAGGTTCCTCACAGTATTATGTTGTGTCCCACAGAAGAAAGCAGGCTCAGAGTACAAGGCCTTCCTTAATTCGGCTATTGGCAGTGTCATTAATACTCATTACTCTATAAAAATTAAAGATACTTCCAGCTAATAAATCAGCCAGTTCACAACTGTATATTATATAATATGTAAGTAAGTGACAGATCATCATACCAACTTAATATTCTTCTAAGTTATTAATAGTAAGAACTTCAATCCAACTTCAGTAACTTAGGGGCTATTACTTTTTATAGTTGTTACCTATTTTAAAAAGGGGATTACTCACACTTTTCCTGCTGTAGTGCAGATCTCTCTGCCTTTCTCTCTGTACATAAATACAGAAGACATAGATCCTTAAAGTTACTGATGTGTACTCATTAACATTTTACTCACATATGTGGATCGCAGCACCAATGTATATATTTATACTATTTAGTTATATTATCTACTGTTCTAATTTAATACAGGTGACAGAGCTTTCAATGGGAGAACTTCTGATGCACTCTATAGTTTCCTGGCTGAATCCTTTCCCATCGCTGAGCAAAGCAAGAAAAGACCTTGAACTTACAGTGTTTGGTAAGTGTCTTCCTTAATGACTCTGCTCTTTCAAATCTAAAGATTGCCATATTAAATCTTCGCACAAGATGAAAGCCACCATCTCCTTCCCCTGTAGCCATGTGATATATAGGGTAGACTTACATCTGAAAAAATACATAGTTGCATTTCCTAATATGAAAAAAGTTTCCATTCGTTTGTTTGCTGTTGCTTTTGCTCTCCTGCCTGTATGTAAGCTATGGAAATGAGTGATTTTCAAAAGGCAGTATTCTCTTTAGAACTATCTGCTAAACCAAGCTTTCAAAGGAAGCTGGTAGGAAAACCATGATTTATTCTACTCTTGTGAATTCAGGCTAATTTCTGCTTTACAGCTACTGCTTCGAAATCCCCATCCAGATTATTTTAACCTGAAAAATGGATGTGGAAATGATAGCATACAAGCAAGGGTTTTATTTAATAGTGTATATATACAATTAATCATTTAATAATTACCTAAGTAAATCTGCCAGTGAAACATCTTAGGCACTTGTCCATTTCTTTAAATAGTATTTCTTTAAGATGTCATTGGATAAGCACCTACAGAACAAATCCAGGTAGGTGAGAGACAAGTTTCTCTTTCTCAGGGCTGTCATGCACATCTTCCCTGGGAAGCACGACAGGTTAGGGGAGGGGATGCTTCCAACAGAACAAAGAGGAACTACCTGCCAGGTTCCTTGGATGAGCTTCTCAGTGATCCATGTATGCCAGACACTTCCCAGCGGGACATGGCCTGATGCTTCGCTTAGACTGCTCGTCTGCCACTTGGGAAACCGAGTTTTATTCTTACTTCAAACCCTATGTGGGTAGCTTAGAAAATGCACCTAATATGTGAACTGAAGGAAACTGCCAAGCTCTTGGATTAATGCTGTGCTTGCTATGGCCGCATCCTGGCTTCACGTAGGGATGAGACTCAACTGCATACCAGCACCCCTCTCTCCTACTCTGCTGGAAGGAAACATGGATGCATGAGCCTGGATAGAGCTATTACTGCCCTCGAGTCCGATCTGGGATCCAGGTCTGCTCTGCAGAGCCATCTCTTAGTTCGCCTGCAGCTTCAATGCCCCGTGTTTCTGCTCCTCCTTACAGATGAGAGAGAACATGTCCCTGCCTCCCTGGAGACTGAAAGATTAGATAATGTTAGTGATCCACTGCAGTTGGATGTTGTGGAAGCCTGAGATGGAACAGTAGGAATTGCAATGTTCGAGTTTCCAACTAAACAAATGCTGAACTGCAGGAAAAACAGACTTAGTGTCCTTTTTCACAGTACTCTCCTGCCATAGGCCCTTCACTCCACTTGAAAACGTACACTGATTACAAAAAGAAAATCTGAACCTTTACATCTAACCTACATCTGCTGTATTTGTTTATGTGAAGACTTACAGGAGGCAGATTGCTGGTAGTTTTGGAATAAATGTGCAGAAAGGCTTCATCCTAAATATTTAGAACAAAATCTGAGGAAAAATTACTAACACTGCATGAACAAATGTAGGATGAAAAACCCAGCTGTCGTCTTAATACAGGGCAGGTGCTTTTCAAATCACTTTGCTTATCTCATCCTTCACATTCCCATGAATACAATAATCAGCTTCTCCAATATAATATTTTCATTGAACATTACACCTGTAATTAACAGTTTTCCTTCTTCTTTTTTAGTTTTTAAGAGGGCTGTAATACTGGTGTATAAGGAGAACTACAAACTGAAAAAGAAAATGGTAAGTCTGGTATCAGTGGAGGTGGTGGGTGTTTACACACAGGATCCTACTGCAGTGTGAGATGGACCATAGCAGTGTTGAAGGGGGAGTGACTGCGGTGAAACGCCACCTTCCCTTGCTAGGCTGGAATTCTAGCTATCACAGCTCAAACAAGTGCTCAGTATCTGTGTAGCAGTTAATATTTTTTGTTATTTAGTAAGCAGCAGCATCTTATCTGTGTGAGCCTCATGTTAATTCCATCAGGTGGAATATGAAACATTGCCATGTAGGAATCATTAATTCTTCCAGATGGCATTTACGATGGCCTACCTTAACACAGTGTGTAGGTTAAAGACCTCTGTTTACAGACCCTTGATCACCCTGGAAGGAAAGGAAAAGGGTCATTATAAACATAACCTCCTCTGTCCCCATCTACAAAACTGGAATGCTGAAGTCAAGTCACAAGTTGTATATCCTGAGTACCAGTGGGGAAGTACTGCACCATGCTTATCATAACAGATGGAGGAGCTTTAAAAGTAGCAGCACCATCTACATGATTAATGTATTCCGCTAATCAACAGTCTGCAGGTTCCTTCATGGGAAACTCGTTCCCTAGTAGTACTTACATGCAAAGTATTATTTTTATCCATTAAAAACAAGTGCTTTTAAAAGTTGAAGCAATTAAGAATTCCAAAGGTTGTGTCTATCACCATTTCAACTACATTTACAAGCACATATTAGGGTACTGAAGGAAAAAGTCTAGGTTCTCTTCAGAGGCAGGTCTTTTAAGAGTAACACAACAAAAACCCACTTTTTTATTTCTTGGAAATATCCTTGTTGTTTTTCTTTTTGCAGCCTACTAATGTTCGTGCTGCACATAGTTATGGTGACTTGGATCCATTTAAATTTCGTTGGCTGATTCCTTTATCTGCTCTTCAAGTTCGACTGGGGAACACAGCAGGTAATTCCCTTGCACTCAGTACTTTAGGATTGAATGCTTTTCTGGGATTCCGTAATACTACTTCTTCCATATGTCCTTCTGCAGCCTCTGGAAACAGGCAGATATAGAGAAAATGGTATCTATTGTTGCCGCTACACTCAGGAGGTACAGGCTTGATACATTAACAGACTTTCTTCATTTGGTATGTTGGCTTCTTCCATGACTTCAGGAAGATAAAACATGACGTGAAGGAATGACAATAGAAATCCCCAATGAAAAGATACCATGAACAGGAAGGTGATTTACCATGGTTGGTGTCCTGGTGACGCCCTTATGCTGTGTGTGCTGACCCTTGAATTTTCCCAAATGTGGGAAAGTTGACTGTGTCATCTGTGGTAGTAGAGGGCTGTTTTTATTTTTCCCTTCGAGTTGATCTTTATGATCCTATCCAGTTCTGTATCTTCTGTAAAGTGTCACTAGGTGTTTAGAGCAAATAAAGGCTTTCTGCACCTGGGAGAAGGCCCTTTAAGGCTGCAAGAAGCAGTAAGAATGGGGGAAAGCAACTCTCCAAGAGAGAAGTTATCAAAGGCAGCACTAGGCTGCTGCAACTGGCTGAGTTCAGGGGACTCTCCTTCCCTTGGGTTCCATCTCAGGTGAGATCTGTGGATCTACCCATGGCTACATTAACACTGCCTCCAGAGTGGAGGAGCTCTACACTGGACTTTCTAATGCTGAAGATTTTGTAAGTACATACAAAAATAACGTTTCCTTCCATGCACAGGAACAGAGAACAGCTGTATCTGGGAACTGATTCACACAAAGTCAGAACTAGAAGGGAGGCCAGAAACAATTTTTCAGTTGTGCAGCAGGTAAGCTTTACATGGAGGCTGTATTTAACAAATCACATTAAGGGAATTAAAAAAATAAAATATTTTCCCCTGCGTGACCTTTGCATCAGCACTTCTGATGTGGTTCTCACTCTTTGAATTCAGGCACTATGCCAGTGTTTAACTTCATGAAGTATAATAGTAGCACATAAAGATGATAGCTGCAGAACCACTACTGAAGCAAGCTGCTTTAGAAAAACCACTGCACTAAAGCCCATCAGCAGAAAGGAGGCAGACAGACTTTATCCTGATAGTATCTAACTTCACAGGGGAAAATTAGGTTATCTGTTTTCTTAAACTTGCAGTGACTGTGAGAACAAGACTAACATCGTAAAGGTGATCCGCTCTATTTTGCGGGAGAATTTCAGACGTCACATAAAATGTGAACTACCACTGGAGAAAACATGTAAAGATCGCCTTGTCCCACTCAAGAACCGTGTACCTGCCACAGCCAAACTGGGTAAGAAACACATTCTCAAAGTGAAAAATGGAGATGCCAGTGCTGGCAGAAGATTTGCAATTATTACCATGACTGTAGTGTGTCATGTGGCAGACCCACAAATCCCACTTCTATTTTGTGCTCGGGAAGGTGGTAGTTTCTCCACAATTCAGTGCATGACAAGGGCTAGAGGAGATAAGCAAGCTTATGACACTGTGATGTCATTAGCTCTCTTAAGGAAAGACTTAATAAGGCCCCAATTAATTTTGCTGGGAAGAAACAGACTCCATTCAGCATGCAGTATTAGTGTTCTTTCCTCTGGGTTTCCTTTAGTAACTCGGCCCTGGTAACATTTAACACTAAAACAACTGGCAAAAGGCAGGGGTCTTGCTTCTTTCAATGCACTAAATCTGCATCCCAGCAGATACCCCAATTAAGTACAGGCTTCAGAGAGTTTAGTTAAATGAGTAGTATTTCTCCATCTGATCAGTTCTCTGTAAAACCCCCTTAACATCACAGGAACTGGGACAGTTCAACTCCCACCTACAACCTGGCCCTCCACTGCTTGAGGTGCCTGAATCAGTCATGCTTTCCCGCGGATGTGTGTAAATCATTACTACAATTTTTGGAGGATTTTGTATGTATTACACATAAAGGCAAGCATATAGCCCTGGGGTAGGTGGAATGAAAACTCTGACACAGGATTGCACTGTCGGTATCAGAATGCTGTCGCATCTGACCTGGGATGATTATCAAATGAGACTACATGCACTGTAATTATAAATGGGCTATTGAGACAGATTGTATAACCAGCTGATGTTTTGCTGAAAAAATAAACCTGACTTTTTCCTCCGCACAGCTTCCACGAGGTCCTTGAAGCTACTGAAAAAGTCATCCAGTAGCGAGTGGAATGGTGACTCGGGGAAAGGCACCTTCCAGGACTCTGATGAGTGCAGCCTGAGCAGCAGTACGCAGAGCAGCAGCTGCCACACCGCCGAGAGCATACAGGAGCCAAAAAATTCCTCTGCCGATAAACATGTACAGAGCTGTGCATCCGACTTTTCTAACATTCTTGTCAAAGAATCTGATATTCTCAGTGATGATGATGACGACGATGATGACTTTCGAGGCCTAAAGAAGGGCAGCCCTACAAAAGACATTGAAATACAGTTCCAACGGCTGAAGATTTCAGAGGAACCGAGTACTGACTCTGAACGGGATCAGGCTCCTGAAAATGAGGAAGGAGATGGCTTTGAGACAGGACAGCATCCAAAGCTGGTGCGTGGCCACTTCTGCCCAGTGAAGAGAAAAGTAAACAGCACGAAGCGTAACAGAGGAACTTTAATGGCAATGCAACAACGTCACCAGTCCCTTGACAGTCACTCTGATGCTGCAAACCTGGATCTGAACTCTATTTTAGAGAGAGAATTTAGCGTCCAGAGTTTAACATCTGTAGTTAATGAGGACTGTTTTTATGAAGCTGTGGAGAGGCACGGGAAATCCTAGCTTTCTAAGCACTATATTTAAAATATTCATTTGAAGTCCACATAAAATTCCACAAACTTATTTTGCTTTAAAACTAGTAAATTCATGGAAGCTGCAGGAAAACTACTATCTGATTTTGTGCACTAATACATTTTTTTCCACAAAAACAGCTGTAAAGGATTCTTAAGTTATTTTAATTTATTGTGGATCAAAATAGATTAAGTTGGCCAAGGTCTGTAAACTAGTTCATCCCTTTCAAGCAGTTATTAAGATGATGTAGTGTTCTTGGGGAGGGGAAGGGAAGGACGGCCTCCTTAGTATTTTAAGTAATGTGGAAAAGGTGCTAGTGAGTAGCATTGCAAAATGAATTTTTCAATACCTTGGGCATTTTATTTCTTTGGTTTTCATTTTTGCTTTATTTAAAGCAGAATTAAGTTATTTTAATGTGTTTTAGTGCACAACAGTGCAGAAATTTCATTTTTGTAAGTTTTAAGATGCTGTTTATACTTTATATATATATGTGTAAATACAAAAACGAAGCTTGGCCTGTAATCTTTTATTTGACTGTATTTTTTATTTTCTCTACCAGCCTGTACAGTAAAAGACAAATAAGTATAGCCATGTTTTCTACTTGTTATCATGCTGCTTTTCTCTAGTTGGAGCTTTAAATCCCAAATTCTTTGCTTTTGCATAAAAGAGTAGAGTACTAGCAGACCTTGAGGCAATCTGTGCACTTTATCATCCTTTAAGCCAGTCACCTGAGTATATTTATACAAGAGTTTTGGCTTTTGTTTTTTAAATTACTCTTCACAGTAGGATGCTCCAGGATAAAAAGAGCACAAAAACCCAAATATTGTCTTACATGCTGAAGTATGAAAAGTATTTTTTCTTATGTTTCAATAATGCACTTTCATTCATACAAAACTCAATTATCTCAGAAGTATCCCAACCTAATTACATGTCTCACAAAATACTTTGTTCTTGGTATGTGTTCTAGCCATTCCCCTGAAGTAAAAAGAACCTGTAGGGACCTTGTAACTGGACTGTCTTTTCACTTTTGCCTGCAGCTGAATGGAATGAATAAATAAAATGAGAAAGCCCTCTCCCTCTACCACTTTCTCAAAAGTAGTTCTTCCATACCTGCACAGATATAGGAATATATAAGCTTCCTCTTACTGAGTCAACACCTCTAGATCAAGGAGTTAAAACTAATAAAAAAGGTAGTCTGCTGCATTACAGCTGTTACAACTGATTTTCCTCTTCAGTCTGTTCAGGCTGACTGGTACTTATAAGCAAATCCGTCTTCTTCTTTAGCTTTAGTTCCTCTCTGTAATTGTACACAAAAAGGCTTGGGTCTTCATCACACATTTTCCTGTACGTATTGCACAGATTTCTAAACTGGGACATGGAGAGCTGAAAAGGACGCAGAGTTGGATCAACATTTGCTGTCATCATCAGCTGTTCTGTTCTTTTTAAACGTCCACTTTCAGGAAACAAAGTCCTAAAAGGTGTGGGGAGAAGACAAACAAAGTCAAACAATTCAGAGAGACAATTCAGTTTCCCTAAAGAAAAACAGGATCCTCTTGGGAATTTAATTAATACAGGTTTACTATTAAGTATGTCATCATTTTAGCTCTGGCACTCTTAATATAGCTGATTATCTAAGCAAATGGAAACATACATGTTTACTCTGTGGCCAGATGCATTCACACCGCTCTCTTACAACTTCCCCAAATTTCAATGAATAGTATTAGCTCAAGTGATTTTTAATGCCTCACAAAAATGCATACTACAAAGTGCAAACTATTGAAAGGACTATCTCTTTCTTGGCAGTAGTTCTCAGAATCACAGAATTATCTAGGTTGGAAAGGACCTTGAAGATCATCTAGTCCAACCATTAACCTAACACTGCCAGTTCCCAACTATACCATATCCCTCAGCGCTATGTCAACCCACCTCTTGAACACCTCCAGGGATGGGGACTCCACCACCTCCCTGGGCAGCCCATTCCAATGCCTAACAACCCGTTCTGTAAAGAAATGCTTCCTAATATCCAGTCTAAACCTTCCCTGGCACAACTTGAGGCCATTACCTCTTGTCCTATCGCTTGTTACTTGGTTAAAGAGACTCATCCCCAGCTCTCTGCAACCTCCTTTCAGGTAGTTGTAGAGGGCGATGAGGTCTCCCCTCAGCCTCCTCTTCTCCAGACTAAACAACCCCAGTTCCCTCAGCCGCTCCTCGTACGACATGTGCTCCAGACCCTTCACCAGCTTCGTTGCCCTTCTCTGGACATGCTCAAGTAATTCAATGTCCTTTTTGTGGTGAGGGGCCCAAAACTGAACACAGTAATCGAGGTGCGGCCTCACCAGTGCCGAGTACAGGGGTAAGATCACTTCCCTGTCCCTGCTGGCCACACTATTTCTGATACAAACCAGGATGCCATTGGCCTTCTTGGCCACCTGGGCACACTGCTGGCTACAACAGGTCAGGAAGGCAAAAAATTTCCACACGGTTCATGTGCATGTCTCAATTTTCAAATTATCTGCCTCTGTCATACATAAGACCTAAAAATGCTGTTGCATCTAATACAGAAGCACCCCCGCACCTCCAGCCGTGTTTTGCAGGGTGGATAGACAAGCTAGTCAAAAGGCTTTGTGTAAGTAAGCAATATTTTGCTCTTGGTGGGCAGGCATAATACAAAGTTAAGAAGGGGTTTAAAATGATGAGAAGGATGGAACTTCTGGGAACAATCTGGTTTAATGTATGTGCTACTCCAGGCCTTGGTCAAAAATGTCCCCATTAGTTCAGCATCTAGATCCTTAACCTTGAATCCTTATTTTGGTATCCCTCCTTAAGTTATTCTCTCCTTTGATTTGGTAGTTAAAAGATGTACCTGAAGCTAAAAATGTTTAATCACCTTTTATATACAGACCAGGAACCATCTTATAAATGCCCATGAACAGCAAGTCAAACTACACTCTTTTTCTTCATGGACTTAACAGCTTAGTGTTATATGCCATGTCTCTCAGATGTCAGAATTTACACACAAACGTAAACTGATTCTATTACCTTGTTTTTATACAGTGTATGTGATATACAGGTAGATAGATAGCTTATAATGAACTTAATAGCCTTATTATACACCAAAATTTGTTACTTTTTTTCAGGTCAGCTAAAGAATAAGAAGATTGTGTTTTTAGCTGCACACTGGGGCTAAAGTATGATAAGCTGCTAGGGGATACATGACATCCAAAAGTTCAGGATTCCCCTCCTTGTCTCAAAACAACGTACAGCAGTTATTAAGCAAGTGGAGATTACACAATAGTTGGGGCTTTTTTAAACGTTGGCAATAATATTCTGCACAATGTAAAGACACTGATTGCACATGCCTTCTGCTTACATTGTCAACTGAAACCATTCTTTCACAAAAAACCCACCACCACCACCCTGTAAATCAAATACAAATCAATCTAGAGTTCAGATACCTCATGTTCTAACCACCTCCAAATGCATACTCAAACCTTAACACAGGCAAATCAGTACTCATTTTAGATCCAATGTCTGCATCCCAGACATCAATGGCATTCACTGCCTCAAGTGAAAAAACTCAAAACTAGAGGCAAAATTCTATGTTCACCTTTAAAATAGTGACAATAAAAGGCTTGTAGGTCAGTAAGGTGGCATCCACCCTCATTCTAGACTGCATCAGGGCCAAAACCATGCCCAACAAAATCCAGCTAGCCCGATCTGCTGCAGCATGTCTCCAATCCTAACAGCAGCTCTGTCACACATTCTACACTGCTGAATGCTGAGTTCTTCCCATACCAAGTCAGACACGTGGCTATGCTGCAGTTTTAACAGGATCCTTGGCAAACAGACTGCAGGTTTCTCAGTTGAGAACCTAGTAAATTCCCTCAGTAAGACATGGGGATTTTTAAGGAGTCAGTAAGAACTCCATAAAAGGGCAAGCACAGAAACAAGAATTTGACCTTTTGACATTATCCCCAAATAAGTAAAATTTCCCACGGATGACGTTTTCCCTCCTCCCACTGCCATCTTTCATTCTGAATTTTGATAATTTTTTAACTCAATCAACAAATGCTGCTGTTTTTGTGGTCAGTGGTTCTTTCTGGTTTCTGAGACAGACAAACTGTTGGAAAGATCACCAATTTATCCTAGTAATTTTAACAACTTCAACTGCACTAACAAAAATGCACAGTGATTATTGTATAATTACAGCAGAAAGATTCATGTCATACTTTTGTCTTCAGAAATCATTCTGAAATGGAAAAGATCTGATGGAACACATTCTGATCTGATGATAACAAATTTAAACGGGAGACATAAAATCAAATGCATAGCTACAAGTGCTTCTCAATTGATTTAGAAGCTGATGGATTTAAACCAACATTATCTTCATTAAAGATCCTTACTCGATTCCACGGAAGCAGTATTTTCTTCTAAACTGAAAAACACTTCGAACCACTTTTTCTACTAGCTTGAATGGCTGCTGTATCTTTGGTTGAACCAATGGAGTGAAACGTACCACAGCCACATCCACCTATATGGAAAAGAAAGATAAATTTGAGTAGATATATTCCTCTGAGACACATTATTTCTAAGTTCACCATCTAGACATTAAGAAACAGGCAGAACACAGGAAGACGTTATTGTGACAGGTAACACCGCTGTGCAGTGACTAATGTCATAGTATTTGAATATAAAGATTTGGCTTAACTTTCAAGGCCCTACAGAATTTTAGTCTTAGTTATCTACATATTTCCAATTAGTTCATATGCCATTAGTACTTAGGACTTTTTCCCCCATGGCACTTCCTCCATCTAGAACAACTTCCATGTAATCTGTAAAGTAATTAGCACTTCTTTCTTCAGATCCTTCCACAAGACAATTCTGACATGATACACAAATTAGACAATATTTGATATACAGGCTGAAGGGCAGCTGGAGAAAATTGGTATTATAATTAGAAATCAAACCCATTCCCTGTATGTTTTCTGTTGCTCTAGGGCTTTTCTAAAATGTAAGCCAAGGAATTACTTTTCAACATATTAAAATTTTAAAATTCTAGTCTATTTAAAGGAATGGTAGGAAGAAATAAGTTTGCATTCCATTTAAGTGACCATACAACTCTGTATTTGCACTGTATCACCCTTCATCCAAAGTTATATCTGAATTATTCTATAAAGGTTTTTTCCAAGCTTGTTTTATTCTTTTATAGTTCTGAAATCAGCTTAGTTCACAGAACGGTCACTGTCCCTCTGTCTGAAAATAGAATAATATCCTCCCTCTGATGTACACACATACACATATAAAACACACAAAACATGTCATCCAATTATAGAGATACTGTATTATACAGAAATGTCTGAATTCAGACTCCTGTATTAAAAAATACAGGCTGGACTAAAAATCCAGTTCTGCACAACATTGAATAAAGCAGTTCATCTTCCAAACTAGATATTAACACCAATAGAAATGAAAAATCTCTGTGGAAAAAGACATTGAAAATTTGTACAATTTGTACAAGTACTGGTACTGAATGTATACAAAATTTTTAAGCGCCAGACTTTTAAAAATATTAAGTCTCCTATTAAAAAAGTCTGCTTTTTTAGAAACAATCATCCAACTTCTTAAAAGGTCTGGAAGTCAATATTGGCATTCATAGAACAGATTCTATGTGACATTAAATTGGAGATGTGCTAGTTCTGACTGAAATAAAAGATACACTCAGGCCAAAGAACTGCTTCTGTTCTAAGCACACTCTCAGTGTACCAATTGTTTGAGAAAACCCATAGCAAAAGACTACTTCAAAAATAGAGAAGGTTTTTTTCTACTGCTTGAACCAAAACTGCTCTAAGTTTGTGGGGTTTTTTAAAATCAATTAAATTGTAGTAACCTCTGATGTGATTATACTCTTCTGGCACAAATGTGCCATCCATCCATGTTGTACTTTCAGTGGGAACAGCTCAGCTGTCAAGTACATCTATATCCAGTACAACGGCTTCAGCAGCAGAGGTACTACATTTGCATTCAACAGAAATTATGAAATTCAAACAACCTAAGTTTTTCATGTAGACAGAACTTATGAAGCTGAACGAAAATATTGGCTAGAGAAAGAAAATGCTGATTAACAGTGCTGATGAAAAAAAAACCACAGCAAGTTTCCAGTATTAGCACTGCTGATCTCAAGTATATGTTACAGATAGTGTTTTTTCTCTACTTTTCCACCTCTTCTGAAAGCTGGAGTTAAGAATAAGACAGAAAAAATACTTAAATTACTAAAATGTAAAGACACACAAACTTATGTAAAAATGAGGTGACAAAGAAAACTTGACATATGGAATCTGCAGTGAAATGCACATAAACGTCCTTTCCAAAGCAGTTTCTGAATTTCTCAAGTGTCGATAGCTTCTACCTTTGCCACAGGTTGCTGCTACCTGTCAGGAAGACCACAGGAACGCAGCAAAAACTTGTGTTCACACTGAGTGTCAGAAAAGTTTATCCTTTTGAACAGGGCAAATACATACTTCACATGACCAACCAGCTCCTTCAACAGAAACACTAAGGCTTATTTACACATGTGTATGTTTATCTACCTTTTTGTCAAGAAATAAACCAAAGTATTTCCCCCACAAAATTAGGGATAAGAAAACCACCAGACACCACTTGGGATCTCCTGGTCACCTCAATTTTGCAGAACTGCTTTTAAGTGAGATATGAGGGCTCTTTGGGAGTTGAAGCTGCATCTTTAACAAAAATTTCTGAAGGAAAAGAAAAAAACACTATCTAGATGCAGTGTACAGTTTAAGAGAAAAACAGCTCAATCTGCAATCTCAAGGCCAGTGGGCAATAATTTCTGCTTCTGAAACAAAACACAGCACTTCTCAGCATTTGTTCCATTATAGACGCTGTTTTCTTTGGACCCCAGGAAAGCTGCCTGGTTACTATAGCAACAGATACAGGCGAAAGCTTTTCACTTGTAATTGGCCACTCCTTTAAAATTATACATGCTATTTTTCCCTAACCTTTTTAATATGCATAAAATAGAGTAGAATTATGAAAGCCAATAGAGTACACAAGAGCACTTAAAACACACAAGTTAATTTGCTGATAATTTTATTAGTAACACTTTTTTTCACCCCACCAAGTATAGAAATATTTACAAAATAATACTCAATTCTTACAAAATAATGAATATGGAAATTATTCAACTGATATATCCTGAACTGTCAATAGTACAGCAATTATTCACCCCTTGCTGTTTTAGTGTATCTGGTACAATGAAGGTTTATATTCTGATAGGGTAGGAGGAACACATGACAGAGTACAATTTAATTCAGAGAAGTCTGCTGCCTTGCTGATGAAATCAACACTCTAAATCAGTAAAAATTTCTCATTTAAGATTATTCTAACTGTTGACAATCTCACAATGGGCAATACATGTATCTTGCAACAGGGCTGTACTAAAAGCAAACCCACATACCTTTTTCAAGCTGTAATTTACTCATGGGGAACTGAAACCTAAGCAGAATATATTACAACTAATTAAAACAGACTGCTTGAGATCCTACTAAGATAGTTCTAAGCCAGCACCTTCACCAACCAAGTGTTCAGTATCAGCATTTTATCTGGTACTGTTCTACAGACAAACATTAGGTGTAACACCAGGTAAGTGTATCTCATAGCAATCTTGTTCCAATGTGAGGGGTTTCATTTTGGTCCACTTCCAGCAGAAAATAACTGTGCCACTGCACTAATAGCCATAATCTAATTCCTGTGTAAGAACAGCTCTGTAGTAACTCCATTCACACTAGGCTCACAAACAGGATCACAGGAAACCACGAGTCAGGTACGGAACCTACAGGTACATCACTGCTTCAATCAGCAAGACTTTTCTCCTAACCTTGATTTCACACACCAACTTCTCGAGGCCATTTCTCCGATGAGCTGCAGTTACCATATAAGCCTTAATAGTAGCTTTATTCCTTCATTCTTTTATACAAACTCATACAATGTTAACAAGTTATAGGCTGACCTACAGAAGGCTAAGGCTATCAAAAAGAGGTAAGCAAAAGCTGTAGCTGAATAGAAATGTCCTGCTGTTCCAATTACAACTTAAAATAAATTGCATAGTTCTTTCCTAGGACATTTAAACTCTTAATAAGATTATCTGTAATAGAAAAAAAAAACCAGCAACCAACAAAACCCTCTGGCTCTGGCTTTCAGTTAAATTTAAATGAATCTTACCCTCCCCACCCCTCGCCCTCCATAAGTCCACAGAGTTTCTGGATTCTCACAATTTTACTCCTTTTAAACACTGTTCACAGTTTTCATCACAGAACCTGGATATCATTATGTATTTAGGACTAAGGACCTCCATGTGTTTTTCTCCATAATCTCTTTGCTTTCCCTTACGAGCGACAAACAAAACTCCTAAAACAAAGTACTCCTTTATTCTCGGCTAGAAGGAACTAAGAGAGCGAATAAACAGCAGTAATGCACTTGCTGTAGAGAAGAGAAAAAAAACAACATTCCAAGAAATTTTGTTAATACATGCCAATGCAGTTTTATATGAGAAGGGATAGTTCCATTCAAGAGAAACAGCATTTATCCAGGACATCTGCAGTGAAGAAAACATCTCAGATCTCACATCCAGCAGTAAGTGCTACACAAACAGGAATGAAACACAACTGTATTTATTACACTTGCAGTGCTTATACTTGAATTTATCATGCCTTTAATTTGGTTCATCCCATTAAATGTAATGTATGACTACTGTTTGCAGTGGTTTGCTTTTGTTTGCATGTCTGTGTATACTGAAATTTTAAAAAGGAAGCAATGAGAAAGGCTAACTCAAGACCCTAATTAGCTGTTCCAGAATATGCTTTTGAATGAGTTTTGAGCTATCCAGACATGTCAGTTCATTCTACAAAAGGAAGTTAAGCCATCTTTCCCATGGGCCTGATACAGCAAATGGTATCTATTTGCCAAAGCAATTCTTCACAGTCTGAACAAACTGAAGGGATTTGGAAATAGGCAGTTCTTTGAAATAAGATTTTTAAAAATGAGTAGCTGTTAATATTCTCACCTTAACTATAAGCATTTTTCATGTATGTATGCTGGACAGAGTTAGCACATCCTTGAACAATTACCTAAACTAAGTACAATATATAGAGGATTACTTGTTCTATAATGCCACTAAAGAATGATAGAATACATACTGATCAAAACCTTGTTGTCTTATGTATAATGAATTGAAATAAGAGTACAGTGCCACAGTTATTTTGTGTTCCACTTATTTGAACTTTATCCCATTACTATGGCTTTTTAAAAAAGTTGTAATGCTAAAGGCCAATTTTAATATTATTGTTCATATTTAGATAGAATGTTTAAAAAAGCATAATCCAGACTGAAGACTGCCCTTTCTCTATCACTCTGATAAAGGACAAAACCTGCCAATTATACAGCCTCACTCAAAAGGCAGGACACCATTTCTAATCCTTGTCACAGAGGTTTCAAACCACTGTTCTTCAGCTGCTATCCCAACAGTCCAGCTGATGTAACAGCAACAGTTGTGTCTCCCCAGGTGCACAGTTATCATACTTGCCTAAAATGTTTCATCTGTCAAATGAAATTTGACTCTTTATGCAAGAATAGAAGGGAGGTTTTTTAATGAATTTTTAAAACTGCCACTTCATGGCAAATTTACAAATTATTTCAGACAGGTGACTGACTGATTAAAAAAAGTGCACTTACACAACTGAGTAGTTCCATTTTTGGAACAGTTCCATTTTTTAACCATTTGTACTGCTAAAAACAGTATTTTATTTTATAGAAAAAAGCAGATCATATTCATTCTTACAACTTGCTCAATACTGCTGCTCTAAGTCAAGGACTGAGAATCACTGACTGAAAATAAAATACTGATTTAGAAAAGTCACGTGACTTAATTGTGAAAATACTGCAAGAAGTAGATTCAATCTTATTCTTCAAAAACATAATATTTCATAAATTATTAAACAAAAACCCACAATATTTAAATAACTGAAATAAAAGGTTACCTTTACAAAAGATAGTATTACCAATGTTCACTGTTATAAAATAGTCAACAGGAGCTGACTACAGCCATCAACACATTTAAAGAAAGTACCTGAGTACAATATATTTTCTATCACAGCTTTTTTTCCACAACGACTCCTAATCTGCAAGTTTCTAATGTTCCATTTACAATGTATATTTGCCTAGTAAGCCTGCAATCTGTATACCATTACCAAAAACAACTCCAGTAAAATAAGTTTTGCTTGATGGCTTGCAATCATGTATGAAAGGGCAGCAGCTCCTTCTTATAAGCAATTCTAAAACACTGTCCATTTGCCATCATTTATGTTCAAGTACCTTGTGTACAGTTGCTCAGCTGCTTTCATCTGCTGCAGGGTCATGTTCAGATATTCATTCAGATAGCTCTAATTTTAAATGCAAGCTTTTTTTGTTTGCTGATTTCTTTTTCTTTCCCCCTCATTCTTCTCGTCCCCCCCCTCCTCCCTATTACACAGAGGGCTACAGCCTTGGCTACGAAGCTACCAACCAGTTACACTCATTTACAAGAGAGAAACAGGCAGACAAAAGGTGAGAGCCGATAATCATCATGGCATCAGCAAGTCTGCAGTTCTTTGCTTTTATTCTGGCTTTGTTTGGTGTTTTTGGAGATATCACAGCCACCTTGCTACCAAACTGGAAGGTAAATGCAGATGTTGGTTCAAATATCATAACAGCTATAACACAGATGCAAGGACTTTGGATGGACTGCACATGGTACAGCACTGGGATGTTTAGCTGTACCCTGAAATACTCGGTTCTCTCTCTCCCCATCTACATCCAGGCTGCACGGACCACCATGGTACTGTCTTGTATCCTATCAGCCTTTGGGATCTGCATCACTACAGTTGGAATGAAATGCACAAAGTTGGGAGGGGACACAGACAGCAAAAGTCATGCTTGCTTTGCTGGAGGAGTCTGCTTCATTCTTGCAGGAATCTTTGGATTAGTACCAACATCCTGGTACACAAGAGAAATTATTTCAAATTTTCTGGATCAGACCATTCCAGAGAGCAGTAAACATGAACCAGGAGGAGCGGTTTATACGGGATTCATTTCAGCAGGGTTTCTGCTTATCGCAGGGGTGATCTTCTGCACTTCCTGTTTTAAAAAGCAGCAAGGAGCATGGATTTACCCTCCAAAGCAGCACCATTTCCCATCCACAGAGCAGGAGAGCAACGCAGGTTACAACCTGAAGGACTATGTGTAAATACAGTTACTTCTATCCATTGATGGTTTTTTGTGGTGTGTAGTTTGATTATTTCAAAGAATGTATAACCTACCACTTAACTGTTCTTGTATCTGGGTTGCAGTTATGTTTAAGCAAGATATTTCATTTATAGCAGCATCCACAAAAAGAATGAAGTAGGAAATGATGTTTAAGTCTGCTACAAGAATATTTTTTTGTTGATTTTTCAAACCATTCTTTTTGACTTTTTGAGTAACATTTATCGAAGAAAAAGGAACTATTTTAAAACATAACTGACAGTACAATTAATGTACTGATGGCTTGTTACAGCAAAGATGCTTAAAAAATAACTGCTTTCTATTTAGCAAATCAGGCTATCAAGAACTATATATAATGTTTTATAGTGTATTTTACATTTTTATCTTTATTTTAATTATGATACAAGGAAAAAAACCCCAACCACTCTTTGTCCAAGAAGCCCAATTCAATGTTTTTTAAATAGCAGACACATGTGCCTTTCATTTTCAGTTCTAAATTGCCTTGGTAACTAGATTTCTTTAAAAAAACCAAACCCACAACAAAAAACAACCAAACAAAAAAACCCAAACACACCCCCCCACCCCCAAAAAAACCCAACCCGACAAAACTGCAACAAAAACCCCTAGCCCCAAACCTTAGCTGCATTGTAAATTCTGCATATCAGGCTGAAGAATCAGCAGTACCATTCAGATTTTGCCAAAAATGGCTCTCCTGCCCCAAACTTCCACCTGCTGTGGGTTTCATTTATTATTGTTAAAGAAATATCTACTTGGCATTCACCAATTGCTATTAATCTATCACCAGACAATGAATGTTAGACTTGAGGTGCACTACAACAACAGAAATGTAACCATGACTATGAAAACACTTGCAAACTGTAACACACAGGATACAAACTAAATTATCTATGTTCAAGAAATATCTGGAAGCTTTCTGGCTTACACTTGCTCAAAGTAGCTTTTAACAGCTCAAGTAATACAGCTACCATTTATTGTCTTCTTCATTTCTGGCGTTCTAAAAGAACTTAATAAATCCTTTTAATTATTCCTGTAGGGTCTGTTTCAGGCCTACTCCCATGTATTCTATTACTATAAAATGTAATATACAGTGGTGATAAAGAGACAGCTTCTTTATTTAAATTTATTTTCTTAACTCCCTTATTTTGATTAATAATCTCAGATCCTTTAACCTTCTCTTTCAACACACAGACACTGTTTTATATTGGTCATTGGCAAAGTATGTTCTATCTAAATGCTTCCCTAAATAAGAATCAAATTGATCATAATTTGCTAGCATAGGTAAGGGAATGAAAAGGGGTATGATACAGGCTTTTAAATTTAGGAATACGATAATGCTGGATGAGTCTTTCAACAAAATCAACTGCTATTTATTTTGCGTATTTATATACAACTTTAATTTCCCATATTATTAGCCTGAAATTCACTAGAACAGTATGAAGGGGCCTTACCATTACATGTATAGTTTATTGGAAAAGTAAAATCTTCTGTTACAGCATTTGAGAAAGTGAAATGTTTTATGCATCCAATATGTAAAGAGTCCTTATTCAAATGTACAACATCCACAACCTTTCCCTCATCCAATAAGCAGGTCGCCCTGTCGTAGAAGGAGATCAGGTTTGTCAAGCAGGACCTGCCTTTCATAAACCCATGCTGACTGGGCCTGATCATCTGGTTGTCCTGCATGTGTTGTATGATGACACTCAGACTTTAGTAAGGCTTTTCACACTGTTTCCCACGGCATTCTCCTGGCAAAAGTAGCTGCTCGCAGCTTGGATGAGCACAGGCTTTGCTGGGTAAAAAACTGGCTGGATGGCCGGGCCAAAAGAGTTGTGGTGAACAGAGCTAAATCCAGTTGGCGGCCGGTCACGAGTGGTGTCCCCCAGGGCTCGGTTTTGGGGCCACTCCTGTTTAATATCTTTATTGATGACCTAGACAAGGAGATCAAGTGCACCCTCAGTAAGTTTACAGATGACACCAAGTTGAGTGAGAGTGTTGATCTGCTCAAGGGTAGGGAGGCTCTGCAGAGAGATCTGGACAGGCTGGAGCGATGGGCTAAGGCCAACTATAGGAGTTTCAATAAGGCCAAATGCCGGGTGCTGCACTTGGGCCACAACAACCCCCAGCAGCGCTACAGGCTTGGGGAGGAGTGGCTGGAGAGCTGCCAGTCAGAGAGGGACCTGGGGGTGTTGATTGACAGCCGGCTGAACATGAGCCAGCAGTGTGCCCAGGTGGCCAAGAAGGCCAATGGTATTCTGGCTTCCATCAGAAATAGCGTGGCCAGCAGGGACAGGGAAGTGATCTTACCCCTGTACTCGGCACTGGTGAGGCCGCACCTCGATTACTGTGTTCAGTTTTGGGCCCCTCACTACAAAAAGGACATTGAATTACTTGAGCATGTCCAGAGAAGGGCAACGAAGCTCGTGAAGGGTCTGGAGCACATGTCGTACGAGGAGCGGCTGAGGGAACTGGGGTTGTTTAGTCTAGAGAAGAGGAGGCTGAGGGGAGACCTCATCGCCCTCTACAACTACCTGAAAGGAGGTTGCAGAGAGCTGGGGATGAGTCTCTTTAACCAAGTAATAAGCGATAGAACAAGAGGTTATGGCCTCAAGTTGCGCCAGGGAAGGTTTAAACTAGCTCTTAGGAAGCATTTCTTTACAGAACGGGTTGTTAGGCGTTGGAATGGGCTGCCCAGGGAGGTGGTGGAGTCCCCATCCCTAGAGGTGTTTAAGAGTCGGGTCAACATAGTGCTCAGGGATATGGTATAGTTGGGAACTGTCAGTGTTAGGTTAATGGTTGGACTGAATGATCTTCAAGGTCTTTTCCAACCTAGATGATTCCGTGATTCTCTACATAGAATGGAATTACATCTTGTTTGTATTACTACTGTCGTGTAGCCATTTTGAGTTTCCTATTCATCAAGGAGCTTGCTTTGTACCATTCCTAACGCTAGTATCAGCAGTTATTCGGTATTGCAGAGACTTAACTATGACCAAAAAGACAAATTTTCTTTGCTTAGACATAATGCTGTACAGCACCATTCCGTTCCATAAACCAAGAGTCTTTTATGTCTCAACATTCGTAGTATTGTTGAAATAATATTCATTCATTTAGCAAATGAAGTAAACAACTCATTCGCAAAACCATGCATCTCCATCTTTAGTAAAGGGTTTGACATGACACTAAGCTGTGATCATTGCTATGAATGTGAAATAAAATTAGTATTTGTAAAATAAGAACCAAAGGTGCTTTTACACGAGGGTATAAGAAAAAGGTAAATTGCATACTACGAGCAAAATGAAGTAGTCATCGGTTACATAAGCAGCAAATTTTTCTTCCTAAAACTTTACACAGAAGTACCTGACCTTCTCCGTATACCTATGAAACAAAAATCAAGCACCGAGCCACTTCAGTCACAATACACTGCAAGAGCTTTCCAAGAAAACAAAGATTCTATCAGAAACAGTAATATCTAAAACCACATGTCAGTCTACGGCTGAAAAAACAGGGACAAAACAGAGTATCAATCTACAACAGGAGTTTGAAGGAAAGAAAATACAGTGAAAACAGGTGTCAGGTCTGTTGGAAAAATCTGTACTTCCTGCTTTTGGAATATAAGCAGTATTTGTTTTAACTCAAAGAAATGTATTAAATAAAAACGTGCTTGCCTTTAGTGGTACTGCCTTTTTTATTCAACAGAGCACCAACTGTAGGATTTGCTTATACTAAGACATCTGTCAGAACTCTATGATAGTTACCTCTCAGACAATCGTGGCCTTTTCAGTACAGGAAAATGGGAATATCAGTTATAGCTTCCCAATTCTGAGACAAAGTATGCATAGGACTTTTGACTACACTAGCTCTACTATGCCCTCAAACTGTATCCACCATTGAGAAACAACCACCACAAAATTGGAATTTTGGCCTTACTGAACACTATTTCACATATTTAACAGTGAGATAACATTCTGAAATTATTTTTCATTCAGTCAGGAGACAAGAAAAAAAAAACACCCAAAAATGCAAAGCAAAAAGTGTCTTAAGCATGGTCATTTTTCTTCACAACAGACTGCTGTCACAACTAATCATTTAATATGTTTGAACAGTTACTTGCTCAAAAAAAATACTAACAGAATTTTAAATCATCATCAGAATATGCCCAGATAAAGGCCTTAAAATTCATTGTGATAAAAGAGAGAACGACCTTCGAAAGGGTTCACAGGACATGAGCCTGAAAAGTAAAAAGACCAAGAGAGAGACTGTGGTAAGGGGGAAGGGAGATGTATTGATGAGCTGAACCAACCAGTTTAAAAGGAAATTTCAGAAGCTGCACATTCATTTCTGAAACAGAACAGTAGATTTCCATGTGCATTCAGAGGAAACAGACCACACTTAGCATCAGGCACACATTTAAAAAGAAAAAAAAAAAAAAGATGATACATTCTTGCCCAAAATGCAGTTCAATTTATTAATTCTTGATTCTTGTAATCATAATGACTATTAATAAAAACCAGTGGCAGTAGATAAGAGGACAGCAAAGAGATCATTCTCGTCCACTCACTCAAGAGCAGACAGGAGGGAGAAAAGATTGTTACTTTTTTAAACAGGCAGTGGGATGTTGGTGACAAAGTGCTACAGTGAAAAGGAGTTAAATATGCTAAAAATGAGTAGGGTGAAACATAATGATTATAGGCATGGTAAAATTAGAGATCTTTGACAAAGATGACAAATGAAAAGCTTTTATTTATCAGGGTCTTTCAAAACACCCATCAAATTTTCTAGGCACAATTCCCAAACTATTTATAAATTCAAACTGTAAAACAGCAGGCTTTCCAAAGATGCTACAATCCTAGCAGACTATCCTGTCATTAAATCCTAATCTCCCTCTCCAGAAACACCCAAAGAAGTACGCTGATCTTGCAGACAGACCCGAAGGTCAAAGACAAGTTCTGAGGAACAAAAAAGAAAAGCACCTTCTTGAAGTAATTATGCTTTGTTTACAGGAATATCACATCACTCCACTTTGTAGTATGCAGATGCTGAACTAGAGCACACAACTGTGTTCCTTACACAAAATCAGATATATTGCTTGACTGACAGACTAACAAAAGACCCAAAGAAATACATCAAAACTTACCTCCGGCTTTGGAACAAAGGCTTGACCTGGAATTACGAAACAGTTTTCGACAGTGCAAAGATGCTGAGACATGATGGACAGTCTGCTACGTTGCTTACCTCCTGGATTGGCTGTAAGCCTCTATTGAAGAATCAAAACATGTAAATCAGTGAAACTGAGTTGACCAAATGGTCAGTAACATTAAAGCTTGATTTTCAGTATAATTGACAGCAAAGACAAATTAAAAAAACCCAATTGTTAGGAATCAAAGTTTATGCCCAGATAATCTAGAATTTTCTTCTCCAGAATAGCAGCATTTCACTAAGATACCATGCTAATTTACAACCTCAGCCCTGCAGTAAAATGCACATTAAAAGGAGCTCCTTGAAAGTCTGCAGAACTGAATGAATGTCAAAAGAATTTTGTATGGGCACAAGAGAAAACTATTCTGACTGCAGGATTCAAAACAAACATAACACCAGCTGACAGTATTCTCACATCCTTTCATTATTTCTGTATCAAATATTACTACTTTTTTCTCCTTCAAGATGAAACAAAGCTCCATAAACTCAAAATCAAGTAGAAACCAAAATTTATTCATGATTAACTGGTCTACGTTTACAAGATATGCAAGGAAGTTGGATCTAGTTTACATAAATTTAGAATACCTAACAGCAAGAGCATTTAATACTTCAATTAGTGTTAGTATGCAATTAGTAGTAGCATTATTCGATTTAATAACAAAAATAACTAAAAAAGTAGCCTAGACAGAGGTTTTCTACACTTTCATGACCTTGCAAGAAATGTGTGTTTTGCTAGCACAAACAAGATTTAAACATTAAAACAATTTAAACAGTAAAACAAGTCTCAAATGGTAAACATTGTACTAACTATGCAGAAATAGAATTTTGAAGATTTCTGTTCTTATTTACCACTACCTTAATAAAAAATAGAAGATGAAAACCAATTTGCGTATCTGGTAACACCTGTACATCATGTATCTTCAGATGAAAAGCCTACTCATGAAATGCTACCATGCTTATTAAAATTATCACTAAAAAATAAAATTAAACCTATTGCTAAAGTTTTAATTTTTTTTTCAACAACCCTCCTTAAAGGCAGTTTAAGTATCAGCATAGAACAAATAAAATGCTTTTCAATGACTTTTCAGAAAGAAAGCTTAGCAATTCTTTTTGCCTACATCAGCATGTAAAACTACCTTCATTATTGTTTCAGAGGAAACCTATTTAAAAAAATCTATCCACCATCATTATTCTCTGAAAAAAAGCCAGGCTGCCAAGTCTGATAATTCAATCAGATACGCACTTCCTTAACCTCTGCAGCGGAAATGAAACAGACCTTATGACAACGCTTGTAGTCCTTCCAATGCCAACTCAAACAAGCCAGTCTTTATTTCCCACAAGAACAATCTAACAAACCTCTGGCAGTTAGTTCCTGCTTCTCAGCTACAGGAGGAATAACTTAACAACATCCACCTCTAGGCAGTAACATCTTAAACCACTTCAACCACATCACCAGGAACACACGTGTATGGTACTCCTCAAGGAACACAAAAATGCTGAGAATATATTCACAGAATAGAATCTTAGATAGTTTAGGCTGGAGGGGACCTTTAAGGTCAACTAGTCCAAACCCCCTGCAACGAGCAGGGACATCTTCAACGAGATGAGGTTGCACAGAGCCCCATCCAACATGACCTTGAACGCTTCCAGGGAGGGGCATCTACCACCTCTCTAGGCAACTTGTTCCAGTGTCTCACCACCCTCATTGTAAAAAAATTTCTTCCTTATATCCAGTCTGAACCTACTATCCTTTAGTTTAAAACGATTACACCTCATCCTATTGCAGCAGATCCTGCTAAAAATTTTGTCCCCATGCTTTTATAACCTGACCTATTTTTGTAGGTTTTTTCCTCTCAGTTCTCAAAATTTTCTTTGTTATTACTTTTAAAATATGTATAGTATCTGAAACTGAATGTGCTGGTTTTGGCTGGGACAGGTTTAATTTTCTTCATAGTAGCTAGTAGGGGACTATATTTTGGATTTGTGCTGAAAACAGTGTTGATAATACCAGGATGTTTTCCTTACTGTTTCATTACTGCTTACTCAGAGTCAAGGCCTTTTCTGCTCTTCACACCACACTGCCAGCGAGTGGGATGGGGGTGCACAAGAAGCTGGGAGAGGACATGGCTGGGACAGCTGACCCCAACTGACCAAAGGGATATTCCATACCATATGACGTCATGCTCAGCATATAAAGTTGGGGGAAGTAGGAGGGAGGGAGGGACATTCAGAGTTATGGTGTTTGTCTTCCCAACTAACCGTTACGTATGATGGAGCCCTGCTTCCTCAGGGATGGCTGAACACCTGCCTGCCGCTGGGAAATGGTGAATGAATTCCTTGTTTTGCTTTACCTATTAAACTGTCTTTAGCTCAACCCACAATTTTTCTCACTTCTACTCTTCCAATTCTCTCCCCCATCCCACCGGAGGCTGCATGAGTGGGTGTGTGGGGTTTAAGCATGACAGTCCTTTTTGGCACGCAACATGGGGCATGAAGGGTTCAAGATAATGACAGATTTATTTGGAATGTGCTAGATCAGATTTATAGCTGTTATTGCTGTTTAGTCTTTAATTGACGGGCTCCTGTGCTTGCCATGGGGCTTGTTTGCCTCACTGTATAGCGGAGCCTAGTGTTTGTTAGTGGCTGCTTTTTGCTTTCGCTGCTTGCTGTACTGCTTATCATCTTACTCTGCTGTGCCTGGGAATATTTTGATAACAGCAGTGGCGATGAGCCTGGGCTGGCAGATGGCCAGAGCATCACTGCTGTTCCTATGCTGCTGCACTAGCCAGGCTGAAACTCCAGTGTGAACTCGACTTGAAGGGACTGTGATCTGTGGATGAGCCCACGTGGGAGCAGGATACCCCAAAGTGTCTGTGGCTGTGGTCATGTCTGTGCTGCAGCAGGTATACCTCTGAAGGAATTGTGGCCAGAGGATAAGTCCATGCTGGAGAAGGTACACCTCAAAGCATTCGTGGCTGTGGATAAGTCCATGCTGCGACATGTACACTTTGAAGCATCAGTGGCTGTGCAGGAGGGTCATCTGGAGCACCTCAAAGCGTGTGGCCATGGATAAGCCCACAACAGAGCAGGTACACCCCTGAGGGACTGCAGCCATGGGCAAGGCCATGTTGGAACAGGTTCACTCCTGAAGGGACTGTGGCTGTGGGTAAGGCCACACTGCATTAGGCATACCTCTGAAGGCACTGTGGCCCATGGAGAAGGCCATGTTGGAACAGGTGCACCTCAAAGCAACTGTGGCTGTGGATAAGTCCATGCCTCAGCAGGTACACCCCTGGAGGGGCTGCACCTCACAGATAAGGCTCCACCTGGAGCAGGTACACCCCTAAGGAACTGCAGTCTTTGGATAAGTCAAAGCCAGAGCAAGGGCAAGGGGGAGGAATTCATTGCAATGTTAAACCCCATGGTCTGGTCCAAAGGGACTACGGGTGGAGATTGTAATGGAAATACCTTTAAATTCTTGTACCTGGAATTTGAGTTGCACGTTACAGGAATTACTACAGCAGGAACCCCTTGTTGCTAGCCAGACAAGGGGCAAGGGGAGTTCATTACAATGTTAAACCAGATAACCTGGCCCAAAGAGACCAAGGATAGAGATTGTAATGGATATACCTTCAAATTGTTGTAACCCATGATTTGAGTTGCATGTTATAGGAATTACTATAGCATGAACCACCTGAACCAATGGAGGACAAGCCTTACAAGAAGCAGTGCAAGTGCAGCAGTGACCTGACCTGAGCTGTCTTTGGTGCCAGTAACTCCATGCAACATATCACTTCCCCTGTCCTGAGTGACCACCATAACAGATGGAGCCCAAAGTCATGGACTAAATTAACTTAACAGGCATTTTGTGGACATTTCACAAGGGTGGTCCATAGACTAAGGGAATGATATCTGCATAATATATTAAGGGATGGGAAGTGGGGTCATGGTTAATGAGAATGTATTGGATAGTGCTTTGAGATGTACCTGTTTAGTTGCCAGCTGGAGTCAAACCAGACACTGCACTAAGTAAACCATGCTGGAGTTCAGCTAACTAGGTAACATTTTTACATCTGCTACGGAAATTTTAGAAAGGCATGAAGCAAAACAAAGATTCTGAAGCCTACTCTGGAATACAATTAAGGTAGTACTTGACATCTCTTCTAATGCTGCTCACTATCAACCACTCTCAATGACTACCTCAGGAACAACTATTTGTTTTGTTCTTCAGTAAGCTATACCATACAATTGTGCTTTTCATAAACATGTATTAAAACCCCAGTATTAATGAATCTGCAAAATCTGTCGCAAGAACTAAACACGAAGAATTAGACTGGCAAAGCTGACCATATAAAGGAATATTAAACACACTTTAGTACACAAGCTGCTTCCTGCAAAACAACTTTTTTTAGAACTGAAGTATTTATATTTAATCTATATCAGTTATGAAAACATAATGGTAATTTTTCTTATCTTTGCTGCTCAAAAATATGAAATATTTTCCACTTTATTAGCACCTTTTGCCTAGTGTTCTAAATAGACAGCAGTGTTAAATACAAAATCATTAAGTATTCTGCTCTTCTAACACGCCTGTCTTCTAGATATCTAACAGTTTAGCACCCCACCTCCCAGCCTGCAGATCATGTTGGCAGAGCAGTTCAGGCAAACTCCTCTCTGCCCAGTTTTACTCAAAATTAGAGACTGACAAAGATTTTCTATTTAAACTGAAATATGACTCATTTTAATGGAAGCGGGCCAGGAAGTACCCAGCCCAGGTGGCAGATTTGAGGGGAAGCACTGGGGAATTTGGGGCAAGGTAAAAATTCTTATCCACAAGTTTTATGAATTTAAACTAGAGAGAGACAAAATGATCTGCTCAACACTTAAAAGTGCCATTTTTACTGCTGTGGATATGTGGCCTTATCCTCCTTAATAGGTCTTGGAATTCAGTATATAACTGCTGGTTCTCATCAACAGTTTTAATCAATTTAATCAAATCATATCAGATCAGAGTGGTCTGTAGTAACAGATCTATACTGACACAACTCATGCCAACATAGCTGTGCTACAAGGAAACAGAAAAGCAAGAAACTACCTCTAGCAAGAAAGGCAAAGGTATTTTCTACCTGTTATACTAGCAAAAACAAGATTGACCACAGATTACAAAGCATGTTGCTTTATTTTCTTACTGTTAACATCAAGTTATCCTAACTGGTTATTAAGCACATGGCTCCATTCTATGACAGCATCTTACCTTTCTGCTGAGCTTATGGCATATACACTGAGACTTTCTTTGATATTTAGGCTCCTAGCTTAGAAACATCCAGTGAGGACATTGAACTTTTGAGTACAAGATACTTTCCTTTCAAGAATATAAATCCACAGATACATAAAATGTCAGTAGCGACTTACTATCTGCATTACAGCGTTCTCTCTTTCCTGGTACTGAATAGGCCTGTATATGCCAAATTATAATGTTAACTGAAGCAACTCCAGAGGGCCAGAAAAAAAGACACAGCTTTTGACTATCATCCTTTCTCCTAATCATAAAACAAAATAGTCTCTCTCAATTAGTTTTTCATGATATCCAATCAATGATGGAAACGCAAACCAGGAACTAGGAACAACTTTGTCTTCAGTGGAAGACCTGTTTTTAAATAGATGTAAGAACAAGAATCAAGAGATCCCAGAATGTAAACTAAACAATTAACACTTTTTCACTTCATGACCTTGAACAACATATTCAATTTCCTTTTCTAACTTCTCAGCATTCTAAGTACAAGGAACTTAAGAGTGCATGGTATTTTGCATCTCATTGTGCTATGCTGGGTGCAGAAGTACTATAATCTGCATGTCACCAATGGTGTATGCAGCTGGTTACAGCTATATAAAGTACAGAGTGCATTTATACTCTCAGTGCTAGGCCATTTTTTTCACTGCTGTCACAGAACTTCGTAGCTTACCCATCATCACTTTGCGTTTTACATCATAGTACATTAGCCATATTTTGCAACAAGGTCTAATCTCAAATGACATGATGTCGTTTTGGAAAACAGATCTGGATTTTTTAATGCCTGAAACCATATGAGCTCAGAACTGAATTAAGAAGTCTAAGCTTATTTCATACCAAATGTTTGTCCCTGGTATTCTCTAGAGCCACCTACTGGAAATACTTCAGTACTTGTCTTGAATCTTGACTGCAGGGCTAGAGTAATGACAGGACAATATGGTTTTCTATGACCCCAAAAAAGGACAGCAGACATGCCATTTGCATATGTAATTATTACTGATTTACATACAAAAAAATATTTCCTATTAGGATTTTTGCTTTGAAAGATTAAAATTAAAATACACACATTTAGGCTGCACACAGAAAAACAGCTATTTACAAACACTGGAGTAATTAGATCGAAATTCAGTTTTCAGTCTGATGTGCAATTCCTTTTTCTTATTTTTAAAAGCAAGTGAGGTGCTGATGAGAAGCCATACTGAGATGCTGGTAAGAAGCCATACCACTTTCATAAATATAGAACAAAAAGTCTTTCTGCCTCTATGTTATGACATGTTTCATGTAATGTCAACAGAAATAAACTGTTAAGTCTGAAAGGATTGTGGGGAAAGTCAACCTAGCATCAAATGATCTAGAATTAACACTACTACACAGCAGATCAGTTCAGCCTTCTTTGAGAATCTAACTATTGAGACAAAGTAAAATCTCAACTTGCTCTTGGATTTGCTGTGACAGAACTCAAATGATGCCTTTTTATACACACAAGACTGGTAGCAATCCACTAATAATTGTGATATCAAGTCTCATTCAAAAAAGCCAGACTCAATATCCATGGTCTGAACAAACACTCCCTGTGTTTTAAGTGTTTAATCACAACTGGAAATAACGCTAACTTTCTGTTTTTCCTCATTTCAAGGAAGCTGCCTTTTTTAAAAATCATTTTTAATTAAGAGGGGAAAGGAAAGAACTATCAGGATATTTCTTGAGATGAGTAAATGGTAAGGAAAAACAGACTGATGAAATGGTGCATGAATGACTGAGAGAAGAAAGATACTTAAAAACAGAAGAGTGACGTGGAATCTGTCAAAGAAATCAGACTTCAGAAAAGAACAGATTAAGTACCTCAAGGAAATATATCTTCCCATAAGAAATTAAAAAAAAAAATTAATGTGCTGTGAAAGGATCAGGGCAAATGATTAACTCAACATTAAAATTAATAACTTACAGCCACACAAACTAAAAATTGAACCAACTCTTTTCTCTCTTTTTAAAGCCTACTAATATTGGCTTTGTACTTTTAAACAAGAGGTTGCATGCAATCAAATTTTTGTTCAATTTAGCATCTGTAAAATTTTGGGAAAACACTACCATCTTACCTCTGCAACTTCCTTCTGAAAAGTCAATGTCATCTGCGTCCTGCCATAAATAAAAGGTCCATCCTTTTTGGAAACATTTTCAAGCCATCTGACGATTAGAGGAGTTGAAACACTGAAGGGCAGATTCCCAATGATATGTATATCTGGTGGCTCTGTTAACATTTGGTGGAAGAAAAGCAACTGTCAAGAAGTTTTTGATAAGATATTGCCATGAAAGAACACATAAGAAAGAACGATACATGTGTATCAAGCTAGACTTACAATACGAAAACAATTTTTATGATGCCACACCAAAATTATGCCTTTCCATTTATACTTGTCTTACACTGACAAAACTGTGTTACTATTCTCAGTAATTAGTTGGAAAAAAGTGGTTAGGTTTGGTCCTCATTTACATTTGAATAAACCAGTAGCTTTCAGCTGATTTTCTGCTGATCAGTAGATTTCAGATGAGCTATTCCAGAATAGCAGAACTCATAACAGCAAAACTACAAGAGTGTTTTCATGATTTTAAACTATGACTATTAGGTACAGAGTAAATAGTCACACTCATCCTTCTGTCCAACACGTTCCTCCCAGGGGCATTTTATTGAGTCTTCAGAATCCCCAAAACTACCTAGCACAAACTGCACAGATCTCTCCTTCTGTAGAGAGTCCTCTGTAATCAAAAGGTCTTAGAGCAAGTACATAACTTAGTCATAAGAAGTGATATGTATTGTTCAATTATGGATTGTGTCATTATATACGCGTTTTACAACACAAAGCAGGCATTTCATTAGCGGGGATCCTTACGTCTAAGCAGGAGTGCAATAGAAGGGGACAAAACAAAAGCAAGCGTGTTGTTTCTTAGATACTACAGCATTTGATAACATGAATAAGAGACGATATCAAATTCAAGTTGGTTTTCTGGCACACTTTTTAGGCTGTGATATTTCTAGCATATTTGCAATATTACACATATATCGGAAATGGCTAAGTATCTTTCTGAAACCCACCATCCTTTCAGATTTTCATATGACAGTAATACAGGAAAAGTGTATCTTACCTCTCATTAGTTAGCTCCAAAGACAGTAACGACTTACAGGTATGTTCAGGAAAGGTACATTTTTAAAAACTGCACTACACCTTCATACATGCGTTTGCTCATAGTTTTGTTTTGTGAAGCAGTTACCTTTTGCAATGAGACAAATATGGCATGGAATTCTCAAGGTGACTATAAAGTGGCATGGTCTGTTATGTCCTAAGTCATGTCCTAGTTATGTCCTAAGGACAACTTCCTCACACAGCTGGTGAGTGAGCCGACCAGGGAAGGTGCCCTCCTGGACCTACTTCTTGTGAACAGGGAAGAGCTTGTGGGGGAAGTAAAGGTTGGAGGCCGTCTAGGGTGCAGTGATCATGAGATGATTGAGTTTTCGATCCTTGGAGAAACAAAGAGAGGGGTTAGTAAAACTGCCGCCTTAGACTTCCGGAGGGCTAACTCTGACCTGTTCAAAAGGCTGATTAACAAAATCCCTTGGGAGGTTGCCTTGAAGGATATGGGAGTCCAGGAAGGCTGGACATACTTCAAGAGCGAAGTCTTAAAGGCACAGGAGCAGGCTGTTCCCGCGTGCCGAAAAACAAACAGGCAGGGAAGGAGACCGGCCTGGCTAAAGGGGGACCTTTGGCTGGATCTCAAGAACAAAAGGAGAATCTATTGCCTTTGGAAGAGGGGCCACGTCTCTCATCAAGGCTATAAAGATGTAGTGAAGCTATGCAGGGAGAACATTAAGAGAGCCAAAGCGCAGCTAGAGCTCAACCTGGCTACAGCTATTAAAGATAATAAAATGTTTCTATAAATTCAGGGAAAATCTCCCTCCTTTATTGGATGCAGAGGGAAACATGGTAACTAAGGATGAGGAAAAGGCTGAGGTGCTCAACACTTGCTTTGCCTCGGTCTTTAGCAGTGGAACTGGCTGTTCCCTGGACACCCAGCCTCACGAGCTGGGAGACGGGGAGGGGAAGCAGACTGAGGTCAGCACAGTTGAAGAGGAGGTGGTCAGAGACCTGCTACACCACTTGGATACACACAAGTCTGTGGGACCGGATGGGTTACACCCAAGGGTGCTGAAAGAGTTGGCAGATGTGCTCGCCAAGCCACCTTCCATTATTTACCTGAAGTCATGGCTAACTGGGGAGGTCCCATTGGACTCGAGGGTGGCAAATGTAACACCCATCTACAAGAGAGGCAGAAAGGAGGATCCAGGAAACTATAGACCTGTCAGTCTGACCTCGGTGCCAGGGAAGGTCATGGAGCAGGTCATCTCCAGTGCCATTACAAGTCATATAATGGACAACCAGGGGATCAGGCCTAGTCAGCATGAGTTTATGAAAGGCAGGTCCTGCCTGACAAACCTGATCTCCTTCTATGACAAAATGACCCGACTATTGGATGAGGGAAAAGCTGTCGATATTATCTACCTGGATTTTTGAAAAGCATTCAACACAGTTCCCCATAGGATTCTCATAGAAAAACTGGCTGCCCATGGCCTGGATGAGCGAACGGTCTGCTGGGTCAAGCCCTGGCTGGATGGACGGTTCCAGAGAGTGGTGATCAATGGAGCTAAATCCAGCTGGCGGCCGGTCACAAGTGGTGTTCCTCAGGGCTCGGTGTTGGGACCATTTCTGTTTAACATCTTTACTGATGATCTTGATAAGGACATAGAGTGCATTATCAGTAAATTCGCAGATGACACCAAGTTAAGCGGGAGTGTCAATCTGCATGAGGATAAGGAGGCACTACAGAGGGACTTGGATAGGTTGGATCAGTAGGCCAACGTTAACGGCATGAGCTTCAACAAGGACAAGTGCCAGGTCCTGCACTTGGGCCACAACAACCCCATGCATGGCTACAGGCCTGGGGAGGTGTGGCTGGAGAGCTGTGTGGAAGAGAAGGATCTGGGGGTTCTAATTGACAAGCAACTGAACATGAGCCAGCAGTGTGCCCAGGTGGCCAAGAAAGCCAACGGCATCCTGGCTTGTATTAGAAATAGTGTGACCAGCAGAAGTAGGGAGGTGATAGTCCCTCTGTACTCTGCACTGGTGAGGCCACACCTTGAGTATTGTGTCCAGTTTGGGGCACCTCAGTACAAGAGAGATATCGAGGTGCTGGAGCAAGTGCAGAGGAGGGCAACGAAGCTGTTGAAGGGCCTGGAGAACAGATCTATGAGGAGTGATTGAAGGAGCTGGGACTGTTTATCTTGAGGAAGAGAAGGCTGAGGGGAGACCTCATCACTCTCTACAGCTACCTGAAAGGACATTGTAGAGAGGTTGGTGCTGGTCTCTTCTCACAGGTGATTAGTGACAGAACAAGGGGGAACGGCTTTAAACTCCAACAGGGGAGGTTCAGGCTGGACATTAGGAAAAAAATTTTCACAGAAAGAGTGGTCAGACAGTGGAATAGGCTGCCCAGGGAGGTGGTGGAGTCACCATCCCTGGATGTGTTTAAGGGTCATTTAGATGAGATGTTGGGGGATATGGTGTAGGGGAGAACTTTGTAGAGTAGGGCTGATGGTTGGACTCAATGATCCCAAGGGTCTTTTCCAACCTGAATGATTCTGTGATTCTGTGAAGTCAGAAAGCAGTTTACTGTTCTTCAGGCACTGCAGACAGCAACTCTAACTTAAAACACGACATTTGGAAAAAGGGACTGGGAGGTCATCTCTGATTTATCTAGTAATATTACATGTTTTAAAAGGGAGGTGAAATTGAGTCCTGTGAGAACCTCAGATTTGAAAAAACCCACAAATCTCTGATTAAATTCTACTTTTGCCAAAGTTATCTAGCTGAAACCAAAGCAATGAGAAAACTAAATTTTTGAGGACAAATTTCCTAAAAGTTTCAAAGCAAGTTACAGAAATTTCTTCAGTGGAACAGCAGTGGTGGTGGCTTCTGGCTTCTTCAAAAAGTGGAAGAAGCTGGGAAGAAAGTATATCATTTGATTTGCTTTTATACTTTCCAAGAGTCATTATTGTACAGTCAAGACACTCTGAGGTTTGTAACTGCAGAGCTCCTCGCTGTTGACTAAGGTTAATGTCACACAAATTTCACTGTTTCATCTTAAGAGAGGAAGATGATTCTCTGTTTCCTTCTAGAAAGGAAGAAAGTTAGCTTGTCTCTCTTCTTACCTTCAGAATGCACCAGAAGAGTGTAACACCTGCACTGAGTGAACTCCAACTCTATCACCACATTTAAGACTAACTCAGAAGACTTCAAAAGGAAGTCAATCAAATCCAAATACTAACCGTCCTCCCATTTTTTTTTTAAGTGCTTTGGAAAAGCCTTCTCCATGTTGTATGTCAGGATATCTCCATGAACAATGTGCACTTTTCCTGGAGCTGCTTCAGATAACATCTATAAGCAAGCAAGCAGAATTCAGAGTATTAACCAAACTGATATCCAGTTTCAACCACAGCAAGAATCAAACCATTGCTATATATTTATCTTCAATATACAAAAAAGTACAATAGAAGTTAAGACTGAGCACACTATTAGTAAGTACTTACTTTCAAAAAGCAAACACTAATGAAAAAATGTGATTCTGTAAACGCTTACTATTCACAGCTGTAGAATTCCTAATAGGGAATTTGAAGTTGAAAAGACTGCCAAGAGTCTTTTCAACAAGGACAATTAACAAACCCAGGCCACTAACAGGATCCCACCTGATTTAAGTAATAATGCAAGAAGCAGCTTTTGAGAAGTTTTTAGATACATTACCTATGGAAACAAGGCTCACGTTGTATATTCTGTCTCCCTCACAGCTGTAGGGTCTACTATCCAATTTTAGGCACATGCAATACAAGGCTGCAGAAATATTCAGTCCTTTTCCCTTTTACATAAAAAAGGGGAAAAGATTCTCTTAATACTCCCTGTAGTAGTCTGAACTCACACCATTAAAAACCAAGGAGTTCCCAAAAATGAGGGAATAATTACCCAGCAGTAGAGAAAATTTTTTAAAAAATGTATCTTTTTAGACATAACAAAATACACTCTGTTGTCAACTTTTCTATCCCACTTCTGCAGCTTATCTAGTATTTAATAAAGGCTGAAATGCATACTCAGAACAGGCTGTGGTTTTATGACCAATTCTTTCATTTCTGGTCTCAGTTTACACAACCAAAATTAGTTGTTTTTTTAGTGTTGTAGTAATCTTTTCTCTTACAGTATGAAACGATGCACAAACAGCACAACTCAAAAGCAAAGTCAACTTTTACAAAGATGTCATTTGGGGATATTTATTGTTCCTAAAATCAGAATAATGAAAAATGGCTTAAAGAACAACTTTGCTTTTGCACAGAAATCCAAAGTTAAGTGGCTTAACTGCTGAAATAAACTGTTCACCCTTGTTAGTTCTATCTTCAATCTGAATCATGTTTATATGCTCTGGGGCACAAAGAGCTTTCACAGGTCTCCAAGCCAAAGGAAAGTGCTGCTTTCTCATACTGTTCACAAAATGTCTGCATTGAATGTTTTTGAGTAAAAGGGTTTTTTAGCATCAAAACAGCTGAATTTTGAGTACTAAAAAAAAAGCTTAACTAAAACCTAAGTGTTCCTACATGTTTTAAGTGCAATTATTTCCAAACAGAAAAAATAAATCTAACCTCAACTCCAAACCACTTAACAGATTTTTCAGCATTACACTAGCAATTATATGGCATACAAATTCACTGATCTGCCATTATTTGTCAAATCTTTCTTTGAAGCTGTTACAAATGCTGTAACAGGATGAAAGATAATGTAAGATCAATAAAGTTCAAAAATAGCTTAAGAGGAAGCAGACAGCTGCCTACACAATAATGGATTAACATATGTTATATTGTTTTTTAAATAATGGTTCTCATGTTAAGAGGAGTTTGGTTTTTTTTTTTAAGTATCACACAACATAAATGAGGACTGCATTTAATTTGTAGCAGAAAATTACAGTTGTATATTTCTAATTTGAAATAAAGACTCAGAAACCCACTGAAACTATCTCCACTTTAAGGCCAATGTGCGCAGCTAACACAGCTCCAGGAGCTCTTGCACACCAAGTACATGAGCCAAGTGATTCTCCATCATACAGATCCTCCCATTCTTCACGCATAAACAAAAAGGCAAAAAGAAAACATAAAAGGCATAATTTAAAAAATAAAATGGTGCTCCTGGAAGAATTCTACTCTCTGGCTGAGAGCACCCTTTCTCGCTGCATAAATCTTTCCAGGCCAACGACTATTAGGGCATATGGAGGTTGTGATTCCTTAAGAATGAGACAGAACTGACAGACTCCTAGCTTGTGTAAACTTTTACTCTGTACACACACATTCTTCACTATATTTCAGTTTTGCAGTAAAGAGGATTCCAACTTCAGTTTTCTGATAGACCACAGCCTGAAAAAGGTAATGAAATAAGCTGTATGCTTTACATCAGTGATTTTATAAGTATCTAGTAAAGTAACGGTCCCCAATTATTAATCTCTAACATTTTCTGTTACTCAAATCTCAACCCTTGTATGAGCATTTGGTTTTGATAGAGCTTTTAATGGCAAACCAGAAAAAAACAGGTATTACAACTCACATTATCACAAAAGATTCAGTTATGTGTCATCTTATTTGGAGGGAAAAAAAAAGGTACCAAATTTAACACTAATGGATGCAGCATATTTCTTCTTCATTCACATCCACTGTCAATAAGTGATAGCATCTTTATGTTCAATAACCTCATTCAGATGTATTTATTTCTACTGTGAGAAGGTTGCTAATTAAAAATAATGACTAATGTTAATTCACTTGAAAACTAAAGATAACGACATACCAAAAGCTCATTACAGACCCTGAAAAGTGTACTTTTATTCAGAGAAATCTGTTGTAGTGGCTGCTTCTTGAAAGATCAGAAAAATTGTCTAAGTACTTAAAAAACTGTTAACTAAAGTAAGTATCATTTACTCTCAAATTCTCTCCAATCTCAAACCCGTTCTTACGATCTAAAACAAAAATGCAGATTTGCCCCCACTCCAGAAAAGTGAAAACACAAAGTTTTCATACTTTGTAAGGTAAAGATGGCATACTATAAGTTATCAATGGCTAACCCTACAAAGACACAGTTACACACATATTCAGGTTTAAGAATATGAGCAATTTCATTCATATCTTACATTGGTTTTGTCCTACAAAGAGATGGTAGCAGTTCCCAAGTGAACTACCTATTTATTTTCACTGCTGATTTACTACAGAAGACACAGTGTAATATAAGGAAAGCCCTTTGAATTGCTATAATCTTAGATTGTAGAGGCACAAGAAAACAGTCAAATCTGAAGAGCTTTTGGACTCGTTTTTCTTGCTAGATTTATACAGCCCAATTCCATAAACATGGAAATAACAGCAACACAAGTAGATGGCATTTGAAAAACGCCACAATGACTCATGAACTTATACCAACTTTAAAAGAAATGAACAAAAGTTTAAGAGTGGGGGTTTTTTTTAAAATGTACAATAAATGCTTGCTTTATTCTTCTGTATCTGGATGTTAACCACATTGAACTGTATTAGCTGGACATATGTTTTCATAATTTTATAAACTTTAAAGCACAATTATTAGGATTAAAATGAAAAATAAGGCCAAAGGACATCATCAAACTACTATTTCACCTGCATGGTGCAATGCACCTGAAACCTCTCAACCTGAAAAAAAACAGACAGGCCTCAGCATTAATTCAGTTGCAGGATCAGGTCCTGAAGGATGAGGCCTATGAGAAAGCAGGAGCAGTTAATTGCTATACTGTGAATTTTCATCTTCAAGCAAATGGTAGCTCTGGTTTAAGGCAAAGAAGCAAACCTATTTTCAATGCTGACATCTCAACAAGACACTGGAACCCTTCTATGTTCTTAAAATGTTCTTACTCAACATTGTGGATACATTTATACAAATTATTCTCCAGTTGGTACCTTCAATCCTGGAATAAATCGAGCATCTTTTTCAATTAAAAGGAGTTGTTCAACACCAGCACTGAGAATGGATCTGGTAATTCCTCCTGGCCCAGGGCCCACTTCACAAACATGGACATTTTTCAGCTCGCCAGCTTGTCTCACTAACTTGTCTGCAAGACACAAAGAACATACTAAGCCTTTATTCTCCAGAATATCCAGCTCACAAAGATAAACTCATTGTTTATTGTTAAAGCACAAGCATGCTTATCTCTGAACAGACACAAACAGTGACACATCCCAGTCAAATGATCGTGCGCCTGCTAGACTGCGCAGAATTCAGATTTGTTTCATACAAGATATAGTCAACTATTTAAAAAAGACTATTTTCAGTTTAATGTCTTTAATATACATTATTGCTCATCACAGAATCAAATAAAAAGAGAACATTACTTCTCATCTGTAAACTAGCAGTACTATTCTCCTGCAAGTAAGCACTTGTGCTCAATGGCATAAAATCTCACAACTTAACCTTATAAAGGTATTTCACTACAGTAACTGTTTCAAGGAAATTAAAGAAGTAAAGAAGATAGTGAAGCTCTACCAAGATTGCAATATGTACAGAGCAATTTTGAGGGATGAGCTGGAGTAAAGTAAGAGTTGGAATACAGGCAACTGGTAGTTATAGGAAGTGGGGCACTTGAAAGGTGGGGAAAGAATACCTGTACATAAGTGGAATGATACAACATTGGAAGGTATTACAGCCAAGAAAGAAAACAGATTAAGGATTAAAAACTAGCTAATGAAACAAAGGGATCCTTAGGAAGATGCTAAGAGAAGATGCTGAGAGAAATTATGCTGCTCACTCCATAACTTCTTGAGTAAGTAAGAAATATCTGAAGACTTGTCTACTTGTAAGGTTTTACTAAATGCATGCAGACATTTTTGTTCCAGGATAAGAGTACAGTTGTTCAGGAAGTGGAACTGAGTTTCACATTCCTATCCTAAATCTTGAACAACCTGAATCTTCAAATGTAATCCAGTCATCAGCTACATGAAGCTGCACTACATTTATTACTGCAAAACCCAGCCACCACTAGGACAGTAAAGAAACCCACCACTGATTGAACAGTGCCAGCTTTGTCACCCATTACTGACATGAAGCTGGAGAAAACTGAATTGTTCAAAACAACGTAACTGGTTCAAAAAAGCTGAAACATTTCACATAAACTGAGACAAATGACCTTCCTAACCACAGTATATAGTAAATTAAACTGCACAATGAATTACAGTACTTTCTATGATAAATAACAATCTGAAAGAAATACTCATTTTTGAATCAAATTTATAAGCTATCATAGTACCTGAATGGTTAAACTACTACTAAGGCTTAGATGTTTACATTTCAATCAATAACCTATGTTTTATATAGGAATATAGTTTCTACCTAAAAACTACACTGTAATTTATAAAGAAACACATTTTCTAGGAATTTACAAGTAAAATCAATTTGTCTAAGCTAAAACTACTTTTAAAGGTTTACCATTAAGCTGCCATTAGTTTGACAGATATCATCATGCAAACATCATCTCCTTAGCTAGCTAGAATCTGGATTCTGACGAAAACCAGGATGTATGTTTTACAGCAGGTAAAGATATTAGAATAAAATGTTTAACCTGTCAATCGCAAATCCAGTAGAAAGTTCTGGGAAAGTTGTTTCAGTGCTTTAAGGCGAAATAGTTTAATAATCTCTCCAACCGTTGGCAGGGGAGGCAGACGGAAAGCTGCCACCTTTCCTGGAACAGCCATAGACAACACTCTTGTTCCTTCCTCCTAGAGATATTGAAAAGATGATTCTAGTACATGCAATAAATCCTAGTTTTTCTTAATTCTTAGTATTAAAACCACTACTAAGTCTACAAACCAAGACACAATTTACAAATCATTATACAAGTGCTAAATTTTCAGCATCAATATTTTGACTATCGTATGCAGTGCTTATGCTCAGCATGTATTTGTAGGATTTGGGTAAGTCTTATTTTGTAGCTTTGCCAAAACATCAGGGTAAAACAAAACCCTCTCACAATTGTTCAATGTCACTCTTTCATTCCTTTAGAAAAAAAATCATTAAGGATGATTTGCTCGAATTCATAGCATCACGTAAGAACAGAATATATGTAACTGAAGTGTCCCTGAAGAAGAACTAAAATATTTTATTACTGAATCACCTGCTTTTCTCAGTACAGACAGGAACCTCAAGTGTAAACAATGGCATTAGCTAATTTAAAAAAAAATTTAAAAACCTCTTTTCACTTTCAGCCTGACAGGACAAAATGTTTCACCTCCCTCTGTTCGCACCTGCCAGCCCCAGCCTCACCGCTGCAGACCTGGGGGCCCACCGGCTCCAGCACGGAGCGCTCGCAGTCCCCGCGTGGCAGCAGGGCCCGCCACCCAAGGAAAGCTGATGCTTTCCGAGCTGCCACCCAAGCCGCAGCGGACCGCCCCAGGTCAGGCCGCCTTCGGTCTTAGCGGCCTCACGACAGGGGCTGATGGGGCAAAGCCGCGGCCTGGCGAGACAATGGGGCAAGCGGCGGCGGCATCATGACGGCAGCTGGCGGGCCGGGGGCAGCGCACGGCCCTTGCCTCGGGGAGCGGTGTCACTAGCGGCGCTCGCACCCAACGGAGCACGACCCGCTCCTCTCAGCCAGACGGCCGGGCCGGGCCGGCAATCGCCCCGGCGGCAGCACGGTTCCCCCCACCGTCCCGCCCGGCGGCCCCTCCCGTGACGGCCCCGGCCCCCGCCCCATGCCCCCCGCCATGGGCCGCGCGCACCCCCCCGCCGCAGCGCGCATGTTCCTAGGGACGGCGCCACGGTGGCCGGCTGCGCAGGCGCAGAAGCCGTCAGCATGGCTGGGGAAAACGGGGCCGCGGAAGGTGCAAGGGAGGAGTGGGGCGCCGCGTGGAGCCGCCGCAGGGCCCAGGGCGGAGGCGCCGTGCGGCCGGACACACTTTTTCTCCCTCTGCTTTTGCGAAAAGGAAACCCCAGTGCAACAGCCCGAGCGCCGCCGGCCCTTACAGTGCGGAGCGGGAGAGAACCCGGAAAAGGAAGTGCCTCTGCGCTGCGCGGGGCGGCTCCTTAAAGGCGCCTGCGCCCGCCTAGCGCCCTAATTGGCTCTGCGTCCCGGGGGGGTGGGGCCACGCCTGCGCCCGCGGCAGGTGGGCGCCCCGCCGCTCCTGGGGCACGCATGCGCGGTACGAACGGAGGTCAGCTGGCAGGGGCGCGGGCAGCTCCTCCCTGCCGGTCGGTGTGTTCATGGAGCAGCCCTGCCCGCTCGGGCCGGCCTCGGAGATGCCCACAGCGTGAACCTTTCAGAAGGGTTTCATTTTCCTGCTGCTCCTGCGGCTGCCAGGGAGGGTTCCTGTAGCGTCTGCGCAGGAGGCCCCCGAGCAAGGCCCCATTTGGAGCGGTAGGCTCTGCTGGCAGGGATGGGCCGCTGTCGTGAGCCTGAAATGGCAGTGACTCAGGATGTGTCTGACCACGGCAGAGATGATCCTAGGCAATAAAAAACCCAGTGTTGGCAGTCATCGTTGGCTAAAGTGTAGTTTATCCATTTCTGTGGTAACTCGGTTTGTCTGACACCCTTTCAGATAGGTAGAACTGTTACTTGCAGGCTCCAGAACAGGCACATGCCTGTTCATGGTATGTTTTCAAATGCCATGGTAGTGGAATGGGAATGCAGGTTCACAGACTTGAAGATCAAGCTGGAATTGAGTTGGGTTTCTATATTTACAATGGAGGTTTGTTTTGGTTTTTTTTAATTTTGAGCCAATTGCTAGGCCATTTTTCAGCTAGTCTGGATACTGCACAGGTGTCTGGCTCTGCTCATTTCTGTGTATCAAGATTGAATTTTAGAGTACGATCAGAACCTGTAGTTCATTTCCTTTGAAAAGATGACTGCTTCTGTGTTTCTGTGTATCTTAAGTTTTTCCAGTTGGAGTCATACAACATGCATGTCTTGATTTGGCTGGGAAACGAGCACTGAAGGAACAGATGTAATAATAGTTTTTATGAGTAGTTACATAAACTGAACAATTGCATGCTGCAAGAGAATTTTAACTGCAGTATACTGTACCAACATATATGTGTTCATATATATGTGAATGTATATTTATATCTGTGTATATATTCTTAAAATACTGTCCAGTTTTGCTCATCCTAAAATTCACTGGTAGCATCAGAAGCCATTTTGGCAGCGTATTTCTGTGATATCTTTTGTCATGGTGGTTTAAGGAAGTTCCCTTCTACACAGCACTTTTTGAACAACTGTTGGCTTTTAAGGTTCTTTTTTCATTTTGCCTTTATAATTCCATGCTTGATTATTATGGCAGTACAAGTGAATACTAAGAAGTTTCCAGAAATCTAAACAGTTACTAAAAAGCCATGGATAATCAAGGATATTGTTAGGTAGATATATGAAAATGAAGACATTAAAGGATTTGTGAAAAGCAATTCCTCACTCAGGATAATTAATGGGTGTAATTCTAAATAGCTTTGTGCATTAGATATAGCTTCAGCCATCAACAGCCTGTTCTAGTTAAATAATAATGTATTTTAATGTTGTCCTGTGAAGAATTAGTGGAAGAAGATTGATACACAATATCTGCATCAATATCTCTTTACAGATATAGGTTCGGTTGTGTTCTGAGACCAGTCAGTTTTATCACAGTTGAAACCTATGCATATGAGATAAATAATATGTGTGTGAACATTAGTGAAGTCAATAGGAGAGAGAATATAATGTGAAGGAGCCACACTTAAAAATGAAGATGCATCTAATTATGCAGTCATTAAAAACAGGAAACTGCAGTTGGTGTAAGTAAAAAAAGGAGCAGGCCTAGGGTTTATTGTTTACATACAGTGGAATATTGGAATAAAAACCGTGGTCCTAATCTTATCTGAAACACTGGAGTTTTGAGTTTGTGGGGTATAAAGTATTTGTCTTAATATAGATTATTTGAATTTAAAGTAATGATAAATGAAATATAAAATATAAGCTCCACCTGTTGGTGAAAATGTGGGATTTCAAATTAAATTTGTTACTTTGCCCAATTCCAAAAGGGCTTTATGAGAAAATAATGGTGATTTTTCTACTTAAAATCTGAAGAAATATGAAGGAATATGGATTGGGTCTTAGGAGAAACAAGTGTGAAAATGGCATGGGATGAATCAGCTTTATGACCAGCTGAGGCATCCAAGCTATGTTAACTCTAAAGCAAAAAAAGATGCCAGTTTAAAAGTTTTCTCAATATATAAAAAATGTTATGTCAGAGCATTGTTTTAATAATGCATTTCATACCTGATTGTCTCTAAGACTGACTTTTTCCTCTCGCAACCTCAAGTCTACTCTGTCTTTGTATACAAATACTGTTCTGTCATAGTTAAAGTACAAGCTCTTTCTTGATTAGATGCACATATAGCAGATTCCAATTATTTTATGTGGCCATAACTCTTACTGTAATAGTAACAAGATATAATAGATATACACTTAAGTACTTGAAAAAAATATAGCAATCTATGCTAATAGGTCTACTTGTAGAAAAATTTTGGTAGAAAAAATCACTTGCTAAAATAATAATTCCAGTTGATAGCTGAAATGTTTTCCAGACTCCTAAAGTTGCTGTAGGGGTAGCAGTGTATGGGTTGGAGAGTCAAGGTGGCCCCTAAAACTCGTGAAGGGAAAGTGGATGAGTTAACCCTTAATTCATCACATCATCGGGTCATTTCTAGAAGATGCCTACAACTAAGTCTTGCATATTCTGCAAGAGGAAGAGCGAGCCTTCCCAGTTTTCATCTGCTTATCCCAGCCCTGTCGTTCCTCTGCAAGTTACGTAGGGCCTGCAGGAAGAGCACTTCCTTCTTACGGTCCTAACAAAGTTCACAGAGTAGATGTGAGAAAAAGAAACTCTAAGGAATTTTTCCATTTCTGTGAATGTCTCACACCCACCCTGTGACTCTCCAGCCTCTTAATGGAAAAATGCTTTCTCCCTTGACGTGTTGGAATTGTCACTGGAAGACATTTCTGATTATGTGCCTCTAAGTCTGCAGGAAGAAGAAGCAGCTACTGGAAGATCTTCTCCATTACTCTAGCTATTGTGTCACATCTCAAGCTCTGCCATTGTTAAGAAGGTGGCCTTCTAATGGCCTGCACACTCTATGTGAAAGGTTTGTTTTCCAGAGTTCACTGTCCAGAAGAGAGCCTTGAGGAGTCATTGTGGTGCCACTGACAAGGCAGTGACCCATAAGTGGGGAGATAAAGATTTTGTTCCCACCTGTCCCAGGGATCTGTGTGATCATTGGGAGATACTGTGCATTCCTCTGTACATTCACTGCCTTATAGCTGTCTTACCTGCTTTTAATGTAAGGTCTTTGGTGACAGAACTGACTTTCTGGTATTTGTGTAACAACAAAGGGTTATGAGCACCATGGTCAGGACAGTCCTTAAGTATGTAGAAAGCAGCTGGAATATGGAGAGCGCTACTATAAACGGCAATAACAAAACTTTAATGACCCCTCAAGTTAGACTTTGGACAACTGCGTTTTGATGCTGGAGCTAAGCCCAAGAATCTATTAAGTTTTTAATCTATTTTCTTTCCTTCTTCCAGGGTGAGAGCAGTTGACAGAAAAATAAAATAATACAGAATTTTGGAATGCTGGTGAAATACTTTATTTTGAGAATGGCAGGAATCCACCATCTGACTGACTTCATCATTCAATTGACCTTGGAGACAGAGCTTGCTGGTTTTGAAACCAATGAAACATTCAGCACATTTTCCACAGATCAGATAAATGCCAGGGAAAGATAAACTGGGCATCTGAAGCAGCTCAGATTCAGGTCCTGAGATAAGTTGTGCAGAGACACCCTTATGGGATCACTTGGAGTTCTTTTTTTGACTGCAGCTTCAGTTCAGGTTCACCTGCCAGCATTGCAACGGTTGAAAGCAAAGTTCAACCTTAGTTATGAAAAAGCATGTGCACTAGTGGAAAGTTTGCACAGTAATTATGGAATTTCAGTAGCAATTTCAATTTTTAATTTTACAGACTTGCTGAGCTTATTCATAGATTCTAATTGTTTACTGGTTCTATGTTCAGGTTGTTACAACTTAAAAATAACCCCCTCTAAAAGTATATACAGTATCACTGACCTAAAATGATTGTGTTCCTTGGGATTGTTACTAGTGTTATGTTACAGTATTGTGTTGTAGAAAACAGTGTTCACATATGCTCTTGAAATGACACACTCCATTTGAGTTCTGAGACAAATCTGTTTGACAGTTATTTTACATCAGCTTAAGGTAAATAAGATGACAAGCTGTAAATGGCCAGATGCATTGAAAAATTATGAGGAAATGTAACACCCAAAAGAGGATACAGAAATGCTTTTCTACCCTGCTGGAAGTATTTTCGTACCACAAGGCCTCTATTCTTCAGCTTGTTCTCAAAGACACTGTTTTCTATTGTTTGTTAAAATAAAATGTTGATTATTTCTGTTCTATTATTTCTATGATCTCATAAGGATCCTCAAGAGATTTTAGGACCCCATTGCACCAGGCACTGTACAAACAAGTGACTGCCCTCCCTCAGGGAAACTTCTGTGACCAGATAAAATGCTGAAGAAAATAAATTAGCAAATGGGAAAAAGTTTAGGTAAGATAACAGCAGAGAGATGTACATTTGCATAGTCACAGTAATTTTAGAAGCCACAGGCTGCAAAAAAAGTGCAAAACTTTCATGAAACATTTCCAGTATTAACTCTGTAGAGGATCTGTAAGATGGTTTCTTGCTCTTTGATGGTGGAGGCAATGCATTTTAGAATACCTTTTCTGAACTGAATGTTCTGCTCAGTGTAATGGTTATATTCAGTGTGAAATAAACCGGGATATTACTACATCCATTTCTTCCCCTAGAGCAAAACAATCCAGTTATGGGGAAAATATTCCTACTTTTGTCAGTCTACCACTGTTGATTCATCAGGCCACATTATGATCAAGAACAGTATTTTCCTTGTTACCACTTCAATAATGTTGTGTAGCAAAAACTAAACACTCAAGGAACAAAGACTTCCCGTTAACAGAAAATCTGGCAGAATTTTCTGTCCAGACTGCTGAGTTCTTTCCTAACATAACTCAGGAAGTACAAAGATCCATGGCTTTCAGTATTGCCACAGCAGGTGTCTAAAAATCATTATATTTATTTTAAAACATTAGAATTTCTTTTAATGCTTGATTCTGCTGATGTGCCTTTTGATTTGTGAGCTGTTTAATCTACTTGGGTGACATTGTCAAGCTCTAGCTGTAGCCATCCACACTAGAAAGTTTATTTTTAGTTGACAGTTTTGATTTCCACTTGATCATATCATTCTAGGTGCTAGGACATTTGGAAGGGATATCACGTAGTGCAAAGATTGGGGTAAAATTTTAGGAATGCCAGGATTTAGGAGAATCAAGACTACTTTCACATTATTTGCTGGCCTCGAAATAGGGATTTTCACACTGCAAATAGGACCCAAAAATGGAGTCCCAGACTGAGCACTGCAGGCTGCTGCACCATTATCACCCTTATCATGGGGAATTTTATAGCATTGTGAAATGGTGGTGTTCTAGTGAGCTTGGTCTTGTTCACCCAGCACTCAAGTCTGCATCCTGGAGAATGTTCCTGTGAGGGTAATAGTTGTTTGCGTCTTAATTAGGCTCTCTGGCAGAGTGTTTTCAAAACTGATGTTCCAGTTTTAAGCATGAAGTATCCCTAAGTTAAAGAAAAAAATTGAGAGTAAAAGCTTTCTCACTGCTTTCAACAGCTCCCATAAAGAATTTAATTCAAAGTACAGCATATATCAGCTGAAACCCAGACTTTTATACTCTGGTTGTGTATCATGAAAAATGAATGCAAAATTACATGAACCTCTGAGAAGCACATGAAATGTGTACTATCACACAGGTAACAGTGTTCGTCGCCACACTGTCACCATCTACTCCTCCTTTGCAACAATCTAATTTATGGTCTTGCAAAACCCAGCCAAGGACGGGGATCAGCACAGAGCCTGTGTGTTCCCCATGAGGGGGGATCACAAAGCAGGCTCTATCCCTGGGTTTTCCTTTCCTGCTACCACATTTTCTGCAGGACAGTTTAAAAACATGTTCACCTCATCTGGACTTACTGGAAAATGTGTTTGAGTTAGATGAGGTCCTTGAACTCCTCCTACTTCTGTGCTTCTGTCAGGCAAGTCAGTCACTGCCTGGTCCCTCAGAAATAAGCTGTACCCTTTATAAATGCTTTATACCTGTGGTGGGTTATTTATGCTCTCAGGAAGGGTGATATTCAGAAAGTACAGAGAGGAAACCTCTTAGCTTCAGTTCTCTAGCTTCTGTCTTTCATGTACAGGGGTGGGAGAGGCATCTTTGAGCTTGAACACGGAAGACTTTCTGTCTTAAGAATGCAGGAAGGGGATTTTTAAAATGCAGAAGGCAGAAACTTCAGGGCCTGAGTATTGGACCAAGCTCTCTGTCCACTGGGTGCCACTCTTGTTCCACGGCGAGTGAACTGCACAGTCTTTAGCAAGGAACAAAAAGTTTACTGACTCCGCTGTATGTCCTTATGTCGAGTCAGGCTGCCAGAATACGAATGCCGTATAGTCCGCCTAGCAGAAATAAAAAGCAGAAGGTCAATGATAGACGCCTACAGTAAACAAGAAAGGAAGATTTAGCAAGCAAAATTCAAGCTGCAAAACCTGGAGGTTCAGGTTTACTGAATATACCACATGAAATGGTAGGTTGTTAATCATAGGTGCTCTCCTTTTTGAGAGCGCCTAAGTAGGCTAGGTCAGAATTTGTATTTTGCTAAGAAAGAGACAAGAAGAATGATTCAAAAATGTATTTTAAGAAGAAAGCAATTCATTAACTTAGATCTTAAGTCAGCTTTTTGCATCTATTGCTGTTGCTACAATAAAACATAATGCCTCTGAAGCTTGACTTATTTATATCATTAGGGTGCTGTAGGTACCACATCATTCTGACCATGTATTTCTGAGGTGGCAACCAACCACCACTGCTGTAGTGATGAGTGTGGAAGAGTAAAGCTAACTGGAATGATTTCTCTGCCCAGAGTAAGGGAAGTGCTAAACTGAAATTAAAAATCATCAGCAAGAAATTGCTCCCCTAATCAAACAGTGTGAGTTTTTTCTAAGTATATTGTGCTGTTAAAGTCATGGTAACTGCTGGTTTCAAACAGGTGGGAATAGTTTTTAATTATTTTGTCTTGTTAGTTTGATTTGGTTTTAAACCAAAATATTCTAACATCTTTGAAAATACAACAGTGATCTGCTTACTTACAGATATATTCTGTCATACTGTGATCTGAAAATGGAGGTAGAGGGGGGATAGACTGATTTCTTTCTGGCTCTTCCTTTGCAAAACTCTTGTTTGAAGTTAATTTGGAGCTACAGCTCTGTTCAGACTGCTAATTAATGTGTATGTTTAGCCCTGTGTATTAAATAGACGCTATTCAATGTTGTATTCAAAGCTTAGAATGGATTTTTTTTATTGTACTTACACCCAGAGGCCCCCAACAGAACTCCAGCATGTCAGAAATTGTACTAACACAGCAAAAGATATGACCTCTGTCAGGAAAACCTTGCCATGTGAGTCCAGAAGAATAGGGAAAAGTGGATACTGAAAGATTAAGAGAATAAGGAGACACTGAGTTAGTACTGGTCAGCATGAGAAGCTGTGGTCTCAGCAAGGCAGCATTTTTCCTATAGCATCACAAAAGAAGGATCTGAAGGGTACAAAAAGGGAACTTTGCAGATGTTTGCGGGGAGGGCAGAGGGGAAAAAACATCAAGGTGCTTCTTTGAAACATGGGCTGCTCTCGTGAACCAGCTGGCCTCTCAACAATGAGCAACTTTCCAGGAAGCAGACTCAGAAATCTTTGTATAGGAGCAAGTCAGTGTGAGAGTTTGTGGCATATGTTGCAGTATAAAAGGTGAAGCAGTGGAAGATGTAAAGAGAGGAGGGATCTGGCCAAAGTGAGAGGTAGATAGATACGTGATAAAGGATAGGTATGACATGTGGGACAAGGAAGCATTTATGAAAGCCAGAGAGAAGGTGGTTTCAATATGCAAGGTATGAAGAGTTGAGAATTGGATGAGAATTTTAACTACATGAGTGAAAAAGTATCTTACAGGTGTTGCACAGAAATATCTGCAAGACAAAGGTTGGGAATGAGGCCCAGTTAGAGGTCCAAGGTGATAATGATAATCTGATTATGAGTGGATGAGAGTGCAGTGGTAATATTATTGACAGTGATCAGAAAAAATGTTGCTAAGAATGTGCAGGAAGAACATTTTAAGGCAGTTTTTGTCCAGACCATGTCATCCCAGGCCTCATTCTGGGCACACAGGTGCACACTGGAAGCTTTAGCTCTTGTAGCTCATGCTAAGAGTGAAGGAAGAAGGTCAAGATCAGAAGGCACTTTGTGAAAGACTCGTTGATAGCAGGAAGAATTTAGGAAAGTATTTGAAGTATAGGAGGAGTCTACTAAGACTGAAGCTGTAAACGAGAAGGATGCGAAAGCTTGGATCTGGCTATGAACTAGAAGGACAGTTGAGTGTTAGAGAAGGAGAACTAACCAAGACTCTGAAGGTTTGTTGCTCTAAGTACGTCAGAAACTTTGTTTCTGTGTTAAATAAAAGGCCTTAAAACAGAAATTAAAATCAGCAGGAATCCAACGTATGGCTTCACATGGATAAGTAACTCACTGACTTGTAGATTCACAGTAGTGAACAAGAGATCATAAGAAAACTGGAAATAGGGCATTGGGGGACTTTGGGGTGAAGATAAGTAGTGGCTTATATTTGATGTGAGAGAAATGGAGACTTCCTTTGATTAAACCCCCAGTAACTAGGCTGCACAGGGTCTAAATACCTTATTAGATATTACTAAAACCTGCAGTCAATTATGTGACGCTGCTGGAGAAAAAGACCTTAGAGACTTGAGGAGCTCTCTATGCAAGGACTGAGTTTGCAAGGTGGTGTATCAAGACATATGTGTGAATATCCGTAGTATCAAAGTACTTCATCCGCAAGTTATCAAACCGTTCCATCTAGCCCTAGCAGCAAGATGTGGAACAGGTACAGCTGATACAGGGACTAGAAAGGTAGTTAATGTAACTCTTGGTTTTCAGGAATAACAGACCTTGCCAATATCCATTCATTAACTTGATTCTTTTTTTCAATGGCTATTCCCCAAGTCCTTTGCATTTCATCAGTGCAAAGCATCAGATTGGGTCAAATTCATCTGCTTCATTTTTAGTACTCTTCTAGGAATCAATACAAATTGCAGATACTACCAGCTAAAACAATTGTGACTTTTCAAAGATGCTTAAATGAGCTATTTTCTGCAACTATTTTTTGGTTGTCTTTGATAACCACCTCACAAAGTGTTTTCTTACACTTAGTTAGTAATTCCATATAGTTAGAAAGGTGCTCAGCTGACCTGGTTATAAACACATCTGACAACTTCTTAACCTGTCTTGTAGCTTCTGTTTTGAGATCTATGATAGGTTTTCTCTGAGGAGTCATTTAGGTCCTCTGCCAAGACATGTATTTGAATTGTTAAGGTTAGTTTGGACAGCACAGCCTTGAATTTAACACATCTTTCCTGTTTTCCAAAATTGCAGTAGACTATCATGGCCACATTTCCCTACTAAACAAATGACATTTTCAGCTTCCCCACTCACCTTGGTATCTCAAATGAGACATGACAATTACTGACAATTTGGTGTTGTTTTTTATCAGAAAGTGAAATCTGATCAGCTTTTTGGTAAGTAACACTCAACACTGAATTACATTACTATTGAGTATAGTGTGGCATGTAGGTTCTTGGCAAAGTATCCAAATCTGTGCAACTTCCTCAGATGAAGGATATATCAGGTCATATTTTTATTTTTGGTCCCTGTTTTTCCTTGCAGGTTCAGTATTCCCTGGTGCTACTTTATGTATAATAATGGAAAGGGAGAAAATTCCATAGATGGCCCTAAGACTTGTTAATTTGCAAACAAGAAATGCAGCAATGTCTTTAAGGAGTCACAGAATTGTTTAGGTTGAAAGGGAGCTCTTGAGATAGTCTAGTCCTGTGTTTCAGTTCATGCCCATTTCCTCTTGCCCTGTAACTAGGAACCACTGAGAAGAGTCTGGATCTCTTTTCTTAATTTTCTCCCATCAGGTACTTATACACACTGATAAGATCCCCCTGAGCCTTTTCTTTTCCAGGCTCTCTCAGCCTGTACTCGCATGAAAGATGCTCTGGTCTCATAATTGGTTTTATCACTCTTTGTTGGACTCAGTCCAGTAAGTCCATATCTTTCTTATACTGGTTAGTCCAGCACTGGACCCAGCACTCCAGATGTGTCTCACCAGCACTGAGTAGAGGGAAAGAATCCCTTGACATGCACTTCCTAATGCAGCCTGGGATGCTGTTGCTATTGAATGACCTCGTCTTACAGTGAATCAGGAGAAGCCCTGATCCCTTCATTCTGTGCCGTCCTCATCAGGATGTCTACCTATGGTACTGGGAATCCTATATGGGATAAACTGGCATCTCACTTGCCAGTCATCTGTACAGTGAACTGAACAACCTGGTCACCTCTCTTGGAATTTTCCCTGCCCCAGAAACACAGGGTGTTTTCAAGTCAGCCTGCAGAGACTGTTTTTCTGGGGTACACCATTATCCTCCAGTGATCCACCATTCTGAACATGATTTTCATTGTTTTGAAGTGATAAGAGGAAAGGATGTTTCTTCTAGACAGTTACACAAGTGTACAGAATGTGATTAATGGTCCCTAACAGAAATCAGTCTCCTAGGTCCCAGTTTCAAGCCTAAGCCTATATGCAGCAGGGTCATAGCCATTTGCCATCATCACCTGACCTGACTTCAGTATCAGTGTCTGTTTGTCCACATGGTGGGATCCACAGCTGCGTCCCCTACACACACTTTGAGCCTGTTACTCAGCTTTGGGAGTTCTGAGTTGTCTGCTACCTGTGTACTTCCTATTGTAGTTCTGGAAGTTCTTCAGCAATCTTTGAGATACAGCTGCAGGTACTTAACATGAGGGAACCATAGCATTAGGTTTGTGACTTGTTAAGGACCTCTCCTTTCTCCTAAGGTGCTCACTCCTCCTAAATCACTTCTGTTATCTAACATGATTCCCAGTGTATGTGGACAGAGAAAACTAGATCCAGCTCAGAAAGGGGAGCAGCCTAGAAGTTCAGGAGGAGTTGACAAACTTAAGAGCTCAAGACCTTAGGCTTTTGGCTCTTTTTGTTGTCTAAAGCCCAAGTCAAAATTCCTATCAGTTTTCTGCATGTTATATCATTTCCTCAGGGCTAGACACATTGCTGGAGGCAAAACTTTTCTTTGTATGGTGCCAGATAGCTATTACAAAATCAATGATTCAACAGGGAAACATGCTTCTGAGTGAGCTGCACAAACTCCTGAGCTGCAGTGATGTTGTCCTGGATATGAGTCTGAAAAGAACATTTCCTGCCTAAATCATCATCAGTAGACATCTTCACTCACATTGCTACAGTTGGGGATGGCAGCTTTATGCCCTGTGCCATGCACCATGCTGATCACAGAAAGACAGCCCATACACACCCGGGACATTTATGGGCCTCACAGATCACTCTGAAACATCTATAAAGGAGCTGCTGCCATATTAGCATTCCCTCTCCTTGTGTGCCACTACCTTGTGTGACATATCTGATCCCAGTTCAATAGCTAGAAAAAGGATCGTTGATGGGCCTCCACGTGCTTTACAGCCTCCTGCAGCTCTTGCTCTCCTACCACCCATTCTGCCACTGACTGTGGCCTCATTGTCCATTGCTCCACTATGGGACTGATCTTCATATCTTCTGACTATGACAAAGGATTGCCAAAGCGATGCTGGTTTGAATCTCACAAGCTGGTTTAGTTTGCATAAATCACAACAAATCCAAACACCAGGCAGAAGAAGGCACTAATCTTCCTTCACGGCAGCATGAGGAAGCCTTCCAGCCTCCTGGTTGAGGGCAAAACCATGCTTCACTGAACAATGGCCTCTACAAATGCAGTGCCCCCTGTTGTGCTTCCTCCGCCCCTCCCTTTCCCTTGGCTTCTTCGCAATTGCAATGTGCTGTTTCCCAACTCAACAAAAGGCCTCATGCCTTTGACATGGGTTAGTATTGAAAATACTAATCTATATATGTCACATATTTATGTCACATAGATGCCTGCATTGTATTGAAAGTCAATGTGATTTAGTCTCCTAACTCAATTCCTTTTGAAATGTTACCTTTGATAATCCCATGTATTTGATGAAAAATCCAGTTGTAAATATAATTTTCATTTAGTTGATAACCTAGACAAGTAAATGTTACGATTTTCAGCAGCTGTAGCATCATTTAGAGACATTAACAGATGTGGTTTTATAGCCATATACATCTGATCATCCTCTCCCAGTCTAAACACACATTGAAATCTCATTCTTGTCTATTTCAGAAAGGAAAGTATCCAAACAAGAGCAGCTAGGAATGCAAATAAACTGGAATGTCTTGAAAGCACTGTCATGGACAATGTCCCAAGTTAAAGGAATTTTGCAAAATATGAAAGTAACTTGCTAATATTCCAGATTCATACCCTTTTGTAAGAATGATCTGTCCTGTTTCCAACTCCTAAGGTAAAGGATCTGCTCAATCTGCCCTTGGTTTTTATTTTCACATTCTTCCAGACATCTGCACAGATAAATTATTGTGGTTAAAAAAATTGCATAGTTCACACTGCCAGTGTCGTTGTTGTGCTTTGATAACTAGGATAGTCAACTCCTTTACTGAAGCAGCTATTTAAGACTGAGCTGACAAAGGTACCTTTTCTAGAGCTTCCAAACAGAGCTGTGCAAGGAGTAACCCTCTGCAGATAATTAAAGGATGCTTTTTGCAGAAAGCTTTTTTTCAATATAAAGTTGTTCTATATTTAAATATCTTAGGTCATCTTTGTTTTTTAGGAGATTGTCATTTTAATTGTTCACCTTTTCCCTTCCCATAGAACAATTTAATCATGTGCTCCATCCTTTTAAAGTGACTGGGTGGAATTTTAAGTGGCAGCATACTAAAAAAGTAATTCAGCTGTGGAGCTGCTATCATTCTGATGGTTTGGGTTCAACCCTACATGAGAGCATTAATTAGCTTCAGTTCATGAAGCAACCTCTCAATGACTGAATTTCTAGATTGATACTGTCTTTTAGAGTAGTTTTCATTCTTCTGCTTAACCGTATGTCCCAGTACTTTGTGGTATTGGCAGCTAGTGGAGTTGAACTTGCACAGTAAGGTATGAATTATTTCCCCCCCCTCAGATTTATTTTATTGACAGGGAATTTTGAAAATTCATAGATCCATTTTCTCTGATGAGCTTTGGATTTTTGTACACTAGTTAACACCAGTCAAAAGAAATAGGATAAAATCAGCATAATAAAATGCCTTCTGTTCTATTCCTCCCATAACAACTGCAAACATTCATAAATGTTTTCTGATTACTTCTGCAGGAGGTGAAGTGTACTAAATCCTTCCTCCCCTAGCATTAATTTAATAGAAAATATTAGTGAATGGAATGAGAAGAAATGAATTTACTCTTGTAAATAGTATTATTTCAGACACCGCTTTAATGTACCTTTAAGCAGGGCAATAACAAAATACCATTAGTCTGGATTACTAAGGAGCCAATAACAGAGGTGATAAAGAGTCGGGATGAAGACTTCATATCTGGTTCTCTTAGAATTTATTTTAAGCTGTTAATGGAAGATAGACATAAGAAATAAATGGGTCCACCTTTGCAATCTTAGAAAATTCTCTAAGTACAAGCAAGGTGGCAGAAATCGGAAAGCAAACAAATGCAGTGTAGCCTCAAATGGTCATAAAGGGGATAAGTGCTTCCCAGGAAACCAAAGCAGAATGTTATTTATTTACCAAGCTTTATTATTTGTTATTGTATATTCTTTGCATGAAATATTTAAAGAGGAGCTTTAATACACTTGAAAATTTTCTGACTTGTCCTACATGAAAATGAAATCTTGGCTTTCCTGACAGCACATTGCTGTGCTATGTGGTGTTTAGCTGGATCCTGTTACTATGTGAGGCAACAAGCATTTTCCTGTGCTCTTTACTCAGAGTAGGATCAGGCTTGAGTCCAGCATCAAAATCTGTACTCACATATTTGGATAATACTGCTTAGTAGAAAACTCCAAATCTTGTTTCTTTTATGATACATTTAGTTGTTGTTGTTTTAAAACCTCTTATTTTATTGCAGAAATCACCCATTGTATGTGAGATAACCTACTTTTCATGTAAATATATCATACATATAATTCTAAGAGTGAGCAAGCATGTATCATGCTGGTCCTAAGAATCAAAATACTTGCCTTTCAGACCATGCTGCCTAATAACAATATTAACCATTGCCACTAAAAAGAAAATAATTCAATTCAGTTTTATGTTCATTCAGAAAGCTCATAGATATTTTTAAGGGCCATGTCAAATATGTGTAATACAGTTTATGGGAGAGGAAGATTGCTGTAGCAGTTCAAGCAATAGTCTTGGTCCTAAAAGGCTGTGGTTTAATCCTTGTTCTGCTATTCCTTTGAGAGCTTGAGGCAAACCACTTAGCATTTCTATGTCTCGGTTCCCAACTAAAACTGGAAGTAATAAATTTTCCAAGTGTCAAGGATATTATGAGAAAACATACATTCAGAGAAGTTTGAACCCCAAAGGGACCACTACACCTTTACCCTTGATGCTTAAATAGCAGCAGCCAATAATTTGAACCCAGTTACTGAGCTGAACCAATAACTTCCACTTAACTGAGCCTAACTTGTGTCTGGCTAGCGTGGCTCTTCCAGAGTAGCACCCAAGCTTGACAGGATAACAGCAAGAGATACAGGTTTTACCATTTCCGATGGGGCTTTCTAGTAGCTAATCACCTCCTCTGTTAAAAGCGAGAGCCGTATTTCCTATTTGAAATGGTTCTTGTTATGCTTTAATATGCTAGATTAAAGAGCCTGCTAGTGCCTAGATTTTCTCCACATGAAGGTACTTGTATGCTATTATAGAGTCATCTCTTAATCTAATTTTTGATATGCTAAGCTGATTGAGCCCTTTAATTGCAAGGTATTTTGTGAAGTCCTTGAATACGTTTGTGGCTCTTTTCTCTACTCTGATTTCTTAACATCCTAAGATGTGCAACAGAACAATTTACAATATACCAGTATTAGTCTCATCCCTCCCATGTACAGAGGGGCAATTATCTCTTTTTGCTGCATTATTTTACTGAGTGTGTGTAAAAAACCATCTCATCATGTTTGTCTAGTAAAGCCTCAATTTCTTCTTCATCCTCACTAATTTCCAAGGTCCATCAGTATGCTTCTGAGTCTGGCATGCCTCCCATGCTCTGAGATGTGCAGCTTCTCAGTTGCCTGTGTACAGACAGTTTTTGTTGGAGTGACTGCCTAGTGACATTGCCGACTTGTTAAAGCTTTTGAAGTATTCAGGTCTTTTTTGGTGATACGGGCTATATGAGTTTAGAATACAATTATCTACCTTAAATCTTGGTTGAAATTCGTTGGCAAATTAAGCAATATTTTCTGAGGGGTAGAAGGGCAGAAAAGGGAACCAGTAGACAGACACACACACATAATTCCATAAGACTTTTTTCTTTAGGGAACCACAACCAGTTATGCCAAATGCAAATCTAAGAATTGAGATTGGTCTTACTTGGCTCCCCGGAAAAGAGGACAACCAGTTTCATACCCCAGTATAAGACAAGATTTATGGAGAGCAAAGCCAAGAAGATTCCCAGTTTCTTCACTAACTCTGTGAGAAAAGTCTCTTCTAATTTAGGAAGAACTTCCCTGTGGAGGCATTTGGTGTCTCACTTGACCAAAGCTCTCAAGATATGGACTGAGCCTTGAGCATGTGTCTGACCCCCTTGAAACAAAAACCCATCTTATATGCTTTCAACTAAGCATAAGCACAAATGCTGTGCTGAACTGGACTCTGGTGTAGTAACATTAATAATATATATTATATATATGGATATAATTGCATCCATCCCCAAAAAGGTGTCTTCCCACTTACAGACTTTATTATTGATGGCTATCTACATGTATAGCAATAAAACAATCAGCATGTAGTAAAGAACTGGCTATTTCATGATAAGTCAGACAATTTGAAGTGAATTAATTTTTTTCCTTTAAAGTTCAGTGTTCGATATTTGCAACATATCGTTCTGCACTGACATTGACTAACTGAGCCAAATGCTACTGTCCTCATTTTGGAAAAACTCCAGTTAATTTTGTTGTCTGGACTCCAAAGGTCTGGTTCTGCAGAATGCAGTTTCTTTTGGTTTCACTAAAAGCTCTTTCAGCTCAGCACTTCCCAGCATCAGACTATTTTAAAAGTGTTTTCAGGCTCCTTGTCTTAGAAGGCAAAGGCAGGGACTGGGAGAATGTAGAACTTCCCACTGGAGGAGAAGATCAGGTTGAAGACCATCTAAGAAACCTGAAGGTACACGAGTCCATGGGCAGTGATGAGATGCATCTGCAGGTCCTGAAGCAACTGGCAGATGAAGTGGCTAAGCCACTATCCATCATATTTGAGAAGTCATGGCAGTCTGGTGAAGTTCCTGCTGATGGAAAAGGGGAAACATAGCCCCCATTTTTAAAAAGGGAAAAAAAGGAAGACCTGGGGAGCTACATGCCAGTCAGTCTCACCTCTGTGCCCAGCAAGATCATGGAATGGCTCTTCCTGGAAACTGTACTAGGGCACATGAAAAATAAGGATGTGATTGGTGACAGCCAACATGCCTTCACTAAGGGCAAATTGTGCCTGACAAATTTGGTGGCCTTCTATGATGGAGTTACAGCATTGGTGAATGAGGGAAGAGCAACTGATGTCATCTACCTGGACTTGTGCAAAGCATTTGACACTGTCCTGCACAACATCCTTGTCTCTAAATTGGAGAGACATGGATTTGATGAATGGACCACTCTGTGGATAAAGAATTGGCTGGATGGTCGCACTCAAAGAGTTGCGGTCAATGGCTCGATGTCCAAGTGGAGAGCACTCACCAGTGGCACTCCTCAGGGGTCAGTTTTGGGACCGGCGCTGTTTAACATCTTTGTTGGTGACATGGACAGTGGGATTGAGTGCACCCTCAGCAAGTTTCCCAGCGACACCAACCTGTGTGGTGTGATATGCTGGAGGGAAGGGATGCCATCCAGAGGGACCTGGACAGGCTTGAGAGGTGGGTCCCTGCAAACCTCATCAAGTTCAACAAGGCCACGTGCAAGATGCTGCACGTGGGTTGAGGCAATCCCAAGCACAGATACAGACTGGGTGATGATGAGTGGATTGAGAGCAGCCCTGCAGAGAAGGACTTGGGGGTGTTAGTGGATAGAAAACTGACTATGAGCCAGCAATGTGTGCTTGCAGCCCAGAAAGTCAACCGTATCCTGGGCTGCATCAAGAGAAGTGCGACCAGCAGATCAAGGGAAGTGATTCTCTCCCTCTGCTCCACTCTCATGAAACCCCACCTGGAGTATTGTGTTCAGCTCTGGAGCCCCCAACATAAGAAGGGCATGGACCCCCCTGGAGCGGGTCCAGAGGAGTGCCATGAAGATGGAGCACCTCCCCTGTGAGGACAGGATGAGACAGTTGGGGTTGTTCAGCCTGCAGAAGAGAAGGCTCTGGGGAGACCTTATTGCAGCCTTCCAGTACTTAAAGAGGGCCCACACAGAAGATGGGGAGGGACTCTATCAGGGAGTATAGTGATAGAACCAGGGGTTACATTTTTAAAATGAAAGAGGGTAGATTTAGATTAGATATAAGCAAGAAATTCTTTACTGTGAGGGTGGTGAGGCACTGGAACAGGTTGCCCAGAGAAGTTGTGGATGCCCCCTTCCTGGAAGTGTTCAAGGCCAGGTTGAATGGGGTTTTGAGCAACCTGGTCTAGTGGAAGGTGTCCCTGCCCATGGCAGGGGGGTTGGAACTAGATGACCTTTAAGGTCCCTTCCAACCCAAACCATTCAATGATTCTCTGATACTTTATGAATGCACAGTGTTATGGAGGGATGATGTACTTGCTATAATAGACACAGGGTGGCCAGTGTTTGCGATTATGCTTGATGTCTTTTAGTATAGATACATCTTTGTAATGGTGACCACAGCTTCCATTAAATAATAAAATAGTTTATGTACATTCCTGTCAGAGAAATTGTACTTGGGCATGTTTGTATTACACAAGGTCCAGTTCAGTCAAACCTAGCTGTTCTCCACATGATTTATATTTGAGGTAAGTTCTGTGTTGACCAGTATCATAGCATACATTTGTTTGTTTCATCCTCAGACCTTTGATATTACATTCAAAGTTGTCCAACTGTGCCTCTTAACTATCTTCCTCTTGCCAGCATGGTAAGGAATCTAAAAAAGAGGGATCTTAAACAGCTAACTCTGCATTGGTATGCATTCTGCATAGCTCTCTGAATTTTCTTAGCAGCACACAAACTCAGAAAATTACATGGATATCTTACTAATATTAATGAGAGAATGGTGGGCATTCTTAGATCTAAACATTTTTATCTAAATGTAATGTAATTGTATAGTAATGTATAATTAATGAGCGTGATGTGTTGCAGGTTGATTAGGTGCCTGTGACGTTTTGAATTCAGTTTGTCTTTCATTTTTTTTTAACCTTGATCAGTTCCTGGAAACATGAGAATAAATACATTGTGCTTGTTACAATAAGAGGGAATTGTGGACATCAACTTCTGTGAGATCTAAAGCAGATAGGTTTCAGCAAATTTCCTGTGTGCATTCAAGCCACAACTACTGTGTTAATTTGGGCACGTGCATGCTTCCTTATCTTTGCTGACAAAGTCCCAGTTAGTTCAGTTTTTTGACAGTAATGATTTCTGTGAGGGTTTTTACAGACTTGGACAGCAGCAGGAGGAAAGATACTGCTTTTGTGCAGAGAACCCCTGTCTCAAGCAAGGGCACAGGTCTTTGTGTGGGACAGGAGACAACGTTCAAGGCAGCGGCGCTGGGAAATGATCATCAGTAGGCTGGAGACCAGGACTTCTGTCTCAGAGAACAGCCTTGTATCTGCCCTCTCTCCTGTTATTTGTGTGTATCCATGGAATAAAAAGTTCAGATATGCATATTCATCATTTGGCCAAAATAAAAAAAAGATAAAATCTCTCCCCAAACCCACATTTTTTGCTTAATAGAAGCTGTAAGACCACTGAAAACCAGGCCTTTTATTGAAGTGCATAAGTGCAATCTTATCTGTGTACCTTAAGGCAAGCATGACTGTAAATTGTCTTTCATATTCAGAATTACTGTACCAGAGAAACAGTCTGTAGACAAGAATCAAGACAATCCAGTAGTTTAATAGCTGAATAATACAGATCAGCCTTCAGGACCCAACCTTGAGCCTGACATCAGTCTTCTGTGCATGAGCTTCAAAGAAACCATATTTAGTCCTCTAGGACAGTAAAAAGATTGTTTGAAGTTAGAAAAGCACATGTGTAAGTATTGGCAGGCTCAGGGCTTTTATCCTCAATGAATACAAATGTCTTACCATGTTAGAAGTCATTATTGTTTAGAAATAATAGTTGCAAATATTTGAAGCAGATAGCCTTTGAAATATGCTGGTTTGAGTGGTTCATTATACTATACAACTTTTGTTTGTTTCTATGTATTCTGAAAGGATATTAATGTATCTTTTAAAGAGTTTAAGCCTTTTCATCCTTTCTTGCTTTTGAAAGGAGAAAAAGTGTATTTCCATGTCAACTAACACATTTGTTCACATATATTAAGACCATTGTGTAATTGTGATTTTTTTCACTCTGTGATTTGTTGAAAGTCAAGAAGACTCCTCTTAAATAGACTTAACTGGTTAGAGTTTTAAAATGCAAATCATCTGTCCACTTTCATTTGAACATGTTCAGTAACACGTAAGTAGCACATCTTCAGTGAAATGGACACCTGATTTTATTCCACAGAAAGGCTGAACTTCTGAGACAATTAAGTGATTACACATGAGGAGTTGGAGCTTCTGCTGCAGCATACATAACCTGACTGAGGTGCAAAAGCCTGAGCTCAGCTGGTTTCCAGCACTAGGAAGGTTTAGGCCAGCCAGTCCTTAGTAGAATGCCCTCCACCTTGTACGTGGTCACAGAGGTGACTTCATGCCTGGTATTTGATTGCCTGAGAAGTGTCAGGAGAAGAGATGAAGGCCTAGGGACAATTCACCTCTGCGGTACGCAGTACTGCACCTTCCAGTCCATCACCTGCTATGCTGCTTTCACCGTCACGGGTTTGCATTCCTCGTTACTTGACTGACTATGCATGTTTCATTTAAGCTTTTGGTATTCACAGGGCAAGCTGGGTGGAAGCACTGTCACATTTTGCTTTTCCTTTTCTCTGTTCCTGAAGAAATTCAGGTGATTTTCCCTCAAAAAAAAAATATCACTGAAACTGTTGACCAGTTGAGATTATAAACCTACCATGTCATTTAATTTATTACTTTTCCAGAGTGGCTGAGCTGCCTTTAAGACAGTTGTTATAAAATCTCCTGCTAATCAGAAGTACTCAAACCTATGAAAAGTTTGTTACTTTTTTTCAGTTAACAGTATTTCCTCTTAACCATCTAATTATATCTAAAAGCAGGAAAGAAGCAGGAGAGTCCTTATAATGGTGATGATATGGTACAGTCACTGCATGATGGACTTTCTGTTAAGAGTGGCAGTTTCTGTTTAATCTTTCTGTGTAAACTAAGGAGCAAATCTACTTAAATAATTTCTGCTACGTGCATAACTTGGTGGGGAGGAAACCCAGAACATATAAACCCATGTATTTCAATTTACACTTACTAGTGAATAAACTTAAGTTATCATAACACAACTTCAATCTTTATAATACCACTCTTTTTATTGTAAGAGCCAAAGTAATTAATCAGTATATTTACGATCCTTGTCTATGATTAGTTTGCTGTCACAGGATATGGTGAGTCTGTGCTGTTATGACTATATTTTATTTAATAATATTTTCCTACATCGTGCTGAACACTTCCTGCTGAAGAAGCTGAATGGACAAATCCATGAAGATATCTTTCATTTTCCCTGACAGTGAATGATGTTTCCATATATAAACATAATAATAGAGTCATTACATATGCACTCACATTATCATAGCTGCTGTGTGCTCAGTGTTATTCAAAACAAGGCAGGAAGCCAAATCTTCCTAGTTCCCATTTTGATTTAAATTGTATTTGTAATAAAGGGATTTTCATTCAACCGAAATGCAGTTTCATCCTAGTCCAACAAACCTCCCCACTTCTTTTTTTTTATTATTATTATTTTTCCTTTATTCTAGGTCACTCATTCCTGATACAAGTGAAATTCTCCTCTGGTGGTGATAACAGCAGTGCTACTCAATGAACTATAACAAGGGCTCTAAATGCATCTCCTGTAGCATACCACAGTGATTTGCAAAAGTGGGAATAAATCAAAGCAGTGAAGAGATGCCATGTTGAGCCAGAAGCTAAATGTTACATCTTGTTGCATGAGGCTAGAGGGAGAACAGATCCTGTTTTTCTGGCAGCACAATATCTTTGTGCTTGTTACCTCCGATCCAACCCCATTAAAACAATCATTCAGAATCTGCAGGAAATTGTCACCTCTTTCTTTCATGCAATGGCAGCTGGTATTGGTGCCTACACACATTTCTCATTTCCTTCAAGATTTTCAACACACATAAAAAAAGAAGCTTAATTTATATTAAAAATGTGTCAGCTTACCCTGAGGCTCAGCACGGGCACCAGGGAAAAAAATAAAAGATAAATGCCTCTAGGTGAACTGGCAGAGGCTCTAATTCTCTACTCACTCTACTGCTACACAGTATGCACCACATTAATCATTTCACATAGGCAGGCATTTAAAAAAACTTCAACAATTTTAAAACAAAGATGCATTGCCCTAAACTTAATAATAATACAACTGTATCTTGTAGAACAATCTCAGTTCACACATACTGTATCCCCTAATAAAAGAGGTATAAAATAATATTGGAGTCTTCTGTGACATAATTTTTATTATTCTGTTTCTTTTGTCTATACAGTTATGTCCCCTCTACTGGGCATTTTTGTGTGTGTGTATAAGTATACCTATATAATGTTGTAATTTGTCTTATTCGAGTGCTGACATATACAGGATGTTTTCTACCTCCCCTTTTTACTGTGTGACTGGGTCAATGCGTTATGTGATCCTAGTGAACTCTGTTACGCCTCAGTCCGACTCAAATACAGTTTTTCTTTAACTTTCTGTGCTAGGGAATAGGGAAATATTCTCCTCGCTTTTCTACCTTAAGTGAATGTTACAACATTTCCATATTTTTTATTTTGTCTCCCCCTCATTTTGGAATTATCCTGTGCTCAACAGTGCTAAAGTCACAAAGCTAAGTACAAATAATACTTGAAGGAAGACAACATCAGGTCTAGGAATCAGGTCTGGCTATGATATACTCAGCCATCAAAGATGAGAAGTACAAAGTGGTGAGAGAAGGACTGCTTTAGGAGATAGTACCTATAGCCATGGCAGCTCTAGTGCCAGTGAGAGCTACGAGAAGATGAGTAAAGATTTGGGTCACATGAAGGCCATTGTTTCATTGTTTTGATATATAAGGTGCTTCAAGTCTGGCTGACCTAACCAGCTGGAGACTGTCCTCTCCTGGAGAAAGCAACAGCGGTTGTACAGGTGGCAGGCATAGCTTTACATTAGTCCCAGCATTTTAGAAGATGTGGCTCCAGGGAGCACTCCATGGGCCGTGGATGGGTTGTTTGAAAGACAGTTTTTGGACAACAGCATTTCCAGCAGCTTTGTAGCTGTCCTCAGTTGTATTTCAGGACTCCCAGCAGCTGCCTCAGAAGGTTTGAAGAGGTGTAAAGATGACTTACTGTGTTGTACCTCCCTCTCAGTGCTATGTGAGTATATCAGAGAACAGATAACTAGTGTGAGTAACATAGTCTGTGACCTATGAGGAAAGGCTGGATCAGTTACAAGGCAGATTTAAAAAACAAGAAATGCGGTTATGAATTAGACTTTGTTAAAAATGTTAAGCAGGAATATATATATGGGTGCACTTTACACCATACACCTTTCTTGAGGCTGTCAGCTTGGCACAAAATGGTGGGCAAACACGGTTCCTCCCACATCGTCAGAGATTATTGAACAACCAACCAAACAAAAGGCTTTTCATTATGATGGGGAACTTGGTAGTCATAGATCTTGCAAGTCAACAACGGGTGTGCATCTGGTGTTGACAACAGGGATCTGGCTTTTACAACCATGAGACCCGCTCTGATGATTGAGGGCTGTTAGGAAGAGATGGGGTCCACTGCAGTGGGGCAAAGGCTGGCCAGCCTGTGGCAAGGGCTTTAAATTAGGAATGATGGGGAGTGGATGACCAACAATCAAGTGAGGAAGTGGTGGACTGGGATGACAAGCAAAGTGTGCAGAATGATGTAAACAGGAGAGATGTGACAATCAATAAAACAGAGCAGAAGGGGTCCCACCCCAAGGGTATCCACACAATCAAGCAAGTGCCTACAGGGCAGCTCTAATGCCTCTTCTGAAAAACCTACATGAGTGGTTGCCTCTCTGAAGTGCCTGTATATTAACACATGTGGCATGGGGAGGACACAGGAGGAATTCCATGCTTGGAAGGATCCCATGCAATATGGTCCTAGAGAGAAGAGGGGTCCAGGAGAACTGGATGATATTCAAGAATCGCATCCTCCAAGTTCAAAAATGATCCCTCTTGCTGTGGAGTAAGTCAAGACGAGATGGTAGGAGGCCTGCATGGATGAACAAATCCCTCCTGACAAAACTCAAGCACAAAAGGAGGTGTACAAGAGGTGGAAGAAAGGACAGGTAATGAGGGAGGAATATAGAGACACTTGAGTGTGCAGGAATGGGGTTAGGTTAGCCAAAGCCCATTTGTAGTTGAATCTAGTGAGAGAAGTGAAGGGCAAGAAGAAAGGCTGCTATGCATGCATGAATAGCAAAAGGAAGACTAGGAAAATATTGGTCTGCTGCTGAATGGGGTGGGGGACCTGGTGCCCAAGGCCATGGAGAAGGTCGAGGTACTCAGGGCCTTTTTCACCTCAGTCTTTACAGGTAAGACTGACCTTCAGAGATCCCAGGCTGCTGAGGCAAGTGGGAAAATCTGAAGCAATTCAAACTTACCCTCAGTGAAGGAGGATCAAGTTAGGGAACTTTTAAACAAGTCCATGGGAACTGATGGGATGCACCTACAAGTGCTGAGGAAGCTGGCCATTCTGCATTATATTTGAATGGTCATGGTGATGGAGGTTCCTGAGGACTGGAAGAATGCAGATGTCACTCCTGTCTTCATGGAATCAGCTCTGAGCAAGGGGTTTGGAGTAGATGACCTCCAGGAGTGCATTCCTACCTCAGTCACTCTGGCATATATCTGTGATTCTGTATCTTTTAAAGCCCCATTCTTCAGTTCCCATGAAGCTGTGTGACATTTAAAACATTATCTGAAACTTTTTTCCACAGCTTCAGTTGCCTGTCTCAGGAGATCCATTTGCTGAGTGCAAAAATTTCTGGAGTCTCCTTAACATATTAACCCTCAGAACATACTAACTTATGCAAGAACAGCCACCATGGCTGCGGAAACGGCAGATTTCAGTGGTGCATGGAAGAGGAATTTGTTGGACCGTGTGTGTATATAAACAGTATTGCTACAGCACAAAAGGTGATGTGGATCTGTTTGCAGTGGGAGGCTATAAGAAATGCAAAATCAGAACACCAGGAAGGAAAATGCTTTAAATGTCTGGGCACGATTTAAACAGCAGGAATGTGAGTATAGCCTGCAGTAGTAGTTTGATCATACACAACAGTAAGGTACAGTTCTAAATGTCCATTTTACTCATGACTTTTTATTCAAAGGTTAGTGGTTTGTGCTTGTTTTCACACAGATATAGAAGGATTCGCAGCATCACTAAGTAAGCAATGGAGAATCATCCCTTCAGTTCTCTGAAGGAAAGGCTAGGCATGGGGTCCAAATCTTTAGATGGCATAGGATGGCATTTTTCTACTGAAGTCAGTGCACCTACTTCAATTTACTACTCCTAATATCTGACCTGAATGCTGCAGAATGAGTAGAGGACAAGAGAAAGTGAGGAAAAAATACACAATTTGGTAATACCGATTATATAGTTAAGAAGTACGGCCTAGAAACTTTCTTTGTTATAGTGAAATTGAACTCCTCTTGGATCAACTGATGAATATGAGTTGCATGTCTTTTGAAGGATCTTAGAGAGAGTCTTGGGTCCACAGAAGAATACTCCAATACTGTTGCTGTAATTACAATAACAACAAAAACATAAGAGTAGCAGAGTAAACGGATAAACTGTACCTTTTGGCTGCCTTC